>NC_091436.1:115298032-116660326 GCF_964237555.1 Oryctolagus cuniculus
TCTCCATTGGTTTCACCCCCCCAAAATGGGTGCCTACGGCCGGAGGGCCAGGAGCCAGGTGCTTCCTCCTGGTCTCCCCTGTGGGTGCAGGGCCCAAGCACTTGGGCCATCCTCTACTGCCTTCCAGGGCCACAGCAGAGAGCTGGACTGGAAGAGGAGCAACCAGGACAGAATCCGGCGCACCAACTGGGACTAGAACCCATGGTGCCGGCGCCGCAGGTGGCGGATTAGCCAAGTGAGCTGCGGCGCTGGCCTCAATATTTGACTTCTAAGGTTTTAGAAGCAAAGAGTAACCTTCCTCTTCATGGAGCTAAGGAAGTATCTAATATCCAGTGGAAACTAAATAAATATTTCCAACCAAGGAAGGGCTCAACCCCAAAGTCATATCTTTCTTCCCAAAATAGATTTCCATTTGATTCACACAACATTCAGAACGCATGGATTATATAAGGGCAAATGGATATCATTATTTGATAGCTACACTTAAATATCTGAATTGTGCTTTCATTACACATGGGTAAAGTTCAATGAACTCAGCAAACTAAAAGGAGCTGATGTATATATTTGAGTGAAAGTAGTAAAACAATGGACACATTAAGCCAGATAAGCAACATAGGAAAATTTAACCCTGGAGTCTCAAAGTAAGAGACTCCTTGGCTATACAAATACCACGTGGTAAAGAAGGCTTCAGTGGAGTGGAACAAAACGATCACCAGATAAATTAAAGCAATGAGGCAAACAGCTAGGTTGAACTACACGAATTTGGTTAAATTGACGTTTTGTAGATATAGAGCTATTGAATAACGGCAATTTCATGTGGTTTAAGCTAACATGAGGTATGTTAAACTATATGGTAACAGCACTTTTAGGTTAGGCAAGGAAATGTGCTTGAAGAAAAAGGAGATACACAGATTTCAGGCACTCACTTCAAATATAAAATCCTCCATCACGGGTTTCATTAAATTTTAGGGATAGTAATACTCAGTTCACAGCTGCTTTCTTCAACATAACAGTCCCTCAAGCTGAGAAGAAGGCTCTGAGGCATTTGCCCACAGGACAGCTACAGCCAATGATGGACTCAAAAGCAGTTTCAAAGGCTAAGACCTTCGTTTCAGGTGCTTTCTACTCTAGAGCCATCCCCGTGTGAGTTGGGGCATGGCTGGCCTTTACCTAAAATCATGTTTGCTCACCTCTTTCTCCTTTTTAGTTCAGATTTGCTCCCTTCCTTATAGGATGCTTTCGTGAGGCCGGCGCTATGGTATAGTGGGTAATGTCACTGCCTGCAGTGCTGGCATCCCATATGGGTGCTGGTTCAAGTCCAAGCAGCTCCGCTTCTTATCCAGCGCCCTGCACCCACATGGATGACCTGGAGGAAGCTCCTAGCTCCTGGCTTCTGACTGGTGCAGCTCTGGCCGTTGTGTCCAATTGAGGAGTGAACCAGCAGATGGAAGACTCTCTCTCTCTCTCTCTTTCTCTCTCTCTCTCCTCTCTCTGTGTAACTCTGACTTTCAAATAAATAAATAAATCTTTAATAAAAAAGGATGCTTTGTGCAGAGCACTCCCTCAATAAATCACAAATACCAAAATCGTGTCCCAGGCTCTGCTTCCAAGGAAGCTGATCTAAGGGAGAGGGGGCAGGCAGCAGCTGTGTGCTGTGAAATGCAAGGAGCTCATTTTCCCTTAAGGCTTTCATCTGAACAAGGTGCAAACTGATGGCAGTTTATCTTCTCTCTGCTTAAAACACAAAGTTCGTCAATAAATTCCAAGGAACTAGCATGTTATTTTATAGGAGCTTTAAAAATAACCAGTCTCAAAATAGATTTTCCCTCACTAAAAATGCCATCCTGCCTGCTTCCAACCACACATTTCGTTCCAATTATCAAATTCTGATTTTAAAAAATGATTTTATTTAAAAATGCGATGATGAAAAATTCCAGCTAGGTACTATATGTTCAATGCCAGACAACTAATGAGCTCAAGGACAGATGTTTTTGTCACCAAGATTAAGCTAGA
Organism: Oryctolagus cuniculus; assembly: GCF_964237555.1. Lineage (NCBI taxonomy): Eukaryota > Metazoa > Chordata > Mammalia > Lagomorpha > Leporidae > Oryctolagus > Oryctolagus cuniculus. The sequence goes on from NC_091436.1 coordinate 115,300,046, forward strand.
GAGAGGAATATGAATAAGAAATTGATTGTTCTCAGTTTCCTGGAAGAAATTTAGAAGTCAACTATTGTGCGATTCAATTGAGTACATTTTAAGAATGATGACTGGCAATTAAATAACCTGAAACATGTCCAGTTTCAAATGCCAGCCTGCCATTAAGGCATCTATTGTGTTGAAATGCTCTTTTTGCCCTCTGGTGGAGAACCTATCTAAGTATGATTAATACTTCATTTTGCAGAACTGCTTCTCTTAGAATACCTGTTCTCTGGCATTCATTTCTTAATGTTAAAAGTACAATTAATTTGCATTTAGCCATATTGAACAGAATGTTCTTCATGAACATATTAAACAAATTCATGCAATTTGAAAACAATTTGGCATCAGCAAATATGCTCATGTTTTGATTTTTTGAAAAATCTGAAAACATTAAAAAGCCATTTGGAGATTGATAAAGTCTTTTTCCTATTGCACCCACCTCAAGCGTTTTCTCTTCTAAAGCATCCTAATAGTTATCAAATTCCCATTACTTCCAAAAATTGTCAGAAAAGTTTTTGAATAGAGCGAGGCAGTTTATCTCTATGATGATCAAAAATAAATTACCTTGGTTTATTCACACAGAAAGATTTCTGACTATATACAGTTTAGAACACAAACAAACATTACTAATGAGGCACTTAGAATGAGCTTTTTTCCTCAAAAACTCAGGATGACTTTTTCTCAGTAATTGTGGCTGCCTCTGTACATTTTTGTCAGATATTAGGTGTGTACTGATTCCCTCAGCTACAAACCTTTGGAACCGTGACTGCCAAGAGAATATTGGAGCCTGGAGATAAAATGTGGAAAGAATTAAGGGGCTCAGGATAGACCTGGGTTTTGACAATAACACATGCTGTGACTTTGGGCATATCACTTTTCATCTTCAGACTTCTGTTTTCTTATCTGTGGACAGAAGAAAGCCTCAGCAGTGAATCTCAGTTCTAGGTTATCCAAGGGCACTTCTAAAAGTTGATAGCAAAAAAATGGAATTAAAAAGAAAATTTATTTTGGTGAAAAAGTCTTAAAAATCAATGCATAGATTTTCATAAAACATATTTTCAATCGATTTTTTGTGGTCAAGGTCATGATACTGCTTCAATGATAGATTTTGGAAGGGAGTCTCTTCAGAAAACTTAATCAAGCACCAGCTTCTCGGCTATTTTATAGACTCTTGTACTAATCATACTTTCTGAGCCTCCAATCTTTTCCCATATAAAAGAAAGGGGATAAAACCTACTTTATAATTGTTTTGAGATTTAAATAAGATGCTATCTGCCCAGGAATATGAGAGTTGCATAGTGATCTGATTTCTTGGTAATTTACCCTACAGTTTGTTACTGTTCTAGTTGCTTCTCCAATCTCTGGCCTGCCTTAATTTGCTCAAGTTGGCCTTGTTCCTTTTCCTCTCTGCCTTGAAATCCTCCTATGTTGTTCCCTGTAACTGGACTATCCAGCACACCCTCCACTTTCACTTTTCAGATCTCTGATCAAACCTTGTTTCCTCAATAGGTCTTCTCTGATTCAGCAAAGCAGACTAGGGCCTCTCTCAATGTACACACAGCTGCCTGAATGTCTTCTGTATGGCGGCTGTCACAATTATCACTCAGCAATGCATTTTTGGTTCATTTCTGTTTTTCCTAAGTAGAAAATAAGTACCTGGCAAAGACACTTGGTGTCTGTCTGCTTGCCTTCCAGCACATGGCCAGCACACAGTGCTCTCACCTAACAGGGACTCAATCAATCACTGTGAAATGGATAAACAATTGTGCTTGGCTAACTTCCAGACTCCAGGATTCCTATAATTCATGTTGGAATAAAAAGGTTGAAAAGTCTGCACTCCTTGTTTTTGGTAAGGAATTAGGCTATGATTTAGACAAGGTTTTTGCAATCTTGAACCAAATTACTTGGTGTTCCTGTTCTCTTTTTGACAGTATGTGCAACTTTAAACCTCCAAGTGGTATTGCTTTATTTGTAAAGTATACTTAGAAAAGATTTTCCACATACTTAGAGCTAAATATTTATAACTTATATTAGAGAAACTAAATTATTTCAAAGTCCCCTCAGTCTTTGAACCAGTAGGTGAATGTTGGAATTTACATTTTCCCTTCTCAAATCATAATCGGCTTTAACTTTTGTTGATTTATCTTTATTAAAACCTCAAGAGAAAAATCCTTTCAGAATAGCTACTCAAAAATTTAACTCATGCTGATAAATTTGTCTATAACATCAGTGTTTTAATTTGTTTAATAGATTGCCTTAGATACACAGAGTCAATTCTCTTAGTAGCAATGCAATGATATCAATTAAGATGATCTCAAAATTGCTAACAATATAAATGTTACAAATGTAATCCATTTAAAAAAATAAGTAGGAGAAAAATGGAGAAAACCACAGTAGATGAAGAATGTCAACATCTACAAGGTGAGATATCCAGGGACTTTAAAGAATGTTCATAACCTAGGAAGCAGGCTAAAGGTAGTTTGCATGGACATGAAGACTTCCTTCCATTCTGCTGTCCTGCTTCCCACACATCACTCCATAGCAACAAGAAACCTCATCAGAGCTCCAGGGGAGGTGTGCCAACCTCTAATTCTCCATGAGGTGAAAACAAAAGGAGCTAGCTGGCTTTTTTTTAACTCTTCAATTCCCTAAACTGTATATTTCTCATTCATGGCACATTTTGCTACATGGGTTCCTTCCCTATTCTAATAGATGACTCACTCTTCGCTTATTATAAGTGAAGTTGTGCTTTCCAGACAGAAATAATAAATTTGACTCTCTCTCACTTTTTCTTCACAAATGTTTCCTCTGTATTCTTAAACTATAATCTAAAGAGCAGTTGCTTAGAAAAAAGGTTAATGAAAAATGATCAGAAAATATTCTGTTGCCATATCATGCAGGTAAAATATATTTCAAGCAAAATACTTCCTCTTTCTTAAGAAAAACAAAATTCTATTTTAAAGGATTGTCATAACTTAAAATCTTTTGATGTAAAAGACACTTTGGGGCTGGCACTATGGTGTAGCAGGTAAAGATGCCGCCTGCAGTGCTGGCATCCCATATGGGTGCCAGTTTGAGTCCTAGCTGTTACACTTCTGATCCAGCTCTCTGCTATAGCCCAAGTCCTTGGGCCCCTGCACCCACCTGGGAGACCCAGAAAAAGGTCCTGGCTCCTGGCTTCGGATTGGCCCAGCTGGCCATTGGGGCCATCTGGGGAGTGAACCAGAGGATAGAAGACCTCTCTAACTCTGTCTCTACCTCTCTCTGTAACTCTAACTTTCAAATAAATAAATAAATAAATAATTTCAAAAAGAAAAAGACTTTAATTTCTTAAAAAGTAAATCATATATGGTGTTAGATGTTGTTTTTTGCTTTTAGTTTTTCTGTAAGAGAAATTTTCCTATAATCAATTAGGTAGTGCACTGGCAAAAAAAAAAATGTTCTTTCTGATTCAATCAGCTCACAAATACAGGATGTATAAACTCTTGGCCCAATTGTAAATGTTAAAGGGGCATAAGTATAATTTTGATTAAGAAATCTACTCAACACTTTACAACTTACTCAAAAAAAAAAACCTAGTCAATAGTTACGCTTATTTTACTTACTGGGGGTTTATCAGGTGAAAAAAATCAATTATATTTTAGCATGTATGAGCATGTAAATATAAATGGTTTGACTTTTGAAATTACTGCTGACTTCTTGCTGATTAGAGAAGTTAAAAAGCAATGTGGGGGGTAGCTGCTGTCAAAGGGGAAGCATAAAACCTTCTGTGAGGCAAAAACTGTGAGGTCACCCAGCTGGTGGTAGCTCTGAGTTTAGAAGTTTTATGTGGACCATGGGAATTTGCATTTTTCTAAAGCTCCTGGGTAATTCTGAGGCAATCAGCACAGTTGGGGTCTTAGAGCTCAAGGTGTGAACCAAACCCAGTGCTTTTCTATTAGAGCAGAGGAGGCAGAAACCCAGTGTTTCCTACAGGAAAACAGTGAAGTGTGTTGTACAATAACATGTATGTAATTCAAATTACACGCGCACACAAATTGACAGTGAAACTTCGGAGAGAAGAAGCACAAACGAAAACTATGCACACAAAGCACTTTAGAATAGTTCCCAGAGGCAGAAAGGAAAGGAGCTGGAGCTAGGAACCAAACTCAAGCATATGGTACGTGGTATCTTAACCCCTACGCCAAATGCCTGCTCCCAAAAGCTATAATTCCTTCAAGAAAAAAAGCAAAATACCCACTAGACTACATGTTTTAAAATGCCCTCGACTGAACCTGACCTATGCTCATCTGCATAGGAATACACATTTCCTTTATACCTGAGAATTTATGATCTTGCCATGACCTCTAGTGAGACTAACAACAGCCTAGGAGTCTGCAAGTGGGAGTGGCAGCCATCAGAGCCGTGAAGAGCTCAGGGCAGGAGGGAGAGACATGGTGGATAAATAACCCTCTGCCACCTTGGGGTGAAAGCAATATAGAAGGGGATTTTCAAGAGGCTGCTCCAGAAATAAGCTCTCAAAAAGTATTCAAATTAGAAATGTTAGGGAAAGCTAGAACTGGCCCTTGCATAAAAAATATATGGTAGAATTTCATAGCAGTGGAACAAATGAAAAGGGATATGAGGATGTGAAGAAATGACAGACTTAATTCTCTATCCCACAGGACAGAAGTAGACTCTGAATAAGATGGTGTATGGTTACAAACAAGGCACAAATAACATGTACCTTTTTTTTTTGACAGACAGTGAGAGAGAGAGAGACAGAGAGAGGTCTTTCTTCCGTTGGTTCACCCCCCAAATGGCCGCCACTGCCAGAGCAATCACAGCAAGTATGGATTTGCAGTTAAAAATAAATTGTCGTGAGCCGGCGCCGTGGCTCAATAGGCTAATCCTCCACCTTGCGGCGCCGGCACACCGGGTTCTAGTCCCGGTTGGGGCGCCGGATTCTGTCCCGGTTGCCCCTCTTCCAGGCCAGCTCTCTGCTATGGCCAGGGAGTGCAGTGGAGGATGGCCCAGGTGCTTGGGCCCTGCACCCCATCGGAGACCAGGAAAAGCACCTGGATCCTGGCTCCTGCCATCGGATCAGCGCGGTGCGCCGGCTGCAGCGGCGGCCATTGGAGGGTGATCCAACGGCAAAGGAAGACCTTTCTCTCTCTGTCTCTCTCTCTCACTGTCCACTCTGCCTGTCAAAAAAAAAAATAATAATAAAATTAAAAAAAAATAAAAAAATAAATTGTCGTGAGTAGGCAAACTGACAAATGTGGACTCCTGGAGTTTCTTATGGTGAAGTTGAGGGGTGTAAAGGAGGAGCAGAAAAGGAAATGAGGTAATCCAAGGTGAGGATTCTGAGACAGCCTCAAAGAGTTTACCTACTCCCAGTATGCAGGTTAACAATATTCACTGTGGTTGGCACTGTGGTACAGTGGGGTAAACCTCTGCCTATGATGCCACGTGGGTGTTGGTTTGTGTCCTGGCTCTCCACTTCCCATCCAGCTCCCTGCAGAGGACACTGCAGAGGATGTTAGAGCCCACATACATCAGAAGAAGACCAGATGTCTTCTTCCTCCACATCCTCACCCTATCTATGCTCCCATGCCATCTGCAAATTGGATGCAGCTGGCAACAAAAGAGAAATCCTCAGTTAACTGAAATTATTTTAAATGTGCTAAATCCATACATTGACTCAGATCTGGTTTTCTGATCAAAATAGAACCAATCATAATTATTCAAGCATCTGGGGCTCATAGTAAATAAGCTGGGTCATTTTAGGACTGGTTCATCATTAACATATATTTGTCTTACACCAACAAGGTAGAAAATGCCATATGAATCATGTAATAACCTAGACAAACACCAAGCCAAGCACAATGGATAGATACATACACAATAACTTACACATAAGATGTCTTGGCACTGGCGAAGATTATAGAAATTGAAAAGAGGGGAAAAAGATTATTTTCGATGTTGATTCATGGAGAAACTTCATAGAAGAAGAAGAAAACTTGACTTGATCTTAAAGTGTGAGGATAGTTTGTGTTAACAAGGAGTAAGTAAAACAAGAGAGAATATTTTGTATGGGAAAATGCATGCATAACTGGAAGAATAAGGAATTACCAGGGCATGTCCAGAGGAAAATAAGTAGAAAAGTTTAAGTAAAGTAAAATAATAATAGTGAACAGTATGAGATAACAAAATAGTAATTGCAAAAGAAGAATTCATTCAACTTGGCAAATATCTAGCTGTAAGGACAAAGCTGAAAAAGCATGAAACATGATAAATGAATTCAGTTTTGACTTTAGGGACTGAGAATGATGATATTAATGACAGCAGTAGGGAAGCTATTGCTGTACTAGTTTGAGGCAAAATGAATAGTGAGTTGACAACATGACAACCTAGGGAAAATGATAAGCAAGCCATACTGAATCTCATTGAGAAACAAAATTGGAAATGTGGCTTTGAGACATCAGTACTAAGATAATCATTTGAAGATTGCAAGTAGATACATATCTGAAGTGGGGCAATTAGAAAGAGGAGTAGAGAAGCAATAACTGTCCACAAAGAAATCAATGAAAGATTAGTTCCGGAGTTGGAATGCACATAAAATCCCAAAGCAGAGTGAGGACAGAAATTTGAGACAGAATGACCAACTGTGTCAATTGATACAGAGCTATAAAAGAGATGGAGGATTGGGGAAATTCGACTGAATTGCTGACAAGCAGTTTATCCTTGACAGAGCAATTTCATAGAGTGGTTAGGATAAAAAAGGGCTTTTTAAAGGGGTTAAAGAGTGAGTTTATTGAAAGGGAATGGAACCATTGGCTACTGACCACTGTGAAAGAAAGAAAATTTTGAAATTGCTATTTTTAGCGATTTTAGGCAGCAGCATCAAAGAAAATGATGGTAAAGTGATCATTTTACATTTCCTTAAAAGATTTATTTATTTAATTATTTGAAAGGCAGAGTTACAAAGACAGAGAGATAGAGAGAGATTTTCCATCCAATGGTTCACTCTCCAAATGGCTACCATGGCCAGAGCAGGGCAGATCTGAAGCCAAGAGCCAGGATCCTCTTCTAGGTCTCCCACTGGGTGCAGCAGCCCAAATACTTGGACCAGCTTTGGCTGCTTTTCCAGATAAACTAGAAGGGAGCTGGATTGGAAGCAGAGCAGCTGGGACTCAAACCAGTACACATATGGGATGCCAGCAAAACAAACAGTGGGATTTACCCACTACACCCAGTGCAGCACAGGCCCCCATTTTAATTGATTTTTAGGATCCTGCAGATGAAGGGGAGGTATCCAATTTAGAAAGATTTAATGAAGACTCAAGAGAATGATAGGAATGATAACACCCAAAGGTTTAGAAATATTAAAACCTAATCTTTATATGGTTCTTATTATTTTTCAGTCACTTTTCTAAATGCTTTACTCTTTTTTAACTTATGTTTAATAAATATAAATTTCCTTTTTTTTCATTTGTAGACACTGGCATTTATTGCAAAATCAATTCCTTTACGTTGCATTTCTATAATTATTTTATTTTTTATTTAAATATATATAATAAATGTTGCATCATTATAAAAACTAAGAGTACAACTTTTGAATTATAGCGGCTTTTTCCCCCCATAAACTCCCTCCCACCCACAACCATCCCATCTCCCACTCCCTCTCCCATCCCATTCACATCAAGATTCATTTTCAATTTTTTATATACAGAAGATCAATTTAGTATATACTAAGTAAAGATTTCAATAGTTTGCACCCACACAGAAACACAAAGTATAAAGTACTATTTGAGTACTAGTTATACCATTAATTCACATAGTACATCACATTAAGGACAGAGATCCTACATGGGGAGTAAGTGCACAATGACTCCTGTTGTTGATTTAACAATTGACACTCTTATTTATGACGTCAGTAATCACCCAAGGCTCTTGTCATGAGTTGCCAAGGCTATGGAAGCCTTTTGAGTTCGCAACTCTGATCTTATTTAGACAAGGCCATAGTCAAAGTTGAAGTTCTCTCCTCCCTTCAGAGAAAGGTACCTCTTTCTTTGATGGCCCATTCTTTCCACTGGGATCTCACTCACAGAGATCTTTCATTTAGGTAATTATTATTATTATTATTATTATTTTTTTTTTTTTGCCACAGTGCCTTGGCTTTCCATGCCTGAAATGGGCTTTTAATCCGGATCCGAATGCCTTAAGGCTGATTCTGAGGCCATAGTGCTGTTTAGGACATCTGCCATTCTATGAGTCTGCTGTGTATCCTGCTTCCCATGTTGGGTTGATCTCTCCTTTTTAAATGCTTTACTCTGACTACTACATCTTATTCTGTCACTAGTCTGGTAAGGTGATACTATTATCATTCCCATTTTAAAGATGAATAAACATAGGCATGCAGAGGCTAAATGATTTGTCCAATATCTGGGTCAAGAAGTGAACCTAGAGTCACCAGAGGCATCATACTATCATCACTGTTTAAGGATTAAAGAAGAAATAAGAGAAATTACTACCTTCCTGAAAAAGAAAAAAAAAGTGAATATACTGCTTTATACTGAGACGAAAAGGAAAGTGCTCAAACATCATCATACAGTATGATGTGACACTATATGTAGAGTTCTACAAAGCTTAAAGGAAGAAAAGGGGTGAGAAATTGGAATGAAAAATTAGGATATGAGGAGTTGGGTGAAGATTTAGAAGAATGCATTGCAGTTTCAACAGAACAATACAAAGTTTTAAACACCTTCTATAGCTCCAGTTGATGAAGGATCCTAAAATTGACAAGTTAAGCAAGTTCAGCTTGGTTCTTCGGGTGGGGCTGGGATTTGAGTTTGAACAGCCCATGTGTAGAGCTGTAATATCAGAATAGATGTAAGGTTGAGAAAAGCATTAAGATATTGGAAGAAGCTGATTTAGATGAAAGACTACGTTTAAATGCTCAAGGAATTTTCCTCAACTATACCCTAGAAGATGGTTTTCACTGATTTCAAGTACAGAGATATACTTATCTAATTTAATTAGATACAAATAATTTGCAAAGTAAAAGCTTTTAAATATTTTTAAATTTTATAGAAATACTTGTTTGGAGGCTGAACTTGACCAGGAAATTCTTTTAGAAAATTTTCAGGATCTGAAGGTCAGGACTAATCAGGATATCCTATGGCAATGGTCGGAAGAGCAAAGGGCACTTATACATAAACGACATGTTGTTTCAACAGCTTGTTTTTTTTAATGCACCATACAAGATTACATTCCAAAGCCAACTATAAATATCATTTTACTTGTATTGTTCCATACACACACACACACACACACATACACGTTTGAAACACAGGTTTTGAATTCTTCATTTCTTTTACATATCCTTTGGTATACACTATGAAGCAGCAAGGTAAATTTTAAAATAAAAGGTTAATGTAAGATTGTAGGAACCTGCAGTAAATTCTAAATGCTCCTTTGCCCATTTAATAATTTTAAGTGCCTCTTCATCAATGCACTATAATTTGAAGAAGCTTTTTAAGAACATGGAACTGAGACTAGAACATAAACTAATAGTGGCATATTATAAGATTTCAGAAAATTTCTTGGAATTTTCACATTAGAGTCAGAATATGAAACAATGAAGAGCACAAATTGGGCAATGACTTTGAAAGGAAAGACATTTTTCTTACTTCCCAAGGTCAATAATGATCTCCTTGTAAAGTAATATTCTTTAGTATGCATATTTAATATTCTTAATACATTTAAAAATTAAATATTTAAGTATCTGCAATATATGTAATCCTCCACATTTAGTTTTAAGTTAAGCATTGTAAAGCTTCAAAGCACAGGAAATTCTCACCTTGTTATATGTGCTGTGACTAAGGAGGGTGGGAGAATTCCTCTGCTCATCAGTCAAGGAGAAGGAGGACACATGACTGAAGGGTCCGGGGGTAAGACACTCAGCATGGGGAAGGTTCTGTGAATGCAGCAGAGACTTAGCAGGAGGATAGAGTTTAGTCTGATACAAAGGATGGAGGGAGACAGGCTTGTGAGGGACTGTCACACCCTGGGAAGGAGAAAGGCATAAAGAGTACATTAGTGCACACAAGTCAGGCACACTTGGATTTAGATCTAGTGTAGACATAAGTCAGAATGAATAGCTAGTAATAAGAGCCTGTCCTAGGGAGGAGGTGGGACACCTGCTTTCATAGAGTATCTTTTGCTCTTTCAATAATCTCTCTAGGTGCCCCATTTGCTCTCTTGCATAATAAAGCAAGAATTTGCAGAATGTCTCCTGAAGTATTTTTTTGAGAAAATTATTTGAAGAGTAAATTTTTTTCAAAAAAATTGTTGAAAGTAGTGAGGAGAAATGTATAAGGAAGGAGAGAGCCCATCCAATGAGGGGTGGCTGGGGTTAGACAAAGCATCACAGAAAAGGTGGGAAACAGTGGATATTTTTTAAAAATTTATTTATTTATTTGAGACGTAGACTTATAGACACAGAGAGGGAGAGAGAGAGAGAAGAAGGTCTTCCATCCACGAGTTCACTCTCCAAATAGCTGGAGCTGAGCAGATCTGTAGCCAGGAGCCAAGAGTTTCTTTTCGGGTCTCCCATGCAAGTGCAGGGGTCCAAGGACTTGGGCCATATTCCATTGCCTTCCCAGGCCATCAGCAGGGAGCTGGGTGGGAAGTGGAGCAGCCAGACATGAACCAGTGCCTATATGGGATGCTGGCACCGCAGGCAGAGGCTTAGCTTACTACGCCACAGCACCAGCCCCAGCAGTGGATATTAATTTAAAGATGCTTGTGATTTGGTATGCAGGGAACCAGGGAAGAAAGTGGAATGCACTCCAGAAGATATAGACACACAAGAAGAGGGGCAGAAAAACTAGTTTCAGCTGGTGGCATAAAAAATTACGGAGATAAGTTAGCATAGATAAGGGAGCCGGGAGAGATCAATCTAGAGAAAAGTGAATGGGATTGTCCTGCAGCAATTAGATGAATTCAGTGCTATAAGGGACTGTAAAGAGGTCTTAAGTAAGAGGGTCATTAACATGGAAAGCAGATGGAGATGCTGAGGAAGTAGGAACTACTAAAGGAAGCCATATGGGGCAGGTACCGTGGCATGGTGGCCTGGGCCTTGCCTGAGGCTTCAGAACCCCTTATAGGTTCTGGTTCATAACCCGGCTGCTCCTCTTCCAATCTGGCTCTCTGCTGTGGCCTGGGAGAGCAGTGGAGGATGGCCCACATGTTTGGGCCCCGGCACCTGTGTGGGGGGACCCAGTGGAGGCCCCTGGCTCCTGGCTTTGGTAGGCCCAGCTATGGCCATTGCGGCCAATTAGGGAGTGGGCCAGCAGATGGAGGACCTTTCTCTGTCTCTTCCTCTCTGTCTGTGACTCTGCCTCTCAGATAAATAAATGAAATCTTTAAAAAATATAAAATAAAGAGGCCATACATTTTGAGAATGGAGTAAGAAAATTGAAGAGTGAGATTTCTTGAGGCTACACCAAAAAGCTGCAAAACAGCCATCCCTCTAAGTATAGATCTAAAAATAGTTATGTTTTCAGCAATCTATAAGCATAGATTATATTTCTAAAATTGAGAAAGTAAGTTGAGGGGCCAGCATTATGGCACAGAGTAATGCAGCGAATGATGGTCTAAGTACTCGGGCCCCTACCATGTATGTGGGGATCAGCATGGAGTTCCTGCCTCCTGGCTTCCATTTGGCCCTCACTTGGCTATTGCAACCATTTGGGGAAGTGAACTAGGTAATAAAACATCTCTTTCTCTCTCTCTTTATTACTCTGACTTGCAAATAAATAAATCTTTAAAACAAAAAGAAAAGAAATTGAAAGTGATGACCCTACAGTAAAAGCTCTCAGAATATGAACTCTATGACATGAAACCTGCTTAATTCACCTTTGTGGTCACTAAGGCAAGTGTGATATGGAATACAGTGTGTGCTTAATGCAGGTCTGTTTGACTTTTCAAAAGTATGCAATAGTTTTCTGAGTTCAATAATGTCTTCTATTATTTTTTGCTGATTCAGCAATGAATAAATGTATTTGGCTTTGTGTAAAATGGAAATTTAATATAAAATGATGCAAACTGCCTCAAATGACATCCAGCTAATCGACGAATTCAGCTGCTAAAACTGTAATTAATATTTTATGTAAGTTAAACTCAGATCACCAGATCCATATTTTAAGTCATCAATTGACTTTCTAAAATTTACACTGAATGTGTTTGTTGTATCCAAAAAGTCTCATTTTATATATTTTTAAGCAATGATTTCCAAGCTTGCTTGGAAAAGATGTGGCAGGTAAAAATTATAATTCTACGGTTTTATGTTTGCAAGATTAGGAGTTTCACTTGTCTGTACTTTGACTAAGCTTTTGTCATTTTTACTGTGTTCTTGTTTGATCTGCAAATGTTTCTATTACATATAGGGCAAATAGAAATATATTCTTATTTAACACCTATTGCAAGTATACATTTATTTACATTTACTATGAGAAGATAACATCCTCTATGCAATATTCTGTATCTTTTTTATTTAACAAAAATTGTGGAACATTCCTCTATCTGTATGTGAATACTATTGATGTTCAAACAAGACACATCCATCTGATTATAATTATCATGCTGTTCATTCTCTTGGAAGTGCTAGATGTATCACTTAACATATCAAGTCACTTAACAGAGTAATAAGTTTATCTCCTCTTTGCCAGGTGTAGTTTTTGCTTCTTTTTTGTCACATTTCATCAGCAAATAACTGACATTGTGAAACAATAGTTATGTTAGTGGGCACCCTAAATGGGGCACATGTAGTATTTGTCCATTAAAGATGGTGATTGATGAGATTGAGAAATAAAATTAAAATGTATTTAAATCCCATATTTTATTTTAGCAACAGTTACTTTTATTAATTAGTATGTAATGTGATTAGCATGAAAACAGAATTAAGAGTACAAGACTAACTGTAAGAAGAGGACAGCATTGTTATTGATACCTGAAGGTGCTTAGATAAAGGCAGCCTGGACAATCTCTGGTTTATATTCAGACCTTTTTTTTTTTTTCTCACAAAGTTCAAGAACCCATTCTCAACATACACTCTTGTAGTGACCCTGGCCCACAGGAAGCAAGGTTTTGCCACAAGTGGGATCTGGTGAAGTCAAGTTCTCTACATTTAGGAGGGAAATAGTTGGAGAAGGTGGGCAACTCTGCATTTTACGCTTACTACGCTCATGTGCTCAGTCTCCCACACTCAGGACTGAGAACAAACCTGAAGATTCTGTAGGATGAGGTGGTGTATACAGGTTATTCCAGCAGCTGGGCAAGGAGGGAGAGCAGAATTTTGTCAGCACTTGGACAGGATGGGGAGAGCCATGAACCCTGGCCAGGCTCACTTGAGTCCCTTCCAGCTGCGGCAGAGCACACACAGGAAAGGCTGCTCGGGGGCCACGTGCTCAGCGTGGATGCCACGGGGAGCATGTGCTCGCTCTGTGCTGCAGTCTCCTGTGCTTCTTACAAGGTACTGCCCTACAGGGCACTTGCCCAGTACCCTGGAAATTTTCTCTACCTCTTGTGTTCAATTTCCTGTGTCCAGAACCCTATGTCACTTTTCCTTGGATTCCTCTCATATTTACTAGGCCCTAAAGGAGCTTCTTGGGAAAACAGAGTATTAAAAGCAAACTTTTGACAATTTGTTGAGAAATCACTGTGTTCTATTATTACATTAAAATGTTCAGATGTTAAGTTGGAAAATAATCGCTTTCAGAATTTTGAAAATATTTTTACGCAGACTTCTACTGTGCAGTGTGGTTGAGAAACCTAACAGTTCATTCTGATCATTTGTATAGGACACTGATACTTTGCCTGCTGTCGCTCTTTCTCTCTCTCTCTGCAAGAACACAAGGTATTTTTGTTTCTAGTAATCTGAAAACTCCCCCAAAATGTGCCTTGAGATGAGTATGTGTTCATCCACTATGGGAGGAACTTGGTGATGCCCTTGAAATTGTGAAATTTGCCTGTTGTTTTGGAAAATGCTCTGAAATTGTTTCCTTTCCCATTTTCTGTCTTCTCTTTCTGGATGCTGAGCAATCGAGGTAATCCTTTAATTTTCATCTTTTTGCCTTTTTTCAACAGCTTGAGAAGTTTATTTATCTTCCAACAACAGTGATGCAGGAAAGAGTATTCCCAGGACACAAGACTCTCTCAGTGCCCAAGGCAAACTGGCATGGGGGTTTGCCCACCTCCTACTTTTATAGTGTATCCTTCATTTCTGTTATATGTTTAACCCAACAGCTTCCGCTTATCTCTTAATTTTTTTTAGTATTTTGTTTTGATTTTATAATGACACTGTCTTATCTTAACTCTGAAAGTATTAACTTTACAGAGCTTATTTATCCCTAGAAATTTTCTGTTTTATTTCTTGTTTAGTTGGCTTTCGGTTTTGTTTTGTGTTTGCATTAAAATTCCTTCTTGGGGGCATTCCTCAAATTTCAGGATATCCGTGATTGTCTGCTAGCATTTTAGAGTTAGGAATTAAGAGTGCTTTGGAAGCTGAGAACATGGATTGAGATATTTGAGGTTCATTGTTCAGAACTGCTCCATCTCAATAAGGGGAGGACGCTGAGCTGGTCAGATTTCTCAGTGAAGACTTTCCAAATCTCCCTGCTAAGATGCCAGAGTTCAAGCAACCAGTATTCTGAGATGTGAAAAGGGGAAAAACCAGGACTTGTCAGCATGAGCCTCTCATAGCACCACACAGTTTCCTTGTTTCCAGTACAGATTCACTGCTCTCAATTATGTCCTGTCTGGAATGGGAGAAAGAGTCACTGAGAAACACGGGATTGAGCATAGCTTCTTCTTAAATAGCTTTTACTCCATCTTTCTTATTGTAGCTACTATTCCTTTATCCTCTTTTCAAAGATATCAGGCACTTCCAAATCCTAAAACTTTTGAGAACTCTTAATGCTAAAGTGGAATCTGTGTTTGGCTTTCTCCATGACTGGCTTAGGATTTAGTTTTCTTGTGTATGCTAAGTCAGTTTTCTCTCATGTCTCCTCTTTTTTTCTCTTAGTTTTGGGTTTCACTTTAAAAACATATCTTTATTGTAATTTTAAGGAAATATTGGGAGGGGGCAAATTTGGAGACGTTTTTGAATACACCACTCTCCATGGCAAGTCCTTATGAGATTTGTTTTAATTGTCTAACAAAAAATGGCACTTACAGTCTAGGGAAATAATAACATCATTCTCTCCTTGCATTATTAAAATAAATCCCACTTGGTTTGGATGTGGCATTCTTAAATGTGCTACTGGATTTAGTTTTCTACTAAATTAAGGCATTTGCATTGATATTCATAACTGAGATTGGAGTGAAGTTTTCTTTTTGTGCTACATTTTTTGGATTTTGATATATACTTGAAAATAAAATGGTTTGAAAGATATCCTTGTCTACAACTGTCTGCCATTAGAATTATTTGTTCTTAAAACATTGAAATAATTCTCCTATTAATGTACCTGTGACCTGGAATTTCTTGAGGGATTCTCTTCATCATTTTTTTCCCAATTTTTCTTTTGCTAATTGGCTTGCTGGAGTTTTCTCTATATTTTGTATTTTTCTAAGAAATATTTCTTGGAAAACCATGAATTATTCATTTCACTAGAAATTTCAAATTCCCTTGCAAAAGGTTGAGAAAAGAGTGTCATGTTTTTACTTATTATCATTAGTTATTTCCATGCTACTTTCTGCATTCTGTATTCTCCCTTTACTGATGCTAGTTAAGAGTTTATGTACTTTATTTTCCAGAGAACATATTTCATATTTATGACTTTTTCAGTTTTTCTGATTTATGGTTGTCTTTATTCAATCCTTGTTAATGCATTTCTTTTTTTTTCTTTTTTCACATGCAAAGGATAAAGGATTTTCTCTCTAAACAATGTTCCCTCTAAACTTTTCTGATTTGTTTCTTAGTCTTAAATTTTCCAACTTGAATATTTAATTGATTTGCCTTATTCTCTTTCTTAATTAATCACTGATCATGCAGTTATACAAATTTATTTCATGGATTACTTAAATTATTTACTATAAATTCCAATAGATAATAAATTTAAAAAATTCCCATTTTTTCATATAGAATTTTTTTTCAAGCTGGACCTCTTTTTTACTACTTTAATGTAATGCATGTCACTATTTAACATATGGTTTTAATTACTACCAGGTAATATGTGATCATCATAGAAAAAAAAATCACAAAATATAAACAAACCAAAATGACAATGTTTAGAACACTCTCAATCCTATGAACTCTAAGAGACTCTTCCAAACAAAATTTCTGTTTGGAAGAAGAGGGAGCATTCCTGATTTCAAAATATATTACAAATATATTACAGTAATGCAAATAGTATGGTACCAGCATAAACAGAGATATAGACGAATGGAACAGGACATAGAGCCTCCAAAGAAATCCAAGAGTCTGGCATTGTAGTGCCAGTTAGGCCACCATCTGCGACACCAGCCTCCCATATGAGCACCAGTTCAATACCAGGCTGCTCCACTTCCCCTCCAGCTCACTGTAAATGCACCTGAGCAAGCACTGGCAGATGGCCCAAATACTTAGGCCTCTGCTACCTATGTCGGAGACCCACATAGGGTTCCAGAAAGCTGGCTTCAGCCTGGCCCAGACCTGGATGTTGCAGCCATTTGGGGTGAAGCAGTAGATGGAAAATCTTTGTATGTCCTTCTCTTTCTCCCTCTCTGTATAACTCTGCCTTTCAAATCAATCAATCAATCTTTAAAAAAACAAAAAAAAACAAGGCTACAGTCTATCATTTGATCTTTAACAGTGGTATCAAAACTCATAATGGGGAAAGACTAGTTTCCTCAGAAGATGATATTCGGAAACCTAGGTAGCCACATACAGAAAAATGATCTTGGAACCTCACACCAACTCAAAGTGGGTTAAAGATTTAAACATAAAGCCTGAAACTATACATTGCTAAGAGAAATCACAGGACATAAGTCTGTGAATGACTTTTTGAATAAGTTCCCCAAAATAGGAGCAACAAAATAGATGATTGGGATTGTTTGTAGCAAACTATAAACTGCTACACAGCAAGGAAACAACAGAGTGAAAAAGCCATCTACAGAGGGGGAAGAAATATTTTCAAAATCTATATCCATAAGTGACAAATATCTAAAATATATATGGAAATCATACAACTAAATATAAAAAAACCCTCAAATATCCGTATTTTGAAAATGAGCCAAAGACCTGAACAGACATTTCTGAAGAAAAGATTTACAAAAGACCAACAGGCATGTGAAAAGGTACATGATAGCACTAATCACCTGGGAAACGGAAATCAAAACCATAACGAGATAGCACCTTACATATGTCAAAAGATATTATCAAAAAGACAAAAGGTAACAAGAGCTGACAAGGATATAGAGAAAAGGAAACCAAAATACATGCCATAGGAATATAAATTGGTATAGCCAATATTAAAAACTCTATGCAATTTCTCAAAAGAATGAACAATATAACTAGCAGGGCAGGTATTGTGGTGTAATGGGTTATATTCCTGTTTGACACCTGTTCCCATGTGGTTCCAGTCCTAGCTGCTCCACGAATGAACCAGCTTCCTGCTAATACATCCTAGGAGGCAGCAGACAATGGCTCAAATGCTGAGGCCCATGACATCCACGTGATGGATCCAGGCTGAGTTAGTTATTGGCTTCTGGCTTGGCCTGGCTCCGCACTGAATTTTGTGGTCTTTTGGGAAGTGAACCAGTGGGTGGAAGAACTCCCTCTCCCTCTCATAAACAAATAGACATGTTAAAGATTTTTAAAAAATGAAAGAAATCTTGCCTTTGGTACCAACATGAATGAACCTGGAGGACGACATTATACTAAATGCTATAAGCTAGAATGACAAATACTGTTGACCTCACTTATTGTGGAATCTAAAATAGTAAAATTAATAGATGTAGAAAGTAGAATAGTGGTTGCCAGGGGAAGCAGCCAAGGGAAATGAAGCAATGGTCACCAAAACTACAGAGTTGCAATTATCCAAGCTGAATAAATTCTGGACAGCTAATGCACAATGATGTTACTATAATCAGTAATACTACCTGTACTATAAATTTGAGTACTAAGTGTTCTTACCACGCACAATAATAGTAACAATAGTGGCAATTGTGTGAGGCAATGGATTCCTTACCTTGATTGTGGTGATCATTTCACAACATATACATATATCAAAGTAGCAAATTGTATACATCACATTTGCACATTTCATAAATTATCAATTATACATCAACAAAGCTGTAGGAAGAAGGAAGAAAGCAATGGAAACTTTATTTGGAATTTCCTTGATCAAAGACAAGTTGAAATGTAACATTTTCAACTTAGAGAAGGCAGTCTTCCTGTGTTTTCCAGGTTTGAATTAAGTTATATGTTTGTATGTCATCTCAGAGAAATTCATGCGTATCACTTCTACCTTAGAAACTAATAGGTTTTATATTTGCCCAAATATATGGTAAGTTTTGGGTAGTTTCACAGGTATTTTAAAAAGTAATATTTTGTTTGTAAGACACCAAGTCCGGATAAGTATTTTACCACTAATACATTTTCACTTAATTCTCATCCTGTGTCTTGCTCTTGTTTTATGAATGCTGATGTTGTATTTTTTTATATTTAGGGACTATGATGATTGTATTTCCCTCATAAATTTTATTATTTAGTATTGCATGTCTTTTCCTTCTTGCTTATTAAGTTTTGGGACTGAATTCAACCTGTCCATTGCAAAGATTATAAACCTCCCTTTCCTTTAGTTGCGGTACCTTTGATCCTTCATCATATTTAACTATTCTCATCACATTAAAACTATCAGGTTAAGGATTAATCTTGTATGCTAACTAATCTGGAAGAGTTTTTTCCTTTTTTATTTATTTTCTTAGTACATAAATCTTTCTTGGACCAGATGCTTTTGCAACAGGTATATATGAGGAAGTGACCAGTGCTTGGCATTGTCTGTGCTCCAGGGTTTGGGCTATAAACTGGTCCAGGTTTTACTTCTCTCCAAATAATGAAATTCAAGCCATATAGCACTGTAGGTAGCAACTTGTCTATGCCCAGTAGCAGCTTGTTTATGCCCAGGCTACCGGGAAGAGAGAGAGAGAGAGAAAGAGAGAGAGAAAGAGAGAGAGAGAGAGATAATGCTGCAAATTTATTTGCTCTGTGATACAATGTTTAGCCTCACCTCTCAGCTTCTTAGAACATAATAAGAGCAAGGGAACTTTGGCCTCTAACAAACACAGGGAACTTGGAGTTTGCAAATTAAACTTTACTCCAACTCCAAGAAGCGTGTTGCTGACTCTGCTCTGCAATCGTTGTATCCTTGCTCTATTTCCTTCAATACATACTTGCTGGTTTTCTCCACTGATTTCCACTGTATGCCATTTATCCTGTGACTTGGAGTTATCATCTAATGATTTGTGATTTAACACGAATTTGTGCTTTTGTTTCTCCTCTTTTGGGTTACAGATATCAGAATGATATAACATAATGAACTGCAGATTCAGCAAATGCTTTCTTTAAATTAGGAACTCCCAACCTTATACTTTTCAAAAATAAATATTCACAGTGCATCTTGAAGTTTGTCACTTTTCAAAACATTTTGCAGTGAGATAGCTCAAGAATCTCTGAATGATTCAAAATATTTTTCTAGTCCTTCTCTCTCAATATTGTAAAGATCACATGTGTCTGTATATCCATAACTGTGTGTGAATGTGTGATTGGACATATACTTTGTCACACAGCTTATCTGTGGTTCTGTATGTAACTGGAACCTCATTCTGTATCTTCATATATACTTCATTGTTATTTAATATAAATCCATGGATTTCTCATAAAGCAGTTCTTTTATTAAAGAAATTACCTATTTCAAAGCATAATTTTCTCTGATTTATTTTTCCTTTAAGGTTCAAAAATGTCATTTTTTGTATTTTTAATATTTAGAACATAAAAGGTAGTAAATACTGAGAACATTTTTAAATCTATATTTTGATCCAAACACATAATAAAACTCCAATACAGTGTAATGTTATCATTACTCAAGAATTTAGAGGTGATTTCTATGCATTTTGTAATTTTATCAAATGATAACAAGGGAATACATTTCAATTTATCATTCTATTCTTTCCTATGTATTATTTTATAATATTTATTGCAGCAGGAATATTTTGTGTATCCCCAGTTTAGCTCAGTTTTTAATTTTTCCTCCAGTAATATTCCTCAAAAGAGTATTTTATCACTTACATTAGTAAAACTTCCAATATTATAAAGTTCCATATGTCTTTAAATAATATCAAAACTTGCATATCACCTTCATGTCCTCAGATTCTTACATTATAAATTTCTTAAATAATTATAATGCAATGAATAGTCCATATTTAAGGCAAAAATATAAACTTTAGGGCTGGTACATTCACAATGAAAGTAGACATAAATTTATACTCCAAATAGTTTTAATCATTTCAAAACGTTGGCCTATTTCTTGTTAAATGTAAGTAGGTTACCAGTGTTTAAAAGTCATATTAATGGCTGTGAACCAGCTTTAACTATTATTTTGTATTGCTTATGCTTGTCTCAGTTGTGGTATGGTCAATCTAGATTATTTTGCAAGTATGTTTTCTTTATAAATTCACTTATTTGTTTTATGAAGTTTATTTTAGAAATAGTTAAAAGAGTAAATCATATATCTCTCTCAGCACATGAGATGAAACAAAGTGCAACAGCCAACTGAGGCCTCTCTTTCTATTGCACCAAATTGCAAACAGTCTCAGAGGAAATCTCAGGTGAAGTGCATGTGAGATGTAACAGCCTAGCACTCAGTCTACAAAGGAGATGTGTGTTAGCCAGCATAAATTAGCGATGCTTAAAATATTTGTACTATTTTAGATTAAGAATCTGCAAACTTATTCCATAAAGGGCCAGCTGGTAAATACTGTGGCTTTTCAACAATAAATCTGTCACAATGACTGCATATTGCCGTGGTAGCATGAAAGCAGGCTTAGTTAGTATATAGATAAATAGAAAATTTTTTATCCTAATAAAACTTCATTTACAAAAACATTGGTATACCAGATTTGGGCCAGTAGCCATAGTTTTGACCATTGTTCTAGACTGAAAAATAACCACATTAATAAAATACCAATCATGTGTGACTTGTACCTCACCTCTTCCTCAATGAATTATCTTGAGATTAGTGTATGTACTTTGGAGATCACTATTCTAAATTATTCCTGGAAAGAAGTATCATTGTCCTTTGCTTTAGTATTCAATATATGCAGCTTTTAATTTTGTTCTAGTTTTTGAGGGAAGATCACTGATCATAAAACAGTCTTGTACAAGTTTCTATGAGTTAGGTAACATAGTTATTTTTGATAAAACATTTTAAAATGCTTTTCACTGACTTGCAAATTGTTCTCTTCAATATAAAATTACTGAGAATAATTATTTTCAAAAACAATAAGCTTTACTTGAGTTTGACTTTTTAAAATGAATTAATTATTTTGGTTGATTGTCACATCATATTAGAAAACTTCAAGAAGACAAGAACTCTTGAAGCAAATAATACTTTTGTTCATTAGAGAAAAATCAGCAAACAAATATGCACTGAATAAATAATTTATCTCTGCTTAATTGACAGAGACATCAGAAAACAATGTTACAGCCATATCTGATGTGTTCACTTGTCTAGAAAAAGCCCTTTTATTCAAGTCAAGTCAAACATTAACATCTGAAGCTGTTTCCACTGCAACACCAAAGGGCATTTGAAGGCATTTTGGGCTCTGCTCATTAAGGCCTGCATATCTGAGACTCTTGGTCCTGTCTTGTCATCATGAAGTCAACTCCTTTCCTGTGGTGTGGAAGTGAAAGGAGAAAATCTATTCTCTCCAATCAAGCTGTCCCGGCTCACATTATGTACAAGGCACCTTTGTGAACTCAGAGTACCTCTTATGAAATTAGTGCAGCCGTTAATTCCATTCTTTCTCCTGCATTCCCACCTCTTTGGTAAAATGTATGTATATTTTTCAGCTTTATTTTCAGCCTTCCTTTATTTCAGCCTGCTTTATTAGCAGGAAACTAAAACCATTCAAGATCAGAATCATAGCATTTCTGCAACTGTTTTAATTTAAAGCAACACCCTGTTAATAAAGTCAAGGATAGCTATACTGTATTCCTAAAAAATAGCCTCTTAATCCAAAGGTGTATACATATATTACAGACAACATTACAGAAAACCCAATTACTAAGAAATAAGAGATTCTAATTATCTACACCTAACAGCAGCCCAGAGTAAATCAGATGTCTTAATTTTGAACATACTGCTTAATTTTCTTGCTTATAAACCCTGATTTTAAAGAAGCCATGTGCACATTTCAAGCAGTATTTAGCTATTTCAAATCTTGATTTGAACCAAACAATTTGAACTTATTAAGTATGAAAGAAGTTAGCATATGCTTAGCTATTTCAAATCTTTACAAAAATTTTTTTAAAAAATTACAATATAATTTTCAGGATAGACTCAAGATAATTTTGTGTTTATGCTGTATAGTTGTCTAATAGCAAGTTTCACAAAGCAGATGCCATGAATCAGTGTTGAAGATATTTAATGGAGCCATATTCAAGGAAAAGGAAGAAAATGTTACATAATATATCACAGTGGACATAGACAGTTAAATGAATGCTGAATTGGGTGTTTCTCTGTACATATAGTTTAATCTCTGCCTTATATTGCATGCCCAGATATAACTGGGTGAGAGGAGCACTTTAAATTGAAGAAGTAAGAAAATAGAATAGAAAAGAGGTTTTGTGAATAAAGGAAGTCAATCCTTTATTTCTATAATTACACTGAAGCTAAAGGAAATAACAGTAAATATTTTAAATTTGCATTCCCTGTAAAAAGCTCACAGTCCATTCTCAGTCACCATTTTAATTTAATCATCACAGTATTATTCCCAATTGCCAAGATATGGAAACAAACTAGGTGTCTGTCAATGGATGGATAAAGAAAATGTGGTACAATGGAATATTACTCAACCTTAAAAAAAGAAATCCTGTTGTATTTGACAACATGGAATAACATGGAAGACATTATGCTAAACGAAATAAGTGAATCACAGAAGGACAAATATCTCATGATCTCACTTATATGTGGAATATAAAAATAGTCAAAAGCATAG
The DNA here is from genome assembly GCF_964237555.1 of Oryctolagus cuniculus. Lineage (NCBI taxonomy): Eukaryota > Metazoa > Chordata > Mammalia > Lagomorpha > Leporidae > Oryctolagus > Oryctolagus cuniculus. Next base: position 115,323,323 of record NC_091436.1, read on the forward strand.
AAGCAGAGTAGAATGGTGATTACAAGATATCATGATGTGGGGGAAAGGGGAAGCTGATGGTTAAAGAATAAAAGTTTCAATTTTAAGATATATAAGTTGTGCCAACATACATGATGGTAACTATAGTTAATAATACTCTATTGTTTACTTGAAATTTTCTAAGAGTGTAGATCTTGAGTTTCTTTCCACTACCCTTTACATATACACACACAAAGCAACCATGTGTGGTAACAGATATGTTGATTAATCTGGTTGTGGTAATCATTAAGCAAACCAAACATATCAAATTACCACAGTAAGCACCCTAAACATATGCAATTTTTATTTTCCAATTATATCTCAATGAAACTAGATTTGAATACCTGGGGGAAATTTTTAAAATAAATTTAATCACTTTTTAAAAATAAATCACGAATGCAGATTAGTATAGATATTTCTATTAGAAAAGGTGATTAGTAGTCCCATTTTTCTAGAGTGAAACTAAAGTTCAGTCGGGACTGATTTTCCCCAAATCACTTAGAACCTGTGTTCTTCTACTGCATTTTATGATCATGTTTTCTCTCTATTTTCAAAAAGATGTCAAAGGCTAAGATAATGAGCAGCCTGAGTAGGGTGCCCAAGTGGACCAGAGGACCAAGAGACTAGGAGCATCACTTCCCATGGTGGGGGGAGGGGGAGCTCAGTGTGAACCAGACAGCTCAGAACAAGGAAGAACAGAGGGTGGAGGCAAGGTTAAGAGTGAAGGAAAAGACAGAGACCACGACCTAGAAAATCACTGCTCCCTAGAATCTAAACCCCATGGTGGCAGGGACAGAGTCTGCTTTATTGCCTGAGAAATTACTCATGCTTATTTCAGAGTCTGGCACAAATACTAAATGGCCAAATATTGAAAGTAAATAAAGAGCTGGTGCTGTGGCATAGCGGGTAAAGCTGCTGCCTGTGGCGCCTCATCCCATGTGGGTGCTGGTTCTAGTCCCGGATGCTCCTCTTCCAATCCATCTCTCTGCTATGGCCTGGGAAAACAATGGAAGATAGTCCAAACCTTGGGGCCCTGCACCTGGGTGGGAGACCTGGAAGAAGTTCCTGGCTCCTGGCTTCAGATCAGTGCAGCTCTGGCTGTTGCGACTGTTTAAGGAGTAAATCAACAGAAAACTTTTTCTCTCTCTCTCTATCTCACTCTCTCTCTCTATCTCTCTCTCCCCCCACTTATGACTCTCTGTAACTATGCCTTTCAAATAAATAAATAAATCTTAAAAAAAAAAAGTAAACAGAAAGATAGATCTTTCTTGTTCTACAATGCCAGACATGTATTTAGCCAAGGTCCTTTTGCCTCCCGATTAAACAGAAAGGAGTGAACATCACCCATCATGAAACTACAGCATTACAGAAACCGCACACCAGAGAATAGCATTTCCAATTCTTTCCTCCCCATGGTTTTGTGCTCTATGTTCCTTTTACTAACCCAGGCACCTAACAGTCAATTCATTCTGCATGTCCCAGAGTGGGAATATTAAAACAGAAATGTAAAGAAGTAAGTCCTAGTTTATTATTTATATTTATTTATTTAGAATTTGCAGAATAAGTTTTGAGAACCAATGCCAATGGTAAAATTTGATACAGAAAGACTTAGGATTTGAAAATCCTGGAATATCAAAACTCTGGAAGAGTAACTAATTAATCAGACAAAGAATGCACTTTAACTAAGGGCAAGAGACAGGGAGAGAAGGAAGGAGGGAATGGAGAGAAGAAAGGTGCTCAGAAACACTATTGTGTGACTGAGAAAGCTTGCATGCCCCACTGTCATATATGAGCTGAATCTAAGAGTATATTTGGTGATGGTTAAAATAATCCCTGATAAATTTGAGGAATCAATGATTACAAAGGATTTATACACTGAGTTCCCAAGTAAAACCAGAAGAAATGGCAGGACGTGCAAGCTCTTGTATGGAAATCATACACTAGAAATGGCTGTTAAATGTGCCTTTATAAAAAGGAAATATGTCATTTTTGAGAGTAGAAGGAGATTTTTGGAAACCAGGTGGATTTTAAAATTGTGAGAAACCCTTTTAGCATAAATAAGGACTATTCCCTTACATATAATGGGAGAAAAACGATCCTAAATGAATGAGTATAATAAGTTATTGATGCCTGGGATCGGTGACTTACTGTGAAGAAATAGGTCCATCTTTATAAAAAGGCACAGAAAAATGAACTGAGGTGCTCTGTTACCTCCATGTCACTGAATAGTTATTTTCGGAACAGCCTTTCCTTTCTTAGGACAACTAGGAATAGATTATGGTTTTGCTATTTGGTGTAACATTTTGCATTTAAGATTCCATGCATATAATTATCAGCTAATTTTCCACTTATTTATTCATTTATTCCAAAAATATTTAGATGTCTTAGAATTTTTAAAAAATTTACTATTTTAGAATTCTGAGCAGATGGTCTGCATTCATCATATTTATATTACAACATTATAAGATTGTTCCTGTTAGAACATTTGCATACTTTGGTGCATTAGATGTAAGTTTTATGTTGTTCATGTTGGTAGAATATTATGTTTTTAAAATGATCTCACATTTTTAATAGATTGAAGTTTTGTTTTTTGAAGTCATTATTTCTTTTTTTTTTTTTTAAAGATTTTATTTATTTATTTGACAGGTAGAGTTACAGTGAGAGGGAGAGACAGAAAGAAAGGTCTTCCTTCTGTTGGTTCACTCCCAAAATGGCTGCCACAGCCAGCTCTGCGTCGATTCGAAGCCAGGAACCAGGTGCTGCTCCCTTGTCTCCCACATGGGTGCAGGGGCCCCAGCACTTGGGCCATCCTCAACTGCTTTCCCAGGCCATAGCAGAGAGCTGGACTGGAAGAGGAGCAACTGGGACTAGAACCTGTGTCCATATGGGATGCCAAGGACACAGGTGGTGCACAACAGCACTGGCTCACAGTCATTATTTCCTAACTACGAATTCAAATGAAGAGATTGATGATCTGCAACTAAATTATGTTTCTCGTACAAAGCCTGTCACCCATTCCCAGAGAGAGATTTAAAAAGTGAATAAAAATAATTCCCAAACTTAATCATAAGAATTATCCCAGAGAGCTGGCGCTGCGGCTCAATAGGCTAATCCTCTGCCTGCCTGCAGCACCGGCACACCTGATTCTAGTCCTGGTCAGGGCGCCAGATTCTGTCCCCGTTGCTCCTCTTCCAGTCCAGCTCTCTGCTGTGGCCCCGGAAGGCAGTGGAGGATGGCCCAAGTGCTTGAGCCCTGCACCCCATGGGAGACCAGGAGAAGCACCTGGCTCCTGGCTTCGGATCAGCGCGGTGCGCCGTTCACAGCGCGCCAGCTACGGCAGCCATTGGAGGGTGAACCAGCGGCAAAGGAAGACCTTTCTCTCTGTCTCCTTCTCTCACTGTCCACTCTGCCTGTCAAAAAAAAAAAAAAAAAAAAAAAAAAAAAAAGAATTATCCCAGAGTCTTTTGTTGAATCAAAACATGGTGTCTTCTGTATTTAAGGTATGCAGAAAGAGTAAACTAAAAACAAGAAAGACATGCAATAACATGTTCACACTTGTGATTAAAAAAAGGATCCTCATTTAAAGTTGAGGTTGCCTACTTGGACTTCTTTTTCAAACCAGTTACAACAGAAATGGTTGGTAATTTGCTGATGTGGAAAAAAAAAACAGCAAGTATTAGAATTCTCAAAAAGACTGCAGAATACGAATGTGTGTGCATTTAATAGAATTTTGCATATACACACCTCCCTGCACACACATGTGCATATACACACATACATACATACATATATACATACACTTTTGAAAAGAAATAATCTTCCTTTCAGAGCTTCTAGTTTAAGGCAAAGCAACACAAAATTATAATTTTCCTATAAGTAATAGTGACCATAAATTATATTGATGATTCCTCAAATTAAATCGAAAGCAAATAAGTGACTTCAAAGAAAGGAAGAAATAAAAATTTCAAAAGATTTGCTATTTAAACTTGCTCAATCCAAATTGAAGTGAATAAATAAGAGCTACACACAAAATCATGGTAAACCCTATGGGAGCAGATTTACGACATAATTTTAACGTATACAATAGATTAACACTTTCAATTACTCTGAATTTAGTACCTATATAGTATTTATTTTCCTTTTCCTCTTCCAAATCATCTAATCATAAAATACCATAAAGTCTCTAATAATATTTCAAGACACAGACACAGATTTTAAGAATAAGAGGCAACTTCAACAGCACATTGCACACCATCCTCATTTTGTGGATGAAGAAAATAATTTTAAGTTATAATACATACTGCTTGACATATTTTTTAAATATTTTATTTACTTATTTAAATATTTTATTTATTTATTTGACAGGTAGAGTTACAGACAGTGAGAGGGAGAGATAGAAAGGTCTTCCTTCTGCTGGTTCACTCCTCAAATGGCTGCAACGGCCGGAGCCGCTCCGATCCAAAGCCAGGAGCCAGGTGCTTCTTCCTGGTCTCCCATGCAGGTGCAGGGGCCCAAGCACTTGGCCCATCCTCCACTGCCCTCCCAGGCCATAGCAGAGAGCTGGACTGGAAGAGGAGCAACCGGGAATAGAACCGGCGCCCATATGGGATGCCAGCGCAGCAGGTGGAGGATTAACCTAGCCGGCCCTGATTTTTTTATTATTTCTTAAAAGATAGGATTTATTTATTTGAAAAGCAAAGTTACAGAGAGAGAGGGAGGGAGAGAAAGAGAGAAACAGACAGAGAGACAGAGAGAGAGCAAGAGAGAGAATCTTTTTCTGCTGGTACACTCCCCAAAGGGTCACAGGAGCTTCTTCCAGGTCTCCCACATGGATACAGGGGCCCAAGGACATAGGCTATCCTTCACTGTTTTACCAGGTGCAATAGTATGGAGCTGGTTCAGAACTAGAGCAGCCAGGACACAAACTGGCTCCTATGGGATGCCAGCACTGCTTAACACACGGAGGCACAATGGTGGCCTTTGCTTGACTTTTTAAAATTTTTCCTAAAAAGTTGATTGACCTGACACCTAATAATTGAGGAAAAATATCTAGAAATGTGAGGAAGCCATAATTTTGCTGATATATCTAGAATTGATGAAATTACATAGGTCTTATTGAAACAGGCTAGTTTGAGTAGAGGATAAAAGATACTACAGTATTGAAATGTGGAGAATTCTATATATGGAAGTTGGCATAGATGAAACACAGAACTATGCTATTACAACACTGTAAGAAGGCACCTAGGTATTGTTGGTTAATTCAAATTCATTGGCAGAAGTAAAAGTTTGAGTTTCATGTGTCATAATATTGATTTTGGAAGAGAGCCCAGAGATGTTCTAATCCTGGGGTTTTCAGTGCCAGCACTATTGCCATTTGGGTTTGAATAATGGTTGTGGTGAACTGTCCAACGGATTGTAGGATGTTTAGCTGCATCTCTGGACTCCACCTGCTACATGCTGGTAGCATCCCACCTTCTCAGTTCAGACATCCAGTGACATCTAGGACAAAATGAACTCTTACTGAGAATCACTAGTCTAGTCCAATCCCTTCATTTCACCAATGAGGTTCAGGTTTTATAAACGTGTGAGACAGAGATGGTCAATTACATGGCAGTGGCCAGAACCAAAGCTTCTGAGCTCTTCCTGCAAAATTATAATTCCCTAGATATTCTTTGGTTCTTTTACACATCACAATGAAATAAGGCCATCAAATCCTGCCTGAACCTCAATTCAAAATATGGAGGTGAAAGTGACTTGAATTTTCAGTGGTGCACTAGGGGCCAGTCTTCAACCACATGCAATCATGGAATCCTAAGCATCAAATGGACAGAAATTCTCTAGTATTCTGACTTTGCATAATGCAATGACCATCACCTGTGCTTGCTTTTATTTGAGTACAGAAAATGTGATAAGCCTTCAGACATCACTAGGTAAAGATAACTGACAAGCCAGTACCTGAAAAATTGCTTTTTTCCTTTCAAATGTTGTTTTCTGTCTTCAACAAACAGTAAGTTTTTCAAAACAGATACTAAAGATGCTAGGATCCAAAAGGAAAGTAAATATTTGGATCCCCACACTAAAATAGAATGTTCATATTTGAAGATCAAAACTTTATTTTATGGCCGGCACCGCGGCTCACTAGGCTAATCCTCCGCCTAGCGGTGCTGGCACACCTGGTTCTAGTCCCGGTTGGGGTGCCGGATTCTGTCCCGGTTGCCCCTCTTCCAGGCCAGCTCTCTGCTGTGGCCTGGGAGTGCAGTGGAGGATGGCCCAAGTCCTTGGGCCCTGCACCCCATGGGAGACCAGGAGAAGCACCTGGTTCCTGGCTTCGGATCAGCGCTGTGCGCCGGCCGCAGTGCGCCAGCCGTGGCGGCCATTGGAGGGTGAACCAACGGCAAAGGAGGACCTTTCTCTCTGTCTCTCTCTCTCACTGTCCACTCTGCCTGTCAAAAAAAAAAAAAAAAAAAACCTTTATTAATTTAAAAACCACTTATTTAATTAATTAATTTGAAATGGAGAGTGATGGAGACAGAGACAGAAAGATAGCGAGAGAGAGATTTTCAGTCACTAATTCACTGCCTGAAGTCCCCAGGCCAGGCCAAAGCCAGGAACACCATCTGGGTCTCCTACATGATAGCAAAAATCCAAATACGGGGATCATCATCAGGTGCCACTCAGGAGCATCACCTGGAAGTTGGATCAGAATCATAGAGTAGCTGCGACCTGAACTGCACTCTGGTACAAGATTCTAAGTGGTGGCCTAACCCACTGCATCACAACCACCCATCTTGGAACATTATTTTTAGAAACTCTAAAAACCTAACAATTTTCCCATCCTTAAGGTGCTACTAACATTGAACTTACAAACTTACCACAGAAATTTCTTTGTATGTGGTTTTTGGAAACAAATTAAAATACATATATAAATAAAAAATCCCATTTTCTTATCTTGGTATATTTACTTTAAATGACCTGCTCCACCAGACTGATTTCTGTCCTGCATAAGATGGACATTTCAAGCTGTTTTTTATTTGTTAATGGAATTTTTCAAAAACAGTTTATTCATTATATTTAGCTGTCTGTTTCTCCAATGCATTTTCTGGCTGTTCTTCTGATTTGCATTTATTGCTTTCAACGCCAAAATTATCTGTTTTGAGTTGTTTCTACTGGTATCATAAAGAAGAAGAGAAGGTTCCCAACTCTCTTAGTGAACCTCATCTTCAATTTGCATCTCTCACTGTGACCTTTATATTAGTCATCATTCAAAATCCATGTACTCTTGTACACACTTAAAAGTAGGTAACAATCTCTCCATGCTTTAGAGAACAGAAAGTGTGTTTCAAACACATTAATCATAGTATTCATATTCAAAAATATCTTTAGCCTTTATTATACTTTTACTTATCATTCTTTTTATCCCACATTTCATGAGTCAAAAAAAAAAAAAACATGTTCAGTTGTCTTCACTGTGATTGCATTGGCTAAGAATGCTTATGAATGATCATCTCTTTATAGCCATCTAGGGCAGCTGGGGAGCTGAAACTGAGGGTAGGTAGGAAGGAGATGATTGTAGACATCATCCTGGGTGAGAAGTACCTAGATTTGTAGCACATGACACAACCATGCCATAGACATGTGAATATTACCAGCTACAGGTCCTGTCATAGGCTGACCTTGACACAAAATTTTTGAGGTTTGAGATAGAGGCTCCTGTGAAGTAAAATGTAAGAATACATCTTACATTACTCTCTAGTCTTGGAATATCATTTACATTAGGTAACATTTAAAGTTAATTTTGGTCTACTCTCTTTTGAAACTCTTACGCTGAATACTTCTCAGATAAAAGCCAATATAGAATTCTCAAAATTCTGTTTTCACAAGACTTTATTTCTGTCCTTTTTTAAAGATTATTTATTTGAGAGGTAGAGTTACAGACAGAGAGAGGTAGAGAGAAAGGTCTTTCACCAGCTAGTTCACTTCAAATGGCTGCAATCTGGGCCAGTCTGAAGCCAGGGGCCAGGAGCTTCCTCTGGGTCTCCCACATGGATGCAGGGGCCCAAACATTTGGACCATCTTCCACTACTTTCCCAGGCCATCAGCAGGGAGCTGGATCAAAAGTGAAGAAGCTGTGAATTGAAAAGGCACCCATATGGTATGCCAGCACTACAGGCAGATGCTTAACCTAGTATGCTACAGCACCAGGCTCTCACGAGGCATTTTATTTTTTTTTTCTTCCCTGGCATTTTCTTTAAAGTTTTTATTTATTTCCTTGAGAGGTAGAGTTACAGACAGAAAGAAGGAAAGACAAAGAGAAAGGTCTTCCATCCACTGGCTCACTCCCTAAATGGCTGCAACAACCGGAGCTGGGATGACTCAGCCAGGAGCCAGGAACTTCCTCCAGATCTCCCACACTGATGCAGGGGCCCAAGTACTTGGGCCATCTTCTACTGCTTTCCCAGGCCATAAGCAGAGAGCTGGATCAGAAAAGAAGCAGCTAGGACTAGAACCAGCACACGTATGAGATGCTGGCATTGTAGGTAGAAGCTTAGCACGCTACACCACAGTGCCAGCCCCAACACAAGACTTTATTTCTAAACTGGAGTCTATTTTCCATGAGAAGGTCTAATGATGGCACTGGCTAATCCACCTTAAACATATGTAGGGACATGACAGGCTAATGTCATGGATAAGGATATATTTGCATAAAAACTTCAATTTGTCATTATTCTCAAAAATATTTGGATTTTGTTAGACATTACATATCAGTCAACTATTTGTTAAGCAACAAATATTTCACATTCCATTATAATGCAAGTGGTGCCGAATAGATATATTTTTTTAATTTTGCTTTTCTTAAAGCAAATAATCTCTTTTAAGATTCTTATTCTCCTTAAAGCAAATGAAGAGGGGCTAGAAAAGTCCCTCTGTAGAAAATTGCAACAGAAAATTGCAATGCTTTAGTTACATTCTTCCAACCTTGATGTGTACCCAAGAACAACAGAAAGTTAATGTCAAGAAAAGTAGAGTAGTGCAGAAGACGAAATCTTAAGTCTAAAGAAGTGAGCCTATCTGATTATAACATGAAGGAAAAAGCAACTATTGTTCTAAAACACAGTTTTTAAAGTTAAAAACCAAGAAATTGGTTCATTGTGTTGATACATCTATTATATATAGTATATATCTTATTCATGATAAATTGCTTCTTAACATATAGAGATGAAGGAAGGAAGGAAGGTAGGAAGGGAGGGAGGACAAACCTCACAGAAATTACATCACAAAATAAATAAAAGTAACATGTTAAAATTTGAGAAACCAAATTCCTGTTTTTTACCTCCCAAAACAAATACACTATCACAAGGAATTTCACCTTCATATTCTAAATCGAGTAAGACACTTAATAATGTTGAGCTGTAAAAAAATCACTTAAAATTTTACCAAAAGCTTTTTTTTAATAAAATGTAATGATGAAACATTATTTTTTCACAGAAGAGAATAAACCATCTCGATGATAGACAAATGTGTAAAAAGTGGTAATTTGTGGCAAAGCCAGACTCATTCAGAATAAAAAGCTGTATTATCAGTTTTAGTTATGATAATGGTATCTTCTCAGTAATATTAATATGTGGGTATCATAGGGAAGTCAATGTGAAGGTTATTGTTGAAATATAACTTGACGAATCATTAGCTAGAAATCTAGAAGTTACTCACATAATCATCAAAATTGAATGTGAAATAAATAGGATTTGATAAGGAGGAAATGGAAATCAGATGTCTAAGAAAAACCAGGAGAAAAGAAGGAATGAAAATATTACAGAGAAAAAATATTCTATAATTGTCCTTTTATGTCCTCTCTGAGGTTGTATGAGAGAAGTTCTCTAAATGGTCATTTCACACAAATATATGCTCTTTTCCTCACTGAAACAGATTAAAGGAAAATAAAATTGAAAGGCATACATGCTGTGAAGTGTTATTTCTCATAAAGACCAAAAGGGAACATATTTCTGAGAAATTCAAATGAAACAACAATATTCTCCCTTAAATTCTAACCAACACCCTTTCTATATATTTTTCCAGGGCTTTAAGAATACAATGAGACATCTAAAATCATGGGTTGAATTGCTAATTATAAAGATAATATTTTACATATCACTTTACATAACTGAGGTTAGCTATTGATTTTTATGTTAAAATCTTTAGTGATGGAATTATTTTATTAAAGACATTAAATGATCAGAAAGCAATCAGTATATTTTGCAAGCTTACAAGTAGTCTGAATAAACTAAAAACAATCAGTCTTCTTATTTAGCATCTTCATTATCACTAGCAAATTGATTTTCTAAACCTTCATATCTATCTTGATGTCCAATTTTCCAATCAATTTTGTTAATTATTTTCTAACTCCACCTTCAATTATCAATAGAAATATGCTTCAAAGCACATTGCCGTAGCTTTAAATCCATAGATTTAGGATGGGATGTGAGGGTATTTTGTAAAAAATCAAAAGGACCCAAAATTAAGACAATGACAGATTTGAAAATAGTATCACAAAAAGCATAAACTTCATTTTGAAGACTTTTGTAAAAAAATTCATCTAATATAGAATGATGCTTCTTGGTCTATATTATTTCAGTGTGAAAGTTGTTGATTAATAAGTCTCAATTGTTTGATTATGCATTTGGTTTCAAAGATTGCTTTTAGAGATCAGAGGCTGTTTCCAGGCAAATTTTCAGTTCATGATCAGTTCAAAAGACTGCTCAGCACTACCTTTTTGAGTTCAATAAATGCATTTCTGTCTAGCCTCATCATCCTTAGCATCTGACATTTCATAACAGAAAATTTTAAAATCGTATTTTATGGCAGTGAAGTTGCTAGGGAAAATGTATTGGCTTAACAATCCCATCCAACGTTTCCTGTCATGTGGAACTGTCCCCAGTACAAGGCAGATTAGAGAATGTGAGCTGCTTCAATTTGGCCCAACCGCCTAGCTAAAGAATTTTCCATTACATGGGTGGGTGAGATCAGCTACATTTGGAACTATTCAATTTATTCTGTGGCAGCAGTGTATGAGAGCACAATAATGACTAGAACTAAATTTGAGTATGCTTCCTTCTATTGAAGTTCTGATGAAGTAGCAATGCTGAGATTATAAATCGTTATTACTCAATTTATGTTCTGAGTATATCTAAGCATCTGCACTTGTGAGTTGCCTTTCATTTCTGCTTTCATTGTAAATTCTAGACACAATGCGACAGTAGTTAATGCTCAATACAAAGGGGTTAGTTGATAGAAGAAACAGTTTTCTGGATATGCAGTGACCCAGAGACTCTCTCATAGTTTTCCTTCTCATGCGAGAGCAATGAATAAAACCAGGGGAAGTCTGGAATTCACTTTTCAGTAGGTGTGAGATTTCTTTCAATTCTAATACTCTGCAGTCACCTATTATTTCCCATGTTTCACCTTTGAGTGGGAATACCAGCAAGAGTAAATTGGTTAAAAGAAAATATAAATAAGATTAGGATCCTGGCACCTAAATAGTTACAAAATCAAGGTTTTGACAATTCATCTAGGAAAAACAGACCTATATTGTAATATAAACAGAGTTTTAAATTTGCTTTATAGTCAGGGAAAGCAATGAAAATAAATGGCAATTCCTTAATGACAAGAACTTCCTGTGCATAGAAATGGAATTTATCATGTCAGAAGGCAGTAAATTGTGATAAATTGTAGGTAGATTAACTTATTATTCTATAAGGAATATTGCTTAAAGTAAAATGCACAAGTTTAAAATTTTACTAATACAAACAAATACATTATTTATAACACTGGTTCATATTTTGAAGAACATGTTACCTGAAAAACACATGAAATTCATTTTAACTGTTGGCACTTTGCTTTTAATAAAAGCACTAGGTTATTTTTATACGCATTTTACAACGATCACATACTTGCTAAAAGTTTACATTAAACCTCTGTAATATTAGGGTCATGCAGGTAACAGAGATAAGCATTTTAGTCAATGATGAAAATACACTTTCCTCACAGGAATTTCCATGTCTGTTATGTGTAGTCAGTGAAGACAGCCTTATAGGTCAGTAAGGTATTTCTACTTAATTTGAGGACTGTGTCTATTCCACAAAATTAAAATAATATCTTTTAATTATCACTTTAAGAATTAGCATCTACAAAAATCCAAACTTTCCAAATAAAATTTATATAAATAACTGAAAATATTTTATCTCCCATTCACAATGAAAACCATAGTTAATCATGAGAAAGTATTTTTCATTTATGTTTTCAAGGTTAACATGGATATTTCAGATATAATCAGGGTTAATTGTAGATTTTAGAATCTAAAGGATTCTTAAAAAAATACCTGATATGAACAGATCATTTGAAACATTAAGAAACTAATGCCTTGATAAATGAAACAACCTCCCAAGAGTCATAGAGGTAATATGAATCAGAAAAGCTATGTCTTGCTATTTCACAAATATGCATGTCATTTATATTTTCAAGAAAAGTATTGTACCATTTTAAAACTGAAACTTAAAAAGGAAGAACGTCCCTTTTTATGCCTTTATGAATCTATTTTATTATAGCGCGTAAATGTAAATCTTACATGTACTGTAGTACCCAGAAAGTTTTCTAGTTTTTTTATATTGCTTAGCTATTTAGTAATGTTTAACACACAAAATATACAGCACATTCCTATTTGCTTCCTTTTAGCAAGACAAATAAAGATGTTTCTCTTTCATAACAGTTATCAATTTTTCTGTCACATAAATATGAACTTTCATATTTTTCCCAAATATCTTACGAAGCACCACTGACTTAAAAATATAAGAGAAAAATGGTCTACATTTTTCAAACAAAAATAATATAAGCAACAAATCCTCTTAAAATTGCCCATATCCAACAACTAATATAGCTCAATCTAGGGAATTGCATCATTTCTACTATGTTAATATGAATCCAAACATCAGGACTTTTGTTAACTGTAATTAAAATGGCAAATAAAAGATGTACCTCTTCAAAAGGAAGCAAGAGTTTGATACAAAAATGCAATACCTACATAACCCTTTCAAGCAAGGATTTCATGTCTATAGAGTAACCTCTCAGTCCCCAAATAATACCAACCAGGTAGAAAATTTTCAGAAAAAGAGAAACTACAAGGCCTCAAAGTATCATTCCTAGAATTACATACAAATTCTTATTTATTATGCAAAGATTATTTTGATTATTTAGGATACTGTAATCAAATGAACATTTTTACAGAGTATATTAGTAGAAGCTTCTTTATTTTAATTTTTATTCTTGTATTTTAAAGTCAATGGTGCTTTATGAAGCACCATTTCTTTATCAAAATATTAAATATTATCTCATATGAATACTCACCTGCTCAAAGAACAAATCACTGTTATCCTCTAGGTATTTACTGAAAGGGTTGGGTTCACAGATTTCCTCCTCTTTTTTCAGTAATATTTTGGATTTCACAGGTACTGGACGAATTACTCCAGGCTTAGTCTTCATGAACATGAAATAAAAATTTTAAATAAGGAAATAAACATACTAAAACAAATAAATATATCTATTGTTCCGGCATTCAAGTGTTGTTCTCACAAAAATGTATGATTTTTTAAATTTTAAAATGATTTTATATATACATAAAAACAGCTCCAGAGAGCAAATGATTTTAACTGAGTGAGGTTAGTTTTTACAGCAACCAATGCATAAAGACCTGTTTTCATAACATTCAAAAATGCAATGATTTCATTCATTTAACCAAACATGTTCTGTCTTTGCCTGTGTGTTTGGCCAACACGTATTTCATTTAATAAAAATGTATTGAGTACCACCTCTGTGCCAGGCAGCATGCTGGGCATGGTAGGATCACTGACTTTGGCACATGCACCAAGGCCATCACGACTTTCTTATTCTGAAAACTGCCCCTATTCCTCCAAAGCCACAGAACCAGGCCTTCAGGGCCCTGTTCATATCACGAATGATGAACCAGGAATGACCCTCTGACCTAAAGGGATGGAAGATGGCCAGACAGTAGATCGCCTCCCACAAAATGTGAAACAAATATTTAAACTGCTCTAGATTTACTGGGAGATTTAAATTATAATATGCAGTGTGGGAGCTATGGAAAAGCTATACTTGATCTAAAAAACAGACCTACTGAAATCAAGATGGCTAGAGCAAAGCGCGTGGAGAAGCAGCCCGGGGAAGAGAGGCATCTAAGGGCCTCCCTCAGTCAGTCTCATAAACTTCATGGAGCGTGGTTGGATTTCCTGCCAGAGGTTCCTAAGGACCCTCCTCTTTCCTTTTATACTAAAGCCTCTTTTTATTCTCTAACTTATTTCTGTAACTTGCAGTCAAAAAAGTTTTAGCTAATAAATACATCAGTAACTCAAGAGTCATAAAGTTATACTCAATGTTGATTTGACATAAAAGGAGAGATAAAGAGGGTTCTATTTTGGGGGCAATTTCAAATTGATATTTCACAAAAACTAAAACCTTGTTACACTGTAAAATGTCACAAAATGATGGATATGCTTCTACAAACATCCCAAGCAAGAATCCAATTTTTTTTAAAAAAAGTTGTGACATTCTTTCTGTTTAAGCATTTTTCTATAATCATTCTTCTCAATCCAATTGCCTTTAAGAAAACTAAATCAGTTCTCCTCAGTCAATGCTGATGCTTACAAGTTAAGCTTCCAAGAGTACATCTATTTTTTTCTACTCTATGTGTGAAGCACCTAATAGATTTTGAATCTTGAATAAGTGTCTCTCTGCAATACATTTTTCAATCAAAATTTTTCCCAATTGTCTTTTATGTACATGTCAACCAGGGAAATACAGATGAGAAAAGTCTCTGTCTTCCCTAGCCTGGGAAATATCTTCAACTTAAGAAACTTTGATTTCACTCAAGAGAAAAAATGAGCAAGTAACATCCAATTATGCTTGAAGTCATGCAGCTGAGTATACGTACAAGAGTGATATTCCTCTGGTGAAAGTAGCAAAAGAAAAAAGCCATAGAGATATCAATTTCTACAGTCACCTATAATAAGAGAGAGGCCTCATGTTTGGGCCATGATCCTAACATGTGCAGATGTTTTGTCTCTCTTTTCCATTTGTCTTCCTATTCCGTTTCCTTTCCTTCTGTTCCTACTTCTCCACGTTCTCCTTCTCTTACACTACTTTATGAGAAACAAATTAATGCAATTCCAGAACTCAAGGCCTATGAGCCTCTAAAAGCAACATAAAACTTTAGTGACTAAGTTTGTGTCAGGATGCAGAAATAAAGAAGAGAGGAAATCTGACTAGGAATATTTCATAGTATGGGAGACTTTCTCTGCTAGAAAAATGGCTGCTTGGTCCCTCTTGCTGTCAGGCACAAATTTTGGGTATTGTAACAGATTTTATGCTCCTAGTTCATATCTGATTTCTGGGTCTGATATTTGACAATTAGACAATGACTTTTGTCCTATTTCCTCTATTCTTCCAGATTTTCTATACTTTCTTTTCTTAGATTTTGTCTCTTAGGCTTGGTCTACCAGAATTCTCTGTGTCTTCTTCAGTCACTATCACTTATTTAGTCTTCATATGGTTGTTCTGATTCTTACACTGTATATATTGTCTCTTTCCTTAGTCCTGTCTTTGTTCCTGTACCTTATCTTAGTCTTACCTAATAGTATTTCATAGACAGAGAAACCAATTCAAGGCAAAAGAAGACTAGACTTAGTTTAACGTCATTGGCACTTTCCTATAAACCCTTAACAGTATCCACCAAACCCAGCTATCTCTAAGCATTAGTAAAGTTGGAAATTTAACCCTAGTGGCCAAACTCACAAACTCATAGAGTTTCCACACACTACAATAAAACAACAAGTCACATTCACGCTAGCCTTGCACTTTTCTCATGTCCTCCCACATGCTTCAAACCCAGTCTAAAAATCTTTGATGATCTGTTGCAGATACTAACAACATCACTCTCCCCACTCTCCCAATACCAAGATATACATCCTACCCATATAGGATCAAAAACTGTACCTAATATTTTAAATAGATTAGTTGATCAATTCCTAATAAATTCTGTGAAAAGCTTAAGGAGAACAAGTCACATGCCAAAATCATTCACAAGTAATATGGAAATCAAAGTTTAAATCCAGATCTGGCCTGATCATCAAGCCTGTGATGTGAAATACTTCTACACCTATTTCAGAATGAGAGAGAGAGAGAGAGACAGAGACAGAGAGAGAGAGAAAGCACACACATAATGAGAGAGAGAGACAGAAACAGAGAGACAGAGAGAGAGGAAGAGAGAGAGACAGGCAGAGAGACAGAGAGAGGATGAGAGAGAGAGAGAAAGCACACACATGATAAGAGAGAGACAGAGACAGAGAGACAGAGACAGAGAGAGGGAGAAAGCACACACATGATGCTGGGGCATGCGAGAGAAACAACATAGAAACTTAAAATACTTTTTAAACATCCATCTCTCTATTCACTTCCCCTGTCCCATAAATAAAAACGTCTTAGCATTTCTGTATTTGTGATTCCTTTTAAATTCATTGCTTCTATTTTAGTTCCATTGCCAACTACCACATCCTTTACTTTGGCCATTATTAAATTATTCTACTTCATTTTAATTTTTTCACTACATAAATATTCCTAGAGTACTGTAGGACATATTTTTTTCAGGTCCTAAAGCTATTCACATTCAGACATTCACCCTCTTCCTACACAAACACATGCCCACACATACCTAAACACACAAGTCCTCCACTTATCAAAGGACTCTGAATTTCATGGCCAAGATACCAAAATTTACACTGGTATTTCTCTGGATTTGGTGAAAAAATGCACTCTTAAGAAGCTTAATGATATTGCTAGGAGAAGAGTATCAAGGAAACAAATTTTAATTTTGCAATGTTGTTAGTAGACAGTGTGACCTTGGAAAAGCCATTTAACCTGTCTAGACCTTTTGCTAAAGGGTTATAATTCTAATCCATGATTATGTCTCTTAATGATGGATAATGGCACATCTTATTACTTACCTACTTGCCCTTTCAGGGATCACACCACATAGATTTATTGCTTAAGGCTTGTTTCTGCATAATCAAACCCATAATTCAAATAAGGCCTCAAAGTGCCTTTGAGAAAGTCTCTAAAATAGGCCGGCACCATGGCTCAATAGGCTAATCCTCCGCTTAGTGGCGCCGGCACACCGGGTTCTAGTCCCGGTTGGGGCATCGGATTCTGTCCCGGGTGCCCCTCTTCCAGGCCAGCTCTCTGCTGTGTCCTGGGAGTGCAGTGGAGGGTGGCCCAAGTGCTTGGGCCCTGCACCCCATGGGAGACCAGGATAAGCACCTGGCTCCTGGCTCCTGCCATCGGATCAGCGCGGTGCACCGGCCACAGCGGGCCGGCCGTGGCAGCCATTGGAGGGTGAACCAACGGCAAAGGAAGATCTCTCGATCTCTCTCTCTCTCTCTCTCTCTCTCTCTCTTACTGTCCACTCTGCCTGTTAAAAAAAAAAGTCTATAAAATAGAACATGTGAAGCAATGGGCACTACTGATTACACACATAAGGCTCTTTTAGAATATTAATTAACTTATTTTCTGCTCTCCCTGATACCTTTTCCCTCAAGTTCAGATGCTCGTGTAATCTACATTTGCTAAAGACTAAATTGCAACACAAATGGATTAACCTTTCCATCTAGCACTTTACTACTCAGACAGGGTGGGGTCTGCAGGCTAGCTGTGCAGTATCCCATGAGAACTGGATAGAAATACTACATCTCAGGCTCTACTCTTGATCTATTGAATTAGAATCTGCATTTTAACAAATCTCTGGGTGATTCATTGGCACATTAAAAATTAAAAGGCATTAGACTAGAACATATCCCAGTAAAGTACACTACTTACCTAAAGATAGATCTTTCTTGTTCTACCATGCCAGAGACATGTATTTAGCCAAGGTCCTTTTGCCTCCCGATTAAAGGGGTAGCTAAATTACAGGCTGTCCTTCTGTCAGGCAGAAGCTCAAAATCTGGTTATAATCCAGTATAGACACTGTATATAACTGATTAACTGCTTGGGGTTTTCTATTATTTTTTTCTATATTGATTGACTTCTTTACTTTATTACAACCCATGAAGAGGGAATTTCGCAAGATACAAGGTCCACATGACTTTCGCATATAGGGCAGAAGAAGAAGGAAAGAGTTTGTGTTCTCCCTGCTCAGAGGTAGAGGAAGATTGAAGTGATTATCTCTGAGAGATACAGGTAATCAAGGCCACATATAATTTTGTGAATTCAAGAATGGAGCTAAGGAGATCAAAAAGTCCAAGAGATATAGTATGTATATTACCCAAAACATGTGACAGATTTAATGGGTACTGGTCTAAACCTGCTACTCATTTGTGTTTATAATCCATCAAGTCTACGCCTATACTTAAACTTTGGTACTTGGGATACCATAAAAATAAATATGGCTCCCATCATTTAGAACTTATAATTCAATAATAGCAAGGTGGTATTGCCTCTGGCTGGAGACCAAAGTTGAAGACTAACTGCCAACACTGATCTACAGAATTCAATACCAATATTTTAAAGCGATAGCTTGTTACAGCA
This sequence comes from Oryctolagus cuniculus, assembly GCF_964237555.1. Lineage (NCBI taxonomy): Eukaryota > Metazoa > Chordata > Mammalia > Lagomorpha > Leporidae > Oryctolagus > Oryctolagus cuniculus. Next base: position 115,341,980 of record NC_091436.1, read on the forward strand.
ACATATTTTTGAATTAGTGATGTCAACTTATGGACTAATGTTTTCAATTGCCTTTGATGACAGTAGTAAGTTTGAATAGGCTGTGATGGGGAAACAAGAGAAAGAATTGGTGTCACAGGTAGCAAAAGGCTTATTTTCTTACCTCTCTGGAAATTTTGTGAGCCTGGTTAGAAAGTCTATTAATCTGATGGATCCATAAAGTTTGTGAAAGTGTCAACCAAGCATGTTTCTTTTACCCATTTGCCTCAGGGTTGCCTTCAATACCCAGTGTAATTTTTTTCCTTTAAAATTTCTATGAGGAAAAGCTCATAAAAACTCAAAAATATTCTACCAGGAAACGTTATGGACAAAAGCAACAATCTCTAAATTATTTCACTGATTCAGTCATTCAATTAGTAATGTTTAATGGTACTAATTAACAAATAAACTCTATTATATGCTTGAAGTAAACACTTAAGAATTTTCACAATGGGAAAATATATCAAATCTTCATAAAGAAAAGCAGCATAAAGAAGCTTGAAAGGGAACAAATACATATTTTGCAACTATAGATATTGAGAGTTGATTTTAAATTATCTAGACTATCCTGAAAAGTACCCACTTCATGTGTTTTTTCCAAAAAATGTTTTATAATTACCATAGTAGTTGTATAAAAATAAGCATACATAGGACTTCAGCAATTACAAGTGAAATATCATAGCTCATGAAACATTTTGTGGAATCTATATCATATAGACTGTCCAGATTGAAATATTTCAGTTGTTAAAGAAAAGACAATAGCATGACTCAAACCTGAGGAGGCGTACATGATAAATGATGAAGCTCTTAAGTATGTTATGTCAAGGAAAAACTGGTCAAGGAGAAACTGCCTTTGAGCTTGAAGAAGACATCAGTTCTATACAAAAGCTTTCAGGGCTGCATTTTCTGAACAACAGAGACCTCAAGGGCCCTCAAAGATGAGTCACACACCACTAAAGCAGGACGCATCAGCTGGCATTCAGAACCGGGGACAGAGTATCTGCAAGTTTAAGCACTCTGCTGTCTACTGTTCCAGTAAGCTGGGTTTTATTTTTGCTTGTATATTTTTGCTTATTTTTTAAAAAATATATTGTTTTGTACTCTAGATACAATATTCCCTCCTGAACAACACCGAACATTTAGCAATGGCATGAAATTTCCAAAGCAAAAGCCAAATGCCATCTAATACAGATACCCTTATCTGCAAAGGAAGACCAGATCTTACTCATCTTGTCAAATCTAATTTGTTTTGTTATGTAAAGAAGTGACCCTGCCGGCCTTTGTTTAATACTGCATGATTCAACTCAGGAATTACAAAGCATTGTAATTGAATTGTGCAGGTGTAACCTAGATTCCAGGTCTTTCCTTTCCTCTCACTTCATTTAATATGTTAGCAGAAGCATTTTTCACAGGTAGGAAACCTAACCCTCCAACTGTGCCTACCAATCTCTTCCTCTTTAGTAAGGAATCACAGTTCACCAAGGAGGCAAAACATGACACAGCCAAACTCAGACAGTGTGCCATGAAAGTACAAGTTCCATTGAGGCCCAGTTTCCCAACTCTTTCATCAGCTTTTTCTTATCCTCCTTGAATTATCTAAAATGAATACAATGATCCCGTTTTGAAAGGCACACAGAGCAATGATGAGAACACTGTGGTCTTAGATCATCTAAATTCTATGAGCTTCTGTTTCTTACAATTAAGTGATTTTGTAAGCAATAGACACCTCCCTTGTCTACAGGACTATGTTGACAATGTCATACATTATAATACATGAGCCTCACAATAATCCCTTCAGATTGACAGTGTAGTTAAACCAACCTCCAGTTCATAGGTGGATATTTCCAATACCTCCTCCATAAGTTCCTGCCCAGTTCTGATCTGCTGTGATGTGGTTTAATAGAGAAAGAGAAGCTAAAGCAAAGATTAGTGAACTAGTTTCATAAAGAACACCCAAGATAACTTCCCAAGTCCAATGTTAAGTCAATTGGCTTCTAGAATAAATGGTAGAAATATTTTAAGAGTAAGGGTCTTCATCATATTTCATTTTTGCTTTCAGTGTTAAAATGCAATGAAAATAAGCAAATAGGTAAGTAGGGTGAAAATTTTAAAAGTGAAAAAAGGATATATTTTAAAAGAGAAATTTCAAAATCAACTTGATATTTGTTTTAAAATTGACTAATGTAGTTGTCATATATTTTCATTTCAAAGAATCTACTACATTTTCTCTGAGAGAGAAGTCAAATAATCTTAACTGCTTATTTTATAAAAAAAACTTTCAACATTTGTTTATATAATTTAAGCATGATATATAATATATCAACAATAAGTTTGTCTTTATACATAGCACATATATATATACACACATATAAGTAAAATACCTACAAAAATAAAAAGCTCAATATATTATATGTATGTGCATATCAGATTATATATATATTGAAATTACCTACATATGGTATCTATATGTGTTTGTATATTAAAAATATACACATTTATGAATATACATATATATTATAGATTTTTTAAATATAGCTATACATTTTTAATACATCAGGAATCTTAAATGTTTAAAAATAAGTGATTTAAAAATACAATGCTAGCTAGTTTGAGGAAACAGAGATGGGGATACTTAATATTGACAAATTCTAAAGGCAATTAAGGCATACTTTTTTGGAATCAAGCCTAAGTCTGGCAAATTGGCTTTGGAGTAGTTTTTTTTTTAATTTTATTTAATAAATATAAATTTCCAAGTGCAGCTTTTGGATTACAGTGCCCCACCCAAAACCTCCATCCCACCCACAACCATCTCATCTCCCACTCCCTCTCCCATCCCATTCACATCAAGATTCATTTTTGTTTATCTTTATATACAGAAGGTCAATTTAGTATATATTAAGTAAAGATTTCAACAGTTCGCACACACACAGAAACACAAAGTGTAAAGTACTGTTTGAGTTCTAGTTATAGCGTTAATTCACATAGTACAACATATTAAGAACAGAAATCCCACATGAGGAGTAAATGCACAGTGACACCTGTTGTTGATTTAACAATTGACACTCTTGATTATGGTGTCAGTAATCACCCTAGGCTCTTGTCATGAGTTGCCAAGGCTATGGAAGCCTTTTGAGTTCAGCGACTTCGATCTTATTTAGACAAGGTCATAGTCAAAGTGGAAGTTCTCTCCTCCCTTCAAAGAAAGGTACCTCCTTCTTTGATGGCCCAGTCTTTCCACTGGGATCTCACTTACAGAGATCTTTCATTTAGTTTTTTTTTTTTTTTTTTTTTTTTTTTTTTTGCCACAGTGTCTTGGCTTTCCATGCCTGAAATACTCTCATGGGCTCCTCACTCAGATCCAAATGCCTTCAGGGCTGATTCTGAGGCCAGAGTGCTGTTTAGGATATCTGCCATTCTGTGAGTCTGCTGTGTATCCCACTTCCCATGTTGGATCGTTCTCTCCTTTTTAATTCTATCAGTATTATCAGACACTAGTCTTGTTTATGTGATCCCTTTGATTCTTAGACCTATCATTATGGTCTATTGTGACCTGAAATTGATTATTTGGAATGCTCTGGCACGTTTCTAACTCTACTGTTTGGGGAAAGTCCGATTGAGCATGTCCCAAATTGAACATCTCTTCCCTCTCATTTCCACTCTTATATTTAACAGGGATCACTTTTCAGTTAAATTTAAACACCTAAGAATAATTGTGTGTTAATTAAAGAGTCAAGCAATAGTATTAAGTAGAGGTAGGGGACTTGCTTCATGCTTCTGCATGTGGGAATCCAGTTTTCCCAGCACCATTTGTTGAATAGACTGTCCTTACTCCAGGGATTGGTTTTGGATCCTTGATCAAATATAAGTTGGCTGTAGATGTTTGGATTGATTTCTGGTGTTTCAATTATGTTCCATTGGTCTATCCATCTGTTTCTGTACCAGTACCATGCTGTTTTAATTACAACTGCCTTGTGGTATGTCAAGAAATTTGGTATTGTGACGCCTCTTGCTTTGTTTTTGTTGTGCAAGATTGTTTTAGCTATTCAAGGTCTCCTGTGACTCCATATGAATTTCAGCATCATTTTTTTCAGATCTGTGAAGAATGTCTTTGGTATGTTGATTGGTTTCATATTGATTCTATAAATTGCTTTTGGGAGAATGGACATTTTGATGATATTGATTCTTCCAATGCATGAACATGAGTGATTTTCCCATTTATTGGTAATCTCTTCTATTTCTTTCTTTAAGATTTTGTAATGTTAATTATAGAGATCTTGAACGTCCTTGGTTAAGTTTATTCCAAGGTATTTGATTGTTTTGGGATTGATCTTAGCAGTTTTTTCTCAGCCATGGCATTTCCTGTGTATACAAAGGCTGTTGATTTTGGTGCATTGATTTTATATCCTGCTACTTTGCCAAACTCTTCTATGAGTTCCAATGGTCTCTTAGTAGAGTTCTTTGGATCCTCTAAGCTGCATCATATGATTCTAATTCTTTTGAATTTGCCAAGACTTGCTTTATGGCCTAGTATGTGGTCAATCCCAGAGAAGGTTCCATGTACTGCTGAGAAGAATGTAAATTCTTTATGTGTAGGATGAAAAGTTCTGTAGATATCTGTTAGATCCATTTGGGCTATAGTGTCAATTAAATCTAGTGTTTCCTTTTTGATCTGTCCGGTTGATACGCCTATTTCTGAAAATGGAGTATTGAAGTCCCTCAATACTATTGTATTGGAGTTTAAGTCTTCCTTTAGTCCTTAACATATCTTTTAAATAAACCAGTGCACTGTAATTAGGTGCATATACATTTATAATAGTTACATCTTCCTGTTGAATTGATCCTTAATCATTATATAGTGCCCCTTTTTGTCTCCCTTTGTGTTAAAGTTTATTTTGTCTGATATTAAGATGGCTATACCGGTTCTTTTTTTGTTTCTGTTGGCATGGAATATCTTTTTTCCAACCTTTCACTTTCAGTCTGCATGCATCTTTGTTGGAAAGATGTATGTGTTTCTTGTAAGTAGCAAATAGATGGGTTTTGTTTTTTAATCCATTCAGCCAGCCTGTTTTCATAGATTTTCAAAGGCATTTTTTTTTTATTTGAAAGACATACAGACACACAGAGAGATAAAGAGAGATATTCTATCTACTGCTCATTGTCCAAATGCCTAATTCAGGCAGGCCTGAACCACGCTAAAGCCAGGAGTCTTGAGTGCAATTCAGGTCTCCTTTATGGGTGGAAGAGATCCAAGAACTTGCGACATTATGTGTTGCCTCTCAGAATACAAAGGTGGTTTTACTTGCTTACATAATTTATAACTTAATCTTAAAGAAAGTTTATAATGTTAAATATCAGAAATTAATTCATAAATTAAAAATATATAACTTTATTCATAATTTTGCTACTAAATTATATAAATATTCTAAATGTTTCAAGAAACAAACGTCTCATAACATGCCTTACACACAGTAATTTCTACTCTGATCTATTCTACCTCAAAGTACTATAAATAAAATTAATATCAAAATAGAAATCAAAGTGATTGAACAGAATAGTTAAATTAGTGCAAGATATGTTCATCTTTTGTGTGACAAACTTAGATCCATCTATTTCTCAAGGGCATTTTGAGATTAAAACTTAATTTAAAACTTCGTTAAGAAAAGCTTTCATCTCTGTAGAGAAAAGGTCTAAAGTAAATGCAAAGAAATTGTCAACAAAGTCAGTAGAAGCAATTTGTATTTTTGCTCCTGGAGAACAGAAATACAGAATTATTTTATTAGAAAAGTATAAAATGTCTGTATTGCTTTATAATGAGTTATTTTTACATGAGATCATAATATATGTATATATTTACTTATTTGAAATAGTTTCTTAAAAGTATTAAACTAAAAACTGGTCATACACACAGACACACACAGAGTCAGCCAGCATCTAAAATGTATATTTTGTATACTGTGTTGAATGAAATTATTTTTGAGGATGCTCAAAATATTACTGATTTTCATATACTGCTATTAAGAATCAAATAAATTATTATTTTATATATTTAAACAGTTGTGATATTTCTACATCTAAAGTGGGAAACTATTCAATTTTATTATATTACTGTAGTGCTTGTTTCCATGGCAACTGCTTCACTTCACTGTGTTAGTATCCATAGATTCACAGCCTCAGTGAGGCTTGGAAAGCACATAATAGAATGCTCTCGTTGTTCAATTAGGAAACTGAGGCTCGATGTCTCAGAACTGTGACTTACTCACTCTCCACTCAGCAGGTAGTTTTAGAGCAGAAATTATAAGGTGTGTCTTATGATGCCCATTCCAGCATTCTTTCAATGTACTACACATCCTTTACTTTTATAAAATAATTTACACTAAGATTGCACACAAATATAATTTGTACCTCAATTTGCACTAAGACTGCACTTCAAATATAATTGTATGTATAAATACAAGCATACTAACTGGTAGACTAAATCAAGCTATTTTAGAAGTCAAACTATGATTTTTGTGATTTTTCAGTACTACAGATGTTGTTATCTTGTTGGCATGATAATGGCAATAAAACTTGTTGCCTGTGGCTATGGAACATTAAAACAGTTTCTTTAAAAATATTAAAAAATTTTTAAAAGCAGGCAGATAAAATTAAGGAGTTATTTTTGCTCTTTTAATTTACATTAAATTTGTGTTAATTTTTCTGAAAGTGCTAGTTATTTAGGAGTATATAATTTTAGACAATAAAAGCTTAAATTTATTAAGGAAATATTTAAGTAGTAATATCTAGGAAATCGACTTCAAGGTTTCAGTTTGCTAACCACCATAAGAATAATTACAAATAATAATTACAAAGCACTCTAAGAAAAAGGAATTTGCCAATTTAACCAAAGTTTTATCTACAAACAACAGATTCTAAAGTCTAGATCTGTGCGGTCCAATACAGCCACTGGCCCTGGTGCTGAGTCCCTGAAATGTGGGCTTGACTGAATTGTGTACTACAAGTGTAAAACAGATTTAAAAAATTCTACAAAATAGGGGCCAGCGCCTTGGCTCACTTGGTTAATCCCCCATCTGTGGCACCTACATCCCATATGAGCACCAGGTTCTAGTCCCGGTTGCTTCTCTTCCAGTCCAGCTCTATGCTGTGGCCCGGGAAGGCAGTGGAGGATGGCCCAAGTGTTTGGGCCATTGCACCCACTTGGGAGACCAGGAGGAAGCACCTGGCTCCTGGCTTCAGATCGGCACAGCACCAGCTGTAGCAGCCATTTGGGGGGTGAAGCAACGGAAGGAAGACCTTTCTCTCTGTCTCTCTCTCTCATAACTCTACCTGTCAGAAAGAAAAAATTCTACAAAATAGTAAAAGCATTTCCATTTTATGCAGATTATATGTTAAAGTGAAAATGTATAGTATCAACTATATTAATGAAATTAACATTGCTTCTTTTTTTAGTTTTTAAATGTGGCTTCATATATAGCATATATTTGTCATTCACTCCAGCAATGATTTAGACCATGCTATCCTCTTATGAGAAATAACTCATTTCCCATAGTCTCACCTCTAGAAACTGCCCTACATTATCAATTGCAATCCATTTCGGATCTCTCCTATCAGAAACTGAGCCCTCTTTTCTAAATTCCAGTAGCATTTCTAATCCCACTGGATTTTTTCTAATGCCACTACAAAGATGCAAGTTACTGGAAAGTAGGGCCTATATATAGTTTTATGTATGTTTGTCACCAGCAAAAGAATCAGCATGGAATTTCAGTAAAGCATCCGTGAACTTTTATTAGATAAGTTAGTGAACAAATGGAATTAGCATATTCATTCTGTTAATTATCTTTCACTCATATGAAGCTATTTTGAGAGACCAACAATTCCTTGCGATATGTACAAAATCTACAAATGCCTGATGATATCTTCCAAGATATTAATATCTGAATTTATTCTTTTGAATGCACCATTTTTCAATTTTTCCATTTGGAGATAACTAAACTTCACTGCTGTAATCTTCCACATTCTCCAAGCTATTCAATAATTTTATAGTTTGAAATCTCTGAATCCAAAATGACACATAGAGCCAGGTTTACATTCTTCTACTTACTCTCTTGTCTTTTAAATCCAAATATTTGTCCCCTTGTATAGATGACATATTATTTCTGATCTTTCATCAATAAAACAGCATTTCTGCCTGAACTTGTAACTTACTCATGGAGAATCCATTAGGTTTTTATCTAATATATAGACGATTGTGGACCAAGAATTTTTTAGTTCTGGAAATTAATTTTAATTCTAATATATTCCTAAAATGGTAAGATTAATATGGGAAAATATATTCATGTGTTCTTGATTTTGTTTTCTTTATTTCAAATTGTTATATTAAAATATAATCTCTGGTTCCTGTATACAGGATTAAAAAGCATGTAAAAATGGGACAAATATATTTCCCTAAAATATATAAGATCTTTCCAAAATCAATAAACAACATGAGAAAATATGCACACTCATACATGGAAACCAAACTAATGTTAGTTCTCATACAAACAAGAAATATAAGCCAATATAATTAGTGTATGTCAAATTTCAGTAAAAAAATTCTTAGTAGATATTACAACATGCTGCAATTTCAATAAAAACATATTAATTTTTAAAGTATTTATTTATTTATTGTAATTTTTATTTAATAAATATAAATTTCCAAAGTGCAACTTTTGAATTACAGTGGCTTTCCCCACCCCATAACTTCTCTCTCGCCCACAACCCTCCCCTCTCCCTCTCCCTCTGCCATTCCATCCACATCAAGATTCATTTTCAATTATCTTTATATACAGAAGATAAATTTAGTATGTATTAATCAATTTAGTATATATTAATATTATTAATCTTTATTTCAACAGTTTGCCACCACACAGAAGAACAAAGTGTAAAGTACTGTTTGAGTTCTAGTTATAGCATTAATTCACATTGTACAACATATTAAGGACAGAGATCCTACATGGGGAGTAAGTGCACAGTGACTCCTGTTGTTGACTTTACAAATTGACACTCTTGTTTATGGCGTCAGTAATCACCCTAGGCTCTTGTCATGAGTTGCCAAGGCTATGGAAGCCTTTTGAGTTCAGCGACTTTGATCTTATTTAGACAAGGTCATAGTCAAAGTGGAAGTTCTCTCCTCCCTTCAAAGAAAGGTACCTCCTTCTTTGATGGCCCAGTCTTTCCACTGGGATCTCACTTACAGAGATCTTTCATTTAGTTTTTTTTTTTTTTTTTTTTTTTTTTTTTGCCACAGTGTCTTGGCTTTCCATGCCTAAATATTCTAATGGGTTCTTCAGCCAGATCCAAATGCCTTCAAGGCTAATTCTGAGGCCAGAGTGCTGTTTAGGATATCTGCCATTCTGTGAGTCTGCTGTGTATCCCACTTCCCATGTTGGATCGTTCTCTCCTTTTTAATTCTATCAGTTAGTATAAGCAGACACTAGTCTTGTTTATGTGATCCCTTTGACACCTAATCCTGCCATTATGGTCAATAATGAACTGAAACTGATCACTTTGACTAGTGAGATGGCATTGGTACATGCCACCTTGATGGGATTGAATTGGAAACCCCTGGCACGTTTCTAACTCTACTGTTTGGGGCAAGTCCGATTGAGCATGTCCCAAATTGTACATCTACTCCCTCTCTTATTCCAACCCTTATATTTAACAGGGATCACTTTTCAGTTAAATTTAAACACCTAAGAATAATTGTGTGTTAATTATAGAATTCAACCAATAGTATTAAGTAGAACAAAGAAACACTAAAAGGGTTAAACTATTAAGTTGTTCCTCGACAGTCAGGCCAAGGGCTGATCAAGTCATTTTTTCTCATAGTGTCCATTTCACTTCAACAGGTTTCCTTTTTGGTGCTTGGTAAGCTATCACCGATCAGACAGAACATATCATATTTGTCCCTTTAGGTCTGGCTTATTTCACTCAGCATGATGTTTTCCAGATTCCTCTATTTTGTTGCAAATGACCAGGTTTCATTTTTTACTGCTGTATAGTATTCTATAGAGTACATGTCCCATAATTTCTTTATCCAGTCTACTGTTGATGGGCATTTAGGTTGATTCCAAGTCTTAGCTATAGTGAATTGAGTTGCAATAAACATTAAGGTGCAGACCGCTTTTGTGATTGCCAATTTAATTTCCTTTTGGTAAATCCAAGGAGTGGGATGGCTGGGTTGAATGGTAGGGTTATCTTCAGGTTTCTGAGGAATCTCCAGACTGACTTCCATAGTGGCTTACCAGTTTGCATTCCCACCAACAGTGGGTTAGTGTCCCTTTTTCCCCACATCCTTGCCAGCATCTGTTGTTGGTAGATTTCTGAATGTGAGCCATTCTAACTGGGGTGAGGTGAAACCTCATTGTGGTTTTGATTTGCATTTCCCTAATGTCTCGTGACCTTGAACATTTTTTCATGTGTCTGTTGGCCATTTGGATTTCCTCTTTTGAAAAATGTCTATTGAGGTCCTTGGCCCATCTCTTCAGTGGGTTGTTTGTTTTGTTGTGGTGGTGTTTCTTGATCTCTTTGTAGATTCTTGTTATTAATCCTTTATCGGTTGCATAGTTTTCAATTATTTTTTCCCATTCTGTTGGTTGCTTCTTCATTTCCTACCTGTTTCTTTTTCAGTACATAAACTCAATTTTATGCAATCCCAATTAAAAACATAATAATTTTTAATAATTAAAATGCACCAGAAGTTCTGACAGTCTAGGCAGACAATTTAGTGATCAAGAATATGTAGTCAAAATACATTTCTACATGTACAGAAAGTGATTTTGATTTCTTTTTATTTTATTTAATTTTTTTTGACAGGCAGAATAGACAGTGAGAGAGAGAGAGAGAAAGGTCTTCCTTTTGCCATTGTTCACCCTCCAATGGCCGCCGCGGCCGGCGCGCTGCAGCCAGCGCACTGTGCTGATCTGTGGGGAGCAATCCGGACTGGACTGAGTTACTGGAATTAAGACTTATTCTATGCATCTGCTCTCCCACAATATGGCGCTGGGAGAGAAGTAAACAGCTTCCGCACAGCTGCCTCCAGTTCAACTAATAAACTGTAGGACTTGCTCCTGATTGGAGGAGAGCAGCGTACTCGGCGTGTGGGCAGCCGAGTTGGGATTGGCGGAGGAGGACTATAAAGGAGGAGAGAGACGGCATGCACCAGGAACATCTAAGGGGAACATCTAAGAGGAACACCTGTGCAGCCCCCAGAGAGCCGGCCGGCGGTGTGCCGCTCCCCTGCGGAAGTGGGGAATGTGGCCAGGGGGAACTGCCCTTCCACGGAGGTGGAAGGGATAGTAGCCAACCCGGGAAGAACCAGCAGCAAACCCGGGGAGGGCCGAGCAGACGAAAGAACAGTGCAGGGTCCTGTGTCGTTCCTCCACGAAGAGGGGGAGCGACACTGATCCAATAGCAGGAGCCAGGTACTTATCCTGGTCTCCCATGGGGTGCAGGGTCCAAGGACTTGGGCCATCCTCCACTGCACTCCCTGGCCACAGCAGAGAACTGGCCTGGAAGAGGGGCAACCAGAACAGAATCTAGCGCCCTGACTGGGACTAGAACCTGGTGTGCCGGCGCCACAAGGTGGAGGATTAGCCTAGTGAGCCGCGGCGCTGGCCGATTTTGATTTCTAGTCATGATTGAGAACCATACTTCAATAAATGATATTGGTACAACTGACTAGACTACTGTTGCTCTTTTAAATATATTAGTAAGATTTGATTAAGATGGCAGAGTAGAGAGGGAGCTTGCTGCTCTAGTCTAGGAAAAGATACTTTCAACAAAGTAGAAAGAGTGCAGATTCAGGGAAGTGTTAGGGAGAAAACAGCACAAGAAACTCTACACAAATTGGAGGGACACAGTGGACCTATATGGAGGGCATGGACACATACAACTGAGGATCCCGGCAGCCAAGGGCCTCTGCAGAAGCATTGGAGACAGGTGAGACTGGACTGCAGCAGCCCAAGCCACTGGCAAAAAAAGCTATAGGAAGAGCCTAGAGGAAATCCATCTTGAAGCCCCATGGGGGATAGTGTACTTGCCAAACTAGAGGAGAAAAAAACAAAGGGGCACATGTTTCTCTCTCCCTGATCACCTTGAAACTGCATACTGTAACAAAGTGCTAGAGAGCAAGTGCCATTTTGGACCTAGGTAGCAGATGCACCACCTCATGTCCATGCCCAGAAACCAGCTGAGCAGAGACTCCTGAGTCTGATGGGGAGAACAGACAAGGGGCTGTGTGCTTGTGACTGTGTGAGGCTTCTGTGCCACAACTGTGAAAACACCGAGTCTTCATGGGAGGACTCAAGGTGTAACAGGGACTTTGGGCAGTCACTGTGGGAGGCTCTACATGCTCAGGGTTCACTGGTTATCTGGTGAGGGACATTGTTGAGGAATCTCAGCTTACACAGAAGAGTGCAAAGATCTTTTGTGTGGTCCTTATGGCAGAGTGGATGCATAACAGCTAGGCACTTGTCTCCTTTGAGGAGAGGATTGCAGCTGAGTCTACACCAACAGACAAGAACAAACCTCCCTTTGATTAAAAAAAAAAAAGAGAGAGAGGGAGAGAGAAAAGATTCACCATGGCAAACTTGGATGTGTCACCTCAGGTGTCTCACATTCACCCTGGAGCACTTAACAGAGCTCCGTGGCCACACCCACCTAAACCTCTAGATGTTCACTGAAAACAGACAATCCACTAATCTATAGAGGCATAGTACAAGGATAAAAGCTGTTGCAGTGAAAAAAAAAAAAAAAAAAAAAAAACCAAAGAAGAAACAAACAAATACCTCCACAAATACCAAATAACAAAAGTACCAATTCAAAAAATAAGAATAAGGAAGACAATATGAAGTCCCCAAAAGAACACACTTCAGTAATGTATTGTGAAGATGATGAGATTGAAGAAATGTCAGAATTGGAACATTAAAAATTGATCATCGGATTACTTAGAAGTAATCATAAGCAAATTCATGAAATAATTAAATATGTACATGACATGAAAGAAAATTTCTCCCATGAAATTGAGATCTCAAAATGAAATCTTGAAAACAAAGAATTCAATAGAACAAATAAAAGATGCAGTGGAAAGCCATAACAACAGAGGCAGTGAAACAGAAGAAAGAATATCTGACTTAGAAGACAAAACATAGGAAATCACACAGTCACCAAACACAAGAGGAAATTAGAAAACTGAAAAACATTATTGGTAATCTACAGAATACTACCAAATGATGGAACATACAGGTTCTAGGAGTTCCTGAAGGTATGGAAAGAGAAAAAGGATTAGAAGGCATTTATAGTGAAATAATAACAGAAAATTTCTCTAATTTTGAGAAAAAAGGAATAGCCAAATACAGGAAGCACATAGATATCCTAATAGACATGACTAGAAAAGATCTTCACCATGACACATTGTAATCAAACTTTCCACAGTAAAACATAAAGAAAATATTCTAAACTGCATGACAGAAATGCCAGATTACTTTCAGAGGATCTCCAATTAGACTAACAGCAGACTTCTCTTCAGAAACCCTACAGACTAGTAGAAAATAGTGAAATATATTCCATGTCTTAAGATAAAAGAATAGTCAATCCAAAATACTATATTGTGCAAACTCTCATTTGTGAACAAAGGTGAAATAAAGACTTTCCATGACAAACAGAAATTGAAATAATTGTCACCACCCATCCAGCCTTGCAGAAGATGATTAAGGATGTGCTGCACACAGAAATACAGAAACATGGTTACCACAACAAAGGAAGGTAAAGAAGAAAATATCCCAGAACAAGTACAAAGGAAATTCAATGTAAAAAATAGGAATATTTATGGAAAAATGGCAGAGCAAAGTCGTTACTTATCAATAGTCAAATTGAACGTAAATGTTCTCAACTCTCCAGTTAAAAAAGACAGACTGGCTGAATGGTTTAAAAGCCAAAACCCATCTATTTGCTGCCTCCAAGAAACACATTTCACCAACAAACATGCATTCAGACTTAAAGTGAAAGGATCGAAAAAAATATTCCATGCTAACAGAAAACACAAAAGAACTGGAGTAGCCATCCTAATATCAGACAAAATAGACTTTAACAAAAACACTGCTAAAAGAGACAAGAAGGGAACTATGTAATAATTAAGGGGTCAATTCAACAGGAATATGTAACTATTATAAATGTAAATGTACCTAATTACAGGGCACCAGGCTATTTAAAAGAAATGTGAAGGAGTCTAAAGGAGACATAAACTCAAATATAATAATGATGGGGGATTTTAATACCCCACTTTCAGCAATGGACAGATCAACTAGACAGAAAATCATAAAGAAAACAACAGAGTTAATTGACACTATAGACCAAATGGACCTAACAAATATCTATAGAACTTTTCATCTTACAGCTGCAGAATACACCTTCTTAGCAGTACACAAAATGTTCTCTAGGACTGACCACATGCTAGGCCATAAAGCAAATTGTAGCAAATTCAAAAAAAATCAAAATCATACCATGCATCTTCTCAGACCACAATGAAATGAAGCTGAAAATCAGCAACTGAAGAATCTCTAGAAAATATGCAAACACATGGAGACTGAACATCATGCTCCTGAATAAACAGTGGGTCATAGAAGAAATCAAAAGAGAAATGAAAATAAAACAAATCTGGAAAACTAAAATAAATGGATATATCACTGAATACATATAACCTACCTAAATTGAGCCATGAAGACATAAAAAACAAAAACACACCCATTACTAAGACGGAAATTAAGTCAATAATAAAGATTCTTCCAACAAAATCAACCCAGGACTGGAAGGCTTCACCGATGAATACTACCAGACATTTAAAGAACAAATAACTCCAATTATTCTCAAGTTATTCAAAAAAATTGAAAGGGAGGGAATCTTCCCAAGTTCTTTCTTTGAAGCCAGCATCACCCTAATTCCTAAAGATGTGACAGAGAAATAGAACTATAGACCAATTTCTATGATGAATATAGACACACAAATCCTCAACAAAATTCTTGCCAACCAAATCCAACAACAAATAAAAAAAATCATCCACTGGACCAAGTATGATTTATACTTGATATGCAAGAATTGTTCAACATTTCAAATCAATCAATGTGGTGCATCACATTAATAAACTGAAGAACAAAAACATATGACTGTCTCAAAAAATGCAGAGAAAGCATTTGACAAAATACAACACTCTATCATGATAAAAACTCTAAGTAAATTGGTTATAGAAGGAACATTTCTCAACACAATCAAGGCAATTTATGAGAAACCCATGGCCAGCACCCTATTGAATGGGAAGAAGTTAGAAGCATTCCCACTAAGATCTGGAACCAGAAAAAGATGTCCACTCTGACCATTGTAATTCAATATAGACCTGGATTTTAAGCCAGAGCCAGAAGACAAGAAAAAGAAATAAAAGGGATACCAATTGGGAGAGAGGAAGTTAAACTCTTCCTATTTGCAGGTGATATTTTACAATATATAGGGAATCTAAAAGACTCTACCAAGAGACTATTGGAACTCATAGAAGAGTTTGGTAAATTTGCAAGATATAAAATCAACACACAAAAATCAACAGCCTTTGTATACATAGAAAATGTCCTGGCCGGCGCCACAGCTCACTAGGCTAATCCTCCGCCTTGCAGCGCCGGCACACCGGGTTCTAGTCCCGGTCGGGGCGCCAGATTCTGGTCCAGTTTCCCCTCTTCCAGGCCAGCTCTCTGCTGTGGCCAGGGAGTGCAGTGGAGGATGGCCCAAGTCCTTGGACCCTGCACCCCATGGGAGACCAGGAGAAGCACCTGGCTCCTGCCATCGGATCAGCGCGGTGCGCCGGCCGCAGCGCGCTGGCCGCGGCGCGCCAGCTGCGGCAGCCATTGGAGGGTGAACCAACGGCAAAGGAAGACCTTTCTCTGTCTCTCTCTCTCACTGTCCACTCTGCCTGTCAAAAAATAAAAATAAAAAATAAAAAAATAAAAAAAGAGAATGTCCTGGCTGAGAAAGGACTTCTAAGATCAATAGCTACAAAAAATCCAATATCTTGTGATAAATTTAACCAAGGGTGTCAATGAACTATACAATGAGAATCCAAAACATTAAAGAAAGAAATAGTAGAAGATAACAAAAATGGAAAAATCTTCCATGTTCATGGGTTAGAAGAATCAATATCATCAAAATTTCATTCTTTCAAAAGCAATGTACAGATTCAATGCAACTTCAATCAAAATACCAAAGATATTTTTCTCAGTTCTGGAAAAAAATGATGCTGAAATTCAGATTAAACACAGGACACCTCAAATAGCTCAAGCATTGTTATACAACAAAAACAAAGCCAGAGGCATCACAATCCTGGATTTCAAGACATACTATAAGGCAGTTATAATCAAAACAGCCTAGTACGGGTACAAAAACAGATGGATAAACCAATGGAACACATTAGAAATGCCATAAATCAATCCAAGCATCTACAACCAACTTACATCTTACCAAGAAGCTAAAACCAATCCCTGCAACAAGTATTGCCTATGACAAATGGTGTTGGGAAGACTGTATTTCCACATAGAGAAGTATGAAGCAGGACCCCTACCTTACACCTTACAGAAAAATCCATTCAAAATGTATTAATGACCAATATCTATGACCTGAAACCACCAAATAATTAGAAAGCATTGGGTAAACCCTGCAAGGTACTAGTACAGCAAAGAATTCCTGGAAAAGACACCAGAGGCACTTGCATTTGATGCCAAAATTAACAAATGGTATTACACCAAATTGAAAAGCTTCTGTACTGCAAAAGAAACACATGGGAAAGTAAACAGGCAACTCACAGAATGGAAGAAATTATTTGCAAACTCTGCAACTGATAAAGGATTAATAAACAGAATGTAGAAAGATATCAAGAAAATCCACAACAAGACAAACAACCCAGTTAAGATATGGGGAAAGGATTTAAACAGAGATTTTTCAAAAGAGGAAATCCAATTGGTCAACAGACACATGAAAAAATGTTCAGGATCACTAGGTGTCAGTGAAATGCAAATTAAAACCACAATGAGTTTTCATGTCACCCCAGTTAGAATGGCTTTCATACAGAAATCAACAAACAACAAATGCTGAGGAGGATGTGGGGAAAAAGATACCCTAATCCACTGTTTGTTGGAATGTAAACGGTAAAGCCATTATGGAAGACATTATGTAGATAGCTCAGAAATCTGAATATAGTCTTACCATATAACCCAGCCATCTCACTCCTGGGAATTTACACAAGGGAAATGAAATCAGCAAATGAAAGAGTTGTTGCACCCCTATGTTTATTGTAGCTCAATTCACAATAGCTAAGACTTGTACTCATCCTAAATGCCCATCAACTGAAGACCAGATAAAGAAATTATGGGATATGTACTCTAAGGAATACTAAACAGCAGTAGAAAAAAAGGAAATCCGGTCATTTGCAACAAAATGGATAAATCTGTAAAACATCATACTTACTGAAATAAGCCGGTCCCAAAGGTACAAATACCATATGTTCTCCCTTATCTGTGATAAATACAGAGCATCTAAAAGGAAGTCTGTAGCAATGAAATTTACACGTTGAGAAGCAATGACTTGAGCATCCCTTCTCTTGACTGTCAAGGAACTGTTTTTTTTCTTCTTCATACTATTTGTTGAACTCTTTATTTAACATGGAATTAATCATATGTGTATAAAATCAATTAAAAACAGATCTCAGTAAAAAAATAAGAGTGAGAATAAAAGAGGGAGGAGGAAGTTTATAACTGTAAAGCTGTATAGTTCTGCATATATTCTTAGAGACTTACCTGTAAGGGTACAGTTTAAAACCTTGCCATAGAACCCCCAAATCCCATTAAGCTGGTTGGTAAAAATGCCATCTTAAGTGTGAAAGGGATCATACTAAGTGTTAAAATGATCATATATATTGGATGAAGTGTTAAAGCAATCATATAATAAGATCAAGTGTCTGGTAATAATTATAGTTATTAAAAAGGAGAGAATTATTATTATTAAAAAGGAGAGAATGTTCCAATATGGGAAGCGGTCCACACAGCAGACTCATAGAATGGCAATTGTTTTAAATAGCACTCCTACCTCAGAATCAGCCCTTAAGGCATTCTGTTCTGGCTGAAAAGCCCATGAGAACATTTCAGTCATGGAAAGCCCAGACACTGTGGCAAAAAATGTCCTATATCAAGGATGTCTGTAAGTGCGACCCGAATAGAAAAAAACAGCCATCAAAGGATGTACTATTTTCTGAAGGGAGGAGAGAACTTCTACTTTGCTTATGACCTTGTCTAAATACTGATGAAGTCTGTGGACTCAAAAGGCTTACATAGCTTTAGCAACTCATGTCAAGAGCCTCAGGTGATCACTGACATCATACATAAGAATGATAATTATTATTTTAAAAATAGGAGTCACTATGCACTAACTTCCCATGCAGGACTTCTATCCTCAATGAGTTATATTATGAGAATTAACTATAAAACTTATCCTCAGTTTTTTAGGTATGTGTGTGCAAATTGTTGAAATATTTACTTCATATAGAGTTGGTATTATTTGTATAAAATTAATTGAAAATAAATCTTAATGAGAATGGGACTGGGAATGGGAGTGGGGAGTAGGAGTTGGGATGGGAGGGTGAGTATGGTGGGAAGCTTCACTATATTGCTAAAGCTGTACTTATGAAATTTGTACTCCTTAAATAAAAGGCTTCTTTGGGAAAAGTAAATAAATAAATAAATAAATATGTGAGATTACTTATCTTGTCTTTACCAAAAAGAAATCAAAGGTGTCAATGTTACGGAGCAAAATTAAATGTAAAAAAAGAAATTCAGAAATGGGTCTAGGACCTAATAAGAAAATACTTACCAGTTGATTATCAGATACTGTAGAAGATGGTGAAGAGAGATTTGCCTGCAAAATATAACCATGGTGCTTATTTAAATTCATAATTTAATAAAATATCATATTTATATTATTAACTATCTTGAAGCTCTTTTACTATTAAATTCATTATTGTCTACTATAGGATTTTGAAAGTATAAAGTAAGGGGAAAATATCAAATGCCACCAAAAGTATGATTTTAACATGCTTAGTACATTATCTTACGCTATTTTTCTTTTTTAATTTTAACAGGCAGAGTTAGACAGTGAGAGAGAGAGACAGAGAGAAAGGTCTTCCTTCCATTGGTTCATCCCCCAAATGGCTGCTACAGCCGGTGTGCTGCACTGATCCAAAGCCAGGAACCAGGTGCTTCCTCCTGGTCTCCTATGCGGGTGCAGGGCCCAAGCACTTGGGCCATCCTTCACTGCCTTCCCGGGCCACAGCAGAGAGCTGGACTGGAAGAGGAGCAACCGGGACAGAATCTGGCGCCCCGACCGGGACTAGAACCTGGGGTGCTGGAGCCGCAGGCAGAGGATTAGCCAAGTGAGCAGCGGCGTTAGCCTGTTATTTTTCTTGTGTATTTTATTTCAGTTCAAATAATATTGAACATGAAGTTTTTTGTTTCTTTTCTTCTCATTCTTTTGACATATACGTTATCACATCAAATAAAAAATCATCAGAATTATATAATATTTCATATTTCATTTAAACATATTGTCAGTGTTTATTTTTACATTTGAAAATAAATTGCATATTTTCATGAAAGATTTTTACCTGAAAAGAAAAAACAATGAAAAGTTTTTTTCATGATTTGGAAATAGAAATTATTTGGCTTTAATATTGTTTAAATTAGAGTAGGTTAGCTAGTAAGGACATGCACTGGGAAAAAGATACTTTTTTCAATAAATGGTATTTAGAAAGTTAGATATCCACAAGGGGCCAGCACTCTGGGTGAAGTGGGTGAAGCTGCAGCCTACAGTGCTGGCATCCTATGTGGGCATAGGTTCGAGTCCCAGCTGCTCCACTTCCCATCCAGCTCTCTGCTATGGCCTGGGAAAGCAGTGGAAAATGGCTTCAGTTCCTGGTGCCCTGCACCCATTTGGGAGTCCCGGAGAAAGCTTCCAGCTCCTGGCTTCAGATTGGTGCAGCTCCAGCTGTTGTGGCCATCTGGGGAGTGAACCAGCAGATGGAAGACCTCTCTCTCTCTCTCTCTCTCTCTCTTCCTCTGCCTCTCTGTGACTGTGATTTCAAATAAATGAATCAATTTTTTTTTTAAAGGTAAAGACCAAGGGAAGAATTAGAGATTAAAAGTCTACAGAAAAACAAGTGATCACACAAGTCCTCCACTTGAGCCAAGGCAGCTTTGGAAAAACTATTTCCATCTTCCATATACCTGGTACTAGAGGCACAGAAAGTGCAACCAACTCCCTCCATCACTCATTGACTAGAACAGCTTGTCCCCATTCTTGACACATGTGTGTCCCTTTGGCTGGCATCACTCCACCAGGCACTTTATGGAGGGATTGGGGCAAAACTGAGTTGGGTTAGACAAAAAGTGTTAAACAGTTGCTTTTTTCTTCTGCCCTCTGCTATTCTACTTTTTGCATGTTTTTTTCCCTTTCAGCAATCATGTGCCACCCATTTGACTACAACATTAGGTTCGAAATCAGTAAGATATTCCTCTTCTCCCTTTCCCTGTTGACTGTAACTGTCCTGAGTTTTCTTTTCTCAAAACTCAGACTCTAACTAGAGATAATGTTCTAATTGAATTATATTATTTCTCCTAGGCAAGACTAATGTGCAAGGATGTGCAAAGACAGCATTCAAAATATTAATTGGGCACCTGACAATCACTGACTACTGAGGTTGGTATTGAGAGCACATAAGATTATAAAATGTTACAACACTGTATGCCCTATAACTCATGAATCTTCCTGTTGTTTATATATAAGGCATTACTCACAAGAATGAATACCTTGGTGAAAAATGTTAGGCATACAGGCCATAGAACTATATTTTGATGTACTGCATCTTCCTTGCTTCACAGTATTTATTTTCGTTACCTGTAGATATTACCTTGTATGAATATCTGACTATATTCAATTTCTGCTTGTAGTGTATTCCCCAAAATAACTAAATACAAAAGTAGGTTTTTAAGCATTTTAAAAGTTTAACTCTAATTTAAGATAGAGCATGATTTGGGCCAGTGTTGCAGCACAGTGGGTTAAGCCTCTACCTCAAATACTAGCATCTGATATGAGCATCAGTTCAAATCCCCACTGCCTTGCTTTCCAATCCAGCTCCTTGATTATGTGCCTGAGACAGTAGCAAATGATGACCCAATTGCTTTGGTCCCAGCCACCCACATGGGAGACCCAGATGAATCCCAGACTCCTTGCTTCAGCCTAGCCCAACTCAGGCCATTGCAGCAGCTATTTGGGAAGTAAACCAGCAGATGAAAGATCTCTCCCTCTCTCTCACTCTCTGTGTGTGTGTGTGTGTGTGTATGTGTGTGTGTGTAACTCTATCTTTCAAATGAATAAATAAATCTTTTTTAAAAAATAAGGAATGATGACTCCAACTTGTCATGGATGTAAATCACAGAACAAATGGACATAGGTGACCAGTGACAGCCATAGTTTATATGGGCATAAAAAGAAGTAACAGATTAGATCTGAAGGGAGTTTGTCTGAAATATGGTTCCTGTACATTTGATGAAGTCTAAAATGTCAATAAAAAGAATATTAGGCAAATGGGGTGTCTTATTCAATCTCTCCTCTTTCCTCACACTTAGCAGAACCACAAAGTGGTCTTCAAATCCCTCCCCTAACACTTTTGCAAACCCATGTATTTAAAAAACACTCTGAACAATGACAATAAAGTGAGAATGAAAGTGGAGTATAGTTTCTTGCTGAAATTGTTCACATTTCTGTTTGTACCTCATCAGATGCGTAGTCTCATGCCATGGAAGTAGATTTTGACCTGGAGATGAATGTTGGTCACCTGTTCCCCTAAGATCCATGACTGCATTCATGCACATCACCCCTGAAACACTCCAGCATATGAACAGATGGAGACTGTAAACTGGCTAACCTGGAGACAATTAAATTTATTTGAATATCTATTTACATGGTGGGAAATATTCTTAATGAAGTTTGACACATTTTTCAATATATTGTGATATTTTCGAAGCAGCATACTTCCATTGTAAGGACATTTTTCTGTCCCTCAAGATCATTAAAATGAGATCTTACCTGTGTACAATCAAATACTCAATAAAGCTGTCTCATTTATTTCCCTCGCACTTACAAATAATCCATGAAATACAGAGAGTTTATGAAATAAGTTGTTATCAATAGAATGATTTCAACTAAGAGTTTTGATAAATTGGTAATAGTCTCAAATACTGGTCCTATTTTCTGAAGTTGTTCTTTATTAAGAAAGCATACTTTGATTTTGAAAAATATGAATGAAATGAATTTATACTAGTAGCAGTTAATGAAAACAATACATGTTTACAAAGAAAATATAATTCAAAGGAAAAAAATTCCCATCTAAACCCACAGTGATAATAAATTAGACATTTTAAAAGAAAAGTCATATGTTTACTTAAAAGGAAAGAAACTGCTTTATAATGAGTAACATGAGAAATAATCACTCATATTCTTAAATATATTATCAATTTGCATGTAAGCAAGTGATTTAAAACATTGGAAATAGTTGAACATTAAAATTTAGGTGTTAATTTGATTAAATATGAAATTCTACAAACTTTATGCTGAAGTTTACAGGGCATAAATATAATGTAGACTTAAGAGTATAAATACTGATTGATAAAATAGTTAAAGAACACAAGCTCTCCTCAGCTTCTACCAGTGGCATAGGTCTTCACAATAATTTTTAGATGAACATACTACAATAACATTCTTTTGTAAAAATCAGAACGTGCTGTGTTTAAGACAAATGATTCACGTAAGAACAACTCTTATAGCTAACTTGATTTCTGCTCTAAGATTTCATTATTTATGTCCTCTAATATATATACATAGATACACACACACACACATATATATATATATTAGACATAATTTAGTAAATGCAATCATTTCAGGTGAATATTTACAATCATGACTTATCCATGAGTTGGCACCAGAGAACTGGTTTTTACATTCTGTAATAAAATGATTGCTATGGTCTCCAAAAGTCATGGAAACATTTGAGGTGCCACAAATAACTACTCAAATGTCATGCTGAAAGAGACAGGAAAAAAGAAAACTTCTCACTCAAGAATCGAACTTTAATTAAGATCAAGAATTTTATTAGAATCAGGGTTTATATTTGTTCTAGTGTGTACTGGCACCGTTCAATGATTCAGTGTTAACTTTGAATGACTCAAATACACTCACAAATGTTGGAACATGAAAGTTAACCTATTTTCAGTCTGATAATTGAACTTAAAAATAGTTTGAAATAATCTCTTAGTATGGAAATTAAAGTAGATGTTCTAGAATTTTTCCAACTGGTATCAAATTAAGGACATCAAGGAAGGGTGGAGAGAAGCATTAGCCCTCTGATCCTTATTGAGATCTAGTCTAATGAGACATACTTTAGTAGATGAGAAAAGAAGGTGAGAGAGAAAAAAAAAATCTGACTCTTATAGAATGCATTACTCACAAAAAGTATAGAACCATCATTACAGCAATGTCTTTTTTTACCCACTCAAAAATCAAATAACTCAAATCACAGAGCTTCTAGTCTCCCAGAAATAAATGGGAGGAAAAGAAGTACAGAGGTGTGAATAAAGGCAAAAGTTAAGGGAAATGGAGAAACAAAGGGAAGAATTTGTATTTATTGAGCATTTTCTGTGCATCAGGATGATAATGAGGATTTTTCTTACTAAAACTAATATAAATCCTACATCAAACAAGAAAAAAGGTTTTAATGTTTACATTTTCTAGATAAAAAAACAAAGAACAGAATGGTGAAATAAGTAATTTTCTTAGGATCTAATAGTTGTCTAAAAGAAGTACTACCTTTTAAACTTAGGCCTGGCCTACTAAATTCCTACCAAATGACTTCAAATAATAATGAAAAAGAACAGTGAAAGCTTATAGGAAATGCTGTAAGGGGTATTCCTACCCATATCTTCTAAAAATAATTTCCTAAGGGTGATTATATTTAGCCATTTCACCATTTTATCATCTGCCTTAGGTGGACTCCAATTAAAGCACAAATGTACAAATTTTGGTGATAACATAGGACAAAATACACACTTGAAAGCTATTCACTCTGTATGATGATAACAAAAGCTACATATTGGAAAATACTTTAAAAGCAATAGTTCACTGATCTGTTTTAGACTGACAATGAAAATATTTTCTTAGGAGAAGGAGAAATCTTGTCTCTACTGGAATATGTTTACTCAGAAGCAGAGTGGACCACATAAAGGAAAGGAAGTTACCAAGTGAATGAAGAATGAGGATGGGTGAAGGTGAGTGTGAGTGTGTCTAAGATGCTCTGAGCCAGCTCCCCACAGTCACTTGAATTTTGTGAGTCCATAATAGCAAATCCATTATTAATGTATTTTTTCTTGTAACTAACCTATTTAGGATGTAACAGTTTAAGTGCAATAAAACAACAAACTTATTGAAGCTAACTAAACTGGTAATCCCATTGAAAATGGAATTCTGGAAATATATGAGCTGGTTATTTTATAATAAGTACATAAAACATTACAAAGATGAAAATGTTATTTAAATTTTGATTATAGAAAGACCAAATGCAAGTGCTACATTTCTCCTAAACTGACCAAACTAGACCTCACATAAGATGGAACTTACTTGATAAGCTTACCTGATGCCTTGTCCCTGATATAACCTGATTTTCCATATATGGGCCAACTGTATCTCCTACACCTTTCCACTTAAAAAAATCACCTAAGGGGTCGGCACTGTGGCGTGGTAGGTAAGCCTACACCTGAGGAGCCAGAATCCAATAAGGGTTCCAGTTCAAGTCCTGGTGACTCCACTTTCAATCCAGCTCCCTGCTAATGCCCTGGGAAAGCAGTGGAAGATAGTCCAAGTATTTGGGTCCCTGAACCCAAGTGGGAGACCTGGAAAAAGCTTCTGGCTTCTGGCTTCTGGCTTGGGATCAGCCTAGCTCCACCCCTTGTGGCCATTTAGGGAGTGACCCAGTGGATAGAAGACCTCCATCTCTGTCTCTCCCTCTCTCTATAATTCCACCTCTCAAATAAATCAATAAATCTTAAAAAAAAGAAAAAAATCAACTAATTCCATTTAAATGACTATATAATTGACATAGGCACTCATAAAATAGGTAATATGTATAATTACAAATGTACTTACATATTTTGTTTCTCGACCAGCTGCTCTTGGGAGAGTTGTAGGATTCTATGTGAAAAATAATGATAATTATAATTCTGAAGTCATCAAGCAAATAATAAATGAATCACTGTTTCTCTGTTGAGATTTTTAACCATTCATCCCTCTTTTCTACACACTACCCCCCTTTCCTTCAAAAATTGTTTTATTAAATTATATTATTATTATTCCTTTCATTGCTGTTATCTATTAGTTATTTGGTTCACTTTTCCTTATTGATTGATGATATTAATTAACAGATATAATAGTTCCTTTATCACATTTTCCAGTAATTTTTGTCTATTTAAAAATTCACACAGAAATTTTCATCATCTCAATTCTTTGAGGTGCCTAATTCCAAAGGAATTCTCAAAGACTCTATTTCAATTATTCATTCTCAAGACTATTCCTGGATTTTAACTTTGCCAATAAAATGGAAAACTTCTGATATTGCAGTGTCAATGCCCCAGTTTCAAAATTCAGTCTCCTACCAAACACCTTCAACTGTTTAGTACCAGCAATGTGACAGAAGCTTCATGAGGACTTTCAAATCGTTGAGCCTCCCCAGCTTTGTTCTGGCTTTATTATCTCTTAGCTTGTGTAATTTGCATATTCCAGCCATTATAATAGTTTCATTTCTATTGCACCTCTCTCTTTTTGTGACAAAATCAATTGCCAAAAACAAAAACAAAAAACTCAATCCTTCATGGGACTTACCATACATTCTTCTCCATTTTTTTTTTATCTTAAGGAAGAAAACATGGCTGGGGAAACTGTCTCAACCAAACTGATTTCATTTTACATTGATTATTAACTTCAAGTGTGAACTCAATACTGCCTGATAAGGCCCCCATTTTTCTCTTGTGTGTTCACTTTTGAAGATGAGATGGCTGTCTGTGTCACTCATCTATTCAACAAATATTTATCATACATCTACTGTGTGTGCAGCACTGTTCTTCACCCTTGCAACTTACAGTGAACAAAAGGGACAAAAACATCCTGCCTGTGAGGATCTTAACTTCTATCAGGCGAGAAGATAGGCAATAAAATGGCAAATGAGTAAATTATACCAATTACAAAGTGATAAATGCAATGAAAAAGAGTACAAATAATGTGAAACATAGAGTAGGTAATAGAGGAAATTCTTCCAGAGGAAAATTTCCTTACTTCTGCCAAATACCTTGTATTTTTTCTGGATTACTAAGATGTTAAGCAAGTCAAGAGTGTTTGGGGCTCACAATTTTAAATGGGATGATCAAAGCAGAGAAACCGGCGTTTGAGCAGTGTTGAAGGGGGTGAGGGAGTTATCTAGGTGAATATCTAGATAAAGATAATCCTAACAAGTTCCTGAGGTAGGTTTACACCTCTGCAATTTGAAGTTGAAGCAGGGGCAGGGGTTTGATGCTACAGTGGGGATGCTGCATCTAAAGTACCTACATTTAAGTCCCTACTCCTCTTCTGATCCAGTTCCCTGCTAAGGCACACCCTGGGAAACAGCAGGTGGTGGCTAAAGTACTTGTGTCTCTGCCACCCATGTTGGATACATGGATGAGTTCATCTTCTGCCTTCAGGTTGGCCCTTCCTTGGCTCTTGGGGACATTTGGGAAGTAGAGAAGCAGATGGAAGTCAGCATCTCTCTCTCTCTCTCTCTCTCTCCCTCCCTCCCTCCTTCCCTCCTTCCCATTCCCTCCCTGACTTTAAATTAATTGAAAAATATTTTTGAAAGGACCAAAGCAATCCTTCCATATGGGAGAATAAAAAACTGGACAAAAAATGAAGAATATTTTATCAAGGACATCAATGAGCTAAAACAAAAGTTAATAATTACTAAGACAGATTAGGAGAGGATGGGAATATGAAGAGTGTATCTAGTTTATGACATCCTCTTTTGCCCTGGAGATGTTTGTAAATAATGATGGGTTGCTTAAAAAGCTGATCTAAACTTCGACATTCTCAGACACAGAGAGAAATAAAAGTCAGAGACCAAGATATGTGAAGAATAAATTAAGCCCCAAGAGTAGGAATAACTCAGATTTTGCATTGCCTTAAGCCTGGTATCAAGTCATCTAAAATGGTTTGATGGTTCAGCATTTAAAAAATAATCTCAAAATGTTACTTTAAATTAGGGTAATCTACTTCGCTCTCCGTGTCTGGCAGAAACAAGCGAAAGACTGTTTATAAGAAGATAACAGCACCTGAGTTCTCAAATAATTTCTAGAAATAAATTTTCAGATAAAATATCTAGAAAAAAATCAGATTCAGATGCACTTGGAAGCAAGGCAAGGTAAGAGGAAATAATGTAGAATCCAAAAAGAGCCACAGGCAGCCCATAAGTTTGTTGTCTCAGAATCAGACTGAAAACTAAACAAGCTTATGCATGTTTTTGAAAATCAAAGTCCAGCTTGAAAATTATTACAGGAAAGTAGAAACTATAATATGTTATGTAACTGGGGCCAGCACTGTGGCATAGTGGATAAAAGCGCTGCCTGCAGAGCTGACATCCTATATGGGTGCTGGTTCTAGTTCTGGCTGCTCCACTTCTGACTCAGCTCTTTGCTATGGCCTGGGAAAGCAGTAGAAGATGGACAAAGTCCTTGGGCCCCTGGACCCATGTGGGAGACCCTAAAGAAGCTCTGGTCTCCTGGCTTTGGATCTGTGCAGCTCTGGGCTTTGCGGCCATCTAGGGAGTGAACCAGTGGATGGAAGACCTCTCTTTTTCTCTCTGCCTCTGCCTCTCTGTAACTCTGCCTTTCAAGTAAATAAATAAGCCTTTCTTAAAATAAATGAACTAGCAAAAAAATGGGGTCCCATTAAAATGTTATGCAATTGTTTTTTTAATTGTAATATGTCTTCTTTATAAATTTCATATGTTATACAGTTTTCATGTATTTCATGTATACAGATTTAGGAACACAGTGATACTCCCTTCCCTCCCACACATGCTACAACTCTTCAAATTCCTCTCTCTCCCATTCCCACTCTTAAAACTGTTTCATTGAAAGTTGCCATTTATGAAATAACAAAGGATGTTAGTTAGGAAATTCCTCATATTTCCATTATTAAACTACAAACATTCTTGCCCCTCTGCCTTCCATGTCCTTTATTTTCTGTCCTGTTACAGTGGAGTACATTTCTAGCTTCTTAGCAAAGGATAATGTCTTAGCCCATTTGGGCTATTGTAACAAAACAATGTAGAATAGTTGGCTTACAGACAACAGAGATTTATTTTCAATGATTCTGGCGTCTAGAAAAGTCCAATATCAAGGAACTGGCATTTTTGGTGTTTGGCAAGGGCCCACATTCTGGTTCATAGATGGCACCTTCTTAAAACAAACTCACATGGAGGAAGAGGCAAAATGTCTCTCTCAGGCCTCATTTATAAGGGTACTTTTACCACTTATTGGGGCTTTATCTTCATAACCTAATCACCTCCCAAAGGCCCTACCTCCAAGTACATCACAATGATGGTTATTTCAACATATAAACGTAGGGAAGAGGAGATAGCATGCTCACAGCGTAACAGATACTTATTTGAATTAGGCTGTAGGTTCTTCCCTTTAGTATTCCCTTCTGTATAATAAGCAACTGTATTAGTCAGTTTTCATTACTATAACTAAAATTCTTAAGAAGAGCCTCTTGGAAACAGAAATGTCTATTTTGGCTTATAGTTCACAGGTCCACTGTTCAGTATC
This sequence comes from Oryctolagus cuniculus, assembly GCF_964237555.1. Taxonomy (NCBI): domain Eukaryota; kingdom Metazoa; phylum Chordata; class Mammalia; order Lagomorpha; family Leporidae; genus Oryctolagus; species Oryctolagus cuniculus. The sequence goes on from NC_091436.1 coordinate 115,371,019, forward strand.
AGGCAGCCCCATTAGTCTGGCACCTGGTGGAAACTGGCAATGGCAGAGAGTATGCAGTGAATTGATCACATGGTGAGTCAGGAAACAGAAAAACAGGGAGCACACACTCTTCTTCTAACCTGCATGTGGTCTTGCCTTATACTGCTCTCATAATTTATTCAAGGGGCTCCACTCTAGCAACCTAATTCAATCCAATCACTAACCAAAGCACCACATTTACATTCCATAATTGGACCAAGCCTCCACCTCACCCACCAACCATTAACATTAATCCACTAAATGTTAACCCAAGAATTTGAGATTTCAACATCTGCATAAGTTTGAAGAGCCAAGTCTGTTCAATCCACGGCAGTACCCTTCTCTCTTCTAAAATCAACCCTATAATATATAAACTTAAGCTTCAAAATAAAAAGAAATTCTTCCTTGACCCTACTACTGCCCCAGTTTCCTTCTTCCTTTCACAGACTGGTATTTCAAAATAGTTTTGTTTATATATTCTCTTTGTGTGTCTGGTTATATAGTCTTTGATGTGTGTGTTTATATATTCTTTCTCACAACAATTTTTGACATCAATGGTAAGGAAAGCAGAGGATTGCAGTAACGGAAGGAAATTTGAGAATGCCAAGCAGGTAAAGCTGCAGACTGCAGTGCTGGCAACCCATATGGGTGCTGGTTCAAGTCCAGGCTACTTCTCTTCCAATCCAGCTCTCTATTGATGTGCCTGGGAAAGCTGCAGAGGATGGCCCATGTCCTTGGGTCCCTGCACCCACATTGAAGACCCAATGGAACCTCCAGGCTCTGGGCTGAGGATCAGCCCAGCTCCAGCAATTGTGGTCATTTCGGGAGTAAACCAGAGGTTGGAAGACCTCTCTCTCTTTCTCTGCCTCTACCTCTCTGTAACTCTGCTTTTCAAATAAATAAATCTTTAAAAAAATAAATAAATACATCACAATTAGCAAATCCTATGCCCCAGACTCCACTGTCTGCCACCACAGACACCAGCCACATATACAGCCAAGTTAGTTGATATGATCCAAGAAACTTGAGGATCCAAGATTAAAAAATATTAACTATAGGCCAGCGCCGCGGCTCACTAGGCTAATCCTCCGCCTTGCAGCGCCGGCACACTGAGTTCTAGTCCCGGTCAGGGTGCCGGATTCTGTCCCGGTTGCCCCTCTTCCAGGCCAGCTCTCTGCTGTGGCCAGGGAGTGCAGTGGAGGATGGCCCAAGTACTTGTGCCCTGCACCCCATGGGAGACCAGGAGAAGTACCTGGCTCCTGCCATCGGATCAGCACGGTGCGCTGGCCGCAGCACGCCAGCCGCGGTGGCCATTGGAGGGTGAACCAACGGCAAAGGAAGACCTTTCTCTCTCTCTCTCACTGTCCACTCTGTCTGTCCAAAAAAAAAAATATATATATATATATTAACTAAAAAAAAGTCAATCTACTCATAAGTATCTAATCAAGAAAAATGAAAGCATATATCCATTTAAGGTTGATTTTAAATGTTCTTAGAAGATATATTATTACTATGTCCAAATTTGAAATAATCCCTTCATCTACCAGCCAATGAATACACAAATATAGTGCCTACATACCATAGAACATAACTTAGAAATAAAAAGAAGTAAACAAATTTCTTAGGCAATAAAGGTAAACCTCAAATGTTTTCTACTACTAAGTATGACCCAAAAGACTATACATTATTTGATTCTGTTTATATGATATTCTTGAAAACAAGAAAGCATATGACCACAAGAAAGATCAGTGGTTGCCCAACACTCAGGGAGAGGGAAGGATATACCCGAAAAGAGCACAGGAGAACAATTTGGGTTCACAGAAAGGTTTTGTATCTTGAATATAGAGGTGGCTACACAATTTTATGTTTTTTCAAAACTCATAAAACTGTACATTTACGGGTTAATTTTACAGTGGTTACATTATAGCTCAATAAAGTGACTTTAAAAGGAAAATACAATGTGAGCTATAACAATATACTTAATGCTGAGAATTGAAGAATAGGATTCTTGACCTGGACTATCAGATCATCAAGTCCTTCTGGAGGAATTAGGAAGCAATAAATAGAAGAAGGATATAAAGGCAAAGAGACATGAAATACTGGATCAAAAGTGACCAAATTGGTATTATAAGCTCTCTTGGGGAAAAATAAGATTCAAAAAAATAATGATGACTGAGTATTCAGAAAGCAAGCAGAAGATTGAAGACTTCAGAGGAAAGGGCACAGAGAACAAACATGCATAGAATAAAATATGAACATCCAAACATTGTAGGGAAATTCAGTAACATCTTCAATTAAGATAAAATTCCACATGTATACAGACCCACTTTATAAATGATCACTTTGTAGGAGAGGAACAAATATCATGCTGACAAAACAGTTCATAATTATTTTGCTGAAGAAAGAACCTGATGGGGGGGTGTTATGTTAAGGAGAGAGAATCTACAGTTTTATGTTGTGCAAAACTTTAATTGAAATAAAAGGACAAAATATCCCAGTGGAAAGAACAGGTCTTCAAAGAAGGAGGTACCTTTCTCTGAAGGGAGGAGAGAACCTCCACTTTGACTATGACCTTGTCTAAACAAGATAAGAGTCGGAGAGCTCAGAGGGCTTCCATAGCCTTGGCAACTCATGACTGGAGCATAGGGAGATTACTGATGCCATAGACAGGAGTGTCAATTGGTAAAGTCAACAACAGGAGTCACTGTGCACTTACTCCTCATGTAGGATCTCTATCCTTAATGTGCTGTACATTGAGATTTAATGCTATAACGAGTACTCAAACAATATATTTCACTTTGTGTTTCTATGGGGGTGCAAACTGTTGAAATCCTTACTTAATGCATACTAAACTGATCCTCTGTAAAAAAAAAAAAAAAAGAAATTATCAATTCCCAACTTGACTCTCACTGGGATTAAACATGACAATAGGTCTGCTCTGATTTCATCATCATTTAAAAAAAAATCATCTATTATTTTTCACTTTATGTTTCTGTGTGGGAGCAAACTGTTGAAATCCATACTTAATGTATACTAAGCTGATCTTGTGTATATTAAGATAATCGAAAATGAATCTTGATGTGAATGGAAGGGGAGAGGGAGTGGGAAAGGGGAGGGTTGTGGGTGGGAAGGACGGTATGGGGGGGAAGCCATTGTAATCCATAAGTCGTACTTTGGAAATTTATATTCATTAAATAAAAGTTTAAAAAAAAGAAATAAAAGGACAAAATAAAGATATTCTCAAGGATATAGACCATAAGTCCACACAAAAAGACTTTGTTGAATACAGTGCAGTTGTCCAAGGTATCCTCAGGTGGGGGTAGAGAATTGGTTCATGAAAATCATACAGATACCAAAATCTGTGTAAGAATTAAGGATTTAAATAAACAATAAGTATCTAACTAAAGAAAAGTCAAAAGCAAAAGTTCAAACATAAAATTCAAAAAAACTAACAAATTATGTGTGTGTATATATAGCTCTAAATGGTGTATGCAGAATCTCAGATTGAATCTACAAGTGATATTCAGATGTAGGTGGTCCTCAAGAAAACTAGACAAGAGGGTATAATAAATGAAAAATAATGTAATAGAAAAAGATAAATCTAGGAAAACGAATTTAAAATAAGTATAAGATTGTTGGTTTTGTACTCAAGAGAAAAGTCTTAAATTTTGAAAGTTGAATCACAAAATTTTTAAAAATGGGAATGAATACCAACCCAAAAGCACAAGCAATATAATTTCAAAACATACAAGTCGTATCTGAAAGCACTGCTTTTGCTTTATCTTTTCCTTTTTTGAGAAGCATTCAACACAATTCCATTCTCTAAATACTCTCTCTTTATGACTTCCAGGGAGGACACTATGGTGCTCTGATTTTCCTCTTACCACAATCATCTTTTCAACCTATGCTGGTTCTTCTTCCACATCCATTATGAACCTGTGATGTTTTATTCCTTAGAGTTCAGCATAGGACACTTACGACATCCATGTGCTGCTGACTTCCAGATCACTCCAACTACAGACCCCAGTGTAGGCATCCTTGATAATCACCTAAAACTTACCTGTCCAAAGCCATCATGCCACACTGCACTTCTATGATTGTTGTCTATAATCAAAGCAGAGACTTGTGGCACATTTGAGATTCTTCTCTCTCCTTCACTACTCACATTCAAATTGATGACAAACCTCATACTCATATGTTTCTCTCTAGTTTCTCTGTACCTATCCAATCCAGGTTATCATCGTCAACTCCCCTCCCCCCAACACACACACACGCACAGCTTAACAGACCCCTCATAACAACCAAAATGATCATTTTCAATGTTTTCATAATTATTCCCACCATTTTTTCCCCCATTTTCCTTGGAATCCAAATTTCATGCCCTGGCAAGTATCAAAGTCACCATCAGTAGTCTACCTTTTCAACATATTTTACACAATTTGTCCCAGTCATACTATACTATAAACCTACTAGCTTTCTTCATCTTTATATACACTAAATCTACTTTTCAAAGCTATTATCTCTGATCTATCTATGGCTGGCTCCTTTCCATTTTTGAATCTCAGCTTAAATTCTATCTTTTAGTAACTATGTCCAAAGTATGCCCCTTAAATTATTCTGTCTGGCTCGTGACTGTTTAGTAGCACCTCACAGTTCCAGACATAGTAGATACTTAATCCATATTTGTTGAATGAAAAATGGTCCTAAACCTACTGGCTAATGAACTATTTTTTAACACCTTAAGCATTAATGTTTTTAAAACTAATAGTATAATTATTCACGTATTACTTCTTAAATACTACTTTCATTGCATCGTATTATTACAAAGGCTTATCTACATCTTTAAAAAATGAAATAAGAAAAATACATTTTAAAATTGGCAACTATGGCAAATCAAAGTTTCAGATTAAAAGGCTTAAAGAATTCAGATGAGATCTTCAAAAATAGTTTGTTGAAACACATATTATGAAGGAACTATGTATGTAGTTTTAAAATTTCTTCACTAAAATATACTTGTTTAAGTCCATTTTCCATGAACTTCTTAAAGCTACTTTGTACAACAAAACTTATTACAAATACAGAAACTATAACTGTCCTTTTGTGGGTTATTTCTGCTAAAACATAATTCCTTAATCTTGGTAAATGTTTACAAGGTTTCTATGCCATTATTAATGGATATTTGTCTATTTTATACCAAATGCAAATTTGGGTTACTCTTTTAGTTATGATCAACTCTGTATATTTAAAGCATACTACAGACACATAATGTTTCATTTTTTAAAAGACATGCAAAAATGATATTAATTACAGGAGGGAAAAGAAGATTGAGAATATAATCTAACAACAATGAATAAAGGGAAAAAAAGCATATTGAAATTTGGATGAGTAGAGCTGTACTACATATTTGAAAAAACAATTTGGAGAAACATAGTATTTTATACAATGAATGAAAATGGTTACATTATAAGGGGACAATTATTCAGTAATAATAAATTAATAGTATAGTGGTACTCTGGCAGTCTAAAATATCGAGGTTTCTGATTGTCTAAGTGAAAGAACGATGAAACAAAATAGTCACCAAAAAGAAAAAAAAATCCAGAAATGATACCTACGCTAAAGCTCTTAGACTAATGTTACTTTAATCTATTTCATTTTCTACTTCCAATTCAAAGTAATATTGATGACATAAATACTGAAGCTATGGTTCAAGATGAGAATAAATGAAGAATTTTTTGTATATTATCACAAAATGTCAACAAAATTGTCTGTCAAATTCTTTTGAACTTGACCTACAATTAGAAATAGATTTTGCCATGCACTTCTGTATATCATATCGCTATCTGTAAATGTAAATAAATTTCAATAAATATTAACAATACCTCCAACCACAATTTGGAATACATTCTGATATTTTACTATTTTTAAATGCCAGTTGCTAAAAAAATATTGTTTGAAACTACTGAATAAATTTCTCAATTTACCCTGCGGCCTTGACTTGCAGTGTGAAAATCATCTATCTAGGAATTCTTATGGTCATTAAATTATATTAAATACATACATACTTTGATTGTGTTAGAACCCAACCATGTCTGTGGGGACCTTGAAGGAGAATCAGAAGAATGCTGGAAAAAAGAAAGAAAGAAAGAAAAGAAAAGGACAAGCCTGTAAGGAATTATACTAAAGTAGAAGGAAGTGAAGCGAAGAAGCGAAGCAAATGTTTGAATTGCACATTCTAGTCTAAGGCATTACCATAGACAAGGAATCCTGTAAGACCTTATCAATGGTAGCACAGATCTCTTCAGTTTGCTGCCTGAGCTGTGCAGGAAAATACAACTGGAAGAAGTGAAACCAGGTACTGTGTTAGCAATGAGTTTCAGGATTACATTAACAAAAGTAGGGGTTATCTGAAGTCATTACCTCCACAGGTGGGTCTAATGTGCTGTCCTTGGAGACACTTTCAGTCTTGGCTGGTTCATCTAGTGCCTAGTGGTAAATGAAATAGTTCTCATATGAAGATTCTAGTCAAACGCAAAAGTAATAGAAAAGTATCTGAAAAGACAGCCCCATATATCACACTATTTCTAAGAAAAAAAATCTTTGAATCACTTGATGAACTATTTGCTAACATGAAGGCATTTTCCATAACTGTCTAGTTATTCCTGTGAAATTTGTATCTCCAATATGAGGTATTACTAAAAAAAAAGGATGGTATTTTTAATTTTACTTTAGTTCTGCTTTTTTATTTCATTTTTAAAATAATTTTGAAATTTTTAATTGGTATTGTGCCTTTTTCTTATCTTTTGTACCACTCATTTGGACATGTGGACACAGACAACACTAGGTATTCATCAAATACTTTCATTTTCTTAAGTACAATTATACAAGATTTTCTTGGCCTCAAGAATTTAGGTGTAGGGTTAAGACTGATTCTTGTTGAATGCAGTCAACAGTGACATGTGATTTCTGGTAGAACATGATTAAAAATGTATGTGACTTTTTATCTTTATCTCTTTCACCTTAAGATAACTAAGATGCAAGAGGAAAGCAGACAGCACTATTGAGTCATCATTAAGTGGAAGCTGGGAAGAAGAGTCAATGTGAATTATATCATCTATGATGTGGGAAGAAAATTAACAATGGTTGTATAAAACTATGAAAATATCAGGTTTTGGCTATTGTGACTCATACTGCTATTTACATTAACTAATAAAAACAATATGGTCTATTTGGTTTAGAAATCAGCCTTGAAATTTTTTCATACTGGTCTCTAACCCAAGTACTTGAAACTCCACAAAAAGTGTAAGAATTTTGCAATTATACATTTCAACCCATTCCTTTGTCTTTATGCTCTAATTGCCATATAAATTACTTCTAAATATGCTATAAATACCACATTGTCATATTGTGCTTTTTTCTGTAAATAGCTATATGTATTTTAAAGAAAATTTAAAATTTTACTGTTAACCATATATTCAACATTTCAGGCTCTACAATCTTTCCTGTGGTTTTGAGTTTCTATTTGCCATTATTCTCTTCGACCTAAAATCTTTCATTAGCATCTTTGTAGTGTAAGTCTGATATTAAGGAATTATCCTAATTTTCTGAACTGATACCATCAAATTCTTAGAGAACAATGGGGAAATCCTACAAGACATTGGGATAGGTAAAGTTTCTTGAAAAAGACCCCAGAGGCACAAGCGATCAAAGCCAAAATTGACAAATGAGATTATATTAAGCTGAGAAGTTTATACATTGCAAAAGAAACACTCAGCAAAGTGAATGGGCAACCAACAGAACTGGAGAAAATATTTACAAACTATGCAACTGATAAAAGGTTAACATCCAGGATATATAAACAGCTCAAGAAATTCAACAAGAAAAAATGTCCATTGAAGAAATGGGCAAATTACTTCAACAGGCATTTTTCTCTTTTTTTTTTTCTAGTGGTGAATTATTTATTTATTTATTTAATGAATGCATTTTTACATAGATACAACTTTAGGAATACAGTGGTTCTTTCCACCATGCCCCCTACCCTGCACCCTTCCCGCCTACCATTTCCTCTCCCATCACCTTCTTCATTATGGATCATTTTTTAGTATGACTGTATATATAGAGGACCATCTCTATGCTAATCATAGATTTCAACAATTTGCCCCCATGTCCACACACAACATATAGAGTACAGTTTTGGGAGAGAATTTGCAGTTGATTCTCATATTGCAATTCAATAGGGACAAAGGTCCTACCTGGGGAGCAAGTGCACAGTGACTACTGTTGTTCCTTTAACAATTAATACTCTTTTTTATGACATCAGTGATCATCTGAGGCTCTTGTCATGGGCTGTCAACAGGTATTTTTCAAAAGAGGAAATCCCAACAGCCAACAGACACATGAAAAAATGTTCAAGATCACTAGTCATCAGGGAAATGCAAACCAAAACCACAGTGAGGTTTCACCTCATTCCCTTTAGAATAGCTTTCACACAGAAATCAACAAACAACAAATACTGGCAAAGAAGTGTGGAAAAGGTACCCTCATCTAATGTTGGTGGAAATTGGTACAGTCACTATGGAAGTTAGTATGGAGATACCTCAGAAATCTGAATAAAGACTTACCATATTACCCATCCATCCTACTCCTGGGGATTTACCCAAAGGAAATGAGATCAGCATTTGAAAAAGTTATCTGTACCCCCATGTTTATTGCAGCTGAATACCCAATAGCTAACATATGGAATGAACCCAGATGTCTGTCATCTAAAGACTGGATAAAGAAATTATTGTATATGTACACCATTGAATACTATACAGCAGTTAAAAAAATGAAATCCTGTTATTTGCAACAAAATGGATACAACTGGAAAATATTATACTTAGTGAAATAAGGCAGTACCAAAAAGACAAATATCATATGGTTTCCCTAATCTGTGGTAACTAATAGAGTACTTAAAAGCTAATCTATAGAAATAAAATTGACACTGTGAGTTGCAAAGACTTTGAACAGACCTTGTCTCAAGTGTAGAGGAACATTTTATTTCATATTATTTGTTGAACTGTTAACTTAGTGTAGGGTTAATCTTATGTGTATAAAGTTAATTGAAAATAGGTCTTAGTAAAAATTAAAAATAGGAATAACAGAGGAAGGAGAAAGAAGGGTGAGCATGTGGGTGGGAGGAGGGTGACTTGGAAAAATCACTATGTTCCTAAATTTGTATTTATGAAAATCATCAAGTTTATATGCCTTAAATTTAAAAAATTATAATTGTAAATACACTTATTTGGCCTTCATTCATAAAGGCTGTTTTACTGGATATAGAATGTAGAGTTTTCTTTTTCTCTGCCTGCATTTGAATGATGTGATTCCTTTTTCACCTGGCCTCCACTGTTTCTGATAAGCTAACTTATTTGTATGTAGTATATTATTTTTTCTTGACTGTTTCCTAGAATTTTCTCTTATATTTGGTTTTTACCAGTCTGATTGTGATGTGGTTTTCTTTCACTAAAACTTCTTTGAATTATATTGAAAGTACACATTCATTTTTCACAAAATTTGGAAAAATTGTAGCTATTAGTTATTTTTTCTACCCCATTCTCTCTCTTCTTAATTATTATAGTGAAACTGTCCCACAAATTACTTGAACTTTGTTCAATTGATTGGTCTTTCTCATCCTCCCTATTTTTCAGCCCAGATAATTTCTACCAATCTATCTTCAATTTCACTGACTCTTTTGTATCTCCAATTTTCTATCAAGCAATCCAATGAATTTTTAATTCCAATATTTTATCATTGAACTCAACACTTCCATTTGATTCTTTCTTATAGTGTCTATTTGTGCTTAGAATTCTGATAATTCATTATGAGCATATTATCCTTTATATCTTTGAGCATATTTTTTAATATCACCTTACAAATTCTTAACAGCAGAATACAACAACTGGAACATCTTTGGGTTGACCTCAATAAATAATGTTTTCTCTTAATTAAGGTTGACATTATCCTGTTTGTGTGTCCTGAAATTTTAGATCATAATCTGAATATTTTATATATGTTATCTAGACTCAGATTTTGTTATGATCACTGAAGCATATAATTTTTGATGTTTAATTTTAACATGGAACTGATTTTTTAATGGTGCCAAATTTTCTGTTTTCCTGATGGAGGACAGCAGCAGAAATTTCTATGCAGTTATTTGATCCTCATCTCAGTTTAACAGAGACATGAAAAATTCAGTAGTCACCCATGATTTGGACAGAGTAACATTTGAGGCTCCCTTCTGAGATTTGCCCCAGTCTTTCAGGTGCACTGTGACCTTACAACATTCTCTCCTTCTTCATTCAACAAATCTGTAAGGCTTTCCTAAGTTTTAGCTGTTTCATGGCAAGCAAAGGGCTGCCATTACAAAGAAGAATCATAAAATCTAGAAACTTACCCAGTGCCAGTTTCTTCTAACAAGTTTTGATTCAACTGCAGTTTCTACCTACCCCTGGTCATGGTCTAGTACATTCATCCAGCTTATTTTTAATTTTTTTCATTTTTTTTGAAAGGCAAAGAGACATACAAGAGCCAGGGCTGGGACAACCTGAAGCCAGGAAACCAGAACCCAGTCTGGATATTCTGTGTGGGTAACACGGACCCAAGTACTCCATCCACCACCTGCTGCCTTCCAGGGTACTAAAATTAGCAAGAAGCTGGATCAGAATCAGAGGAGGTTGGATTGACACCAGGCATTCTTCTATGGGATGCAGGCTTCTCAAGCAGCATCTTTGCTGTACCAAATGCCCACCTCCAAACAGTTTTTTTTTGTTTTTGTTTTTGTTTTTTTTTTTGTTTTGTTTTTTTTTTGACAGGCAGAGTGGACAGTGAGAGAGAGAGAGACAGAGAGAAAGGTCTTCCTTTTGCCATTGGTTCACCCTCCAATGGCCGCCGCGGCCAGTGAGCTGAGGCCGGCGCACTGCATTGATCCGATGGCAGGAGCCAGGTGCTTCTCCTGGTCTCCCATGGGGTGCAGGGCCCAAGCACTTGGGCCATCCTCCACTGCACTCCCTGGCCACAGCAGAGAGCTGGCCTGGAAGAGGGGCAACCAGGACAGAATCCGGCACCCGGACCGGGACTAGAACCCAGTGTGCCGGTGCCGCAAGGCAGAGGATTAGCCTAGTGAGCCACGGCACCGGCCTCAAACAGTTTTATTTTATAGTTTGCACAAATTTATCATTGTTATCTGCAAAACAGCTGGTCCAACAAAAGCAACTCCACAATTTCCAGAAGTAAAATCAGGCAAATTAATTTAAATTTAACTTTCAGTATATACTTTCCTTATCAAAGACTATATAAATTCAGTTTCAAACCAAATTTTTGGTAGACTTGTATTTAAAGTTATTTTTTCCTACCCAAACTCAAACTAATATGAGAAAATGGGCTTGTTGTTCCCCTCACCCATCTTGTAATTGAGAATGTAACCCTTCAAAAAATCCTGGCTTCATGATAAAAGTGCAATTTCGGTTCTCTACCTTATTCAATCCCCAGTCTCTCTCTCACCTCACCAAGCTGACAGTAAATACCAATACTCATTAGTAAGCTTAAGAGTTTCAGAACAACCAAAGTATTACCACCTTGATAAATATCTGTATTTCAGCCTGATGTTGATATTTAACACTTTGGGATTTCCCCTATTTTTTTAAATGTCTTCCTCTTTATATTGAATTATATCATATGAAATTGATAGTATTCAACTTATAATCATTGACAAAGATGGCAATTTCATATAATTTAATCTATGATGTTTTTTAAAATTTTGATCACTCATCTTAAATGTTTACAATAAGTTTTTCAAGATACCTAGTTACAATCCACTCTTTTAAAGTTTGACAATCTACCATTAAGATTATTCAAAAAATGTGAGCCATGAGTTCTGAAGGCAGTTACAAAAGAGATTGCCAAAATTGTGATAAGTAATTGCAGACTAATTAGAATAAATGGCTTGTTCCTCAAGGCAGTTACTTTCAAGAGAAAAAATGATCACTTGGATATGTATGCTCTGGTAAATTTGTAAACACACAAATGAAAAACTCAGTTCTCTATTATAAAGCTTTATGTAACTTTTAAAACAACAAGCTGCTCTACTCTCTTAGATTTACCTCCTATTCCTCATTTCTTCATTGCCATTCAGATGGAATCATAACTTGACTTAGAAGTATCACACCAGCCATGGAATGTACCCTTCAGAATTCAGAAGAGTGATATTAACAAGATGCGGTTTCACTATTCCCTCACTGTAGTAGCTCATAAAGAAAAATACCGCGTGGAAATTTTTGTTTCAAAATCCACTTCTCTGTATTAAACAAGAAAATTTCGAAGAATAGCTATGATAGCCTAATAGAAACTCTTAAGACTGTTTCCTAGCACAAAAAAAACTCATGCTTTCTTCCTTCATACTCTAAAATTATGATTAATCACGAAAATTGATTTGCAGGAAGCAGAAAATTTCATAAAATAAATGCCTAGAATGAGATCAAAAGGTTTACTTTTTCTTTGTCATGGAATTCTAATTACTTCCTATTCATTCACCCTATTGCTGAGGGAAGGATTCCTTGCCTAGTGTTACAGGGATGGTCAAGTACTGACTTCTGACACTGGGTCAGTGAAATAAATAATTTATCAGTCACCTATACTTATAGCCTGGTGGGAGAGGAAGACTCTCAATTAGGGCCACACAAGGCTGTCTAAGAAGTAGAGTGAACAACCAGAGGCTGTGGAAAGCAGGTTTTGTATTATCAAGTGGGCAAGATGCCCCCTACTGAAGGATGTGATTGGCTTGCCTGAATAATTCTGTGAGGAACTGGAATATGGTACTAAGGCATGGGCAGGAACAGCACCCACTAAGTTTGATAAGCAAGGTTGTTTGGCTAAGGGACCCTATCTATCTACAGGAACAGGGTGGAGAAAGAGAAATTGGAAGTAATCATTTGAGCCTTCTCCAGTTTCACCAGATGTTGAGTAGCACACGATATTGGCTCTTAACTTTAGGCCTCACCTCTACTACATTGATAATTATACCAAAGGGAATTGTCAGAAACTAAAGACCAAGATTATGAACAAACTATGTAGGAAAGAAGTCTGTTCTGGCTTTTCTCAATGTTTGCATAGGCACTTCACTTGCATGGTCTTCTTTAATCACAACTACTTGAGTTCTTTGTATTTGTAGTTTTATACTACATGTATCAACTCTCTCTTTAGATCATTCTTCCTCTATTCTCATTTACTTAGAGAATTCCGGTTCATGTTGAAAATCTAAATCAAACTCCTTTATGCTGTCATTCTTGGCCATCACACCAGTCAAGTCAATTTTTGTTGATTTGAGCATAATGATATCACTTTGTATATACCTTGGATATACTATATTATAATTACATTTTAATAGCATTTATATCCTACAAGGTCATTAAAGAACAAGATGGGTTTTCAGCAAAGATCTTCAGAAAAAGGAGTTAAATAAGCAAATCATAAATAATATGATCTGAATTCTCTAATAAAATTTTTTAAGGGAAAGGGTTTATTGGGGAAAACCTAGCAGACCAGAGAGAAGGGGCAAAGAAGGAAAAAGAGAGAGTAAGAGAGAGAGAGAGGAGAGTAGTGAGGAGAGAGAAGAGAGCAAGCAAGCTGAGAAGAGAGAGGAGCAAAGAGAGGGAAGTAGGAGAGAGAGCCACATGTTCAGAAATAGGTCCTTATAAAACTTTGCTGGAGGGCGGGCAGAGAAGCAGAAGCAGCAAATCCCATTAGGATGAGGGTGGAGCTCGAGTGAAGTGGTTTAAACTGTGAGTATTATAACTAATAAATTATTTCTTTTTTTCCTATTACAATTAAACTTATTTATCATCAAAGATCTGAGCCTATGATCAAGTATTGCTGTAATGAGATGCTTTTTTTCATTTCAGCCAAGTCCAAATAAAATTAATATTTTGGATGTACTGTGGAAACTTACTGCAGGAAAAGACAACTTTCATTAGGCAGCTTGAAATATTGAATTTACTTAAAGAATATCAAAATTACCTACTTAGTTTCCTTGAAAAAAAAGTGAGGAAGATAACTGGGATTATCTAAAGCTTTAAAATGGGCAAATACTTAGATTGGGTTAAAATCTGAAGGTGAAGTGTTTCTTGTAAGCTGAAATATCCCTGGAAATTACTAGAATTGATTTTTTAATTGACTAGGTGTTATTTGTCAAATGTGTCATCTTAATCTATTCTTTCTACCAGCCATAAAAAACAGCTTCTTTTTCTATGGTCTAAAAATTTATAAAAGAACAAACATTAAGTCTCCATTCACAAAATTCTGACTCTAGATTATTTATTGACAAGTTGGGTGACAGGATTGTACTGAAGCTTCTTTAGATTTATTTATTTTAGATGACAGTCTCAAAATATTCTCCAATAAAATATTGTTACTAGAAATATACTTCCCAACAAATTGAAGTATAACAACTGAGGCACAAATGGGATATCATGGAATCTTACCTTTAAGAATCTTAATATACTATACAGTGTGACTTAATGCTATAACTAGTACTCAAACAGTATTTTTCACTTTGTGTTTCTATGTGGGTGCAAACTGTTGAAACCTTTACTTAATATATGCTAAACTGACCTTCTGTATATAAAGAGAATTGAAAATGAATCTTGATGTGAATGGAAGGGGAGAGGGAGCGGGAAAGGGGAGGGTTGCAGGTGGGAGGGAAGTTATGTGGGGGGAAGCCATTGTAATCCATAAGCTGTACTTTGGAAATTTATATTCATTAAATAAAAGTTTAAAAAAAAATCTTAATATAAACTATCAGAAATACTCCCTGAAGGCGTGTTCACGTTTTCCTCAGAGCAACCAACTTAGGTGCCCAGCTATTGAAAAGAGATCTAGTAAATCTGACTTTTAGCAAAAAATAGATTTTGAACTTAGCACTAGCTTATAATTAAGAGTTAGGGACTCTGAAAAAGCTTGATAAGTCATGCTTTTGTCTTTATGTTAAAATACACCAACAAATTGTAATAGATGCCCCCCTCATTTTTTATTTTTTAAATTTTATTTAAGTTATACAAGTTTCATGTATTTCATATATATAGATTTGGAACACAGTGATACTTCCCCCCTACCCTTCCTCTTGCCCAGTCTCTAGCCCTTTCTCCTCCTCCCTCTCATATTCCCACTTCTAATTTTTACAAAGATCAATTTTCAGTTTACTTAATGATCATATAGTTAACCCTACTCTATGTAAAAGAGCTCAACAAATAGTACAAAGAGAAAAAATAAACACGGTTCCTCAACAGAAGAAACACAACCTATAAACAATAATCGAATCTCAAAATGTCTATTTCACTTCAATATATTGCATTTCAGATACTCTGTTCATTTAGGTGCCCTCCTGGTAAAAGTAGCATTTCTAACGAAAATGAAAATCTATTTTAGTTATATAGATGAAATCAGTCTAACCTGTTCCCTTACAAAATAGAATTCAGTCTAAAAATTTGAAGATGGAATGAATCATTTGTACTCTAATTGGAAAGTAAACTGTCTTCAAAGGAAGAGTAATCTAAAAAGACTCAAACTTTTTGTTATGCCTAAATATCTATTGAATTTAATTTCAAAAATTTCATGCATGAGTTACTCTTTGTTAGCATCAAATGAAATCCTTCCAAAATGATTCACACTAAACCTAAATACCCCTACAGTTTTTAATGTCATGTTAATTGATAGAATAAATCCCCTGAGTATTATAAAAGACTAACTTGATTAATACAAGACCATTTGTAAGACAGGACATAATCTTGGAAACTATACATCACTTTGATTAACTTGGTGGGGATTCAGGTTTGAGTAACATTCAGCTCTGAAGAAGGTTGCAGATAAATAAATGTATGGTTTCTTTAAAGACATAGTAATATTTACCAGTATATTATCTTCATACGACTGATTTAAAATTTTCAAGAACTGAGGAACTGAGTGTTTTAGTCTCCAAAGCCTGAAGGGTTGAATATCAGTTTCTCCCACAAAGAAAATCTTTGCAAAACATTATTATGAGTTTCAGGGGCTGGCATTGCGGTGTAGTGGGTAAAGCCACGCCTGCAATGCTGGCATCCAATATGGGTGTTGGATCGAGTCCTGTCTGTTCCTCTTCTGATCCAGCTCCTGGCTAATGGCCTGGGAAAAAGCAGAGGAAGATGGTCCAAGTGCTTGGGCTCCTGCCACCCATGTGGGAGATTTGGAAGAAGCTCTTGGCTCCAGGCTTCAGCCTATCATAGCCCTAGCCTTTGTGGCTATCTGGGGAGTGAACTAGTATATAGATGACCTCCCTTTCTATCTTTCCCTCTCTCTGTAACTCTTTCAAGTAACAATAAATAGCTTTTTTAAAAAAAGATTTGTACCTATGAGATACAAGAAACATGTTTTCTTTACATTAGTAAAAATTTTTAAAAATCTAAATATAAAATATAATGCATTAGACACCCATTCCTTCAAAGCTCAAGGCAAGAGAATCCACGTTTTCTCCATTTAATTAAGGATTTCTAAAGGGTGTTGTTTATTTCCAATTGGCTCCTCCTTCACTGTAATTTGCCTCATTTCAATACCTTAAGGAATTGGGCCAGTTTATAATCCTTGGCTCATTCAAGTCTTCTCAGAGATAAATTGTTTCCAATTGTCTTTCAGTTTTCCTCATCAAACAATATCTTTTTGTTGTTCTAATATAATGAGGATTTAAACTACTATACCAAGTAATGAAAACAAGCATTGTAAATGTCATCATTTGCTCAGTATTTCCCTTTAGCTATCTAATGTTACTGTTCTCTAGTGAGCAGGAAAATGCTGAAAGACAATCATATCTCATTTGAGGTCCGGTTCAGCAACTTGCTAGCCCTACTGCTTGGGGAAATTTCCTTGGCTTCTTTGAGCATTCCATTCTTCACAGGGTTGTGAAGATGATAAAGCATTTAGCTCAGTGTCTGATACTCTAGGGTACTCAATATGGCATCCACTGTGATTGTATTTTCCAATTGCCAAAAGGTGCCAAGTCTAAAACCAATTTACTCCCCTTTAAGCAGGAGACCATTTATAGCTTTTCCATAGAGGTAGAATTGATTAGCCTTACTCTGCTCTAAAGAAAGGCTCTTCATTAATATCATTCTAAATGTAGTACAATAGGCCACTATCATTGTGGCTTATGGGCTAAAATTTGCCTTAAGATCCTGTGGAATAAAATTGGAAATTTTAGAGACCTACCCAGCTACAAATTAAATTTTTTCATTTAATGAACACTTAACAAAAATCTACTATGGTCCCACAAACAGTTCATGATAGAGAAAGATACAAGTAAATATTCATAATTATCAAACCATAATTGCTATAAAGAGATATGCACATACCAGAGAAAACCTGAGAAGAGCCAGTTAGCATACATTTGAGTCCTGGACGCTTCTCCATTGCTAAAGATATAAGGAATGCATTTGCCTCTTGTATTAAATGTAATTAAGTGATATCTCTTTATTATAGGCCATGAGTTAAATTAATGACCAAGTTTGTTAAATTTTTGAGACATGTAGAGATCCTCAAATACTCTCACCCATGGACATATGTTTAATCAGACTGTACTTTACCAAGTCATGATTTAAAAACTTAAAGCAGGCTACACAGAATAAATTGATTTGACAACAGACAAGATATATCAAATCTTTGCCTTTTTATTTTTATGCCACAATTTTTAGTATTGTCTTAAAAATATAGTAATTCTTTATCTTCTTCCCACCAGAACAGAAAGAGAATTTATCCCTTAACTTTCCATTTAAATAACCCAGCATTTTTTACTTGACATATATAAAATTGAGCTTCTCTAGAATTCTTCTGTCAGAAACGTGCATCTTATGAACTAAATGTATCTTGAAAATGACAGAAATGCTATTTGTAAGGAAAACTGCACCTAACTTAATCCTAATTTTATATTGAAGAACACCTGGGAGGACAGAGAATTTAAGTGACATCAAGGGAGAAAATAAAAACTAACCTTTCACAGAAAATATTAGTCAGTTATTAGATGATAAACATGTATATCATTTGATTTCATGTGGATATTCATTCTTTCATCTTTCTTTGCAAAATGAAAACAATAATCCAGGAGCAGGCATTGCAGTAGCAGTTAAAACACCTGCGTTCCATATCAGAGTGCTCAGTTTGAGTTGCAGATTCCCTTCTGACCCAGTTTCCTGCTGATGCAATAGAAGGAGCCTGCAGATGATGGTTCAAATTGTTATGTTCCTACCACCCACAGGGGAAACCCCATGCTCTTGGATTCCATCTGGCCAAAACCCAGCTTGTTGTGGGCATTTGTGGGGTGAACCAGTCCATAGATCTCTCTCTCAGTCTCTCTCTTTGCGTTTCAAATAAGTAAAAATTTTAAAATAATACACCATTTACTTAGAATATTCATATCTGTTCAACACTTTAATTTTAACTTTCTGTTTATGGTTAGCCTACTAAATGATAAAATGGAAATTACTCAATAAGAGAGACTTTTAACAGTATATGAAAAAAGATACCATCACATGCATTAAGACTAAACGTAATGTCTATATCTGCAGATCTCTGTATATTGTTAAACCTATTGTAACAAAGTTCATGAACAGTAACAAATATAATCTGATCTGATTATCTTGCAATCATTGTATTTCATCCTCAAATCATACTTGAAAAAAATTATCGGCAGGAGCTTAAGCCAAAGGCCCTAAAGCCAGCACAGTAAAATATGATACCTTACATCTAGCCATACAAAGCCTTAGTTAAGATAGCTAAAAATTCTTCCTTCCTAAAGGTTCATAGAGATAAAACTAGTGAGCAGAATCAATGAAAAATGTAAATTTTGATGCAGACTATAAATTACAAAAGTATCAGAGACCTCAAGTCCCATGCCAACAAAATGCGCTGTTTGGAAATCATGGGCTCCATTCAAGGGTGATCAAAGCTGAAACCAATCCAACAAGTTAATGATAACTTAATGTCTGATTGTCAGGGATTCCTATATTTAAGTTTGAAGAAAATATAGCATTTTAAAAAATAATTCTAGTTTCTTATTAATTATACTCCATACTACATAACAGAATGTAGTATAAGATATCCAGCATAGGTATAATTTGGCTTGGGAGAGAACTAATTGCTTAAATATTTAAGATTTGAATTATATGAGTTAGTTCTGTCTTTAAGGCATCTGACAGCATGGGCTTTAACCAAGGATTATAATGAGACTGTAATATCACCCTACCCCTTAACTGTGGTGTTATTTGTGTTATCAAAAGGATCTTAGAAAACCTTCTGTAACTAAAAGTATTCCAGAATGTTGAGTATTCCCAAGATATGTGGGTTTCTGATAGTATAGTCCTAATTTCCCCAATCAATTCAAAAATGAATCTCTTTAGTTTCAATTTCATAGGATGAAGATAAATCCTATTGTATAAACAGATGGACAAAAAGGAATAAATTGCCAGATTTATTTTTCCACACTACAACACTGAAAGGAGTAACATAATATAATTCAAGACATATTATTTAAAGTGGAAATATATAATCTAGGTAAGATTTTGGTTATTTTAAAAATCTTTGGAGTAAAAGTTCTGATTGAGGAAAACATAACATGTGAAAGTCAGCAGAAAACAAGTAGACATATATGAGGGAATTAATGAAAAAGTCACATCATATCTTGTGAACTTTGAGTAATTCCAATATTTATGATTCAAAACAAATTTACCTTGACCAAGAAACAATGACCTACACAAGATTTTATATAATAATCCAATCTCCCTGACAATAATATTATTTTATTAGATATTATATTTACATTTTTAGCAAAAATTATTATAGCAATTTCCCCATATAATGTTTTATTTAAACACAAAGATTTTCCCATATATACTTGAATCAGGTAGAATACACACAATACCACCATGCACACTTTTGTAATGGGTTTGTGATAAATCTGAAAGTTAAATGAATCTCCATTTTTAATAACAAAACTACATATTATAATCTCAATAGTCCAGTGAATTGAAAGAGAAAAGAACTGGTGTACAGATTCTGAAACAAGCACTGATACCTTTGCCTCACAGAAGACTTTCAGTAAAAATTAACTATCACTTCTCTAAATAGAGACTTAATCTAGTGGTTCAATCAAGTTACAGAAGAATGGGCTAGGTTATGTTGGGTAAGCTGGAGGCAGGACAATTTGACTGACCCAGCAAGCTACTATCTCTTTGTCTCACTGCTGAGGAAGACAGATAACCCCATATCTTTTCATTTTAGTTTTTTTTCTTTTAAAACATTTCAAATAATATAGAGAAGTATAAAAAAGAGTCTAGTGAGCATATATAGATACAACACTTTAAACATTTAGACATGATAACTTCACATGTAAATATTATATACATATACATACTGTTTTTCTTGAAAGTAGATACACTAAGATGACATATTATGAGATTCATGATAAAAACCATAAGGTGAGGGAAAGGGTATATTACTATGTGAGAAATATATACATATATATTTTCACATACTACAGAAAATTGTAGAATTTGGTTTTTTGTATCCAGCTTATGTCACTTAACATAATAATCCATTTTGTTGCTAATGTCAGACTTTTATTCTTTTTATGGCCATGTCATATTTCATTGCATATATATATATATATGTATATATAAAAAAATAAATTTTTCTTTATCTAGTCATCAGTTGATAGACATGTAAGTTGATTTGTATTATTGCTACTGTGAATTGGGCTGCAATAAATATGGGAGTGCAGGTTTCTCTTTCATATGCTTACTTCATTTCCTTTGATTATATTCCCAGAAGTACAATAGCTATGTCATATGGCAGATGAATTTCTAAGTGTTTTGAGAAGTGTCCATACTGTTTCCATAATAGTTGTATGAATTTGCATTCCACCAACAGTATACCAGTGTTTCCTTTTCTTCACATCTTGCTAGCACTTGCTATTTTTTGACTATGGAATATGGGCTTTCTTTTTTATAGAAAATTTTTATTTAATAAATATATATTTTGAAAGCACAACTTTTTGATTATACCAGTTTCCCCCCATAACCACCCTGCCACCCACAAATCATCCCATTTCAATTCCCTTCTCGCATCCCACTCTTCATTGATTCATTTTTAATTATCTTTATATACAGAATATTGACTCTATACTAAGTTAATATTTCAACAGTTTACAGACACACAAAGTATAAAGTACTGTTTGAAGACTAGATTTACTGTTATTTCACATAGTACAACACATTAAGGACCGAGGTCCTACATGGGGAGCAAGTGCACGGTGACTCCTATTGTTGATTTAACAATTGACACTCTATATATGATGTCAGTAATCACCTGAGGCTCTTGTCATGACCTGCCAAGAATATGGAAGCCTCTTGAGTTCATAAACTCCGATCTTATTTAGACAAGGCCATAATCAAAGTGGAAGTTCTTTCCTCCCTTCAGAGGAAGGTACCTCCTTCTTTGATGGCCCATTCTTTCCACTGGGATCTTATTCACAAAGATCTTTCATTTAGGTCATTTTTGCCACAGTGTCTTGGCTTTCCATGCCTGAAATACTCTCATGGGCTTTTTAGCCAGATCTGAATTCCTTAAGGGGATGATTCTGAGGCCAGAGTGCTGTTTAGGGCATTTGTCATTCTATGAGTCTGCTGTGTATCCCGCTTCCCATGTTGGATCATTCTCTCCTTTTTAATTCTATCAGTTATTATTTGCAGACATTGGTCCTATTTATGTGAGCATTTTGACACTTAATCCTATCTTTATGAGCAGTTATAAACTTAAACTGATCACTTTAACTAGTAAGATAGCATTGATAACCTGTCAACTTAATGGGATTTGGAGTCCCATGGCAAGATTTTAGCTTTACCTTTAGGGGTAAGTCCAAGGGAGTGTGTGCGGTACTGTACATCTCCTCCCTCTCTTATTCTCACTCTTATTTTTAACAGGGATAAATTTTCAGTTGGATTTAAGTACCTAAGAATAATTATGTGTTAATTAAAGTGTTCAACCAATGGTATTAATTAGAAAAAGGAAATACTTACAAGAATAAAATAGTAAGCTGTTCCTCAACAGTCTGGACAAGGGCTGGATCATAATCTTTCTAACTGGTATGAGATGACACCTCACTGTATTTTTTATTTACATTTCCCTTATGGCTAGCTATACTGGGCATTTTATGATGTATTTGTTGTCCATTTGTATTTCTCCTTTCAAAAAATGTCTATTCAAACCATTTGCCCATTTCTTTACTGTTTGGTTTGTTGTTGTTGAATTTCTTGAGCTTATACATTCCCTTAAATATCCTGGGTATAACACCATTATTAGGTGAATAGCTTGAAAATATTTTTCCCATTATGTCACCTGTGTTTTTATTAAATATTTCATTTGCAGTACAAAAGCTTCTTAGTTTGAAACAATCCTATCTGTCAACTTTGGCTCTTATTCTCTATGCTTTTTTGGGTCTTATTCAAAAGATCATTGTTTATGTCAATGTTTTAGAGTGTTTCCCCTTTGTTATCCTATATATTTTCTATAGTTTCAGGTCTTTCAGATCCTTCATCTATATCTGAGAAAGCAAGCACAAATGACCAGATCCCAAATATGTAGCACTAAAGTGGATAGGGAGTCTGTGATGTGAAAACACTGCCTCCATGAGTCAACATGATGTCCCTAGTGGAATAAGGGGCAACTGCGGACATGCTACTTCACACTTCCTCTGGAAGTCTCCTGAAATCAGTGTATTAGGCCCCATTTATCTGTTAACAAGCTATAAAAGAAAAAAAATCAGGACAGAAACTAGAGAAAAAAATATATTCTTCTGTAGCCCAGTAACCCTCGAATTCATATTTAGATCTATGTAACATAGATATTCACATGTGAACAGATTTATTATCAGAGACTCGAATTATAAGAGAAGCTAATTACTTAATGTTCATCTATATGCTATTTAGCATCTGTCTCTAGTCTACTTTTAAAACCAGAGATCAAAGATTTTATTATCCAGATTGTTCTAAAAGAACAAGAAAATACCACCTGATTAATAAGGATTAACATTTAAAAACATGATATTAACTGTACCCAAAAATTATAGTTACATAGAAAAACATGTTTAATGCACTAAGACATAAATTGCTAAATAAGTCATCATAAAGATAACATATAAAATGAATCACTTCACAGACTTGGTAACTGATTCACTGTAATTCTGATATGAATCCTTCACTTGGCTTTCAATTAGGCATAGGTAATGCTCTTACTAAGTATCATGCTTTAATTTAATTTACCTACTGATGAAATATTCTGTAATTTTATGATCAATGAGCTAATAGCAAAGCAAAATTGTCCTGGAGCCATGTGAAGTCTGCTGGGTCATTCTGAGTGGTTTCGATCCTTCCTCCCATTCATGGAGTAGGATCAGTGACTGGAAAGAATTGATGAAGAGATTAGCCAATGATGGGACTATGCAGCTAAATTGGGCACTCAACCGAAGTATCCAAGTATCAGAATAATACTTGCATTGCGATATAAGCCACTATGAATAATAGTCTTACCTGTCAAGGACTAAGATGGCCAATTGTTCACACATGACACCAATTTCATTCCAACACGTGTGATCAATATGAAAAATTACTAATCACAACAGTTTAAAATTACAAAGGCAAGGGTCTATTCAAATCTGAAGACTCCTTGACAACCAACTTAACCTTTCGAAGCTGATATTCAGCCTTAAGTGATAAGTCAATGATGTCTTCAATTATATTCCAAGGTGCTTTCATCACTCAGAGCACTATTTATATTAATAATGGCAAAACTTCAAAACAGAAATCTCCTCAACAGATATTTTAACATAAAACATAATAAAAATTATATCAGAAGCATAAAATTCTTTCTGCTTTGAGTCAACACTGACCTTCTGTTCCAAAAGCAATGTGTTTGTAGGGATTGCTGCAAAAGCCTTGTAGCTTGACTTGATCTTGTATTGCTAGAATGGGTAACCAGAAAGCAAAGATGGAGATGAAAAGGAGGAAGAATATAACACAATTTTAGACAGTTGTTTGCCAAGTTAAGTGAAATGTTATCAAATGGAGAAGAGTTATTGTGCTTGAAAAAATTGTTAGCTATGTTAATATTTTATAAGAATGAGAAACAAAGAAATATCACAGTAAAATATCAGCCTAGAGATTACAGGCAATTGTTTGCCACTCAGTTTCACAACTTAAAAACATCCATTACCATAAAACCACACATAAATCTCTCATTAGCAGCCTTCTCTTGTAGAAATACTATTCTAAAAATGAGTAAAGAGGGCTTTTTGCTTTGATTCTCCAAGGGATATCTTCCTTGTTTATAATGCCATAATTAACAACCATTATGCCAATAAATTTAATCAGGATCTTGACACATTATTTCATATCACTCATAAAAACAAATATCAGAATAGATAAAATTTAACATTGGTTAGTTAACAAGTAGAAATATGGTCAATAACTGTAATATAAATGATATCAGCAATTTAGCTCCAAATGGAAAATCAAGAAGTACAAATCCCAAGCTTTGTGCAGTAACAGTATCATAGCCAATGAGGTTTATCTGAAGCATGATTATTGATAAGCAGAAGCCTCTAATCTTAAATTCATTTCTTAAAACCTTATCATCTTTTGCACTTTTTAATACAGTTATGCGATTGAAGCCAGTGATAAAAGGTTCTGTATTTCAAACAAAACACAAAGCATTATAGAACAGTTTTGTCAAGTAGTAAAGGAGGAAGATGATCATGAGGAAACTAGAAATCAGGATAAAATGCACAATCTAAAGCTAATTTTTAATACTAATCCTATCTCTTCAAATGCTCCTTAGGCCCAGAGCCAGAAGGGAAAGTGGCACAGAGCCTCAGCATGGCTTAGTCCTTTGCAAAGTAAACCAAAGAGCTCACAGAAGGCAAGGTAGTCAAATAAAATTAAATCTTAAGTTATATAGATGTAATTGAAGCCACCTTCCTTCAGCTGGTGTGATGAAAGTAAGAGGCTGCCACACACATTTACCTTAAAAAGACATTGAAGTAGAGAAAAATCAAAGTGCCAAACCTAGAGTAAAATGTCAATGTTCAGCTAGAAGCAAAGAATATTTTTATATTTTTCCTTTTTCCATCTATTGTGTTAGATAGAATAAAAATGAATTAGCAACCTGAGGCCTGGATGCTAGCAAGTAACACAGAAAGCTACCAGCAGATGACACAGAAAACTACCTAAGCAAGATTATCACACTCCTCATACAAATTTGCTTACTTACACACACACAAACTCACAAGCCCTCATACACAGACACATACATATGTGAGGGGTGTTCAAAAAATTTCATATAAAATATGCATTTTATATGTACTGTATAAAAAACAATGCATGAATTTAAAAATTTTTTTGCACCACATTAAACTTATCTTTTAAATCAATGTTTCCATGAACTTTCTACAGTCCTCATCTATACACATGAGCACTCAGGCATAAGCCTATACTCAGCAATACATGCATAAGGTCTCAGAAGGTATGTGCTTTGTTCTCGAAGAATGAACATGCAATGCTTACTATTTTTCTTCCTTCTCTCCTCCAAGGAGATTTCCTCCCCTTATAAAGAATTGTGTGGCTTTCTGCAAGTCTCTCAACTCTGCTTGGTTCTGCATATAGGAGGTATCTCAGTCTCTTCAAGCCCTAACCTTCTAAATTTACTACACTGCTACGGTGTCTAAACAACAATACATTTGGATGCGTTGAAGTTGAAAATGAAATGCCATCTCTTTATGGGCATTTATTACCGGGAAAATTGCATAATTGCCTCCCTGAAGCTTATTGAAGCCCTATAATGGAAGAGTTATTGAGAAAAGCAGAGGTCAGGTGACTTGTCGAAGACCACACAGCCCAAAAGAATCTGCCTTGATCCATTGTCCATTTTTTCTCTATAAAACAGGAATTTTATACAAAAATAGGTAAACAGACTCTAACATAGAACACTGTTCATAATCATAATGCTTTTGCAAATATTTCATTGTAATAGTAGTTCAGTAATAATAATAACTAACCATCAGCTCCCTGTTAATATATATGCTGGGAGGCAGCAGTTGATGTGCAAAGCATTTACTTCACCAACTATTAAGTCATAACTGGGATTTGGACAGAGGCACTCAAGCTCAATAGCGATGCATTTAATTACACACACCCTTGAGTCTCATTTCAGGATGTGTAATGATAGCATTTGTTTTTCTATCTTCAACTTCTCTAAAAAATAGAGGTGTAGAGGCTGTACAGAAAGGTATCTTGTCATTGCACACATCATTTCATAGTATGTTAGAATCAGGGCTGATAGTGAAAATTACCTGGCTCAATCACATCATTTGAAACATGACTCTCTCTTTTTCTGTTCAGTAACCACAAGCAAACTTGTCTGCTTACAAAGCATATTCAAACCTTATTTTAAAAAAATTTCCCTCATATTGAATCAGATATGCTTTCTACTAATTTATTCCATTGTTCCTATTTCTCTCTTCTTACATTCATTACTCATGCTAATAGCTCTCTTCTGTATGATAGTTATATTGTCACCTTCACCAACCTCTGACATTCAAATGAAAAATTAGGAGACCTTCTTCACTCACCTGTGTTAATATCCCTTTAAATTTGAAAAGATGCATGTTTAACTAGATGTGCTTTTAACAAAAAGAAGGACATTATCTTCCCCTACAAGACATCAACAATTAGCTCAATTAATGTAATCAAAATGCTAATAATTAGTAACATCTCCTTAGCTTTGTGGAGAGTTTAAAATACACAGGAAAGCAGGTCAGAGTCATTTCATATTGTTGGATCATACTGGGTATTCTATTGCTTAAAATCTATAATCCTTTTGTTTTGTTAACTGTTTGCTGATAAACTCCACCCTGTATTTATGGTTTTTTTTTCCCTTTAGGCCTAAAAATTGAACTGTAGGTACTATTTACATCCAATATTGTCAGATTAGATTTAACGTCCCATTATAAACTATGAATATATGAATTTTTATATTATTTCATGGATTGTTTTCTTAGGAGTGTGAATTACATCTGCATTCAAATCATATACAAAAGAGAGAGAGCTCTTGACGCTGGGTTTTCACAACTTAGTGTTCATTAATCCATTGTGTAAGTCAATTTGGATATGGCAACTAATGGATTAATTCAATAAATATTTGTTGAGGACCTACAACATGAGATTCATTGTTTCTTAATCATCATATCATTTTCAGTCTTAAAATCATGCTTATTGTCTTCAAAGATACATTTGATATCCACTAGCTTTCTTCATGGTTCTCTTAACAAAATATAGTACACTCAATCCAAACAAGGAGTTTCTTTTAAATTTTACTTTGGAACATATTTCATCTTTACCATTGCAAAGCTTCTATGTACTAAGCCAAATTCATTACTTGCCCTGTTCAGTTTAAAATTTTGAATAGTTCTACAGAAGGCAGTTCATGTAATTTGAATCACTGTGGTATTATAGGCTAGAATCATTATCAGATAGAAGGTAAAGGATAGAAGGGACTAGTCTAAATCTGAGTTTGGCAAAAATTGCAATGCTGCCTATTGTAACTCTAATTTGTAATCTATGCTTTTAGTTAACATTCAACAAATATCTCATAGATATTCATCACATATTGCTAGGAAAAGTTTTAGTTTAGAAGAGAAAATGGCATTTGGTATTTATATTTACCACACCTAATTCTATTTATAGGCAATGCTAGATACTTCAATATAAATTCTCAGTGTGAAGGGAAGGATAGCAAGAACACATTCTGCTCCTTCAGAAAATACTTCTCACCACTATCCTAGCACCTGTTGATAATGCTTATAATTCCAGTGTGATGTATGTTAGCCACCTTCGGAATTGGTGATTTGTATTCACTGTTATAATTTAAGTGCAACTAAATGGAAGAACCTAGAACATAAAGGTCAGAATAAGAGACACCTGGTGAAGCTTTCCTATAATGATGGTTAACTTCTTGGAGCATCCATGAGCAGAGATGAGAGGAGCACTCTAAATGTACACTTCTTACACATTTCCCTAATAGCAACCCTGAGAAGAAAACTTAAACCAAGTCCTTACACAATTTAAGGGATATTACCCAGACATCTCCTTTACATCTGGCTTGTGGGCTCAGCACAATCTATAATGACCCTGGATTGCTGGATGGCAGATAGACTTCACTGCCAAAACCTGGCTGTAGATCATGGCCTGGCAGAGGAAATGAGAAAGTCTGCTGAGAAAATTTCCCTCTCCCTTCCCAAGGCCTCTCTCCACCCCTGATTGATTTGCTTGCCTTTCTAGCATCCTTTAAGCACATCTGTTTCATTGGGTTATAATATTTTCCACTCCTATCTGCCTACTAAATCATTACAGGAAAAATTTTATACTGTTTCTCCTTTTATTTTCAAAACTTAACACCTGGAAGAGAACACAGGTTTAGCAAATATTTGTTGACTTGTGTTTATATATTTAATTGAAGATTACAAGATTCAGAAGACAGGGGAAAATGAAAATTTTAGTACTACATCTATTGTTCAAGTCCTAGACAAAGCTGGCTGTTTAAATTCCCTCTTCCCCTCCTCCAAGCAAGTTTTGGTAGCTTTTGTTAACAGCTGAAAATTCTTCAGTCATCTTCCTTTTGATGAGAACTTGCAAGCCTTGAACACAAAACCGTGGATTGCTATTTTTTTCTCTTGTAAAATCTCTTCTTTGAACTAAATTGTACATACCCAAATTCAAACACAAATATATAAAAAGAAGCTTTAGTCAATTGTTGATACCTGAGTCATTACCAAGATCTCTTCACAGAGGCTAGCAGGAGAGAAGCAAAAGAAATAAGACAGAGAAGTGGTTAGTATAGAGACTGAAGTGACAGTTGAAGTGGGTGGCAGAATCACTGAAAGTCAGTAATCCCCAGATAGGTGCAAAAACTTTCTGAACGGGACAGAATAAAAGAGACAGTAAGATGGAAAGAAAAAAGAAAAACAAGGGCACATAAATCTGGTTTCAGCTGTTTTATCATTTCATAAAGTAGCTCTGTGATTGCTGAGCCTTTATTACCCTCCCTGCAAATTATACAGAAATGTTATCTTCACCTTTTCTACGTAACCTATAAGCATCATCCTATCAATCACTTGCCTAGATTTCTTGAGTGGCTTCCAAAATCTCCCTACTTTCCCTTTCCCTCTTGAAGTCTATTCTTAACATAGAAGCCAGTAGATAAGATTGTGTGTCGCTATCTATGCAAATTCTCCAAAGACTTCCTGTCCCACTCAAGTAAAAATCAAGGATTAAAGGAGTGACTTAAAAGACCCCACAGGATCCAGTTCCTACCTACATCTCCCTCTGACAACTTCAATGCCCTGTCACTCACTTTACTATCCCCACACAGTCCCAAGCCTGTTTTTCATGACTGTAAGGTGCTATCTGGCCTAGGAGACTTTCCTCACTGGACTCTCATCTAAGAGTAAAAATTTCTCACCTCCTTGGATGTTACCTTCTGAAATAAACCTACCCTAGCCGTCCAACATAAAATTGTGGCAACAACCTCTTCCTATGATCTTTACCTGGATGGTTATACATTTTTCCATACTTCTTATGACCTCCTAATTCTAAAATTGATAAGAAAATACTACTAATAATGTACCTATTTGGGAAGTGTATTGTGACTGTTTCTCTTTAACATAGAGTATAAGATCTCTCTGAAAAGGCAGTTTTGCATATTTTATATGTTGCAATAAGATCATGGCTTTGTAATACATATATTAGTATTCAATGTATATATTTATTGAGTGAATGACTTGTTTGTTCTCTAATTAACTATTTCAGCTCATGGAGACATTCCATATTGCTCATTTCTAAAATTACTTGTGGTTCTGCAGAAATTGAGGACGTAACATACAGTCTTCTTTTATTGAGTATTCAGTGTAATATATTTGTAGAAATGAGAGGTTTATAAACAAAGCACTAGCTATAAAGGCTTATGATGTGTCAAAGAACTACCAGCTGATCCCCTAAACCAACTATGTGTCTAAAGAGCTTTACTAGCAGGGCAAGCTCATCACTGGTGGCCTTCACAGTTAGAAGTTTTTAGACTGTATCTAATGGATAAATAGCAGAGCATATGAGATTTTGATGTAATGGACAATCCAGTTTTGATATGGAACACCTTGATAACTTACAAGGAGAATAATTTGAACTCTTTCATAAATGGAGGCAAAATATATTTGGAACCCAAACACAATGTCATAGATGAGTTCTATGATGTCCAGTATTTCCCCAGAGAAAACAATGTCTCAAACAAAATAGATGCTAATATAAGAGTAGCCTGAGGAACAATCAGGAGTATCCTCATCCAGTCTAGGATCATGATTATAATGCAAAATAATCTTTTTAAATTTTTCTTGAGAGAGAGAGAGGGATATGCTGGTTCATTCCCCAAATATTTGAAAAAGCTGGGGCTAGGCCAGGCCAAATCCAGAATACTAGAACTTAGCTGGTAGTTGCAGAGACCCAGGTATTTGAATTATCACCTACTCCCTCCCAGAGTGCTCATTAGATAGAAGTTGTTAATAGAAATGGAGCTAAGATTCGAACACAGGCACTTCAATGTGGGATTCTGGCATCCCAAGTAGTCTCTTAGCTGCTGTACAAAAATCCATCCTCAAAATAATATTTTAAAACTAAATCTGAAATTAATATGTTATATACACTGTCATGGTATTTCAAACTGTTCAGGGAAAATAGAATTAAAATATAAGTTCATTTTGGTGCAAAAATTTTGAAATTCATGCATGGTTTTTCATTAATCCTTATTTTCTGTGAACTTTTCAAAGACTTCTCATGTATCTTACTAATGCAAACAGATTCAGAACTAAAGTATTATATCCTTAGAAAAGAAACATCAAATATGTTTTATATCTGAATTTAGCTCAGCATACTCTAGCTATTCCATTTTATTTTAAGATCAAAAAACAGTAGGGCCCAGACTTTGAACTAATATCCATCTTGATTCCTGTATTAATTTGGTGGTCATCTGTATTCCAGGACCCCTATCTTTCTGAGACCTGGGAATACGTGTAGCTGCTCTAAATCTCAAGCTCCCTGACTTCAAAGAGAGCACTGTGCTTGGATTAACACCACACAATAAGGAGCAAGACAAGAAACAACCCATGAAATCACATAAATTCTTTGTTATTGTAAAGCTTTTGTCTATTTCTTTCTGTCATTGTATAACATAATCTCACTAACTTAAACAAAATTAGTCAAATTTAAAAAGATATTGAGATATGATTTATCTATGTCAGTGTCAATTAAAAATTTATACTCATGTTATAATTCCTGAAAAATGAATTAAAAATTAGTTAAAAATTGTATGCTGATGATCTGATCTTTTTCCTGCAGAAATAATATAACAAAAAAGCAGGAAGGAAATAAATATGAAAAAGAGCAACATGTCTGAGGGAGCAACTATTTTTGCAGAATTTGTTATAAATTATATCCTTATAAGAAACTTCATTTCTGCTCAAATGAATAGATTAATGGTTTTTTACTGATAGGTAAATTATAATAATTCTTATTTTAATGATAATCAAATTTATGATGAAATTCTATCAGCTTGAATTGCTTTACTTGAAAATAAAGATAATAAAGCAGAAAAAAGGCAAACATTGAAAATTCTTTATGCTGTGAAGGGAAGTGAGCCAGTGAAAAAGAAGCCTTCAACAAACAGAATCTTAATTTATAAAATGCTCTTGTAGGCTCTGCCTCTTCCCTACCTCTGACTATATCCAAAACAACACAAAATATGAACAAAGCACAGTGAAACCACAAATAGAAACACTTTGTAGGAGATTCTGGAGCAAAATCACTTTTTTAGAAAACAATGAATAATTTAAGGACATGGCAACAAGGTCTAAGAAATGATTACTAATGAATTCAAGAAAAAGTAGCCATCAGATAGTCATGTTTTTAATGAATACACAGCAAATAAATTTCAAAATCACACATATGTATTGAAAAGATAATAACTAGATCATTTTGCCTCAACTAAATAAGAATTTTAAGTTTGGAATCATAGAGAAAATTAAATTGTATTAATCTCATTTGATTTAGATGTTTAAAAAACAAGAAGTTAATTTTAAACTACATATTTTAAATGACCCAAGTGTCATCTAAATTGGGAATTCTGATAATTAGTCCATAATGATTTCCTTAAAGTGAATTATAAAGTAGACTAACTTGATAGGTAATATAAGTTATTATTTTGTGGCAATAAATCATACTAATAAAGAATCTGGGTTTAAGAATTAGTAGACTTAAATTAATATGAATGTCAGTTTTGTACCAGATGTGTGACCTGAACAAATAATTCACTGAACCTTAGCCTCTTGACATATACAAAACAAGGATAATAATATAACCAATATCACATGGTTATAAAACTTAACTAATATAATCAAGTTTAATTAATTTTGTTTTTATAGCTATCAGCATAATTCTTGGCTAACAGAAGCTATTTGATATATGTAACTATAATTATCCTACTTTTATTATTATTTGATTATAAGATGAATTTTCTTGTAAGTCCAATATAGTCTTTTGGGATCATCTTCTGTGAATTTAGTCAGGTTGTTTTTTGTTTCTGAAATGCAAACTTCTTTCTTATGCATTAAGCAAAATCCTAAACATTTCAAGCAGTCCTGCCATTTATGATAATGTATCTCACTAACCATATCCCATATTAATGTTGAAATTTTTAAAGACACAGCATTTTATCTTCTCTTTTTAAAACCAACCTTCAAAGAAAATAGTATAGTGATAGGCATAGAGTAGTGTAGTGTTTAGTGCATTTTTTTAAGTTGTACTGTACTAATTAAGCATCATTACTAAGATCATGTTGGTCACCTTATCTCCCTAGCCTTACATTCCTCACCCAACAAATGGCAAAATTAAGTACACTCTCCATGGTACTGAAACTGTATTATTTCAATGCAGGTGACTGAAAATTCCCATCCATCCTTGTACAAGCACTATCACAATTTCAATTTTGTTTATATAACAGCTATAAAATTCTGAGTATGTAAGATCCACATTCGGATTATTTGACAATACTTGGGAAGTGAGTATGACCTGAAGAACAGAACTGCAGGATCACTCATTCAAATGTTTCCCTACTTTTATTAAAAAAATGTTCTTTTACATCCTTGCTCAACTCAACTGCTCAGAGCATTTAAGGACCAACATTTCCCTTCTCTTAATTCTACTTCATTGTACCCAGCTTTTCATCATTTCAATATTTGAAACTACTAAGAGTTTAGTTAGTGCTTATAATAAATCAAATATTTTTAATATAAAGGAATTTTTAATTTGCTTTTGCCCTGCACATACAAAGCCAAATACATACTTGATATAGAATGTGACATATGGACCAGCAAAGAAGTCAACCTAGAACATTGGGAAAATTAATATAATAAAAATGATATAATAATAATTATAACTGAATATAGTCAAGGGGAAACGAGCTTTGTCATATTACCTGTCTATATATTAGCTGTGCTGTGCTAAACCTACAAAATTGAGGAAAATTAATAATAATAATGACTGAATATGAGCAAGCAAAACAGAAATTTGTCAAACAAACTTTGCCATACTACCAGTCCAGATATAAGATGATATTCTATTTTCTACTAATCCTGCCTACTATTCTGTCAGTACAGGACAGAATAGTGTCCCTGCTATTCATATTCTCAAATCTCAACTTGCTGCCTTTAATTCTGTCATCAGGACCATACAATGCCTTGGGCAAAAAATGTCGTTGGCATCATAGATATAAGAAGAAATCTTAGGAAGAGGACTTGCACAACCAAAGGGTTTTACAGAAATGTATACTTTCAAATAGATTATAATTCATCTCCACATTGAAATATTCCACAGCCTTGCCCCACCATACACTTTTTCTACTTCCTTTTAGGAACAGAGTGAATGTCATAATAATAGATTTTTACCAGAAAAAAAAACAGATTGTTACATATATTAAAATAAGCATGCACCATGCAACGTGCAAAAAATACCTTGGGTTTCTTATTTTCAGGGCCTGTTGACATGGACAATGCACAAGGTGAAATCAGCTCCTGGGTTCTTGTTAGAGAGATGGGAGGTGATAGGGTTGAAACAGGTGACCTGTGGCTGGATATTGTGCTTTCATGTTTCCTAAGTCTTGAAGGCAAGGTATCACTACCACAATTTGGGTGCAGTGGTGAGGAACTGAGCTGGAATGGCTGGGTAGGAAGATTAGCAGGAGGGACAGAGGAGGACCCCAAGTTAGGAATAGAGGCAGAGCTGACACTGGGGATAGAGGGTGAACGAGGAGCTGAAGGGGTCAAACCATAGCCAGATAGCTGAGATGATACTGTTTTGGATCTGTTTATCAGATTTGAAAGAGCTGGGGAAGGATGAAAACATTTCTCTGGAGTGGGGAGTGTGGTGCTTTGAATAATAGGAGGAGATACGGAAGTTACTTCAGAGGAGGCTAATGTGGATGTCTTTTCTATACCCCTTAAGTCACCATCCTGTTTGCCCTTGGAAGAGTAAAGAGAAGAGCTTGGTGGGACAGGAGGAAGACCTGCAAAGCTCGCTGTATTGGTTTGTGGCACGGAGAGCTCCGTATTGCTCTTCAAAGATGTAGGTGATGTTGCTTTTTCAGCATTCAAAGAAATAGGGCTGCTACTAAAAGGTTTTGTAGGAGAGAGGGAGGGCCTTTGCGAAACCAGGACAGTCTTGGAGGAAAAAGGTAGGGGAAAGGATTGCTGGGTCAGCTCAGAAACCTGGTTTTCCCCTTGATCTGGTGATCCAGCTCTGAGAGAGCAACTTGAGAGAGACTTTTTAGGAGTGGATGGAATTTGCTTTGCTTTTTGATCAAGTGTGAGTGTGGAAGAGGCCAGGGAGTTGAGAGAGAATGTGGGGCAGGATGCAGGGGATTCAGGTCTTTGGTGAGATGGGTTTGACTTGAGGATAGCAGTGAGAAGGGAAAGCCGAGAGGGCACTGGAGATTTCACCCCTGACCTTGAAAGATTTCCACTAGATGACATTTGGCTACAGATAGTGGAAGAAGAGCCATGGAAAGAGGAG
Organism: Oryctolagus cuniculus; assembly: GCF_964237555.1. Taxonomy (NCBI): domain Eukaryota; kingdom Metazoa; phylum Chordata; class Mammalia; order Lagomorpha; family Leporidae; genus Oryctolagus; species Oryctolagus cuniculus. Next base: position 115,406,301 of record NC_091436.1, read on the forward strand.
GTAAATGGTTTTGGACTTGGAGAGAGTGAATGTGTGACAATACGGACGGGGATGTACAAGGCAGAGTTTGACTTCAGAGAAGCACCGCAGGATGGTGAAGGAGAAGAGGTTCTCGGACTTTCTCTGGGACTATGGACATGTGAGGTTATAGTTGTCTTCTTCTTCATAGCTTCAGATTTCTGATGTCCAGGTTTCTGATGTGCTGCAGTTGGGCTGGATAGATTAGAACCTGAGAGCTGTGTGGAATGGGGAAACTGTAACGTCGAGGAGGTGCCTTTCGATGCAGGAAAGGGTGAAGAGTGGGTGGCAGTTTGAAAGTACGTAGCTGTTTCTTCTACCAAGGCCCCACTGACATCCAGCCTCCTAGTGTGGAACTCCTCTAGGACAGAGGCTCCGTCGAGGTTAACTGGGTCAGGTGGTGTTTTCTGATTAGTTGGAGAAACAAAGGAGAAAGCAGGTGGTTTACAGGCAAGCTGCTCAGAGGTAGTGGGAGAAGAAGTTAACTAGAGGAAAGAGAAACAGACAGATTGAAATAGGGCATTATTTGTAAAAATATCCAAATATTATTGACACTTGTGTGATTATGCAAGCAATACTATAGTTTACTCAAAAAATACGTTAAACCTACATAGAAATGAAGGAAATTCAGTTTCGCTAATGAGACACTGAAGTGAATTTGAAATAAGACATAAACAAGCTGTGAAGTATTATATCTATAGATCACTTATTCTCCAGGATGAAAATCAATATAAATTGTTTTGCATGCTTCCACTTATAAAATAATCCATTGATATATATAAAGCAGTTCTCTTAATTTGGAATTCTGTGATTAGAAAATATTTAAGTCACCATCAGTATAAATTTCAAAACTCGCTTTGGAAAATTAAACTGATTTTCTTCCATTCTAAGACTATAAACCATAATATAATAATTATGACTTCAATCTTTAGAAAATTTAACATACTTCAAGCGCTTAAAATTCTAAAAACTTGGACTACTTACTCCTACACATTGAACCAAAGTGCCCAGAATTAAAAAGATGAAGTATCCACAATCAACACAGAGTGATAATTTAAATGAGAACAAAGTCCAAAATAGAGAGGGAATTTGAGCTCACTTCCCCTATGACTTTGCCAGAATGAATATTTAACATGAACATATAATGAAAATTAAGCAAATGATTTAGGTTATTCTGGAAGGAAAAGACTTTCTGTCTTATCAACAGAAGCGAGAACACTTTACAAACATAATCCTGCTGAAAAATGCAACTCAACAATCCCATGCCCAATAAAGAGAAAACAAAGAAATGATTTATCATTTTATAACAGAAGCCAGGGAGAGCTTATGAAATAACTGAGTGCATGGGAATTATTATGCCATTTAAAAAAATTATCCAGTACTTTAAGTGAAGTACTGAAATCGTAAGTAATTCTAAAAAAAAAAAAAAAAAAAAAAAAAAAAAAAAAAAAGGGTTTTAGATACAACATTGATTTGATTTTATCAATCTGTAAAAGAAAGAATAAATGTACATGGATAATAAAGAATTTGGAGACTCTCTGTAGTTCAAAGAATTAACGAGTGAAAGGCATTTGATATTGAGATTCAGATGTCACAACAACCACAGCACATCTAGGAGTGCCTGAGTTCAAGCCCAGGCCGCCCTCTTAATGCTTTCTTCCTACAATGCACACCCTGGGAGGTAGCAGGTGATGTTAGATCTTGGCTACCCATTTGGGAGACTCAGATTAAATTCTCAACTCCCAGCCTTGGTCTGGCCAAGGCTCAACTGTTGTGAGCATTTAGAGAGTGAACCAAGGATGGGAAATCCTTCTTTTTATGTCTTTGTGTCTCTCTGGCTTTCAAATAAATCAAATAGGTAAATAAATAAATAAAATTGAAAATATATTAATGAATATTAACATATATATGGCATATGAAGTACATATCAGAAAATTATCTATGAGCCTAACAATTAAACTTAGAAAAGCCTTGTCATATTAACACAAACATATTTCTTGATTTTCTAACATGTTCAGAAGTTTTCCATCAGATTTAATGCAAGTATCTTCATACCATTTAGTTTTGAGCTCTAAAGATATTTAAAATTGAAAAATCCAAACCCATTTCAAACTTCTAAATTTCTGAGCAAATATACCAATATATTCTTTTCTTTTATATGAAATTCATATGTAGATTTGCAACACAGAATTCTTGCACCATAAATAATACTTGAATACATGGACAAAAGTCCAAAACATCAGAAAATCAGAGGTAATTGAAAATCATGAATTCAATCAAACTGAAAAAGGAAGTTTAATAATTCTTTCCTACAAGTTTTTCTTAGAAACAACTCTGCTTAGCCAGTGTTTACATAACTGATTCATATGGTTAGGGTACATATTTAAATCTAAATATCACTAACTGGGCAACTGAATGTTTCTGTCACCACAAAAATGATGATATTCTGTTTGGAGTTATGTAATCATGTATAGTCAAATTAGCATTTAGTGTTAAAAATAATTCTCTCAAAGTTAATAGTACATTCAAGGCTGTAGTTTTTGTTTTACTATAAATGAAATATCTTCTTTAATTGTTTACAACTGATCACTCCTCTTAGAAAGAACAGAGCCATTTAAGCCTATAAATTGCCTTTGCATACTATGCAGGTATCTATTCCTAGGATGGTTGCTAGGTATTTTGTGAATTCATAGCCCTTCAGTCATGCTTCCAACTTATTACAATATACATGAAAAACTCACTAATTTATCCTAATTATACACCAAATTATCACTGTTAAGACAATGAGTCTGTAATTTTGAGGCTTTCATTCAGAAGAAAAGATTACTCCCTCCAACGACACCAATACTCTCACTTCCAACTAAATGTTAGGTAGAACTAAACATTCTACTACAGTAAGTGATATTTACCAAATATAAGCAATTTATTATGTCTTTAATGGCCGATTATTGAGGAAGTTCTAAGAGACAGATCTGAAAGTACAAAAATATGTATGTTTAATCTCAATACAATTTATTATCCTAGTCAATCTATTATTAAATATTTGCAATATATTTATTTCTAACACACAAATACATCGTCATGTTATCCTAATTTATATAAATGTGACACCATAGTTTTATAATTCCCAAAAGTGAGGATTCCATTTTTTAATACAAAAGATTCATTTTCCTGATTTTCTCTCTCATTAATGTTTAAAATAAAGAAATCAATAATTTCATGTGGAAAGAAGGAATGGGCTCCTGTCAAATTCTCAGTCAGTAGTTTGAACCCATCCTTCATTTCTGCTCCTTGAAAATCCTTTCTGATGATGCTGAACTTTTCTATTGAAATCTACCAACTATTTCCATCCATTCATCTTCTGCCATTAATAACTCCCTATGCTTTCTCTAGGTTTATAACTTAAAGAATAAGTCCTTAACCCTAAGACTGTTCTACATCTTCTCCACCTTTTACTTCTCACTTAAGTTTTGTTGATTCCATTGCTTCAAACAGTTCTCTAGAATTTCTTGTAAGATCTCCTAACATCAGCATCTATTGCTTCTTTGATCCTCTCCACCACATATGTCCTCCCAAAGTCATCTGTGAAACTTTCTTCTAGAAAAACTATCCTGAAGTCTGGAATACATTCACAACAGTCCAAATAAGATAAGATGCTTGCAATGTATTATTTTCAACACACAGATCATCTTAATTATAAATCCATCTTTGGATCCTGTGTAACAGAAATTATCAGTTACTTTAGTCACGAAAATCTCTTGTAGTTTTCCCTTAAAATTTTAGTAAATTTTAGATTAACTGCTCCTGTATATAACCAATTTTTAAATTCTGTCTATGGTATTCTTTTTTTTAAATGAAAACGTTTATTGGGGAAAACTCAACAGACTGGAGGGAAGGGTCAAAGAAGGAAAAGAGGGAGAAGGAGAGCATAAGAGAGATCCAGAGAGAGAGACAAAGATCAGGAGACAGAGAGAAAGAGAGCCACAGGTTCAGGAACAGGTCCTTTTTAAATTTTGCCAGAGGGTGGGCAGGGAAGTAGGTACAGCAAATCCCATTAGGATGGGGGTGGATCTTGACATCAGTGGTTGGGCCATGCGACCACCTGGCTTCCAGCAATGGCAGCGGGAGCTAGAGCCTAGGATGGTGTCAGGGTGTAGATCGTGCCTTAGATAAGACTGGGTGTCTAAGGCATTCTAATGTGGCCATGCAGATTCAGGAGGAAGAACACAACTACATGGGACCAATATGTGATGCTGTCCAAACCTTGAGAACTACTCAAAACATTATATATTAAATCAGGCTTTTATTTAGATGTGTTGGAATCTCAAACACATATTAGGAAAAATAGAATTGAATACATACAGGAGCAGCTAATTTTAGAATTAAAATTCTAAAATTTTAGACAGCTTTATAATAGGGATTAGCAAAGACTTTGATTCTCCACTGTCATTATTTATCAACCATTACATTATGGCAGCTAAGCTCTCTAAACTTATCTATTAATAGGTCTTCTCTGATTAATTCTCATAATACCACAGGGAATATTATCAACCTTTCTTTCCTGAAAAAACTAAATATTGTTTTACTGTATTCCTACCTCTAGTTGAACCTTATTTAACCTATAATCACATTAGCTATTTAAAATATAATCACCATACATCTATGGCCAAGACTTTGTCAATGCTTTCTGTCTGTCTACAATGAGCTAAAGATCTTTCTTTCATGGCATTGTCCCTATCCTTCTATCTCTTGATCTGGTCTCATTTCCTTAACCCTTTGCTAATTTTCATTTGTGTTTAGCAATATTTTGTTCAATATCAACCTTCTTACAAGAATTGTCAGCATTTAGCCACATTGGCTTTTTGCTAATCAACTTTTGCCAATCCACTTGACTACTCCATTCTTAAATCAATCCCACCAGCTGCCATTATGTTCCTAGATTAAGTCTGCTTAAATATGCAGTAAGAAGAAAATTACTTTATTCTTTTCATTGGCAGGACCATTGTTCTTGACTTACATATTGTACTTGCACAAGAGTATCAACAAAGAATAGGGCTAGTTTTCCCTGCACCTGTGAAGAATGGGCACCTTTTTCAAATTACATATGGGCTAGGTGAGACACTCTGGTTTGCTCTTATCACAAATTCAAGGTCTATGGTCACAGCTGGGCCTAATGCCTTTCAGCATATTTGTTGCTTGTTCTGTTTTGCTCTTTTCTTTAGTTTGAACCTTGGCTTCCACTTCTGTTCTTCTAAAAATGTAATGTTCTCAACAAACCGTTAACTTACTACTTAGCCTAGTTTACTTAATAGATCCAGATTTCTTTTACCTAAAATAAATTGAGATTACTAGGAAAGCAAATTTTCTAGATTCACTCTTATCCCATTTTTAAAAGAAAAAATGATGACTTTCCACTTTTAAAGGGAGAATTTTCCCTGTGTACTTTGAATCGCAGCAGCTCTTTCCCTCTTAGAGGCCTCATTTCATGAGTTACCTTTCATAATATATGTGTTAACACTTTTCTTTATTAGCTTTGTCATCACAACATAAAGTAAAAATCCTCTCAATCTTTAAAAGTATAAAACAGTAAACATTCTTGCGGTAGAAAGTGAAAATCACAATTCTCTATTCTTAGGATAATGAAAGCACAGTCCTTTTCCACGCCTGAGTTGACTATTTTGTCAAGTGAGAGAATAGCAAATGCCATACAAGAAGTAATGGTTTGCCATGATGTGAATGAGCCCAGCTAGTCTGCTAGAGGAGGTAAGACCACATCTCCAAAGACAACTAACCACCCAAATCAGCAGCCAACCACAATCAAATCAGCCACACCTAATACATATAGAATCATCTGGCTCAACACAGCCCAAGCTGTTGATTTGAAGATTTTTGAGCTAAACTAGTAGTTATGTTTGAAAACACTAAATTTTGGCTTGATTTTTTTTTAAGCAGCAAAAGCTAACTAATAAGTCTTATGGATACACAGATAAACAGATATTCATGGATCTCGTATTTCTCATGGTTACATATTCACATGGTTTCTTCTGTGCCAAATCTGTACAATACAATTAATGTACTTATTTCTTTACATTTTGAAACAAACACACCCTAAAATGACCTCCCAAAGATCTATGGCCGTGTATGAGCCTCTCTTCTTCAATACAGGTGGAAACTATCACTTCTTTCTTATCAATAGAAACTGACAAAGAAGAAAGGGTTTTTCAGATAATCAGTTGACTTTACATTAATTAAAAGGAATATTATCTTGTATGGTCTAACCTTATCAAGCAAGCTTTTTAAAAGAAAGTCATGAGGGCCAGCACTGTGGTATAGTGGGCTAAGCCTACACCAGAGGTGCTAGAATCCCATATTGGCACTGGTTTGTGTCCTGGCTGCTCCTATTCCGATCCAAATCTCTACTATGGCCTGAGAAAGCAGTAGAAGATGGCTCAAGTGCTTGGGCCCCTGTACCCATGTGGGAGACCCAGAGGAGGCTCCTGGCTCCTGGCTTTGATAGGCCTACCTTCAGCCATTGCAGCCATTTGAGGAGTAAACCAGTAGAAGGAAGACCTTTCTCTCTATCCCTCTCTATGCCTGTAACTCTGCCCCTCAAATTAATAAATAAAATCCTTAACAAAGAGAAAGTCACAAGGTTAGAGACTCAAAGCTTCAGAGAATTTATCTTGTACTAGTTTTAAGAAGCAAGCTTTCAGGAATTCTTTACCCTCAAGGAAATGATTTGCACCACAAATACAAAGGGACTTGGAAGAGGATCTTTTCTTGGTGATTCAGAAAATGCAGCCTGGCTGACGCATTAATCTCAACCTTGAGAAACTCTGAATGAATCTGACTCAGACATACCAATATTTCTGAACTACAAAAACAAGGAGAAAACAAACATGAGGGTTTTTTTTAAGTCACTAAATGTGTAGAAATCTGTTTTGCAACAGACAAGTTGTATAGTTCCTACTGACTTCTTAACAGCTTTTCCCCCACCTCTTTTAGAGACTGTTATCACCAAGTTCTAAAATTATTTCTTTTTTCCCTAAAACCAAAAGACACCTGAATTCCTATCCTTTTGTGATTTTTCTATAGAATATGACTTTCCCCTTGTCTACCTTGTTTTCAAAACTGTTTTGTCTGGGTCTGGCACTGTAGTACAGAGGGTTAAAGCTGCAGCCTACAGCTCCGAGATCCCACATGGATGCCAGTTCAAGTCCCAGCTGCTCTGCTTCCAATCCAGCTCTCTGCTATGGCCTGGGATAACAGTAGAAGATGTCCAAACTTCTTGGGGCCCTGCACCCATGTGGGAGAACTGGAAGAAGCTCCTGGCTCCTGGCTTCGGATCAGCTCAGCTCTGGTCATTGCAGTCACTTGAGGAGTTAACCAGCAGATATAAGACCACTATCTCTCTTTCTCTGGTTCTACCTCTTTCTGTAACTCTGACTTTCAAATAAATAAAATAAATCTTTAAAAAAAACTGTTTTATCCATGACTTCTACTACATCATTCTTATTTTAAGTTCCCTTCTTCTGATGAATTCTTTTCATATCTCTCCTCTTCTTTCATCCTCTTCTTGTATCTTGATACTTCCTTGCCTATTCCCACAACATGGATATCACAGAAACAAAAAGAATCATCAGGAACAAAGAGCTGTATGCCAACAAATCAGGGAACCTAGAGATAATGGATAGATTCGAGGACACGAGCAATCTACCAAAATTGAGTCATGAAGATATAGAAAATCTAAACAGACCAATAGCTAAGGCAGACCTTGAATCAGTAATAAAGACCCTGCAAACAAAGAAAAGCCCAGGAATGGAAGGCTTCACTGCTGAAGTCTTCACTGCTGACTCTATCAGATGTTTAAAGAAGAACTAATTCCAATTCTTCTCAAGCTACTCAAAACCATTGAAATGTAGGGAATCCTAACAACTCCTTTTTATGAAGTCAGCATCACCTTAATTCCTAAACCCAAAAAACGTAGCAACAAAGAAAGAGAACTATAGACCTATTTCCCTGAGGAACATAAATGCAAAAAGCCTCAAAATACTAGCCAATCAAATCCAACAACACAGCAGAAAGGCCATTCACCCAGGCGGAGCCAAGATGGCGGAATAGTGAGGACGTGCACTGATGGTCCGGGAAAAGATAGGTTGATAAAAGAGAAATTACAGTAATTTCAGGGAAAGGCTCAGGAAAAAAATTGCAGAGGAAACTCTTCCAGATCTAGTGGATGTGACATGGATGACCTGTGGGAAAAGCAAGGATGCCCACGGCTCCGAAGCCCAACAGCAGAGTCTACGCATCTGTGCTGGAAGAGGAGTGAGCTCAGTAACCTGAGACATTGGAGGGGGAAACAGCAGACAGAGCCTAGAGGGAACTAGGCTTGAAACCCCACTGGGGAAAGTTCACAAGGCTAACTACAGGAAAGAGGGAAAAAAAAGCGGGGGGGACCGATACGGACGAGTTTCTCTCTCCGCCCACCTCGCAAAAGGGTACAAGAGACAAAGAGCAGGCGCCATTCTGGACATACGTAAAAGGTGTGTGACCTCAGGGCTGTGCACAACCTCAGAGCTGTGCCTGCCCTCAGTCAGACAGAAAAACCTGACTCTGAGGGGGGTGAAATACCAGGAGGTTAGGACTTAGTGAATGGGTGGAGCTAATGAACTGAGGCGGTGAAAAAAGAGACGGTGGGTGAGAGCATTCATGGAGGTCACATGAGTACTCTCCAGAGACACTACAATTCGGTAACCTTGGCAAACCGGTGGGAGACTGCAGGAGAAATTGAGCCCACACTGAGGTCAGAACAGATTCTTTGTGTGGTCCATGGGAAAAAGCAGACGAATGATATACACACAGAAGCCAGAGATCGGAAGCGAACTACCATCAGTTCCACTAAGCTGTGCAGTATTACGTCCCTCCTGAATAAAAAATAATAAATAAATAAAGAGAGATTTACCACACCTAACCTGAGTGTGTCACCTTTGGCACACCCTTAACCCTGAAGAAATAAGCAGAGCTCTCTGGCTACACCCATCTCAAGCCTCCAAGGCTCCTCCAACAGCAGACAGTTCACTTAACACAGTCATAGTATAACAAGCAAAAAAAAAAAAACACCACAGCGAGGGAAGAAGAATTCAAAGAATATCTCCACAATGCCAAGCAACAAACACAGAAACCAAGGGAACAAGATCAATGAAGACATTATGACGACCCAAATGAACAAAACACCCCAAGCCAAGATTATGAAGATGATGAGATAGAAGAAATGCAAGATACGGATTTCAAAAAATTTATGATAAGAACATTTAGAAGTTTTCAAAAGCAAATTCTTGAACTACGGAAATCGTTACTGGACAGGATAGAAAATCTCTCTCGTGAAAATGAAATCTTAAGGAGGAACCAAAATGAAACGCAGAAACTAGTAGAACAGGAAAGTGTGATAGTGAAGAGAAATAAAAATGAAATGAAGAACTCAATACATCAAATGACAAACACATTAGAGAGTCTTAAAAACAGAGTCAGTGAAACAGAAGAGAGAATATTGGACTTAGAAGACAGAGCAAAGGAAAGTATACAGTCAAACCAAAGAAAAGAAGAGGAAATTAGAAATATAAAAAATATTGATGGGAATCTAGAGGATACTATTAAAAAACCCAACATTCAAGTTCTAGGACTTCATGAAGGCATGGAGAGAGAGAAAGGATTAGAAGGCCTTTTTTGTTAGATACTATTAGAGAACTTCCTGGGTTTGGAGAAGGACAGAGACATCCTAGTACAGGAAGCTCATAGAACCCCTAGTAAACATGACCAAAAGAGATCCTCACCACAACACGTTGTAATTAAACTCACCCCAGTAAAACATAAAGAAAAGATCCTAAAATGTGCAACAGAGAAACATCAGAATACTCTCAGAGGATCTGCAATTAGACTCACAGCAGTCTTCTCATCAGAAACCCTACAGGCTAGGAGGGAATGGAGAGACATAGCCCCTATCGAATGGGGAAAATTTGGAAGCATTTCCACTGAGATCTGCTACCAGACAGGGATGCCCAATCTCATCACCGCTATTCAATATAGTTCTGGAAGTTTTAGCCAGAGCTATTAGGCAAGAAAAAGAAATTAAAGGGATACAAATTGGGAAGGAAGAACTCAAACTATCCATCTTTGCAGATGATATGATTCTCTACTTAGGGGATCCAAAGAACTCTACTAAGAGACCATTGTAACTCCTAGAAGAGTTTGCCAAATACCAGGATACAAAGTCAATGCACAAAAATCAACAGCCTTTGTATACACAGGCGATGCCACGGCTGAGAAAGAACTTCTAAGATCAATCCCATTCACAATAGCCACAAAAACAATCAAATACCTTGGAATAAACTTAACCAAGGTCGTTAAAGATCTCTACGATGAGAATTACAAAATCTTGGCCAGCACCGCGGCTCACTAGGCTAATCCTCCGCCTTGCGGCGTCGGCACACCAGGTTCTAGTTCCAGTCAAGGAGCTGGATTCTGTCCCAGTTGCCCCTCTTCCAGGCCAGCTCTCTGCTGTGGCCAGGGAGTGCAGTGGAGGATGGCCCAAGTGCTTGGGCCCTGCACCCCATGGGAGACCAGGAGAAGTACCTGGCTCCTGCCATCAGATCAGCGCGGTGCGTCGGCCGCAGCACACCGGCCATGGTGGCCACTGGAGGGTGAACCAATGGCAAAAAGGAAGACTTTTCTCTCTGTCTCTCTCTCTCACTGTCCACTCTGCCTGTCAAAAAAAAAAAAAAAAAAGAGAGAGAGAGAATTACAAAATCTTAAAGAAAGAAATAGAAGAGGATACCAAAAAAATGGAAAAATCTTCCATGCTCATGGATTGGAAGAATCAATATCATCAAAATGTCCATTCTCCCAAAAGTAATTTATAGATTCAATGAGACACTAATCACAATACCAAAGACATTCTTCTCAGATCTGGAAAAAATGATGCTGTAATTAATATGGAGACACAGGAGACCTCGAATAGCTAAAGCAATCTTGTACAACAAAAACAAAGCTGGAGGCATCACAATACCAGATTTCAGGATATACTACAGGGCAGTTGTAATCAAAACAGCATGGTACTGAACAGACAGATGGATAGACCAATGGAACAGATTTGAAACACCAGAAATCAATCCAAACATCTACAGCCAACTCATATTTGATCAAGGATCCAAAACCAATCCCTGGAGTAAGGACAGTCTATTCAACAAATGGTGCTGGGAAAATTGGATTTCCATGTGCAGAAGCATGAAGCAAGACCCCTACATTTTACCTTACACAAAAATCCACTCAACATGGATTAAAGACCTAAATCTACAACCTGACAGCATCAAATTATTAGAGAACATTGGAGAAACCCTGCAAGATATAGGCACAGGCAAAGACTTCTTGGAAAAGACCCCAGAAGCACAGGCAGTCAAAACCAAAATTAACATTTGGGATTACATCAAATTGAGAAGTTTCTGTACTGCAAAAGAAACAATCAGGAAAGTGAAGAGGCTACCGACAGTATGGGAAAAAATATTTGCAAACTATGCAAAAGCAAAGGGTTAATAACCAAAATCTATAAAGAGTTCAATAAACTCCACAACATCAAAACAAAAAACCCATTTAAGAGATGGGCCAAGGACCTCAATAGACATTTTTCACAAGAGGAAATCCAAATGGCCAACAGACACATGAAAAAATGTTCAAGACCACTAGCAATCAGGGAAATGCAAATCAAAACCACAATGAGGTTTCACCTCACCCCAGTTAGAATGGCTCACATTCAGAAATCTACCAACAACAGATGCTGGAGAGGATGTGGGAAAAAGGGACACTAACCCATTGTTGGTGCGAATGCAAAGTTGTTAAGCCTCTATGGAAGTCAGTCTGGAGATTCCTCAGAAATCTGAATATAACCCTACCATTCAACCCAGCCATCCCACTCCTTGGAATTTACCCAAAGGAAATTAAATTGGCAATCACAAAAGCTATCTGCACATTAATGTTTATTGCAGCTCAATACACAATAGCTAAGACCTGGAGTCAACCCAAATGCCCATCAACAGTAGATTGGATAAAGAAATTATGGGACATGTACTCTATAGAATACTATACAGCATCAAAAACAATGAAATCCGGTCATTTGCAGCAAAATGGAGGAATCTGGAAAACATCATGCTGAGTGAAATAAGCCAGTCCCAGAGGGACAAATATCATATGTTCTCCCTGATTGGTGACAACTAATCGAGCATCAAATAGGAAACCTGGTGAAACGAAATGGACACTATGAGAAACACTGACTTGGTCAGCCCTTGTCCTGACTGTTGATGTACAATTTAATACTTCATAACTTTTAGTATTTTTGTTTGTTCAACTTAATACCATTGGTGAGCTATGTAATTAACACACGATTATTTAGGTATGTAAAGTAACTGAAAAGTGATCTCTGTTAAATATAAGAGTGGGGGCTGGTGCCGTGGCTCACTAGGCTAATCCTCTGCCTGCAGCGCCGGCACCCCGGGTTCTAGTCCCGGTCGGGGCGCCAGATTCTGTCCCTGTTGCCCCTCTTCCAGGCCAGCTCTCTGCTGTGGCCAGGGAGTGCAGTGGAGGATGGCCCAAGTGCTTGGGCCCTGCACCCCATGGGAGACCAGGATGAGTATCTGGCTCCTGCCATCGAATCAGCATGGTGCATAGGCCGCAGCGCGCCGGCCATGGCGGCCATTGGAGGGTGAACCAACGGCAAAGGAAGACCTTTCTCTCTGTCTCTCTCTCTCTCTCACTGTCCACTCTGCCTGTCAAAAAGATAAAATAAAATAAAATAAAATAAAATAAATATAAAAGTGGGAATAAGAGGGAGGAGATGTACAATTTGGGACATGCTCAAGGTGACTTGCCCAAGTGGTGGAGTTAGAAATGTGCCAGGGGATTCCAATATAATCCCATCAAGGTGGCATGTACCAATGCCACCTCACTAGTCCAAGTGATCAAATTCAGGTCACAATAGACCATAATGATAGGTCTAAGAGTCAAAGGGATCACATAAACAAGACTAGTGTCTGCTAATACTAACTGATAGAATCAAAAAGGGAGAGAACGATCCAACATGGGAAGTGGGATACACAGCAGACTCACAGAATGGCAGTTGTCCTAAACAGCTCTCTGGCCTCAGAATCACCCCTTAAGGCATTCAGATCTGACTGAAGAGCCCATGAGAGTATTTTAGGCATGGAAAGCCAAGGCACTCAGGCAAAAAAAAAAAAAAAAAAAGACCTAAATGAAAGATCTCTGCAAGTGAGATCCCAGTGGAAAGAACGGGGCTATCAAAGAAGGAGTTACCTTTCTCTGAAGTGAGGAAAGAACTTCCACTTTGACTATGGCCTTGTCGAAATAAGATCAAAGATGGCGAGCTCAGGGGGCTTCCATGGCCTTGGCAACTCATGACTAGAGCCTGGGAAGATTGCTGACGTCTTAAACAAGAGTGTCAAATTGTTAATTCAACAACAGGAGTCACAGTGCACTTACTCCCCATGTAGGATCTCTGTCCTTAATGTGTAATTCAATGTGAATTAATGATATGACTAGTGCTCAAACAGTATTTGGCACTTTGTGTTCTGTGTGGGGGTAAACTGATGAAATTTTTACTTAATATATACTAAATTGATCTTCTGTATATAAAGATAATTGAAAATGAATCTTGATGTGAATGAAATGGGAGAGGGAGCTGCAGATGGGAGGGTTGCGGGTGAGAGGGAAATTATGGGGGGAAAAGCCATTGTAATCCACAAACTGTATGGAAATTTACATCTACTAAATAAAAGTTAAAAAAAAAAGATCATTCACCCAGACCAAATGAGATTTATCAATGGTAAGCAGGGATGTTTCAACATTCACAACTCAATCAATGGGGCACATCACATTAACAAACTGAAGAATAAAAACCATATAATTGTCTCAATAGATGAAGAAAAAGCATTCAATAGAATACAACATCATTTCATGATGAAAAACTTAAGCAAATTGTGTATGGAATGAACATTCCTTAAGATAGTCAAGGCAATTTATGAGAAACTGCTAACATCTGGAACCAGATGAGGATGCCCACTGTCACCATTGCTATTCAACACAGCGTTGGAGGTCTTAGCCAGAGTCATTAGGTATGAAAAAGAAATCAAAAGGATATAAAGTGGAAAGGAAGAAGTCAAATTATCCCTATTTTTAGATGACATGATTCTATGTATAAGGTAGCTAAAAGACCCTACTAAGAGACTATTGGAACTCACAAAAGAGTTTACTAAAATGGTAGAATATAAAATCAACACTCAAAAATCAATAGCCTTTGTATACACAGAAAATTCCAAGGCTGAGAAATAATTTCTTTTATTTATTTATTTATTTTTGACAGGCAGAGTGGACAGTGAGAGAGAGACAGAGATAAAGGTCTTCCTTTTCCATTGGTTCACTCCTCATTGGCCACTGCGGCCGGCGCACCGCACTGAACCGAAGCCAGGAGCCAAGTGCTTCTCCTGGTCTCCCATGCGGGTACAGGGCCCTAGCACCTGGGCCATCCTCCACTGCACTCCCGGGCCACAACAGAGAGCTGTACTGGAAGAGGAGCAACCGGGACAGATCTGGCACCCTGACCGGGACTAGAACCCAGTGTGCTGGCGCCACAGGCAGAGGATTAGCCTAGTGAGCCGCGGTGCCGGCCTGAGAAAAAATTTCTAAGATCAATTTCATTCATAATAGTTACATAAAAATTAAACACCTTGAAATACATTTAACCAAAAGGTAAAAGATTTCTATTATGAAAATTACAAAATATTAAAGGAAGAAACAATAAGAGAAGACACAAAAAATAGAAAAATCTTCCATATTCATTGATTGGAAGAATTAATACCATCAAAAGTTCCATACTACCAAAAGCAATTTCCAGATTCAATGCATTCCCAGTCAAAATGCCAATGACATTCTTCTCAGGTCTGGATGAAATTATGCTAAAACTTTTATGGAAACCTGAGAGACTCTGAGCAGTTAAAGCAATCTTAAACAACCAAAACAAAGCTTTAGACATCACAATACCATATTTCAAGACATACTAAGGGGCAGTTGTAATCAAAACGGCCTGAAACCAGCACAAAAATCAACATATGGGCCATCGGAACAGAATAGAAACTTAAGAAATCAATCCATGCATCCACAACCAACTAATCTTTGACTAAGGATATGAAAACAACCCCTAGACAAAGGACAGTCTCTTCAATATAGTGCTGGGAAAACGGAATCTCCACACACAGAAGTATGAAAAAAGCCTCCTAACTTACACCTAACAAAAATCTATGACCTGATACCATCAAATTACTAAACAGAGAATTGGGGAAACTGAAAGACATTGATATAGGTAATGACTTCGTGGAAAAGACCCCAGAAGCACAGGCAATCAAAGCCAAAATAGACAAATGGAATTATATCAAGCTGAAAAGCTTCTGCACTGCAAATGAAACCCTCAGCAAAGTGAAAATGCAATCAACAGAATGGGAAAAATATTTGCAAACTATTAAACTGATAAAGGATTAATATTCAGAATGTATAAAGAGGTCAAGGAACTCATCAATAACACATGCAATCCAATGAAGAAATAGGCAAAGGACTTGAACAAACATTTTTCAAAAGAGGAAATCTGAATGGCCAATATACACATGAAAAAATACTCAGGATCACTACCCATCAGGGAAATGCAAATCAAAACCACAATGAGGCTTCCTCTCATTCCATGTGAGCACCAGTTCGAGACTTAGCTGCTCACTTCTGACTCAGCTCCCTGCAAATATGCCTGGGAATGCAGCAGAAAATGGCCCAAGTCATTGAGCCCCTTCACCCACGTGGAAGATACAGAAGAAGCTCCTGACTGCTGGCTTTGGGTTGTTGCAGCCATTTGGGGAGTGAACCAGCAGATGGAAGATTCTCTCTCTCTCTCTCTCTCTTTCTCTCTCTCTCTCTCCCTCCCTCCCTCTATATCTCCCTCCCTTGCTATGTAACTTTGTGTTTTAAATATATAAATTTTTAAAAATAAATAAATACATACATAAAATCTCTCCTGCTACATATATTTCCTACTCTGTGCCCAAAAGCACACTGCCCTCAGTAAATTCTTAAATAGAGAAATCGCTTGCTAAGGGCCTGCCATGGGTCAGACATGGTTCTAGGCATTTTGCATATATAACATCATTAATCTTCAGTAGAATGTTGACACTATGATCACTTCATTTACTAATTAGGAAACTAAGATTTGTGATTTCAAATTCTTGTCAAGAAGAGCATAGCCCGAAGTTGTCTATCTCATTTTTGTATCTCATTCATGACCTCCCTGCCCTCACGTCCCTTCCACAATCTCAACATGATTTCTGTCCCCTTTACCACATATGCACTAGTCCCACTAAGATGACCAAATGACCTCTGACTTGCAGATTTATTGGGCCTGGGGATCCTACATTTTACCTTGTTTTGTATTTCCTCTGTAGTCTCCTCTTTCTGTTGAAAGTTCCATTATCTGTTGTTATCTGTCATGTCCAACTTCTTTGGCTCTTTCTGAAACTTCTGAATTGGTTTCTTTTTTTCACAGATCCTTTGTAGTTTGATATTTCCTTGCTTAAAAGTTACATTGCCTTGTTTTACATTCATTCCCTGAATAAATTCTCCACTCTGACCACCTCAACCCAATGGAAAGTATTTCCAGTCTCCATTTCTCTCTTGCGTCTCTGATTCTAGTTGCTTTCTAGATATCGTCACACAGTTTCACCAACACATCCTCCAACTCAACTTTATATATCTGATCTCTTTCTACCTCTTCCCAAGACCATAATTAATGATGCCAATGCTAACCTAATTTTCTTTTTTAATTTTTTTTTATTTGACAGGTAGAATTATGGAAAGAGAGAGAGAGAGAGAGAGAGAGAGAGAGAAAGGTCTTCCTTCTGTTGGTTCACCCCCGAAATGGCCACTACAGTCAGCACTGCGCCAATCCAAAGCCAGGAGCCAGGTGCTTCTTCCTGGTCTCCCATGCAGGTGCAGGGGCCCAAGCACCTGGGCCATCCTCCACTGCCCTCCTGGGGCACAGCAGAGAGCTGGACTGGACGAGGAGCAACTGGGACTAGAACCCGACGCCCATATGGGATGCCAGCGCCACAGGCAGAGGATTAACCAAGCGAGCCACGGTGCCAGCCCCTAAACTAATTTTCTTGATTATAAACTTCATTCATGATTAATTTTTCCATACGCCACATTTTTCCTTTTTTCATAAGTCCAACTAATTCCATCCTATATGGTTTTCTTTTTATTCCTACTGTCACTACTTTATAAACCTTTATAAAGGTCCTTCAGAAAAATCACTCTGTATCATGTATATATTCACCTAGATTTTAACTCTAATATCAGCCCTATGTAAGGTAATTCTTAGACCTTCACATCAAACTTCAAGTTTCCTTTTTCTAAATAATATTTTTAAAAGTTTGATTCAAAGGAGCCGGTGCTGTGGTGCAGCAGGTTAACGACCTGGCCTGAAGTGCCGGAATCCCATATGGGCACCAGTTCTAGTCCTGGTTTCTCCTCTTCCAGTCCAGCTCTCTGCTATGGCCTGGGACAGCAGTAGAAGATGGCCCAAGTCCTTGGGCCCCTGCACCCACACGGGAGACCCGGAAGAAGCTTCTGGCTCCTGGCTTCCGATCAGCACAGCTCTGGCCATTGCAGTCATCTGGGGAGTGAACCAGTGGATGGAAGACCTCTCTCTCTCTGTCTCTACCTCTCTCTGTAACTCTGTCTTTCAAATGAATAAAATAAATCTTTAAAAATTTTTAAAATAAGTTTGATTCAACTACTTTTTATATAGTATTTTTACTTTTGACATATTTTACTTGGCATTTTATTTAGCATAATATACTTTCACTTAAACATGCCACTTCAAAAAAAGTATATAAGACATATATACAGGTGCCTACCCCTGTGACACAATGTGTTAAGCAGCCACCTGTGACAGGAATCTCATGTGAGCACTGGTTCAAGTCCCTGATGCTCTACTTCTGATTCATCTCCCTGCTAATTTGTCTGGGAAAGCAGAATAAGATGCACAAGGACATGGACCACTGCAACCCAAGGTGGAGATCCTGATGAAATTCCTGGTTCCTGATATCAGTCCAGCCCAGCCCTGGCTGTTGTGGCCATTTGAGGAATGAATCAGTGGGGCAGGGCTGGGGAGGGGGGCCTTTCTCTCTGTCTCTCGATCATTCTTTGTAATTCTGCCTTATGGAAAAATAAATAAATCTTTTTTAAAAAATACACATATACATTCAACTCTATATTTGCAATGTTCAAGATATCATTGTAACCACTGTAGAGAACAAAATATTTAATAAATGAATTTAATATATGATTTACTTTTGAAGATTTTACAGTCTGATGGGGTAATGAGGCATGTACCTACATATTTATAATACATGCTAGGATGTGACAATTATGAAAATAGGCAGAGAAAAAAAGCTATCAGAATCATTTTGAAGAATAGTTTGCTTACACTGAGGGTACACAAGCAAACTTCATGAAGAGGTCAATAGCTGAGTAATGATTTTGAAGGTGAACAGAATAAGGACTTTCAAATATTTATTATTTTCACACATATTATTCAAGGTGCTGCACTAAGTGGTAGAGATGCAGAAATCAACAAAAAACAGATCAGGACTTCAAGTTATTTCAGTCTAGTGAGGAAGAATGATTAAATCAATCATTGCAATGGAGTGGGGGAATTATAATGGAGATTTTTCAAAAAAAATGGATTGAGAATAAAGAAAATTACAAGGATAGAAGAGAAAAACCAATTCCAGTTTAAAGGAAATGTCTCTAAGAATAGGGGCTACTTGAGCTACACTTATGGTATCATGTAGCCTGGGTCAAAGTAAAGACAGTTTTGAAGAAGAATAAAGCATTCTACACAGAGAAATAAAGGGCTAAATGATGGAACAGTATGGAGTGTGTACATGGTGATGAACCAAGAAAGAGTGGCAAGATGTGGTAGAAAAAGACATTCCAGCCAGGTTATAGATAAGTTAAAGGCTAAGAGCTAACAATGTTCTTTAGGACTAACCAGCAGTGGATTCATACTTAGCAGATAAGCCAGAGATTCACTTAATTGACCCATTCTGACTGAAAAAAAAAAATGACTTTGTTGATATCAAGTAGCTAATCATGGGATTTTTAAAGACTTTTGCCATTAAAGTTTCCCTACTGACTATATTAAATTTCCCAGCCTATCTCTTCTGGTGTGCCAATCATTCTGGCTTTAGTTAATATCTGTGGGTTGTAGTTACCTTATTTTTATTTCATAATGATCTACTATTTATCAAACAAATAGATAATTATAGTAAATAGGAACATGTACAATGACAGTTCCCAAGCATTTCAGAATTCAGTTTTCCTCCATTACTGGTAATCATAGTTTTTACCCACTACTAATAAAATAGGATTGGCTTTTTATCTGTGGTTAGAAAAACAAACTATAACCTACTTTATAATCATCTTTTTAGAAAAAAAATGTTTCCAAGTATTTATTCAGCCTCTCACTTGATCTCTGTATATTTGGCCCCACGAAAACAAAAGAAATAACCAATTCAGAGGAAAAAAAAATCTATGAGTTGGGGAAAAGAGTAAATTAATTAAAAAATCTAAAAATGTCTTCACTAAGAACATTTTCTTTATATTTGGTATTATCGTACCTACATTCTCTCCTCTGAAAGGTCATAGAAAACTTAATAATGGGAATTTCTTTATCTCCACATTGATATTTTATCAACGTTCCTGAGGCAAGAAATAAATGTGTAAGTCTATCACAGTTTATTAAAAATGCATTTAATTATAGGATATAATATTTAATTCTAATACCTAGATGAGAAGAAACTTCAAGATGAAACACATGTTTAGTACAGTAGGCCTAAAAGGTGAATACTAAGGAGTAACAAAAGTAACAATAGAAAATTGATGCTTGAAAGTAATAAAAATACAGCCTCCAGAATTCAGAGGAGACCATAGAAATAAAGATGGAAAGCCATTGAAAACAAAAGGTGCATTCTATTGTTTTAAATAAGGCCTAGTATAATAAAATAGCCAATACACCAAGAAAAACGTCATTCAAATATTTTGGGATACTTGCACATGCCTGATTGAATAGATCTGAACCTGGACATCTTCGTACCAACTCATGTTTCTTGTCAAATAATTGGAATTCTGCATCCACTACCTTCTCTCAAACCTAGCCTCTGCCTTCCTCACATTCTAGCTACACCTGGCAAAAGTCATCTGATATTTTCAATATGCCAAACAGCCAATGACAAAGTAATCTTATTTTTCCCTTCAAAATACCTCCTTAACTACCCGACTCTGTCCTGCCATCACAGACATGGTCTTCTTCGTGCTGCCCATAGGCCACCTGAAATGAACCATTTGATCTTGCAGCTGAACCTGGGGTGGGATATTCTCCCCATTTCACTGAGGTGAGCCCCACCCTGGTGGCTTCTAGCACCACAATAGGAATTTCCCTTAAGACACATAAACAAAACTTCTTTCCCTTATAGACTCTTACTTCCTAGTTTATTCTTTCACTCTGTTTTACTAGTTTGAAACCAATGTGTTTAATCTCCAAATGATGTCTTCTGACTGGATCTTTCCCATGTTTGAAACAAAACACTCTCTCTTGACTAGGGAAACTTCCAGAACCAAACTTCTTGAAGAATTGTTCTAAAGCAAGAAGTGATATTCTCCCCGAATCCACTCCCTGTAAATTGTTACATATACTCTTTAACGAATTCAGAGTATAATAGCATAATCCCTTTTATTTTATGAATTTGCTACTTATGCTTACATTACATGATTAATAATCTTGAGAGTTTGATTTTTTAATATACTTTTTGAGAGTTTTATATGCCTTGAACAGGAACACTTCGCACACAGCCCAGGACAAAATATATGAAACACTTAAATTAGTTTACAGCAAAAAGATAATACCTACCTGACCATGCCTTTGCTGAGGGCCCAGCCCATGAGACATTTCAGGATGTGATGAGGCCTTGAGATCAGTGCCCCATTTTTTGGGACGCACTACATCAGAAGCCAGACTGGAGGAGATTGCCAGAGTCTTGGGCCGGGCAGCCGTGCTGCCAGTCCCCCCCATGGGGCCTTGTTCATCCTTTTTGCTTGTAGCTTCATCTTCCCCTTCAGAGTCCACAATAAAGACATATTCAGCTTTGAAGAGGTCGCTTTGCTGCATTCCTTGTGATTCCTTTGCTTTCAGCCTTCTTTCTTGTGAAATATTTTCACTGACTTCTGAAGTATCAATCAATATCTTTTGGTCTTTCTCTTGTTCACTCCCAGTGTTCAAGATCGAGTAGTCGTTGGAATTAGACTGAAATAGATGTACAGAGAGACAAAAGCATTGCTATTGGTTTAATAAATACTTTCTGCATGTACACTGAAAATCTTAGCCTGCTTATAGAGTTTTTAAGAATCAATTTTAGGCCAGCGCCGCAGCTTACTAAGCTAATCCTCTGCCTGCGGCGCCGGCACCCAGGGTTCTAGTCCCGATTGGGGCTCAAGATTCTGTCCTGGTTGCTCCTCTTCCAGTCCAGCTCTCTGCTGTGGCCCAGGAAGGCAGTGGAGAATGGCCCAAGTGCTAGGGCCCTGCACCTGCATGGGAGACCAGAAAGAAGCACCTGGCTCCTTGCTTCAGATCGGTGCAGTGCGCCGGCCATAGTGGCCATTTTGGGGGTGAATCAGCAGAAGGAAGACCTTTCTCTCTGTCTCTCTCTCTCTCTCACTGTCTAACTCTGCCTGTCAAAAAAAAAATGAATTTTAAAAATCAGATTGGCCTAAGAGAGCTTAGATTGAAGTCAATGGTGTATTTTGCTAGTCTACCTGCTTGATTTATCCAAGCCCAAACAACTTAGTGCTCAAAATCAATGTCAACAGTAAAAGAATATAACTGTTTCCAAGTAAATTATAGAATGATCTTTGAAAAAGAGAAACAGAACAATGTTTTTCATGAAGACGTCCATGAAATCAGTGGGGATTGGGCAAGTATTTAGTTAATGGCTAAGCAAACTGTATGTCCTTTGAAAATTAGAGACGTAAGGAAATTTCATTGAAAGTTTCTAAAATAATATAAATCTCTGTAAAAATCTTAGCAGAAAAATAAAATTGGTACACAATGCATAGATAGTCAGACAAAACAATATGAGCTAATTGGCAGAACTCATGAACAGGACACCAAAACAGATATAGATGTTTTTAGTACAAATAATTCTTCACTGCTATTTCACTTTAGATTTGTAATTCTAAATCTCCTATCCAATTTTTTATACATATACAGAAGAGTTACGAGAACAGAACTAACATTGCTCTATCAATCTCCCAAACTCCTGTTTCTGAAATGATAACAGCCAATTACCCTAAGATAGTGTTTAAGAATCACTATATTCCTAAATTTGTATATATGAAATACATGAAGTTTGTATGCCTTAAAATTAATTAATTAAAAATAAATAAATGAGTGCACTAACAAAAAATAGAATTAATATCAGTTTCCTTGTTTTGAGTATCATACTATGGCTACTATTCTTTTCTCTGAAACACTTCTGTAAGGTTAAAAAATTTCCAAATAAAAAGCTAAGCAACCTATAAATTAAAACTAGCAATTCCAAACATAGTGGTCAAATTAATGTGTGCTTGTGTTGTGTGTGTGTAAACAGAAGTCAAACCATTGATTAGACACAACTAACCTAAGAAGTTGATTTTAACACTTTCAACACTATTCAGTCATTGCTGCTGATTTGATCAAGATAAGAAACATTACCTCTGATGAGTATTTTGCTGTTCATTTTTTTCTATTTCTTTAACACATTTTTCATAGCATTTATCGCTGCTACCTGAGATCTTATTATATGCTTTTCATTTTATTACTGCTTGCCCTCCCAGTAACAACTAAGCAAAGTATCCTTTTACACTTACAATTTCAAGCACCAAGAGCTTAGCATATGTTCACTAAAGAGTTGTTAAATATATAAATAAACCAGAAGTTGCCCTATACCAACATTGAACTATTAAAAAAACAGGATAGAAAGTCTTCATCCTTTAAAGAGATGGTTGTGTTAATATCACCAGCAGCCAAGTTTGGCAGGCCTGCAACCAGGAGTGGTTCACATAGCTGCAGTCTCATGGTATCCAAAGGGCCTAGTAACAAAGGACCTCGTGGATATATTGTATGTGATAAGTTCCATTAGGGAAAAACTTCACAGAAATACCTCATATAATGCTCAGGATTTCTCTGAAACAACTTGGCCCCATTAGTCTAAAAGAATAGCGCCATTGAAAATTGTAGAATCATGGGTATATTGCTACTTCCTAGATAAAGGAAGACAAAGTTTTGTATAGATCAACTGAATCTTATTATTTTATTCCCTTTCCAGTAGCTAAATAATAGCTTGAAGTTCCCTCAGTCTCATTCTATTGATAATAAAGCAATATTAAAATACATTTTAAAGAGAGAAAAATTGTCCAGAATTGCAGTATTTTAACACAAATTATTTTCAGGTTTTTGTTTTTGTTGTGGTTGAGGTTGGTTGGTTCTAATTTCTCTTCTTGTCTTGGTTTCATTTTAGGTAGCCATAGTCAGGGTATGAATAAAACTTTGTAGCCTATTTTATTTCCTAA
The DNA here is from genome assembly GCF_964237555.1 of Oryctolagus cuniculus. Taxonomy (NCBI): domain Eukaryota; kingdom Metazoa; phylum Chordata; class Mammalia; order Lagomorpha; family Leporidae; genus Oryctolagus; species Oryctolagus cuniculus. Next base: position 115,430,082 of record NC_091436.1, read on the forward strand.
TAGTGCAACATTATTATTTTTCATGGAATCACATCCTCACTGTATTTGTAACATTGTCAAAGTGATATACTGCCATATTTCTAATTTTTACCTAGTAGCTAGTTATTATACTATTTTTATTTTTTCCTAATCATTTCCATACATAACATTTTTTTCTTTTGTTCTGTGTTCTTGGGACATATTTCAAAGTTAAATCATTGAAGAGTTATGAGTAGCTTTATAACAGTGCATAAGGTTTTTCCACAAATTTGTATAAATTTACAAAACTAGTAATAAGGTGTGAGCATACCAATATTCCCACAACTGTTTCAACATTGGATATTATATTTTTAAATGTTGCTAGATTTTGACATGTTAAATAATAACAACTGCTCATTGTTTTCTTGCATTTTCTTAAATTTAAACATTTTAATTTTGTTTTTATTACCTTAAGATGTATTTGGGTAACAGTTCCAGGAGGCAGAATTTGCCATGTAAATTGCAAACAATAGGACATCAACCCAAAACAATTAAGAGTAACACACTAGAAAAAAGTTGGGATTTGACAACACTTAGGTTCCTATAGCTTAATTATATTTTTAGTCACACTAACCTTAGATTTCACAATCATCTCACTTTAAGCACAGGAAATAAACAATGATACAAATTTCTGAATCATTATTATGGACAATTTAATTCAAATGTTTGAAATAAAAAAAAAGAATTAAAAATCCTACCCTATTTACAGTTTCTGGACTCTTATCACTTGGTTCCTCTGGAATTTTAACAAGGTATTTAGAGGTGTCAGCCAACTGAGTGTGGGTTGGCAGTCTTCTGACAGTGGGGACAAATGTGAAGATCAGAGGTTTGGCTTCAGAGTCACCAGAAGAGACCTATGAGATATGTAATAAATTAGACTTTCAGCCTTGTCAGAGGTTTATCTTGACTTTATTCTCAATATACAATGATACTTAATCTCATTTCTTTTGATAAATGGCCTATTGTCCTATAATCATATCTATGACTGCCAAAGAAAACAGCTATAAAAACAGTTATCATTTTTATGATACCATTTGCCAAAGAAAGCAGTACATCCACAGGACAAATTTATTATGGGGAGGGTAATAAAACAATAGGTTAGAGAGCTAGCTGATCAGCTGGAATCACACAGGGCATTGCTAACATGGTGGGGACATCAAAAACCAAGCATCTGGTCTGCTTCACAATTGACTTTTATCAATCTGACCCTAGGTTAGCAGGTTCAATTTATTAACTCATGTACAACAAGCATACAAGGAAATTCTGACATTCACCATTAACAGCAATGCTAAAATATGGATTTAAAATTGAAAGTATGCCAATCAGAATACCAGTACCTGCTGTCAAAGGTATAGCTTCTCATTTATTCCCAACTCATTCAAAAATAATTCCAGAAACTATGGGCTAGGACTACAGTGGTGAATAGGAAACAGTAGACTTCTCACAAGTAGAGGAAGGACATATCAAGAATAAATGCTAAAGGAATAGTGATGAGGGTACCTACCTAACTTGGATACTCCATACATGAAGGCAGCTGATATTTATGCTTAGAAGAAGAAGAGGATGAGAGTATACCACGTTGAAAAAAAATCTGACATATGAAAGTAAAGGAAATAGCAGCTGTAGGATGTGGATGAAACTTGGACTTTGTCCTGATGACAACAAAGAACCATTAAAGCATTATTGATTGAGCAATGAAATAGTCATACTGGAATTTTAGCAAGATATATTTGCTTTTAAAAGTTGCAAGACTAGAGACAGAACAAAGAGCTAAAAGCACTGGGTTGATAACTTAATGGGAGAAGAAATAGAGAATATGGTTCTTTTGCCTATTTTCCAAGAAGTTTGGGTGAGAAATGAAGATAGAAGTTGGGAAGAGCTAGAGTCAATGAAGTTCCTTTGTTGGTCTTGTAATGGAGTATATTTGAACCTATCCATAGACTAAAGAGAAAAATAGTATATAGGAAAGGGGAGTTAGATTAAGGAAGAGACCAGCAAAAGACATTAAGAGTATCAGAGAAAGAACATGATTTCCTTGGAGAGCAGAGAATATGCACAAAGATGTCCACAAAACGCTGAATGAGGTGTAGAGGCAAACATGCACAAAGTAGTAAGTGATGGGAATCACTTTTGGTAAATTCAGTTTTCATAATAAAACCACGACCCATCTAGTTAGATCAACATTTCCCCTCTGCCACCTCAACATCACTGTCAGAAGAAATACATGCCCTGACAAAATCCCCACTACCCTCTCCCTTTAATCTGTGCCACCTGTGCATGCCTTGGGCCTCTCAGACTCTATGAATTTACAGGCATGTCCTTTAACTGATCCATGTAAGTGCCTGTGAGAAACCCAGGCCTTTGAGTCATCCCTCAATCCTGGCTTGCTATAGGATCCCTAGTTTTGGTCCCATCCTTTTCCCTACTCCAACTCTTAAAACTGTGCATGTACACTTTCTGGAATTCAGCCAGCCATTATAAAAATCCTTCATATCCTTAACGTCTGTAAATATTCTCTTTGCCTCCAGTTCTAAGACATGGTTCTTACTGGAAAAATTTGTGAGAAATCTTACTGAGAAATCTTTCTTAGTGCAAGCTCTTTTCTCTCCCACTTTTGTACCACACGGCCTAGCAGGGGAAGTGTCCTTCTTGCTTATTTTAGCACTTACAGATTATTATTCTTTCTTACCCAAAACTTTGAATGTTAGATCTCACTTCATTATCGTCTATACAATTCATACCTCTCTCAGTTGTAGTCATCTGCCCATACTCAAATCAAACCCTTCTTGAAGATTTAGTTACTGGCTCAATGCCACTGGCACCTTGTTTTTTATTTAATAATACCTAATATTACATTTAATAGGTAATTTTTCTAATACTCTTTCCTTAATATATTCATTATTGACTCTCACACCCCTAGCATGGACCACCAACTGCAAACCCTCCATAATTTCAATTTTTCATTTTCTGAGCACCACTTCCTGTCTCTCCATACCACATCCTCTAATATTCCAACTCCAACATTTGTTGAATCCAACCAGGATTAAAACCTATTGATTCTACCAAAGTTATGCTTTCCACACTTTATTTCTTAACTAATTAAAAAAAAAAAGTTGACCAGAGTCATTCCCATGGATGCTCCTCAAAGGCTTTGCCCTTTCCTGCATCATTAGCCTATTTGTATAAACCACAGTTCTCACTAAATCTATATCCCTATTATCTACTGCTACATGACAGAAGTAAACCTGGCTGGGGAACATCACACAACCATGTTTTCTGGCCCCATTTTACAACCAAAATTTTAAGTCCCAAGAAGCTACTTCAATGCTACCCCACAAGCATACCACACTTTTATAGCCTACTCATTTTTTCACAAACATAGAAAATGCTTTCACAACTTCTCCCATTCTTCAAGGAGAGAAGAAGCATTCCTTAATGTTTTCCATATTCTCACACTGGGCTGATGACTTTCCCATTTCAGTGAGATCATTTAAGCAATTAGAGGAGATTCCAAATACCACATCTACTCATATAACATCTCACCTCCATCTCTACTCATGGAGAAGTGTACTCTCTACGCTTCTACTGTTATTAATATACCGAGCCTAGATCTACCAATATGCAACTCTTAGTAAAACTAACCTTCATTTGAACATTTTGCCTTCTACTTACTTTTGTTTACTCAGCAAAGTCTTATTAAACACCTACTAAAATACTAGGTATATTTTCAGGGGATAGTGATAAAATAATGAACAAAAATCTTTACCCTTATTGTAGTGGAAGGATATGGGCAGTAAATAAATAAATGTAAAAAATACATAGCATTTCCATAAGTACTATAAAGAGTTGCTATAAGCCTGCACTGCGGCTCACTAGGCTAATCCTCTGCCTTGCGGCACCGGCACACCGGGTTCTAGTCCTGGTCGGGGCGCCAGATTCTGTCCCAGTTGCCCCTCTTCAAGGCCAGCTCTCTGCTGTGGCCAGGGAGTGCAGTGGAGGATGGCCAAAGTGCTTGGGCCCTGCACCCCCTGGGAGACCAGGATAAGTACCTGGCTCTTGCCTTCGGATCAGCGCGGTGCGCCAGCCGCAGCACACCAGCCGCAGCGGCCATTGGAGGGTGAACCAACGGCAAAGGAAGACCTTTCTCTCTGTCTCTCTCACTGTCCACTCTGCCTGTCAAAAAAAAAAAAAAAAAAAAAAAAAAAAAGACTTGCTATAAGGCTCTTATAGTAATCCATGGCAGAGAAAAGGGTGGATTGAATTTGGATTGCATTGCTGTAGTGATAGTATCAAGAAGTGTGAAGAGGGGTGCTGTGGCATAGGTTAAGCCTCTGCCTGCAGCATCTGCATCCCACACGGGCACTTATTTGTGTCCTAGGTGCTCCACTTCCAATCTAACACTCTGGTAATGGCCTGGGAAAGCAGTGGAAATTAAATTGGCACACAAAAAAGCTGTCTGCACATTAATGTTTATCGCAGCTCAATTCACAATAGCTAAGACCTGGAACCAACCCAAATGCCCATTAACAGTAGACTGGATAAAGAAATTATGGGACATGTACTCTATAGAATACTATACAGCAGTCAAAAACAATGAAACCCGGTCATTTACAACAAGATGGAGCAATCTGGAAAACATTATGCTGAGTGAATTAAGCCAGTCCCAAAGGGACAAATGTCATATGTTCTCCCTGATCGGTGACAACTAACTGTGCACCAAAGGGGAAACCTGTTGAAGTGAAATGGACGCTATGAAAAACAGTGACTTGATGAGCTCTTGTCCTAACTGTTGATGTACAATGTAATACTTTATCCATTTTAGTATTTTTTTTGTTCTAGTACTATTGGTTGAACTCTGTAATTAACACACAATTATTCTTAGGTGTTTAAATTTTAACTGAAAAGTGATCCCTGTTAAATATAAGAGTGGGAATAAGAGAGGGAGGAGATGTACAATTTGGGACATGCTCAATCGGACTTGCCCCAAATGGTGGAGTTAGAAATGTGCCAGGGGATTCCAATACAATCCCATCAAGGTGGCAGGTACCAATGCCATCTCACTAGTCCAAGTGATCAACTTCAGTTCACAATTGTGTGGGGAGCAACTCGGACTATACTGTTACTGGAATTAAGACTTATTCTATACATCTGCTCTCCCACAATATGGTGCTGGGAGAGGAGCAAACAGCTTCTACCCAGCTGCCTCTCACCAACTTGACAAGCTGCAGGAGCTGCTCCTGATTGGAGGAGAGCAGCACACTCAGCGTGTGGGTAGCAGAGTTGGGATTGGTGGAAGAGGACTATAAAGGAGGAGAGAGACAACATGCACCAGGAACATCTATCTGAAGGAACACCTGAGGAACACCTGAGCAGCCCCCGAGAGAGCCAGCCGGCGGTGTGCCACTCCCCCGCGGAAGTGGGGAAAGTGGCAGGGGGAACCGCCCTTCCACGGAGGTGGAAGGGACGGTAGCCAACCCGGGAAGAACCAGCATCAAACCCGGGGAGGGCCGAGCAGACGAAAGAACAATGCAGGGTCCTGTGTTGTCCCTCCACGAAGACGGGGAGCGACATAATGGTGCCGTGACTCGGATAGAAAACCTAGGAGGGAAGAAACGGGAAGAAGTGGGAAAATACCGGAGAGAGAGACTAGTAAAGAGCCTAGGGAAAAGCCGGACGGAAAAGGTGCCGGAAGAAGCTATTGAAAGCCTAGGCATAGACTCGGATACGGACTGTGGGAAAGAAGTTAGGATTTAAAGTGAAAGCAAGAAGAAACTTAGACTCAGATATGGACTGCAGGTTGAAAGTGAAAGTGAAACCTAGAAGAAACTTAGACTCGGATACGGACTGTGGGGAGAAGCCAGGAGAAGCGAGAGGGGAATATTGTTGGAAGAAAAGTTAGGAAACATACCGGGTAGAGAAAAATATGTTAGGGAGGATGAAGCCGCGGGGATAAGAGAAACAGAAGTTTAGAAGTAAAATGAGAGAAATAGGAATGCTGGCAGATAGAAGTAAAATAGGAGAGAGAGGAATGCCCGGAGATAGAGAAATAGAGAAAAATAAGGCCTCCCCACACCATGGCAATGAGAGGGCTTGGATTCGGTCTGCCTGATTAGTAAGACGATAAGCACCTGTGGGCGGCTGCAGGTCACCGAAGACAGGCACGTTATCAACACCAATAAGTCTCCCCACAAGACGGCAATGAGAAGGCTTGGATTCGGTTTGCCTGATTGGTAGGGCTTGTAAGCACCTGTGGGCAACTCCACCAAGCAGAGCAGAGTGTGCGCCGTGGGGCACCGAAGACAGGCACGTATCAACGCCAAAAATAAAAAGAAAGGGGGATCTGTGGGGAGCAACTCGGACTATACTGTTACTGGAATTAAGACTTATTCTATACATCTGCTCTCCCACAATATGGTGCTGGGAGAGGAGCAAACAGCTTCTACCCAGCTGCCTCTCACCAACTTGACAAGCTGCAGGAGCTGCTCCTGATTGGAGGAGAGCAGCGCACTCAGCGTGTGGGTAGCAGAGCACGGATTGGTGGAGAGGACTATATAGGAGGAGAGAGACGGCATGGTGGTGTGGGTTGGTTGGAGAGTGCGTTGGAGAGTTCGCAGGGAAGTTCGTTACTTCGTTCTTTCTCATTTCTCTCTACTCATTCTTGCTTTGGGAGTTTGCTGTTTACTTATTCTTACTTTACTATAGAAAGGACTTGTAAAAAAAGGAACAACAAGCATCCGGTCCGGTGCGGCTCCTCCGCACGCGGAGGAGCAGCAAATTGATCACACTGATAGGTCTAAGAGTCAAAGGGATCACATAAACAAGACTAGTGTCTGCTAATACTAACTGATAGAATCAAAAAGGGAGAGAACGATCCAACATGGGAAGCTGGATACACAGCAGACTCACAGAATGGCAGTTGTCCTAAACAGCACTCTGGCCTCAGAATCAGCCCTTAAGGCATTCGGATATGGCTGAAGAGCCCATGAGAGTATTTTAGGCATGGAAAGCCAAGACACTCTGGGAAAAAAAAAGAAGACCTAAATGAAAGATCTCTGTGAGTGAGATCCCAGTGGAAAGAACGGGGCCATCAAAGAAGGAGGTACCTTTCTCTGAAGGGAGGAGAGAGCTTCCACTTTGACTATGGCCTTGTCTAAATAAGATCGAAGTCGGCGAACCCAAAAGGCTTCCATAGCCTTGGCAACTCATGACTAGAGCCTAGGGAGATTGCTGACGCTATAAACAAGAGTGTCAAATTGTTAAGTCAACAATAGAAGTCACTGTGTACTTACTTCTCATGTGGGATCTCTGTCCTTAATGTGTTGTCCAATGTGAAGTAGTGCTATAACTGGTACTGAAACAGTATTTTTACACTTTGTGTTTCTGTGTGGGTGCAAACTGATGAAATCTTTACTTAATATATACTGGATCGATCTTCTGTATATAAAGATAATTTAAAATGAATCTTGATGTGAATGGAATGGGAAAGGGAGCGGGAGATGGGAGGGGTGCGATTGGGAGGGAAGTTATGGGGGGGAAAACCAAGATAATCCATAAACTCTACTTTGGAAATTTATATTTACTAAATAAAAAAATAAAAAAATAATTTGAAGAATCAGGCAATATATTAAAGGAAAAGCTAAGAATTTGCTGACAAATTGGGGGGTAGAGTAGGATAAAATTGACGGAAATCAAGGTGAGTATAAAAGTTTTGGTCTGAATAACTGTAAGAAATGACAAATTATTCACTGAAATGAAGAGAATAACAGTTGAAGCTAGTTTGAGAATGAAGATCAAATATGATATTCCCAATATGCATTCAAATGAAATATGAGTATGAAAGTCAAAGTTAGAGAAAAGTTTGTTCTGGAAATAAAATCATTAGAGTTGTTAACTATAGATGATATTTAAATCCATAATACCAGGTGAGATCACTTAGGAAGTAAACACAAATAAAGGAAGAAGTGCAAGCTGGAACCCTAAAGACTCACATTAAGTGACCCAGCAGCTGAAGAACTGTTAAAGGTGACTCCAGAAGCTTAAGGAGGATAGGAAATTGTGGGTCATCATTGACAGCACTAGAAAAGAGGTTTAAAAAGAAACAAAAGAGTCAGAATACCATACTAAGGGCTTATCCAAGACATATGCATGAGTTTGCATTGAGGCAATTTGGCTCTCTGGTAGTCTCTGGAGAGATGCTGAAATGCCTATCATAGGAACAGAGGAAGTAAATCACAGTATTTATGAAGCTGATATTTGGAGGAGGTGATTGGAGGTGACAGAAAGATGTAGTGTGTGTAAGATGATTTAGGTAACTTATAAGAGTAGAACAAATGATAAGACATGCAGTTCAATATGAATAAAGAAGAAGCATCCTCAAAGCCCATGGACTAAAGGTCTCTGTGAAACAGAAAGCAGACTTGCTACAGTGATGACAGAAAATGCCTTGACATCAAATTTGGTCTATGAGAGCTTAATGGTTGGAAGTATGGTGATTCTAGGTGATTATAAAATCTAGATTTTGCAGGCCAGCACTGCAGCTCACTTGGCTAATCCTCTGTCTGCGGACCCGACACACCAGGTTCTAGTCCCGGTTGAGGTGCCGAATTCTGTCCCGGTTGCTCCTCTTCCAGTCCAGCACTCTCCTGTGGCCCGGGAGTGCAGTGGAGGATGGCCCAACTTCTTGAGCTCTGCACCCACATGGGAGACCAGGAAGAAGCACCTGGCTCCTTGGTTTGGATCGGTGCAGCACGCCGGCTGTAGTGGCCATTTAGGGGGTGAACCAGCAGAAGGAAGACCTTTCTCTCTGTTTCTCTCTCACTGTCTAACTTTGCCTGTAAAAAAAAAAAAAAAAAAAAAAAAAAAAAAAAAAAAAAAAAGAAAGAAAGAAAAAGAAAAAGAAATCTAGAGTTTGGGCCTGAAAACTGAGTATTTGAGAGGAAGGGCACTGAGTTTTCAAAGGTCAGGGTCTGTAAGGCAAGAGTACTGACAGGATCATTTTTGGGGTTGTGGCAAGACTGAGTTGGGGAGAAAGATTAATTATGGGCATACAATCTTGAGTACATGTGAAGCTGGAGTCCAAAAAGTTCCTGGAACAGGGTTCATGAAGATCAAATTATTAATTAGAGATTTTCTTTGTGAGGATGAAATCAAACAAAAATAATTATATAAAATATATTGGCAGCTGATTCACTCAAGTTCTAGAAGGGTGTTAATAAATTAAATTTGGACCATTTATTATAGGATTAACTTGTGGTGACTAAATGCCCATACCTTGTAGGAACAATGCATATTCTCTAAGCTTGCAGACAAACTCTTTTGGACCAATCTTCATTTTTCAATATTCTTTTCTGCTTTTAAAGATATTTGCAGTAGATGAGTTTGGCCTAGTGGTTAAGATCCCAGTTACGACTCATGGATCCACATCAGGGTGCCTGGGTTTGACTCCTAAGGCTAGCTCCTGATCCCAGCTTCATGCCACCGCAGACCCTGGGAGGTAACACCTATGACTCAAGTACTAGGGTTCCTGCCACCTACTTGGGAGTCCTGGATTGAATTTCCAGGCTTCTGGCTTCAATCCAGCCCAGCCTTAGCTGTTGAAAATATTTGGGGAGTAAAGCAGTGTATGACATTCTCTCTCTCGCTCTCTCTCTCCATTCTTAAATAAATATTTTTAAAGACTAATTATAAGAAGTATTTTATCATTACTACTTATTATAGTCAAGTCACAATTCCCAGGTTGTGGCTTATCATCAGAAAATAATAAATCACTGTTTTCCTTTATAGAAAGGAACATTAGATTTCTTTGTAAGATTTAGAGGGCAATCTGGCTTGCATATAACACAAGAGACTCTCTGGATGTATAGTTTTCTAGGAAGATTTCTTTATATGATGAGATTCATGGATACCATGATGAAACGCAAAGTGGTTTTGGTAAGTAAATCACTGATGGTAGTTCAAATAATCTATCCTAGAATTGCTTTTTGAGTATGGCAATAAAGATAATCCTTTACAAGTTGAAGAAGAAGTGGTAACATTTTTACCTTGTTCCCAGGATCTACGGGGAGGCCTGCCCTTATATTTGAACATTTTGAAAATAGGCCTATCTTAAGTTCTTCCCATATGAAATTTAAATAGCATCGCAAAAACTTCTTTAGAATAAGCACCTCCTGGTTCTGAAGTATATGAAATCATTATAAACACTAAGTAGCTTTACATTCTAAAACATGCAATGATGAAAATTTACTTCTCCAAATGCCCAATTCATATAATTGAATCATTTCAAGTCTCTAAAATACAGTTCCACACTTGATGCCTCACAACCTACAGACTTTTTAAGATTCTTAGCTATAATTTTAATAAATAAAGAAATAAAGTATGAATAAGAATTGATGCTTCAAAGACAGGTATGCTTTTGTAACAATACTCTGATAAGAGTTTCCAAACACAACCACATGCTGCAAATAAAGGCAACTGAAGTAAAATTATTTCCTTCAGCTGTTGTTATATTCCCTATAGAAACGCTACTTTCACACATAAAATACAAAATTTCTTTAGGTGAACCAGTATATGATACCATTACAGAAAACAAAACACAAGAAAGCTAATAGGACTAAAGACTTATTCATCTCCCCAGGTTTCCCTTGAAGAGAAACGAGGTTAGGGATAAATTCCTATCTACATATATATCCCTGGAAGAATAATCACAAAATGAAAATTATTGGGTAATTCACTTATAAGCTAATAGTACAATGTTAGAATAGGGTTCTTTTTACTGCCTTTACCTAACACCCTCTTACCTTACCAGGGACCTAATATTCATTTCCTCAGAACTTCAAAGAAAAAGGATTTGAAAATACACTTGTTATAAAAGGGTACTTCAAAAAATCCATGGAAAATTGGATTAAAAGATAAGCTTATTTTGTGCAAAGGTTTTTGAAATCCATGCATAATTTTTATGGTATGTATTTTCCGTAAATTTTCTGAAGACTCCTCATATTATGAGATGAGATGAGATGAGATGAGATGAGATGAGATGAGATGAGAACCATGTTAGTGAGGAGAGTGTCAAATCCCTTGTTTAGGAAAGAAAGAAAAAAGATATTTTCTGTTTGCTGCATAGTGTGGCCAAGTTCCAATAGAATCCAAAAATGAATTGCTATGGTGATGAAAAATCATCTTCCACACAAAGCAGGAACAGATGCATGTTAATAGCATTGCACTTGTTAATTGCCAATTAACACTTTCAGTGTTCGATGCCAATGTCGTTTAAACATCTTGGGTCCTATCATGGGGAAACTATTTTAATAACAGTAATAAGAGCTGAAAGGATTAAAACATTTCCCTAAAATATGCTTTGAAACACTCAAAATCTCTAAGATTGTCACCTTCTGAACAGACAGCCTAATAATTTGAGAAACTGTTGTCACCCATGCCATGCATGCTATCTGCTTCTTTGCTCAGTTTCAGGCTCTCATACCTTCCTGTCTTACACTTCCCTAAAAGTTCCCTTCCTTCCAATGTTGACACCTACACTCACAGATGGCCAGTAACCTCCTGTTGAAGAGAGGCATTACAAGATATGTTAGCGTTAACACTATGCCGAGGGCTGTCCTGAGCATTTTCTTTACCCAATGAGCAGTTTTGCCTTTATCTGCTCGCTCTTTTCCCTAACTGCAGATAACACTTCATTTCGAAACACAGACAAATTTATCTGTGCTAGCTCTCCCTCTAGCCCTCTTTCAGCAAACACCATGAGCACAGTTTACTGCTTTTATAAGTCACTGAAAGCATTAAGCAAAGACTTCCTTTTACCTGGGGTGTGGTCTGAACGCTCCCTGCTAAGATGCACGAGTTCATTTGGAAGTAATTGTTCCCGCAGTCACTCAGAAGCCCCTGTTCTGGAAGCATTGATTCATCACATAAGGGAGTGAGCAAACCAATGACTGAGGTGGGAAGGAAGCTTCTTACTAAAACAACACACACGCGCGCACACACACACACACAGGCGGGGGGGGGGGGTGTGGATAAAGGAATTCTAAAAAGAGGTAAGACAGAATCCTTTCTGAATTGAAAAACTGCGTCAGTTCCAGAGAATAGATTTATGTTTCGACAGTTTTTAGATTTGCAACTTCATGATAGGTCATACTGACTGCTGAAATGGAATCAAAGATTGCCACCTATATGGGTTTGCCCTCTTTTCTTTCCATGCATGCATTCCAATTATATATTCTGTGGAAGGAAGAGAGAAGCCAGATTGTGCAGCAAGGAGAAGCTGATTGAAGGGCCTTAGCATCTGCCAATCTCAGTCATCAGTTGGTCACATTCAGAGAACATTTAGTGATACAAATATATGCAAACACTGTCCAAATAAAGAACTAGAAAACAGTGATCATTTTTTAAAAATCAATAACTTTAATGATCAGTTCTTGGTGTATAAATTGCAAGCAGCAATGCAGGAGCATATGTAGTGACTAAAGTTTTGCTATTAATAGAATTTACTCTAAAATAAAGCTTTGAATCAAATAGTTGTCAAAACAAAATTCCATTCCAAGGTTCCTGGAAGGCAATGAGTATCTTGACTGCATACAAATCTCAAAATTTCACACGTAAACTTGATTGAAAATTTCAGTTTTTTTATTTCTATCAGTACTTATTTTTCTCCAAATCTATAATATCTATAGATGAGCTTTAGTGATGAAAGATGCTGTATCGAAAGGGCTAGGTACAGGCCAAAGGTAATGGGAAGAAATAATGATTTTTTTCTTTAAGAATCAAGATTATGCCTCATAACATTTTAACATCCAAAGCCTGAACTTTTGGAAACATTACTAGTAAAATAATTGTTAAAAGTGATTCTATTACCACAGTGGGAAAATATTTCTAAATAATATAGAACATTTTGACTGAGAAATAGTCTCAATATCTGATACAAGTGCTGCATTTTATCACTAAACAATGTGTAATCTTCCATGTCAGGTACATTTACCAATATCAAAAAGAGAATATGATACTTTGCTACTCAAAAACCTTACAGTCCATTTGGGAATATAAAATAGGTATAAAAATAACAGAGATATAAAGTCAAAAAAACAAAGTCTCATACCACAGATCTTTTCAAACTTTCCTGCATATACAAACCACCTATGGATTTTACTAAAATGCAGATTCTGGACAAGTGTTTGGTGCAGTGGGTAAGGTGCTTCAAGAGATGCCAAAATCCCATATCTGTGCCTCATTCAAGTCCTGACTGTGTTTAGGATTCCAGTTTCTTGCTAATACACAGCATGGGAGGAAGCAACCTGGTTTCAGAATGGCCCATCCCTGCTTGTTGCTGGTATCAGGGGAATGACCCAGCAGATGGGCAATCTCTCAGTGATCTCTCTCTCTCTCTCTGCCTTTAAAACACATAAATACTTTTTAGATGCTGTTTCTGATTTAGGAGATCTCGGGTGGGACTAAGAGACTGTATTTCCAACAAGCTCCCAGGGTCTGCACAGCTGCTGGTCTGTGTCACTTTGATCAGCAAAGACTCATAGGAATTTCAGAAGAAGTGACATTATGTCTGTCTATCCTGGAGTAATTTAAAAAGGTGGCATCTGAACTACCCAGAAGGAAAGGGGCCTGGAGATCTATGAATGTGGGATGAAAGAGCACTTATTTTATTTGTAAAAAGAAAACTTTGAGTAAAGGCACCTATCAGAACAGCAAGAACAGTAAGTAGCAGGTGTAATCTGAAAGCATGAGACCCTGGAGGCAGATCATTCACTGACTGTGGCACTCCAGACAAGTTACTGAACCCTCAAAGACTCAGTCCTCTCACCTGTGAAATAGGAGTAAGAACAGAAATTATCTCCCAGGGTTTTTATGATGGTCATAATTAAATTCAGCAAGCAAAAACCATAGTTCTGTGCCAGGCAAATACATAATATATGTTACTTGATGGTACTATTTTCATTTTGATCAATGATAATAAACAGAAATAAGATTGAAAAAGCAAATTAAATAAATATCAACAAAGATCTAGAATGAAGGTGCTCAAGTTTTTTTCAGTGAAGGTAGAATGGTGATGTGTGAATGAAAACATCAAAAGGTAGCATCAATAAATCTTAAAGAACTCTTAGCTCCAAGTTCTACTGAGGCTCCCCAAGAGGAAGTGACAATGCAGCCCATTGTCTATGGTCCAGTCAATTTATTCTAGGTAAATTTCAACAACTATGAAGGTCTCCTATACCTCATTCTGTCCTTTTCCTTCTGATTTTTTTCTCCCAGTTCTTCCTCCACATATAAAGCAATATTTAGGCAAGTTGGCACAATGAAATTTACAAGAGGAAATTCTTCAGCTTCTACTTTTTTGCCTTACTCAGATTCTTTTCAATCACTTTACAACATAGGAACCAATTAAATCCATCCATTACTTTGCTATTTTGCTATTTTTCTCTATGTCTTAGTGGCAACTTATTTCTAATTCTTTACTTTCCCTCATTTTATTAACAAATAATTTTGTTATAATAGACTATTTCTTATAAAGACAGAAGTCATAATTTTTATAAAATTATTTTGTATTATATAAACACAAAATGGATGTGTATTATAATAGCATGCTCCAGCCATCTGGTTGGTAACTACATATAGCTTGGAAAAGCACATGTATTTAGGGTAATTTCTATAGAAACTATATTTTCATTTAATTAGAAAAATCAACGGCACCTGGTCCAAAAAAAAAGCTAGATTCTAGTCTTGGGTGGCAAAAGAGCACATAAGTTATATAGAGTGAACACCAGGAAAGAATCTAATCCCCAACTGTAACTACATTTCCTATAGACAAGAAGAATTACTTAGGGTCTTCTCAGGACCCTTAAGCATTTTATACACACAGATTTTTAATGATGTCTTTTCCACAAAGGAACACAAATTTATCTGTTGGAAAACAGTTTTTCACAACAAAGTCAAGTGTGTTAAAGTTTGCAATAAATGAAAATAATCCAAAATTATCTTTAAAAGCTGGCATTATTGATGCCTGAAGCAGGTTTCCTTCACCCTCCTTACTAAACAGATATCACTGCATTATCTTTGAGCCAAAAAAATATAAAATAATGTTTTTAAAATAATATAGAACAAGTAGTCTTTCTTTCTGACATGATAAACAAATTTGAGAAAAAACAGATTAGTCCACATAAAGTTTTGCCAAGAAACATGTAAGTGATTAAACAGATTCAGCTGCCAAGGCAATTCAGACATCCATTTGTCTATTCTCATGCCTCATGCTTGAGAACTGAGGCACTAGAAGTCTCATTTATTTTTCTTAATAAACATCTGCTGAGCACAAGGCACTGATGTACACTCTGGGGGACATGAAGATAAAGAAGATGTAGGCCCTATTGTCAACATGGCTTAGAGTCTCATAAAGGGTCTAACTTCACAAGGGAAACCAGCAATGAGTGAAGTTACAGGAGTAAAAAGCAAAGTGTTGAATGGAGGATGTATAGGGAAATGATCTCAAGCTATTCCTAGTAAGATTTCACCCTTCACTCTGCATTCTGATCCTGTTTCTGGTTAACAACATTGGGATATTCATTCTATGTCAGCCCTGGGTCATGTTTTTTTTTCTCTTGAGTCAGAATCATCAGTATTATGAATCCTCATCCCCTTAGTTATTGATGATTCCAGGAATCTTGGCACTATCTCAATTCACAGACTAAGAATTGGGTGTAAAGCATAATGAATATATGAGTTCCTATCATAGCCTAAGTCTGGGCTGACACAGATTGACACTTGGATAGACCATGTCTGATTCCTTCCATTTCTGTTATCACTACTTATATATTTTTTTAACTTTTATTTAATAAATATAAATTTCCAAAGTACAGTTTATGGATTACAATGGCTTTTTCCCCCCATAAGTTCCCTCCCACCTGCAACCCTCCAAGCTCCCGCTCCCTCTCCCATTCCATTCACATCAAGATTCATTTTCGATTCTCTTTATATACAGAAGATCAATTTAGTATATATTAAGTAAAGATTTCAACAGCTTGCACCCACACAGAACATAAAGTATAAAATACTGCTTGAGTACTAGTTATAGCATTAATTCACATTGGACAACACATTAAGGACAGAGATCCTACATGAGAGCACAAGGACTCCTGTTGTTGACTTAACAAATTAACACTCTTGTTTATGGCCTCAGTAATCTCCCTAGGCTTTTGTCATGAGTTGCCAAGGCTATGGAAGCCTTTTGAGTTCGTGGATATCGATCTTATTTAGACAAGGTCATAGTCAAAGTGGAAGTTCTCTCCTCCCTTCAGAGAAAGGTACCTCCTTCTTTGATGACCATTTCTTTCTACTGGAATCTCACTCACAGAGATCTTTCATATAGGTCCTCTTTTTCTTAGGACATCTGCCATTCTATGAGTCGAGCAGACTAAAATTTATAAATCACTTATATATATTTTTTAAATTTTTATTTACTTATTTGAAAGTCAGAGTTACACAGAGAGAGGAGAGGCAGAGAGAGAGGGCGAGGTCTTCCATAGGATGGTTCACTCCCTAATTGGCTGCAATGGTCAGAGCTGTGCCGATCCGAAGCCAGGAGCCAGGAGCTTCTTCTAGGTCTCCCACATGGGTGTAGGGGCCCAAGGACTTCGGCCAACTTCTACTGATTTCCCAGGCCACAGCAGAGAGCTGGATCAGAAATGGAGCAGCCAGGTCTTGAACCGGCGTCCATATGGGATGCCTGCACTTTTGCCAGGGCATTAACCTGCTATGACATAGTGCCAGCCCCCATATCCCTTATCTTTAATGTGTTGTCCTTTTATAATACACTCATACAACTAACATCTTTACTTGGATATCTCATACACATCTGAAAATCAGTACATCTCCACTAAGTTACTTGCATTTCTATAGAACCATCTCTACCTACCACCCCCAAATTTTCCTCACCTCAGCATATAGAATCTACCCATTTCTAGTTGGCTGGGGCAAAAGTGATAGATTTATACTGATTTTTCTTGGTTTCCCATAATCTCCTATCAAAGTCATGATATCCTCTATTGGCCCTTCCTTCAAAATAATCCAGAAAATGAATATATCTCCCTCCTTCTACTTCTAACATCCTGGTAACAGAACTTACCATCTGAATCAATGCCTCTTAAGTGGTCTCCCTGCTGCCATTTTGCCTCTTGTAATAGATGCTCTAATGAACCTTGTGTATCCCGCTTCTAGCTAAAGGATTTCCATGCTCCTAGGAGTACTGTAACAGCCTAGTAGGCAGTCATCTCTAGGAATTCCTCTAGGGTTCTTTGTTGAAAATCATTGCCCCTTCTTAGAGGCATCCAATAGCCAATCAGTAAATGCATCGGTATAAAGGCCTGAAACCCTCACTCTGATTTGGGACAACTCTAAAGGGCAACCCAAGTTTCAGAGCACCCTGTGCACTGAGTTTGGTGTTAAGACAATATTACAGCCCAGTGCTTCTTGTGTCTAATCCTGCCTTCTTCCCATCCCCGACAGGTGTTGCTCCTGAAAGCACTCCCTAACTCCCTGATAAACTCCCCAAATCCTAATCTCCATTTTGGAGTCTGCTTCCTGGAAACCCAATATGTCACATCTCCCTACAATTTTACTTTCTATACTGCGGCAACATTAAACCTTTTCGAACAAAAATCGGACCATGTCACCTGTCTGTTCAAAAGCCTTTGAAGGCTTCCCTTGCCACTCAAAGTATAAGCCCATCTTTATAATGGCCTATAGACCCACATAATATTAATCCCTATCACCTTCTCCCTTGCTCCCTTAGCCCCAGCCACAATGACATTTTTGCATTCCTAGATTATGCTAATCTCATTCTCTGGAATGTTCTTCCTAAGCTTGTTACTGTTCCTTCACAAGGAAGTCTCTGCACAAAGCCATGTTAATAGTAAAATCATCTCATCCTATATAAAATTGCAACCCTGGTCTTGTCTCTCTGCCGACATCCTCTAATTCCTTCTTAGCTGGTGTTATCATTTTTCTCAAAATGATTATTTATTTTCTGATTATTTTTCCTGGGTTTTAAACTCCACTACTTTCATAGAACCTAGAAAACTATGTGGCCTGTAGAGATGTTCAATAAATATTTTTCCAATGAACTTCTTGATTAATGGTGATATCTTTATTTGTGGATATTTCTACAACTTGTTTTCTAGCTTGGAAAGGATAATGAATTTGTTAAACTTTGAACTGATTGTCCCAAAGAAAACAGAATCACCCTAATCTCAAGTCTTTTGGTTCCACCAGAAAAGATATTGCCAAGGGCCATGCATCCTTTCTAAGAGCAAAACAGATGCCAAAGAAAATAGCTGCATGGAGTAAGTCCAGGTGAGCGTGTGCCGAACTGTACATCTCCTCCCTTTCTTATTCCCACTCTTATTCTTAACAGGGATCAATTTTCAGTTAAATTTAAACACCTAAGAATAATTGTGTGTTAATCAAAGAGTTCAACCAATGGTATTAAGTAGAACAAGAAAATACTAAAAAGAATAAAATAGTAAACTGTTCCTCAACAGTCAGGACAAGGGCTGACTTACTCCCCATGTAGGATCTCTGTCCTTAATGTGTTATACTATGCAAATTAATGGTAAAACTAGTATTCAAACAGTACTTTATACTTTGTGTGTCTGTGTGGATGCAAACTGTTGAAATCTTCACTTAGTATATATTAAGTTGATCTTCTGTATATAAAGATAATTAAAAATGAATCTTAATGAAGAATGGAATGGGAGAGGGAGTAAGAGATGGGATGGTTTGCGGGTGGGAGGGTGGTTATGGGGGAGGGGAAACGCTATAATCCAAAAGTTGTACTTTTAAAAATTTATATTTATTAAATAAAAGTTTAAAAAAAAAGAAAATAGCCACATGGAAGTAATTGCCATCAACACCTACCTTGAACATGCAGTGAGAGTAGAATACTCAGAGCTGTGGAATGTCCAATTGCCTATTTGAAATAGACAAAATAGGTTCTGGTCTCTGATTTACCCTCCAATAATTGGGATGTCTTGAATGAGTCACTTAATTTCTTAAGGGCAACAAGGTTCTAGATCACTGTTACCCCAATGTACCATTCTTAGAATACCAGCTTTGCAAGACCATGAGTGAAAAAGCATTCTGTGATCAACTAAATTTACAAATTGGAGCATTCCATAACCTATGATTGGAGGAGTCGCACAGACAAGAGGTCTTTAAGCCTTGTTTAGCCCACAGTTTTGGTTTAGCCCCCAGTTTTGCACATTTATTTGGCCACAGAACTCCTTGCATGCATAATGCACACTATCATTCCACTCACAGTATGAACCACTGAACTAGACAGCCACAGTCTTCTTTTTTTGTAAGATTTGTTGATTTATTTGAAAAGCAGAGTCAGAGAGAGAAAGAGAAAGAGAGAGATCTTCTATCTGCAGGTTCACTCCTGCATAGCTGCAATGGCTAGGGATGTGCCAGGCCCATGCCAGGAGCCAGGAACTTCATTTTGGTCTTTCACATGGGTGCAGGGGCTAAGTACTTGGGCCATTTTCTGCTGTTTTCCCAGGCACGTTAGCAGGGAGCTGGATCAGAAGTGAAGAAGCCAGGAATTGAGCTGTCCCACATATAGGATGCTGGTGTCACAGGCAGCAGCTTAACCCACTGCACTACAACTTTGGCCTCCAGAGTCTTCTTTCTACCTTGATACTTGATGAATGTATGGAAAGGAGATTGGTTGGAGAAAGAAAGAAGCAATAAAGTTACTCAAGAAATTTGATTGAGGATCTGGCCTGAGAAGAGAGAGGAGTAAAAGAGATGGAGAATAGAAAATATTCTCTTAGTAAGAAAGCAAACAAAGAAGCTAGCACTGTGGCACAGTGGGTTAAGACACAGCCTGCAGTGCCAGCTTCCCATATTAAAGCACCAGCTGGAGTCCTGGCTGCTCCACTTCATATTCAGTTCCCAGATAGTGCTACTGGGAGAGCAGAAGATCGGCCAAGTACCTGGACTCCTGCAACTCAAGTGGGACACCCAGATGTAGTTCCTGCGTTTACCAACTATAGACCAGGCTATGGCTGCAGCAGTTCACAAACTACATATTCCATGATACAAGACAAATAGGAAAAAATGGATGATGAATTGACTAGAAGATCTTGACAATTCCCAAACTGGAACTACAAGGTGTGTGACAAACAATTGTGACTAAAGCATGCTTTTAATGGTGATGCTCGACATTCCATAGTGAGTCTTTTTTATTTTTTATTTTTTAAACTTTTATTTAATAAATATAAATTGCAAAAGTACAACTTTTGGATTATAGCGGTCCCCCCCCATAACCATCCTCCCACCCACAAACCATCCCATCTCTTACTCCTTCTCCCATCCCATTCTTCATTAAGATTCATTTTTTTTTTTTTTTTTTTTTTTTGACAGGCAGAGTGGACAGTGAGAGAGAGAGACAGAGAGAGAAAGGTCTTCCTTTGCCGTTGGTTCACCCTCCAATGGCCGCCGCTGCAGCCGGCGCACCGCGCTGATCCTGGCAGGAGCCAGGAGCCAGGTGCTTTTCCTGGTCTCCCATGGGGTGCAGGGCCCAAGCACCTGGGCCATCCTCCACTGCACTCCCTGGCCATAGCAGAGAGCTGGCCTGGAAGAGGGGCAACCGGGACAGAATCCGGCGCCCCAACCGGGACTAGAACCCGGTGTGCCGGCGCCGCAAGGTGGAGGATTAGCCTATTGAGCCACGGCGCCGGCTAAGATTCATTTTTAATTATCTTTATATATAGAAGATAACTTAGTATATACTAAAGATTTCAATAAATTGCACCCACACAGACACACAAAGTATAAATTACTGCTTGAATATTAGTTTTACTGTTAATTCGCATAGTGAGTCATTTAAGAGAAACTTAAATTCTATCATGTTGGTGCTGGCACTGTAGTATATAGCAGGTTAAGCTGCCGCCTGGTGTGCCAGCATCCTATATGGGTACCAGTTCAAGCCCTGGCTGCCCCACTTCCAATTCAGTTCCTTGCTAATGTGCCTGGGAAGGCATCGGAGGATGGCCCAAGTGTTGGGCCCCTGCACACATGTGGGAGACCCAGAAGAAGCTCCTGACTCCTGACTTTGGATCGGCCTTGCTCCAACTATTGCAGCCATTTGGGGAGTGAACCAGTGGGTGGAAGCCCTATCTCTCTCTTTCTCTCTCTCCCTCTCTCTCTCACTGTGTGTAACTCTGCCTTTCAAATAAATAAATCTTTTAAAAACACTCTGACATGTGATACACTTCATAACTCCTTGTTTTCAAGGGAATAGAGTGAAGCGAGCATCTTTTGAGGTGATACCATAATTCCATGAAAAAACATGACAATTTAATGTTATTTTCAGTATGACTTTGGTATAATCTGATGTTTCATTTAAAATAGAAGGACAAATAGCTACTATTTTGTGTTTTTCCTAACTATATACATAAAGAATGTCTTCAAAAGCTTTCATCACATATCTGTATTACAGTTTTGACCATGATGACAATTGTAGTTGCAAATCGTTATTTAAGATGACTCAAACAGAAAAGAGTCTAACTGATTATTTCTATTCTAAAGGTTTTTTACAATGATTTTTTTATTTTTTGAGATTAAACTTTTAATTTACATTATAGTCAAGGGTTTAGTTCTCCACCAAATAGAGTTCAGCAAATAAAAGAAAAAAAGATCCTAGTTTAGCAAGAATACGGGCAAGGACTATAAACAACAATCAAATGGAAATATAACCATTTCACCCATATAAAGTAAATTTTAAAGTAATCACAGATAGTATAACATTTTTCCCAAGATTTATTTATTTATTTGAAAGGCAGAGTTATAGAGAGGGAGAGACAGGGAAAGAAATCTTCTATCCATTGATTCACTCCCCAAATGACCACAATGGCCAGAGTTGAGTGGTATGAAGCCAAGAGCCAGGAGCTTAATGCCTTAAGGGCTGATTCTCAGGTCAGAGTGCTGTTTGAGGTATTTGTCATTCTATGAGAAAGGGAGAGACAGAAAGACAGACAACTTCCAACCACTGGTTCATTCCCAAATGGCCCCAAGATCTGGGGCTGGGCCAGGCTGAAGCCAGGATCCAGGAGCTTCTTCTAGGTCTCCCACGTAGCAACAGGGGCCCAAGGACTTGGGCCATCTTCTTCTGATTTCCCAGGCATCTTAGCAAGGAGCTAGATTGGAAGAGGAGCAGCTGGGTCTTGAACTGGCATCCATATGGGATGCCAGTGCTTCAGGTGGAGGCTTAACCTTCTATGCCACAGTGCTGGCCCCTTAATAATTTCAAGAAGGCATAAGCTCTTTACATTCAGACTCTGCTCAGCCAGGCAAGTCACTAACCTCCGTGGCCCACATAGTAACCTGTCATGCAAGAGAACAAAGATAACCAGCATTTTGTCATTAAAATTAAATTTTGACTTTCGGAAGAAATTACATTTTAAAGCAGCTTCCTCAGACTTGGACAATATAAAGAATTGACTAAATCTAAAAGCAAATTCATGCATATATCAAGAAAATAACTACTAATACTATATATATATAATACTATATATATTATATAATACTGTATGTAATATATATGTAGTATTATACTATGTAATACACTATAAAATACTATATATATAAATATTAATCCATCATTTCATTTGTACATAATTTTTAACAGAATCAGTGAGGCAGGTGTCAGAAAGCCAGAGTTTGTCAGTTTTGTCTTGGGTTCCCTAAACTTGATGAGAAGAATAAAGAGCTATATAAATGTAGAACCAACAACTGATGTTTGTAATGCAGTTGAGAGAACATGGGCATTAGATCAGACAGTATTAGTGTGGTATCCCACTACCCTCTGCACTTAGCTATGTGACCCAACATGAAGTTTTTATATCCCTGATCGTCATTTATTTATGAGAATAGGATTTATCATGTAAACGAGGATACTTCTAAGACTGAAATGGAGGGAGTGGAGGGTACTCATAAAAATTGCTAACATGACTAAAATGACTACTTTGAAGATCTTTCCTGTAAGAAATATGACACACATATCCCCAATAACAGTCATTCCCTCTTTCACAAACATGAAAATTAGGTGTCAATGAGAGATTAGGAGGCTATGAGGAGTTTAAAAATGGAACAAAATGAATAACTGACATACTACTCCCTTGACTTAAAATACTCCCCTGCAACCCTTTTCCTAGTTAACTCCTCTTCACTCTACTGAGTTCCAAGAAAATCAGAGATTACATGATTAATATTTTAATTCACACAATGAATACGACACAATTTCCGACACACACCCTGCTTTCAGAAGCCATTATCTTCCCCAACTCATTGGGTTCAATACAATCTCCTATTTTTACAATATCTTAGCACCTTGTACGTCTACATAGCATTTTATGGTTTAAAATTACTTGTTTAATATAGAACTTCTTTAGTATCTCATTCATCAACTGGAACATAAGCATCAAAATGATGGGAAATGTTTCTCTGTTTTCTTCCCCTCTGAACCCTGTAGTACCTATTAAATGATAGAGGGTAAATATATGTTTATTAAATAAATAGATCAGGATCTATAGTCAGGATCTATAAAGAAATAAGAGTAATTTAATCACTTTGTAATTTTTTTCATCATTTTGAAGATATAGCACATAGAAAAATAGCAACCCACACAGAATGTCAAAGCTTTGGCTGTTTTAAGAATACATGAAAAAAAAGGGCTATGTGAGGGGCTGGGGTACATCTAGAAAGCTGGGAAAAGCATCTCTGGTCTACATTACTCCTCCTTCTCTAGATAGCCATGGTCTCTCACCCTGGCTAACTAAAACGCTTAATCCACTCACCAAAGAACAGGTTTTCTTCCACATTTAAATACCATTTAATGAGCTTTATGTGATGCTGCTCTTCAATACTTAATGTATCATCTTCTGTGTTTCTCACAAGCCAGCAAGACAGTCATCATATCCATTAGACAGTAGGAAAATGAGACGTGGGAAGATTAAATAACGCTCAATGAGAACATAATGCAACTGGATTTGAACACAGGTCTGCCTGGTTCATGTTGCCTCCTATTTGCTCTCCGCTTTTTCCAGTATTATCTTAAACATGCTCATTTGGAGTAACAAGATAAGAAATATGGTAGTCTAGGGTATGTTTCAATACACTAGTCAGCAAGGATGTTGTGTTTCACATGTTTCCTATCCAGCAGTGTTAAAGTCTGATGAACACTTTTCCAAGGACTCCAGTATTCAATCTCAAAATATGACGACACACTATGACTGTTCTATATTTCATACCTGTTGTGCACTTACTGTATCTATGTCAGGTCTATAAAAGTAATGAGTGTTGTGGCCAGTGCTGTGGCGTAGCAGGTAAAGCCACAGCTTGCAGTATCAGCATCTCACATGGCACCAGTTCGAATCCTGGCTGCTCCTCTTCTGATCCAGCTCTCTGCTATGGTGTGGGAAAGCAGTAGAAGAAGCCCTTGGGCCTCTGCACCCACATGGTGGACCCAGAGGAAATTCCTGGCTCCTGGCTTTGAATGGGCGCAGCTCCGGCCATAGCGGCCAACTGGGGAGTGAACCAGCAGATGGAAGACCTCTCTCTCTCCCTCTCTACCTCTTCCTCTCTCTCTCTGTGTAACTATGACTTTCAAATAAAACAAATAAATCTTAAAATAAAATAAAAAACAATGAATGTTTATTTTCAAACTAACCAAAATAAATGGCAATGAGATATCACCAAAGAATACAATTGTGTTCTTACTGAGTGCTAAATCTGCATATGCTTTGATATGGATAATACAACATATATAAGCACAAGGAAATATTGTTGAATGTCTACATATGGTTCCCATCCATAATAAAAAGTAATTGTCTTCAAAAAGTCTGAGGTTAAAAAAACCTGAGGTAATAGGTGAGCTGTAAGGTGATGTTTCATACCATTAACTTATTAATTTTAATGGAAGCAGCGGAATCTAAAATAAGAATCAGGCTCAAATAGTATATTTATCTCTTATTAACTGGTAATCATATTTAAACTACTTAACTTTAGTTAATAAACTTTAATTTCTTCCTCTATAAAGTGGGCATAAGAAGCTTCATAGGACAGATATGAAAATTAAATAAGATGACAAATCAGATCCTTAGTGTATCCTGGCTTGTAGTAGGTACACCAAAATATTAATTTCACTCTTTGATTTTAAGATAGCTTAGATGTATGAGGTATAATAAAAATTGTTAGTAGTTATAAGTATCAGAATATTACCACATTTATTTATGTAATTTTCTTCTTTTTCTACTCTTTATGTTTTCACTCCCAAATAAGGCCTAAAGACAGATTTTAACAGTCTTGACCCTTGTGTACAATCATCCACACGACGTTTTATAAACCATATAACTCTTGCCCAAAATAGTTAACACAACAGTTGTATCTCATCAGGAAAAACACAACAACTAGAGGCCAATTAATTTATCTTACATTTTTACCATAGTCTCTAATATCAAACACTACTTAGGATGAAGGGTTGTTTGGAGTAAAGATGTATATGCATTTGTTAAAAATTGAGTGGGTGAAGATTTGCAGGTGAATCAAATTACTTGGAGCTAGTCTTTTCTCTTGATTTTATTTTTGACACTTAGTGATTTTCAAACCAATCATTTGCCCATTCATTTCTACAGTATAGGAGCTGTCCTGTGCACCTCCCTCTCTGGGTCACCACTGCATCCCTGGGGCTTAAATTTAGTAGGTGGTCAATATATATTGTTGAACGAATTGGGGTATACCTACTCTAGGCAAAATGACTGTTTAAAAAAAAAAATATGTGATAGGACAAGTGTAAGGGAACAGAAGATAAAGCCCAAAACTTTCTCCCCAAAACTCACCCCAGCTGGTGGTAAATCAGTAGCTGCAAACTGTAATTTAACCCTCCATTGGCACTTTTCTGACTAAACTGCATTAGATGACAGCAAGCTCTCTAGGGCAGGAATGGCTCAAACTTCAAAAGTGAGATTAAGATGTAATACAGAAGATACTATAAGGAAACGTTTTTCCTTCTTTTCTTTTCTTTTTACAGTGTGTAATGAAGTAATAACGTGGGACATAGGAAGGAAAAATTGCTTTTTTAAAAAAGCAGATTTTTAAAGGTATTTTGTACATTATGAAAGGGAAACTGAGAAAACAACCATTTCACCTGAAAAGAGCACTTCACATATTCACCAGATTTGTCCACTAATAATAGACACCACCAGAAATTTATAACAAACGGCTCCTTCGTTTTCATTAGGAAACAAGATTATCTGTTTCTTAGGGATTTTGTGAGCATTAAATAAAATTATACATGGAATGTTCCAAACATGATGCCAACCATATGGTAAGTCCTTAGAAATGATGAGTGCTGTTGTAGCAGTATCATAGTTTCCCAAAGTAACTAGCAATTCAACATTAAGTAAATATTTAAAACCAATACATGCCAGTAACAGTCATCATTTTAAAATTTCATAAAAATATTGTTATTGTATGTACACCAAAGCAATTTACTTTAAAAACAATATTTTGATTTCTTTTTTTCCTGATCAACTTTATTTCTCTTGCTTTCATAGTCGTAATTCTATATATAAGGAAATTATATAGCCGTTTATGATTTTGTTAACTGGTAACCTACATGATAAGCAAATTTCTTCCCTTCAAATCTGCCTATTCTAATTACTACTAAATTCAAACAGTTTTCCAAAAGTCTTTGTTATTGAACATCACAGAACTATTTTATTGTAAAAAACTATCTGCCATGTCCCTTGTGGAACTATTTTAAGAATTGTTTCTTAATCTTAATCTGTTGAAAGTACAGATTGGCATTAATAAATCAGGTTACCTGAAAAGGGTTAGGGACGCTGAGCAGGATGGCAATCTGTAAGCCTTAGAATCCAATATGCTGCCCATACTGAGGGTAGCTTTGTGTGTATATATATTTTTTCTCAAATCAACATGTGACTATGTAAGAGATGAGTCAGGCTTCAAACTATGTGAAAATAAATTCTAGAAGTTCTAATGACATTCAATTGAGCAGTCTGTAGGCATAAAGGAATTTGAGACACAGAAAGTCATTGTTCCAGTACATAGTTACTAAAATGTTTTTGCTATAAACATAGAATGCCCTCTTTCTTTTCTGAGATATTTACAAAGATCCATAATATCTTACTTGAATTCTTTCAAGAAAGTTACCAGTAAAAAATGCAGTATATTTTCTTTTAGGATTTCAAAATTCACTTAGATTATTTTTACAACAAATGGTTATATTTTCTTTAAAACCTGACATGGAAAAAATATAACAATCAATCCCTCACTAAAACAATGCTTTTTTTAGAGAGAGAGAGGGGGAAAGAGGTATAGATAATCATTAACACAACTAGTATTTCCAGTCAAAATATACCTGTCATTTTTTCCTCAGGATAAAATCAGTGTACTTCTGTCAATTCATTATCCCTTAAAGAGACCTCTGGCTTTTCCACACTATGAAGTATGAGCCCAGCTAACAGAGTGGGCCTTGAATCTCAGCTCTTCCACTTAGTAGCAATCTAATTCTGTACAGATTGCTTACCCTCTCACTGCCTCGATGGTCACACCTGTGTAATAGGGATAACAGTAACCACCTCATAGGCTTATGATGATATGAGGGTAGCTCAAAAAATTCATGGAAAATATAATTAAAATATTAATTTAGGCTGGGCCGGTGCCGCGGCTCAATAGGCTAATCCTCCACCTGCAGCGCCGGCACACAGGGTTCTAGTTCCTGTCAGGGCGCCGGACTCTGTCCCGGTTGCTCCTCTTCCAGTCCAGCTCTCTGCTGTGGCCTGGGAGTGCAGTGGAGGATGGCCCAAGTCCTTGGGCCCTGCACCCCATGGGAGACCAGGAGAAGCACCTGGCTCCTGGCTTCTGATCAGCGCGGTGCGCCGGCCGCAGTGCATCGGCCTCAGCGGCCATTGGAGGGTGAACCAACGGTAAAGGAAGACCTTTCCCTTTGTCTCTCTCTCTCACTGTCCACTCTGCTTATCAAAAAAAAAGTAAAATATTAATTTAGGGAAAGACATTTTGCCTAGTGGTGAAGATTAACTACATTCCAGATAGAAGGACCTGATACCAAATCCAGCTCTGGCTCCTTATTCCAGTTACCTGATAATATAGAACCTGGGAGGCAGTACTGATAGCACAAGTCATTGAGTTCCGAACACCCACATCGGAGAACTAGATTGAGTTCTTAGCCCTCAGCTTCAGCCTCGGTCCAGCCCCAGCATTTGTGGGCATTTGGGGAAGGAGAGGGTGGGAGCTCTCCCTCTCTTTATCTGTTTCTTTACCTCTCATAAACATGAATAAATAAATTAAAAAAAATAAGTTGATTTTGATGTAAAATAATTTTGAAATAGAGGTAGGGTTTCTTTTTCTACAATATTCATTTTTCATAATATATGTGAAATGTCTTAAATGTCCTTAGACAACTTAGTGCACTGAAGCCCTGGGAACAGTATCTGGCACAAAAGCTTCCAGTGAATATTGACTGTTCTTATCAGCTATCACCAGCAACAGGATGATCATAGATGTTTTCAATAGTTCACCCACCATTTCTGACCTTCTTCTAGCCATTCCCATATTCCACGGTCAACAATCTTTAAAGATATTCAATGCATGACCTCTTCCTACTCAAATCATTGACTTTTTTCTCTAACATTCTGTGTTATAGATTTTGTTGGTCCCTTTCATCTTCAAGAAATTCTTCTTCCTGCAGTCTCAGCACTTGGCACACCGCTCTTTTCACGGCCTGACTTCTCTCCCCTCTGATTCAGCACTCTCACACCCCCCCATGCTTGTGCTTCCAGCGCTCAAGAGAGTGCGGTGACTGCCCTCTCTCCTGAGCCCCACCTTCTCCTCCTGGAAGCTACACTCTTCAGCGCTAATACGAGCACCAGAGTGTACCTGGTTGGATTGGAAAGCTGGGAAGTATGAGTTTGAGGCCAGGCTCTTCCAGGCACAAGCTGCATGATCTTGTTCAACTTCCTTCATTTCTCAAAATTCTGCAAATGCAAGGGATCTCCCCTCTTGACAGGATTATGATGAAGAATGCTGTGTTCTTGGGGAAAGTCTTCTAAGGAGGAAAAGTTGCTATGAATATTGAGATCATGAAAGCAAGTTCATTATGGGGAAATGACTAGGCTCCCACTGCTGTTATTTTCACTCCTCCTTCAGATGCTTTTCCACTCTGAGCTCCCTTGGGGGTCTCTATAGCTCTCATTCATTTCTATCCCACAAATTTCTCTCTGCACTTTGTTAACAAGTCAGTAGGAAATGAAATAAGAAAATACACAATTTTTTTCTTTTTTATTGTACTCTTCTTTCCTACTCTAATCATTCTGTCTGCCCCCAATTCTCTTCTAGCTACTCTAAGAACTAGAATTGGGTTGTGGAGAGGAAGGAAATCCAGAAGTAAATGAGGTCCTGACTCTTGTTATTGATAAATATAACAGCAACAGGAGGGGAAATCATTGGGGATAATAGTAGTTAATAATAATTATTTCATAATGAATTTATACATTCATAGAGACCAGCATTGTAGTTCAGCAGGTGAAGCCACTGCTTGAAATGGTGGTGTCCCATATCAGAGTGATGGCTTGAAAACTAGGTGCTCCTCTTCCACTCCAGCTTCCTGCCAATTCTTTGAGAAGGCAACAGAAGATGCCCCAAGTGCTTGAGTCCCTGCCATCCATGTGGAGACTCAGATAAGAGTTTCATTGTTGTGGACATTTGATGAGTAAACCAGTGAATGGAAGATATCTCTTTCTCTCTTTTTCTCTCTCCCTTTGTTTCTCTCCCCTCACCCTTCCCCACCATTGCTGTTGCTCTGACCTTAAATAAATAAATTCTTAAAAATCATACAATAATTAACCAAATAATTATTTTATAATTATTATTATTTAAAGACAACAACAAATGAAAAGCCAATCTGAGGATTAGCTAAGACCCAAAGTGTTTCACTTTGTGTGGACTTTTTTGAGCAAGGCAGCAAAGTTTACATTCCCCATGCTGTGTCTGAGTCATGGCCAATATGATTATTTCAGCTTCTGTAACCACAAGGTGAGTTCATATTATATGGCAGCCTGCTGCAAGCCTTACTATCTCTCTGTCTACCCGCTGCTTCCCAGAATATATCTTTATGGTAATTGAGCCACTTTAAGAATCACTCCCATCTGTTCTCTGCTACAAAGATAGCTACTTCAAGGGATGGTTATCTCTGCTGGTTGGATGCAGAGGGTGGTCGGGATGGGGGCTGACACAATCTACAGAGAAGTCACCTAATGTAGTTTGCATTTGTAATTCACCACTTGAGTGTTTTCGAAATGTTTATGTTTGGATGTTGTTTTCTTCATGTCCCTGAGCTAGAAGGCCTTGTCAGAAAGTCAAACTTCAAAAGTGACAAACTGCTCTGATTGTATAAGGGTGGTTTGGTTGCCAGGGAAACCACTTTAAAAGGAAAAACATATCCTATTTGTGAATTTATAACAAGAGGAGAAACAGATGCTAAGTTCCTGAGTGAGTCTAATTTACTTTGAGACACATTTGGGGGTCCATGGGTGGCAAGAATGAGGGTTTTTTCGGCCACAAATATAGCAAAAATATATGATTAATATGATGCCTTCTAACTGGCTCATTTATTATTAGTACAAAACAAGAAATTCTTTCTTCTTCTGGGATCTGTAAAACAGAAAATAAAAATCCAAGGATAAGGTAAAAATTTTCCCAAGATACTGCTGGGATCCAGGAAATCTACCAGGAATCACCACCATTACCACACCCCGAGACAGGTGATGGCTTCTGGCAGATATTAGTGATGTAATATTAGGAGAAAACAGAAACAAGGCGAAAGGCAAACCATACTTGCTAAATATCTGAACAATATGAGGAGTGATTCCTATCATAGAATAAAAGAATTCCAAGCTGGTAGCCAAAGAACTGTTTTTCTTATTGTTGCTGTTATTATTGTCAACATCATCATTCTCATTATTAACATCACCATAACTCATTATCATCATCACCAGCATCATTGCAATCCTTGTCATCTTAATCACTATTACCACTGTACAGAAAAATAACTTATTTGTTGGGCATCTACCCTGTGCTAGAAATTGTCAGTGCTTTACATTCCTTATCAGATAATTCTCAGGAGTTAGCAAGCTTTTTCTGCAAAAGGTCAGACAGAAAATACTTCAGATTTGCAGAACATATTGTCTCTGTCACAACGACTCAGCTCTGCCACTGTAGGGCCAAAGCAGCCACAGAGCTATGCAAATAACCAGACTTTTAGCCTAGTGTATCCCAGGGTCAATAATAGAAAATAATTGTTCCAATATGCATCACTATGGGAGTGGGCCTACTAGCCTCCTTATTTCCATCAGGAAAGAACTTTTTGGATTTGCCAGGATTTATTATGTAATCACCAAATGCTAAATGATTTGAATTTGAAATTCCATATTTGTTTTTATAAAGAAACACACAATTTAGGTGCTAAAGAGTTGTTTGACCCTAGACAAATCACTTTGTGTTGTTTGACCCCAGGTTCCTTACTTATAAAACACAGTTCTAACTTTGAACAGTGTTTTCAAATGCTCATTCATATCTATAAGTGAGTTCTGAGTGTTTTTTTCCAAATGAACTAGAAAAGAGAAAAAAATGGAATAGAATGAAATTTAATAGAAAATATCTGAATAAATACCATTTCAGAGACCTATTTCAGATTTACATGAACACAGAGACACAGTATTTGTGGCTCACAGATTTGAAAGCCACTAGACCAGATAATCTGAGAGCAAGCGCTCTATGCAGTTCAATAATGTTATGGGATTCAAAACTGCTATAACCCATCCACACTGCGATAAAACCACTCAAACAACACACAGAAGTGATAGAAAGTCAATAGAACTATAATTCTTATAAATCCTCTCAGCACCCAAAATCTTATCATTTTTGAGAAAATTTTAAAAACCATTATATTACTATTGTGATAAATTCTATTATAATACTACTTACGTCACTGTTATAGTGTTATAACCCTATTCGTATATTAATTAATTATAATGACACTTTTGCTATAGTACACATATAATTTTATTATGTCTGTGTTTAAGTATGTTTTGGTTGGTAAAATAGGATCAATAAAATGTTCTGTAAAAACCCACCAGCCTTTTGTAGTCCTATTTGCCTATCTATAAATAAGATGAAATCAGACCTTCGTAGCCTGTTAAATATAGGACCCTTTAAAAACAATTCAAACATATACCAAGACACATAGGCCAGTGCTGCGGCTCACTTGGCTAATCCTCTACCTACAGCACCAGTACCTGGGTTCTAGTCCCAGTTGGGGCACTGGATTTTGTCCCGGTTGCTCCTCTTCCAGTCCAGCTCTCTGTTGTGGCCCTGGAAGGCAGTGGAGGATGGCCCAAGTGCTTGGGCCCTGCACTCGCATGGGAGACCAGGAGGAAGCAGCTGGTTTCTGGCTTCGGATCGGTGCAGCACGCCGGCTGTAGCAGCCATTTGGGGGTGAACCAACGGAAGGAAAACCTTTCTCTCTGTCTCTCTCTCACACTGTCTAACTCTGCCTGTCAAAAAAAGATACATGAAAAGGATAAAACTTTCCAGTACTATTTCCATTTGAAGGTTACAGTATTCGCTATCACTAGGCCAATAATTATAGCTCACACTAAATTGCAATTCACCAGTATTTAGAACACCTCAGCCAAAAAAACTCAGCCCTTTTGGTTCCATTTCAGTGTGGAAGCCCTAGAGGAAACACTGTCTCATTTGCAGAAATGGTTAGAGCCAGAATGTGTGTGATAAATTGGATGAAAAAGACAGGAAAGACACTTCAAGAATTCACTTTCTGAAATTGAAACTCATTCTATTTTTAATCTTCTCTCTTGGGTATTTAATTCCAGATCCTAGTCAAGTCATGTTGTAAGAAGTATCCAAGTTGACAAATTATCTGTGCTTCACTTAGCTGCAATTTCCTTTTTGAAAACTATCACCATGGATTATTATTCAGAAATACAAGTTCAGTTTGGTGCCAATCTAGATGAATACAGAAGTGACTCCACCAACTGAAGAATTAAAAGCAGTAATCATAAAATGTTTTAGGTACAGAAAGTGAGTCTTCAAATAGCAAATTTTAAGTGCACTGAGTGTTTAAAAAAATCTCGAAAAACAGGTGCGAGTATAATTAAAGAGATCTGTAACTGGAGGCCTAGGATTTATAAGGATCAAAAGAGTTGATCCCGAGAGCAGTGGCTGTGTTCACAAAGCAGTTCCTAGACACTGAGGATCAGGTCACTGCTTACTCCCTACCATAACTGGGGGATGATTATATTTCACTGGAAGGAAAACTAGCATTTGTCTGGAACTCAGTGATTTTTCTTCCAGAAAGTCTTGAAAATACATCCTTCTTCCTATTTTATAGACAAGGACAATACAGTTTCCTGGCTTGATTCATTTCATTAAGATTTTCCTATTCACCATTTTATCCTATATTCAATTGCCAAATAGTTTTTCTCAGACAACGTTAAAAAAATACCACATTGGACACATTGAAATTCAATAGGAAGATAGTTGTATTTCATTCAAACTTCACCATATAAGATTGTAAAAGGCCTCAGCTATCAGAAAATTTTCTTAAGAGGACATATATTTTGTAGTATTTAGTTTTTCACATTTAATATATACCATTAAAAACAAAAAATTAATTTTATAATTTTATGAATGGCATGCATTAAGAAAAAAATCTCAATATATAACAACAATACATCTGTAGGACATAGGAATATGAATAAAGATGGCTCAACTTTCACTCACAAATGGAGATTTTCTCTTGGAAATGATACTCAATCTCAGGCAATTTCGCCTACTAGGATGTGTATGACTATGTCTCGAGATATTTTTGGTTGTCACAAAAAGAGTAAATGATATGGTCCAGGAACCTAAGGAAAACCACCACAAAATATGAAACATGAAAAATTGATTGGAATAGTGTTGCACTTTGACCCGTACAGCTGGATTTATCATTAGCAAAGTTACTTGCTCCCCTTAACATTAACCCCAAATAAGTGGGATTAAAATTCACCCTTTGCAAAATTACAATGTACTTCATGAGTCCATGTCTTAGAAAATCAAGATTCAGAATTTTTAATACCATGCCTGCCCACATTCACTGAGCCATTGTTTCCCTCTCTGCATGCGTGTGTCTCCATGTGTCCCTCTCTGTCTCTCTTGTCCAACGAAAATACTAAAAACAGATTCCCCTACATACAATAGGTACTAATTCCATCATGAAGGCTGGTTCCCATACCAACCAATTGCTGAGAGAGAGAGAGAGAGAGAGAGAGGGAGGAGTCTGAGACAGAGAGAGAGGGAGAGAGAGCAAGAGAGGGAGAGAAGGTCAAAATGACAGTCACAGAGTTAGGAAGATTAAAGTCTTAATGATCAAAGGAATTTATACTGTATAGAAGGTGAAAATAAAAACAAAGAGGAAACTCCAGAACATAGCTGTGAAACACACTACCTAGTTATGAAGGTATGGTGTCTTCCTGGGAAGGAATGAGTAATTTTTAAGTTTAGTCAACTCTAACAACCAACCAGGTCTTCAACTTAAGTGTTATATAACATTTATGTTCCATAGCACATCATACAGCTATCTGAGCATCTGTTATTCAAGAGTCATGGTGGGTAGATTATCACCCATGGGAAAGTTGAGGTGAAAAATTAAATCTGGCAAGGATCAGACTGTTTCTTATGGATGAAGAAGCAAATATTGAGAGGGGCTGTATAGGTTGTTCATACTTGATATGCAACAGCTCAAGAAAAAAAAATAAGGAATGGGAAAATGAGGAAAGATTGAGAAATCATTCAAGTCACTTTAAATTCTCTAATAAAGCTTGCAGCACTCAGCAAAGTGAAGAGGCAACTGACAGAATGTGAGAAAATATTTATAAACTATGCAACTGATAAAGGGTAAATACCCAGGATCTATAAGGAGCTCAAGAAACTCAACAACAATAAAACAAACAATCCAATTAAGAAATGGGCAAAGGACTTGGATAGGCATTGTCAAGACAGAAAATTCAAATGGCCAACACACTTGAGAAAATGATCAGGATCACTAGCAGTCAGGGAAATGCAAATCAAAAATCACAATGAAGTTTCACCTCACCCCAGTTAGAATGGCTCTCAAGCAGAAATCAACAAACAATATATATGCTGATAAAGATGTAGGGAAAAAGGTACCCTAATCCACTGTTGATGGGAATGTAAACTGGTACAGCCACTGTGGAAGACAGTATGGAGATACCTCAGAAATCTGAATATAGACCTACCATATGACCCAGACATCCCAGCCCTGGGAATTTACCCAAACAGAAAGAAATCAGCATATGAAAGAGTAATCTGTATGCCTATGTTCATTGCAACTTACTTCACAATGGCTAAGATATGGAATCAACCCAAATGTCCATCAAGTGAAGATTAGATAAAGAAATTATAGTACATATACACTGTGGAACACTACACAGCAGTAAAAAAAAAAAAATGAAATCCTTCATTTGCAACAAAATGAATGCAACTAGAAGCAATTATACTTAGCGAAATAAGCCAGTGCCAAAAAGACAAATACCATATGTTCTCCCTGATCTGTGGTAACTAATAGAGTACTCAAAGGGTAATCTATAGAAATGAAATTGACACTTTGAGATGTGGTGTTTTTTTTTTTCTTCATACTATTCGTTGAAGCCCTTACTTAGTGTAGGTTTAATTTTATGAGTATGGAGTTAAATGAAAATAGATCTTTGTAAAAAACAAGAATGGGAATGGGAGAGGGAGAGGGAGGAGAAAGAAGGGTGGGAACGTGGGCAGGAGGGATGGTAGGGTAGAAAGATTCCCTGTGTTTCTGTATCAGTATATAGGAAGTACATGAAATATGTACACTTTAAATAAAATGTCTTTTAAAAGCTTGCAAATCAGAGACCAAGATATTTTAAAGGAGGAGAGGTACTGTAGGCCAAGATTAATGGCAAATGTGGCAAATGTGTTTGTAATAGCAGGAGTATCCTGAGACCTCTACTGTTGAAAGAAGGTGTAACTGGGAGGTAAGACAAAAACCTTGTATTAAGAACAATGTCGTTCAGAGAATATATTTGATGGACCCAGTTTTGTTACAGTACCATTGTGAAAATGTACAAGCAGTTCAAACGAGATACTTTTAAAGCATACTGAAGCATGTTCAGATTTTAGTTTAAAGAATATACTTAATATTTGAGCTTAATTGGGACATTAGCAAATTCTTCAAGTTCATTTGGTGTTACATGACAGAGTTTTTTTATTCATCTTATTTTGCTTTGCTTTTCAGATGAGTTTTGATTCTAATTTCTGAAATACTAAAATAGCCAGGTATAAGCATTGTGTGAGAGGGACAATCCCAGAGTTAGAGTCCATCAGAAATAGAACTGTGCTAAAACACAGCCCCTTCAGCTAACCTGTCAAATCTCAAAACCAAAATGGGTATTAAATCATATTCTGCAATCTTTAAAAGAAAAAGCACTTTGAATCCTGAGTAAAATTATTCAGTGGCCTTGAGAAACAAAACTAATCAGGTCATAGAAAAAATCAGGTGACCCAAAAATCCAGCTTAGCTACAGAAATTCCCAAAGGTATTTATATTCTTAAAATAGGTACTTTAGCCTTGTTGAAATCTTATTACTATGAAACAATTTTCCTTATTAACAAATAAAGTTATGTAACACAGCATGGCTACATATATAGAAAAAATCTTCACAAATTCATATATTCATGTGTCATCCAATCCTACATCAAAATATTTATTCTTCTAAAACTCATTTATAAAAATAGGTTATTTGGAAATAAAGATGCTTATGCTATGGAAAAACAATTGTTTATTTAAATATCCACCAGAATTTTAAGTCTAAATTGTATTGCTTTTTTATCCAAATTCCAACAGAAACAGCTCCACTACAATACCTCAAAAAAAAGATTGTTCACTACAGACACCAAGTCTTCAACAAAGGAGCTAATAGTAGACACTGGAAAAAGTAGTCTTTTCAATAAATATACTGTGAAAATTGGATACTTATATGCATAAAATGAACATAGATTCCCCCCATTTCAATCTCATATAACATATAAAAATCAACTCAAAAGGGATAAAGATTTATATGTAAAACCTGAAAGTATGAAACCATTAGAAAACAATTGGGGCAAATATTTCAGGTCATTAGAATGAACAAGTATGTTTTGAATAAGATCCTAAAAGCACAGGAAACAAAAGAAAAAAAACACACAAATGAGATTACCTCAAACTAAAAAGTTTCTGAGCAACAAAAGAAACAATCAACAGAGTAAAGAGACAACCTACAGAACAGGGGAAAATATTTTTAAACTACACAACTGACAAGAGGATGATATCCAGAATGCATAAGAACTCAAAAAATCCAACAGCAGTGATAATAGTCCAATTTCAATTTACACCACTGCCTTTAAATATAGTTCTGGAAATTTTGGCCAGAGCCATTAGGGAAGAAAAAGAAATCAAATGGATAAAAGTCAGAAAGGAGGAAGACAAATTATCCCTGTTTGCAGATGACATGATACTTTAAATAGTGGAATCAAAGGGCTCCAGTAAGAGACTGTTGAAACTCATAAGAGAGTTTGTAAAATTGCAGGATATAAAAGCCATACACAAAAATTAATAGTCATTGTATGCACAGTGCCATGGCTGAGAAAGAACATGTAAGATCAGTATCATTCACAATAGCTACAAAAAACTGTAAATACCTTGGAATTAATTTGACCAGGGAGGTAAAAGATCTCTACAATAAAAATTACAAAACATTATAGAAAGAAATAAAAGACACCAAAAATTGGAAGAAGATTCCATGTTCAAAATGTCCATACTACCAAAAGCAGTTTACAGATTCAATGTGATCCCAATCAAAATATCAATAATATTCTTCTGATATCTAGTAGAAATGATGCTAATATTCATATGGAAACACAAGAGACCCCGAATAGAAAAGCAACCATAAACAATAAAACAAAGTCAGAGGCATCACAATACCAGAGGCATTTGTAATCAAAACAGCCTGGTACTGGCATAAAAATTGACATATCAATCAATGTAACAGAATAGAAACCCCAGAAATTAATTCACAGTTAATCTTTGACAAAGGAGCTAAAATCAATCCCTGGAGAAAGGACCCTTTCCTCAGTAAATGGTACTGGGAAAATTGGATCTCCACATGCAAAAGTATAAAACAAGAGCCCTAACTTTCACCATATTAAAAATAAACTCATAATGGATCAAGGATCTAAATCTATGACCTGATACAATCAAATTACTAGAGGAGAACATTGGGGAAACTGTGCAATACATTGGCATAGGCAAAGACTTCTTGGAAACCTAGAATCACAGACAATAAAAGCAGAAGTAAACAAATAGATTATATCAAGCTAAGAACCTTCTGCACTGCAAAGGAAACACTTAATAAAGGGAAGAGGCAACTGAAAGAATGGGAGAAAATATCTGCAAACTATGCAACTAATAAGGGATTAATATCCAGAATCTACAAAGAACTCAAGAAACTCAATAACAACTAAACAATATAGTTAAGAAATTGGTAAAAACTTGAACAGGGATTTTTCTAAAGAAAAAAATCAAATAGCCAACAGACATACAAAAAAAATGCACAGGATCACTAGCCATCAAGGAAATGCAAATCAAAACCATAATAAGGTGTCACCTCACCCCGGTTACAATGGCTATCCTCCACAAATGAAAAACAATGAGTGCCTGTTAGGATGTAAGGGAAATACACTAATACACTGTTGGTAGGAGCGTAAACTAGTATAGCCATTATGGGAGACAGTATGGAGATTCTTCACAAATCTGAAAAAATAGATCTACCGTATGAATCAGTCATCTCATTTATGTGAATTTACCCAAATGAAATGAAATCAGTATATGAAAGAGTTATCTGGACCCCATGTTTGTTGCAGTTCAATTCATGAGAGCTAACATATGGAATCAACCCAGATATCTATCAACTGATGAATAGATAAAGACAATGTGATACATACACACACAAACACACAGATAGTATGGAATACTACTCAGCTGTATAAAAGAATAAAATCCTGTCTTTTACAAAAAGTGGATCTAACTGGAAACCATTATACTTAGTGAGATAAGCCATTCCCAAAAAGAAAAATACTAGATATTTTTCCTGATCTAATAGAGTACAAAACTGTAATAAATATGAATGAAACTGACATTTTGAGATTTTAATTATTACTTATAGCCTTTGTCTCTACTGCTGAGGAATAGTGCTTTTTTCTTCTCATTATTTCTTGAATTCTTTACTTAGTGGAGGGTTTATGATTATAAAGTAAATTAAAATATGTCATTATAAAAATTTAAGGAAACAGTAAGAAAGGAAGGAGAAAGGAGAGTGGGAGCAGTGGCATGAGGGAGAGAAGGAAGTATCACTATGTTCCTAAATCTGTATACATGAAATTTGTTTACCTTATATAAATAAAAAATGTTTTAAAAAATGGGCAGTAGCTCTAAACCAACATTTTTCAAAGGAAGACATACAAATGGCCAACAGATATTAATTATCATGGAAATGCAAATCAAAATGTCAATGAGATATCATCTCACTCTAGTTATATTGGCTATTATGAAATAGGCAAAGAAAACAAGTTCTAGTGACAATGTATTTAAAAGATAACCACTGTACATTGTTGGTAGAAAATAGTATGGCATTTCCTCTGAAAAATATAAATAGAAACACCATGTGATCTAGCAATCCCTCTACTGAGAATATATCTAAAGCAAATGAAGTAACATATACACCCCAATGTTTATTACAGAACTACTAACAGTAGCCAAGAAATGAAAACAACCTAAGTGCTCATCAACTGATGAATTGTTAAAGAAAATGTGGTATAAATACACAATGGACAAATTCTGCCATAAAAAAGAGTAAAATAGTGTCAGTTCTAACAACATGGGTGGAACTGTAGGTCATTATGCTAAATGAAATAAGATAGTCACAGAAAGCTGAATACTTCATTAATATGTGGAATCCAAAAAAAGTTGATCTCACAGATTTTGAGGCTAAGGAGAATGGAGGGATAGGGATAGGGAATTATAATAGGTACAAAGTTATATTATATAGGAGGAAAATGGTCTGGTGTTCTATTGTACTGTGCATTCACTATAGATGATAATGTGCCATATATTTCAAAAAAGCTAGAAGGATTTAAATGTCTTTACTGTACAGAAATAATAAATGTTTGAGATGTACATGTTCATACTGATTTGAACATTACACAATGTATGCTTATATTAAACAGTGACATAATATTCCATAAAAAATACACAATTAAAAATAAATTAGGGGCAGGCATTGTGGCACAGCAGGTTAAGCAACTGCTTAGTATGCATGCGTCCTGTATTGGAGTGCCTGAGACTGAGTTCCTCTTCTGCTTCCTATATAGCTTCCTCTCTCTCCCTGATACTCTGCCTCCAAATAAATTAATTAATAAAATTTAAAAATAAATTTAGAAAGTATCATCTGGAGAAAAGTGTTTTAACCTAAAACTGATCTTAAGAAAATTTACTGAGTTATCACTTGTAGCATAAGAATGAGAGTAGCCAATACAAATATTTTAGAAAATCCCTTCCAGTTGGTCAGTACCCTCTACCACGTTGAGGACAGAGGAAGCACTGTTTATTAATACTCACTGAGAGCGGAAGTCTTGGCCTCAGTGTGTAAGCACAAAAGGATTATTAAAGTTTAGGCAGGGGTTTCAAAGGATATACCAAGACAGTAGTTTCTGATGTCTCCTAAATATGTACAGATCAATAAAATGATCTGCACACATACTTCTATCTATGAATGTTTATTTCTTATCACATCCATATATTCTTGCACAAATGTGTAATAAAGCATGCACCTAAATAGAAATTAAAATGGTCGGGGCCGGTGCCGTGGCTCACTTGGTTAATCCTCCACCTCTACCTGCGGCACCGGCATCCCATATGGGCAGAGGGATCTAGTTCCGATTTCTCCTCTTCCAGTCCAGCTCTCTGCTGTGGTCTGGGAAGGCAATGGAGGATGGCCCAAGTTCTTGGGCAACTGTACCCCCATGGGAGACCAGGAGGAAGCACCTGGCTCCTGGCTTCGGCACAGCTCCGGCCCTGGCGGCCATTTGGGGAGTGAACCAATGGAAGGAAGACCTCTCTCTGTGTCTCTCTCTCACACTGTCTAACTCTGCCTGTCAAATAAAAAAAAAAAAAGAAATTAAAATGGTGAAAATAAGAATACAGATTACAAATTTTCTTTTTTTTTTTTTTTTTTGACAGGCAGAGTTAGACAGTGAGAGAGAGAGAGAGAGAGAGAGACAGAGAGAAAGGTCTTCCTTTTTCTATTGGTTCACCCCTCAAATGGCTGCTACGGCCAGCACGCTGCGGCCAGCGTGCTGTGCCAATCCGAAGCCAAGAGCCAGGCACTCCCCCCCACCCCTGTCTCCCATGCAGGTGCAGGGCCCAAGCACTTGGGCCATCCTCTACTGCCCTCCAGGGCCACAGCAGAGAGCTGGACTGGAAGAGGAGCAAACGGGACCGAATCCGGCGCACCAACTGGGACTAGAACCCAGGGTGCCAGCACCGCAGGCGGAGGATTAGCCAAGTGAGCCACAGTGCCGGCCAAGATTACAATTTTTTCTCCAGACCCTAATGGATAGGTAGCACAGCTATTAAGATCTGGTTACCCATTATGAGATTCCTATAATGGGTATAAGTTAAGCTATCTAAGCCTAATGGCTGATTTTTATAATTTATTAAACTGGCTGTGCTTAATAGAAACTGGTAAATAGTTACCCTACATCTGAAAGACAAATGTTTGGGAGACATTCTTGATACCCTTCCAATTTAAAAAAATGGGACAGGGGTGGGAGAAATGACTAGCATTTATCTTCTTGCCTAAGGCTAAGTAATGCCATAGTCTTTGTGGCCAGTCATGCTCTTTGAACTCTTTCAAATTTGTCATCAAGTTGTCTCATGTCCACAGAACCCCAACAAATTAGTCCATTTTCTGTTGCTATATCAAAATACAACTGCTTGGAAAAACTGTGAAACAAAAGCTTGTTCGTCTCACCCTTCATGGGGCTGAGAAGTCTGAGATCAAAGGGCTGCATCTGGTGATGGCCTGCGTCCTTCAGGACAGTGTGGCTCAAGGACAAGTGAGCACACAGGAGGCAGAGAGATAACCAGAGCCCATTCCACCCTTTTGTCAGAAGTCCACTCCATGAATCCATCTCCAAAAGGAAACATGCGTCCATTCATTAGGACAGATCATCAAGACCCAATCACTTCTTGAAGGCCTCATCTCAACACCGTCACAATGGAAATTAAACTTCAACATGAGTTTTAGAGGTGATATTCAGACCAGAACACTCAGAGAAAAGAAGAAAGAGCCAAATATACCAATAATTTTGCCTGTTAGTATGTGTGTGGCTTCTGCTGCCTTGCCCCCACCCTTGGATCTCCCACTTGGGTCAGATTCTCATCTCTTCCTTCTCTGAGCCTCTGACCCTTCAGAGATCCAGCTGAAGTTTCTGGCTTTTCCTTGAAATGTCTTGAGAGAAAAAAACAGTAAACTATTTTATCTCAATTCTAAAACCACTTCTCTTAAACTAAATGTATTAAGTGTGGAAAAACACATTAGCATAAGCATATACATGGTTCCTCCTTGAAGGAAAGGTTAGAATAACACCATTCCTTGGCCCTTGAGCTAAATCAAGAGGAAGCTCAGCCCACCCAGGTGTTCTCCCTTTGGACACATCCCCCAAGTAAAGCTTCAGGCTCTACAGAAAGTCTGACTGCCAACTGGCAGATGGGCCTTCTGATGAAGGGCACAAATCACACAGTAGAGGAGTCCAAAAGAGATGCTTCCCATAAGTATATGGAAGTGTCTTGTGCTGAAAATTTTTTTCTTAATCAGTTCAATTAATGGCAGCATCCACCAGGCCAAATTTGCATCATTTAGGCCAAGTAGTGTCTCCACAATATATGTACCCATGTGCTTCCAGGGCTAGGACTCTCTTCCTGCTCAATGCCACACACACACACACACACACACACACACACTGCGAGGGTCAGTTGCTCTACGGCAAAGGAGCAGGAGCATGTATGAGGAGTCACTAAGAGTTTTCAAGGTAGTCCTCAGCTGAGATTCCTTGCTCTTTTTCTTTAGGTATGTTTTCCTTTGTCTTTCTTTTTCTTCATGATTTTCTTTTCTCTCATTTTTCATCAAAAAAAATTCCTTTTTTGTAACACTTTCCTTCTTCTGTGAAATAATCCACACCAATGTACTCACTGGGTCATTAAAATGGATTCATTCTTATTGCTACACAATCTGAATCCCAAAGCTATTTGCTATAAATATGAAGCTTCCAACTCCTTGGCAGTTATCTACTAGAGCAGATTGTATAAGCCTTCACGCTTACACATCCTCACAGCTACAGAAGAGTCACAGTGATAGTAATTTTGGCTTTGATGCTGTATTGGTATGGCCTTCCAGAGCCCATTCCCTACTACTGCCTCCTCTACCATA
The DNA here is from genome assembly GCF_964237555.1 of Oryctolagus cuniculus. Taxonomy (NCBI): domain Eukaryota; kingdom Metazoa; phylum Chordata; class Mammalia; order Lagomorpha; family Leporidae; genus Oryctolagus; species Oryctolagus cuniculus. The sequence continues at coordinate 115,473,839 of NC_091436.1, forward strand.
TTCACTCACTCATTATTTGTTCAATAAATCTTTTTTTTTGTTTGTTTGAGAGGAAAAGATACAAAGAGATACAGACAAGAAAGTTCCTGTCTGCTGATTCACTCCTCAAATGCTCACAATAGCTATGGCTGAGCTGGAGCTGGACTGGTTCTGAAGCCAGGAACTCAATCTAGGTCTCCCACATGGGTAGCAAGGACCCAACTGCTTGAACTATCACCACTGCCTAGCAGGAAGCTGTAATCAAGACTAGGAGCCAGCAATCAAACCCCTGTACTCCAATGTCTGGTGCAAGCATACACCAGGCTAGATACACATTTCTGTTCAATCAACCTTGATTGAGCACTGTCTGGGTACCAGGCATCACTCTTGATATTGAGGATACAACACTGAATTAAAAATACAAAACTCTCTATGCTGGTGTAGCCTCTGTTCTAGAAGAGGGAGATAGACTATAATAAGTAAAAGAAATACTTTTCATCAGGCAATGTTATGCAATGTATGTTAGAATATAATAGTGCTGAGAGAAAAATAAGCCTGGAAAATACAGATACGGTGCCAGAAGGAGGATGTGAGAGCACAATATATTTAAATAGATTGACTGAGAAGGCTCCCTTGAAGGTGACTTTTACAAAGAGGGTTGAAGAAAGTGAGGAAGTAAATCATGCATATATCTAGGTGAAAATACTCTAGGAAGAGAAAAACAGCAAATGACAAGACCCAAAGTTGAGAGAACATCTTCATGTATGAAGAGCAGAGATTACTGTGGCTGAAGCAAGTGATCCTGGGGAAAAGCCATGGGGGTGATAACAGAGCATTTGAGAACTGGGGGGCAGTGGGGAGGGACAGACTGCCAGGGCCTTGTCAGCCAGTATAAGGACGTTGGCTTTTATTCTGGGTAAGATGGAAAAATTTGAAATATCTATAGCAAATTAGTAACATAATCTCTCTCCCAGTAGCAATGAACACATCAAGCATCTACATCATGGCTTCTTCCTGCCATTCTCCCTAAAAAACAAAGCAGGGCTCCTTGAAGAAATAGCTGATTCCAAAAATCAAAACAAGTACAAAGTGACACTAAAAATTATGCATTACACATAAATAGATGGCGTAGGAAGCAAAAGTACAAGAGATCAATTTCAGGCAGCTAGGTTGGAGAGATGTTTTAGACATACAAGTGAAGATGCTGAGTGTGGAGTTGCATATATGAAGCTAGAATTCACATACAAGATGTTGTAGGGACATATAAGTGGGCTTCAAAAAGTTCACAGTAAATGAAACTAAAACAAGTATTTTTAAGTGTAAAATTTTTCAAATCCATGTACACTTTTTACATACTACATATTTTCAAGAAATTTTTGAAGACCCAGTGTATTTTAAAAATTTTTGTGGCTTAATAAAGTTACCTTTTAATTCCAGATTTCATGATTTTTTTGTGCCACAATAAAGTTAACTTTTAACTCCACTTTCCATGAATGTTTTAAAGTAGCCATAAATGTGGGAGCTTTTAAGAAATTGAGACCAGTTAAAACCTTAAGATTGAATTTCTTTTTTTTTATTTTTTTATTTCTTTTTTTTTTTTTTTTGACAGGCAGAATGGACAGTGAGAGAGAGAGACAGAGATAAAGGTTTTAAGATTGAATTTCAATACCCAACCAATGAGGAAGTACAGACAGAAAACAAATTGACAAAAAGGAAGAGGTGGGAAATGTGAAAGGGTTAAATCTGATAAACACAATGTTCAAAGAAAACAGGCAGTCGTTTTATGTGGCCAGGATTTAGGCTACAGGAATCTGAGCACTGGTGGTTCAGGCTAGCGTGGCAGGTCCAGGAGAGAACATAGAACATTTGGAATGGAGCCCAGGAAATTTCGGCTTTAGAATTCGGAAGAAATGAGAGCTAGAAATATAGCCTTAGTCATCATCAACATAAATTAAACTGAAGTTTCATAAACTGCAGAGATTGTTCTGGGGAGAAAAATAGAGGCTTGAGATAAAGCTAGAACTCTGGGGCATGAAAAAGAAAAGCAGCATGAATAGAGGTTTGTGTGAGGACAGCTACTGGTAGGCAGCTCCTTACACAATGACCTTCTCAAAGGAATGGGACTGCACTTGGCAAGTTGAAGGCTTCTCATAGGATGCTGCAGCTTGCATATAAAACTGTAAAGACACTGTCCTGCACTTCCACCCTTTAATCTCAGCGATTTCTTTAGTTTGCTTGTTTCCTATCTACAAATAAGAAAACTGTTCTCGTCAAATACCCACAGCCCCAATAGAATTTCTTTTTAAAGCTCTTCTGAACTTAATTATTTTTCAATTCATTTGAGAAAGAGAAAGGAAGAGAGAGTGCTCCTATCTGTTGGATCATTCCCCAAATGCCTGCAATAGCAGAGGCTGGGCCATGGCCAAAGCCGGAAGCTGGAAACTTAAGCCAGGCCACTCATTTGGGTGGCAGAAACCCAACTATTTGAACTATCATAACTGCCTCCCAAGGTTGAATATGAGCAGGAAGTGAAAATCAGAGGCCGGAGCTCAGTGTCTAACCCATGTACTCCAATATGGGACGAGGGCATCTTAACCAACAAACCAAACACTAGTGCAACCCACCCACCCACCCCACCCAACCCCCACTACAGAATTTAGACAGTTGTGATTATGAAACACAAACTTGGGAAGCTGCTATCTACTATATGTGCCAAACATTTACTAAGTGCTTTCTCATGGAGTCCTCACAAAAACTCTATCAAATAAGTGCTATGTTCATCCCCATTTAGTAAGAGCAAATTCTGAAAATTAACTCCCACACACCGAACTCTCACTGACATGGTCATACAGCGTGCAAGTGATAGCTCTAGCCCTCATATCCGGTCTCTCTGACTCCATAGCCCTGTGATATTAGCCATTATCCCACACGTTTCTCATAGATAAGCTTCTCAGAGGTGCACCTTAAAAGAGCAGCCAGTTAGGACCTGGGGGGCTGGAGTCAGAAGAGAGGAGTGACAGCACAGAGGTAACTGCCAGCCTGGCCCGGGTGCCTCAGTTACCATGGGAATTCTTATTTGGAGTCTATGATTTACCAAAGATGACAAGTCTCTCCTGGACCCAATTTTCTAGTGAAAAGCTATCAGCAATATGAATACAGCATATTTGAAACTTGAGGTCCACCCATACAATGGAGCCTTCTAAGAACTAGGAGACTGCTACAAAATGTGAGCACATTCTTTTTCTTTTTTATCAAAGATTCATTTATTTATTTGAAAGGCAGAATTACAGAGAGGGGAAAAGGGAAAGAAAAAGAGAGGAAGAGAAGGAGAGAGGGAGAGACAAGGAGAGACAGAGAGAGTGAAAGAAAGAGAGAGAGAGAGGATTTTCTATCTGCTGGTTCACCCCCCAAATGACCATAAATGACCAGGGCTGGGCCAGGCTGAAGCCAGAAGCCAGGAGCTTCATCTGATCTCTCATGTTGATGCAGGGTTCCAAATACTGGGCCATCTTTCACTCTTTTTTCCCAGGCATATTACCAGGGAGCTGGATCAGAAGTGGAGCAGTTGGGAATGGAACCCACATCCATATGGGATGCTGGCATTGCAGGTGGTGGCTTAACCCATTATATCACAGCTCTGGCCCCCAAATTTGAACACATTCTTATACTAACTCCAGGCAGCATCTCAAAAAATTCTCATATTTTTATATTACTTTTAGACAGCAATGGCTGATATTTTAGGCTTTTATTCACTATTCAGTGTTTCTTTGATGAAAAAAAAAAGACCTTTACAGCAACTACAATACATGGGAAATAGTTAAAGCTGTGCCACCTTGGGAGAACAAATTGAAATAGCCATGAAAATACACTAATCTTCCTAATGTGAAGAATTTGAGAAGGAAAAAAAAAATCCTAAATTTGCAAGGCAAAGGATATTTCTCTCGTTATTAACTCAAAATATAAAAAAGTACCCAGTTACTGCACATGCACACATGTCCACCTGCTTGTAGATATAGAAATAATAACAAATCATTCTGGAATGCATTCATGGTGAACTAGATAAATCCTCTTCTCCACATCTTATTTCACTTACATCTAGGTAATGTGATCCTAATTGAAAGAGCAATGCCTGGAAAAAAAAAAAGCTGTAGTACCCAGATAATATTTCATCATCCCAGGACTGACACACCCAATGGTAATTACATACACTACCATAAACAACACTGCTAACTTCGCTTACTACTGTAGATAATTCTTAGTTTTAAGGAACACCATTGGACAAAAAGAAACAGGCAATGAAACTTCCTAAGGAGAGTCCTAAGCGCCACTTGAAGTGTAGAAGAATATTTGGATACCAGGTTAGAGACAAGAGTTGGAAGGGGTGGAGAAAGAGGGGCAGAGACAAAGACAGAGAGAAGTACAAGGAAGGACAAAGGAGGAAAATAATTGAGAACTGTGGCTTTTGTGTTCTGTAATCACTGTATATAACTAAGAATATGTCTAAAACACAAAATTATATTTCTAAAACTAGTCCAAGATCAAATTATTTAAATTGTGATACGTTTCTACATTCCCAAGTTCTTCCTACTTAAATTTACATTTAATATATTTTTAATTGTAAAAATGTATAATCTCAAATTTGTCTTTAAAATTACAGCTGAAATACAAAGAATTTTTCAAATTTATGAGCTACTTTAACTACAATTTACTTAAATTTTTATTTATTGTAACATCAAATTATTAAAGTGAAATCAACTTTCCCTGGAACAATTCCAAAGTTAAGCATGCATCAGCCTCTAGCTAATTTAACATCTGTTGTCTGCTACCATTATAAACCATCATGTAACTACCATGACATGAAATAAGACAGACAGACAGGATACAGCTATTATCAATGTCAAAGGTATAGCATGACAACAATATCAAGCAATTGCACTAATAATGCTTTAGAACTCACAGTACATTCAAATCCAAGGTACCAGCTGCCCACGGAGTCCACTGCCACGTGTCAAACTAATAGATGTCAAGAAAGCACTGGTTGTAACGACAAGGTCGGTGTCAGCCAATAGAACTCATTTACGAACACTTGCCTGTGTCAGCTGCTGATGTTGATGAGCTGCAAAGATGACAAAGCTTGGTACACATTTTGCCCTCCTTCCTCCTTGCCTCCCTAGCAGCTCTGGATAGTAAATAGTAATGCATCTGTTATTCCAATTCCATCTGAATATATTAACCTATACCGACCTTACTAGTGTTCTAAGAGAAATTCTGCCTGGATTTTACAGGAAGCTGTATTTTATAAGTTAATAAGAGGGCCTAATCTGATCTGGTTGTCACTCTTAAGGGTTGATAGAAAGGCCTGCAAGCAGGAAACTTTAAATACTCCAATTTACAATAGTTTCGACATTAAGTGACACACTCAAGTTAATTCAAGTAACTTTTCTGGATACCATCTATATGACAGGAATTGAGGAAATAAAAGTGAAAACATGTATTTCTGCTACCACTTATAATCATATGAGAAAAAGAGACAAATAAACATGTAACATTACACCTAGAAATATATAAAGACACTGTGCTAGGGGCTAGCATTGTGACGCAGCAGGTAAAGCCTGCCACTTGCAGTGATGGCATCCCATATGGGCACTGGTTCAAATCCTGGCTGCTCCACTTCTGATCCAGCTCCCTGAAAATATCCTAAGAAAAGTATCAGAAATGGCACAAGTGTTTGGGACCCAGACATTCACATGGAAGACCCAAACTCCAAGCTCCAAGCTCCTGGATTCTGGCATCAACCTGGCCCAGCTCCGGCTGCTGTGGCCATCTGGGAGGCAAACCAGCAGATGGAAGATAGATAGATTCTCTCTCTCGGCTTCTGACTCTCTGTAACTCTGCATTTCATATAAATAAAATAAATCTTAAAAAATGATGCCATACTAATGGCAAGAATATATATTTTTTTAAAGATTTATTTGAAAGAGTTAAAGAGAAAATGGGATAGACAGAGAGAGATAATCCATCCACTGGTTCACTCCTCAGTGGCTGCAATGGCCAGAGCTGGGCCAGGCTGAAGCCAAGAGCCAGGAGCTTCTTTCAGGTCTCCCACATGGATGACAGAGGCCCAAACACTTGAGCCATCTTCTGCTGCTTTTCACAGGCCATTAGCAGGGAGCTGGATCAGAAGTGGGGCAGCTGTGCCCATATGGGATGCCAGCATTGCAGGCAGTGGCTTTACCCCCTAAGCCACAACGCTGGTCCCAAGAAGATGTCTGCTGTATATATAATCAAAGAAAAAGTTATAATTCAAAAATATACTTAAATGCTCTATAATTCAGTTAAAAATACTTAGCAAATCATTTAAGGAGAAAAATCAAGGAAAAAAGAATAGTTAAAACTATAATGAAATATTATTTCCTAGCTACCAAAGCCGTAATACGAAATGCTAGCAAGAATGTGGAGTGAGAGGTAATGTCACATATAGCTAAAAGGATTATACATTGGTAATCTCACTGGAGAGTAATTTGGTAATATCCTAGAAATGTGACTATGAACACATCCCATGACCCAGCAATTCCATACCTAGCAACCATGTACGTGAGTATTTGATTAATGGTTTGCAATAGAAGAAAAGAAGAAAACAAGAAGAAAATAATCTCAATGCTCATCAATAGGAGAATAGAAAAATTTATTGATATAACTATCCAGTGAAATAGTACAAAGCTAAATTACCTAGATTATGTGCATTACAATACCTGTATATCAGAAACATAACGTGCAAAATCCATATAATTTTAAGATAATAATGGCCATGATGCCCTGTGTGTTATAGATGCTTATATATATAGTAATATAAAAATGCTCATGAGAATTATAAAACATGGCATAGTAAATTCTGAGAAAGTTGAGGAAAATGAGATAGGGAGTAATACACAAGGAAGTTTCATTTAATATTGAAAATTCACTATTTGTCCTATTCCTAAGTCTGAAATATTTTAAATAATAATAAAAGGTCAAAAGTACAACAGAAATGCAGGCAAAGGAGCAATCTGTCCCTATGTAAAGATAAATAGATAAGTAACACCGAAATTAAAATGGATACAATGAATACCAGTCATTGTGGGTATCAAAAAAAAGTTCATGGAAAATGTAATTAAAAGATAAGTTTATTTTGGTGCAAAAGATTATTGAAATTCATTCATCTGAGATGTCTCTAAAAATTAGTGGAAAATGTAAAACACAAAAAAATTATGCATGGGTTTCAAAAATTTTTGTGCAAAGATAAAGTTATCTTTTAATCTCATTTTTCCATGAATTTTTTGAAGTATTCACAGAAATAAACACATATATGCTTATATACTGGTTATTTGGAAGAGCTAAGCAAGAAAATTTTCATCATATTCAAGATTAATAAAAATATTAGGTTACATTAAGATTCCCCACATAGGTAAGGGAAGAGAAATACTCTTTGCTGGGGATAGATATAAAATTACAAGCCTAATAACAGAATTACAATTCTGCTTCTTGCTGCATGAGGATCCTTTATTCTCACAGAGCATTGAGAATAAATGACAGAAAAGATGGTCTCTGCTGCACACCTACTCACACATCAACCTGATGCTTTGCTTTGCTCAAGAAGGTAAAGATACCTTAGAATGCTCTGAAGTTCAGTGACTCGTTGGACAGCTTAGCTATCCATCAGCATCCCAGATCTACTAATTCTAATACTTACACGCTAACTGATCGCCTTACCTAGAAAATGTATTATCTAAAGTGTTTTATACTACTTTGGGATTCTGTAACCAATATGGAAAGTGTTCACATTCTGGAAAACATATCTGAGAATATTCTATGTCTCTGATTTGAAAGATAATGCTGTTCTGAATACAAAGATGTTAGCTAAAAAAAAATCTGCTAGGGCGAAGTCCAAGTGTCAGAATTTCCTAATAAAAAACATGTGACCCAACCACTCATTTACAGGTTCCATTCCTTTTTTTTTTTTTTTTTTTACAGGCAGAGTGGACAGTGAGAGAGAGAGAGAGAAACGTCTTCCTTTGCCACTGGTTCACCCTCCAATGGCTGCTGCGGCCTGCGCACCGTGCTGATCCGAAGCCAGGAGCCAGGTGCTTCTCCTGGTCTCCCATGCGCATGCAGGGCCCAAGCACTTGGGCCATCCTACACTGCACTCCCTGGCCACAGCAGAGAGCTGGCCTGGAAGAGGGGCAACCGAGACAGAATCTGGCGCCCCGACCGGGACTAGAACCTGGTGTGCCGGCGCCGCAAGGTGGAGGATTAGCCTATTGAGCCACTGCGCCGGCCCCATTCCTTTTCTACTTGCTTATTTCCAACTGAAAGTCTAAGTACTCTATGTAATTTGCACAAGCATTGAAGGCCCTAATTTTCACTGCCAGGAATGGTGTCTTAGGATGAGAAAGAGACGACCTCCCCCCACCCACCTTGAACCTTGCTCTTCCACAACATTAAGCTGTTTGAGAGCAACTGGCTTTCAAGGCAAATGTTTTTGGTGGTATGAAGTAATGCCTGACCATACCAGTGTGTCCAACAGGACACAGCCTGAGAAAGAAATGGTATCATTCCATTGACTCCTCCATGCAGTGTGTTCATCAGTGCAGTCAACACATACCTATTGAACACCTCCTGTGTTGCACGCACAGCAAACGAAGAAAGGTTGCATGCAGGAATTCCCCAGAAACACAAGTTACCTAAACAAGAGCAACCAAAGTAACACATTATCACAGAGGGTGCCAGAGGAGATCAGGAGGTAAAACGGCGCATATGAAAAATAAAACAAAATAAAATAAAATGGGCCTTGGCTGCATCTTGAAGGAAACTTCAGCCAGAATCACAAGATCATGAATCTTAAAAAAAAGAAAAGAGGGACCAGTGTTCTGGCATAACGGATAAAGCTCTCGTTTACAAATATGGCATTGCATATGGTATCTGGCTACTCCACTTCCACTCCAGCTCCCTGCTGATAGGAGACCCAGGTAAAATGACTAACTCCTGGCTTCAGCTTGGCTCACCCTTGCCATCCAAGCCCTCTGGGGGAGTGAATCAGCATATGGAAGATTCTCATTCTCTTTCTCTCTCTCACCTTCCCTGTAAATGACTTTCAAATAAATAAATAAATCTTGTTTAAAAAAGAAAGAAAACTGTGATCTCACAGTGAAGAAGGTAGGAGGATGAAGTATAAAAAGAGGAGAATAAATATTCTTTAACCCATAGGGAGACCTGGAGATGAAGGAAGTATTTCCCCAGATTGGTAAAATTGGTGAAAAAGAAAATAACTGTACTTTCACATTTACTTCTGTTTCTTTGGGTAAATGGTTTTAGTACTAAGCTATAATGTATTATATGTATGTTATACTGTGTCTATTAATATACTATGAATTTTATATATACAAATTTCTTCAGAAAAGTCTGTTTTTTATTATGTGGATACATTAAACATAAATATAAAATGACACTGCTATGAGATAGTGAATACAACAAATTACAAATATTTTCAAATCTTAGTTCTTTGACATTAAATACAAAATTAAATAATTGTAAAGATAAGAATGTAGACATTTAAAGAGCTTAGTACAATATCAAATTAATGAGGTTTAATCAGTTGCCAACCCCTTTCTATGATAAAGAAAGAAGGTTCAGACATTCCTAGGACTAGGGGGAAATGTGGTATTTACATGTTTATAAACCAATTGTATATGTAAATTTGTTTTGTCTGAGTAGGGGTAAGATCCCTAGGAAAAGCCTCCAGGATAAGGAGCAAGGAGAAGGGTTAAACAAATAGTCTATGATAAATGATAAAGTAATGTGAATTTTCAGTTTGAGTCTAGAGAAGGCACAGGAAGGAAAGGCAACCAGGGGAAGGGTGTGGCAGGGCTCTGCAGTGAGGAGCAGAGGGACCAAACAGTTAAGGTGTTGTGGGAGGGCTGTGGGCTTGGAGCTACAACATCTCAGGTGGCTGCAGCTCAAGTGCAAGAGCCCCACTGCGGATGATTCCAGAGAAACTCTAGGGAGAGTATGTCCTGTGAGGCAATCAACCTCCACTAACTCTCCAACCTTCACCAAATGTCAACTCCACTTAACTCTTTTGTGTTAGTGGTATTCGAAGTAATTCAGTCAAGGGGGCAATTGATAAAACGAGATGAAATAACATAACAAGATGAAGTAAGAGAACCAGAAAGTTGATTGAGGATCCATCAATGGAATCATGCGGAACAAGAGATTACTTGCTTTTGGACTTCATACTGCAAGAAGGAAGAGGAATCAAGCCCATTTATTTAGAAATGAAAGGGGAAAATAACATTGTAAGACATACATGTGGAAAACGTCTACAATAGCTTTCTATGGATAATTATTAGAATATTTTCTTTTTCCCCCTAATTTCCAAATAATATAAAGTTAGAATGAAATAGCAAAAATAAATTATCACTAAAATGTAAAATACACTCTAACAATCATTTTAAACCTTTCCTGTGTATTAAGAATTAGGAAAACAGAGCTCCCACTATGAATGCATTCTCCCCTTGTTTGCATTAAAGAGATATTTGCTTGCCTGACTCAAATCTAGCCCGGTCAGCAACATGGCATAGGAAGAGGCACTCACCAAGACAGATTCACCAGTGAGGAGTATCTGCTAGAAGTATTTATATCCGTAAACTTCAGTAGTACTCAATATAATATATATTGTCTAGTGAAAACTCCATTTACTACAGCACAATTTAAGAAAAACACCAAATAAATTTGTAGCACAATTATGTCTCATCAAATAGTGTATAAGTATGTCCCCAATATTTTGTATGGCATATTTATACTAAAAATTATTGTCATTTATCTGAAATTCAGATGTTATTGGCCCCCCCCTACATGTTTTTATTTGCTAACTCTAGCAATACATTCTGTGCCTTCTGCAAAGACTATAACAAGTGTTGGAGAGCTACTTGGGCTACTTACTACTAGTGCGATGTTTTAAGAACACAATTTTTAAAGTAGAAAATAGAGAAAATTAGTTGATTGCAAATCCATTTTCAAACACTGTTAACCTAATTGATGACAGAGAGAAATAGCAGGTGTATCAAAGATGGCAGCTTTGATAACACAAAGAACCCCTATCAGTAAAGCTAAATGAGGATAGTTGAAACATTTCTTCCAAAATGACAGTAGTTCTTCTGGACATACAACCTATTGCAGTCATTATTCTATTTTTCAATTAAATTACTGAGAAAAGTAAGAACAACGTGGACCACAGCAAAGTGAATTTTAGATATAGAAAACTGTTCATTTTGGCCGGCATGTAAAGGCATGTAAAGCTGTGTTCTCATCAAAAATGGTAACAAGCACCTCATAATTCAACTATATGTGTAGTGAGAAAACATATGTCCAGAGCCATTTTCTGCAAGGCAATGATCTTGATAAGCTTTATAGTATGCTTCTTTTTTTTAAGATTTGCTTTATTTATTTGAAAATTAGAGTTACACAGAGAGAGGAAGTGACAGAGATCTTCCATCCACTGGTTCACTCCCCAATGGCCACAGTGGGATGTGAATCATTGCTCATGTGGGAACCCAATGCTGCAGGCAATGGTTTTCCCCACCACACTACAGAACCCGACTCCAAACCTCTATACTTCTTTAAGAACAAAAGTGAATTTTAAGTTTAAGTGAAAAAGTGGTATATATCGCAAGCAAGATTATATACCTAATAATTATTTTAAATAATGAAGGCCTTACTTTTGTCTATTTTTTCTAGATTTGCAAATAATGGTTTAAATCCAGGATCTGCAACTAAAGTCCAAGGACAAGTTTGGCCCACCACTTACTTTTGAAAGTGAAGTTTTATCTAACATCGTCACATCCTTTTATTTACATATGTCTCTTGCTACAAAAGCAGGGTGGAGTAGTCATAGCCAGCAAAGACAAAAATATTGACCACCTGACATTATATAGAACAATTTACCAATCTCTGTTCTAAAAAGAAATTTACTAACAACCAAGTGTATTTATCTCTCCACTGGGGCTAAATTGGATTTATTTGGGGCAGTATGGCAGCCTCAATAATTTAGACTTTGTATACCAGACAGAAATAAAATCTAAAACATGGTCAACATAAAAATGCCTAGCAAAGCAACACAAACAGTAAATCTAAAGAAAATGGCTCTCTATTTATCTGCAGGCTTTAGGCATTCTGAGCAGATGATTCAACTCAGTTCTTTACGCCTATTAAATGAAAGAGAGGAAATAGTCGCCAACTCATTATAAGAATCAGATTAGTGATACAGTTTGAATACTTTCTACTTTTTTTTCTTTTTTACAACTAAAAATCATCAAAATTCTAGCCTCTAACAAATCCCACCTTCACTCCTAGCATAAATCGAGTCAAACACAAAACCAATCAGTCCCCCTGATCAGCTGTTATATCACATTTCAGGAACATACGAGATACACATTTACTGTGCAAGTCTGTTTAGATGAAATTGTATCCAGGCTTCCATTTTGGTGATGCCTCCAGGAAGCTATGCAAAATTTATTCTTTGAAGCTTGGAAAAAAGCCTCCCAGAGACAATCTATCTGGACTGCTTTCAATTTCCAACAGGAAATCATGCAAACATTGATTATAGATATACCTCATTGCAGAAAATTTTTGCATTACATTCAATTTCTATTAATTAAACCTAGATGTGGCACCCAGTGCTGCGGAAGCAGGATCCAATAGTCTTTCCAAATCACTGTTCTGAACTTTTCCCTGCTACACTTGTGGAAAGACAAGCAATGAAGCCATTAAGTGCTCCTCTATGTAGCCAGAGCCTAGAAACATTAATCTGGTTTGAACTGGACCTGTATATTGTTTACACATTGCCAATTTTGCATAGTCATCATAATTAGATTTATGTTTCTTTGGGGTACCTTTGGGAAGGTTAATGGAATTACGGTCAGGGGGAGTTTAGGTTTTCTGCACCCCAACCGATGCCTTTCATTCCAAGCTTATGGGGAAAGGGGAGGAAGGGAGTTGGTTGAGAGAGGTAAATAATTCTCCGAAGAGATCGGAAATGCATGAAGTGTATCATTCTGATTCTTAACAGAGCAGTAGGTTTTAGAAGGCTAAAAATCACTGACATAATTTTCCTTAATATTGAACAACAGTCTTAATCAGGATCCACTCTGACTTCTTCATGCACTTTGTATCGTAATTTAACCATTAAAACAAAATCACATGGCTCTGTACTCACGAAATATACAGATTCAAATCTCTTCTTTTAAGTATAGTGAAACTAAACTCAGGTAAACAAAGGAAAGTCTTGGGTTGGTTTTGTGGACTCACCTCTGGGATGTTACCTTGCAGAGTAATTTCTTGGAGGCAGCAGCTTTAGTGTGAGGTGATATAAAGGAAATAGGCAGAAAGGTAGGTAGGAATAAATGAGTTGAAAGATTTTTCACAATTTCTACACAGCTCTGCACTATAACTTTACCCCCTTACATGTCAATCTAGTACGCCAACCTCCTCATTATGCACCTGCCTGTCCTGCATCCGGAAGGAGAAGGCATCATGAGGGCAATGTGGAAGTTAAACTCCAAATGGAGATGCCATGAAACGCCCCAAAACACTAAACCCAGCCCAAACACTGCCCATTTGTCTATTCCATTAGGGGATCACCGCCTATCCCATAAAATATGCTATCACAAGTGAGCAACCCTTTTGCCTTTTTGGCTTCTTGCCCTTTCTGTTGGCCCTTCTCTCTGTCCTTTTCTCATCCTCTCCTCATAGGCAATTTTCTGGCCCACTCATGACAGGTATCTCTCCAGGATAGGTTACCCATACTCATTCATTAATGTATATATCTATCTCACTATAAATAAATCCTGCTCTCACTTCTGTACTGTACTTAGGCTTCTACTTTGAATTCTTATCTCTGTTGGGGCAAGAGCTTGGAATAAAAATTGAAATGCATATTCCCAAAACACCAGGCTCTCAGTCACTGGGAAAACTACACTGATGGCATAGGTAACTAGGAGGTCATGTATAAGAAGAAATAGCTCTTTGTGAGATATCTTTGAGGCAATAATTTAACCCACATCCTAACTATAGAACCATTTAAGTCATCCTCAGAAAAATAGCATTTTCATTTTTTTAAACATTTATAATCTGAAAGCACATATGATAGAATCTCTACATATTAGTTACTAATAATAACTACTAATATTTATTGAGTAAAAGGTATGTGATAGGGATACTTGTAGGGATTTTTAACATTTGCCAGATTTACAATAGCAATCTTATCTATGAAGGATTTGATCAAATTGGTAAAGCTATAAAATTTCAGTCACAAATTCACCTTGACAAAGCATGGAAAAGCAAGGAAAAATAAGCAAAGGTCACCTTGATGAAAATTCATTAACAAGGCACACACAGGAGTTTTCCTAATTATCATTAAATGATTTAGGAATTTTTCCAAATGAATATAGCTGCTGTTCTTTTGCAAATAAAGAAGTGAGAAAATATAGAATTTTTAAGCAAGTCTAGGAATTTCTGCCTATCATAAACTTCCATTTATTGATCACTTTCTGTGCACCAGGTGGTTTAATTCAGTTCAGTGTTTCCAAGCCCTCACAAGCATACAGGCTCTGTATTATTTTATTCTGTTTTATACACAAGGGATCTTAATATTTGCCCAAGGTAGCATGACTAACAAATGACCCAGTTGGGCTTTCAACTCAGGATGGATGTCCCCACTTTTGGCCTCATTCTCTGCGTCAACTCTGTTCACACAGCTGGTAAATGCCTTGTGATATGCAGAAGTTTCCACTATGAACAATAGACAAAAAGGCATATCATTTAATTTGCATAAATGAAGCTAAGCCCAGCGATTTTCATTTGCATGCAAATCTCCTTAACCCAAACTATCAAAATTATTAATCTTTCAGAAAGACAATTAAGATACCTGTACTATAATCAAAAGATATTTTCCTTTTTAAGTGAGAACATGGGAGCCATCAGAAGACAAAGATGTTATAACTTTGACACCATTTTTGCTCTAGAAAGGCAAACCAAATGTGGCATAGCAGGTATAGCCACTGCCTGCAGTGCAGGTATCCCATTAGGGTACCAGTTTGAGTCCCGTCTGCTCCATTTCCAATCTAGCTCCTTCTATGGCCTGGAAAAGCAGTAGATGATGGCCCAAGTCCTTGGGCCCCTGTACCTGCATGGGAGACCTGGAGGAAGCTCCTGGCTCCTGGCTTCGGAACTGTGCAGCTCCAGCCATTGCGGCCAATTGAGGAGTGAATTGGTAGATGGAAGACCTCTCTCTCTCTCCCTCTCCCTCTCCCTCTCCCTCTCCCTCTCCCTCTCCTTCTCCTTCTATGTATCTCTGACTTTCAAATAAATAAATACCACAGTGCTGTTTAGAACATCTGCCATTCTATGAGTCTGCTGTGTATCACACTTCCCATGTTGGATCATTCCCTCCATTTTAATTCTATCAGTTAGTATTAGCAGACACTAGTCTTGTTTATGTGATTCCCACTCTTATATTTAACAGAGATCACTTTTTAGTTAAATTTAAACACGTAAGAATAATTGTGTGTAAACTAAAGAGTTCAACCAATAGTATTAAATAGAACAACAACAACAAAAATACTAAAAGGGATAAAGTATTAAGTTGTTCTTCGACCGTCTGGACAAGGGTTGATCAAGTCATTCTTTCTCATAGTGTCCATTTCACTTCAACAGGTTTCCTTTTTGGTGCTCAGTTAGCTGTCACCGATCAGGGAGAACATATGATATTTGTCCCTTTGGGACTGGCTTATTTCACTCAGCATGATGTTTTCCAAATTCCTCCATTTTGCTGAAAATGACAGAATTTCGTTTTTTACTGCTGTATAGTATTCTATAGAGTATATATTTCATAATTTCTTTATCCAGTCTACTGTTGATGGGCATTTGGGTTGGGTCCAGGTCTTAGCTATTGTAAATTGAGCTGCAATAAACATTAAGGTGCAGACAGCTCTTTTATTTGCCAAATTAATTTCCTTTGGGTAAATTCCAAAGAGTGGGATGGCTGGGTTGTATGGTAGGGTTATATTCAGGTTTCTGAGGAATCTCCAGACTTAAATAGTGGCTTTACCAGTTTGCATTCTCACCAACAGTGGTTAGTGTCCCTTTTTCCCCACATCCTCACCAGCATCTATTGTTGGTAGATTTCTGCTTGAGAGCCATTCTAACTTGGGTGGGGTGAAACCTCATTGTGGTTTTGATTTGCATTTCCCTGATTGCTAGTGATCCTGAACATTTTTTCATGTGTCTGTTGGCCATTTGGATTTCCACTTTTGAAAAATGTCTATTGAGGTCCTTGGCCGATCTCTTAAGTGGGTTGTAAGACACTGTGGAAAAAAAAAAAAAAAGAAAAAGAAAGATCTCTGTGAGTGAGATCCCAGTAGAAAGAACAGGCCATCAAAGAAGGAGGTAACTTTCTCTGAAGTGAGGAGAGAACTTCCATTTTGACTATGACTTTGTCTATAAATTTCCAAAGTACAGCTTATGGATTACAATGGCTCCCCCCCCCCACAACTTCCCTCCCACCTGTGACCCTCCCATCTCCCGATCCCTCTCCCATTCCATTCACATCAAGATATATTTTCAATTATCTTTATATACAGAAGATCAATTTAGTATATATTAAGTAAAGATTTCAACAACTTGCACCCACACTGAAACATTAAGTGTAAAATACTGTTTGAGTACTAGTTATAGCATAAATTCACATTGAACAACATATTAAGGGCAGAGATCCTACATGAGAAGTAAGTGCACAGTGACTCCTGTTGTTGACTTAACAAATTGACACTCTTGTTTACGGCGTCAGTAATCTCCCTAGGCTCTTGTCATGAGTTGCCAAGGCTATGGAAGCCATTTGTATTCGCCGACTCCGATCTTATTTATTTATTTATTTATTTTTGACAGGCAGAGTGGATAGTGATAGAGAGACAGAGAGAAAGGTCTTCCTTTACCGTTGGTTCACCCTCCAATGGCCACTGTGGCTGGCGCTCTGCGGCCGGCACACTGCGCTGATCCAAAGCCAGGAGCCAGGTGCTTCTCCTGGTCTCCCATGTGGGTGCATGGCCCAAGGACTTGGGCCATCCTCCCCTGCACTCCCGGGCCACAGCAGAGAGCTGGACTGGAATATCGGCAATGGGGACGTAATCCGGTGTCCCGACCAGGACTAGAACCTGGTGTGTGGGTGCCGCAGGCGGAGAATTAGCCTATTGAGATACGGCACCAGCCCCGATTATATAGTCAAAGTGGAAGTTCTCTCCTCACTTCAGAGAAAAGTACCTCCTTCTTTGATGGCCCATTCTTCCCACTGGGATCTCACTTACAGAGATCTTTCATTTAGGTTGGTTTTGTTTTTTTTTGTTTTGTTTTGTTTTTTGTTTGTTTGGGTTTTTTTTGCCAGAGTGTCTTGGCTTTTATGCCTAAAATATTCTCATGGGCTCTTCAGCCAGATCCAAATGCCTTAAGGGCTGATTCTGACACCAGAGTGCTGTTTAGGACATCTGCCATTCTCTGAGTCTGCTGTGTATCCCGCTTCCCATGTTGGATCGTTCTCTCCCTTTTTAATTCTATCAGTTAGTATTAGCAGACACTAGTCTTGTTTGTGTGATCCCTTTGACTCTTAGACCTATCAGTGTGATCAATTGTGAACTGAAATTGAGCACTAGGACTAGTGAGATGGCCTTGGTACATGCCACCTTGATGGGATTGTATTGGAAACCCCTGGTATGTTTCTCACTCTACCATTTGGGGCAAGTCCAATTGAGCATGTGCCAAACTGTACATCTCACATCTCCTCCCTCTCTTATTCCCACTCTTATATCTAACAGGGATCACTTTTCAGTTAAAATTTAAACACCTAAGAATAATTGTGTGTTAATTACAGAGTTCAACCAATAGTCTCAAGTAGAACAAAAAAAAATACTAAAAAGGATAAAGTATTAAGTTGTACATCAACAGTCAGGACAAGGGCTGATCAAGTCACTGTTTCTCATAGTGTCCAAAAAGGAAACCTGAAGGTCTTTTTTTTAAAAAAATGCAAAAACCAGAAAGAAATATCTTTGTGGTACAGCAGGTTAAGCTGCCACCTGCAAGCATCAGCATCCCGGTTCCTGTCCCAGCTCCTCTGCTTCCAATTCGGCTCCCTACTAATGATCTAGGATAAGCAGTGGAAGATGACCCCAGTGTTTCGGACCCTAGCACCCATGTAGAGACCTGGGAGAAGCTCCTGGCTCTTGGCTTCGGCCTGGTCCAGCCCTGACTGTTGTGGCCATCTCGGGAGTGAACCAGCAGATGGAAGATCTCTATCACTCCCTTTCTGTCTTTAACTCTGACTTTCAAATAAAAATAAATCCCCTCCAAAAAATAAAAATGAAAAACCTATGACAGAAGCAATATATTCAATCATTAAGATTTTATAATAGTGCCCCTTAACTCGATCCAAAGTTTTCAACTTCATTCCATCTAATGGATCCATGTGTATAAAACAAATGGCCCATAAGTGGAAACTATTACATTTTGTTCTTATTAATCTCCACATGAAATTCATTTCTTCATTCATTTATGAATATAATAAATCAACCACTACAGACTTAGCACTATCTGTGACTTTGATATGTACAAAAATCATATATAAATTTTTGTCACATTATAAATAGTACAGATACAGCAAAATATCACTTGTTATCATCACTATTTTGAAAAATACAGGTTATTAGAACTAACTGAATTTTGTTATTTAATATATGAATAATGAAGTATGTATTTTTATTTCTTTATTTTTAATGCTAACACCTGCATTTCAATGTAAGTAGTTTACTTTATTGTGTATATATTTTATAATATATACATAAAAATAGAATGCTAAAAAGGGAACCAGACTCCTACAAGAAGTCAAAGGGTGTATGGCTCAGAAAAGTTTGGGAAGCCCTGCCTTATATGGTGAGTTCATTTATTATATTTATTTTCTTTTTTACCAGGATAGCAAAGGATCACAAGATATCATTATAACTATGGAAAAGGTTCCTCTAGGTTAGAAGACAAATTTTGCATGTAATAAATTTGACATGCCCTGCTTTTTCCAGGAATAAAAGCATCAACATAGTTCCACAGGCACATTACATAAGCTATAAGCCTGGAAATCATTAGCTGGATACACTTCATATGTCATCGTGGCCAACATGTTAGCAGAGAATCTATGCTTAAAGCAATCTAACTTAGTAATTTAGGACATCAATCACTGTGGATTGGGAGTATAGTACTAGATCCACCATGGTACTAAGTCTTTGAGAAATCTAAAGGAGGAGCAACAAATGTGATGAGTGAGACAGAGAGAATGACTTACAGGGTAAGTTGGATAGCTGCATCAGTAAACAATGAAACAGTCATGCATAGATATCAGGTATGGCCCAACCTTTAACATTCAATACCAAACAATCATTTGAGTCATATATCCCCAAAACTAAGGGATAAGGGGAAAACAGCAAACAAAGTTAAGAAATTGTATATAAAATACAGCTCATTTTAAAGTTTTTTAAAAGACATATTTTCTTAAAAGTTTGCAGTACTTTACTTTTGAAATAAGAAACATTATTTTCATCATCAAGAAACTGTAAAAACCCCACAGCTAAATGTGTGTATATGTGAATATATTTGTTCTATTATCCATAAACATTCAATGAGAAAGATAAGTCCACTTAATTTATATGGAAAAGATTCTCTGAACAAACACAAAACTATCTTAAGAAGATACAAATATACCTCTTATACCTCTAATACATAAATAAAAGCATACAAAAAATAAAGTTAACCTTGAGTGAAGTTGTGACCCTGGGTTGCAGACCTGGAAACACAGGGACTAATTTGCATAAATTTTTATTCACTTATTTGAAAGGCAAACAGGTTGAGGAAGAGGGATTGGTGGAGGGGGAAGAGGAGAGGCTGAAGCCAAGAGCTGGGAACTCAATCCAGGTCTCCCACATGTAGCAATGATCCAACTATTTCAGCCATTACCTGCTGTCTTCCAGGGAACTGATTAGTATAAGGTTGGAATCAGGAGCAGAGCCAGGACTCAAACACAAGCACCCTGATAAGTGGTGCAAGCATTCCAAGCAGTGTCTTAACCCCTGGGCCAAACACCTGCCCTAATGAGTCTTAGAAATTTGGAGCAACATTGACCATGAAGTGACTTATCATATGCATCTCTATATTCTGGGTACCAACACACTAGTAAGAAGTGCCACCTAGATTGCTATAGGTGATGGTATGAACATAAAGGACCAGTTAAGACACTGCTCAATATGCAACTTTCCACATAACTCTGGCTTCCTGCTAATGCAGACCCTGGGAGGTAGAGGTGATAGCCAAAATAATCAGGTTCCTGCCACAGACATGGCCCAGCATGGCCCTAGCAGAGGCAGGCATTTGAGAAGTGAACTAGTAGATGGGAAATCTCTCTCACTTGCAGTCTCCCTGCCTCTCAAATAAACAAGCATATCTCTTTTTAAAATATTTATTTATTTATTTGAAAGAGTTACAGAGAGAGAGGAGGAGAAAATGAGATGTCTTCCATCCACTGGTTCACTTCTCAAATGGCTTCAAAGGCCAAGGATGGGCCAGGTGGAAGCCAGGAGCCAGAAGCTTCATCTGGGTCTCCAATGTTAGTATAGCAGTGCAAGGACTTGAGCCATTTTCCACTGCTTTCTCAGGCAAAACAGCAAGGAGCTAGATTGTAAATAGAGCAGCTGAAATTCGAACTAGTGCCCATATGGAGTGCCAACATCACAGGTGGCAGCTTTACCCACTATGCCACAGTGCTGGCCCCCAAACATATCTTTTAAAAAACATAAAATCTGTAGCCACTGGTAACCAATTTCCAGTCACATGGCAAAACTATTCTTCTGAGGAAATGAAAGAAGCCAACATAAAAAAAGAATCAGATACAAGTTCCCAGGAAATCACCTGGCTGCTATAAATCCCAACTTTGAATACCAGGGAGGGCCTGGGAATCCCTATCCCAGTTGAGATCTGGATTTTCACCCTTGGCTTGGATGTGTGTAAGTAGCATCTTGGCACAAACTACATAAAAATTAAATTCTATCACTTGAATCCTGTCCTGATTACTGTACTGAAAATACCAGTGTTTTATGATTCCTGAATTTCTTTCATCTCTGCCAAAAAGGTATAAACAAAACAACTTTTAAGTTTCATGGCTTTGTGCTGTGAATATTAAAATACAGAATCCACTTCAGGCAATGAACTTCAACCTAAGAGAACTCAAAATGTTGGTTGGCTATTTAAAAGAGAGAAATAAATTTAGCCTTAACTTGGATAAAGTGATCAAATCTAATTCTAGATACTGATTTTAATGAGGTAATGATAGTAAAGAAACCACACTTATTTCTATTCTAAAGAATCTGCTACTTTAAGCACTCTAGAAAAGATGCTGAAAGTTAATTGGAGGCAATTTTAAAAGAAGTAATTAAAGTGCCAATTTCAGATTTTCCCTCTTTGTTTTATTTCTACACTGTGTTTAATTGAACTTGCTGAGCATTTAATTGATGGCAATATCAAACAGTATGTCAAAGTCAATTTCTTTCTCTTTTCATCAATTTCAAAATCTTTAATTCAACTGCAAATGCATGCAATATACTGAATTAATCTTAGAACCATACTAAAGTTCAAATGCCAACTCATGAATTTTAAAATTCATGATGTTTCTCACACTCATCTTCACCTTCCTCTTCCCCAGAAGAGATTATGCCTTGATACATAAATGCCTTTAGTAAATTACAATACATTTGCTTTCCACAAGGGTGTTGGAAATTCATAAGATTTCCCAACTATTTTCATGTGTCAATGCCACTGAAGAAGGCAGAAAAGCTTAAGTAATTAGTTTTAAAAATAAGCCCTTAAGTTGAAATTAAAACACAATTTTTCCCCTCTGGATATCACCCATGATGAATATTTTAATTTAAGGTAAATCATTGCTTCACCAAAGTAATCCTCCACTTAACTCTCACATTTTTTGGATGAAATATGACTTGCTAGTTAGCATTGTATTGATTTGTCATCATGTGCTATCTCCCTTATTGGACTAGGAAGTCATTGAGGGCTGTGGGTGGTTTATACTCATAGGATCTCTGTTGTTTCCACAGCACCTAACCCACTGCTTTTATTATATAGCGTTTGAGAAAATAAAACTCATTTGCAAAGCCAATCAATTTCTCATTAAGTTAGTACAATGCTGGAAGAGATACCAAGTGCCTTCACTCAATCAGTATCTACCTAAACTCTGCTTAGACAAGCCTCCCTAACTAAGCATATTTGGCACTTTTTTTATATGGTGTGATCTAAATACCCAGAAAAGTTCATTTGCTCCCCAGCACTCAGAAGGCTGTGCAGCAAATGTGTGCACACATATAACATATGTACTTAGAATTTCTCCCTAAAATGAGGGAGAAAAGTCCATCATTTATTCATACATCAATTTGAGTTACTTCGGTCAAGTTATTTTCCACAGTCTCAGGAATTAGGATAATAAGGGTTTTATAAGCCAAATATCCTGCATGCATTTAATCTAATAGGAATAGAAATTCACCTATTATTTTTAGGAGCACAGCTGGTTTATCCTCATATATATAAATGTTTAAGATTTTGACTTAATAATCCAAAAGTTGTAGTTTAAGCAAATAATTTTTTAAATAATAAAGTGAACAAAGACATGTATAACAGCATTTTACAAAGGGATATATAAAAATAAACCAACTTATCAATAACAGAAAAACTGGGTTTTTGACTTTAGTTTTTAATGAACTTGTTAATCAAACAAGCTTCCATTTCAAAACAAAACCCCAGATTATATAGTTGTTCACAGTGATTCATTTATCTAAGTAATATACATACTCTGTTGTAGTATGTTAACTAAATTCCCTGTGATAAATAAAATGTTTCTAAAGAAATGCCAATCTTCACTTTAGATGCTGTAATTTATCATAGGTAAGTAGGCAGTGTCTTTTTATATGTCAAATACTAGGATCACAAGAAGCCAGTCATTTTAAGAATGTTTTAAGGGAACAGCTTGCAAATTCCAGGGGTGTTAAAACCCTAAGAATGTGCAATTGTAAGAATTTCCAACCATCACAAGTATGGCTGAAGACTCTTCATGCCGTTCTTTGGAAATGAGATCTCAAAGCAGTGTAGTTCAAAATGCAAAGTGTTTACTGAGACAAAATGTGTATGTACAATTTCTCTAACAATTTGTATCAATCATATAGTTATCTTTTCCACTTGAAAAAATGCAAGACAACCAGACACCATGATTCACTATCTCACTTAATATTCACAATCACAATGCTACATACTTGATAATCAGAATCACAATGCTACCCAGAACCAGTTAAAATTGAAATTAAATCCTCTACATCAAGTAAATGGTTGTCCACAAGCACTAGCTAGTGTTGCAAACTAAAATTTCTGGATTTGGGAAGAAACAAATGCTGTTCTGATCATATGATCCACTTGTTCTGCTCCACAATTCATACTTAGAAATTTGGGGCCGTGGGTCTGCTGAACCTGCCCACTGGAAGAGACTACTTGCTATGCTACCTTCTGCTTCAACATTGTCCAATCAAATGTGTAGTCATATTGGTGGTTCAGGGTCCTGAAAAGGATGCGGAAGAGCTGCCTCAGATACATGTAATCAGGGACTTCTTCAAAGCGCAGCCCACGACAATAGTTTAAATACATGGAAAACTCTGCAGGAAACCCCTTACATAAAATTTCCACAGGAGTGGACATCTTCTTTTCACTAATCTTTTCATATTTTTGTTTCTTTGTTGCAGCCTTCAGTCCTTGCCATGGCAGGCTGGTTCTATTAAAATACATCAAAACGTATCCTAATGCTTCCATGTCATCCCGGCGACTCTGCTCAATACCGAGATGCGCATTGATGCTGGCATACCGCGCAGTGCCAGTGAAGCTCTTATTTTCTCTGTACGGTATGTGTTGCCTGGTCCTGTTGTCTCGGTACTTTTTGGCCAAACCAAAATCAATAAGGAATAACTTATTACAGTGCCGTCCAATGCCCATGAGGAAGTTATCTGGTTTAATGTCTCTGTGTATAAAATTCTTTGTATGCACATATTCAATTCTGCTGATCATCTGGTCAGCCAACATAAGGACAGTTTTCATTGTGAACTTCCTTGAACAGAAACTGAAGAGGTCCTGGAGGCTGGGTCCCAGAAGATCCAAGACCAAGGCATTATGGTCTTTCTCCGGACCATACCACCGTATGTGCGGGATGCCGACCCCACCCTGAAGAATCTTATAGACTTTGCTCTCGTACAGCAACTGGGAATGCTTGGCCTTCAGAGATTCTAGCTTCACTGCCACTTCCTCGCCGTTGGTGATGTTAATCGCCAGATAAATGTCCCCAAAGGACCCAGACCCGATCTTCCGGACCAGTTTATATTTCCCTCCGACAATTAGTTTGGCCCTGGAGTCGCTGCTGCTCGCCATCCTGAGATAAAGATGGAGGCCGAGGCCAGGCCCCCACACTTCCGAGGGAACGACGGAAGCCTCTGTGCCTTGTCTGTGGAGAAGGCTGTGGAGAAGGACAGCAGGAAGCGAAGAACGGAGGCCTTTTCCTGCTTTAGAGGGCCCTGAATTGGCCAAGGGAAATGCAATCACAGAGCGCAGTCAGGGTTTTTTGCCAGGCCGCCATTTGTGACGGGTGCTGACAGTCACTAGGTTGGGCCACTTGTTTCTGGGCGGCCGCGGCCGCCTCGCTTTCTCAGTGACATCACGGGTTGAAAAGGGGGCACAATGAAGACAACAAAATGCTGAGGACCACTGCCTCCCGCTCCTGCCACAAGGACTCTTCTCCCCGCACCATGGCGGCCATCTTCTTTACTCCCGCTGCAGCCCACCCAGAAGGCGCCCAGGCCTGGGGAGCAACTTCCGCAAGGCACCAGGCCTGCCAGGAAAGGTATCTTGGGCTCTTAGTCGTGATGGGATGGCCCAGAAAATTGTTAAATAAGGTTTATATAATAATCTGATAAGCACTCCTATGTCTAAGATATGAAAGGGACACGTGTTAACAACATTAAAATTTTTTTTTAATTACAACCAAAAATTTCAGGGATTTGCCAATTGAGAGTCAAAAACAGACTACATACAACTCATAAGGTTATCGGAATCACAAATTCATTTGCTACCATGGAAAAATTATTTCAAAATTAATAAAAGTGATTAAATTTGTGAAAAGATTGATGTAAGAGCAAAGGAGTCAATGAAAATTTATATTTACTAGGTAGAACAGAGGTGGCCTAGGCAAATGTTCCAGGGAGGATTTGAGTTGCCCATGGGAGAAATCTCTGGGCAAGAAGGTAGAAGACTGCAAAATCACAGCAAACAACTTCAGTTGCTGGCTGAGTTTGACCTGCCTAAAGCAATTCAGAATGGCAAGGATCTTCCTTACAGCAGATTTTATAACCTCATTGAGAATGTCATAAGTCTCTATTTATTCTTTTATTTTCTCAAATTCCTTCATGTTGTTAAGACTTGTGTGATTACTTTTACCTGAGAAGAAATAATGATTTAACTAATATTCATCCTTGGCCCAAATCCCTTTTGTACATTTAGTAGTATCTGGGAATATGCATCTAAGTTTTCTTTCAAAGAATAGGAAAACACCAGCCTTGATTTTTTTAGACAGAGGTGACTTCAATGCAATAAGAACAAAATCATTATGAGGAAAGGCATTATTCTGTGTAAATCTTTAATATGAATATATAAATTTATTTTAGCAACACAACAATCATGAAGTTAATAACAGTTATTTCTCTTATTCTTCAGATTAGGAAGCCAAGGAACAAAGAAATTCATCATCCAATATTTTACAACTTAGTTCCAGAAGAGCTAGAATCAATGATCTAATGAATAGCCTCCCACTCACTTTCAACGGTGCCTATGTTTAGTCTTTAATTCCCTTCTGTTAAAAAAAAAAAAATCACAGGTCTTAAGCACGCATTACGGCTCATTGGGTTAAGTCACTACTTGTGAAACCAACATGGTTTGAGTCCCAACTGTCCTACTTCCACTCCAGCTCCCTGCTAATGTACCTGGGAAGGCAGCAGAAGATGGCTCAAGTACTGGGACCCCTGAAATACATGTAGGAGACTTGCATGAAGTTCCTGACTCCTAGCTTTGGCCTGGCCTATTCTCAGCCATTGCAGCTATTTGGGGAGTAAACTAGCAGATGTAAGATTTCTTTATCTCTGTGTCATCTGCCTTTCAAATAAATAGATCTTAAAAAATGCATCTTATATTAAAGTGTTATCTGTTGTTTCTATATGTTGATTGGTTATTCTTAAGCCATCCCATTAAAGGAAAATTTCTAATACTTGAGTAAAATAATGCTAAAAAAATTTCTTTAAATCATGAGTCTTGGGAACATTAAATTGATAGATGATAGATGACAGGTATATAGATAGTAAGAGTGATCCCCTGATAATCAGCTGCTTGCTAGTTGCAGATTCTCCAAAATCTGAGATGAGAAGTAGCTATGGTACAGTGTATATATGCAGTTAAACTCACTAATGCTGAAGACGAGTTACTTCTCTTAATGTAAACTGTTTTCTCAGATATTCCTAAGTCTTCTTTTCCTCACGTATTTTTTAAAATTTTCTATTAAAAAAGAGAAGAGTAGAGTAAGATGGTAGCTGAATAAAATACCCCAGCAATTATTTCCCCACAGAGACCCAAATGAAAACAGCTAGTGAAATACCAAGACACCTTAACAAGAGCCAAGGAAGCCAGATGAGAGACAACATCTGGTTTACTGTATTTAGTAAAATAATAAGAAAAGACAGATTAAAGGGGCTAGCATTATGGCTTAGTGAGTTTAGCCACTGCCTGCAATGCTGGCATCCCATGTGAGTGTCAGTTTATGACCCAGCAGCTCCACTTCATATCTAGCTCCCTGCTAATGTTCCTGGGAAAGCAGTGAATGATAGCCCAAGTGTCTGAGCCTCTGAAACCCATGTGGAAGACCCACGTACAGTTCAAGTTTCCTGGCTTTGGCCTAGCCCAGCTCCAACCATTGCAGTCATTTGGGGAGTGAACCATCAGATGGGAGATCTCTCTCTCTCTTTCTCTGTCTCTCCTTCTCTCTTAGTCTGCTGTTCAAATAAATCAAAGCTTTTAAAAAAAAAAAGGAAAGAAAAGATATATTAAAGCAGGCATAAATGAAAGAATTGCCTCTCCTAGCTCCAAGCATGGCACTGGGGAAAGTGATGCCTCACCCTCCTGCCTCAGGAAGGGAGAAAGAAAGAATTCAGTCCAGACATTAGAACTGAAACCAATAATCAGGCCCACCTTAGTAAAACTCACAGTCCCTGGTCCCAGGCTTGTATCATCAGTGGATTTTGCTTGAAGCTATGCGCCAGACCTGCCAGGGTGAGACCCAGCACCAGATAGAGTCCAAAAGACCCTATCTCCAGGTCAGTACTCACAGATGAAGCCTCTAGATCTGCCTCATCATCAGGAAGAAACCTTTTAATGACAGAAAAAAAATCATGTTTTTGCCTGTATCATTGCCATCCTCCTTTGGGCCTAGTATGCACCCCAACCCCCCAGAACCTACATAGTCTTCAGAAGCTGTAAGACCCAGGTGTGGATTCAGCTAGTACTAGCCTGGTTGGCCATGGACTTCCTCCACCACCACTCTCCCAGTCTGATAAAGAATTTGAGGAACGAGACCCAAGTCTCTGAAGAGGAAGGGTGAAAGAGGCACAAGACTATGTCTTAGAACTGTGTCAGGCTGGTAAATCTTAACCCTGGGCAAAACCTAGCAGGCTCTGCCCCCAGGCCAGTGGATAGAGTATCAGGACTTACCCCAATGCCAAGTAGACATCTGTAGTGCCAGTCTATCAGACATAGCCCAGATAGCATCAAATGTTTCTGGTTGTAGCAGTCTCCAGCCATGAGTTTACCACAGCAATAAGAAGCCCATAGCAGTGTTGGTCCTACTCCCATGCTGCACTGGTCTTGGTGGGCTGTGACCTCTGACTGTCATCTGCCATTGCATTGTTGGTGGTCACAGGAATGCTTACTACCTTTGTTCTGCAACTTCAGGCAGCATTAACATGGAAGAATAATTATCTACTTATAGAAAGAAAGACGAGGCAGGTACCAAGTCATTTAATTGAAATTTGGGGTTATTGCCTCCACAGTGATGTCCATAGCCAGGCAAAATTCCATAGCTCCAGACCACAGATCATTGACTATGGTTGAGGCAGTTGAGTCTATCCTGGCCCAAGATAGATGCTGGTAGGAACAGACTATCTCATTTTAGACACTAACCCAATTCATTTTGAATAACATACTGACGTCCTCAGGTGCTGAAACAGTGACAATACACCACCAGTAAACTCATAACAAATCTTAATTTACGGTGTCATCTGGTGGTGATTTAGCAGCAGTGGGCACAGGCTTAAAGAAAATCAGCAGATTCCTTAGGATTTCTGGAAGTACAGGCACAAACGAAGCCAGATTATGAAGGGCAAGAAAAATACCTGATCATTCAAATTGCACATGACATCATGTAGAAACAAACATCAAGATCTTTCAGGGGACCATGACCTCACCCAAAAAAAAACAAAACAAGGTGCCATAAATTGACCAGGAGGCAAATTCTCATGTGTAAAATTTAACATAGCTGTTTTAAGGAAACTTGATGAGCTTTTAGATAGCACAGAGAAACAATTTAATTATCTAAGAAAGAATAATTTTAAATAATCAAATAAATCTTTGAGCTGAAAAATACACTAATTGAATTTTAAAAAACAATGGGGCATCAGTTAGATAAAACAAAAATTAATAGGATCAAAGAAAAGCCATTTGAAAACAATCTAAGGGGGAAAAGGGAAAAAAAAAAGGACGAAGAGAAATGAAGAAAGCATTCGGGAATTTGGGGGAAAGCAAAACTTCAAAAACCTAAAAAGAGATCCAGCTATCTAGTTACATATTTGTAAAAATTCACTGGTTTCATATCTCAAGATATAATCATGGGGCTGGCGCCGTGACTCACTAGGCTAATCCTCCACCTTGCGGTGCCAACACACTGGGTTCTAGTCCTGGTCTGGGTGCCGGATTCTGTCCCGGTTGCCCCTCTTCCAGGCCAGCTCTCTGCTGTGGCCCGGGAGTGCAGTGGAGGATGGCCCAAGTGCTTGGGCCCCGCACCCCCATGGGAGACCAGGAGAAGCACCTGGCTCCTGCCATCGGATCAGCGCGGTGCACCGGCCGCAGCGCACCGGCCGTGGCGGCCATTGGAGGGTGAACCAATGGCAAAGGAAGACCTTTCTTTTTTTTTTTTTTTTTTTTTTTTTTGACAGGCAGAGTGGACAGTGAGAGAGAGACAGAGAGAGAAAGGTCTTCCTTTTGCCGTTGGTTCACCCTCCAATGGCCGCCGCTGCAGCCGGCGCACCGCGCTGATCCTGGCAGGAGCCAGGAGCCAGGTGCTTTTCCTGGTCTCCCATGGGGTGCAGGGCCCAAGCACCTGGGCCATCCTCCACTGCACTCCCTGGCCATAGCAGAGAGCTGGCCTGGAAGAGGGGCAACCGGGACAGAATCCGGCGCCCCAACCGGGACTAGAACCCGGTGTGCCGGCGCCGCAAGGTGGAGGATTAGCCTATTGAGCCACGGCGCCGGCAGGAAGACCTTTCTCTCTGTCTCTCTCTCTCACTGTCCACTCTGCCTGTCAAAAAAAAAAAAAAAAAAAAAGATATAATCATGCTCTCCAAAGCTAAAGATAAGGAGAGGATTCTTAAAGGTACAAAAGAAGAGAAACAATATATTATGATGTCCTAATTCCCTTGACTGCAAATATCTTCAAAAAATTACAGTCCATAAGAGAGTGGATGAAATTTTCACAATAATGAAGGAAACAATATTCAAAATGTTGCTCCCCACCAAACTATCATTTAGATATGAACAAAATATAAAAAAAAAAAATCCTAGAAAAGCAAAAGCAGAAAGAGTTCTCCAAATCATACCCATCGTATAAGAAAAGCTAAAGAAAGTTCTCAAAACTCAAAGAAGTAAAAAGAAAATATCTAAATATAGTTACTCACTGGTAAGAATAATAAAGACAAATACAGAATGCTCTAATATTGTGGACATAGTACATAAACCATTCATTCCTTTGTTATGAAGACTAGAAATGGGCCTGCACTGTGGCTGTAGTAGGTTAAGCCTCTGCCTATGGTGCCTGCATCCCATATGGGTGCCATTCAAGACCCAGCTGCTCCACTTCTACTCCAGTTCCCTCCTAATGGCCTGGGAAGGCAGTGGAAGATGGCCCAAGTGCTTGGGCCCCTGCACCCAAGTGGAAGACCCAGAGAAAGCTCCTGGCTCCTGGCTTTGGATCTGCCCAGCCTCAGCAGTGGTGACCATTTAGAGAGTGAACCAGCAGATGGAAGACCTCACTCTGTCTCTCCCTCTCTTTCTCTGTAATTCTGCCTCACAAATAAATAAATATATCTTTTAAAAAAGAGACTAAAAATAATTTTTAAAAGAACAATATGTTAAG
The DNA here is from genome assembly GCF_964237555.1 of Oryctolagus cuniculus. Lineage (NCBI taxonomy): Eukaryota > Metazoa > Chordata > Mammalia > Lagomorpha > Leporidae > Oryctolagus > Oryctolagus cuniculus. The sequence goes on from NC_091436.1 coordinate 115,504,476, forward strand.
AAATAGATAATATAAAAGATGGAAAATGGGATATCAAAAACTCAAAATGTGAAGGGTAATGGAATAGAAGTATAGACACTTTTATTAGTACTTTTATTTCTCTTATTTTGTTTCTGTACCAGTCTTATGATGAATGTTAACTTTCTATACTTTCAAAAATAGTTTCTTATAACCAAAAGATGTTTTTGGTAGGAATAATTTTAACTACAAAACAAAAATCAATAATAGACACCTAAGAATAATAAGCAATGCATCCCTACACACTACTAGGAAAAATCACTTAAACACAAAGGAATATGTAAGACAAGGAGAAAGAAAGTAACTATAATAAAACCATAAAACAAGCATCAAATGGCAGTAGTAAGATATTATCTATCTATAAGTACCTTAAATATCAATTAATTAAATTATCAAATTAAATGGCATACATTGACTAAATGGATAAAAACATAAGATTCAACTATATGTTGCTTATAGAAACTCACATCACCTCTAAGGACATGCATAAACTGAGGGTTAAAAGATAGAGTAGGATATTCAAGGCTGTTGGAACCTAAAATAAAACTGGAATGACCATATTTATATGAGATAGACTAATTTTTTTAAGAATAGAGACTAGAAATCATTATGCAATGAAATAGCAAGAGTAAATAACACTTGTAAATGCATTCAATATCACAGCAGCAAATATATAACCAAATATTAATAGACCAAAGGTAGGGATTGACTCTAATACAATAATAGGAGGGCAAATTCACACCCTACTTTCAGCAATAGGCAGATTAGACAGAAAAATCAACAAAGAAATAGCAAAGCTAAATGGCAGCCTAAACCAACTGGATCTAATAGATATTTACAGAACATTTTTTTTTTGACAGGCAGAGTTAGACAGTGAGAGAGAGAGAGAGAGAGAAAGAGAAATGTCTTCCTTTTCTGTTGGTTCACCCCCAAAATGACCACTCCGGCCGGCGCACTACGCTGATCCAAAGCCAGGAACCAGCTGCTTCCTCCTGGTCTCCCATGCGGGTGCAGGGCCCAAGCACTTGGGCCATCCTCCACTGCCTTCCCGGGCCCAGCAGAGAGCTTGACTGGAAGAGGAGCAACTGGGACAGAATCCGGGGTGCCGGCGCCACAGGTGGAGGATTAGCCAAGTGAGCCATGGCACCAGCCTAGAGAACATCCTGTCCAACAAATTCAGAATACACATTTTCCTCAATCACACATAGAACATTCTCCAGGATAGATCATATGGCATGTCACAAAACAAGTCTCAACAAATTTTAAAACAGTGAAATTTTATTTGGTATCTTTTCTGACTAAAATGCAATACAGCCTCTGTCTCTCTCTCTCTCACTGTCCACTCTGCCTGTCAAAAAAAAAAATGCAATACAGCTAAAACTCCAAAACAAGAAAAATATTGGAAATTATATGAATACATGGAAGTTAAAAAAAACACTCCTGAACAATAAATTGATCAAGGAAGAAATTAGATAATTTCTTGAAACAAATGAAAATGAAAACACAACATATCAAATCATATAGAACACAGCAAAAGTGTTATTAAGAAGGAATTTGGTGACCATCAATGTCTATATTAAGAAAATGTATCTTAAATATCTAAAATATATTGTCTTAATATATTATCTTAATATATCTTAAATATAACGATCTTTACAAACTATCACTGTGCCTCAATGAACTAGAAAGCAGAACAAACCAGACCCAAAATAAATAGAAGGAAAGAAATACTACTATGCCTGTTCTCACCATTATTATTCAATATAGTTCTAGAAGTTAGAGCCAGAGAACCAGTAGGTAAGACAAAGAAATCTAAGGGATACAAATTGGAAAGGAGGAAGTCAAATTATCCCTGTTTGCAGATGACATGATCCTAAAGGAGAACCAAATGATTCCACTAAGTGACTTATGCAACTCATAAGAGAATTCTTCACAGAGCTAGAAAAAAACAATCCTAAAATGCATATGGAAACACTAGAGCTCCAAATAGCCAAAAAAATCTCAAACAATTAAAATAAACCTTGAGGCATCACAATACCATATTTCAAAACATACTACAAGGCTGTTATAATCAAAATAGCTTAGTATTGGCACAAAAATAGACCAATGGAAAAAAACAGGAACCCCAGAAATTAATCCAAGCATCTACAGCCAACTAATATATGACAAACAAGCTAAAATCACTCCCTGGGAAATGTCTCTTCAAGAAATGGTGCTGGGAAAATTGAATTTCCTCATGAAGAAGTTCAAAACAAGACACTTACATCATCTTAGTTAGAATGGATATCATCCAAAAATCAAAAATAGAAAATGCTGGTAAGGGTGTGGAGAAAAAAATAATCCTAATATACTATTGGTGGGAATATAAACTGGTGCTACCATTATGGAAGACAGTATGAAAATTCCTCAAAAAGCTAAAAGCAGACCTATCATATGACCAAGCTATCCCACTCCTGGAAATATATCCAAAGGAAATAAAATCCATATATGAAAGAGTACCTTCACCCCCTTAACAGAAACCCTTATTTATCTGTACACCTAAGTATATTTCTTGGTGTATATATATATATATATATATATAGTATTTTAATAAAATGTGTTTTAAAAGAAAGAAATACCAGAAATATCTCACTTCCCATGTTGGATCACTCTCCCCTTTATTTATTCTATCGGTTAGTGTTAGCAGGTACTAGACTTGCTTATGTGCTCCCTTTGACTCTTAGTCCTTTCATTATGATCAATTGCGAACTGAAATTGATCACTTGGACTAGTGAGATGGCATTGGTACATGCCACCTTGATGGGATTAAATTGGAGTCCCCTGGTATGTTTCTAACTCTACCATTTGGGGCAAGTCAGCTTGAGCATGTCCCAAATTATACATCTCTTCCCTCTCTTATTACCACTCTTATGTTTAACAGGGATCACATTTCAGTTAATTTTCAACACTTAAGAATAACTGTGTGATAATTACAGAATTAAACCAGTCATATTAAGTAGAACAGACAAAAAAACTACTAAGAGGGATAATGTATACTCAGCAGACTCATAGAATGGCAGATGCCCTAAATAGCACTCTGGCCTCAGAATCAGCCCTAAAGTCATTCAGATCTGGCTGAAAAGCCCATGAGAGTATTTCAGGCATGGAAAGCCAAGACACTCTGGCAAAAGATCTCTGTGAGTGAGATCTCAGTGGAAAGAACAGGTCTTCAAAGAAGGAGGTACCTTTCTCTGAAGGGAGGAGAGAACCTCCACTTTGACTATGACCTTGTCTAAACAAGATAAGAGTCGGAGAACTCAAGGGGCTTCCATAGCCTTGGAAACTCATGACTGGAGCATAGGGAGATTACTGATGCCATAGACAGGAGTGTCAATTGGTAAAGTCAACAACAGGAGTCACTGTGCACTTACTCCTCATGTAGGATCTCTGTCCTTAATGTGCTGTGCATTGAGATTTAATGCTATAATGAGTACTCAAATAATATATTTCACTTTGTGTTTCTATGGGGGTGCAAACTGTTGAAATCTTTACTTAATGCATACTAAACTGATCCTCTGTAAAAAAAAAAAAAAAAAAGAAAAAAAAAAAGAAAAGAAAAGAAACTATCAACTCCCAACTTGACTCTCACTGGGATTAAACATGACAATAGGTCTGATCTGATTTCATCATCATTAAAAAAAATCATCTATTATTTTTCACTTTATGTTTCTGTGTGGGAGCAAACTGTTGAAATCCTTACTTAATGTATACTAAGCTGATCTTCTGTATATTAAGATAATCGAAAATGAATCTTGATGTGAATGGAAGGGGAGAGGGAGTGGGAAAGGGGAGGGTTGTGGGTGGGACGGTATGGGGGGGAAGCCATAGTAATCCATTATTCGTACTTTGGAAACGTATATTCATTAAATAAAAGTTAAAAAAAAAAAAAAAAAAAAAAAGAAATGGGCAAAAAAAAAAAAAAAAAGAAATACCAGAAATAATAATATAAATAAATGAAATAAAGACAAACAGTGCAAAAGATCAGTGAAACAAAGACTCCATGCCTTGAATAGATCAACAAAATTGACAATCCCTTAGCTAACTAACCTAAGGAAAGCAAGAAAAAAGATATGGCTAAATAAAATCAGAAATGAAAAAGAAACAATAAAACTAATACCACATAAATTTAAATAATTAATGGATATTTCTATGAACCATTACATGACAAAAATTTTATAATCTACAAAAATGAACCAATTCCTGGATATGTGTACCTTAGCAATATTAAATCTTGCAGAAAAGGAAAAGCTAATCAGGCTAATAACGAGGAGCAAGATACTAAAAATTTACTCACCAAAGAAAAATCCAAGACAAGGTAGATTCACTGCTTAATTGTATCACACATTTAAAGAACCAATGATAACTTTCTTAAATTATGCCAAAATATAGATATGCTATTCTTGCAAACTCATTCTGAGGGCAGAATTACCTTGATACCAAAACCAGACAAAGTGACAACAAAAACAGAAAGCTACAGTCCAATATATTAATGAACATAAATGCAAATATCTTCAACAAAACTCAAGATCAGAATCTAGAAGAAGATTATTTATCAATCTAGAAGATTATTTATCATGATCAAGTGCAACTCATCCTATGGATGAAGGATGGCTGAATATATGCAAATCAATATATATAATACACCACATCAACAGAATGAAGGACAAAAATCATATGATTATCTCAATAGTTTCAGAAAAGACATTTGATATAATTCAAAATTACTTCATGATAAAAACTGAAAAAATAGAAAAAATATTTCAACAGAATAAATGCCATCTACAACAAGCAATCAGTTAACATCATACTGAATGGGGAAAAGCTGAAAACTTTCTGTATAAGATGTAGAATGTCTGCTTTCACTACTATTATTTATCATAATACTTTAAGTCCTAGCCAGAGCAATTAGATAAGACAAAGAAATAAAGGGCATGCAAATTAGAAATCAGGAGGCTTGAATTGTTACTTTTTACAGTTGACATGATCTTATACATGACAATCCCCTGAGTGAGTTAGTGAAACAGAGTGAATGTCCAACCTTTTACATTGATGGCCATTTCACTGGGACTGGTGGATGTCTTTGGAAACCACCCTGCAGCAGTGACAGAAGGCTCAGAAGATACTGCACTTCAGTGACAGAGAAGGGGTAGGTGATGAGTCACAGCTGAAATCACAGCACGTGCTCCACATGAGCCTAAATGTCTGTGCAGAGTGGGTCAGGAGTGACGAGGGAGCACCTCTGGGAAGTACAGTGACGCAAGGCTCTAGGCTGTGGTGATCACTGGCTGCTTCAGAGTCACTGTTTGTTGACCTGCAGGGAGGCTGTCCATCCAGGAGTGTCAGAGCAGATCTATTCTCTCCTCCAGAATGAAAATGACTGTTCCTGTTCAGCTTCCCTCACGGGAGCCTGTGCTAGTATACGGTTTAAAGTACTGCCTTCCAGGAAAACGTGGCCATGGGGACTGCACTCTACACTGACTGGACATGTGACCAGGCATAACTGGGAAACATGGACATCTTTGAACTCTATCTGCTGCCTTACTTTGTCCAGGGCCTCACACAGATGCCTGAAGTATATGGCTCCCACTCCTCTTATGGCTCCCCTTCCTCCAGCAGAGCCTTTGTTCCCAGTCTCTACCCTGACACCTTCCTACTAAAGACAAGACTCAGATCTACAATCGGATAAATTTGGCTGGATTGCCCTAGAATTTGGGGAAGATTGGTGTTCCTAGGATATACAGACTTTTTAAATTGCTGGTGAATAATGTAACCACAATTTCCTGTAGAAGGCCGCCTTGCAAAGATCTTTCCACCACTGCAAGTGATGGAACCAGGCTGGGGGAGGCCAAATGAACAGCAGCCTGAGTTCTTGAATTATCATGGGAGTCACAGTGTGTGTGTCCATACCCCAAGCTAAAAAGCCATAGAGCACTCTCCCAGTCATGGTGGGGACAAGCTGTCAGGATAGTGTTCTCTCTCCCCAGGGTCCTTTCTTCATAGCAAGGGTGCCTTTGCACTGTCCCTGAGCTCACTCATCCAGAAAAATGAGGCTTCTTCAGAAAGAAAGGTTTCACCATTTTTGTGTTTCATTTTTACTTATATATGTGTGTGTGTGTATGTATATGTACCTATATATATATAATTGTAAAGAAACAATCATATTATATTGTCTTTATATTCATGGAATATTCTGAAATTAAATGCTCTTGTTTCATAAGAAAAAAGAAAGAAAACCCCAAGGACTCCACCAAAAAACTATCAGTACTAAGAAATGAATTTAGCAAAGTTACAGGATATAAAGACAATAAACAAAACTCAATGGCATTGTTATACACCAGTATTGAATTTTCTGAAAAAGAAATCAAGAAAACAGTCCTATTTCCAATACTATAAAAATAAAATATCTAGAAATAGATTTAACCAAAGAGGAGAAAGATTTCTACAATGAAAACTACAGAACTTTGATGAAAGAAATTAAAAAGGAACAAAAAGATAAAAAGTAATTCCATGTTCAAGACTTGGAAGAACCAATGTGGTTCATTCTACTAAAAGTGATCTATAGATTCAATGCAATCCCTATCAAAATATCACTGACTTTTCACAGGACTAAATAATCCTAATATTCCTAATGGAATACAAGAAAATAAACAGCAAAAGCAATCTTAAATAAAAATAACAAAACATGGGCTATTACACTGCATGACTTTGAAATTTATGACAAAGGTGTAGTAATTAAAACATAAAAATATCTGCATATATATGGGTACATAGACCAGTGTAATAGAACAGAGCATAGAAGTAAACCCATGCCTCTACAGTCAATTGATCTTAGGCAAAGTGCTAAAAACATATACTGGAGAAAAGATCTTCTCAATAAATGGTGCTAGGAAAATTGGATATCCACAAGAAGTGCCTTAATTGGGTTTATTTGTTTTTTTTTTTTTTCTTTTTTGGCATCTGAGTTGAGAACCACATATATTCTTGATATTAACCCCTTATCAGATGTATCGCTTGCAAATATTTTAACCCATTAAATAGGTTGTCTTTTCACTCTGTTGATTGTTCCCTGCACTGTGAAGATGTTTGTAGTTGAATAAAATTCGATTTATCAGTTTATCTTTGTTTTCTGGGATTTTGAGGTCTGGTACAAAAAAAAAGTTCTTGCCTATTCTAAAAGCCTAAAGATTTTCTCTTATGTTTTTATTTTCTGTTAGTAGTTTCTGGTCTTACTTTTAGATTTTTAATCCATTCTGAGTTGATTTTTGTACATGATGAGAGACGAGACTGGGTATAATTTAAATAACTTGACTTAAAAAGGAAAGGGAAATCTAAACAGGCACTATTCAAAGGAATACATATAAGTGTCCAATAGAAATGTGAAGAAAATGCTCAATATCATTAATCATTAGGGAAAAACAAATGAAAACCCAATGAAATATGTCTTTCCAGTTAGAGTAACTATTACCAAAAAGACTAAGGATAACAAGTACTAGTGAAGATATAGAGCAAAGAGAATCCTTTTAACACTACTGATGAGCATTTAAATTAGTACAGCCATTGGGGAAAACAGCATGGAGAATCTTCAGAAAATTAAAAGTAGAACTACTGCATGATCTAGCATTCCCACTACTGGGTTTATACTCACAGGAACTGAAATCAGTCTGTTGAAGAAGCTTGTACTTCATGTACAAACATCTACTTTCACGTTGATTGCAGCACTATTCACTCTAGCTAAGAAATGGAAACAATCCCAGTCTCCTTCATCTGATGAATGAATAAAGAAAATACAGTACATATATGCAGTGGAATACTATTTGGTCACAAAAAAGAATGAAATCCTGGTATTTGTGGCAGGGTGGATGAAACTGTAGGTTCTTAAATTGAGTGAAATAAAGTAGGCACAGAAAGACAAGTATTGCATGATCTCACTCTTATGTAGAATCTTAAAAATTTGACCTCATAAAAGTTGAGAGTAGAATGGTGGTTACCCCAGACACTAGGGAAAAGAGAAATAGGGAGGGAAGACGAAAGTTTAGTTAAAGAGTACTGATTGTATTTAGATAAGGAGAAAAATCTGGTATTCTTTTATACACAAAGTATACTATAGTTAATGATAATTCACTGCCTACTTTTAAATGCTAGAAGAATTTTGAATGTTTTTATCATGAAAAAATAATTCACATTCAAGGATATGTTTACCAGTACATGAACTGCATATTTAGTAAACATGTATCAAAACATTACATGGTACTCCTTAAATATGTACATTTTTTTTCTGTGTTGCTTAAAGATAGAAAGATTTTAAAAATTAAACCAAAAGTTGCAAGGTGCTCTTGATTCACATGGGGGCAGATGTGTTTATTTTGTAGTTAAAAATGATAGGGAGACTTTTGAAAGAGACTTTGAATCTTAAAATTCTTTTACTACACAAGGGTATTTACAATGCTAATAAATGAGATACCTATACTTAAATTGTCACTGATGGTCCTAGGAAGCTTTCAAGTCATCAACAGTAAGTTGATGATACTATAAGAACCTTCAAACTTCTAATGCTCCTTTACCGAGAATCAAATATAGTAATCACATGCCTTGAACTACAAATAATTTGTGTCTTGCTGTTTAATCTGGACCCTGGGGATTTGTTGAGGCTAAATACACAAAACAGACAAACAAGTAAAAATTACGCATGGTCCACCATCAATTTTAGGTCTCTTACTTTTATTATTTTCTATTCTTTAAAGTCAAAATTATCCCCACACATTTCAATTATTTCCAAACTAAATTCAACAGTTTGAAAGCCAGAGCTCATCAATATTATCGCCTAAAGCAAGGAAATCCAAATAAGGACAATTTCTCAAGCAGAGTTAACTTGTTTTCAGTAAAGCATTAATTAGAAAGACTTGCTTAAATAAACTATTTCACTTAAGCCATAAGTATCTATTCTAACTCTGATTGCACTAATTATGTTTAGTGTAGAATCTTAAAAGCACACAATGGATTTTCTACACAGAAGTATTTGCCTTGAACAGTAAAATCTGGAACAAAATTTTCATTACTATATACTAAGAAAGGCAAAACACACACACAAACACACATATGCATTCCACTGCCCTAGTTCTGCCTGTCTACCCATTACATCTAATCATGTCAATTTTAAAAAACTTTTGACTTTCTAGGGTACATCTACCTTATGTAAACTTACTATAACAATATTTGACCTGATAAATCCAAATGCTTGAAATTGTTTAATGCTTATTTATGATACATTTATACCTAAATGATAAGAAATTTAATATGTACAGTTAATACACCACTGTTAAATAGCAAAATACCTAATATTTTATCCTGTGAAAAGTATTTCCTATAAAAATTACCAACAAGAGAGTTTCAAATGGATTTTATCCTACGATAATTTTTTGAAACACAAATAATTTACCCACCTTCACCTCCCACATATATATCTAGACATTAGTACAGAGAGTATTAGGAAGTCTTGGAGTAAAATAGAAATAAGGTAATGAGGAAAATATAGAAGGACTGAGAGATGTAGAGAAAAAGAAAAACACCTCAAAATTTGACCCATTTTTATTCTGCTTATTCCTTTATTCATTCAACAAACAGTTATTGAGTACCTACATATGCTACACATATTATCTCTGTTCAAAATAAATATGAAAAGGTTGTCTTAAACTTTAATTTTTCCTTATTTTCATTGGTTTCCAAATTCTCAAAAATAATTTCCTTTATTTTTTCATTTCAAAATGCTTATGAGTATAAAGTACACAGAAAATAGATCTTTGTAAAAATTAAGAGTTGGAATAGGAGTTGGAATAGGAAAAAGGGTTAGAGCATGGACGAGAGGGAGGGTAGGGTTGGAAGTATCACTATGTTCCTAAATCTGTATATATGAAATACATGAAACCTTAAATAAAACTTTAAAAAATGTTGAAATAGATATTAAAGCTAAGAGAGGATTAACAGAGGCTTATAGCAGAACCTGTTCAGAGATGAGCAAGTGCTACCTCAGTACATGCTGTTCTTCACCTCTCTTCTTCTCCCTTCATCCCCCACAACATTCCCCAGAACAGAAAATGAAAAATTCCTACTTTCTAGAAGTGAGTAAAACAGATCAGGGGAAGTGTTCAGGGTGAGCAATTAGGATTAGCCTAGACTTTAGATCTTGGTTTAAGTCTAAAGGAAATCATGGTGAAGTCTCCATAAAGTTTTTAAATGAGGAAACAGCCTGACTTTTTCACAGACGCTTTGAAGGCATCATTGTGGTTGTAATATGTATGGTGGAATATAGAGAGATTTGTTCAAAAGGCCATTAAAATATCCCAAGCTGTTAGTTTTAGACAGTAAATTAATTGAATTTAAGCAATACTTAAAGCTCTGTCAGAACTTGAAAAGACAGGAAGTAATAGGAAAAGGAACAAGTGAAAAATGTGATCGGTAAAGGTATCATACACAGAAAAAAAGTCAGGAAGAACAGCCGCTTTGAGAGGAATAATATAGAAGTAAGGAGCATTACAAAAAGCCAATTTAGTTCTAATACTGAAAGTAAATGGTTTTTTGCTTTGGTTCCTTTGCGCCATCATTTAGATAGGGAAGGACTGGAATTTATGTCTCTGCACACAATTACCTTTTTGATCACGAAGGTGTCTAAAGTAAAACCAGGTCAACTGGAAAAGATTTCAGAAATCTCCTTCAGTGAAACGTTTAGAATCTGTAGAGTTAAAATAAGTATATTTCAAGGCAAAGGTTTTTAAAACGCAGTAGCTTGGAAAAAAAAAAAAACTTATAACCAGCTTGAGAAAATAATGGGATTGACACAAATCCTTAGGCAATCCTGGAGCTATAATCAAACTAGGACTTCTAAACTAACCTTTGCTTTATCTTCTCACCACTGTAAGATCTTCCTGCTTAACCTTGTAGCATTCTGCTCACTTCTTTCGTCTTCTACTCTTGTATTGTTAATATTGTTAGAACACAATTTGGCATTCTTTTTTACCCTAATTCTTCAATGTCAGTTCCCTGAGTGTGTGGGAAGTAAATTCAGCTTTGCATCCAACATTAGTACAGTGTTTAATACATAAATGGCTACATTTATTCTATATCACTCATATTCAACTTGCATGGTCTACCTCTGGAATTACATAACTTTTTGAAAAGTTGGAGCCAACTGTTTAGTATAAACCCTTGAGTGCATGGAATAATAGTTACAGTAGATACCTACTTATTTTACAAACTACTTATTTTACAAACTACCGCATTTTGTCTTCAAAGCAATCCATTAAGCCAAGGTTTTATTTGATTTAGAGATAAGAATTCAAGATCACATTTTTAACATTGCTTTTATTAACAGCAAGCACACCATGATTGATTCTCATTTATTTATCTGAGAGGCAGAAAGATATAAAGACAGAGTTCCTATCCACTCCATCACTCCCCAAATGCCTATAACAGCCCTGGGACTGACTGTCCTGCAAGCCAATGCCAGGATCCAGAAACTCTCATTCCAGATCTATTATGTTGGTGGTAGGAGACCAATTACTTAAGCCATCACTGTTTCCTCCCAGGGTCTGCATTAGCAGGAAGCTGGAGTAGAGCCAGAGATGGACATTCTAATTAGGTACAATGTAGGATGCACATATCTCAAGCACTAGGCAAAATGCCTAACATGACTCAGGTACCACAATAGTTAGTACAGCCTTGAGCTCAGCTTCCTGCTGATACAGTTTTGTGCACTGCTTAGATGGTCCTTGTCTTAAAGACAAGCCACTCAGTTTATTTAGCCATTTTCTTGCCTCCAACACTTCCAGAGCCAGTTGTTTTTATTATTAATGGTGAGATACTTGCAAAGCAAAAGCAAGTTGGGAAACCCACTCAGATTAGTGAAATTAACAAATTGTTGACAACTACTTATATACTTCTCCCATATACATCAACCCCTTTGGAGCTTTGGTAAAATTTCTTTTTTTTAACTTTTATTTAATGAATATAAATTTCCAAAGTATAGCTTATGGGTTACAATGGCTTCCCCCCCATAGCGTCCCTCCCACCCGCAACCCTCCCCTTTCCCATTCCCTCTCCCTTTCCATTCACATCAAGATTCATTTTCGATTCTCTTTATATACAGAAGATCAGTTTAGCATACATTAAGTAAAGATTTCAACAGTTTGCTCCCACACAACAACATAAAGTGAAAAATACTGTTTGAGTACTAGTTATAGCATTAAATCTCAATGTACAGCACACTAAGGACAAAGATCCTACATGAGGAGTAAGCGCACAGTGACTCCTGTTGTTGACTTAACAAATTGACACTCTTGTTTATGGCATCAGTAATCACCCGAGGCTCTTGTCATGAGCTGCCAAGGCTATGGAAGCCTTTTGAGTTCACTGACTCTGATCATATTTAGACAAGGACATGGTCAAAGTGGAAGTTCTCTCCTCCCTTCAGAGAAAGGTACCTCCTTCTTTGATGACCCGTCCTTTCCACTGGGATCTCACTGGCGGAGATATATATATATATATATATTTTTTTTTTTTTGCCAGAGTGTCTCGGCTTCTCATGCCTGAAATACTCTCATGGGCTTTTCAGCCAGATCCGCATGCCTTAAGGGCTGATTATGAGGCCAGAGTGCTGTTTAGGACATCTGCCATTCTATGGGTCTGCTGTGTATCTCACTTCCCATGTTGGATCATTCTCTCCCTTTTTGATTCCATCAGCTAGTATTTGCAGACACTATTCTTGTTTATGTGATCCCTTTGGTTCTTAGTCCTATCATTATGATCAATTGTGAACAGAAATTGATCACTGGGACTACTGAGATGGCCTTGGTACATGCCACCTTGATGGGATTGAATTGGAATCCCCTGGTATGTTTCTAACTCTACCGTTTGGGGCAAGTCAGCTTGAGCATGTCCTGAATTGCACATCTCTTCCCTCTCTTATTCCCACTCTTATATTTAACAGCAATCACTTTTCAGTTAAGTTTCAGCACTTAAGAAGAATTGTGCATTGATTACAGTATTTAACCAAAAGTATTAAGTGGAACAAACAAAAAAAAATACTAAGAGGGATAACATATTAAGTTGCTCATCAACAGTCAGGGTGAGGGCTGATCAAGTCACTGTTTCTCATAGTGTTCATTTCACTTTAACAGGTTTCCTATTTGGTGCTCAGTTAGTTGTAACCAATCAGGGAGAACAAGTGGTATCTGTCCCTTTGGGATTGGCTTATTTCACTCAGCATAATGTTTTCCAAATTCCTAACAGGGATCACTTTTCAGTTAAAATTTAAACACCTAAGAATAATTGTGTTGTCTGCATTAACTATGGCTACACAAATGAAAACAAATCAGATTTAAAATTCATTAGCAAAAAAAAAAAAAATCAGTAAAAGTTGAAAACTCTGTGATGACCCTAATCAAGATCCATAGCTCCCTTTTCTCCATTTACCCCTCTCTGATTTCCAACCTGGGACAATGTTGGTTGACATGTATTTGTCTCTTCACAAACATGTATATATTTTTTCCATTTATCTGTTCTCCATTCTACTATTATAGGTGATCATCTCTTCTGTTGTCAAACTTCTTTCCTGCTAATTTATTAACCTTATTTATTAAATTTTTTGTTCATCCTGTTTTGTGGCTAATTCTAAAAATTATAACAATTGTTACTTACGTAACTCATGACTGATTTATTGCCCTCAGTAATAAAAAATGTTGTCCACATTCACTCCACTTGCTTTCATTTTTATCTGAAGATACTTAAATTTTGCTAATATACTGGAGGCATAGCATATGAACTGTGGCTCAAGTCAGAATAAACAGTGGAAGTCACATCTTATGACTCTGACCTCAATACATAATTAGTACATAGCCAACGAACGTTCTCACCCAGTTGAGCTTTGTTTAGCAATTTTCTCTGACCCCTTCCCCTTGGAGATACTTGGGAATATTGTTTTTATATAGTTAAAAGCCAAATTACAACACAGATAGGCAACCTCTGTACTAGTGTTCCTTACATCTCAGTTGCACTCGTTAAGAAGAAAGAGTTAACTACAATCACTTTAATTCAGGAAATGTCACTAGAACATGAAACATTTTAAATTTTTGGCAAGAATGTCATATACTTAAGACACAATACTGTCATCTTTTAAAAATAGAATAGATAACTATTCTATAACTAAGAAGCTCTAAAGGTATCTAGCTGTTTCAGGGTGAATACTTGAAGCTAAATATGATTTCTCCAGACACACAATAATTTGTCATTTCCACTTTTCACTATTCTCTCTATATTATAAAATGAGTATAGGGGGCCAGCACCATGGCACAGTAGGTTAATCCTCCGCCTGTGGTGCTGGCATCCCATATGGGCGCTGGTTCTAGTTTCCGCTGCTCCTCATCCAATCTAGCTCTCTGCTGTAGCCTGGGAGAGCAGTAGAAGATGGCCTAAGTCCTTGGGCCCCTGCACCCACATGGGAGACCAGGAAGAAGCACTTGGCTCCTGGCTTCAGATCAGCAAAGCTCCTGCCATAGCGGCCATTTGGTAGTGAACCAATGGACGGAAGACCTTTTTCTCTGTCTTTCCCTCTCACTGTCTGTAACTCTACCTCTCAAATAAATAAAATATTTTTAAAAATGAGTATAATTATATTATACAGGAGTATCAAATATACTATTTCAAAAATCTTTAGGCAAATGTGTACTTTTGTGTTTGTGTACAAAATTTGTGGAGAAATCAATACATGTCCATCATGCTTGGTATATAACTCATTATTCATCAGTCAAGGTTCAAAATATCTTGGTAATTAGAAAAAACCACTGAAAAAAAAAGAAACAACCATTGGAAAAAGGAAAATAAATTTTACCAGTCCAATGGCATAAATATTTCTTTATTTTTTTTTTGAAAACCAAAGAAACAGGTAACAAATTATTCCACCACTTTTTCTGTTTAAATGTCCATAACTAAATAGTCAAATACTATAAAAAACCCAACATGTAGATATGCCAATAATACTAATCTTGTTATTTATGGTCAATAGATCCAATTGTCATTACTCATTAGCTGTGTAGTTTTGTAGCTTTGTATCTACATGCTTTGATAAAATGAGAAATTTTGAGAAGATTATCTCCTTTCTGACCTCTGTATTTCTAAATTTTATGAGTCGCTGCGTGTGGGGAGCAACTGGGACTAGACTGTTACTCGAATTAAGACTTATTCTATGCATCTGCTCTCCCACAATATGGCGCTGAGAAGGGAGTAACAGCTTCTACACAGCTGCCTCCAGTTCAACCAATAAACTGTAGGACCTGCTCCTGATTGGAGGAGAGCAGCGTACTCGGCGTGTGGGTAGCAGAGTTGGGATTGGTGGAAGAGGACTATAAAGGAGGAGAGAGACAACATGCACCAGGAACATCTATCTGAAGGAACACCTGAGGAACATCTGAGCAGCCCCCGAGAGAGCCGGCTGGCGGTGTGCCGCTCCCCCCCGGAAGTGGGGAATGTGGCAGGGGGAACCGCCCTTCCACGGAGGTGGAAGGGTCGGTAGCCAACCCGGGAAGAACCAGCAGCAAACCCGGGGAGGGCCGAGCAGATAAAAGAACAACGCAGGGTCCTGTGTCGTTCCTCCATGAAGAGGGGGAGCGACAGCTGCGAAATTTTAATTCATGGTGTATTTTCTCAACTGTTTTCCCTCTTCGTATATTATTAGTCCCCTATCCATTTTCAGGATAAAGAAGCATTATTAACAGGAATTATTAGCACTATTATAACAGTTGATGGCAAGGTACCCAGGAATGCCTGGGTTTTCTAGTCACCTCAACTCCGAGGAGATCTAAGGAAACCATGTGCACAAAGACAAATAAACTAATGTTTTATACTGAATAGCCAAACACCAAATATCTCACTGAAAGTCTTTGATTAAAAGCTTGAATTGATTTGAAGCTTACACATAATATTTTAGTTTACCTAAAAAAGTAGAACCAGCACATTTGGATTGAAATAAATATAGGGAGGAAGAAAGAAAGCTAGATTCATATAGAAATGTCCCTAAATACAATGATTCAAATCCACCTCTTTGTGCTATCTGCCTTGAAAACATGTACAGAACTGATAAGTCTCTAATGATAGTGCTGTTCGAACATTCCCTCCAAAATTCATGCTCAACTTTAATTACCATTGTAGTTGCCAGTATTTACAGGTGCAGTATTTAAGAAGGACTTAGGTCACGAGAGCAGAGCCCTGTTGAATGGATTAATATTATTACTGTGAGTGTGCATCAGTTTCCTTGAGAGTGGGTTTGTTATAAATTCAGCCTCCTTTTGCTCTCTCTGTCTGGTGTGTGCTCTCTTGCCCTTCCACTATGTTATGATGACAAAGGCCCTCACCAGATGCAGCCCTTCAATCTTGAACTTCCAAATCTCCAGGACTATGTGCAAACCTCACTTGTATTGTTTATAATTTACCCAGTCTATGGCACTCTACAACAGTAGCAGAAATGGACTAAAGCAAAGAGTAAACCAGCTCTGCCCTTACAGACTTTCAGGACTTCATGTCTTTGTTTCTGTTGCTATAGTTTTGTCAAAACCATCCAGGATCAACTAAAGAGTTTTAAGTTTCAAAATATGGTGGGCGAAGAAGGTAAGTCAATATCCATATAACTTTCTGAATCCTCTTCCTTCTCCTCCTCCTATTTATCTTCCCCTAGAAATTTGTTGCTACTCCAATTAATTTTGAATTACAACAGTTGTCTTTGAGTCAATATTCACTATTTTTCTGAGAGTCTAATATCACTAACAGCTTTGTACATGAGGCAGGGAGTTGGGAGGTTTTTTTTGTTTGTTTGTTTTATTCAACAACAATGTGGTTTCAATTCTTTTTCCAGTTCTTTAGTGATTGTCTAAGTGTCACTTTCTCAAGAAGGCTTTTCTTGGCCTTTTGAATTAAATGGCCTTATGTCTTACATTTCCCTTTTGTAAAACTAGTCACATATTTATTTAAAGATTGCTTTCTTGTTATAAGGCAAACACTGTAAAGGCAGGCAGATGGCCATAAGCCAACACAGCTTAACAGATAAAGGTTACCCTTTCCCTGAGCAGAAGAAACCCTGTGCCATGGTGCTCAGCTTATCAAGAGGAATGTTGCCTGCATTTCAGTTCCCACTCACGTCCTTGGCAATGAACATGAACAACTACACAGAATACACTCAAGGCAAAGATCACCTCTGTGTTTTTACCACCACTTCACCAGTTCCTAACAGGAAGCCTGGCATACTGAAGAAGATGAACAATTACCAAGAAAAACGAATTTTCATTTTTAAAATTTTGATACTTGAAAGTGTCAAAATAAAGGCATTTAATTGATTTCACCAATTAATTATCTTACATTTTTTTCTTCATTCCCCTTAAAATATTTATAGACATAACTGGCAGTGTGGCATAGCAGGTTAATCTACTACCTCCTTTGCCAGCGTCCATAATGCGTGTCAGTTCAAGTGTAGGCAGCTCCACTTCTGATCCAGCTCCCTGCTAATGTGCCTAGGAAAGCAGTGGAAGATGGCCCAAGTGCTTGGACCCTGCATCCACATGAGAGACCTGGAAGAAAGTTACTGGCTCCTGGCTTCAGCTTGGCCCAGCCACAGACTTTGGGGCCATTTGGGGAGAGAACTAGTGGATGGAAGAGTCTCTCTCCCTCTCTCTCTCCCTCCCTCCCTCTAACTCTGCCTTTCAAATAAATAATGTAAAATTTATGTACATACACAGTCATACATCTGTTAATATCACTACACACAGTATTAACTAACTCTGAGCCTATAATCTAAAATTACTTGATTATTCTGACTACTATAGTCTGACTTTTGTTACCTAGCTTTAAAATGAAAGTTTCAGAAGCAAGGTGGAAAAACTATGCAAGCTAACACAGGGGATTACAACAGATCAGATTTTTTTGTCCTGTTAAATACTATTAACATATTTGCTGAACATTAAGTCTATTTTTAGCTCAATGTCCTGAACAGTTTGTAAAGGTCTCTTGCTTTTCTCAATAAAACCAGGGCTCTACTTAATTGTAGAGATTTTATATTTTATCTAGGAACTCTAAAAGCAAAACATTTCACTGCTTTCAGGAAATAGATTTCAATCCAATATCTCAAAAATGAAAAGAAATAAATTCACAACAATAAATTATCACTAATAAATCAAGCTGTCTCAAAAAATTAGTAAACTTGACAAGGCAGCACATAATCAAGCGAAAAATAGGTTAACACTTGTCATGGGTGTTGTAAAGAGATTCCTGCAGAAGGAGGAAAGTGTGAAGGAGCTCTGTATTCTCTGCATTTTCTAAGAATTCAGGTTCTGCTGCCAAAAAATCAAGTATTATTACCCTGAAAGCAAAATTGCAAGCATTTTATTAATTTTTGACTTATATTGACAAAACATACAATAGAATTGATAGGAGTATATTCTGTTGTGTGTTCAACATAATAATTGTGAAAACCCTGAGACTAGTTTGTCTTACTTTTGCATCCTGTAGTATTACTAGCATCACTGTTCCAACTACAGAACTTGCAAACTTTTCAGAGTTCAAATTCCATAATTATAGTCCCAGTCTCCCATCTACCCAATGCAGCAATCACAGAAAATAGTGTTTTAAGTGTCCTGGGTTAGAACCAGGGTTTACAGGGATAAATAATATCTATGGTCTGAACAGGATGTGCATGTCCTTAAGCAAGACATTTAATTTCTCAGTGCCTAATCAGATGATCTGAAAAATGGGATAGAAATAATATCACAATTGTGTATGCCTTTGAGAGGAACATGTAAGTGAATATGTATACAGAACTTTGGACCAGGCTTGACATAGGTAAGCAAGCAATAAAAATCAACTCTGTTTTAGGTAATTTTCACACCTTTTCTGTGTCTTCATTTTCTCATTTATAAAGCATTTTATATAAATAGCTTTACTATCTCAGAGTATCATGAAAATCACAAGAGAGATGTAAAAATGCTTTGGACTATATCAACTTCAATGCAAATACCAGGAGTGAATTAAATGAATATTGTGAACTACTAAGAAAAGGGCTTCCTACCTTCCCTCCTTCTGTTTAAAGTACATTTTAAACCTTCTTCACTTTATGAAAACTGTTTCACTAAAAAGAATTAGGAATTGTACATCAAGGTAGACAATAGCTGTAGAAATAAAGGCATTCTTCCTGATAAGCTTCCAAAGATGAGTTTTAGCATTTGTCTACAAAGAGCTATTGGGCTTTTTCAGTATCACAGAACAAACTAAAAATGTGCTCACAATATAAAAGCATTCTCTCAGAAACAGAATGAGTCTCTCACTCCTAGGTCTCCCACTGTAGCTCTGTGAGTATTCCCAAGTGCATCCATTCCAGAGCAATCGAAAAAAAGATGCAGGGAGCAGAATGACCTCCAACAAAGGGAGAAAGCAACATAGTGCCCAAAACTGGGTAGGGCAGGTAGGAAGAGATGCGCATAAGACTCTGAATTTCTCACAAAGGTCTGCTTGACCTTTCATGCTCAAGCTGCTGTACAGTGTGTCCTATTTCAGTTTCTCATCAAAACCTTGCCGTTTCCCAAACTTGGCAACCCAGAGCAAAACTGAAAGATATGAATGTGAAGCCTTACCTTTAGGACCAAGAAAGAATTGCCTATGTACATGGTGGATGAATCTTTATTCAAATATTGGTTCACATGACTACAGCTGAGGGAGTAGCTTCCTTGCAAGCATGGTATGTACCCACAGTATAAGGACTCTAACAAGACAGTTTAAGTAACTATGTTTTACACCGGGTTCTAGTCCCGGTCGGGGTGCCAGATTCTGTCCCGGTTGCCCCTCTTCCAGGCCAGCTCTCTGCTGTGGCCAGGGAGTGCAGTGGAGGATGGCCCAAGTACTTGGGCCCTGCACCCCATGGGAGACCAGGAGAAGCACCTGGCTCCTGCCATCGGATCAGCGTGGTGCGCAGCGGCCATTGGAGGGTGAACCAATGGCAAAAAGGAAGACCTTTCTCTCTGTCTCTCTCTCTCACTGTCCACTCTGCCTGTCAAAAAATAAAAATAAAAATAAATAAATAAATTAAGATGTTAGTTTTTCTTGTTACCAAAGTGGCATATGGTTGCTATTGAAAAGTTCGAAATACTAAAAAATACAAATAGAGGTGCCATCATGGTGGCACAGCAGGTAAAGGTACTTGCAGAGATACCAGCATCCTCTATAGGCACCAGTTTGAGTAACAGCTACTCCACTTCCACTCCAGCTCCCTGCTAATGTACCTGAGAAAGCAGAGAAGGATGGCCCAAGTGTTTGGGTCCCTGCACCCAAGGAGACCCAGAAGAAGCTCCTGGCTCCTGGCTTCAGCTTGGCCCAGCCCTGGCCATTGCAGCCATTTGGGTAGTAAATGAGGAAGACCTCTCCCTCTCTCTCTCTCTTTCTCTCTCTCCCCCCCCCCTGTAATTCTGCCTTTTAAATAAATAAAATCTTTTTTTTAAATACAAATATATAAAGTACAAAAATCATCTGAGTCTCACAACTTGGAGATAATTTTATAATATTAGACCTTAGATTCAAAGTTCTGGGAAGACAAGGGTGTCCACCATGGGTGAGTAAGAGACATAATCCCTGCCCTTGAGCAATTTGGCAAGAACATCTCCTTCAGGTTTTTATTCACTTTACTCTATTTTACATACTGCCAATTTTCTTTGTATTATAGATGATCCTTGAAATTATATTTCAGTAATAATATTTATTCATATATCAAATACATTCACAAAAGTAACACATTATAAGTGATTATCTTGATTCCATATTATATATTTTCCCTGTTTATTGTCTCCTTACTCTCAAGAAAATGTTGATCTGCTGTAGCATTCCTACAGTTTAAACAGTGCCAGAAATAGAGAGGGCAACCCACATTTGCTTTGATTGAACAGGAATTGAATAAAAACACATTGCAATGCAATTTCTTTCTAATAATTAAAAACAGTGTGTCCAACAAGAAAGGACTTGATAAATATATTATGATAACATAATATATTCCATAGAAGGAAATATATAAAAATATGTATCTCCACATTAAATAGCATGCAAAATTTTCACCATAAATTTGTGAGATTTTGAGTTAGATTATGAAAGAATACATGAAATAATTCATATATATACATATATATCCACACATATTTATTTATTCATATTTATACACAGTCTTCTATGATATGCCTGAGAATGTGCTGTATACTACAGATAGTACTACAGATACATTGAAAAAAAACAAGGGTATTCACGAAATAGACCAATAAAAAAACTGATGAAACAATTTGTGGAATACTGCAAAGAATATATGTGCATTCCTTCTGCTTTAGGAGAGGTCTGACTTTTGGGAAAATGGATTGGAACCAGTGACTACAGTTATCTCACTAGAAAAAAGGTGTTGTATCCAATGCATGCTGACTTTACAGGCCAAGCTGCCAAGGGAAATGTTATGTTATTGATGCGGATGATCATGCAATGTTTTCCTGATCCTTTCAAAGCAGAGCCTCAATTTCTATAATATTCACAGTCACAATGCAATATTGCAAGCAAGATGTAAACTATTACTGCTTTGATATCTTTAATCTAGATGTGAATACAGATGGAAACCGTGGAAATCCAGTGAATAGCCAAAAAAAAGTTTCTGCTTCCAGTGCACATTCCTTCACATGGTGCTACATCTGCTATGTTACTGAAATCTCAAGGAGACCCATGACTTATTGCTTTTTTCTGTCTTTAGTACTTTAAAGAAAGCAGAGACTCAAGCTAATCTGACACCAACCACCCTGTTTGTCATCAGTACAACATGTCATTTCCAAGTTCATCCAATATCATCCTTCCACTACAGGGTGTGGAACAGCTAAGAATAGCTGCAGAATTTGACTCTAAGCTGCTTGCCGGGAAGCACTAAAGTTACTGCATGACTCACTGTGGGATGTAAATTCTTGTGAGAGCACTGATAAAGAAGGACCCTTTCAGCAAGGAAAGGAGAGAGTCTTTTAATGGATTGCAATTGACTGCTAAGAACTTCCACCACTGTGGTCTTTTTGAGAAAAACAGCAAACTTGTAGATAGGCTACATTTCTGGTGTCAGTACTTGGTACATGGGTACATTTCTCCCATAGACTCAGATAACAAAGTTGGATGGCTTCCATTAAAGAAATTGTAAACTCTGAATTAAGCTTTGGTCATAAACAGAGCCAAGCTTTAAACAGCCTTGGACTCCTTGTATTTTCTTCATTTCAAGTCATTTCTATACTATTTATCATAGTAACCACTAGTGCAGATACATCATCCAAATGTCTCAGAATATCCAAATGGATACAATTCTCAAAAGAACACTTAAAACTCTGAAAATATTAATAGAGACAATGTATCATGTTGGGCACTGTGCTGAATCCTTTACATGTAATTATATAATAATTCTGCAAGGTATATTAGATTATTACCACTGAATTAAGTTCAGTCACTTGCCCACAGTAACAAAACTAGTCTGCAATTTGACATTACTTTGGCCTGGGGTGTCTTGTTCATTTGGGGGTGTCATAATGTCTTCCTTGTTCTTCTTTCCTCAGTTTCTGCGTTTGTTGCTTGGCATTGTGGAGATATTCTTTGGATTCTTCTTCCCGCGCTGTGGTGTTTTTTCTTGTTATACTATGACTGTATTAAGTGAACTGTCTGCTTTTGAAGGAGCCTTAGAGGCTTGAGATGGGTGCGGCCTGAGAGCTCTGTTTGGTTCCTCAGGGTTAAGGGTGTTCCAAAGGTGACACTCCCAGGTTAGGCATGGTAAATCTCTCTTTCTTTCTTTCTGTCTTTTTTTGATTCAGAAGTAATTCTGCACAGCTGAACAAAGTTGGAGGTAGTTAGCAGGCAAATGATATACCCACAGGAGCCAGAAATCGGAAGCTCTTTCCCAAGGACCACACAGGGAATCTGTCCTGCCCTCAGTGTGGGCTCAAATTCTCCTGCAGCCTCCCACTGGGTTGCCAAGGTTACCGAATTGTAGCGTCTCTGGAGAGTACTCACATGAATTCCATGAGTTCTCTCCCCCACCGTCTCTTTTTT
Organism: Oryctolagus cuniculus; assembly: GCF_964237555.1. Classification (NCBI taxonomy): domain Eukaryota; kingdom Metazoa; phylum Chordata; class Mammalia; order Lagomorpha; family Leporidae; genus Oryctolagus; species Oryctolagus cuniculus. The sequence goes on from NC_091436.1 coordinate 115,527,654, forward strand.
CAATCTCAGTTCATTAGGACCACACATTCATTAGGTCCTAATCTCCTGTTATTTCACCCCCACCCAGAGTCAGGTTTTTCTGCTTGGCTGAGGGCGGGTGCAGCCCTGAGGTCGCCCTGCTTATGACGTATGTCCAAAATGGCACCTGCTCTTTGTCTTGCTCACCTTTGAGAGGTGAGAGGAGAGAGAGAAACTCGTGTCCCTATCGGTCACTTTTTTTTTTCCCTCTCTCTTCTAGTTAGCCTGGTGAACTTTTCCCCACAGGGTTTCAAGCCTCATTCCCTCTAGTCTCCTCTTTCTGCTTGCCCGCTGGTGTCTCAGGCTATTGAGGTTTGGCTCACCTCGCGTTCCAGCACTGGTGCATTGATTCTGCCACTGGTGTCCCGAACTGTGGGCTCCCATGCTCTCCACACACGTCCACTGTGAATCACTAGTTTCGGAAGAGTTTCCTTTGCTGTTTCTTCCCCTACTCTTCCTTGAAACTGCAGTATCTCCACTTTTATTAAACTGTCTCTTCCTGGACTATCAGTGTGCTCCCTTCCTATTCCGCCATCTTGCCGCTCTCTCTTGCATATTAATTTCTTTCTTTTTTTTAAAATTTATTTGACAGATAGAGTTAGATAACAAGAGACAGAGACAGAGAGAAGGGTCTTCCTTCCATTGGTTCACCCCCCAAATGGCCACCATGGCCGGAGCTATGCCAATCCGAAGCTGGGAGCCAGGTGCTTTCTCCTGGTCTCCCATGCAGGTGCAGGTGCCCAAGTACTTGGGCCATCCTCCACTGCCTTCCTGGGCCACAGCAGAGAGCTGGACCAGAAGAGGAGCAACCAGGACTAGAACCCGCTCCCATATGGGATGCTGGCACTGCAGGCAGAGGATTAACCAAGTAAGCCATGGCGCCTGCCCCATCTTGCATATTAATTTCAAAACCACCTGCTATGGTAAATCACGTGACTTGGACTTTATAATGAGACTTTGCACAAATTCCTGCTTACAGTAAGAATGTTAATTCAAACTTTATAGTTTTCTAGAATGACAAGAGAAACATTTCTCTAAACCATGAACAATGAGAAATTATAAATGATCATGGTTCTCATATAATATTTCAGAGTTTTAAAAAAACATCTCTTTAGTGCTCAAAAATTCTGATGGCATTCATATTCTCTTACCTTATGTAATAGATGGCATTTGGCTGTTTTGAGCAATGAATAAAAAAGAAATTCCACAGAGTTCAACACAACAGATACCACAGTGATGCTTAAGGTAGGGCCGTCACAGCCCAAGAACCTAGGTTCAAGTCCTGCTACTACCACATTCTAGCACTGTGACCTCGGCACATTATTACTGCACTCAGTCACAGGTCTTTCATTATAAAATCAAGCTATTAGAAGTGCTCACTTTTGTGAAAAAAACAATGCATAAAAAGCACTTAACAGAATACTTGCCCCATATTAAACAGTCAACAATTCTCTGATATGGCCTTGATATAAGTTATTAATTTATTTTCAAAATGAGCTAAACTTATTTATTTTCAAACAGTCCCCAAATCCACCTTACTTCCTCTTACAATACGATGTAGGTCAAAGTAAATCAGTAGATAGGGTCTAATACCTGCCTTTGGCTCCTGAATCTAGCTTCCTGCTAATGCAGGAAGACTTGCAATGGCTCAAGTAATTATGTTCCTGGGTTGCTGCTGTGGCTTAGTGGATAAAGTTACCACCTGCAATGCTGGCATTTCACATAGAACCAGTTCATGTCCCTGCTGCTCCACTTTCTATCCAGCTTCCTGCTAATGGCCTGGGAAAAGCAGTGGAAGATTGCCCAAGTCTTTGAGCCCCTTCCACCAATGTGGGAGACCCAGAAGAACCTCCTGACACCTGTCTTCAGCCTGGCCCAACCCAGGCCATTGTGGTCATTTGGGGAACGAACTACCAGATAGAAGATTTCTCCCTCTCCCTCTTTCTCTTTCTACCTCTTTCTCTCTCTGTAACTCAGACTTTCAAACAGGCAAATAAATCTTGGGGAAAAAATGTATTTCAGTTCCTAACAGCAATATGGTAGACCTGGATTGTGTTCCTAGTTCCTGGCTCTGCCTTGTCCATCCTTAGCCATTTTGGGTATTTGGAAGTGAACCAATACACAGGAGGATAGGATCTCTCTTCCTGCCCCCTCCATTCCATCTCCCTATCCCCCTCTTTTTCACTCACATTTTCCCTCTTCCGGACAAAAAAATAAAAAGTAATTTTAAAGCATCCTAAAAGGAAAGAGAAGTAAGAGTATTCATGAATGTGTGGTAAGACATGATCACAATTACAATTATATAAACATTTCTGACAATGGTACCCATTTTTATTCAGATAGATTTTATTTCAGTTATTTTGCATAAAATAAACTATCATGATTTTGATGAGCTTAATGGTTTCCTTCCATTTTCTCTTTTCCTCCTTCTCTACTTCAGTAGTCTTGACCCTCATATTTATCATAGCTCTCCTATGACCACCCAGATAGACATTCATCTCAATCTGTGATGATCATATATTTCTTTCCTTGGACAAAAGTTTATGGCCGGCCAGCGCCGCGGCTCACTAGGCTAATCCTCTGCCTTGCGGCGCCGGCTGCGGCGGCCATTGGAGGGTGAACCAACGGCAAAGGAAGACCTTTCTCTCTGTCTCTCTCTCTCACTGTCCACTCTGCCTGTCAAAAAAAATAAATAAAAAGAAAAAAAAAAAAAGAAGTTTATGGCCATGATCTAAACTAGACAAGTTTAAGTTCTCACCTGTAATTTTCTAGCTTGAAGCTGCCACAATGTATCTTTTTCCATTATATCTCATGAGTCTACTGTAAGACCAACACAGAGAATTCAGGAGATGAAGAGAGAGAAAAGAAGTCTATGGCCATACCACCCAGAACGCGCCCGATATCATCTGATCTCAGAAGCTAAGCAGGGTAGGGCCTGGTTAGTACTTGGATGGGAGAAAAGAAGCCCAGGAATGAGATGGAAAGAGTCAGTGCAGTAATTACATGATTATATCCCCATACTCAGTTGTGCTTGAATTCTACATAACCCTGGTCTCCCCAATAATACCAACCAATAAATTTCTTTGTATCTAAGCTAGTTTAAATTGATTTTCTGTTACCAGCAAACAAAAACATGTAAAATTCCCCACAGAATGTCAATCCATAGTAAGTGTTCTAAATTTTAACAATGTATAGTTGTATATGGCTCTACAACTATGTTAAGAAAAAGAAACTTTTATGACAAGATGAGATCATAATGATATTCTATTCCTACTTTAATTTTCTAGAGAAATGGACTCAAGGATAAAGTGTTTATCATAATAAAATTTAACTTTATTTTCATGCACATCTGGAATCAGAATCAAGTTTTTTCTTTCTGCTACCAGTGCTATTCCCCCACAGAAATCCATAAGATAGATACTACCAGCATTAATTCAGACCTAAGAGGGATACAAGATCTCAGGCATAGGTGAAAATGAAAAAGGAACAGTCTGTTTTCAAGATGAGTTTGGGAGAATTTTGTATGTTTGGGGATTTGTACATTCTTCAAACAACTTCAGGTAATAATCAGCAAATTAGAATTTTCCATTTCTATTTTATTACCCGTTCCTTTCTTTTGTGATATAATGAAAAAGAAAATCTACTTAATATTTGAAATGACATATTTGAGTTAAAATTATTTAATAATTGAATTCAAAGAATGTGCACTGAGATTGATCATCCAAAAAGCACTGTATAATGTATTACAAACAAAACAAAGACAACTACAACACATTTTCTGTATAATGTAGTTCTTCAAATATTTATGCCAAATAGGTATAACATGGAGACTGAGCAGCTGTATGTGTTTTGGGAGGGGGCGAGTAGTAGCATGATGTCAGAGAAGAGATGGAGATAAATTCTTCCTGAAGGACTTAGGGAGACCTCCTTTCAAAGGTGACCTTTCAGCTGGCCTTACTAACTGGTTGGATTTCAAAAGACTGAGTTGGAAATATGGTAGAACACAAAAGTGTTCCAGATGTTGTTAACAGAAAGGTACAGAAAGGTCAGGATATATTGTGTCAACATAGAGGTCATAGATCTAGAAGAGTTTGTGTGAAAGATGAGTACATAAAATAATGTTCAGCCAGGAACATCAGGAGGACTTGCTGTTGTCAATAAGTTTCAGAACGCTCAAGTCTCATTGTAGGGAAATAAAGCAATGATGCCATACAACTTTGCAAAATACAAAGAATGTACTCCATTATCTATTTTAATCATTATTTAAACATTACTCTGATCATTTAAATTTCCAGCATTAAAAACTTTGAATTTCACTATAAAGATGTTCAATCCAGCACTGTTTATATTATGAAAAATTAGGTTAAGAAATAAAAACCCCAAGTTATAAATAATCTCAATGTCCAGCAGATTATTAAATGAATTATAACATCCAAAGCATGAAATACAATTAGATAAATTAACATTGTTAGAAAATACTCAATGGGGCGGAGCCAAGATGGCGGAATAGTGAGGGCGCGCACCGATAGTCCGGGAAAATTTAGTTTAATAAAAGGGGAGTTACGGTAGCCTCAGAAAAAAGAACCAGGAAAATATTGCAGACAAAACTCTTCTGGATCCAGTGGGCGTGAATCGGAGGACCTACTGGGAGAACAAGGTCGCCCACCGCGCGCGAAAGCCGAGCCGCAGGACCGAGCCGCGGGACTGAGCTGCGCAAGCTGCAGGGTCTGCGCGCAAGTGCTCGAAGGGGAGTGCAACAGCGGGGAGACTTGGGACGTCCAGGGCTCCGAGTCCACACATCGGCGCTGGAAGGGGAGCAGACCTGCGTGGAGAGCGTGGGAGCCCACAGTTCGGGACATCAGCGGCAGACTCAACACACCAGCGCTGGAACGCGAGGTGAGCCGAACCTCAATAACCCGAGACACCGGCAGGCAAGCGGAGAGAGGAGACTAGAGGGAACGACCCCCGGGGCGGGGGGGACTTCACCAAGCTAACTGGAAGAGAGAGAGAGGGAAAAAAAAAAAAAAGGTGACTGGTATGGACACGGGTTTCTCTCTCTCCGCTCACCTCTCAAGGGCGAGCAAGACAAAGAGCAGGCGCCATCTTGGACATACGTCATAAGCAGAGCGACCTCAGGTCTGCACCAGCCCTGAGCCTAGCAGTAAAACCTGACTCTGGGTGGGGCGAATTAACAGGAGATTAGGACTTAGTAAATTTATGGTGCTACTGAACTGAGACTGTGAAAAAAGAGACGGTGGGGGAGAGAACTCACGGAATTCACGTGAGCACTCTCCAGAGACGCTACAATTCCGTAACTTTGGCAACCCAGTGGGAGACTGAAGGAGAATTTGAGCCCACTCTAAGGGCCGAACAGATTCCCTGTGTGGTCCTTGGGAAAGAGCTTCTGATCTCTGGCTCCTGTGGGTATATCATTTGCCTGCTAACTACCTCCAACTTTGTTCAGCTGTGCAGAATAACTTCCCTTTTGAATCAAGAGAGAGAGAGAGAGAGAGAGAGAGAGAGAGAGAGAGAGAGGTTTACCACGCCTAACCTGGGAGTGTCACCTTTGGCACACCAAACAGAGCTCTCAGGCCACACCCATCTCAAGCCCTAAGGCTCCATCAAAAACAGATAGTCCACTTAATCTAGAGTCATAGTATAACAAGAAAAAGCACCACAGTGAAGAAACCAAATATCTCCAATATGACAAATAACAAACGCAAAAACCAAGGTAATAAAAACAAGGAAGTCACCATGAAGCCCTCAAATGAAAAAGACACCCCAATTCAAGATTATGAGGATGATGACATAGAAGAAATGCAAGAAGCAGATCTCAAAAAATTGATAAGAACATTAAGAAGTTCTCAAAAACAAATTCTGGAACTACACAAATCCTTAATGGACAAGATAGAAAATCTCTCTCGGGAAAATGAAATATTAAGGAGGAATCAAAATGAAACGAAACAACTAGTACAACAGGAAACTGGGATAGTGACTGAAGTGAAGAATTCAATAGATCAAATGAAAAACACAATAGAGAGACTTACAAACAGAATGGGAGAAGCAGAAGAGAGAATATCGGACTTAGAAGACAGAGAACAGGAAAGGATACAGTCAGACCAAAGAAAAGACGAGGAAATTAGAAATCTAAAACATATTGTCAGGAATCTTCAGGATACTATTAAAAAACCCAACATTCGGGTTCTAGGAGTTCCTGAAGGCATGGAGAGGGAGAAAGGATTAGAAGGCCTTTTTAGTGAGATATTAGCAGAAAATTTCCCAGGTTTGGAGAAGGACAGAGAAATCCTAGTACAGGAAGCTCACAGAACCCCTAATAAACACGACCAAAAGAGACCCTCACCACGACACGTTGTAATTAAACTCTCCACAGTGAAACATAAAGAAAAGATCCTAAAATGTGCAAGAGAGAAATGTCAGATTACTCTCAGAGGATCTCCAATCAGACTCACAGCTGACTTCTCATCAGAAACTCTACAAGCTAAGAGGGAATGGCGAGATATAGCCCAGGTACTAAGAGAGAACAACTGCCAGCCCAGAATATTATATCCTGCAAAGCTATCATTTGTGAATGAAGGTGAAATAAAGACTTTTCATAACAAACAGAAATTGAAAGAATTTGTTGCCACTCGTCCAGCCCTGCAAAAGATGCTTAAAGATGTGTTACACACAGAAACAAAGAAACACGGTCATCAATATGAAAGAAGGTAAAGGAAGGAAACCAAGGAAGGAAAGCTCACAGCAAAAGATCACAGGGAATTCAAAGCATATATTAGAACTTATCTTTGGCAAATGGCAGGGCAAAGTTACCACTTATCATTAGTCACATTGAACGTGAATGGCCTGAACTGTCCAGTTAAAAGACACCGTTTGGCTGATTGGGTTAAAAAACAAAACCCATCTATTTGCTGCTTACAAGAAACACATCTTTCCAACAAAGATCCATACAGACTGAAAGTGAAAGGCTGGAAAAAGATATACCATGCCAACAGAAATGAAAAAAGAGCAGGCGTAGCCATCTTAATATCAGACACCATAAACTTTACCACAAAAACCGTTAAGAGAGACAAAGAGGGACACTACATAATGATTAAGGGATCAATTCAACAGGAAGATATAACAATTATCAATGTATATGCACCTAACTACAGGGCACCGGTTTATCTAAAAGATTTGTTAACGGACTTAAAGGGAGACTTAGACCCCAATACAATAGTACTGGGGGACTTCAATACTCCACTCTCAGAAATAGACAGATCAATAGGACAGAAGATCAACAAGGATACAGTAGATTTAAACGACACTATAGCCCAAATGGATCTAACAGATATATACAGAACTTTCAATCCTACAGCTAAAGATTATACATTCTTCTCAGCAGTACATGGAACCTTCTCTAGGATTGACCACATACTAGGCCATAAAGCAAGTCTCAGCAAATTCAAAAGAATTAGAATCATACCATGCAGCTTCTCAGACCATAAAGGAATGAAGTTGGAAATGAACAACTCAGGAATCCCTAGAGCATACGCAAACACATGGAGATTGAACAACATGCTCCTGAATGAACAATGGGTCATAGAAGAAATCAAAAGAGAAATCAAAAACTTTCTGGAAGTAAATGAGGATAACAGCACAACATACCAAAACTTATGGGATACAGCAAAAGCAGTGTTAAGAGGAAAGTTTATATCAATAGGTGCCTACATCAAGAAATTGGAAAGGCACCAAATAGATGAGCTTTCTATTCACCTCAAGGATCTAGAAAACCTACAGCAAACCAGACCCAAATCTAGTAGGAGAAGAGAAATAATTAAAATCAGAGAAGAAATCAACAGGATTGAATCAAGAAAAACATTACAAAAAATCAGCCAAACGAGGAGCTGGTTTTTTGAAAAAATAAAATTGACACCCCATTGGCCCAACTAACTAAAAAAAGAAGAGAAAAGACCCAAATCAATAAAATCAGAGATGAAAAAGGAAATGTAACAACAGACACCACAGAAATAAAAAGAATCATCAGAAATTACTACAAGGACTTGTATGCCAGCAAACAGGGAAACCTATCAGAAATGGATAGATTCCTGGACACATGCAACCTACCTAAATTGAACCAGGAAGACATCGAAAACCTAAACAGACCCATAACTGAGACAGAAATTGAAACAGTAATAAAAGCCCTCCCAACAAAGAAAAGCCCAGATCCAGATGGATTCACTGCTGAATTCTACCAGACATTTAAAGAAGAACTAACTCCAATTCTTCTCAAACTATTCAGAACAATTGAAGAAGAGGGAATCCTCCCAAATTCTTTCTATGAAGCCAGCATCACCTTAATTCCTAAGCCGGGAAAAGATGCAGCACTGAAAGAGAATTACAGACCAATATCCCTGATGAACATAGATGCAAAAATCCTCAATAAAATTCTCGCCAATAGAATGCAACAACATATCAGAAAGATCATCCACCCAGACCAAGTGGGATTTATCCCTGGTATGCAGGGATGGTTTAATGTGCGCAAGACAATCAATGTGATACACCACATTAACAGACTGCAGAAGAAAAACCATATGATTCTCTCAATAGATGCCGAGAAAGCATTTGATAAAATACAACACCCGTTCATGATGAAAACTCTAAGCAAACTGGGTTTGGAAGGAACATTCCTCAATACAATCAAAGCAATCTATGAAAAACCCACAGCCAACATCCTATTGAATGGGGAAAAGTTGGAAGCATTTCCACTGAGATTTGGGACCAGACAGGGATGTCCACTCTCACCACTGCTATTCAATATAGTTCTGGAGGTTCTAGCCAGAGCTATTAGGCAAGAAAAAGAAATTAAAGGGATACAAATTGGGAAGGAAGAACTCAAACTATCCCTCTTTGCAGATGACATGATTCTTTATTTAGGGGACCCAAAGAACTCTACCAAGAGACTATTGGAACTCATAGAAGAGTTTGGCAAAGTAGCAGGGTATAAAATCAATGCACAAAAATCAACAGCCTTTGTATACTCAGACAATGCCATGGCTGAGGAAGAACTTCTAAGATCAATCCCATTCACAATAGCTACAAAAACAATCAAATACCTTGGAATAAACTTAACCAAGGACGTTAAAGATCTCTACGATGAAAATTACAAAACCTTAAAGAAAGAAATAGAAGAGGATACCAAGAAATGGAAAAATCTTCCATGCTCATGGATTGGAAGAATCAATATCATCAAAATGTCCATTCTCCCAAAAGCAATTTATAGATTCAATGCAATACCAATCAAGATACTGAAGACCTTCTTCTCAGATCTGGAAAAATTGGTGCTGAAATTTATATGGAGGCACAAGAGACCTCGAATAGCTAAAGCAATCTTGTACAACAAAAACAAAGCCGGAGGCATCACAATACCAGATTTCAGGACATACTACAGGGCAGTTGTAATCAAAACAGCATGGTACTGGTACAGAAACAGAAGGATAGACCAATGGAACAGAATTGAAATACCAGAAATCAACCCAAACATCTACAGCCAACTTATATTTGATCAAGGATCTAAAACTAATTCCTTGAGCAAGGACAGTCTATTCAATAAATGGTGCAGGGAAAATTGGATTTCCACGTGCAGAATCATGAAGCAAGACCCCTACCTTACACCTTACACAAAAATCCACTCAACATGGATTAAAGACCTAAATCTACGACCTGACACCATCAAGTTACTAGAGAACATTGGAGAAACCCTTCAAGATATTGGCACAGGCAAAGAGTTTCTGGAAAAGACCCGGGAGGCACAGGCAGTCAAAGCCAAAATTAACTGTTGGGATTGCATCAAATTGAGAAGTTTCTGTACTGCAAAAGAAACAGGAGAGTGAAGAGGCAATGAACATACTGGAAAAAGTATTTGCAAACTATGCAACAGATAAAGGGTTAATAACCAGAATCTACAAAGAGATCAAGAAACTCCACAAAAACAAAACCAACAACCCAATTAAGAGATGGGCCAAGGACCTCAATAGACATTTTTCAAAAGAGGAAATCCAAATGGCCAACAGGCACATGAAAAAATGTTCAAGGTCATTAGCAATCAGAGAAGTGCAAATCAAAACCACAATGAGGTTCCACCTCACCCCGGTTAGAATGGCTCACATTCAGAAATCTACCAACAACAGATGCTGGCGAGGATGTGGGGAAAAAGGGACACTAACCCACTGTTGGTGGGAATGCAAACTGGTCAAGCCACTATGGAAGTCAGTCTGGAGATTCCTCAGAAACCTGAAGATAACCCTACCGTTCGACCCAGCCATCCCACTCCTTGGAATTTACCCAAAGGAATTTAAATTGGCAAACAAAAAAACCGGTCAGCACCCTAATGTTTATTGCAGCACAATTCACAATAGCCAAGACCTGGAACCAACCTAAATGCCCATCAACGGTAGACTGGATAAAGAAATTATGGGATATGTACTCTTTAGAATACTATACCGCAGTAAGAAACAACGAAATCCAGTCATTTGCAACAAAATGGAGGAATCTGGAACACATCATGCTGAGTGAAATAAGCCAGTCCCAAAGGGACAAATACCATATGTTCTCCCTGATCGGTGACAACTGACTGAACACCAAAAAGGAAACCTGTTGAAGTGAAAGGGACACTATGAGAAACGGTGACTTGATCAGCATAGCCCTGACTGTTAATGAACAACTTAATACATTATCCCTCTTAGTAGTTTTTTTGTCTGTTCTACTTAATATGACTGGTTTAATTCTGTAATTAATACATAGTTATTCTTAAGTGTTGAAATTTAACTGAAATGTGATCCCTGTTAAACATAAGAGTAGGAATAAGAGAGGGAAGAGATATATAATTTGGGACATGCTCAAGCTGACTTGCCCCAAATGGTAGAGTTAGAAACATACCAGGGGACTCCAATTTAATCCCATCAAGGTGGCATATACCAATGCCATCTCACTAGTCCAAGTGATCAATTTCAGTTCGCAATTGATCATAATGAAAGGACTAAGAGTCAAAGGGAGCACATAAGCAAGTCTAGTACCTGCTAACACTAACCGATAGAATAAATAAAGGGGAGAGTGACCCAACATGGGAAGTGAGATACTCAGCAGACTCATAGAATGGCAGATGCCCTAAATAGCACTCTGGCCTCAGAATCAGCCCTAAAGGCATTCAGATCTGGCTGAAAAGCCCATGAGAGTATTTCAGGCATGGAAAGCCAAGACACTCTGGCAAAAGATCTCTGTGAGTGAGATCTCAGTGGAAAGAACAGGTCTTCAAAGAAGGAGGTACCTTTCTCTGAAGGGAGGAGAGAACCTCCACTTTGACTATGACCTTGTCTAAACAAGATAAGAGTCGGAGAACTCAGAGGGCTTCCATAGCCTTGGAAACTCATGACTGGAGCATAGGGAGATTACTGATGCCATAGACAGGAGTGTCAATTGGTAAAGTCAACAACAGGAGTCACTGTGCACTTACCCCTCATGTAGGATCTCTGTCCTTAATGTGCTGTGCATTGAGATTTAATGCTATAACGAGTACTCAAATAATATATCTCACTTTGTGTTTCTATGGGGGTGCAAACTGTTGAAATCTTTACTTAATGCATACTAAACTGATCCTCTGTAAAAAAAAAAAAAAAAAAAAGAAAAGAAAAGAAAAGAAACTATCAACTCCCAACTTGACTCTCACTGGGATTAAACATGACAATAGGTCTGATCTGATTTCATCATCATTAAAAAAATCATCTATTAGTTTTCACTTTATGTTTCTGTGTGGGAGCAAACTGTTGAAATCCTTACTTAATGTATACTAAGCTGATCTTCTGTATATTAAGATAATCGAAAATGAATCTTGATGTGAATGGAAGGGGAGAGGGAGTGCGAAAGGGGAGGGTTGTGGGTGGGAGGGACGGTATGGGGGGGAAGCCATAGTAATCCACTATTCGTACTTTGGAAACGTATATTCATTAAATAAAAGTTAAAAAAAAAAAAAAGAAAATACTCAATGTTCAAATATGCTATTAAGTATAGTAAAAGGGGTATTAAATAATACACACAGAATTAATCCCTTGTGTGTATATTCATTCATGCATACATCCGTGTCTATATAAATCAAGATTATATTCCAAGGCATTAACAGTGGTTAATCCTAGATGGTAAAGGAAAAAATATTTACATTGTTTTTATCTTCTTCTCTTTCTTTATCTGTGATTTAAATCTTTACTGGAGTAAATGTATCTATGACTTTTGTAAAGTAAAACTATAGATATATATATACATGTGCTTATGTATGTGCAAGACTTAATTCTTTACCTGGGGAAAGCAAATTTACAGTACATACTGGACTTCACATGTTTACTTAGAAAGAAAATCAATAAATCATTGAATTGATGCTTTAAACTAGAGCTCCCACGGGAAAACCCTCCCTACGACTATGCAATTTAATCAAATCTTTTCAGCAAATTTAAATATTAAAATATACATATTTTAAAATACCTAGAAGACAGCCAGCGCCACGGCTCAATAGGCTAATCCTCCACCTAGCGGAGCCGGCACACCAGGTTCTAGTCCCGGTCGGGGCGCCGGATTCTGTCCCGGTTGCCCCTCTTCCAGGCCAGCTCTCTGCTGTGGCCCGGGAAGGCATTGGAGGATGGTCCAAGTGCTTGGGCCCTGCACCCCATGGGAGACCAGGAGAAGCACCTGGCTCCTGGCTTCAGATCAGCGCGGTGCGCCGGCCGCAGCGCGCCAGCCATGACGGCCATGGGAGGGTGAACCAACAGCAAAAGGAAGACCTTTCTCTCTGTCTCTCTCTCTCTCACTATCCACTCTGCCTGTCAAAGAAAAAAAGAAAAGAAAAGAAAAGAAAAGAAAAGAAAAGAAGAGAAATACCTAGAAGACAGAGACTACGCTCTTGAAATTCCTCTGCATGGATCCCCACAAGGACACTCCAAAATGTTTCATGATTACTTTACTGAAACCACAAATGATTTACGTTATATTTCTACTACCCATTCCTTGCCTTTATGATGCAGTGAAAAACAATATACTATATCTGAAGTGGCTTATTCAGGTACTGAATATTACCTATTACTGAATATTACTTATTAAGTAAATGTGAAAACACATTTACTGCATGTAATAGTTCTGCAAATATTTGTACTAGGTGGACTACACTAAGTTCAACACAGAGACTGAGTGGAGGTGTTCGGAGTTTGGGTTATTTATGCAAATTGTAATGTATATAAGGTAATCACATGCAAGTAATAGTTAATTATATGCAAAATATAATGACTTAAGAGCTCAACTTATATAATTCTGAATAATCCATTAAAAATAAGATTTTGAGTTAGGGTAGTGGAGGATGGGGGTGGTGTTTAGCAGAGCACTACAGAACCAGTCTTGCAGGGTAAATACTGCACATGAGTCAGTATTTCTGCAGTTTAATCATGAACACCAATAAGTGATGCTTTGACCTATTAACCTATTGGCTTATTAATGACTCTTGAAGAAATGCAAGTGTGAACACATAAGAGGTTTTACATTTATAAAGGGGTTGCATGGCTGTACTCCTATTTTTTTCTGTTCTTTATACAAAGCAGACGTGGTCTGCCTTCACATCAGAAGCACCCAAGGAGTATTCTTTACTGGGGTCCCAGCCACAGAAGTTAGCTTTGGGGGGGGGGCTAGATATTTCCTGAACATTCTCAGGGGGTTCTAACCCATAGTTAAAGTTAATAACACTGATTCAGGATTAGAATTTAGATCTTAAATGTGTACACTCTTAAATGTGTACACTCACATTTAAGATATTCTTCTCTTTAAAAAAATTTATAATTTTATAACATAGATGTTCAAGTAGAGACTTAAACTACCAGATGGCTCAGGGCAATACTGACATTTCCTGGCCGGCGCTGCAGCTCACTAGACTAATCCTCCACCTGAGGCGCCGGTACCCCAGGTCTGGTCCCGGTCGGGGCGCTGAATTCTGTCCCAGTTGCTCCTCATCCAGTCCAGATCTCTGCTGTGGCCCGGGAGGGCAGTTTAGGATGGCCCAAATGCTTGGGTCCTGCACCTGCATGGGAGACCAGGAGGAAGCACCTGGCTCCTGGCTTCGGATCGCTGGCCGTAGCGGCCATTTGGGGAGTGAACCAACAGAAGGAAGACCTTTCTCTCTGTCTCTCTCTCTCACTGTCTAACTCTGCCTGTCAAAAAAAAAAAAAAAAAATACTGACATTTCCAATCCAACATGACATCTAACCCTTCCTGACTTTGACTTTCTTTCAGCAGCAGCCCTCAGAACTGAGTACTGGCTATGGATGAGCAGGTCTCATACACCAAAAATTCAGCTCTACTCAGCAATTTCAGCATGAGTGATACATATAAAACTAAGCCAATGCAAGACTCCTTCCCATCTCGTGCTCTGACCATCACTAACAAGTTACTGTACTATTTCTAACCCCCTGTCCACAAACACTTTCACATAATAATGCTACTGAGGCTCAGCCTGGAGCCTTCAGCTGTGCCTGTGGAACCCTTCCACTCATGGAAGCAAACAATGGTTTGGTTTGTGCCATGATCACTCCATTTACTTCCTTCATGAATAACTTTCCTGTGAAAAGCTCTGCATCTAATTCCAAAAGTAGTAAATACAGTTTTATTCCTGTATGAATATTTCCAGACATCAGATTTATATGGAGAAATATAGATCAGATAATTTATTTTTTTTGTTTTCAACGTAATATAAAACATTTCCAAACTTTCAACTGCTTACTATTGCTTTTCTCCTTTAGGGTACCAAATTAGCTCAACTGTAGTTATTTTCCAAGTACTGACAAGCAAGGCTATCTTCACCTAAAGTGGAGGAAATTCTGAATAACTATGATATACTTTCAAAGGACAAGAAATTTCTCTGTTCCTGACTCTTTGGCAATGAGGTATCACATTTCAAGTTTATTCCCTCTGTGATCTTAATTGTATTATAAGAAATTGACAAAGAATATAAATTCTGACAAAACTATAATAGTGCAACAAAAAGCACAATCTTACTGTCAGATATTAACATGTTGTTTAAATAAATTAAGGTATAGTCATTTAACACAAAACTGAGAAAATATTACATGTGGCTAATCAGTATGTGTGAAAGCATAGCAAATATCATTATACATCAAAAGAAAGGCACAGCTTGAAACACACACATCAGATAATTCCATTTTGTCACATGAAGAATTTATAACAAGACCAACAAAATGAGGCTTAGAAACATGAGATCATAGAAATTTTGCCTTTTAACTATACTTTCTATATGTTCTCCAATGACAATGTGTAAAATTATAGGAAAAACTTTTTAACTTTAGAAATAACAGTTCAAGAAAAAGTAATGCCTATGATATTAGGATTTTTTTAATTGGTCAACATTTGAAGTTAATTTGAGTTTCTTGATGTTTGTGGAAAACATGTTGATGGACTTTTGGGAATGACTAGATATGAGTTTCTAAAGGCCCTAGACCTACAGGAAATAAAGCCACCAGCAATTGGGCTGGTCAAAGAAAGAGAAGGATAAAAATACCACTTCCCCACTTAATAATCTTGCCTAAACAGAGCCTGCACCAAAAATAACAGTCCTTAAAGAAATACAAAATTAGAAGTCTCAGCTGAATATGCTGTTATTCTCTCAACATCCATGGCAACTCTACGTGCATAATAAAATAAGTCATGATGACTCACAGGGATATCAAATTTGTATTTTTGAACCTAGCATATTCCTTGAGAAGTTGAAAGCTCTCAGAATGTGGTCATGCATACTGTACTACCATTCCTTATAAATTTTGAATGAGGAAAGTATTATTCAACAGTTTGAAGCTAAGTTTAAAATAACAAATAAGCATGTTTAAATATAACATTTTAAAATAAAAAGCTAGAATTCTATAGATGACAAATATCATGTATAATTCTATGAACTGTTTACTGTCACACAACATCAGTGTAAAACTTTACATGGCTCTTGCCTATTGTAGATCAGAATCAAGCTGATACACTTCAGCAGTGCCAGAGAAAAATTTTACAGAAACTTTTTAAGTAGGGATTTTTGATGCCTTGAGTCCTTTGCATGGTTCAGTCCATGCTATTTCTTTCTGACATGTGTGGCATTAATTTCACTTAGTGTTTCCTAAGGGCTTCATTGTGGAAATACAAATTAAGTAATGATTTTATAATTAAACTTAAGGTCTTTTGAAACAATGTTATATTGAAAATAAAAGTCTACCACTAATGGAATAGATTTCTTTCAAACATCTAAAAATTGGCAAATGCAACCATGTGTTTGACCTACCTATGTGCTTAAATGACAAAAAGCAATGTCCTGTTTGCTTTAAATATTTTATAAACACTGTATTCTTTAAAAAAAAACCCTCATGTTTGTTTTTTAAACATTATTGAGAGATTCTGCAACACGGTGTGCCCCATTTTGTCCCAACTGATCAGACCATATGGGAAAAGAATGCCTTTCCACACAAACAGCATGTAGTCCATCAAGGTGAAGCAGTGGAGGATATCTGCTTGACATTCTGTTTTCATTCACTCTTAAAGAACTGTGGCAGCTTTTTAAATTGATTGTGGCTTTTAATTCTTGAACCAGGAACCAGAGACCAAGATAATGGGAACATTTGTCAAATTTAAAGACTAAATACCTGAAATGACCAGACTGTTTACTGCATTTGCTGTACAATCCTGAATCTACATTCAGAATAATACAAGCACTGTTTTTCAAAAAGGCTGAGAAATTTGGCTTTTACTCTACTTGCAAAGGAAGAAAGAAACACTAAAGTTATCATCTCTTGGGTAACTCTCTAGAATAGAGAATGAGTTGTTGCAATAGGAGTAAGAAATGTACTCCCCATTTTCTAGCTTCCTATTTCACCATGAGATCTCTCCTTCCCCCACACACTCACCATATGTGCCATCAGCCCCCATATAGTACAGTCAAGAAGGTCCTCATCAAGGTCTGAACCAATGGGGTAACTTTTGTTCTCTATAACTGTGAGCTAAGTAAATGTCATTTCTTTATAAGGTCAAAAGCCTCAGCTTTTTCATTATAGCAACAGAAAACTAATACAAAGAGCCTCTGTCTTGTTCTGTCCTTCCATTTTCTAGTCAATCTCATCTATCCCATATACTATTGCCATGCCAAGTCTATATAACACATTTTATAGCATTTTGGTTACTGACTCCCTTAAATCAGTTAACACTAATGGCATTTACTATTCCCTCAAGGTCCACTCTCCCATTTTAACTCCCTACTTCTGTATGTAGGAAACCCCACAACTAACTGGCTTACGATTCCTTAGTTCTAAGAGAGGATTCAGTTCATCTTTCCATCAGGCAGAATCTACCATGCTAGTTCTGGATTCGTTGGCTCCCCTTGCTCAGTGCAAATACATCATGGAGTAAAACATAAAATTCATATGCACTTTTTAAAGCAAAATGAAGGGGCTAGCGCGCAATGGCGTAGCGGGTTAAAGCCCAGACCTGAAGTGCCAGCATGCCATATGGGTGAAAGTTCTAGTCCCCACTGCTCCTCTTCCAATCCAGCTCTCTGCTATGGCCTGGGAGAGCAGTACAAGATGGCCCAAGTCCTTGGGTCCCTCCACTCACATGGAAGACCCAGAAGAAGCTCCTGGATCCAGGCTTCATATTGGCACAGCCCCAGATGTTGTAGCCATCAGGGGAGTGAAAAAGCAGATGGAAGACCTCTCTCTCTGTCTCTACCTTGCTCTGTAACGCTGTCTTTCAAATAAATAAATCTTTAAAAAAAGGAACCAGTTTGCATTTCCACCAACAGTGGGTTAGTGTCCCTTTTTCCCCACATCCTCTCCAGCAACTGTTGGTAGTTGATTTCTGTATGTAAGCCATTCTAACCAGGGTGAGGTGAAACCTCATTGTGGTTTTGATTTGCATTTCCCTGATGGCTAGTGAGTCTGAACATTTTTTCATGTGTCTGTTGGCCATTTGGATTTCCTCTTTTGAAAAATGTCTATTGAGATCCTTGGCCCATCACTTAAGTGGGTTGTTTATTTTGTTGTTGTGGAGTTTCTTGATCTCTTTATAGATTCTGGTTATTAATCCATTATCGGTTGCATAGTTTGCAAATATTTTTCCCATTCTCTTGGTTGCCTCTTCACTTTCCTGACTGTTTCTTTTGCAATACAGAAACTTCTTAATTTGATGCAATCCCAGTTGTTAATTTTGGCTTTGACTGCCTCTGCCTCTAGGGTCTTTTCCAAGAAGTCTTTGCCTGTGCCTATGTCTTGCAGGGTTTCTGCTATGTTCTCTAATAATTTGATGGTGTCGGGTCATAGACTTAGATCTTTAATCCATGTTGAGTGGATTTTGGTGTAAGGTGTAAGGTAGGGGTCTTGCTTCAGGCTTCGCACATAGAAATCCAGTTTTCCCAGCACCATTTATTGAATAGACTGTCCTTGCTACAGGAATTGGTTTTAGATCCTTGATCAAAGATAAGTTGGCTGTAGATGTTTGGATAGATTTCTCGCATTACTATTCTATTCCATTGGTCTATCCATCTGTAGGTACCAGTACCAGGCTGTTTTGATTATAACTGCCCTCTAATATGTCTTGAAATCTGGTATTGCAATGCCTCTAGCTTTTATTTGTTGTTGTTGTAAAAGACTGCTTTAGCTATTCAAGGTGTCCTGTGTCTCCATATGAATTTCAGCATTATTTTTTCCAGATCTGAGAAGAATGTCTTTGTTATTTTGATTTGTATCACATGGAATTTGTAAATTGAATGGACAGTATGATGATATTGATTCTTCCAATCCATAAATATGGACTATTTTTATATTTTTTCATATTCTCTTCTATTTCTTTCTTTAAGATTTTGTAATTCTCATCATAGAGATCCTTGACAGCCTTGGTTAAGTTTATTCCAAAGTATTTGTTTGTAGCTATTGTGAATGGGATTGATCTTAGAAGTTCTTCTCAGCCATGGCATTGCCTGTGTATACAAAGGCTATTGATTTTTGTGCACTGATTTTATATCCTGCTACTTTACCAAACTCTTCTATGAGTGCCTATAGTCTCTTAGTAGAGTTCTTTGGATCCCCTAAATAAAGAATCATATCATCAGCAAAGAGGGATAATTTGATGTCTTCCTTCCCAATTTGTATCCTTTGATTTCTTTTTGTTTCCTAATGGCTCTGGCTAAAACTTTCATTACTATGTTGAATAGCAATGGTGAGAGTGGGCATCCCTGTCTGGTACTGGATCTCAGTGGGAATGCTTCCAACTTTTCCCCATTCAATGTGATGTTGTCGTGGGTTTGTCATACATTGCCTTGATTTCTATACCCAATTTGCTTAGAGTTTTCATCATGAAAGGGTGTTGTATTTTATCAAATGCTTTCTCTGCATCTATTGAGATAATCATATGGTCCTTCTTCTGCAGTTTGTTAATGCGGGGTATCACGCTGATTGATTTGCAAATGTTGAACCATCCCTGCATACCAGGGTTAAATCCCACTTGGTCTGGGTGGATGATCTTTCTAATGTGTTGTTGCCTTCTATTGGCCAGATTTTATTGATGATTTTTGTGTCTATGTTCATCAGGGTAATTGGTCTTTAATTCTCTTTCTCTGTTGCATCTTTTTTAGGTTTAGGAATTAAGATGACGCTGACTTCATAGAAAGAATTTGGGAGGATTCCCTCTCTTTCGATTGTTCTGAATAGTTTGAGAAGAATTAGAGTTTACTCTTCTTTAAGTGTCTGATAGAATTCAGCAGTGAATTCATCTGGTCCTGAGATTGCTCAGCAATCTGAATATAGCCGTAGCACATAACCCAGGATCCCACTCCTTGGAATTTGCCCAAAGGAAATTAAATTGGCAAATAAAAGAGCTGTCTGCACCTCAATGCTTATTGCGGCTAAATTCACAATAGCTAAGACATGGAATCAACCTAAATTTCCATCAACAGAAGGCTGGGTAAAGAAATTATGGGATGAGAGTATCTCAGGCATGGAAAGCCAAGACACTCTGGCAAAAAAAAAAAAAAAAAAAAAAATGACCTAAAGGAAAGATCTCTGTGAGTGAAATCCTAGAGGAAAGAACGGGCCATCAAAGGAGGTACGTTTCTCTGAAGGGAGGAAAGAACTTCCACTTTGACTATGGCCTTATTTAAATAAGATTGTAGTTGGTGAAGTCAAGAGGCTTCCATAGCCTTGGCAACTCATGACAAGAGCCTCGGGTGATTACTGACGTCATAAATAAGAGTGTCAATTGTTAAATCAACAACGGCAGTCACTGGGCACTTACTCCCCATGTAGTATCTTTGTTCTTAATGTGTTGCACTACACGAATTAACGGTGAAACTGTTAGTCAAACAGTACTTTATACTTTGTGTTTCTATGTGGGTACAGTCTGTTGAAAGCTTTGCTAATATATACTAATTGTTCTTTTGTATATAAAGATTATTGAAAATGAATCTTGATGAAGAAAGAGATGGGAGAAGGAGTGGGAGATGGGATGGTTGCAGGTGGGAGGGAATTTATGGGGGGAAAAGCCACTATAATTCAAAAGTTGTACTTTTTAAATTTATATTTATTAAATAAAAGTTGAAAAAAATGAAGACATTCTCTAAAAATTTCTACCAAGTCTTTTGAGAGTACTTGTTTTTACTTTTTGTACTTAAGGGTACCTAAAGGGAAACAGCCCTAAGTCTAAAGAATATTTCTAGATACTAAAGGAAAAGATGTATGCTTGCAGAAAAGAAAAACTATGCTGGCAGAAATCTCAGAGCATGCTGGTGGAAAATCTGAATGTCTTAAGTCTTTTGCCTATAGTTTATGCTAAACAGGCATAACCAGGTCTAAATATTCCCAGATCTCACTTTATCTTCTCTTTATATTTTATGTCTCCTTTTATATTTTTGGTTCCTTTTCCACTTTCCATGTCAGCAAAAAAGCTCACGATTAAAGGATTCTGGTGATGATGACAAAGACAATGATGACAATGGGGGGGGGGGGGGGCTGGTGATAGATAGATTCCTGTCTTTCCGTATTTTAAGGAAATAAGTGATTTTAACAGTGACCATGTTACATGTATAGAAGAAATTTATTCCTAACTTACAAATATGGAAACCAAGGGAGAGAAAGATTATGTAAAGTGTTGCTGGTGATGACAGATTTGTAACTACATATCTGCTTTCCTTTCACTCTGAGAGCTTCTGTACCAGTCATCTGACCTTTGTTTTCTCAGCCTTTTAGTTTCTATCACAAAAGACAAAGCTTATAGATATTTGTAATGTTCTATAATTTCACTTCCTGTCTGTCACTAGACTAACATCCTAGTTGTAATCTGTTATTATATTGTTCAATTTTATACCTTCCATTGACACAGTGTCATGACTTTAAAACATATAATTCAAACAGTATCCTAAAATCAGTTGCTAGGGAAATAAGCTTAAAGCACAGTCTTAAATCTGTACGTGTATTTAGAGAAATCAGAGAAGAAGAAAGAACAGAAGAGGAGATGGAGGAAGCAATTAGGAAATGCTACATTCCTCTTCTACCTGTACTGCCTAAAAAGTCACAAGAAACACCATGGGCATTTGGAGCGACTTAGTCTGTAAAACACTTAATAAGTTTAGAGAGCCTGTTGTCCATTCCTCATTTGCAGAAATGAATAGAAGCCATAAGAATGCATAGATCATTGAGAAAGAAGTAGAAGTTGAGCTCCCACAGGTCACAAACGGTTGCCTGATCAGAATTCATTCTTCTTCTTTCATAGAAGTACATGATATTAATCAAAGATCCACCCTACCCACTCAAATCCTATATAAATTGAAAAAAATTTGCAATCCCAATAACAGGAAAACAATCCTAATTTAAAAACTAGTGGTTCTCACTAGATGATACAATCCTCTTATTAGAGTTTTGGAAATGTATGTGGCATTTATTAGTCATTACATTGCCAAGCACTTCAAGCATTTGTGTCTAAGGTAAGTGAGCATCATAGGGTAGGAAACCTGTATAACCAGGAATCATACCTAACAAAATGCCAATAGTAGGTTAATTGAAAAACATCAGAAATGAAATAAGCCAGTCCAAAAAGACAAATACCATATTTTCTCTTATTTGTGGGTGAGTTTAGTATTAAATCTCCCTACACGGGTTGGCACTGTGACATAGCAGGTAAAGGCTGGCTGTGGCACTGGCATCCCATACGGGGGCCGGTATGAGACCCAGCTACTCCACTTCCGATCCAGCTCCCTGCTAATGTACCTAGGATAGCAGCAGCAGATGACCCAAGTGCCTGAGCCCTAAACCCATGTGGATGAACTTCTGGCTCCTAGTTTTGTGTCCCAACCATTGCAGCCATTTGGTGAGTGAACCAGTGAATAGAAGACCTATCATTCTCTTTCTCTCTCTCTCTCTCTAACTCTGCCTTTCAAATAAATAAAATAAATCTTTAAAAAAACACATCAGCAGTGGCAAAAATTCCTGAATGTATTAGAGTAATAATATATAATGGCAAATCTGTATATGAAAATATGTTCAGCCTTTATGGTTTCAAGTTATAATCACATGAGATGCTGGCAGACATCTCTTAAAATTATTAAAAATGCCAGCTTAATTGTTAAAGGAATCATATTAAGGGTTACAGTGAATGCATAGATGGGATTAAGTCTTAAAATGATCATATAAACAAGATCAAGTGTCTGGTAATAATAAGATAAAAAGAAGAGAATGCTCCAACATGGGAAGCAGTCCACACAGCAGAATCATAGAATGACAATGGCTTTAAGTAACACTCAGACCTCAGAATCACCCCTTAAGGCTACCTGGTCTGGCTGAAAAGCCCATGAGAGCAGTTCAGACATGGAAAGCCAAGACATTGTGGCAAAAAATGTTCTATATGAAGCATCTCTGTGAATGAGACCCCAGTGGAAAAAAATTGCCATCAAAGAAGGATGTACTTTTCTCAAAAGGGAGGAAAGAACTTTAACTTTGCTTATGGCCTTGTCCAAATACTGATGGAGTTTGTGGATTCAAAAGGCTTCTATAGCCTAGGCAGATCATGTCAAGAGCTTCAGGTAGTCACTGATGTCATACATAACAGTGTTAATTGTTAAATTAACAACAGGAGTCACTTTGCATTAACTCTCCATGCAGGACCTCTGTTCTCAATGAGTTGTATTATAAGAGTTAACTGTTAAACTACTTCTCAAACACTTGTATGTGTGTGTGCATGTGTGTAAATTGTTGAAATCTTTAATTAGTATAGAATTGGTCTTATGCTTACAAAGTTAATTGAAAATGAATCTTAATGGAGAATGGGACTAGCCAGGTAAGAGGGAGGAAGTGGAGGGGCAGGAGTGTGGATTGAGAAGGCTGATTTGGTGGGGAGAATAAATATCTTCCTAAAGTTGTGCTTATGAAAATTGTATTCCTTAAAAAATAAATTAAAAAAATACTGAAAATGCCAAGTGTAGATGAGGACACAGAACAATATAAGCTTTAACACATTGCTGGTAAGAATAAAAAATGTTTTTATCACCATAGAAAGCCAGTTTTGCAGTTTATAAAAAGTTAAATATAAGCCCATTTGATTCAGAAAGTCCTCACCTAGATATGCACCCTAGAGAACTGAAGCATGGATTCACACAAAAAACTGTATACTAGGTATTTATAATAGGCCTATTCATGGCAGCTCAAAACTGGAAACAACCCAAATGTTCTTCTGTGAATGCATGGTTAAACAAACTGTGGAACAGACATACAATGGGATTCTACACAACAATAAAGGAAACTCAATTGATCTGTTGAGGTATGCAACAACTTGGACAGATCTCAAAGGTATTTTGGTGAATGAAAAAAATCTGTCTCAACAGGTTACACTCTATATGATTCTGACGTGATATTCTAAAAAGATAGGCCTATAGTTTTATAGAACAAACAAGTAGTTGCCTGGAGTTAGGAGGTGAGAGAAGACACTACTCAAAAAGGACTGCTTTCAAATTTCACATTGTGTTCCCAAAGGTAAGTTTTCAAAAACATAATTGAGTAGTTCTATATCTTGAATGTAGTGGTTCTTATATGAATATATTTATGTCTTGACATTTATAAAGCTATGTACAAAATTGGTTATTCTGTATATTAATTTAAAAATAAGACATAATAATTATTCAATTGCTTTTCATTTAAAGCAAAGTCATCAGGAACCAATTGAACTTATTCAACAAAGTATTGGTACATTCACTAGAAAGCAATAGTGTATTTAGAAAAAAAAACTGAAAAGTCCACTTGGAAATTTGAGTGGGGAATGATTGTTTCTGGATTAGAACAATGAGGATACATTGAAAATGACCTGGATATTGAAGGATAGGGAAAATCCAAACTTTTTAAAAAATTTTATCATTAACATTATTAGCATTACAGAAGTATTATTTGCCCATGCAACAAAACACAAAAAGAAAGAAGACTTAATGGTGAAAGACACACACAGACACATATACATGTACACACAACTCAATTGCAACTAATCCCACTCCCCCAAGGAAACCACTGATAAATTTGCCAAAAGCTTGATTTTTAGTTTCTCATTTTCTATGCCTATAATATACAATTACTGCCCCAGCTAAGCTCAGTAGAATGCAAACATGAATGATTTTACTTGTCTTCAATGCTTGCAACAACACTGTCCTAGATTGCTCTATACCACCATCATGAGAAAATTATACAGCTTTGTGGTAAACTGTGATAAATCTCATCCACTAAAACCAACTTTCTAAGGTTACTTTAAAAAATAGTTTTTAGGGGCTGGCACTGTGGTGTAGCATGTAAAGCCACCGCCTACAGTGGCAGCATCCCATATGGGCACCTATTCAAGTCCTGGCTGCTACACTTCCAATAGAAGGCAACAACACATCAGAAAGATCATCCACCCAGACCAAGTGGGATTTAACCCTGGTATGCAGGGATGGTTCAACATTCGCAAATCAATCAACGTGATACCCCGCATTAACAAACTGCAGAAGAAGGACCATATGATTATCTCAATAGATGCAGAGAAAGCATTTGATAAAATACAACACCCTTTCATGATGAAAACTCTAAGCAAATTGGGTATAGAAATCGAGGCAATGTATGACAAACCCACGGCCAACATCACATTGAATGGGGAAAAGTTGGAAACATTCCCACTGAGATCCAGTACCAGACAGGGATGCCCACTCTCACCATTGCTATTCAACATAGTAATGAAAGTTTTAGCCAGAGCCATTAGGAAACAAAAAGAAATCAAAGGATACAAATTGGGAAGGAAGACATCAAATTATCCCTCTTTGCTGATGATATGATTCTTTATTTAGGGGATCCAAAGAACTCTACTAAGAGACTATTGGAACTCATAGAAGAGTTTGGCAAAGTAGCAGGATATAAAATCAGTGCACAAAAATCAATAGCCTTTGTATACACAGGCAATGCCACAGCTGAGAAAGAACTACTTTTTTTAAAGATTAATTTATTTATTTGAAACTCAGAGTTACACAGAGAGAGGAGAGGCAGAGAGAGAGAAAAAGAGAGAGAGAGAGGTCTTCCATCTGATGGTTCACTCCCCTATTGGCCACAATGGCCAGAGCTGTGCCCATCCGAAACCAGGAGCTAGGAACTTCTAGGTCTCCCACATGGGTGCAGGTGCCCAAGCACTTGGGCCATCTTGTATTGCTTTCCCAGGACATAGCAGAGAGCTAGATAGGAAGTGGAGCAGCCTGGTCTCAAAACAGTGTCCTTATGGATGCCAGTACTTAGGCCAGGGCATTAACCTGCTGTGCCAGAGTGCTGGCCCCAAAAATAACTTCTAAGATGAATCCCATTCATAATAGCTACAAAGATCAAATACCTTGGAATAAATGTAACCAAGGATGTCAAAAATCTCTGCAACAAGAATTACAAAACTTTAAAGAAAAAAATAGAAGAGAATATGAAAAAATATAAAATAGTCCATGTTAATGGATTGGAAGAATCAATTTCATCAAAATGTCCATTCTCCCAAAAGCAATTTACAAACTCAATGTGATACCAAACAAAATACCAAAGACATTCTTCTGAGATCTAGAAAATAATGCTGAAATTCATATGGAGGCACAGGAGACCTCGAATAGCTAAACCAATCTTTTACAACAACAACGAATAAAAGCTGGATGCATAACAATACCAGAATTCAAGACATACTAGAGGGCAGTTATAATCAAAACAGCCTGGTACTGGTACAAAAACAAATGGATAGACCAATGGAACAGAATAGTAATGCAAGAAATCTATCCACACATCTACAGACAAGTTATATTTGATCAAGAATCTAAAACCAATTCCTGGAGCAAGACAGTCTATTCAACAAATGGTGCTGACAAAACTGGATTTCCAGATGCAAAACTATGAAGCAAGACCTTACATAAAATCCACTTACACCTTACACAAAAATCCACTCAACATCGATTAAAGAACTATTTCTATGACATGACACCATGGAGAAACCCTGCAAAATATTGGCACCGGTAAAGACTATTGGAAAAGACCTCAGAAGCACAGGCAGCCAAAGCCAATATTAACAATTGGGATTACATCAATTTGGGAAGTTTCTGTACTGCAAAAGAAACAGTCAGGAAAATGAAGAGGCAACTGACAGAATGGGTGAAAATATTTGCAAATTATGCAACTGAGAAAGGATTAATAATCAGAATCTACAAAGAGATTAAGAAACTCCACCACAACAAAACAAACAACCCACTTAAGAGATGGGCCAAGGACTTAAACAGACATTTTTCAAAAGAGGCCAACAAACATATAAAAAAATGTTCAGAATCACTAGCCATCAGGGAAATGCAAATCAAAACCACTATGAGGAGCCGGCGCCGTGGCTCAATAGGCTAATCCTCCACCTTGCGGCGCCGGCACACCGGGTTCTAGTCCCGGTCCGGGCGCCGGATTCTGTCCCGGTTGCCCCTCTTCCAGGCCAGCTCTCTGCTATGGCCAGGGAGTGCAGTGGAGGATGGCCCAGGTGCTTGGGCCCTGCACCCCATGGGAGACCAGGAAAAGCACCTGGCTCCTGGCTCCTGCCAGGATCAGCGCGGTGCGCCGGCTGCAGCGGCGGCCATTGGAGGGTGAACCAACGGCAAAGGAAGACCTTTCTCTCTGTCTCTCTCTCTCACTGTCCACTCTGCCTGTCAAAAAAAAAAAAAAAAAAAAAAAAAAAAAAAAAAAAAAAAAAAACCACTATGAGGTTTCACCTCACGCTGGTTAGAATGGACTTAATACAGAAATCAACAAACAACAAATGCTGGCGAGGATGTGGTTGGAATGAAAACTGGCAAAGCCACTGTGGAAAACAGTTTGGAGATACCTCAGAAATACCAAATAGATGAGCTTTCAATGCATCTCATGGATCTAGAAAACCTGCAGCAAACCAGACCCAAATCTAGTAGGAGAAGAGAAATAATTAAAATCAGAGAAGAAATCAACAGGATTGAATCAAGAAAAACATTACAAAAAATCAGCCAAACGAGGAGCTGGTTTTTTGAAAAAATAAACAAAATTGACACCCCATTGGCCCAACTAACTAAAAAAAGAAAAGACCAAATCAATAAAATCAGAGATGAAAAATGAAACATAACAACAGACACCACAGAAATAAAAAGAATCATCAGAAATTACTAAAAGGACCTGTATGCCAGCAAACAGGGAAACCTATAAGAAATGGATAGATTCCTGGACAAATGCAACCTACCTAAATTGAACCAGGAAGACATAGAAAGCCTAAACAGACACATGACTGAGACAGAAAATGAAACAGTAATAAAGGCCCTCCCAACAAAGAAAAGCCCAGATCCAGATGGATTCACTGCTGAATTCTACCAGACATTTAAAGAAGAACTAACTCCAATTCTTCTCAAACTATTCAGAACAATCAGAAGAGAGGGAACCCTCCCAAATTCTTTCTATGAAGCCAGCATCACCTTAATCCCTAAGCCAGAAAAAGATGCAGCATTGAAAGAAAATTACAGACCAATATCCCTGATGGACAAAGATGCAAAAATCCTCAATAAAATTCTGGCCATTAGAATGCAACAACACATCAGAAAGATCATCCACCCAGACCAAGTGGGATTTATCCCTGGTATGCAGGGATGGTTCAATGTGCGCAAAATAATCAATGTGTTACACCACATTAACAGACTGCAGAAGAAAAACCATATGATTATCTCAATAGATGCCGAGAAAGCATTTGATAAAATAAAACACCCTTTCATGATGAAAACTTTAAGCAACTGGGTATGGAAGGAACATTCCTCAATACAATCAAAGCAATATATGAAAAACCCATGGCCAACATCCTATTGAATGGGGAAAAGTTGGAAGCATTTCCACTGAGATCTGGTACCAGACAGGGATGCCCACTCTCACCACTGCTATTCAATATAGTTCTGGAAGTTCTAGCCAGAGCTATTAGGCAAGAAAAGGAAATTAAAGGGATACAAATTGGGAAGGAAGAACTCAAACTATCCCTCTTAGCAGATGATATGATTCTTTATTTAGGGGACCCAAAGTACTCTACTAAGAGACTATTGGAACTCATAGAAGAGTTTGGCAAAGTAGCAGGATGTAAAATCAGTGCACAAAAATCAACATCCTTTGTATACACAGGAAATGCCATGGCTGAGGGAGAACTTCTAAGATCAATCCCATTCACAATAGCTACAAAAACAATCAAATACCTTGGAATAAACTTAACCAAGGACGTTAAGGATCTCTACGATGAAAATTACAAAACCTTAAAGAAATAAATAGAAGAGGATACCAAAATGGAAAAATCTTCCATGCTCATGGATTGGAAGAATCAATATCTTTTTTTTTTTTTAATGTTTTGGCTCCCAACTTTAGTAGCTTCAGTCAAAGTCTATGTAAGATATTTATACAAAGGGATCATGGAAAACCAGGGTTTTGGTGAAAGCACAAAGCAAATATTAAGCTACATATGTATATAGTAGAATATACTAATGATTCAAATCAATTCAATACATTGGGATGTACTGGGTCTAGATCAGTCATAGGAAACATGAGATGTCTGGAATGCATGGTATACACATCATCAGCAGTGACTATTCATAAAAATCCTTAAATATAACAGATTTGAGGGTAAGTTTCCTCTCATCATCCTAAAAGCATATTGAATTGTAATTTAGAGAATTTTAAAATATGGTAGATAATATCAGACATTTACTTACATCAAACTACTCATGTGTATGTTGTCTATTTATAGAGTAAAAACACTTTTGAATATTTTTTTGTGAAATTTACCCTTTAGTGAAGAGTTAACAATTCTGAAATGCATATATGGCTTTAGAAACCCTTAAAGGACATGTATTTAATGGTAAAAAATCTCAGCATTTCTTGACAGTGACATAGAAGAAATTATATTGTAACCATAATTTTTTTTAAGAATTAAATTGGTTGGAAGGTGAGGCCTATAACAGGTCCTTTAAGGATATACTAACAGGACCAGTGCCATGGCTCACTTGGTTAACCCTCCGCCTGCGGCGCTGGCATCCCATATGGGCACCAGGTTCTAGTCCTGGTTGCTCCTCTTCCAGTCCAGCTCTCCGCCGTGGCCCGGGAGGGCAGTGGAGGGTGGCTCAAGTGCCTGGGCCCCTGCACCCACATAGGAGACCAAGAAGAAGCACCCGGCTCCTGGCTCGGATCGGCACAGCTCCGGCCCTGGTGGCCACCTGGGAAGTGAACCAACGGAAGGAAGACCCCTCTCCCTGTCTCTCTCTCTCACTGTCTATAACTCTACCTGTCAAAAAAATTAAAATAAATAAATAAATAAATAAATAAATAAATGGATGTACCAACAGAAAATTGTACCATTTGCTTCTAATTTTATCATGATTAAAGTTTTATTTATTTCCACTTATTTGAAAGAGATAGGCAGAGAGAAAAATATTCCATCCGCTGATTCACTGCCCAAATGCCTGCAATGGCTAAGGCTGTGCCTGTTTATGCTAGGAGACAGGAACTCAATCTGGGTCTCCACATGGGTGACAGAGTCTCAAGTAGTATCAATATCATCAAATGTCCATTCTCCCAAAAGCAATTTGCAAATTCAATGTGATACCAATCAAGATACCAAAGACCTTCTTCTCAGATCTGGAAAAAATGATGCTGAAATTCATATTGAGACATAGGAGACCTCAAATAGCTAAAGCAATCTTGTACAACAAAAACAAAGCCAGAGGCATCACAATACCAGATTTCAGGACATACTACAGGGCAGTTGTTATCAAAACAGCATGGTACTGGTACAGACAGATGGATAGACCAATGGAACAGAATAGAAACACTAGAAATCAATCCAAACATCTACAGCCAACTTATATTTGATCAAGGATCCAAAACCAATCCCTGGAGTAAGGACAGTCTATTCAATATATGGTGCTGGGAAAATTGGATTGCCACGTGCAGAAGCATGAAGCAGGACCCCTACCTTTCACCTTACACAAAAATTCACTCAACATGGATTAAAGACTTAAATCTACCACCTGACACCATCAAATTATTAGAGAGCATTGGAGAAACCCTGCAAGATATAGTACTGGCAAGACTTCTTGGAAAATACCCCAGAAGCACAGACAGTCAAAGCCAAAATTAACTATTGGGATTGCATCAAATTGAGAAGTTTCTGTACTTCAAAAGAAACAGTCAGGAAAGTGAAGAGGCAACCAACAGAATGTGAAAAAATATTTGCAAACTATGCAACAGATAAAGGGTTGATAACCAGAATCTATAAAGAAATCAAGAAACTCCACAACATCAAAGCAAACAACCCACTTAAGAGATGGGCCAAGGATCTCAATAGACATTTTACAAAAGAGGAAATCCAAATAACAACAGACACATGTAAAATGTTCAAGATCACTAGCCATCAGGGAAATGCAAATCAAAACCACAATGAGGTTTCACCTCACCCTGGTTAGAATGGCTCACATTCAGAAATCTACCAACAACAGATGCTGGAGAGGATGTGGGGATAAAGGGAAACTAACCCACTGTTGGTGGGAATGCAAACTGGTTAAGCCACTATGGAAGTCAGTCTGGAGATTCCTCAGAAACCTGAATATAACCCTACCATTCAACCCAGCCATCCCACTTCTTGGAATTTACCCAAAGGAAATTAAATTGGCAAACAAAAAAGCAGTCTGCACATTAATGTTTATTGCAGCTCAATTCACAATAGCTAAGACCTGGAACCAACCCAAATACCCATCAACAGTAGATTGGGGGAGCGGAGCCAAGATGGCGGAATAGTGAGGGCGCGCACCGATAGTCCGGGAAAATTTAGTTTAATAAAAGGGGAGTTACGGTAGCCGCAGAAAATAGAACCAAACAAAAATTGCAGGGGAAACCCTTCTGAATGGAGCAGGCGTGAATCTGACGACCTACTGGGAGAACAAGGTCGCCCACCGAAGGGAAGCAAAGTCGCGGGACCCAGCCGCAGAAGCCCCAGGGTCTGCGCGACAGTGCTCCAAGGAGAGTGCACGCCACACAGAAAACAGCGGGGAGACTTGAGACGCTCAGGGCTCCGAGTCCACACATCGGCGCTGGAAGGGGAGGTGAGCTCAATAACCCGAGACATTGGTGGGGAAACGGGGGTCAGAATCTAGAGGGGGGCCGGAAAGTGCAGCAAACTCACTACCGGAAAGAAGGAAAAAAAAAAGCTTCTCGGGTTTCTCTTCCCCCTAACCTTGCAAAGGTTACAAGGCTGCAAGACTTGAAGAATTCCCAAGAGACAAAGAGCAGGCCTCCTCTTTGGATTTACATATCAGTGGGGGAGAGTTAAGGAACTGAGTCACTACAATTCAGTAGCCTAGGCAACCCAGTGGGAGTCCAGAGGAGCCAAAGACTGGAAGCTAAATACCATCAATTCTGCACAGCCCTGCCCTGCAGTGTTACTTACCCCCTGAATAAATAAAATAAATAAATAAATAAAAAGAGAGAGATTTACCACGCATAACCTGAGGGTGTCACCTTTGCACACCCTTAACCAGGAAGAACCAGGCAGAGCTCTCAGGCCGCACCCATCTCAAGCCTCCAAGGCTCCTCCAACAGCAGGCAGTCCACTTAACACGGACACAGTATAAAAAAAAAAAAAAAAGCGCACAGTGACGCAAGAAGAATTAACTATGCCGAGTAACAAACACAGAAATAGAGGGAGCAAGATCAACGATGACACTATGATGCCTCCAAATAAGCAAAACACCCCAAGCCAAGAGTATGAAGATGATGAGATAGAAGAAATGCAAGATACGGATTTCAAAAAATTTATGATAAGAACATTTAGAAGTTTTCAAAAGAAAATCCTTGAACTACAGAAATCCTTAATGGACAAGATTGAAAATCTTTCTCGTGAAAATGAAATTTTAAGGAAGAGTCAAAATGAAACTCAGAAACTAGTAGAACAGGAAAGTGTAATAGTCAAGAGAAATCAAAATGAAATGAAGAGCTCAATAGATCAAATGACAAACACATTAGAAAGCCTTAAAAACAGAATGGGTGAAGCAGAAGAGAGAATATCGGACTTAGAAGATAGAGCACAGGAAAACATACAGTCAAACCAAAGAAAAGAAGAGGAAATTAGAAACCTGAAAAATATTGTTGGGAATCTACAGGATACTATTAAAAAAACCAACATTCGAGTTCTAGGAGTTCCTGAAGGCATGGAGAGAGAGAAAGGATTGGAAGGCCTTTTTAGTGAGATACTAGCAGAGAACTTTCCAGGTTTGGAGAAGGACAGAGATATCCTAGTACAGGAAGCTCATAGAACCCCCAATAAACATGACCAAAAGAGATCCTCACCACGACACGTGGTAATTAAACTTACCACAGTGAAACATAAAGAAAAGATCCTAAAATGTGCAAGAGAGAAACGTCAGATTACTCTCAGAGGATCTCCAATCAGACTCACAGCTGACTTCTCATCAGAAACCCTACAAGCTAGGAGGGAATGGCGAGACATAGCACAGGTGCTAAGAGAGAAAAATTGCCAGCCCAGAATATTATATCCTGCCAAGCTCTCATTTGTGAATGAAGGTGAAATAAAGACCTTTCATAGCAAACAGAAATTGAAAGACTTTGTGGCCACTCGTCCGGCCCTGCAAAAGATACTTAAAGATGTGCTACACTCAGAAACACAGAAACACGGCCATCAATATGAAAGAAGGGAAAGGAAGAACACCTACCAGTAAAAGAGCATGGGAAGCTCAAAGCATATACTAGAAAATATTTCCGGGAAAATGGCAGGGCAAAGTCACTATGTATCAATTGTCACATTGAACATTAATGGTCTGAATTCTTCAGTTAAAAGACACCGTTTAGCTGACTGGCTCACAGAACACAACCCAACTATTTGTTGCCTACAAGAAACACATCTCTCTAACAAAGAGGCATGCAGACTGAAAGTGAAAGGTTGGAAAAAGATATTCCATGCCAACAGAAACCAAAAAAAAGCAGGTGTAGCCATATTAATATCAGACAAAATAAACTTTAATACAAAAACTGTTAAGAGAGACAAAGAGGGACACTATATAATGATTAAGGGTTCAATTCAACAGGAAGATGTAACTATTATAAATGTATATGCACCTAATTACAGGGCACCGGTCTATTTAAAAGATATGTTAAGGGACTTAAAGGGAGATTTAGATTCCAATACAATAGTACTGGGGGACTTCAATACTCCACTCTCAGAAATAGACAGATCATCCGGACAGAAGATCAACAAGGAAACAGCAGATTTAATTGACACTATTGCCCAAATGGATCTAACAGATATCTACAGAACTTTCAACCCTACATCTACAGACTTCACATTCTTCTCAGCAGCGCATGGAACCTTCTCTAGGATTGATCACATACTAGGACATAAAGCAAATCTCAGCAAATTTAAAAGAATTAGAATCATACCATGCAGCTTCTCAGACCACAGCGGGATGAAGCTGGAAATTAGCAACTCAGGAAACCCCAGAAAGTATGCAAACACATGGAGACTGAACAACATGCTCCTGAATGAACAGTGGGTCATTCAAGAAATCAAAAGAGAAATCAAAAACTTTCTGGAAGTAAATGAAGACAACAACACAACATATCAAAACTTATGGGATACAGCAAAAGCAGTATTGAGAGGCAAATTTATAGCAATAGGTGCCTATATCAAGAAATTGGAAAGGTACCAAATAAATGAGCTTTCAGCGCACCTCAAGGACCTAGAAAAACTGCAGCAAACCAAACCCAAATCTAGTAGGAGAAGAGAAATAATTAAAACCAGAGAAGAAATTAACAGGATTGAATCCAAAAAAACATTACAAAAAATCAGCCAAGCGAGAAGCTGGTTTTTTGAAAAAATAAACAAAATTGACACCCCATTGGCCCAACTAACTAAAAAAAGAAGAGAAAAGACCCAAATCAATAAAATCAGAGATGAAAAAGGAAATGTAACAACAGACACCACAGAAATAAAAAGAATCATCAGAAATTACTACAAGGACCTGTATGCCAGCAAACAGGAAAACCTATCAGAAATGGATAGATTCCTGGACACATGCAATCTACCTAAATTGAACCATGAAGACATAGAAAACCTAAATAGACCCATAACTGAAACAGAAATTGAAACAGTAATAAAGGCCCTCCCAACAAAGAAAAGCCCAGGACCAGATGGATTCACTGCTGAATTCTACCAGACATTTAAAGAAGAACTAATCCCATTTCTTCTCAAACTATTCAGAACAATCGAAGAAGAGGGAATCCTCCCAAATTCTTTCTATGAAGCCAGCATCACCTTAATCCCTAAGCCAGAGAAAGATGCAGCACTGAAAGAAAATTACAGACCAATATCCCTGATGAACATAGATGCAAAAATCCTCAATAAAATTCTGGCCAATAGAATACAACAACACATCAGGAAAATCATCCACCCAGACCAAGTGGGATTCATCCCTGGTATGCAGGGATGGTTCAACATTCGCAAATCAATCAATGTGATTCACCACATTAACAGACTGCAGAAGAAAAACCATATGATTATCTCAATTGATGCAGAGAAAGCATTTGATAAAATTCAACACCCTTTCATGATGAAAACTCTAAGCAAATTGGGTATAGAAGGAACATTCCTCAATATAATCAAAGCAATTTATAAAAAACCCACAGCCAGCATCCTATTGAATGGGGAAAAGTTGGAAGCATTTCCACTGAAATCTGGCACCAGGCAGGGATGCCCACTCTCACCACTGCTATTTAACATAGTTCTGGAAGTTTTAGCCAGAGCCATCAGACAAGAAAAAGAAATCAAAGGAATACAAATCAAGAAGGAAGAAGTCAAACTATCCCTCTTTGCAGACGATATGATTCTGTACTTAGAGGATCCAAAGAACTCTACTAAGAGACTATTGGAACTCATAGAGGAGTTTGGCAAAGTGGCAGGATATAAAATCAATGCACAAAAATCAACAGCCTTTGTATACACAAGTAATGCCATGACTGAGAAAGAACTGCTAAGATCAATCCCATTCACAATAGCTACAAAAACAATCAAATACCTTGGAATAAACTTAACCAAGGACGTTAAAGATCTCTACGATGAAAATTACAAAACCTTAAAGAAAGAAATAGAAGAGGATACCAAAAAATGGAAAAATCTTCCATGCTCATGGATTGGAAGAATCAACATCATCAAAATGTCCATTCTCCCAAAAGCAATTTATAGATTCAATGCAATCCCAATCAAGATACCAAAGACATTCTTCGCAGATCTAGAAAAAATGATGCTGAAATTCATATGGAGGCACAAGAGACCTCGAATAGCTAAAGCAATCTTGTACAACAAAAACAAAGCCGGAGGCATCACAATACCAGATTTCAGGACATACTACAGGGCAGTTGTAATCAAAACAGCATGGTACTGGTACAGAAACAGATGGATAGACCAATGGAACAGAATTGAAACACCAGAAATCAATCCAAACATCTACAGCCAACTTATATTTGATCAAGGATCTAAAACTAATTCCTGGAGCAAGGACAGTCTATTCAATAAATGGTGCTGGGAAAACTGGATTTCCACGTGCAGAAGCATGAAGCAAGACCCCTACCTTACACCTTACACAAAAATCCACTCAACGTGGATTAAAGACCTAAATCTACGTCCTGACACCATTAAGTTATTAGAGAACATTGGAGAAACCCTTCAAGATATTGGCACAGGCAAAGAATTTCTGGAAAAGACCCGGGAGGCACAGACAGTCAAAGCCAAAATCAACTATTGGGATTGCATCAAATTGAGAAGTTTCTGTACTGCAAAAGAAACAGTCAGGAGAGTGAAGAGACAACCAACAGAATGGGAAAAAATATTTGCAAACTATGCAACAGATAAAGGGTTAATAACCAGAATCTACAAAGAGATCAAGAAACTCCACAAAAACAAAACCAACAACCCACTTAAGAGATGGGCCAAGGACTTCAATAGACATTTTTCAAAAGAGGAAATCCAAATGGCCAACAGGCACATGAAAAAATGTTCAAGGTCACTAGCAATCAGGGAAATGCAAATCAAAAGCACAATGAGGTTTCACCTCACCCCGGTTAGAATGGCTCACATACAGAAATCTACCAACAACAGATGCTGGCGAGGATGTGGGGAAAAAGGGACACTAACCCACTGTTGGTGGGAATGCAAACTGGTCAAGCCACTATGGAAATCAGTCTGGAGATTCCTCAGAAACCTGAATATAACCCTACCGTTCGACCCAGCCATCCCACTCCTTGGAATTTACCCAAAGGAGTTTAAATTGATAAAGAAAAAAAGCGGTCTGCACCCTAATGTTTATTGCAGCACAATTCACAATAGCCAAGACCTGGAACCAACCTAAATGCCCATCAATGGTAGACTGGATAAAGAAATTATGGGATATGTATTCTTTAGAATACTATACCGCAGTAAGAAACAACGAAATCCAGTCATTTGCAACAAAATGGAGGAATCTGGAACACATCATGCTGAGTGAAGTAAGCCAGTCCCAAAGGGACAAATACCATATGTTCTCCCTGATCGGTGACAACTGACTCAACACCAAAAAGGAAACCTCCTGAAGTGAAATGGACACTATGAGAAATGGTGACTTGATCAGCATAGCCCTGACTGCTAATGGACAACTTAATACATTATCCCTCATAGTATTTTTTTTTTTTGTCTGTTCTACTTAATATGACTGGTTTAATTCTGTAATTATCACACAGTTATTCTTAAGTGTTGAAAATTAACTGAAATGTGGCCTGCGGGGCTTGAGCGGCCGGGACGCCGCGCGGCTGGCGGAGGGCGCGCCGAGCGGGGGTCGCCGGCAACCTGACGATGCTTAGTGGAGCACGCGGCAGGCTCGCCTCAGCGCTGCGGGCGTCGGGGGTCGGCCGTAGGTGCCTGCACGCGACTGGGTCGCGGCCCTCGGCAGATCGGAGCGAGCGGGCGGGGCAGCCGCCCAGCGCCTTCGACCCGGCGCTGCTGGAGTTCCTGGTGTGCCCCCTGTCCAAGAAGCCGCTCAGATATGAAGCATCAACAAATGAATTAATTAATGAAGAGCTGGGAATAGCCTATCCAATCATTGATGGAATTCCTAATATGATACCACAGGCAGCAAGGATGACCCATCAAGATAAGAAGCAAGAAGAAACGGAGCAGCACTAGACCATAATTTTTAAAAACCACAACACTAACTGTTCTCAATACCATATCCGTTTTAAAACAAGGTGGCAGGGGTTAAGTGGGAGAAGAGAATGTTTCTGTCTCTTCCTACACTGACCGTCCTTATCCCACTAATTTCTCTCGCAGGTCTTTTCTACGCGGCCTCTGTGGAAGAAAACTTCCCACAGGGCTGCACCAGCTCCACCAGCTTATGCTTCTACAGCTTGCTCCTGCCCATTACCATACCAGTGTATGTGTTCTTCCACCTCTGGACTTGGATGGGGATTAAACTCTTCAGGCATAACTAAGGGAGCCAGAGCCAAGGTGGTGTGTAGATTCATGATATGTCTAGGGCATCCACCTCCGCAAGCTCAACTAGGTGGAAATGCTGGAGACACACTGCGTTTGCAGGAAGGATGCTTTGCCTCGCTTCTCAGGATTGGGCCTACGAGAGACAAGCTGCAGAAGTGTCTTTTATTGTACTCTAATTCTGACAGCCCTTGTGTTTCGAAGGTTCTGACTTAACTGCTGTGTAGAAGGAACCTTGTAACAGAGTGTCTTGTTGGAAGGTAACAACCCTAATGCACATCTGGTGACCACTTCTTACCCCATTCATCTAAAAGTTAGCCATTTGTAATTCTGTTTGTTTAGCTTCAAGCTTGTTGGTAAAGTGACATGGTAGGGATGACAGAAATAATCTCAAAGGACCCGTGTTGATGTAGTTATAGAGAAATGCATTTAAACTGGTGTGACATAAAACTGTATAATAAACTGGAAATTTCATTTACTTAAAAATCCTTAGTTTGTAAAATCACCTGCATTTCTTTGGTTCAAATGCTTATAACTAATAAAATACTTTCCCACAAAAAAAAAAAAAAAAAAAAAAAAAAAAAAAAAAAAAAGAAAATTAACTGAAATGTGATCCCTGTTAAACATAAAAGTGGGAATAAGAGAGGGAAGAGATGTATAATTTGGGACATGCTCAAGCTGACTTGCCCCAATTGGTAGAGTTGGAAACATACTAGGGGATTCCAATTCAATCCCATCAAGGTGGCATGTGCCAATGCCATCTCACTATTCCAAGTGATCAATTTCAGTTCACAATTGATCATAATGAAAGGACTAAGAGTCAAAGGGAGCACATAAACAAGTCTAGTATCTGCTAACACTAACCGATAGAATAAATAAAGGGGAGAGTGATCCAACATGGGAAGTGAGATACTCAGCAGACTCATAGAATGGCGGATGTCCTAAATAGCACTCTGGCCTCAGAATCAGCCCTAAAGGCACTCGGATCTGGCTGAAAAGCCCATGAGAGTATTTCAGGCATGGAAAGCCAAGACACTCTGGCAAAAAGATCTCTGTGAGTGAGATCCCAGTGGAAAGAACAGGTCTTCAAAGAGGGAGGTGCCTTTCTCTGAAGGGAGGAGAGAACCTCCACTTTGACTATGACCTTGTCTAAACAAGATAAGAGTCGGAGAACTCAAGGGGCTTCCATAGCCTTGGAAACTCATGACTGGTGCATAGGGAGATTACTGATGCCATAAACAGGAGTGTCAATTTGTAAAGTCAACAACAGGAGTCACTGTGCACTTACTCCTCATGTAGGATCTCTGTCCTTAATGTGCTGTACACTGAGGCTTAATGCTATAACGAGTACTCAAACAGTATATTTCACTTTGTGTTTCTATGGGGGTGCAAACTGTTGAAATCTTTACTTAATGTACACTAAACTGATCTTCTGTTAAAAAAAAAAAAAAAAAAAAAAGAAACTATCAATTCCCAACTTGACTCTCACTGGGATTAAACATGACAATAGGTCTGATCTGATTTCATCATCATTTAAAAAAAAATCATCTATTATTTTTCACTTTATGTTTCTGTGTGGGAACAAACTGTTGAAATCCTTACTTAAGGTATACTAAGCTGATCTTCTGTATACTAAGATAATCGAAAATGAATCTTGATGTGAATGGAAGGGGAGAGGGAGTGGGAAAGGGGAGGGTGGTGGGTGGGAGGGACGGTATGGGGGGGAAAGCCATTGTAACCCATGAGACGTACTTTGGAAATTTATATTCATTAAATAAAAGATAAAAAAAAAAAAACAGTAGATTGGATAAAGAAATTATGGGACATGTACTCTATAGAATACTATACAGCAGTCAAAAACAATGAAACCCATTCATTTGCAACAAAATGGAGGAGTCTGGAAAACATCATGCTGAGTGAACTAAGCCAGTCCCAAAGGGACAAATATCATATGGTCTCCCTGATCGGCGACAACTAACTGAGCACCAAAGCAGAAACCTGTTGAAGTGAAATGGACACTATGAGAAACAGTGACTTGATCAGCTCTTGTCCTGACTGTTGATGTACAATGTAATACTTTATCCATGTTATTATTTTTTTGTTCTACTACTATTGTTTGAACTCTGTAATTAACACACAATTATAATCAGGTGTTTAAATTTTAAGTGAAAAGTGATCCCTGTTAGGAATTTGGAAATCATTATGCTGAGTGAAATAAGCCAGTCCCAAAGGGACAAATATGATAGGTTCTCCCTGATCAGTGACAACTAACCGAGCACCAAAAAGGAAATCTGTTAAAGTGAAATGAACACTATGAGAAACGGTGACTTGATCAGCCCTTGCCCTGACTGTTGATGAACAACTTAATACGTTATCCCTCTTAGTATTTTTTTATGTTTCTTCTACTGAATACTTTTGGTTGAATACTGTAATCAATACACAGTTATTCTTAAGTGTTGAAACTTAACTTAAAAGTGATCGCTGGTAAATATACAAGTGGGAATAACAGAGGGAAGAGATGTGCAATTCGGGACATGCTCAAGCTGACTTGCCCCAAACGGTAGAGTTAGAAACATACCAGGGGATTCCAATTCAATCCCATCAAGGTGGCATGTATCAAGGCCATCTCACTAGTCCCAGTGATCAATTTCTGTTCACAATTGATCATAATGATAGGACTAAGAGCCAAAGGTATCACATAAACAAGACTAGTGTCTGAAAATAGTAA
This sequence comes from Oryctolagus cuniculus, assembly GCF_964237555.1. Taxonomy (NCBI): domain Eukaryota; kingdom Metazoa; phylum Chordata; class Mammalia; order Lagomorpha; family Leporidae; genus Oryctolagus; species Oryctolagus cuniculus. The sequence continues at coordinate 115,568,533 of NC_091436.1, forward strand.
CTGATAGAATAAAAAAGGGAAAGAAACACCCAACATGGGAAGCAAGATACACAGCAGACTCACAGAATGGCAGATGTCCTAAACAGCACTCTGGCCTCAGAACCAGCCCTTAAGGTACACTGATCTGGCTGAAAAGCCCATGAGAGTATTTCAGGCATGGAAAGCCAAGACACTCTGGCAAAAAATAAAAAAAAAATGACCTAAATGAAAGATCTCTGCGAGTGAGATCCCAGTGGAAAGAACAGGTCATCAAAGAAGGAGGTACCTTTCTCTGAAGGGAGGAGAGAACTTCCATTCTGACTACGATCTTGCCTAAATATGATCAGAGTCAGTGAACTCAAAAGGCTTCCATAGCCTTGGCAACTCTTGACAAGAGCCTAGGGTGATTACTGATGCCATAAACAAGAGTGTCAATTTGTTAAGTCAACAACAGGAGTCACTGTGCACTTACTCCTCATGTAGGATCTCTGTCCTTAATGTGCTGTACATTGTGATTTAATGCTATAACTAGTACTCAAACAGTATTTTTCACTTTATGTTTTTGTGTGGGAGCAAACTGTTGAAATCTTTACTTAATATATACTAAATTGATCTTTTGTATATAAAGAGAATCGAAAATGAATCTTGATGTGAATAGAAGGGCAGAGGGAGCGGGAAAGGGGAGGGTTGCGGGTGGGAGGGAAGTTATTGGGGGGGAAGCCATTGTACTCCATAAGCTTTACTTTGGAAATTTATATTCATTAAATAAAATTTAAAAAAAATGGACTTAATACAGAAATCAACAAACAACAAATGCTGGCGAGGATGTGGTTGGAATGAAAACTGGCAAAGCCACTGTGGAAAACAGTTTGGAGATACTTCAGAAATCTGAATATAGTCCTATCAAAAAAACCAGCCATCCCATTCCTCGGAATTTACCCAAAGGAAATTAATTGGCAGATAAATTGTCTGCACCTCAATGTTTATTGCAGCTCAATTCACAATAGCTAAGAAATGGAATCAACCTAAATGCCAATCAAGGGAAGACTGGATAAAGAAATCATGGTATATGTACTCTATGGAATACTACACAGCAGTAAAAAAAAAAAGATGGTCATTTGCAACAAAATTAAGGAATATGGAAAACACATGTTGAGCAAAATAAGCCAGTCCCAAAGGGACAAATATCATATGTTCTCCCTAATCTGTGACAACTGAGCACCCAAAAGGAAACCTGTAGAAGTTAAACTGACACTATAAGAAACAATGACTTGATCAGCCCTTGTCCTGACAGTCAAGGAAGAGCTTACTATTTTATTCTTTTTAGTACTTTCTTTTCTAATTAATACCATTGGTTGAACACACTTAACACTGGTTGAACACTTAACACAGAATTATTCTTAGGTGTTTAAATCCAATTGAAAATTAACCCCTGTTAAAAAGAAGAAGTGAGAATAATAGAGGGAGGAGATGTACAGCTCAGCACACATTCCCTCAAACTTACCCCTAAGGGTAAAGCTAAAAATTTGCCATGGGACTCCAAATCTCATTAAGTTGGCAGGTAACAATGCCATGCTACTAGTTAAGGTGATCAGTTTAAGTTCATACCTGATCATTAAGATAGGAGTAAGTGTCAAAGGGGTCACATAAATAATATCAAGTGTCTGCTAATAATAACAGACAGAATTAAAAAGGAGAGAATGATCAAACATGGGAAACAGGCCACACAGCAGACTCATAGAATGACAAATGCCCTAAACAGCACTCTGGTCTCAGAATCAGTCCTTAAGGCTTTCGGATCTGGCTAAAAAGCCCATGAGAACATTTAAGGCAGAATAGCCAAGAGACTATGGCAAAAAAGATGAAAGATCTCTGTGAGTGAGATCTTAGTGGAAATAAGGGACCATCAAAGAAGGAAGTACCTTTCTCTGAAGGGAGGAGAGAACTTCCACTTTGATGATGGCTTTATCTGAATAATATCAGAGTTTGTGGACTCAAGAGGCTTCCGTAGCCTTGGCAGCTCATGACAGGAGCTTCAGGTAATCACTGACATCATAAATAAGAGTGTCAATTGTTAAATCAACAATAGGAGTCACTGTACACTTGCTCCCCATGTAGGGCCTCTGTCAATGTGTTGTACTATGAGAGTTAACAGTAAAACTAGTCTTCAAACAGTACTTTATACTTTGTGTGTCTGTGTGGTTGCAAAATGTTGAAATCTTTAGTTAGTATAGAGTTGATTTTCTGTAAATAAAGATAATTAAAAATGAATCTTAATGAAGAATGGGATGGGAGAGAGAACAGGAGGTGGGATGGTTTGGGGGTGGGAGGGCAGGTATGGGGGGGAGAACTGCTAAAATCCAAAAGTTGTACTTATGAAATTTATATTTATTAAATAAAAGCTTTATATTAAAAAAAGAATTGGAGTTGGATAAACTAGATATACAAATGTAAAAGAATGAAATAAGATCTTTATCACAGATCATATACAATAATCATTGAAAATATGTTGAATACTTAAAAATTCAACCCGCAACTGTAAAAGTAACAGAAGAAAACATATAAAAAGTTTTTTGCCATTGGTCTGATAATTTTTTAGATATTATTATAAAAGTACAGGCAGCAGTAAAATTTCCAAAAATATACTGAATAGTAATTGTGACAGTGGGCATCCTTGTCTGGTTCCAAATCTTAATTTAAATGCTTCCACCTTTTTGCCATTCAATATGATGCTGCCTGTGGGTTTGTCATACATTTCCTTTATTATGTTGAGGTATATTCCTTCTATACTCATTTTTTAAGGTTTTTATCATGAAAGGATGCTATACTTTAATGTTTTTCTTGCATCTATTGAGATAATCAGGTAGTTTTTATTCTTCAGTTCGTTAAAGGAAATCAAAGGTATACAAACTGGAAAGGAGGAAGACAAATAACCCCTGCTTCTAGGTGATATGATCCTTTACATAGGGCACCCAAAAACTCCACTAAGGGATTACTGGAACTCAGAAGAGAATTCAGCAGTTACAGGATACAAAACCAACACATAAAAATCAATAGTATTATTATACACCAACAATGCTCTGACTGAAAAAGAACCTATAAAATCAGTCCCATTCACAATAGCAGCAAACATTTAATACCTGAGGATAAGTGAAACCAAGGATTTGAAAGATCTCTACAATGAAAATTATAAAACATTAATGAAAGGAATAGAAGACACAAAAGGGAAAAATGTCCTAAGTTCATGGATTAGAATAATGCCATCAAAATATCCATACTACTAAAGCAATTTTACAGATGCAAAGCTATCCTACTCATATTATTCACATATACAGAATAAAAATCCTAAAATTCAAATGAAAATATGAAAGACCTAAAGTAACCAAAGCAATCTTAAACAACAAAAAGAAAGCTGAAGACGGAGCAGGGAGGGAGTTTACTGCTCTGGACTAGGGGAAGATAGTTTTAAAAAAAGTAGAAAGAGTGCAATCTCTGGAAAGATTTAGGGAGAGAACTGTAGTGGAAATTCCATGGAAGGAAGAGGGATGTTGTGTATCTATGTGGAGGGTGTGGATATGCAGCACGAGCATGGACACACACAAGACCACAGCAGCAGTGAGCCTCAGAACCAGCTTTGGAGAGTGAAATTAGACTAGATGCAGCAGCCTGTGACACTGGCAATATAGCCTTGGGAAGAGCCTGGTGTGAATCCAGCCTGGAGCCCTGTGGGAGATGGGGTACCTGCCAACCTAAAGGGAAAAAATGTGCATATTTCTCTCTCCCTGTCCCTCCAACAATGATGCCCTGTAACTGGCTGAGAGAAGGCGGGCTCTATTTTTGACATACATTACAGCTGGCCAGCTTGTGTTGGTGACCTAGCAATCAGCCAAAAAGAGATGCCTGAATCTGACTGGGAATATTCACAGGATGCTGAGCACCCAACTAGGACTATGAGGTTCTTCTAGCCTCCTAACACATCACAGGCCCTGGGGCTCAAATTGCCTAGATAGAGCACAAACAGGCAGCTGGCTTTGGGAGTGTCTGCACCTCTCTATGGACAGGATAGACCAGCAGAGCAGAGTAGATCCTCAGCACCCCATGACCATAGGAGCCTTCCGTGCTGAGACAGTGGAAACACCATGACTACATAAGAGGGCACAGAGTGTAGCTAGGTCTCGGGGCAATCACTGTGAGTGGCTCCACACACTCAGAGCTCCATGATTGCCTGGGGTGGGACATTGCAACAATATCCATGATCACACTGAACACAGTATAGATCCTTTGTGTGGTTCTTACGGTAGCATGGATGAGTATTGCACCAACTGTGGGATAACACGTAAGCATTGATCACCTTGGAAGAGAAGAGGTGAGGGTATGACCATATTAACAGAGCTGATCAAATCCTCCACTCAGATTAAAAAAAAGACCTATTACCCAACTTGGTGTCACCCCAGGTACTTGTCCCACCCTAGAGCACTTACCAGAGCTCCTGGCCATACCCAGCACACACTTCTGGGTATTTAAGCCACAGAAGCATAATCCAAAGATAAAAGCCATCAGAGAAAAAAATTAACAAGTATCTCAACAAATGTCTAAAAATAAATAAGAAATTTAAGAAACAAGAATATGGAAGACCGCATGCTTACCCCAAAGGAACATAACATTTCAATATTAGAATGTGAAGATGAAGAGATTGATGAAATGCCAGAAATAAAGTTCAAAATATTAATCTTAGGATTATTCAGAAGAGTTCAGAAGCAAATGTAAAAATTAAATAAATCCATACAATCACATGAATTAAAATTTTTCCCAAGAAATTTTTATCTTAAAGAGAAATCAAAATGAAAATTAGAAAAGAAGAATTCAATAGACCAAATAAAAAACATGGTGGAAAGCCTTAACAACAGACTTGGTGAGGCAGAAGAAAGAATATCCAAGCTTGAAGATAAAACTTAGGAAATTTTTCAATCAGGTCAAAAAAAATGAAGAAATTAGAAAAAAATCAAAATAGTATGGGAATTTATAAAGATTTATGTGATCAAATGATTCAACATACATGTTGCAGGAGTTCCTGAAGGTATAGAAAGAGAGACTAGATTAGAAGGCCAATTCATTGAAGTAGTTACAGAAAACTTCCCCAATTTGGAGAAAGAAAGAGATGCCCAAGTACAGGAATCATATAGAACACCTAATAGACATGATCAGAAAAGACCTTTATCATGATACATTGTAGTTAAACTCTCCAGAGTAAAACATAAAGAAAAGATACTAAAATGTGCATGAGAGAAACGTCTGATTACTTTCAGAGGATCTACAAGTATACTCATGGCTTACTCCTCATCAGAAGCCCTCCAGGCCAGGAGAGAATGGCAAGATATAGTCTAAGTACTTAGAGGAAAAAACTGTCAACCCAGAATACTGTACTCTACAAAGCTCTCATTTATGAATGAAGGTGAAATAAAGACCTTGCATTACAAACAGAAATTGAAAGAATTTGTTACCACTCATCCAGTCTTACAAAAAATGCTTAATGATGTGCTATATACAGAAACAAAGAAATATAGTAATCACTATGAAAAAAATTTAAAGGCAGAAAATCTCCCAGTAAAAATACAAAGGAAATACAAGGTAAACATTAGGGTTCTTTATGGTAAAATGGCAGGGTAAAGTCATTAATTATCAATAATAACCTTGAAGGTAAATGGCCTCAGCTTTCCAGTTAAAAGATACAGACTTGCCAAATGGTTTAAAAAACAAGACCCACCTATTTGCTGCCTACATGAAACACATCTCACTGACAAAGAAACCTGCAGACTGAAAGTGAAAAGATGGAAAAAGATATTCCATGCCAACAGAAACCAAAAAAGAGCTGATTTTGGCCATTCTAATATCAGAAAAAATAGACTTTAACACAAAAACTGTTAGAAGAGACAAAGATGGGCACTATGTAATGATTAAGGGATCAATTCAACAGGAACATGTGACAATAATAAACATATATGCACCCAATTACAAGGTACCTAGCTATTTCAAAGAAATGATAATGGATCAAAAGAGAGACATAGACTCTAATACAATGGTAATGGGGGACTTCAGCACCCTACTTTCAGCAATGAACAGATCAACTAGACTGAACAATTGGCAAAAAAGAACAGTTAATCGACACCATGAAATAAATGAACCTGATAGCTACAGAACTTTTCATTCCACAGTTGCAGAATACACATTCTTCTCACCAGTGCATGGAACTTTCTCTAGAATAGACCACATATTAGGCCATAAAGCAAGTCTCAGCAAATTTTTAAAAAATTGCAATTGTACCATGCATCTACTCTAACAACAATGGAATAAAGCTGAAAATCAACAACTCAAGAATCCCTAGAACATATGAAAACTCATGGAGACTGAACAGCATGCTCATGAATGAACAATGGGTCAGAGAAGAAATCAAAAGAGGAATCAAAAAATTTCTGGAAAGGAATGAAGATAACAATACAACATATCAAAACTTATGGGATATAGCTAAAGCAGTGTTAACAGGGAAGTTTATAACAATGTGATGCCTACATGAAGAAATTGGGAAGGCATCAAATAAATGAGCTACCAATGTACCTCAAAGACCTGGAAAAACAACAAACCAAAACCAAAATTAGTAGGAGAAAAAAATAATTAAAATTGGAGAAGAAATAAAACTGAAATCAAAAGAAAAATACAAAAGATCAGTGAAACAAAAAGTTAATCACAAAGAGACAAATATAATATGCTCTCCCTGATCTGTGGTAACTAACAGAGTACCTAAAAGGTAATCAATAGGTGTGAAATTGTTTGAGATGCAGTGATTTTTAACAGCCCTTGTCTCGACTGTTGAGGGATGGTGGGTTTTTTGTTTTTTATACTATTTGTTGAACTCTTTACTTTAGTGTAGGGTTAACCTTATGAATATATAAAGTTAATTGAAAATATATCTTCATAAAAAATAAGAATGTGAATAGGAGAGGAGAGGAGGAAGAAGGGTGAGAGTACAGGTGGGAAGGAGGGTGGGTAGGAAGAATTACTATGTTCCTAAATTTGTATACATAAAATACATGAAGTTTGGATACCTTAAATAAAATATTTCCAGGTACAAAAAATGTTTACATAGATGAAAAAAAAAAAAAAACAAAGCTGGAGGCATCACAATGCTGTATTTTAAGATGTATCACAGGCATGTTATTGTCAAAACAGCTTAGTACTGACACAAACATACACATGTAGACCAATGAAACAGAATAGAAACCCCAGAAATTAATCCATGCATCTACAACCAACTAATCTTTGATAAATGAATTAAAGCACTACCAGGAGAAAGGACAGCTCAACTCGTCTCTGCCCCCATATTCCAGTGACTATTTCTCATTTGTGTCTTCTCTAACACTTTTTTTTAAAGATTTATTTATTTTACTTGAAAGTCAGAGTTACACAGAGAGAAAGGTAGAGGCAGAGAGAGAGAGAGAGAAACAGGTCTTCCATCTACTGGTTCACTCCCCAAATGGCCGCAATGGCTGGAGCTGCACCAATCTGAATCCAAGAGCCAGGAGCTTCTTCTTTGGGTTTCCCACATGGGTACAGGAGCTCAAGGACTTGGACCATCTTGTACTGCTTTCCCAGACCATAGCAGAGAGCTGGATCATAAGTGAAGCACCTGGGACTCAAATCAGCACCCATATGAGATGCCAACACTCCAGTCAGCAGCTTTACCTGCTACACTACAGCGTCAGCCCCCTTCTCTAATTTTCATCTCAGAAGGACACTTGTCATTGGAGTAAAAGCAAACTCTAATTTTCTTTTTCCATTGATTGTTATCTGAAATTACCTTGGTTATTTGTTTACTAACTACATGGTCATCAGCCTTCTCACCATCTACTACTTTAATTCTGATCCCAGGAAGACTGCCATCTAATTGGTCTTGTCCTCTTGTATACCCTCAGTACTCCCAAAGAAGCCTAGCACATGATAGTTGCCCAAGAGACATTTTAAAACAGATGAATTAAGTAGAACAAAAAATACTAAAAGGGATAAAGTATTAAGTTGTACATCAACAGTCAGGACAAGGGCTGATCAAGTCACTGTTTCTCATAGTGTCCATTTCACTTCAACAGGTTTCCTTTTTGGTGCTCAGTTAGTTGCCACTGATCAGGTATAACATACGATATTTGTCCCTTTGGGACTGGCTTAGTTCACTCAGCATGATGTTTTCCAGATTCCTATGATTGAAATTAAATAGCATTATACAGATCAAATGTTCAAAAAAGATAGTGGTAATCTCTAAATCTCTATGATTCTACTATATTCAACCCCAAAATGTAACTTGCTAACAAGTATCTATGCATTCAGCCCTTCTCAGGCCAATATGTTGTTTTGACATAGTCTTATTCATTTTCTGCTGAGAAGCCACTTTCAGATTTCTAAGTGCTCTGAGTAACTGAGAGTGAATTATTCTGTACTTACTATTTGCTGTTGAACTGAAAAGGATTAAAATTTCAGCATGGCTGAACAGTTCAGCATACAACTAAAAACTCAGAATACATGCAAAGCGATGGACATAGCTATGGATTGCTGTATATATTACATCTCTCATATACAATTCAACTTTATTGTATGGATTTTAAAAAATCAAGAGAGATTGGGTGATTTAGGGCAGAAATAAAATGCAGCACTCTTATTTTTCCTATCTTGTTTGCTGAGTAAAGCAGCATCCTACAGTTTCTCAAATAAGATAAGCCTCCAGTCATTCATCTGAAACTGAATTCCAGTTTACCACCTTGCCAAAGGAAATTTTCTAATTTGTGATTCGGTCACTGAGATGTATTTCATTCAGACTTTAAACCTGAGAGACACAACGCCCACATCTGCACCATGCTAAAGGTGCACGGTGTCTTTCATTTTGATAGACAGGCGAGCTCTGGCTTTGAGATAGCTTGGGCCATTAATACACTTCAATAACATTCACTCATTTTAAACCCAACATATTTATTCCTCTTGAGTTATTTTGTTTGTGCTTGTTTGTTTTTAAATGGCAGCTCCCAGCATGATTTTCAGAAGAGAATGATTTAAAGTTCATGAAATGTCATCGCATAGTTCCACTTTCTCTAACAAATTACACAGGAAACCAAGATGAGAGTCAAACTTAAACCACTAAACATTTTACATAAAATGCTCCAAAATTACAGGAAATACCAATTTCCAAAACCTTACACAGTTTTCCTAATCACTTTTATAAGTGAAACTTGTATTGTTCAAAGATTTAAAAATGCCAATATTTGCAACTATTTAAGTTATTTTATATATTTTATGGAGATTATATGGTTATTATATTTCCAAATAGCAAACTCTACTTCTATTAACTTGTATGACAGGAATGTAATCTCTTATCAGTATATGCTCAACATCTTTGTTAGTTTTAAGCCTAATTTAATTAATGTAAAAAGTAAATATGCTTGCTTACATACGTGACAAGAATGATAAAATGGATAAAAGTGGTTTGCTGAATATGAATATTAAGACTCTAGAAGAAGCAAGAAAGTATAATATAGAAAACATGCTAAGAAGTCACAGTGGTAATGATGAAAATATGAAAATTCAGGGGCTGGTGTTCTGGTACAGCAAATGCGGGCAATTCTAACACTGGCATTCCATATCAGAGTGCCTGATTTGAACCCTGCTTCTCTGAATGGAACCAGTCGGGCAGCAGCAGATGACCCAAGTGCTTGGACTTCTGAGACCCATGTGGGAGAACAGGATGGTATCCCAGGCCCCTAGCTTCAGCCTGGCGCAGAGCTGGCTGTGGCAGCCATTTGGAGAGTAAATGAGTGATGGGAGATATCCCCCTCTTTCTCTCCTCCACCCCCATCCCCTGTGTGTCTGTGTGTCTGTGTGTTTTTTATCTCCCCCTGTCTCTCTGCCTTTCAAATAAGTAAATATTATTTTTTAAAACATGGAAGTTCATTATACCTTTCAAAAGACATCTGAATGCAGAGAGCAAAATGTCAGAAAGAATGGATTTTGGACTTCATGGATCAGTAATTGTTTTTAAAGAAATGTTTATAATTTTATAAATAGAGCGGAAAATGTAAAACCAAAAAAAGAGACAGGATATAACCTCAAAAAGGAGAATACTTTAAATAAATTGAATTAATATAAATTATCCTATGAAAAAAATTACATTGTTCCTATCTTTCTCATTTACTCTAGAGTGAGTGCAACCTTTGCACAGATAAATATCAATCCACAAATCATTTTTGGCCTTCATTCTTCAGTCTAACCCCTAATGTGATAATATTAGGAGGTAGAGCACTTGGAAGTTCATGAAAATGAATCCCTCATGAATGGAACTGATGACCTGACTTAAGAGACTCCAGAGACTTTTCCCCCTCTTTGTGCCACATGAGGATACAAGTTGGCAGTCTATAACTCAGAAGAGGACTGAGGCCAGAAAATAACCATGCTGTGACCCTAATCATTGACTTCTAACCTTAAGAACTGTGAGAAATACATTTCCATTTTGGTTTGTATTTCATAACATTAAATTATCCTTTTGGTGACTTTTGTCATTTTTACTCATTCATATTATTTATTAAAAGGCAGAGAAACAAAAACAGACAGTTGAGATCTTCCATCCCTTGGCTCACTCCTCCAAATGCCCACAGTAGCATGGCTGGGCCATGCTGAAGCTAGGAACTTGGAACTCAATCAGAATCCCCCACGTGGAGGGCAAGAACATAAGTACCTGCTGCCTCTCAGACTCTAAGTTAATAGGAAACTGGAATGGAGAGTGACGCCAGAACTCAAATCCAAGCACTACAAAGTGGTATGTCCCAAATGGCAAATTTGAACCACTGAGCCAAATACCCACTCCGTTTCTGTTATTTATAAGCCACTCAGTCTATGACATATTATGATAGCAACTCATACTGATCAGGACACATGATAAACACAAAGAAAAACTAAGTTTACACCATTGGAAAGGATGTCAGTAAGTAGACTCAAGTTGTCCTTTTGGTATTCCCCATCCTTTTGCTAAAACCAGAGATAAACAGCATTTATCTATCAGAGAATTCTTCCAAGTTTTACAGTCTAGAAGCATGCTCAAATCCCAGGAATCATTGATTTCCAGGTTTCTGCCTAAGGGTAAGTTAAATATCATGTGTCCATGTGCCCTAACCTTTCTGTGTCAATCCTGATTGTCCTAAAGTAATTATTTATAGGCCCCTATTCACTCTCAAAAGTGTTGCTGTTCAGATAATAAGCTACATGATCACCTGGCTAAATAAGAATAATAAATCTGCTCATCACATGAATAACTCAGATATTTAGAAATAGGTATCAATAGTGTCTTCAAGGAAATAAAAATGGTCATAAAACAATGTAGGAGCTAGTGCTGTGGAGTAGCAAAGTCTGCATTGTCAGCGTCCTATATGGATCATTGGCTGTTGAGGCCATTTGGAAAGCAAACCAGTGTATGGAAGACCTCTCAGTCTCTTCCTCTCTTTGCAACTCTGCCTCTCAAATAAATCTTTTTAAAAAAATTCTAAAGTTTGGCTAATAGAGATGTGCTGCACACATATACTCAACTGATTTACATGCTAATGTTTGCTGACATGGAGGATCTATAAAAGGATCTATATAGCTCTACTTTTGTAGAACAAAGGGAATATATTTTTCATTATACCAACACTTTTAAACTTTCTCATTATGTTATCATAGGCCAGTCATTAATTCCCCTATTTTGTCCAATATTTTCACTTTTATATAAATTTTAATAAACATTATACCTAAATATGTTTATATTTCCATGCTTTAAAAAAAATCCTAGAATAAAGTTACCTGGCTGATAGGTGTGTGCACATTTAAAGTCTCACTGCATTTTATACTCCAGAAAAGCTGGACCAATTTATGGCCCTAATGCAGTATGTGAGACCATGTATTTTGTAGGAAAATTCTCAAATTAAAAAATAAACTATTAGAGGCATTGTTTTCCTAGGAAAATATCTTAAGTGTAAGGAAGGATAATGCCAGATGAAAGTAAGAGGCATAAAAAACAGTCTCTGGGCCTACAACTTCTTTGAACCATACTGCACTGTTAAATATATTTCTGTTCTTTTGAACATTCCATGCACATACCACGCACCAGCATGCCTTCCCTATTCTCTTTCCACTTGACTGTATGCCTCCCCTGCTACAAATATCCCACCTGAGTTTAGCAGCTTTGATATTTTTTACTTAATTGTATGAACCACGTATTAGGTATGGCATGAATTATTTGCATTTCCTAATATCTATGTGTTCTTATGTCTATATAGTATTCATATTCATATAATTATTCTCCACTAAAACTAGGCCACATTTCTTTCAGAACAGGCACTATGAGGTTTTTTATGTTTATTTATTTATTTTCATCTAATTGAAAGGCAGAGAGACAGAGATAGAAAGTAATGGGGGATAGAAGGAGAGGAAGAGCAAGAGAGAGAGAGAGAGAAGCATCTTCCATCCACTGATTCACTCCCCTAAATGCTGACAATGGCAAGGGTGGAGCCAGGATGAAGCCAGGAGCCCAGAACTCCATCTAGGTCTCCTATGAGGGTGGCAGGAACCGAAACACTTGAATCCTCTGCTGCTCTCCAGAACACATTAGCAGGAAGCTGGATCAGAAGTGGAGTATCCAGGACTTGAATCAGCACTCTAATTTAGGCATTCCAAGTGGTGGCTTAACCCACTTCACCACAATGTCTGCCCCAGGAATGTTTTAAACAATCTTATTTTTTATCCTTTTTCAGTCTTCACAGGGTAGAAATAAAATTTGAACTTAGGAAAGTTTTGATGCTGGCTCATTTCCCAGTGGGTAAGTAGGCATAGTTTCTGGTCTATCAGTGAGTTGAAATCACATGAGGTTCTGTCTGCAAAGAACAATCCCCAGTCATAAACCCAGGGTTTCTCCAGACACAAGCAGTAACTTGCATACAACTGTAATTCTTACTTCTCTAACGGTACCATCGGTTGAATACTCACTATTTGCAACCAGTTTGCAAATATTTCCCTTTTTCAGTCCATGTGACATCCCTGTTAGGCAAATGATTTCCCATGCTACAGATGCAGAAATTGAATCACTTGGGTTGAACACACAACAACCAAGATATGAATCCTGGTCCCAGAGTCCCTGCCATTGAACCATCAAAACCACTGTGGCACAACAAATGGAGGCAGAGATTATAACTGTCATGCTAGCTGCGGTTTTCAAGCTTTCAGAAATGCTGTGGCTTTAGTTATGTGACTAGAACTTGGTTTGGGCATGCCGCACATCAAACTTACATCATGGTTTTTTATAACGATGTTTATCTCTCTTCCTATTCCATTTCTGCTGCTATAACAAAATACCTGAGACTGGGTAATTTATAAAAAGCAGAAATTTATTTTGTCACAGATCTGAAGGCTGGGAAATCTGAGATCAAGGCGCTGGCAGACTCAGCATCTGCTGAAAGCTCTTTCATGGCAGATGGTGCCTTCTAGGCATCCTGACATAGCAGAAAGCACAGAAGGCAGCAAAGGGACAGATGCTGTGTCCTCACATGGCAGAGGAAAAGAGGAAAAACTCACTCCTTGCACCCTTCTATAAAAGCCCAGATTTCATCCACTGGGGTTCCAACCTTGTGACCTAATCACCCCTTGCAGGTTCCACCTCTTCATATTATCAAGTCGGATTAAGTTTCAACATAGGACTCAGGTGACACAACCATATCACAGCATCTCTCAAGGAAGAATACGGATATTCCACAACACACATCACCTTGTATTGAAAAAAAAATTTAATATCAGTAAAGCACTGAGAAAAAGCTTTAAAAATAGGCTTCTGGTTCATGCAGGCTGATGCAACATGTGTGTTTCATATCCTTCTTCTGACCCTATTAGAGAAGTAAAGATGTAGAGTAAAGAAATTCAAATGAGTAAACCTACAACAGTGAAAAGTCAGGCCTGGGAGGAGAGTCAGTATAAAAAGCACATTGTAAATTCCTGGAAGATGAAAAGGAGATGGACAGGTATTGCCGGATAAAGTGTAGCTACAAGAAGAGGCCCTAACACATGCCTTTGCAAACCCAAGAGGGCACCAGGGTTGGAGGAGGAAAATTCTACAAAAGCAAGACTGTAACATGGGCCCAAAAAGAAAGGAAGTCACTGGAAATCCCTAGGATCAGCCCCTCCTTCTCATTCTTCACCCCATGCAAGGGAGCCCCAGCATCTGGGCATCCTGGGCATCAACAAGCTGCATGCAGATGACTCCTGGACAGGATGAACGAATCAATCAATCAATCAATCAATCAGTCTGTGGATGAACAGAAGCAGAGAGCACAGCAAAACGCAGGAATTCCCTGACTGAAAGCTGAGATCCACTGGAAAAATAAAATAGGAATGATAAAATTCCTCATTTCCTGTATTTCTTTCATACATTCCAAAAAACACCCCACTCTCTTTGATAAGCTTATTAATTCATGCTGACATTTTCTTCCTTCAGCCTCCCACCAGGACAAGATATCCCCAGAGAAATTATAACAGGTTCACGAAAGCAATTCTACAGGCTCTCTCATCTTCTTCCAACACAAATGTCATCAAGTTAGTATTTAAAACCATGAGGTGGTCTCTGAATCGTTACTTTCTGACATGCACACAGGTACGAGGCCTATTTTAGAGAACACAGCTGGGGTGATGTCTTTTCCAGAAGCCACTCATTCAAGGAAACAACCATTCAGTGAGAAAGGAAATGTGTAAAAGGCACTTAAAAATTTTTAGATTATAAATAATGGCAACAGATCGGTAATTAAGCTACAAACATCCTCTAATCAATTTTTTAAAATCACCTCCTTATTTCTATGAAGGTCATGTAGGAAAATGAAACTGACGACTCTAATGTAATTCCATCACTAATATGACAGTCTATTTGTCATTCCCTTAGGGGAACCATACTTGGGAGGCTATGTAATTCTAATTCCCACAATGAGAACCGAGAAAGTATTTCGCTGCATGTACAGCATGTTATAAATGTCACTGAGAAGGCACAGCTCAGTTAAAGCCTGCAATCCATCCATCTCCCATCTGCCATTCACCATCACACAGAGCTCTTTCAAAAGATCCATTCAAACAGTGCGTCTCAGACTTACATTATCAGCAGACACTGCTTTAATTAGCAGTGGTTTTCAAAGGACTGGATGCCTTGATTTTAACCATAAAGTAGAAATCTGGATCCTTATCAGTTTCACTTCTCAACTCTCAGCTCCCCTCCCTGGGTTCTCATAGACACAGCCCTAGTTTTTCTTAAAGGAAGAAAAAAACTGAAAATGGTAGCCAGGGCTTTGCCATTCGGGTGCGTCCATTTTGTCCTCACTTTCGGCAATGCAGAGGGGCTAAAATTAAAGCTGCAAAGGGACTAAGATATCTGTGTCAGGTCCACTGCAGGGGGAGTGAGAACTGGAATGAATAAGAACTAAAGAAGCCACTTTAGGAATAACATTGAAAATGCAGGCTTCATACACTTTTTTCCTCACTTGTTCTTCCTGCCCCTTTGTTTTATGCATTATGAGAAAACAAAACTTTTATTCTGACACTGATACAAAAGCACTGGAATGCAACTTTATTCCACAATTTCATCCATGCCCCAATTCCAGAATCTTTGTTGTTTCTCAGTGAAAGTAAACAAAAGAAAATTCCATTCAATTCCTGAGTACTGAACTGTGAATTTCTAAGCTAAAAGGAAGATTTCATCTAATAACAAGGAATGCTGTTTTAAATTTTGTCAGTGATAATATTAGAAATAGAAAATACTCCAAGGGAGCAAACTGTTGAAATCTTTACTTAATGTATGCTAAACTGATCTTCTGTATATAAAGAGAATCGAAAATGAATCCTCATGTGAATGGAAGGGGAAAGGGAGTGGGAAAGGGGAGGGTTGCGGGTGGGAGGAACGTTATGGGGGGAAGCCATTGTAATCCATAAGCTGTATTTTGGAAATTTATATTCATTAAATAAAAGTTAAAAAAAAGAAAATACTTCAAGGTTCCTACTGTTTTGTAAACAGGCATGACTTGATATTAAAGAATTTCATAAGTCTACAACCAGCAGAGACTTTCCATAGACTACCAGATTTTAGGGGCATAACAATTGCAAAACCAACCCAATCACTTTGTAGGTAAGGAAACCAAAGGTTAACTGATTCACTGAAGGCTGCCCAAATGCAACTTTAACGGTCATACTGGTTTCCTGGACTGAGCTCCAACATGCTTCTCACCACACTAACTGGCACTTAAGGAGATAAATCTTCTTTCCACAAATAAGAAGTCCTCATCACATACATGTATACTATAATGCCCCAACTTTTTCATGTGCATGGATACATCATGCAACTACCCTGACTCACCATTTTTCCAGTCTCACCTTAGTATGC
Source organism: Oryctolagus cuniculus (assembly GCF_964237555.1). Lineage (NCBI taxonomy): Eukaryota > Metazoa > Chordata > Mammalia > Lagomorpha > Leporidae > Oryctolagus > Oryctolagus cuniculus. Next base: position 115,584,977 of record NC_091436.1, read on the forward strand.
AATTTTGTGCTTTAGGACTTCAAGTCCCATAGCTTGGTAATTTCCCCATTGCTGTCCATCATTGTCACCACCATCACAGCTTCTCACTTTCTTCCTCTTTAGTTTTTAATTTTGTGCTAAAAATTCTTTAGGAATTTTTGTAAAAATTATTTGGTACTGGCTTTATAGAAAGAACACCAGAAAGAAGTTGGCATGGAATTATTTCTTATTCAAAAGAAACTTAAGGGAGGTGGTTAAGACATCGCTTGGAATGCCAGAATATCATATCGGAGTGTCTGGTTTGAGTCCTGGTTCCTCTGCTTATGACTCAGCATCCTGCTAATGTGCATCCTGGGAGACAGCAGGTGATGGTTCAAGTATATGGGTTCCTGCTACCCAATGTGGGAAACCCAGATTGGGTTCCAGGCTTCTGACTTCAGTCTAGTCCAGCCGTGGCTATTGTAGGCACTTAGGGAATGAATCAGCAGATGGAATATTAATCTTTCTCTCTCTCTCTTTCAAATAAAATGAACAATTTTTTCTTAAAAATTTTAATGATATTTAAGAGCAATAATTTAGTTTTTCAGTTTGGTCTACCAAATTGTTAAGATTCATTGTTGCTGACTGCAACTACACATGCTTGGTTAGGGTAAAGGTAGAAATTTATTATTACTTGGAATGCTTGAGGGATGGCTCAGTTCTCATTTTTAGATTGAATTATTTTATTATTTGAAATGCAGAGTTACACAGAGAGAAGAAGGGATGGGGGAGGGAGGGAAGGAGGGAAGGAGGAAGAGGGAGAGGGAGAGGGAGAGGGAGAGGGAGAGGGAGAGGGAGAGGGAGAGGGAGAGGGAGAGGGAGAGGGAGAGGGAGAGGGAGAGGGAGAGGGAGAGGGAGAGGGAGAAATCTTCCATATGCTGGTTCACTCTCCAAATGAACACAATGGCTGGGGCTGGGTCAGGCTGAAGCCAGGAGCCTTGAGCTTCTTTCAGGTCTCCCATGTGGGTTCAGGGACCCAAGGACATTTGGCCATCCTCCACTGGTTTCCTAGGCCTATTAGTAGGAAACTAGACCAGAAGTGGTGCTGCTGGTCTTGAACTGGCACCCATATGTGATACCAGTGTCACAGGCAATGGCTTTACCTACTATGCCACAACATGATCTTAATCAGTGAACTCACTAATAACTGGTACAGAAGGATCAATCCTACAATCTCTTTATTGACTTTTCAGAAAGATCTTGTCTCCCTAAGAATGGAAATAAATTAATCTTACTAAAAATTCATAAATGACACTACATGCAGAAATTCAGAATACACTGGCTCTGAATTCCCTCCATGGGACTTCCAGTTAAGGGGTGCCTATTGAGAAATTTATTGTAAAATTTTGTTCACTATCATCTGTTTTTGAACAACAATTATTTATACACAGTATTTTGATGCCAACTTATTACAGAGCTCTAGCCCTTTTTGAAGAAAAGTGGATAATAAATTCCAAAAATGCTGCTGATGAAGGACAATCTGGGAGATATGCCAAGGAGAGGAGTAGAATTCCCAGTAAGCAGTGCGAACATGTTAGGGAGAGCAGCACAGGCGTGAAGATGCTGGAATGCCCACTATTCCCCACGATAGCATCACTCATAAAAACAAATGTAAGTCAGCAGCTAGGGGAGCTTAGTTTGGAGATAATTTATATCTAACATCAAAATTATAACTCAGACAAAATGGTCATCCAAAGCAAGTTTATTGGCCAAATACAAAATGAATAGTAGAGAAAGGGAAGGATGGTTTCCAAATAAATAATCTAATACCAAAGAAAAGGAAATGCCATTGCTTACTTTCATCTTTCCTTCATTTTGGCCATCACCAAAATTAGCTTGGGAGGCAGTGGATGGATGATGGTTCAAGTTCAAATTCCCAATGCATGGGGCAGGCATGGTGGTGTGTGGGTAAAGCCAATGCCTGTGACACTAGCATCCTATATAGGCACCAATTACTATCTTGGCTACTCCACTTTCCAAGCCAGCTCCCTGCTAACAGCCTGGGAAAGGCAGCAAAGGATGACCCAAGTGCTTGGACCTTGCTATTTATGTGGGAGACATGGAAGAAGCTCTCGACTCCTGGCTTCAGCCTGGTCCAGGCCTGGTTGTTCAGGCCATCTAGGGAGTGAACCAGCAGATGGAGAATCTCTGTCTCTGCCTCTCCCTCTCTCTTTGTAACTCTAACTTTCAAATAAATAAATCAATCTTTAAAAATATCCTAATGCAATCAATTATGATATTAGGATGCATATACCTTCCATAGATCTTCCTCCAGAGCATTACTACTTATTTAATTTATCACTTACTTTATCACATAAAGAAGCCTTGTCAGACAGGATGTTTAAATCATTTGAGACATACTGAAAATAATGTCTAGGTAATGTATCGGGTACACAGGTATGTCAGGGCCTGCTGAGTGCTTGTTACCTACTAATGACTCCATTTAGACAAAATTGGAAAGAAAAATAACTAAACATAATGACAGAATAAAATATATTTCTGTAAGAAATGTGCCATCCTTGTTCCCATTGTTAAATCATTCTGATGAATAATTATGGACTTGCTACCACAAGTCCATGTGAGAAATATGGATGTCTTTGTTTTGTATATTTAGAATATTTCCCAAATTGTAAAATTTAACCATATTAGTTCATAATTTATTTTTTAAAAAATCAAGCATAATAGTAGCCTTAAGAGCTAGTCCTTTCTTCACCATGTGTGTTTCCACAGCAGCCCTTATTACCTTGTCATGTTCAAAAGAGAAGTTCAGAAATGTGTATTTAAAAACAATTTTTTAAATGGTTGGACATGTAGTCTAGTAGTGAAGGCACCAATTGAGATATCCAGGCCCCACACCAGAATGCCGAGGTTTGATACCCAGATCCAGCTCCCAATTCTAGTTCCCAACTTCAGTTCCTAATAATGCAGACCCTGGGAGGCAGTAGGTGACGGCCCAAGTAATTGGGTCCCTAGACACATGTGGGAGACCTGGACTGCAATCCCAGTTCCCAGCTTTTGCATGATCCAACCCTGGACCAGCAGAAATGTGTATCTGAAAATCTTTTGTGTTATTGTTTTCTCTGAGAAATTTCCACCTATTAGTCATTTAAGATGTAACTCTGAAGACATTCATCAACAAAACTCAAACATTATCAGATAACAACAGCAGATATTATAACTGAAGCACTGATCCCAAGGGTTTTTTGGTTTTGCTTTTGTTTTTGTTTTATTGCTACTGGATTTCATCTTACAACTTCATTAATTTTATTTGTATTAATGAATCTATGAATTATTAACTAATTTAAACTTATTTAAAGCTATCATTCACTAGATTATCACAGAATTTTAAAGTGTACATTACTTTGTATTTTACATTTTACCCAATTTTTCACTTTCATTGTATTAAAAACTGATATGAACCCCTTTTTCTGAAATGAAGAATGCTTTATTGTGAGGTCTTAATTTATGTATCATTGAATTTCATTCTCAAATTGACAGTCAAAATTGCTCAAGCATTAAATTTAAAATTTAAATTTATTTGAGGCTCTTTATATCAAATATATATTGATAATAATCTAATTTCAAAAGACATTTTCTTTCTTAATATCAGAGAGCTACCTTTATTCAAGGAAGCACTATTTATGATATTCAGAAATTGACTATTATGTTGAATTTTTCTGCAAAGTTTCAACACAAAATGAGTTATAACACATATTCTTTCATTATTATTTTTGTGATACTGAACATTCTTTATCTGGAAAGATAAAATTATCTCTAGAGGCATATTATGCTGATGCAATAGAAATTATTAGATTTATGCATAAGATCTGCCTGTTCTTATCATCTCTTGAGAAAGAAGCCATTATTACATCAGAATGTCCTGAGGTTCATGACCATTTTTACTATATTAATACATGAATAGCTCCTTCTCATTATGAAACTTTATCTGAAGATAAACCTAAGTGAAATTCTTTGTTGATACATTTAATAACTTCAAAAGAGAGTAGTTGGAGAGCAGTCAGGATTTTTTCCTTTAATTCCACCTGTTTGTTTTATTAAAACATATTAAATAGAAACTAATACTTCGTTGTAAAATTATTCTAGCAGTAACTTTGTATTATAGATAGAAACAATCAGGTTGACTTTATTCCTCTGTGAGTTACTATTCTGGAAATGCAACTCATAAATAAAATAAAACTTAATTCATATGTGAACACCTCACTTCCTAAAGTATGTTCCAGAGAACACAAGTACTTCAGAATATCCACTGTCATTGCATACCCATTAAGATGCATTATGTTGGTAGGGGGTTTAAGAAACACTAGATTAACCTCCAGAGTGTCCCACAGCCTTGAGTATGCCAAAATATAAAATGAGTCGCTCAGGGGAAATAACTGCCTCATGCATTCCTGAATGTTCTTGAGCACAGACCAGAACCACGTTTTGCAGAGAAGTGTAGAAAATCAGAGTTCCTACCATAATTTGGGAAACACATGACAGGTACAACAAAAGGTCCATTCAGCCCAACAGCCATTACTGTGAAACCAAACAAACTGAAACACATTGTCGCAAAATAATTTCTTCACTGCCTCCACTCATCTCCACCGTTTCGCACAAAATTACCTTTAGTGTAATCTACTTTTACAGAACCAAAGACTAAGATATTCAACACAACTTTAATAGCTGACTTTTCAGTATGAAAAGCCTAAGTCTATACTAATTTATTTTTCTTTTTTACATTTGAAAAATTAGGAAAACACTGTCCAATTTATGAAAAATTTCATTTATCATTAGTATACTTATGAAATTTTGAAAGATTTTAGTATCACTCCTTTTTCTTCTGATTATCTATGATGTATGGATGTGAAAGAGGTACCTTCAATTGGTAAGCACCCAAGAATCTTTGTTTTTAATATCAAAGAGCAACAAATTCAGAGCAAAAAACAAATCAATATTTAAAAGTATAAATTCACTCACACAAGATAAAGTAAAATTTATGTTCGATATATAGTAAAGGATCCTGTTTTATTTTTATCTGTCTCTTTGAGTAGAATAAACTGATAAATTTTAAAATTCTATAGACTGTAGATGTTGTTAATATATTTGCAACAGATTTTACTTTAAACGTTTTTCAAATAAAGACAACCATGCATATTATTTAATTGTGTGATATACACTATAACATTATTCATTATAAAGATCCATATGAAAAATATAACTTTAATTTTAAAGATGCATCCTGTAATTCAACATTATATTATTCATATACTTAAATATTTTAATGATAAAATAGCCTCTTTTTAAAACTACCATAAATTTTACTACTTGTAATAAATAATTTTCATAACATAACAAGCGTCACAGAATAAATTTTAAACTACCTTCAGCATTCTAGCTGGTCTTATTGTCTTATATTGGTATTAACACAGAACACAATGTTCCACAAATTGAAGTTTGGGGATGATTATCCACATAAACAGCCAACATGTTTAAAATATGTTTTATCAGAAACTTCAAAGATGTATTATGTATTTTCTAACATTTTAAAATAGAAAATACTGAGCATAAGCTAACCTTTTCTGGATAACACTGCATCATCAGAATTCCTCTGCAGAGAAGTGTCTGACTTATGTAGTCTCATTTGCCTGTACACACAATTGCTACGTGTACTGAACTCTCACGTGTTCTCTCCCTAAGTTAATTGAAGGCTAGCCCTTGGCCTCTGCTCCAGAACCATGTTCATGAGCTTTGTGGTAGCCACTTTCTTAAGGGAAGGCTTTTGCTCATTTCCAGATTCATAGCAGTGTTCAAGGTACATTGTGCATATAGAAGGTTTGACCTTCCAGAAAGTGAGATGGTAATACATCAAATCATTTCAAACAAGAGACCATTTTCATTTTGTGCACTCATCTCATATGCACTATGTTCATTTGCAAAACTTTCTGCAAAGATTGCCAGGAAATACAAATACCATACTAATTCACAGCAACTCCTTATGCATGTATTTTATTTAATTCCTATTTAGTTTTATAAAGTTTATGATCACTAAGCCTTCCCATTCAGCCTACAATAGTTTTCCTTTTGCTTTGAAATGCATTCAACTTTTTCTTTCTTTAAAAATAACCTTTTAACTAAGGTTAAGGCCAAAAACCATTTGAAAATAGGCTAGGGGCTTCTTGTGCATTATAGTTTTCAATACTCACAAATTCCTTCAAATCAGTTATCTCTGTTCCTCATCTTGCAAGAGTGACCTGACTCAGAAAGGTTAAATAAAATTTGATTGTCTTACACGTAGAAGTTTGGAGTGAGAATTGTGACCTGAAATACCCAGTTAATTCTATAGAAGAGTATAGCTGTTCAAAATAGCCAAAAAGCAAGATAGCGTTTGTGTGGCTATTACATGATGGGACAATCACACAGAGCAAAGGTCCACAGCTGACATTCAAAATGATCACCTGAATCCTTTAAGAAAAGCTTATATTTTACCCAATGCATTTCTTTAAGTCCTTAAGATATGAAAACACAACCGAGAATGGTTCTTTTTCATTTTCCAAGATTTACTATCATTAATACTGCATAAACCTCAACTTCAGATATCCAGAATAATGTTTTTCCATGAATTCAGCCTTTCTATATTCTGTATGGCTTTACTTCTGGCAATTTGTAATGTTATGAAAATTAGTTACACCCAATTTAATATTATCTCTGAAGCCACGGAAAATTTACAAACATAAGGAACCATCTATACCCATCAGATGAACTACCAACAGCACAACCTAGTTATAGCACATTTTATGGTTGAGCAAATATGTGACTATGTCTATTCCATGACATTGAATTGCTTAGCATCAAGCTAAAGTTACTATTCAACTTCTGTAGCAAAAACAAGTGAAAAACTTTCTGGAAAATTAACTTTATCTCCATGACAAATGTTTATAAAAATTACTCCATACAACTTTCTAGTATTCTATAATACTTGTGTATTTTCCTCGACACATAATCTCAATATCTCCAAGAAAAATTGAACTTTGAATCCTCCATAAGCCTCATATCAATCAATAAAACAAGCGTCCATTGTTGATATGATCACAACAAGTGCTCAAAATAAATGGATTCCAGTTTTTAAAATGGAAATAAACAAAATCATTTAACTAAATCAAATTCGTCCACATTCTAGTAATGAAATTTTATACATACCTTATTACATTTTTTCAGGAAAGCACATGAAACTCAAAGATTTCAAAGTTATTGACCACCAAAACACAAAAATATAGTCTGACTAGTACAGCTTTTCCAATCTGTGACAGCTGCTCTTTTACCCTGCCAATTACATTAGAAATCGTGCATGCTAAATCTCGCATGCCTTACCGTCAGTTTCTCCTCTAAATTCTTGTCTAATAAACTTCCTTTTTCATGCTTTTCAAATTCCATGTTGGAAGAGAATGAAGAGAGAAGGGGAGAAAGAGAGAGAGAGAAATGTAGAGAGGTTAAGATTTTGTCTAGAAAACAATTTGACGTGCTTACATGTTAGATGTCACAGGACATTCCAAATTGTGAGAGCCTAGGACACTATCAGAAAGCCCTGGCGATAATTTCTGGTTAGCTAGTGTTTCCATTTATAGATGTTCAAACCCCATAAACAGAGCACTGAAGAGAAGTCAGGCAGCTGGCCTTAGGTAATGATAAATGTCACAAGATATAAAAGCAAATGCCTCAACAGAACATTCCAACAGGTTAGTTTCCCTGAACCAAGAGAAATATATGTGACAAAAACCTACCATCAAAGAATTCATTAGTAGCTGTTGGAGCAGAATAAAATATACTCTAGAATAGATACCTCATAAATCAGTTTAAAAGGACAAATGTGATAGTCATATAACAAATATGAATCAGTCAGTCTAGTTCTTGCATCCTAGGAGTGCAGGCATGTATTTACTACATTGTAGATCAAAAAGAAAAGTCTCTTAAAGAAAAAGAGAAAAAAGATAATTAATTAAAACTATAAAGGCACACAACCCATATATTCAAGGGGTGTTGCCAATTGAAAAGTTGGCAATGTTTAGAAACACCATGAAATAAAAGTGGTATTTTCTTTTTCCCAAAACTAATTTTATTCTTCATTATCCTGGCTTTCCCACTGGGAATGAAGTTATGACATAGGAGATGGAAATTCATTTTTCCAAATGGAAGAAATGTTTCCAGAATTATTTGGAAACTGTTACATGTCTTAAAGAAAATGAATTGTGTACCCTCTTGGTAAGTTACTCCCCTTGTGTTTTGTATTAATATGAGGAAGGCATACAGATATGTGGAAGGCAATAAAAAACTAAAAAAGGCTTTCAGAGTAAACTAAGACTAATCTCTACAGTGGCTTAGCCTTTTTCCCTATTTATAACATCCTTTTAACACCTATTTTTGACCTTAACTCAAATTCCCTGTCAATTTTTCCTTCATTTCTTAAGAAAATATTTTAGAAAATATGTTGTGAGACTGTCCTTTAGAGTGATTGTAACTCATTCTCTGTTGCCAGGCAGGGTTGCTCTGGAGTTTATTCTGGATCATGATGGAGAGGTTGAGGACTTTGGAAGTGAGGCATTTAGTAGAAAATAAACCTGGCCCTGCTTCAGGATGATGAAATCAGAAACCCCCTATTACACTCAGGGGCAAAAGGGGATTCCTCTTTGGTTCAACTCTGAATTTCAGAGATGGAATAAAACATGCTAGCTATTGCTTTAACACGTAGGAAAATAAAAGCCTTAAATGTTTATTGGCGTGCAAGATTATATGTTCAACACAAGACAATTGTTGAAATTTTCTGTGATTGGAATTTTCAAAATATCTCTAGAAAAAAAAATAGAGTCATGTTGTGGCCACAAAAGGAAGCCCAGTTCTTACTCAGCATGCTAGTTGAATACTGGAAGATAAACTGAGTAACCCATTTAGGAAAAAAAAATGGGGTACTAATGGTGTGTGGAGTTGGGAGATAAGCAGATGATACTTATATGAAAGGAATGTGTTGACAGTGGCAGAGAGGAAAAGGTTTAGTTCAGCAAAGCACCTATGTTGAATGAAGATTTTCCTGGAGGAAGATAGTTTTTTAAATAATAAAGAAAACAATAAAGGAAAATAATAATAAAATTGAGAGATACAATCCCTGGATTTCTGCCATATATGAACTCACAATTTGGCATAACTATATATAAGTAAGATAATAGTACTCTTAGCACACTTCTATAGCATTTACATGTGCTAAGTATTGCTTTAAGGCTTTCCATACATTATCTCAATTAATTCCCAAAACTACTCTAGAATTTGGATTCTATTTTCCCCATTTTTATGGACTGAATTATAGTATTCCAAAATTCAAATGTTGAAATCCTAATCCTCCAATATCCCCGAATGTGACTGTATTCAGAGACAGTGGTATTAATACGTATTAAGTATGGTATTAGGTCAGTGGGAGGTGCTCTAATCTGATATGATCGGTCTCCTTCTGAGAAAAGAAAATGAGCACTCACAGAAGGAAGACAATATGAACAGTCCCTGAGAGAATGGCCAACCTACAATCAAGGAAGTGGAACTCACAAGATTACAGCCCTGCTGACACTGTGACCTTGGCCTGTGTCCTCCAGAACTGTGAGGAAATCAATTTCTATTATTTAACCCACCCATCTTATGTTATTTGTCTTGGCAGCCCTATCAAACTAAGACTCATCTCAGATATTCTCCCTCATATGTGGAAGCAAAATAAAACATTTTAAACCAACTCGATATGAACACAGAGTGTTGATTACTAGAGACTGGGGTGGGGGAGGTGAGAAGGATAGAGGGAGTTTGGATTAAAATAAACAGGGAAGTGGGGTATGGTTTATAGATTGCAACAAATACACTATTTTAAAATGTTAATGGGGAACCTGGGTATGGGAGCTTTTTGCAAGTCTTCACATTTTTGCTTTGTATATTTAAAACTATTCTAAAATAAAAAGCTTTTAAAAGAATAAGACACAGCTAGGCTAGTAATAAGTGGTAATCAAGTACTTTAGCCTAAGCTCCCACCTAACTCCCCTGAACAAATAATTTTATCACAGGTAAAATCAGGAAAATAGTTAAATCACACTGGTACTGTATGGTAAATACTATCTATGACATTAATTTTCAGAAATATGTTCAAACATCATAGAAATGATTTAGTGACAGTAGTTTTTCATTATTTAAAAAAAAAGTGTGCAAAGCTAGCTCTCATCCACTTGTAGGTTAAACAGAAAAGGGACTGGATCACATTGGTCTCCTTTCTGTTTCTCAGTCATAACAGACATGTTTTATGCTCAAAGGTTCTTCCTGAAGTCTCCTCCCCACTCCCCATAATTACAGGCTCCCTTATCACATGGTCCTGGTCTCCCTCCTCAAAGGCTCCATCTAAAATAGCAAACCCATGTCCTTCCCCCTAACCATGTGCTAATTCCTTCTTTATGGTTCTTACCACCTTGGTATTGAATTATTCACATTATATTTAACTTTACTCATATCTACTTATTTGTAGTTTGTCTTCCCTAAAAGAGTATAAGCATCAAATTGTGCTTTAGTCATCATTTTATCCTGAACAAATAAAATGTTTTCTTGGAACACAGCTAAATTAATACTTATAATTGAAACAGGGCAAGGAGGAAAAGAATAAAAGAAAAAAGCAAAGAAGGAAGGTAAAATCAAGGTAGAGAGGGTAGGAGAGAAAGTAAGGAAGGAAATGTGTCAAATGGGCAGGCCTTAAGATATTTAATACTTTATTATTATAATACTTTTGAGAGGAAGCAGAATAAAATATATATTTACCCAGCATAAATCATAGTACCATATTAACTGTCCAAGAGGCAGATCTCACTCAAACAATTAACTATGTTTTAGAGCAAAGAAAAATAAATGAACTTAGGCAGAGTGAATATTGGATTTGTTTGCAGATTCTGCCATTTTCCAGTTGGGTCACCTCAATCAAATTACTTCTCAAGAATTTCAGCTCCCTTTCCAATAAGTGGGAGGATGATACAAACAAAATAATAAAAATGAAGTGTGATAATATATGCAAAGAACTTAATATAGAACTTAAGTACATCAAGCAGTACGTAGTAAAAGTATACACCATTTTTTCCCTGGGCTACCTGACATCCATCTAAAAAGCATTAGTTTGAAGATAGTTCCAAAATATTAACAAATGTGTCACAAGTTAACAAAGAGAATAGGTGAAAATATTAGCAAATCTTTTACGTGATAAGGAACTTGTATCCAGAACATATAGAAAACCTTTACAAATCAACAATAAAAAGACAAATAACCTAATTTAAAAATAGACAAAAAATTTACTTCCTCTCCAAAGAAGACAAACAGGAGTGGGATTTGGCCCAGTAGTGAAGACCCTGCTTGGGATCTCTGCATCCCACGTTGTAGTGCCTGAGTTCAAGTCCTGATTCTTCTCCTAATTCCATCTTCATACTAATGCACATCCTGCCAGTGAGCAGGTGATAGCTCAAGTATTTGGGTCTTTGCCACCCATGTGAGAGAACAGGATTGAGATCTAAGCCCCCGACTTCATTCTCTCTCCCCACCACTTTCTACCTCAAATAAAGAAAGAAAAAAATGGCCAAAAAGTACTTGAAAAGCTGTTCAGCATCCTAGTGTTGAGCACAAAGTAATAACAGGAGATCACACTTCATACCAACTAGTATAATTTAAGTTTTTAAAAAGTAGATAACAGTAAGTATTGGTAACTATGTGGAAAATGTGGAACCCTCATACATTGCTGGTGGGATTGTAAAGTGACACAATCACTTTAGAAAACAGAGTGGCAGTTACTCAAAATGTTATGCATAGAATTGCCATATATCCTAGCAATTCTACTTCTAGGCATGTATGAATACCCAGGGGAAGTGAAAATATATATCCAGACAAAAAGCTCTAAATAAGTGTCTATGACAACATAACTCATAACTGTCAAAATGTAAAAGAAAATACACATACATATATTTCACTATTTATGCATTAATATGTATTTGTATTCAGCAATAATAAAAAGATAAAATATTGATAAAAATGCATGAAGCTTGAAAAGATAATAAATGAAAAAATGCTATTCATGAAAGGACATACATTATATCATCCACTTACCTAAATGTCCAGAATAGGCAAATCCATGGAATCAGAAAGACGATCTGAGATTTCTAGAAATGAGAGGAAATTGGTAATGGGAGCGACTGTTAGAGGGTATAGGGTTTCTGTTTTGGATGATGAAAATGTTTTAAAATTAGATAGTACTGATGATTGTGCAACTTTGGAAATACACTAAAAACCACTGAACTGTATGTATAATATGAAAAAGTGAATTTCACATGAACTGTACTTCACTAAAACTCTTAGTTTCTAAAAAATTAACAGAGAAGGTGGAGATAGAATCTAGCTAAGATGCTGTAGTAATCGCCCCACAGAGGAACTAAACTGAACAGCTATTCATGCATAAGTCACCTTCAGAACAGTCAAGAAGTCAAGTAGGAAATGACAGTGCCTGATTTAGCATAAGAAAAGACATGTTGAAGAAGGCAGGAAATAACTACCAGATCACCACTCCCCCAGCTCCAAGTAGCATGGCTCAGACAGAGGCACCTTCCATCTGGGGGAAGAGAAGGACTAAAGATCATACCTGAGACTTCAATTTCAGTGCCAGACCTGCTACAGTGAAACCTACAGTTGGACAGGGCCCCACTGTTTCTGCCCCCAGAGGCCTGCCTTCATCATTCCACCCCCAGCTCACATGAAATTCACTTTTTCAACCTGGACATCAGCAGACATCAAAGCAAGACTCCATATACTTGGGAGTATGGTGGGGAAGTGCTTTGAAGCGGCACGCTGCATCAGGCACAGACTTGAGCCTCACTGGAATGGACTCATTTAGGCCTATATTACCACCACCATAGTATAAGCCTAGTACACACTCAAAAATAGCACAGGACCTTCCCCATGACTGACAGACTCAGGTACAACCCAGGTTAGAGTCAGTTTGGCTGGCCAAGAGACTGCCTACACCACTTTGCCCCCAATCATGGGTAGGCTGCATGAAAAAATATTCCAGCCACTGGAGGGAAAAACTGAGGTAGGATTACATCTTTGATATCGGAAAATTATCACCAGACACCTACTGATGATCGCTATTCCCAGGTCAGTGCCTGAGGACAGAAATCCTGGAACTGAACTGGCCCCAAGTGAAGAAGAACGGTTCCATTTGATTGGACTAATATCCAGGCCAGCATCACCTGTAATTGGTTGCAACAGCATTAGACCATAATTTCACATGAGCTGCTGCTGTTAACCCAAAGCAAAGTGGGCCATGGCCCTACTAGCTGCTGCCCTAGTCCTCACAATCCTAGCCACGGTAGACTGAAGGCTGGCACTCTTGTGACCCTAGACCTTGTTACACAAGCTGCTACCAAGGCCTAAGCATCTGAGTCTGAGAGGAGGGCAAAGGATCTACTGAGTCTGAAAGGAGCATCCCAATGCCCCATACCGTTGCCATTAATCATGGTGGAAGAAGAAATGGGGTAAGTATACTTCAGTATCCAACTGGAAATAAATCCAAAATAGCCTCCCAAACAGGGAGCTGAAGTTAAATCTTTAGGAGGAAAAAAAGCCTTTTACCACTAAAGATACTGGTTAAAATAATAGAAACAGGGTCCTGCTCTGTGGCATAATGGGTAGGGCCGCCACCTGCAGTGCCAGCATCCCATATGGGCACTGGTTTGTATCACAGGTGCTCCACTTCCGATCCAGCTCTCTGCTCAGGGCTGGGAAAGCAGCAGAAGATGGCCCGAGTCCTTGGACCCCTGCACACATGTGGGAGACCTGGAAGAAGCTCCTGGCTCCTAGCATCGTATTGGTGCAGCTCCGGCCATTGTGACTATCTTGGGGGTGAACCAGCAGATGGAAGACCCCTATCTCTCTCTCTCTCTCTCTCTCTCTCTCTCTCTTTCCCTCTCTCTGTCTCTATGCCCCTGCTCCTGCCCCCGCCTCTGCCTCTCTGTAACTCTGCCTTTCAAATAAATAAATAAATCTTTTTTAAAAAAAGTAATAGAAACAACTACTCTGCCAAGTGTGCAAATACCATACAGGGACATGGAAAGTATTAAAAAGCAAGGCAGGCCGGCGCCGTGGCTCAGTAGGCTAATCCTCCGCCTGTGGCGCCGGCACATGGGGTTCTAGTCCCGGTCGGGGCGCCGGATTCTGTCCTGGTTGCCCCTCTTCCAGGCCAGCTCTCTGCTGTGGCCAGGGAGTGCAGTGGAGGATGGCCCAAGTGCTTGGGCCCTGCACCCCATGGGAGACCAGGAGAAGCACCTGGCTCCTGCCATCGGATCAGCGCGCTGCACTGGCCGCAGTGCGCTAGCCGCGGCGGCCATTGGATGGTGAACCAATGGCAAAAGGAAGACCTTTCTCTCTGTCTGTCTCTCTCTCACTGTCCACTCTGCCTGTCCAAAAAAAAAAAAAAAAAAAAAAAGGCAAGGCAATATCATGTCTCAAAGCAATATAACAATACTTTAGTAACTGATTCCCAAGAAAAGGAAATTGATAAAATGTCCGACAAAGAATTCAAAAGAATGGTTACAAGGATGCTCAAGGAGGTATAAGAAAATATAGACAGGCCATCAGAAAAACAATGCATGTCATGGATAAGAAATTCAGCAAGGAAAAAGAGAGATCTTGAAAAAGAACAATACAGAAATCTTGGAAATGAAACATTCAATAAATGAAAATAAAAAGTACAGTTGATAGCATCAACAAAAGACTAGCTTAAGCAGAATAAAGAGTATCTGAACTTAAAAACAGTTCTTTTGAAATATCTCAGTCTGACAAAAAAGGGAAGAAAAAAATTAAAAATAATTACACAAGGCCAGCATCATGGTATAGCAGGTTAAAGCAGCTGCCTGAGATGCAGGTATCCTATATGGGCATCTGTTCAACACTCAGCTGTTCGAATTCCAATCCAGTTCCCTGCTAATGCACCTGGGAAAGCAATGGAAGACAGCCCAAGTGCTTGGGCCCCTGTCCCCAGGTAGGCAACTTGGAAAAATCTCCTGGCTTTGGTTTGGCCCAGCCCCAACCATTGCAGCCATTTGGGGAGTGAACCAACAGATGGAGGATGTCTTTCTCTCTTCCTCTTTCTCTCTATCTCTCTCTCTCTCTCTCTCTCTCTGTCAGCCTTCCGAATAAATAAATAAATCTTTTAAAAAAGAAATAGCCTCTGATATAACACAAAAAGTATATGAAATATTCAAATTTCTGCAGACATAGAAAGGCTTAGAAAACCCATACAATGACAAAATAGCTGAGAATTTCCCCAATCCGGAGAAAGATATGGACATTCAGGTACAGGAGGCTCATAGGATCCCACATAGACACAACCAGAAATATCCTTACCATCAAACATTACAGTCAAACTTCCAAAGATAATTCTAAAATTTGCAAGAGAAAAGTGACAATCACTTTTAAGAGAATCTCTATTAGAGCAAAAGCAGAGGAAAGAATGGAATGAGATATTACAAGTCCTGAAAGAAAATGACTGGGGCCAGTACTTAGCAGATAAAGCTGCTGCCTGCAGTGTCAGCATCCCATGTGGGCGCTGGTTCAAATCCCAGATGCTTCACTTTCAATCCAGCTCTCTGCTATGGCCTGGGAAAGCAGTAGAAGATGGCCCAAGTCCTTGGGCCCCTGCACCCATGTGGGAGACCCAGAAGAAACTCCTGGATCCTGGCTTCTGGCCATTGTGGCCAATTGGGGAGTGAACCAGTGAATGGGAGAGCTCGCTTGCTCTCTCTCTCTCTCTCTCTCTCTCTTTCTCTCTCTGCCTCTCCTTCTCTCTGAGAAGGAAATACATTTTATTTAAAAAAAAAAAAAGGAAGAAAATGACTAGCAACCAAGAACATTTTACACAGCAAAGTTAACTTTCATAATGAAGGAGAAATGCTTTCCAAAACAAGCAACAGTTGGGAGACTTCATCACTCCCAGATCAGTCTTACAAAATATGCTTAAGAAAATTCTATGTACAGAAGTAAAGGAAAAATAACGTTTATCATGAAAACAAGAGAAAGCATAAAATCCACCAGAAACAAAACAAAGGATATTCCAAACAGAAAAAGATATTTAAAAGATAGAACTCTCTTGCTTAACAATAATAACCTTAAATGTAAATGTATTAAGCTCCCCATTTTAAAAAAATACAAATTTGCTGAGTGAATTAAAAAATAAGACCCTATGATACATTGCCTACAAAAAATTTCATTTCAGCAGTGAATGCATGAACAGACAGAAAGTAAGCCAAAAAAGGCAGGAAGAGTCACAGTCATGAGACAAAATAGGCTCTAAGACCAAAACTGTAAAAAGGGAAAAAGAAAGAAAGTCACTATATCATGATCAAAGGATCAATTCAACAAGAACTTATGACAATTGCAAATGCAAATGAAGCTAATGAAAGTGTACCCAATTCTATTTTTAAAAATAACTCTAAAGGAATAGTGAGGGATTTCAAAACCCCACTTCCATCAATGCAAAGATTATCCAGACAAAAAAAAATCAACAACAGAACCTCAGAGTTATACTACAAAATACACTGAATGTTTCTAACAGAAATTTATAGAATATTCCAACCAATAGTTACAGAATATAAATTCTTTCTATCAGCAGGTGAACCATTCTCTGGGATGGGCCACACATTAAGGAATAAAAGAAGACTCAATGAAATTTAAAAAAATGAAATCATGTATTTTTTCTAAACACAATGGAATAAACCTAGAAATCATCAATAAAAGAAACTCTTAAATTTATACATATACATGGAGACTGAAGAATGAGTCACTGAAGAAATAGAAAAGGAAATTTAGAATATTCTGGGAACTAACAAAAATGAAAACACAATACAGCAAAATTTACAGGATACAGAACAAGCATTACTAACAAGAAATTATATACTTATGAATATCTACCACAAAAAATAAAAAGATAGCAAATAGATAATGTATCTATAGACCTAAAAATATAAAAACAATCTAAATAAAATTGAATAGAATGAAATAATAAAGATGACAGCAGAGATAAGTGAAACAGAAACTTAAGAAACACTTCAAAATATCAATGAAATGTACCGGGTTTTTTTCTGAAAATATGAGCAAAATTTATATTCAATTAAATTAAAGAAAGAAGAGAGAATATACAAAAAAATAATATCAGAGATGAAAAATTGTTATTCCAACTGAGCCTAACAAAACTCAAAGAATCTTCAGAGACTATTATGAACAATTATTTGCCCAAAATTGGAAAACCTAAAAGAAATAGATAAATTTTTGGATATATACCACTTACCAAAATTGAATCATGAAGACAGAAAACCTAAATATACTAATAACAAGTGAGTACATTGAAACAGTATTAAAATTCTGCCAACAAGGAAAAACATAGGACTATGTGGCCTCAGGGCTAAATTCCATCAAACTTTTAAGAAAGAATTAACACTAATTTTTCACAAACTATTCCTTTAAAAATGAAGCAAAGGGAATTCTTAATTCAGTCTACAAACCCAGCACTACCTCGATGTCAAAACCAGACAGAAGGACTGTTCCTACTATACCCAATTTGCTTAGAGTTTTCATCATGAAAGGGTGTTGTATTTTATCAAATGCTTTCTCAGCGTCTTGAGATAATCATATGGTTTTTCTTCGTCAGTTTGTTAACGTGGTGTATCACATTGATTGATTTGCAAACACTGAACCATCCCTGCGTACCAGGGATAAATCCCACTTGGTCTGGGTGGATGATCTTTCTGATGTGTTGTTGCATTCTATTGGCAAGAATTTTATTGAGGATTTTTGCATCTTTGTCCATCAGGGATATTGGTCTGTAATTTTCTTTCAATGCTGCATCTTTTTCTGGCTTAGGGATTAAGGTGATGCTGGCTTCATAGAAAGAATTTGGGAGGATTCCCTCTTTTTCGATTGTTCTGAATAGTTTGAGAAGAATTGGAGTTAGTTCTTCTTTAAATGTCTGGTAGAATTCAGCAGTGAATCCATCTGGATCTGGGCTTTTCTTTGTTGGGAGGGCCTTTATTACTGATTCAATTTCTGTCTCAGTTATGTGTCTGTTTAGGTTTTCTATGTCATCATGGTTCAATTTAGGTAGGTTGCATGTGTCCAGGGATCTATCCATTTCTGATAGGTTTCCCTGTTTGCTGGCATACAACTCTTTGTAGTAATTTCTGACGATTCTTTTTATTTCTGTGGTGTCTGTTGTTACATTCCCTTTTTCATCTCCAATTTTATTTATTTGGGTCTTTTCTCTTCTTTTTTTAGTTAGTTGGGCCAATGGGGTGTCAATTTTGTTTATTTTTTTAAAAAAAACAGCTCCTTGTTTGGCTGATCTTTTGTAATTTTTTTTGGATTCAATCCTGTTGATTTCTTCTCTGATTTTAATTATTTCTCTTCTCCTACTAGTTTTGGGTCTGGTTTGCTGCAGATTTTTGTAAATCCTTGAGATGAATTGAAAGCTCATTTATTTGGTGCCTTTCCAATTTCTTGATGTAGGCACCTATTGCTATAAACTTTCCTCTTAACACTGCTTTTGCTGTATCCCATAAGTTTTGATATGTTGTGCTGTTATCCTCATTTACTTTCAGAAAGTTTTTGATTTCTCTTTTGATTTCTTAAATGACCCACTGTTCATTCAGGAGCATGTTGTTCAGTTTCCATGTGTTTGCATATGTTCTAGGGATTCCTGAGTTGCTAATTTCCAACTTCATTCCACTGTGGTCTGAGAAGCTGCATGGTATGATTCCAATTCTTTCGAATTTGTTGAGACTTGCTTTATGGCCTAGTATGTGGTCAATCCTAAAGTTGCTTCCATGTACTGCTGAGAAGAATGTAAATTCTTTAAGTGTAGGATGAAAAGTTCTGTAGATATCTGTTAGATCTATTTGGGCTATGATGTCGATTAAATCTATTTTTTCCTTGTTGATCTTCTGAGCAGTTGATCTGTCTATTTCTGAGAGTAGAGTATTGAAGTCCCCCAATACTATTGTATTGGAGTCTAAATCTCCCTTTAAGTTCCTTAACATATCTTTTAAATAAACCGGTGCCCTGTAATTAGGTGCATATACATTTATAATAGTTACATCTTCCTGTTGAATTGATCCCTTAATCATTATATAGTGCCCATCTTTGTCTCTCTTAACAGTTGTTGTGTTAAAGTTTATTTTGTTTGATATTAAGATGGCTACACCAGCTCTTTTTTGGTTTCTGTTGGCATGAAATATCTTTTTCCAACCTTTCACTTTCAGTCTGCATGCATCTTTGTTGGAAAGATGTGTTTCTTATAAGCAGCAAATAGATGGGTTTTGTTCCTTAATCCATTCAGCCAGTCTGTATATTTTAACTGGAGAGTTGAGGCCATTAACATTCAATGTGACTATTGATAAGTAGTAACTTTGCCCTGCCATTTTCCCAAAGAACGCTGGAGAAACCCTGCAAGATATAGGCACAGGCAAAGACTTCTTGGAAAAGACCCTGGCACGAGCAGTCAAAGCCAAAATTAACAATTGGGATTACATCAAATTGAGAAGTTTCTGTACTGCAAAAGGAACAGTCGTGAAAGTGAAGAGGCAACCAACAAAATGGGGAAAAAAAATTTGCAAACTATGCAATAGATAAAGGATTAATAACCAGAATGTACAAAGAGATTAAGAAAGTCCACAACAACAAAACAAATTGAAGAAGACACAAAGAAATGGAAACAATTCCCATGTTCACAGATTGGAAGAATTAATATTGTTAGAATGTCCATATTATTCAAAGCATTTGGCAGATTCAATGCAATATCCATCAAAGCACCAATAACATTTTTCACGAATCTAAATACAACCATCCTCAAATTCATAGGAAAACACAGAAAACCCAGATAGCCAAAGCAAACTTGACCATAAAGAACATAGCTGGAGGCTCTGTATCACAGTAGCAGAGTTCAAGATATGCTACTGAGATATTATAACCCAATAACATGGTACTGGCATAAAAACAGACACAGAGAGCAATGCTACAGAGTAGAGATTTTAGAGATTATTCCACATATCTACAGAGAGCTGATCTTTGACAAAGTTACCAAAAACATATACTGGATAAAGAACTCCTTTTGATAAATAGTACTGGAGAAAATGGATATCCATGTACATAAGACTGAAGATTGACTGCCCCACCACCACCTCCTATCTCAGTTGCTACACAAAAATCAACTCAAAATGGATCAAAGATACAATTGTAAGACTTGAAACTATGAAACTACTGAAAGAAAAAATGGGGAAAACATCTCAAAATATTGGCATAGGCAGTAATTCTTCAGGTAAGACCCAAAAATCACAGTCAATTAAAGGAAAAATAAAGAAATCAGATTATATCAAACTAACAAGCTTCTACACAGCAAAACAGAGTAATGAGGCAATTTAAAGACTTGGCAAAAATATTACATCTAAAAAGGATTAATATACAAAATATTAAAAAAGTGACTCATAAAGCCCGTAACAAAAAAAGTAAAAGCAATTCAGTTAAGAAATTGGGGAAGTATCTGAATAGACATTTCTCAGAAGAAATACAAATGGCCAAAAAATATACAAAAAGATGCTCAACATTGCTAGCTATCATAGAAATGCAACTAAAAACACAGTGATATTTCATCTCACTCAAGTTAGAATTACTATTATCTGAAAATGAAAAGATAACAAATGCTGGTGAGGTTTTGGACAAAAAAGGTACCCTACTAGTATTGTCCATGGGAATTTTAGGGGTCTTATTTCAAACTTCTGCATGTAGAAATCCAATTTTCTGAACACTATCTATTGAAGATACTGTCCTTTCTGCAATGAAGGTTTTTAGCATATTTGTCAAAGATAAACTGGCTGCAGATGTGTGAATTTATTTCCAGATTTACTATTTTTTTCTATTGGTTAACATATCTATTTTTTATTTATTTACTTTTATTTTTTATTTTTTGACAGGCAGAATGGACAGAGAGAAAGGTCTCCCTTTACCGTTGGTTCAACATCCAATGGCCGCCATGGCCAGCGCGCTACGGCTGGTGCACCACGCTGATCCAAAGCCAGGAGCCAGGTGCTTATCCTGGTCTCCCATGGGGTGCAGGGCCCAAGCACTTGGGCTATCCTCCACTGCACTCCCGGGCCATAGCAGAGAGCTGGCCTGGAAGAGGGGCAACCAGGACAGAATCCGGAGCCCCGACCGGAACTAGAATCTGGTGTGCCAGCGCCGCAAGGTGGAGGATTAGCCTATTGAGCCACGGCGCCAGCCAACATATCTATTTTTTTTAAACAGTAACATGCTGGGGTCAGCACTGTGGCACAGTGGGTAAAGCCGCCAACTGCATTGCCGGAATCCCATATGGGCGCTGGTTCAAGATCTGGCTGTTCCACTTTCAATCCAGCTCTATGCTATGGCCTGGGAAAGCAGTAGAAGACAGCCCAAGGCCTTGTGCCCCTGCACCCACTTTGGAGACCAGGAAGAAGCTCCTGGCTTCTGGCTTCAGATAGGCACAGCTCCAGCCATTGTGGCCAACTGGGGAGTGAACCAGCAAATGGAAGACCTCTCTCTCTCTCCCTCTCTGCCTCTATGTGTAATTCTGACTTTCAAATAAACAAATAAATCTTAAAAAAAAAAAAAAAAGAAAAAATAGTGCCATGCTGTTTGGTTATAACAGCCCTGTGGTATATCTTAAAATAAAGATCATTTCAGCTATCCGGGGTCTTTTGTGCTTCCATAGGAATATTAGGATTATTTTTTCTAGTTCTGTGAAGAATGTCATTGGATTTTGATGAGGAAATTACAGAAAATAATATAAATTTTGCTTAAAAAACTAAAAGTAGATCTAGAATATGATCTGGTTATGCCACTTCTGGAAATGTATCCAAAAGAAATGAATTCAGCATATGAAAGAGTGTGCAATGGAATATTACACTGCCATATAAATGAAATAATGATTTTGCAGCAAACAGGTTATACTAGAAATCATTATGCTAAGTGAAATAAGCTAGACACAGAAAGACAAATGCTACTTGATTTCTCTTATACGTGGAAGCTAATTTATGGATAGTATGAAAATACGTGGATCTCATATTATTTGGTATATAGTTTTAAACATTGCCTTTATGAAATCATACCATCTATGTAATAATATACCTTTATTTCTTCACTTTGTGTTCAGTGTCATGAATCTCACATTGTGTGATACTAATATTCCTGTTTTTAAGAAAAAATAGGGGCTGGTGCTGTGGTATAGCAGGTAAAGCCACAGTCTGCAGTGTTGGCATCCCATATGGGTACTGGCTCAAGTCCCGGTTGCTCCATTTCCAATCCAGCTCTCTGCTATGGCCTGAGAAGTAGAAGATGTAGAAGATGGTCAAGTCCTTGGGCCCCTGCACCCCTATGGGAGACCTGGAAGAAGATCTTGGCTCCTGGCTTTGGATCAGCACAGCTCCAGCTGTTATGGCCATTTGGGGAATGAACCAGTGGATGGAAGACCTCTCTCTCTCTGCCTTTCCTTCTCTCCCTGTATAACGCTGACTTTCAAGTCAACAACAGGAGTCACTGTGCACCTACTCCTCATGTAGGATCTCTGTCCTTAATGTGTTGTACAATGTGAATTAATGTTATAACTAGTACTGAAACAGTACTTTACACTTTGTGTTTCTGTGTGGGTGCAAACTGTTGAAATATTTACTTAATATATACTAAATTGATCTTCTGAATATAAAGATAATTGAAAATTAATCTTGATGTGAATGGAATGGGAGAGGGAGCAGGAGATGGGTGGGTTGTGGGTGGGAGGGAAGTTATGGGTGGAAAAAGCCACTGTAATCCAAAAGCTATACCTTGGAAATTTATATTTATTAAATAAAAGTTAAAAAAGGAGAAAACACACAAAATAAATAAATAAATAAATAAATAAACCTTAAAGAAAAACAGTATTTATCTGCATGTATATAATATCCATATATGAAGTAATTATGGTAAAATGTTAAAAAATTGTCATCTTAAAATACACAACTAAACATTTTTATATTTTTACATGTAAAAGGTGTTCAGGATCACTAGCCATCAGGGAAATGCAAATTAAAACCACAATGAGCTATCAGCTCATCCCAGTTAGAATGGCTTACATACAGAAATCAGCAAACAATAAATGTTGGCAGGGATGTAGGGAAAAAGGTACCCCAATCCACTGTTTGTGGGAATGTAAACTGGTGCAGCCATCATGGATCTACCATATGACCCAGAATTCTCATTCCTGGGAAGTTACCCAAAGAAATCATCATATGAAAGAGTTATCTGTACCCCCATGTTCACTATAGCTCAATTTACAATAGCTAAGATAGGGAATCAACCCAGATGTCCATCAAGTAATGCCTGGATAAAAAAAAATTATGGTATATGTACACTATGGAATACTACTCAGTGGCAAAAAAGAATGAAATGCTGTCTTTTGCAACAAAATGGATGCAAATGGAAGCCATTATACATAGTCAAACAAGCCAGTCCCAAAAACATAAATACCATATGTTCTCCCTGATCTGTGGTAACTAATACAGTATCTAAAATGTAATGTATATGAGTAAAATCTACATTTTGAGGTTAGATGATTATTTACAGCCCTTGCCTCAACTGTTGAGGAACATTTTTTATACTATTTATTGAACTCTTGACTGACTGTAGAGTTAATCTTATGAATATAAAGTTAACTAAAAAAGATCTTTGTAAAAATTAAGAGCAGGAATAGGAGAGAGAGGAGGAAGAATGGTGGGAGTGAGGGTAGGGTGGGAAGAATCACTATGTTCCTAAATCTGTATATATGAAATGTATGAAATTTATGTATCTCAAATAAATTTTAAAAATTAAAGAAAAAATAACAAATGCTGGCAAGGATGTGGAGAAAAGGGAAGCCTTATACATTATTTATGGAAATACAAGTTAGTGTAGCCATTACAAAGAGCAGTTCTAACGCCTCTTGACAAACTAACAATAGATCTACCATATGAGCCAGCTATTCTATTTTCAGTATGTGTCTGTACGAAATAGAATCAGCATCTCAAAGATATTCCTACTCTCATACTCTTTAAAGCATTATTCACAACAGCCAAGATAGAGAATCAATCCAGATGACCATGAATGGGTGAATAGACAAAGAAAATGTGTTATACATATAAATGGAACATTATCTGGCTATAAGAAAGAATGAAATACTGATATTTGGAGCAAGATGGATGGAGAGCCTTATGTTAAATAACATAAGCCAAACACAGAATGACAAATACTGTATGATCCCTCTGACATGAAAGTTTTTTTTTTTTTTTAAATTAGTCAATCTGAATTTGGAATAGTGATTACTAAAGGTTGGGAAGGGTGGGGAAAAGAGAGATATAGTGAGGCTGGATAACATGTACCAAAACACAGATAGATAGATTACAGATTCTAGTGCTCCATAGCACAGGGCATATGACTGAATTCACAACAATGTATTTATTATATCCTGTATAAAGAACAGAAAGAGAGGACCAGATAGGCATCAAACACAAAGGGAAAATAAGAAAATAGAACATCAGGTTGCCAGATTTTATTGGTTTATATTGCATACATATGTTTGAATATATTCCCAATAAAAATGTGACAGTGTTGTATGTTAATAAAAAATGCTGAATGAAATAATATTTAAATAATAACAATTTTTAAAAAAGGAAGAAGGCCTGTAATTCCTTTCTAAGTTGGAAAATTATTATCTTTTCCAGGACTATGATATACACAACAGATCACTCCAAACAGGAAATTAAAATCAATGGTGTGGTAGGCAAGCAAGAATTCCATTGAAATGAAAACTTATGACCCTCAGCAAACAATATTTACTTCAAGATGCTGCTGTTTCACTCCATTCCTGTTCATCATCACCATGTGCTTTGCAAATAGGTGGCTGGTGATCTTATGCTTTTATTCAAAAACTAGCAGAAAGTAGAGTTTGTAGCTATTAAAATTGCTTTGTTCATCTATTGGATCCAATGGTCAAATGTACTTAACTTTAGTAGAGTTTATTTCTGAACATCTGCAGCTTAAAGAACTTTCCACCATAAAAACACAAATATGTGCTTTGCTGCTAAAACCTCACAAGATAGATAAGATACCTAACAAGGCATGAAAAACAATGCTGTTACGTTTGAAAGAATGACAGTATGGGATAGGCTTCTGGCACAGTGGGTTAAGTCACCCCTTGGGATGCTTGCATATAGGAGCTTGCTTCAAGTCCTGGATACTCTGTTTCCAATACAGCTTGTGTTAATGCACCAGGAGACAGCAGATAATGGTCCAACTTACTTGGGTCCCTGCCACTCGCAGGTGAGATCCAGATAGAGCTATGAAAGACAACTCTCTTCTCCCTCTCACTCTGCCATTATTAGATAGATGATAGATAGATAGATAGATAGATAGTCTATGAAACATGGTATAGGCCACACAGCATCTTCCTATTGTATGCTTCAAGGATAATATCATTTTTAAGACAGCAGTCTTTTTGAGACACTCAACACCTTTTATACAGATTTCTCATCACCTGACACAGATCATCAGGTACATGCATCTTTTATGGTGTATGTGGGTTAAGTCAGAATCCCAGGTATTCTCCACACCCATTTATTGGTGGAGCAGGACGCAAAAATCAGCACAGCTCCAGATGTTATAGCCTGTCCCAAGGCTAAGAGGATGTTTCCTCTGGTTCTCAAAAGCCAAATGCAAATATAGCTCAGATATAGCACCAAGAACCCACCTCATACCAACAGCTATGATCTGTTGGCACTGTCTTAGTTCAGAGTTTACCTCTGTCTCTAGGAACTTCTGTTCTAATTGATGAGTGCAGCAAACAATGAAGAACAAAGTACAGAGAATGAGAGAATGTTTCCCAGCTCTTACTGGCTGTCTCAGTGTCCATGCCTGAGTCCATTTATCAGCTTTGGCAACTTCCAACACCCAGGCAGCAGCTATTCACTTCTGGAAGATTCCTCTGATTCTTACCTTCTGATCTATCTATACAGCTAGCAGATTGGTAAATATTAGAGAATTTTAACCTTCCATTATTGATTCTTAGGTATCCTTTATGGCTTCTGCAGCCCAGCAGTACCAAGTATTAAGAATGGTGGTGGGCCAGTGCTGTGGCGCAGCAGATTAAAGCCACTTCCTGCAGTACCGGCATCCCTTATGGGCGCCAGTTCAAGTGCCGGCTGCTCATCTTCTGACCCAGCTCTCTGCTATGGCCTGGGTGGGATAGCAGTGGAAGATGGCCCAAGTCCTTGGGCCCCTGCACCCACATGGGAGACCCAGAAGAAGCTCCTGACTCCTGGCTTCGGCAGCTGTTGTGACCATCTGGGGAGTGAACCAGCGGATTTAAGACCTCTCTCTTTGTCTCTATCTCTCTCTGTAACTCTTTCAAATAAATTTTAAAAAAAATCTTTATAAAAAAGAATGGTGGTACTTGATTGTTGTTTCTAACCATTGGTTATAATCCTGTGGAACTATGGTCTTTCTACTTTTTTACTTGTCGCATATTATGGTTAGTAATGCATTTAAGCCTATAACTTTAGAATGAATTGAAATTATGTTTTTGAAAAATTAAAGAAAAAAGGAACGAAGGAGCACAATTGAGAGAGGGAGACAGAGAAGGGTGAAAATATGGTTATCTTGGAATTATACCTACACAATATATAAAATTTGTTTGTATTAGTAAAAGTTAAAAAGAACTGTGGTGCTTGAAAATATGATAGCTATAGAAGAATTTCTTAAAGTTAAATTCATCACTTTATAATAATCACTTTTTGTAACTTGAAGCTGCCAAGAAGATATAAAGCAATTCTAAAACATCAATATATGATAATTAAGATAATGATAGCTTAACAAATTTATATCTTTTTAATTACCACTCTGATGAAAAATAAATTTGTACTAATAGAATATGATACTTTTTGCTTCTTCTGATAATGTCATTTCCCTTATTTTTATTCTGAGCCATATTTTTAATGACTATAGAAAGACATTTTAGTCATTGTAAAGGAAGGAACATGTTCTTTATAAAAGCACTTTTGGGGAGGAGCGTTTGGAGCATTAGAAACATTTTTGATGGAGAACTGTGGGAACTTAGAAAGTTTTATCCAGCTTGATTTTTTCTTTTCAGGATAACTTTGGCTATTCTGGGTCTTTTGTAATTCCAATGAATTTTAAAGTTGCTTTTTCTAGGTCTGTAAAAAATGTAATTGGTATTATGACAGGGATTGCACTGAATCTGTAGATTGTTTTAGGTAGTATAGACATTTTAATTATATTGACTCCTGTAACCCATAAATAGGGAATGTCTTTCCATTTTTTTTGTGTGCCCTTGGTGATTTCTTTCATCAGTGTTTGATAATTTTTTTTTTGACAGGCAGAGATAGACAGAGAGAGAGAGAGACAGAGAGAAAGGTCATCCTTTCCATTGGTTCACCCCCAAAATGGCCGCCACGGCCAGCGCACTGCACTGATCTGAAGCCAGGAGCCAGCTGCTTCCTCCTGGTCTCCCATGTGGGTGCAGGACCCAAGCACTTGGGCCATCCTCCACTGCACTCCCAGGCTACAGCAGAGAGCTGGACTGGAAGAGAAGCAACCGGGACAGAATCTGGTGCCCCAACCAGGACTAGAACCCAGGGTGCTGGCACCGCAGGCAGAGGATTAGCCTAGTGAGCCGCAGCACCAACCATTGTTCAATAATTTTCATTTTAGAGATCTTTTTACACCTTTCATTAAATTTATTCCTAGATATTTGGTTTTTTGTGGCTATTGTGAATGGAATTTCTTTCTTGATTTGTCTTTCTGTGAATTCGTCATTAGCATACAAAAAAGCTGGGTTTTGTATGTTTATTTTATAACCTGCAACTTTACTGAATTGGTTTATCAAATCTAATAGCTTTATGGTGGAATGTTTAGGCTTTCCCATGTACAACATCATTATTTGTATTTGTATTAGCAGATGGTAGTCATCTGCAAACATGTATAATCTTTAAAGATTTTATTTATTTATTTACTTGAGTGGCAGAGTCACAGTGAGAGGCAAGACAGAGAGAAAGGTCTTCCATCCTCTGGATCACTCCCCAAATGGTCACAACAACCAGAGCTGAGCTGATCTGGAACCAGGAGCTTCTTCTGGGTCTTCTACGTGGGTGCAGGGGCCCAAGCACTTGGACCATCTTCTACTGCTTTCCCAGGCCACAGCAAAGAGCTAGATCAGAAGAGGAGCACTTGCTCCCCATATAGGATCTCTGTCCATAATGTGTTGTACTATGCGAATTAAAAGTAAAACTACTACTCAAACAGTACTCTATACTTTGTGTGTCTGTGTGGGTGCAAACTGTTGAAATCTTTACTTAGTATATACCAAGTTGATCTTCTGTATATAAAGAAAATTGAAAATGAATCTTGATGAAGAATGAGATAGGAGAGGGAGTGGAAGATGAGATGGTTGCAGGTGTGAGGGAGGTTATGGGGGGGGGGGATGCTATAATCCAAATGTTGTACTTTTGAAATTTATATTTATTAAATAAAATTTTAATTAAAAAAGAAAAGGAGCAGCCAGGACTAGAACTGGCACCCATATGGGATGCCAGCACGGCAGGTGGAGGATTAACCTACCGCACACGGCGCCGGCCCCAGTATGTATAATTTGACTTTCTCTTTTCAATTTTGATGCAGTTTATTTCTTCCTTCTCCCTAATTGTTCTTGCTAAAACTTCCAGTACTATATCAAATAAAAGAACCAAAAGTGGACATCCTTGTCATGTTCCAGATCTGAGGAGAAAATGCTTTCAGCTTTTCTCCATTCAGTATGATATTGGCTGCTGATTTCTGATATATAATCTTTATAATTTTGAGGAATGTTCCTTCTATATGTAATTTGCTGAAAGTTTTTATCATGAAAGGGTGTTTAATCTTATCAAATGCTTTCTCGGGGCCAGTGCTGTGATGTAGTATATAAAGCTGCTGCCTGCATCCCATATGGGCGCTGGTTCAAGTCCCAGAGGCTTCACTTCTGATCCAGCTCCTTGCTATGGCCTGGGAAAGCAATGGGAGATGGCCCAAGTCCTTGGGCCTCTGTACCCATGTGGGAGACCCAGAAGAAGCTCCTGGATCCTGGGTTTGGATAGGCATAGCTCTGGCCATTGTGGCCAACTGGGGCGTGAACCAGCAGATGGAAGACTCTCTCTGCTCTCCTCTCTCTGTGTAACTCTGACTTTCAAATAAATAATTTTTTAAGAACATGCTTTCTCTGCTTGAGGTGACCATATGGTTTTTGTTCTTCATTCTATTTATGTGATTTATTACCTTTATTGATTTGTGAATGTTGAACCACCCTTGCATTTTTTAGATAAATCCCAGTTGATAATGATGCATGATCTTATTGATGTGGTTTTAGTTTGGTAGTATTTTGTGGTGAGTCTTTCCATCTATGTTCATTAAGGATATAAGCCTATAGTTTTCTTTTTTTGTGTATTGTATCTGTTTGGTTTTGGTATCAAACTAATGCTGGCCTCATATAAAAAGTATGGCAGTTTCATCCTGTTCAATATTCTGGAATAGTCTGAAGAATATTGGAATTACTTCCTCCTTGAATGTTTTGTAGAATTCACTAGTAAAATCTAGTTAAAAAAATGGATTTTCCTTGGTGGAAGACTTGATCACTGCTTCAATCTCATTGATTGTTACGGATCTGTTTAGGTTTCCCCTCTCTTATTCATTTAACCTTGGTAGGTCATATGAACCCAGAAATTTATCCATTTCTTTGAAGTTTTCCAGATGTTAGCATATAATTCTCCACAAGTTTCTTATGATCCTTTGAATTTTAGTGGTGTCAGTTTTAACGTCTCCTTTTTTCATCTCTAATTTTATTTATTTGAATTTTCTTTCTTCTTTCTTTGTTAGTCTGGCTAGAGGTTTTTTTGTTTGTTTGTTTGTTTATCTTCTCAAAAACCCAACTTTTTTTTTTGTTGACCTTTTATATTGTTTGTTTGAATTTCATTTATTTCTTCTCCGATCCTTATTATATCTCACCTACTGCTGATTTGGGGTTTGTTCTTATTTTTCTAAGTCTTCAAGATGTATCATTAGATTTTTAATTTGAGACACTTCTCTTTTTTAAATGAAAGCACTTAATGCTATAAACTTTCCTGTTGGTACTGCTTTTGCTGTATCTCACATGTTTTGATATGCTGAACTGTCATTTTCATTTATTTCAAGAAACTATTTTATTGCCTTTTTAATTTCTTCAATAACCCATTGATCTTTAGCAGCATGTTGTTTAACTTCCTAATATCTATGAGTGTTCTATTGTTCTTGTTGGTTTCTATTTTATTCCTTTTATGGTCTGAAAAGATACATGGTATGATTTCAGTCTTTTTAAACTTGCGAAGGCTTGATTTGTGGCCTAATATGTTGTCTATCCTTGAAAAATTTCCATGTGCTGATGAGAAGAATGTGTATTCTATAGCTGTTGGGTAAAATTTCCTGTAAATGTCTGTCAGGTCCATTTGTTGGTTTGTTTCAACTCTGATGCATTTCTAATGATGTTCTATCTTTATGACCTGTCCATTGAGGAGAGTGGTGTCTTGAAGCCACACACCATTATTGTATTGGAGTCAATCTCTCCCTCTAGGTCTCAAAAACTTAAATTTAAGACCTGAGACTGTGAAGTTGCTCGAAAAAAAAAGATAGAGGAAACACCCCAATACATTGGTGTAGGGGACAACTTATTGGATAAGACCTCCAAAGCACAATCAACAAAAGCAAAACTAAAAATGGGACTATATCAAACTAAGAAGCTTTTGCACAGCAAACGAAATGATCAATAAAGTGAAGAGACATCCAACAGAATGGGAAAAAATATTTTCAAGCCACCTATCTGACAAAGGATTAATATTTCAAATATATTAGCTACTTAACAAACACAAATAAAATAACCAATCCAGTTGAGAAATGGGCAAAGGACTTCAACAGACAGTTCTCAAAAGAATAAATACAAATGGTAAACAAATACATGAAAAACTGTTCAACATCAATAGCCATCAAATGCAAATCAAAACCACAATGAGGTATCACCTCATCCCAGTCACAATGGCTAAAATCCAAATCACAGAGAGTAACAAATGCTGGCAAGGATGTGGACAAAGGGGAACACTGTTGGTGGGAATGCAAATTAGTGCAGTCACTGTGGAAAACAGTATGGAGATTTCTATAAAAACTGGAATGGACTTGCCTTATGACCAAGCAATCCCACTTCTAGATACATATCCAAAAGTCTTGAACACAATGTATCAAAGAGGTATACCCACCACCATGTTCATAGCAGCATTGTTCAGAACAGCCAACATTTAAAATCAACCAAGGTGTCCATCATTAGATGAATGGATAAAGAAAATGTGGTGTACATAAACAATGGAATATTATTCAGCTATTAAAAAGAATGAAATTCTACCATTTGCAGCAAAATGGATACAACTGGAGACATCAGGTTGAGTGAAATAAGCCAGACCCAGAAAGACAAATACCTCATGTTATCCCTTATATGTGGGAGCTAAAATTCAAAAAAATAAACAAAAAATGAAAAAGTAAGAAATATCTGTATCAGTATTGCTGCAAATAAAGTTTTGTAAAATTTTGTTTTATATCTTTGTGAAATCAATGGTTAAGAATGTTATAATGTTATACTACTATAGTAATCTGTGATTACTTTAAAATTTACTGTATGTAGGTGAAATGGTCATTTTTCCATTCAATTATCATTTATAGCTATTGTTTATACTCCCAATAAACTAGGATCTTTTTGATTTTTACTTGTAAAGCTTATTATTCAGTGAAGCATTAAATCCTTTTACTGTAATATAAAGTTAAAATCTGTCATCTCAAAAACTGAACAAATAAAAAGGGAATAGAAAGAAGGTAAGAGGGAGAGGGGAAGGAAGCAGAGAGGGAGAGAGGAAGGGAATATCATTATGTATTTAGAATTGTATCTACAAAATGCACTAAATCTGTTAGGCATTCATTAAAATTAAAATTTTAAAAATTTTAAAAATAAAAACAAAAATATACAAAAAGAAATGGAATTGCAATGTGTGTTTCTAGCTGCAGAAACCAGCTCTGGATTTAGGTTTCCCTGTGTCTTTGTGGCTTAATCAAAGAAACCAGATTCAACATTGCAGCACAGCCACCTCAGAAACCCAACAGCTTAGCTGCTGTGGTTGTGTTGACATGACAAATCACTTTGCCCCCAAAGTAACAGCTCTGTGCCCTTTGAGACAACGTGCCCAGGATATACTTTCCGTTTTATCAGTTGAAATTGAAACATGTTCCAAAGCAATCTGCACTTACGCAGAAAGAATGCTTACCTTTCAACTGACTTGGAAGCAGCTTGCAGGATGGTAATCCATCGGGAGGTCACTGGCCACATTCTCAGAGCAGCTGACCCTGTCAGTCTTTGGAAAACACTGTTTACTCTGTAACTAATAGCAGATACCAGGCATAAGAAACAGCAATGAAATTTTAAAAAGAGTTAGGCATAAACCTCATCTCCACTCTGACAACTTCACAAAAAACTAGTTGCTAAGTTCCCACAAATGAGGATTTGGAATCAAGTGTTGAAAAGTTTTGAAATATATCCAACTGTCTACTTTTCAGCATGCTGATGAAAATTCTTTAAGTTCCCTAAGGACATAAGTGATAGAGGAGTAAAAGGTTACTGAAAATGGAATTTCTCTTCTATTTATATTGAGTGGGCTTTCAAAATAAAATTGAAATTTTTTTCTGAAATGAAAGGTCAATCATTCCAGAAAAGGAAAGTCAGAATTATACTACAGACAGCCCATGACAAAGCTGAACAAACTCCATAGTCCCACAAGGAAATTGTCCTGTTTTCCAACCACCAAGAAATGCCCAAAGAGGATAGGCCTCCATCCCACCTTCCTTTCTCCCAACAGATGTGAGTCTATATTAACCCAAAGACCACTAATTGCAGGTCCATCTTCAAAGCTGGGAGATCCAGCTTTGGGCTCCAGTCTTTACGGGGCCATTTAAGCCAGGGCTCAAAGAACTTAATATTTTTTCAATCTGTGGAAAATGTTCCTATGTAATCCCACGCAGCAGATCATCCCTCTCTTCATTCTACAACATACAATATAGTTTAAATTTTAAAGGAAAGAAGTATCATGGCCAGCATTCTGACACATCAGATTAAGTCACTGCCTATGATGCCAGCATCCTATATGGATACTGGTTTGAGTCCTGATTGCCCCACTTTAAAAAATTACTGGGGCCGGCACCATGGCTCACTTGGTTAATCCTCCACCGAGTTCTAGTCCCAGTTGCTCGTCTTCCAGTCCAGCTCTCTGCTGTGGCCCCGGAAGGCAGTGGAGGATGGCCCAAGTGTTGGGCTCCTGCACCCACATGGGAGACCAGGAAGAAGCAGCTGGCTCCTGGCCAAATAAAATAACCAATAACGGCATAGCTCCAGCCGTAGCGGTCACTTGGGGGATGAACCAATGGCAGGAAGACCTTTCTCCCTGTCTCTCTCTCTCTCTCTCTCTCTCACTGTCTATAACTCTGTCAAATAAATAAAAAATAAAATAAATGATATAAAGAGAACAGATTTCATATGTCTCATGAGATATAATTCTAAGATAACCATACCTCACCCCTCTCTCCCTCAATCCCCCCATATTCAATCCTTTTTTTCCTTTTAATTTTTATAATAACATAATTTGGATTTACTTTATAATCACTGGATTAGTACACCACTAACCATAATACTCACTAAGTGAAAAGTAAAAAGATCATTGTTCCGCAGAAGTATTGATAAGGGCAAAAAAAAAAAAAATCAAACCATAAGATGTTAGCTTCATTCTTAGCCTTTTTTTCATATTCTATATAACTACCATATACTACTTTCCATCCAGCACCCTGCTAATGCATCTGGAAAAGCATCAAAATATGGGCCCTGCACCTACCTGGCCCAGTCTTTTTTTTTTTTTCAAACCTGGCCCAATCTTGGCCATTGTAGACATTTGAGGAGTGAACCAGCAGATGAAAGATCTCTCTCTCTCTCTCTCTCTCTCTCTCTCTCTCTCGCTATGTGTGTGTGTCTGTGTGTGTGTGTGTGGCTCACTATCATTCTTTCAAATAAATAAGTCCTTTTTAAAAAATGTATCACATTCATATTTGCATTTGAGAATCATTTATATCACAGCTTTCTCCATGATTTCCACTAGTTGAGTTTTGGGCTGAGGATTCTTGTGTTAATGCTCATGTGAAAAACAACATTATTTTAAGATATAATTTTACTCTTTCTGACCCAGTTAAATAATTTAGCAGCAGTTGGTTGAGTATATTCACATCACTGTGTTGGTGCTGACAGCTTTCAGAAGGAGACAGATAGCTGACTCTGGGGAGCTGAGTAAGGAGTGAACAGAATCACAAACAGCAATACACCAAAGCAGATTAAATGTGATCAGTGATACAAAAGGTATGCAAATGATATGTTTCAAAAGCCAAAGAAGGAGAGGCCATTTGGGCTAGAGTAATCAGATGTGATTTTATGCAAGTATTGTATTTGAACTAGGTTATCCTAGTTCTTGATACCAAAAGTGGTCTTTGCAAAATTATGCTATATAGACACAATTAAATACTACTCAGCAATAAAAAAAAAATGAAATCCTGTCTTTTGCAGCAAGCTGGATGTGACTTAAAACCATTATACTTACTGAAATAAGCCAGTCCCAAAAAAGACAGATGTGTTTTCTCTGATCTGTGGTAACTAACAGAGTACCTAAAAAGAAATGTATGGGAGTGAAATGAAATTGACATTTTGAGATTCAGTGATTGTTTATAGTCCTTGGCTCTACTGCTGAGGAACAGTATTTATTTTTTATTTGTTTGTTTGTTTGTGTTTTACTATTTGTTGAACCTTTTACTTACTGTAGGGTTAATCTTATGATGATCAGTTAAACGGAAAATAGATGCTCGGGGGCCGGCGCTGTAGCGAGGTAAGCTGCTGCCTACAATGCTGGCATCCCATGTGGGTGTCAGTTCGAGTCCTGGCTACTCCATTTTCAGTCCAGCTCTCTGCTATGGCCTGGGAAAGCAGTAGAAGATGCCCCAAGTCCTTGGGCTCCTGCACTCACTTGGGAGACCCAGAAGAAATTCTTGGCTCCTGACTTCGGATCGGCACAGCTCCAGCCATTGCAGCCAATTAGGGAGTGAACCAGTGGATGGAAGACCTCTCTCTCTCTCTCTCTCTCTCTCTCTCTCTCTTTTTCTCTCTGCCTCTCTTCTTTCTCTGTGTAACTCTGAATGCAAATATATAAATACATCTTTTTTAAAAAATGCAAGCATTTTAAAAAAAGAAAAGAAAATAGATCATTGTTAAAAATTAAAAGTAGTGCTGTGGCATAATGAGTAAAGCTGCCTCCTGCAGTGCTGGCATCTAATATGGGAGGCAGTTCAAATCCCACTTCTCTCTTTTTTTTAAGATGTATTTATTTATTGTAAAGTCAGAGTTACACAGAGAGAGAAGGCGAGGCAGAGAGAGAGACGTCTTCCATTCATTGGTTCACTCCCAGATTGGCCACAACAGCCAGAGCTGTGCCAATCCAACGCCAGGAGCCAGGAGCTTCCTTCAGGTCTTCCCACATGGGTGCAGTGGCCCAAAGACACAATACAGCAGCATCAGCACTTTCCACTTAGGACTTCACTCACAGCACTAGAACTCCCTCAGCAAAGCACATCCCACAGGTCCTCATGCCAACTCTGATCCAATTCTGAACGTTAGAAAAGTCAAAAAAATGTAAGTGGGCAGCACCCTGAACTCATTTTAGCCCCAAAACCCTAGGATACTAGGATACTAGCCTACGGCTATTCCTGCTTAACTGAAAGAAGAATAACCAAAATCATAGAATGGATTAAATATTCTCCTGGACTTATACAAAGATCAAAATTGTAAACCCAGCCATAACATCTGAACCAGCTAAAAACTACACTCAACAGTAGATATTCACAATTAACTTTCTTTCCTCTCCTCTCCTTTCCTTCCTCTCTCCCTCTCGCTCTCCCTCTTCCTCTCCTTCTGTCTCTCTCTCCCCTCTCTGACTAAAATTTATTGATATAATTGATGCTCCCAATTTGAAAGGTTCATTGAGGTATAATTTACAATTAATAAGCCCAGACAATAGTATACAGTTAATGTACTTCCCAAGTTAGACAAGGATTTAATGTCACCATATAATAACAAGTCTTTGTGATTATCTGAGTACCAGCTGTGCACTGATCAGGAACACAAGAGGAATTTTGTTAATTATCATTACCTAGAGGAAAATAATTAGTTGCTTTGTGAGAAGAATGAAAACAAATGTTTCTATTTCTATTTTAATTTCAACCATTGAAGTTGATAAAACTCAAAATTGATCTACCTATTTATGAAAATTAAAAACTCATTAACATAGAATTAGCAGGTTGCATGCTAATCTTCATGTCCATAAATTAATTGGTACACTATGTATTATATAATTGGCACATTGCTTTTAGGGGCAACACAAAAATTGCCAAACCACACTGTAAAAAGGGTGACTCAAATACCCTTGGAGAGGATGATAAAACCTAGGTTTCGTAAGACTTTAAAGTATTATAACATCCTATTTATTCCATTGTCCTTCCCTTCAAACGTTACAAGGTGACTTTTATTCTTCTCCTCATCTTGCAGATGAATCCCAGAACCATCATCTCAGCATAACATGGAATGTTTATCTTTCTCATATAAGAGCCGGGGCCAATTGTAGCCTTCTTTTCTCAAGAGCTATCAGGCACAAGGACCCATGGTCCACCTGAACCAAGACCGCATTGTCAATAGTGGGTACTGCTTCTTTGCAACACAGTATGTTACCTGGGAAGCCCTACAGACAGTTGTAGACCATTTATGGGGATTAAAGGGAAACTGAAGGGTTGTTTTAAATTTTAAGGGCTTTTAGGAAGCCTACAGATTACAAAGTATAGGCAAAAGTGTCCAAAAATAAAATTATCTGAGGAAATTTGATCCCAAGCACAGATCAACTAGCATATGCTTGGCCTATGATCTAGAACGCAGATAGATGCCTACAAATCTTAATTTTGCAAATCTATCTCTCTTCACCTGTCCATGCCATTAATTAAAGATATTTATGTGTGTCACTAAAATCTACCAACAAATCAGTTTTGCCACATAGGTCTAAGAATTTCAAAAAGTATTTGAGCCCAAAGTATATCTTACTGGCTTTAGGTGTTTGTTTACAATTCCTGAGCCTTAATTCCTTGTCAGAAAAAATGGGGATAAGTATAGCATCTCTCCCATAGCACTATTTAGAGATAAAGTCTAAAAAGTGATCACTGCACATTAGTATTATCTTATGGGAACTGCTCTTCCTCTACTCCTTCTAGGTTGTCCTCACAGGAACTTGCTACCCGAACAACAAACTTTAATGGCCAAGTGTCCATGGAGAGTAGTTATTGTTTCAATTGAATGAAACAAGTTAGTGGTATGATATATGTAATGACTTGCATCACTGCCATGGTGCTGCATGCTAATTAGGTAGAAATAATAAGCCATGGATATAAACATCTATAATTAGTATTGCTTTCACAGTCAAGCTTGTTGTTTAAAATTTCTCTCCTCTCCTTTTGTCCATTTTTCATATCTGTAATCAGCATCAATGTCAGCAATTTATTTAATGTGGCTTCCCTATCATCACTCACAGGAACAATCACCCACATTAGAAGACAAGGCCCCTTGTCCTACAGCCAAAGTGCACCTACCCTGATCCTCAGAGCTTCAGCCTGAGGTTCACAGGCTAGCCTTTTCCACTGGGAGCTGTGGTGGCAGAGAGGGTAAAAGTCCAGACCAGCAGGCTTCACTTTTCTTCTCCTGGGAGGGCCATGGCGTACTGCTGATGGAAGAGGAGCAAGTCAATATTTGTGGAAGCACACCCAAACGTTTGACACTGCTAAATTCTCTTTGACTTTTTGTCAACATCTCACACCACTTGCATGAAATGATTATTGTTATCATACCCTTTTCCAAGTGGGGAAACTGCACTTGATGTCAAATAACTCTTCCAAGCTCCCAGCTAGAGACAGAAAGAGAACTGGAACTTAGATCCATTGCATCCCTAACCTTAACCTATTGTGCTAGAGAGTGGGTAAGAGCAGAAGCTCAGGCTCCCAAGAACACAGCTCTGTGGCTCCCTGTAACAAGAAAAAAGATGGGCGCTGGGTTCTAGTCCCAGTTGCTCCTCTCCCAGTCCAGCTCTCTGCTGTGGCCTGTGAAGGCAGTGGAGGATGGCCCAAGTGCTTGGGCCCCTGCACCTGCATGGGAGACTGGGAGGAGGCACCTGGCTCCTGGCTTCATATTGGCGTAGCTCCGGCCGTTGCGGCCATTTGGGGAGTGAACCAACGGAAGGAAGACCTTTATCATCTCTCTCTCTCTCTCTCTCTCTCTCTCTCTCACTGTCTGTAACTCTACCTGTCAAATAAGTAAATAAATAAATCATAAAAAAGACAAAAGAAAAAAGGGACTCTGAATTCTGGGAAGAGGGAATTTTGAAAGAATTTATGGGGGACTGAGCTGTGGTGTAGCTGGTTAAAGCCCTGCCTGGGGTGCGGGCATCCTATATGGGCACTGGTTCTAGTCCTGGCTGATCCTCTTCCGATCCAGCTCTCTGCTGTGGCCTGGGAAAGCAGTGGAGGATGTCCCACGTCCTTAGGCCCCTACACCCGTATGGGAGACCCAGAGGAAGCTCTTGGCTTCTGACTTCGGATTGGGGCAGCTCTGGTTGTTGCAGTCATCTGGGGAGTGTTCCAGCAGATGGGGGACCCCTCTCTCTGTCACTCTTTAAAATAAATAAAATAAATCTTAAAAAAAGAAAAGAAAGTGTTGATGGAGAGCAAGTATTCATGGGAGAAGGGGGCAACTGGATCAGAACCTGATTTTCACTATTAAAAATTTCTCTCTGGAAAGGGCAATGGATGAACTCAGGAGCATTCTTAACAGGTTAAGTCATAGACCTGTATGGGAAGGTGTGAAAGGAAGCTGACAGAGGTCTTAGAGAGCTGTTGCCTCGGGCAAATACTGCCTCTGTGGATCTGAGCCAAGCATCTGGTGGAGGGCCTGCAGCCCAGCTGCTCAGTAGGTCAAGTAGGCAGAAAAATGAGAGAGTCACTGAAAAAGGGTAGTGAGGCATGCCCTCACCTGTTCACTCTGTAGTGAAGAACTTCCGTGGCTGCTATATTCCTACTCCACAGCATCCCTTCACCAACTCTATAGGAAAGCTGATAGGCAGGGGTTCTGGGAAATGTAGTTCCAAACCTAATCAGGTTGGCAATAAATTCAACACAAAGTGAGAATGCTGGAAAATCAGTCAGGAAACTATTTTATAGAAGTCAATTTAAGATATGACTAGCAAAGAGGGAAAAATGATACAAAGAAGAAAATATCAAGAGGATTTGGTAATACTAAACAAATATAAAAAGATAGTATTTCTTTGGTTACTACTAGCTAATATTAGACATATATAATGGATAGGCATAAATAATATATAGGTATATATAACATATTAGAAATACATAATGCAGGTATAATTGCTAATATAAGAATATAATAATTCAATTCTAGCACTATAAAAGAATTTCAATATATTTCTTCAGGAAATCTTTGCTGCTTTCCTACTATTAACCTACTAAATTGTCACTTTTTAGCTTTAGGTTTTTACATTTTAAATATGAAAATATTTTTCATAGGAAATACTACCAAACTTAGAAAGAAAAAATTTCTTAGAAATGACATGCAATTTTACTCATCTCCAACAGGTTTTCTTGTCAGTATAAAAACTCACACCAGATTGTCAATTGTGAAGATTCTTCCTCTATGATTAGAGACCTATAATATCAGTAGTCAATGGAGTAAGATATGCTTGGTATTTTTTTTTCAAGAATATTTGAGGTAATGGAACAAACCTGCTCCTGTATGTTTCTCACAACCAAATCTTATTAGAATTCCTGTTAATCCTATCAACTGAAGATGATAACGATTTACTCTCACTTCCCTGTTTGACCCCAAGGTAAACCAGACTTAATGGACACAAAGGAAAAACTTCCTTATGAAACAGCAAAACAATAGCTTTTCAAATAAAGCCCATATGAGCATCAAAACAGTCTGCAGGGTGGGCATTGTGACCCAAAGGATTAGGCTGCCTGTTTGGAACATACATGTCACATATCAGAGCACCTGGTTCAAGTCCCAGCTACTCCATTCTTCAGGTCTAGCATCCTAATATTGTGCCTGGGAGACAACAGATAATGGCTAAAGTGCCTGAGTTCCTGTCACCCACATGGAAGACCAGGAGACAGAGTTCCTAGTTCCCGCTTTCATTCAGCCTGGTCTAGCCCAGGCTATTGCAAATGGAAGTTCTCTCTCTCTCTCTCTCTCTCTCTCTTTCTCTCTCTCTGTCTCTGTCTCTCTCTCTCTCTCCCCTTTGTTCACTGTTACTCTACCTTTCAAATAAATGAATACATCTTAAATCTCTCTCTTCTTTTTTTTTTTAATCTTTTATTTAATGAATATAAATTTCCAAAGTACGACTCATGTGTTACAATGGCTTCCCCCCCCATACCGTCCCTCCCACCCACAACCCTCCCCTTTCCCACTCCCTCTCCCCTTCCATTCACATCAAGATTCATTTTCGATTATCTTAATATACAGAAGATCAGCTTAGTATACCTTAAGTAAGTATTTCAACAGTTTGCTCCCACACAGAAACATAAAGTGAAAAATAATAGATGATTTTTTTTAAATGATGATGAAATCAGATCAGACCTATTGTCATGTTTAATCCCAGTGAGAGTCAAGTTGGGAATTGATAATTTCTTTCTTTTTTTTTTTTTTTTTTTACAGAAGATCAGTTTAGTGTACATTAAGTAAAGATTTCAGTCGTTTGCACCCCCATAGAAACACAAAGTGAAATATACTGTTTGAGTACTCGTTATAGCATTAAGCCTCAGTGTACAGCACTTTAAGGACAGAGATCCTACATGAGGAGTAAGTGCACAGTGACTCCTGTTGTTGACTTTACCAATTGACACTCCTGTTTATGGCATCAGTAATCTCCCTATGCACCAGTTATGAATTTCCAAGGCTATGGAAGCCCCTTGAGTTCTCCGACTCTTATCTTGTTTAGACACGGTCATAGTCAAAGTGGAGGTTCTCTCCTCCCTTCAGAGA
The DNA here is from genome assembly GCF_964237555.1 of Oryctolagus cuniculus. Taxonomy (NCBI): domain Eukaryota; kingdom Metazoa; phylum Chordata; class Mammalia; order Lagomorpha; family Leporidae; genus Oryctolagus; species Oryctolagus cuniculus. The sequence goes on from NC_091436.1 coordinate 115,626,411, forward strand.
AAGGCACCTCCCTCTTTGAAGACCTGTTCTTTCCACTGGGATCTCACTCACAGAGATCTTTTTGCCAGAGTGTCTTGGCTTTCCATGCCTGAAATACTCTCATGGGCTTTTCAGCCAGATCCGAGTGCCTTTAGGGCTGATTCTGAGGCCAGAGTGCTATTTAGGACATCCGCCATTCTATGAGTCTGCTGAGTATCTCACTTCCCATGTTGGGTCACTCTCCCCTTTATTTATTCTATCGGTTGGTGTTAGCAGATACTAGACTTGTTTATGTGCTCCCTTTGACTCTTAGTCCTTTCATTATGATCAATTGTGAACTGAAATTGATCACTTGGAGTAGTGAGATGGCATTGGCACATGCCACCTTGATGGGATTGAATTGGAATCCCCTGGTATGTTTCCAACTCTACCAATTGGGGCAAGTCAGCTTGAGCATGCCCCAAATTATACATCTCTTCCCTCTCTTATTCCCACTCTTATGTTTAACAGGGATCACATTTCAGTTAATTTTCAACACTTAAGAATAACTGTGTGATAATTACAGAATTAAACCAGTCATATTAAGTAGAACAGACAAAAAAAAAAATACTATGAGGGATAATGTATTAAGTTGTCCATTAGCAGTCAGGGCTATGCTGATCAAGTCACCATTTCTCATAGTGTCCATTTCACTTCAGGAGGTTTCCTTTTTGGTGTTGAGTCAGTTGTCACCGATCAGGGAGAACATATGGTATTTGTCCCTTTGGGACTGGCTTACTTCACTCAGCATGATGTGTTCCAGATTCCTCCATTTTGTTGCAAATGACTGGATTTCGTTGTTTCTTACTGCGGTATAGTACTCTAAAGAATACATATCCCATAATTTCTTTATCCAGTCTACCGTTGATGGGCATTTAGGTTGGTTTAAATCTACGTCCTGACACCATTAAGTTATTAGAGAACATTGGAGAAACCCTTCAAGATATTGGCACAGGCAAAGAATTTCTGGAAAAGACCCAGGAGGCACAGACAGTCAAAGCCAAAATCAACTATTGGGATTGCATCAAATTGAGAAGTTTCTGTACTGCAAAAGAAACAGTCAGGAGAGTGAAGAGACAACCGACAGAATGGGAAAAAATATTTGCAAACTATGCAACAGATAAAGGGTTAATAACCAGAATCTACAAAGAGATCAAGAAACTCCACAAAAACAAAACCAACAACCCACTTAAGAGATGGGCCAAGGACTTCAATAGACATTTTTCAAAAGAGGAAATCCAAATGGCCAACAGGCACATGAAAAAATGTTCAAGGTCACTAGCAATCAGGGAAATGCAAATCAAAACCACAATGAGGTTTCACCTCACCCCGGTTAGAATGGCTCACATACAGAAATCTTCCAACAACAGATGCTGGCGAGGATGTGGGGAAAAAGGGACACTAACCCACTGTTGGTGGGAATGCAAACTGGTCAAGCCACTATGGAAATCAGTCTGGAGATTCCTCAGAAACCTGAATATAACCCTACCGTTCGACCCAGCCATCCCACTCCTTGGAATTTACCCAAATCTCTCTCTTCTTTTAAAAAAAAAAGATTTCTTAATTTGTTTGAAAAGTAGAATAACCAAGAAAGAGAGAGAGATAAGATCTTCCCTCTGCTGGTTCACTCCCCAAGTGGCCGCAGTGGCCAAGGCCGGGCCAAGCTGAAGCCAGAAGCCAGGAGCCTGGTGAACCATTCTCCATTGCTTTCCCAGGTGCATTAGCAAGGAGCTGAATGGGAAGCAGAATAGACACACTCATATGATCACTACAATATACGATATCAGCGCCACAAAATGAGCCCCAAAAGCTCTCTTCCAAGTGATATTATAGACATAATGAAAAGATCATTGAATTGAGAGCTTAGGTATCCAGCTTCTTTCTTGTCTTAACTCATACTAATGAGTCACTCCATCCCTACTTTGCTATCATTAAAATGAGTGAGCTAGATCAGATCATCTCTACATTTGTCTTTTTGTTAAAGAAGTCTAATACCACCTTCCGAGTGGCAGGCTTAATAGATTCCACCCACTATCCTGGAAAAACATAAGACAGAAAGTCTTTAAGCCTGTGTCTGCTGCCAAAGTCTCTACCAACTACAACCTCTAAGTCTCCATACACATGGAATCTCATGTCTCGACATCCCCTTTTTTTTTCAATGAGAATTCACTTAGGTTTAATGCTGGGCAGTTTTCTTAGGCCAGTATTATTTTCTGGTGAGAAATTTTATCAAGACATCAAGATTCCTAGTAACGAAAATCAATAGCTCCTTTCATCTGTAGTAATCCACATTGCTTGTGACATACACCACTTGAATGCCAATGATAATGTTATTAGATGCTGGCAATGAAACAGATATTTTCCAAAAGAGGATTCTCAAGGCCAAAGGAGATTAAATGGGTTAGTCCATACCATCAAGATCTTTGTTAATAATTAGACACCTTGTCTCAAAATTCACAGGCTTATGTTCCTTTTGTTATAATTTATAAAGAGTTTTTAAGATTATAAAAGCTATCTGGGTACATTTTGAGAAGCACAAGAACTGTATAAGACAGATGGAAATGAGATTTGTCATACTGGATTGCTGTTCACTCAAGCAAACTGGTGGCCAATATAAACCATTGACGATGGGTCAGTATGTCAATGGAAGCAGAATTATGTCACCATACCTTAACAAGAACCTCTAGTGAGCAAGTTAACCAAGTTTATATAGCTCTATGTTCAAATATAAATGCTCTCAGGGACTGGTCAAGCACTTGACATTAATCAAGTGTTCATTTTGTAAAGGAACAAGAAAGTAGGACTGTAGTTAACTAGTTGTTGCCTGTGCTTGCTCAACTATGCCCTAAAGCTGCTGTGTGGTAATACAAGTCTGATATTTCCAGATCTTCTAACTTTTCCAGAGAAATTCCATTAATCAGTGAAATTTGGCTGTTAAATGTTTAAAATAAATTCTATTTTATGCTGTACAGAATAATATTTAAGAACTATCAACATCTATCGGTGAAATTAAGTCAGCTGATCACCAATATATAATTTTTACTGAACACTTTTATTAATACAAGGAAAACATTAGATTTATCAATCCATGAATTCCAGGAGATTAGAATGAAATTCAGTTCTAAAGAATTAGAGTTAGGTGAGAGTGGAAGGCTTTAGGGTAACCACCAGGGATAAGATGAAGACCAAAGACCCAAAATGTTTGCCTGAACTTCCTTCCCTCATGCCTATGGTCCAGTCACATAATTCCTTACAGTACTCAAGTAAACCATGCTCTCTATCGCTTCCAGGTCTTCGCACATGCTGGTTCTAATGCCTGGATAATTCCCATCTCTTCCACTATTCTCAATTATCTTGTCACCTGTTCTAAGTATCAGAGAGCAACTGCACGCCCTAATCTTGCACTTTTGCAATACTAAACTCTATGGTTTATCACTTACACAGTACTGTACTACATTTGTGTAGTTTCTTTCAAATATTTCTGATTAATTGGGAAGTTATCTAAAGGTAAAACCCTTGTTTTATTAGTTTGCAGTCTCAACTTTTAAAATGGTGTTTAGCCTATAGGTATCAAACAATATTTCTTTAATGATTATATGTTAAATCATAGTGAAACAAATATATATTTTATTACCTTCCATATAACAATTTTGGATAAAAAATATTATTCCAAATAGAAAAGATATAACATTTTTATTTTCAGGTTATAATTGTGCCTAAGAAGAGTTTAATATTTCTTTCTTAAACTGCATTATAAAGGTAGTTTCTTTCCTTTTTTCCTCAGTTAAAAGTAGATGAGATGAGGCCGGCGCCGCGGCTCACTAGGCTAATCCTCCGCCTAGCGGCGCCGGCACACCGGGTTCTAGTCCCGGTTGGGGCGCCGGATTCTGTCCCGGTTGCCCCTCTTCCAGGCCAGCTCTCTGCTGTGGCCAGGGAGTGCAGTGGAGGATGGCCCAGGTGCTTGGGCCCTGCACCCCATGGGAGACCAGGAAAAGCACCTGGTTCCTGGCTCCTGCCATCGGATCAGCGCGGTGCGCCGGCTGCAGCGCGCCGGCCGCGGCGGCCATTGGAGGGTGAACCAACGGCAAAGGAAGACCTTTCTCTCTCTGTCTCTCTCTCTCACTGTCCACTCTGCCTGTCAAAAAAAAAAAAAAAAAAAGTAGATGAGATGGCTAGATTGATAGCTGTTATTTTGTGACCATAAATAACAGGCTAAAAGAAGTGCAGAGATGTCTGATGGATATCTTTGAGTCACTAACCAAATCTACCATCCAACAATATGTGGATTTCTTGTTTGCAAATAAACTGTTTTTTTAAAACTCTCTGTATAAACTATTCACAATATCCAAGATATGGAATCAACATAGGTATATACTGATGGATGAATTTATAAAGGATATGTATGTATATATGTATATATTCATATATTTATACACACACACAAACATAAGTATAATATATACAAACACAATGGTAAATTATTCAGCCATAAAAAGGAATGAAATTCTAACATTTGCTGCAAGATGGGTGGAGCAGCAAATTACTTGTTAAGTGAAACAGAGCAGAAACACAAACACAAATAGCACATATTTTCTCATAGGTAAAAAAAAGTTTAAAGTCTATCTGAACTTAGAATACTGGTTACTGAAGGCTAGGAACTTTGGGGTATGATGATATAGGGATTTTCACTAATGGGTACCAAAAAACAGAAGTAACAGGTTCTACTGTTTTACAGCACTCAATTAACTGTTTTCCCCCCAGGAGAAAATAATAAACAAAATATCACTATAGTTACTTCAGTGTCATGATGAAAAGGTTTTTATAAAATACACTTAACATGAGTATGATGAATTTTAATAGAACAAAAACAATTTTATTAAGACTGTTTCATTCCAAGTTATAACATTTTAAAACCAACTTTTGCTTAGTATTTGAAAATGCAAGACAACCTAAACAGAGTAGTAATTCCTTCATTCTGTTGAAAACAATTTCAATACAACCTGTTAAACTATGATTAAGTACTGATTCAAGCACAATATTAGGACAATATAAATGGGAAAAATATTAAAATATTTTTCTAGTAGAGTAATAGGATAAGTAAAGAGAATTATTCAGACAGTATGAATAAGAAAGGACATCACCATTGGCTCTTTTTCTGTATCAGAGTTACCTGGGTCTTGAGATACAACTCAAGGTTTTCATTTGAAGTCAAAGCAAAAGTCAGAATAACTCAAGATGCCTTTAAGATAATCAGAGGGTTTTGACCAATGAGATGCAAGGACTTAGGAGACTAAGAGGGAAAAAAGATAAGCCAAGGCCTGGAATTGCCAGAAAATATGAGTAACCAAGTATATGAAGTTACCACCAAAGTTTAGATTGAAGCATGAATAAAATACTAGACCAAATGTTTTAAACAGTAGAATGGGAAATGGAGACAATGCATCCAATTAGGACTGGCAAATCAATAAAATAGTGTGAAATATTTTAAAATGTCAATTCAACTGTAACATTTTATTAGCAATGTAATACATGTGCAGTGTTTTGTGGCTCAGATGGTAATAAATGCTAGAATCAAAAGGGCTTGCCTGTACATTAACAAGCCACATTATAATTTGCATAGATGTTTGATAACCTGTAGAGGAATCTGAAAGTACTCAATGCCAAAACATATTTTTCCTTTCAAACTATTCTCTTTAACAGCCACTAAAGTGAAATTACTTGCAAAATGGTTTAATCAAAACCCCAAATGCTAATGGATAAATGTGCTATTTGCAAGCATCATTTAGTAGGCAGATTTCACCAAAGTGAAATCCTCATTAATTTTGTGTTATGCAGTACAGATAAGAACCAGAAAAAGCCAGAGGGTGGATATCCAAATCTTTGCCAAAGAGCCTGTTCAAGTTTATTTATCTGTGGCTGCTACGCACTGCTAAGACTCACAGAAAAGAGGAAAAATTTCCATCTGTAACACCAGGCTAGCATGAAGTGTTTAAACAGCCTAGAGTGGGAACCATAAGGTCATGCTGGTAATGTGGTCCATGCATATTTGCATTTTACTATCTCATAGTAAAATGTGCCTGGAATTGCATTCATAAAGATTATACAAGACAGGAGCTGGCGCTGTGACGCAGTGGGTTAACACCCTGGCCTGAAGCGCCAACATCCCATATGGGCGCCGTTTCGAAACCCGGCTGCTCCACTTCCTGTCCAGCTCTCTGTTATGGCCCAGGAAAGCAGTAGAACATGGCACAGGTCCTTGGGCCCCTGCACCCACATGGGAGACCCGGAAGAAGCTCCTGGATCCTGGCTTCAGATCGGCACAGCTCCGGCCGTTGCGGCCATCTGGGGAGTGAACCATCAGATGGAAGACCTCTCTCTCTCTCTCTCTCTCTCTCTCTCTCTCTCTGCCTCTCCTCTCTCTGTGTAACTCTGACTTTCAAATAAATAAATTAATCTTTAAAAAAAAAAAAGACGTACAAGACAGATAAGAACCACAACAGACTCTATGGGACAAAGGAACAGAGAGAGGAAAACAAATGTTGATGAGAGGATTGAGGCAATTAAACTCAAAAAATGAAGGAATGCTTCTTGTATGTTCTAACACACAACATGGCCAAATATCCAAACTCAAAACTTGCTAGAAACAAAGCAGCTTCAATTATAGCTCAGGCATTTAGGTCCCTGGTTTTGGAAGAACATTTTAGGATTACTAATTTCCCAGATGGCATGAGGCAGTATATGAAGCAATATTAACATTTCTATGATAATATGTGTAAGGCTAACCTATAAAAAAGCCACTCGTTTAATCTCATTTTTAAGCAATATCAGAGCAGCCTTCCTATCACTGTGGGCTAAATGAGGCCTTATCCCAAAAATATGTCATTCATGTTCCTTAGCTTCCTAAATGATAGCAAAACTAAGAATGCCTGAGAACAACTAGCCTGAATCTTCTGTCCAGATAATTGAGAATAACATTTAGAGGATGGAGTAACCAAATGTAGATGTATGACCAATGGCCTCTATGGTAAACTTCTAGTGCTTTGGGTAATTCTCATATTTAGTATGTAGTAGAAAGCCTGTATTTTCTTTTATCCTCATTGAAACAATCTAACTATTACTTCTCACACATGGGTTATGCTATATATTTATCTCACACACACTGCTGTTTTCTTCCTCCACCATGCCTTTCAAAAAGTGATCCAGTGATCCCCTATTCCATCTCAAAAATCTGTATTTTAACAAAGTTTGAGAATCAGTATTATAACATATGACCTATGTCAATGTTTTAACTGTGACATTTAATTCAGAAAGTCCAATGAGGTTATCAAAATCTTTATATAATATTTTAACCTGAAAGCTCTTCCTTTACAGATGATCCCTGTCTTAATGCAAAGGGCTTACTTCATTCAACTCTTTTTGCCATAGATATAGTACCCAAACACTATAGGGCTTAACTCCATAATGAATCTAATGTGAGGGTACTCTGAAGGTTCATGGAAAATGGTATTAAAAATTAGTTTAGATTGGTGCAAAAAAATTTCAAAATCCATGCATCCTTTTTTCCTAGAAACCTTTTATTGAAGGTATACAAACTTCATGCATTCCATAAATTAAACTTTAGGAACACCATGATTCTTCCCATCATACCCACCCTCCCACCTGCACTCCCACCATTCTTCCTCCTACCTCCCCTATTCCCATTCTTATTTTTTACTAAGATCTACTTTCAATTAACTTTATACATGTAAGATTAACCCTATACTAAGCAAAGAGCTCAACAAATAGTATGAAAATGATAACTGTTCCTCAATAGTCTAGACAAGGGCTGTTCAAGGTCATTGCATCTCAAAATGTCAATTTCACTTCTATAAATTATCTTCTAGGTGCTCTATTAGTTACCATGGAAAAGAGAGAACATATGGTATTTGTCCTTTTGGAACTGGCTTATTTTACTAAGTATGAGGTTTTCCAATTTCATCTGTTTTTCAGCAAACAACAGGATTTCATTTTATTAACTGCTGTGTAGTTTTCCATGGTGTACATATCCCATGATTTCGTTAGACAATCTATAGTGGATGGACATTTGGGTTGAATCCATATTGTAGCTATTGTGAATTAAGCTGCAATAAACATGGGGGTATAGAAACTCTTTCATATGCTGATTTCATTTCCCTTAGGTAAATTTTCAGGAGTGGGACAGCTGGGTCATATGGTAGATCTATATTCAGATTTTTGAGGTGTCTCCATACTGTCTTCCACAATGCACAGTGGCTGTTCCAGTTTACATTCCCACCAACAGTGGACTAGGGTACCTTTTTCCCAACATCCTCACCAGCATTTGTTATTTATTGATTTCTGTATGAAAGCCATTCTAACACAGGTGATGTGAAACCTCATTGTGGTTTTGATTTGCATTTTCCTAATGGCTAGTGAAACAGCATTTTTTCATGTGCCTGTTGGCCATTTGATTTCCTCTTTTGAAATATGCCTGTTTAAGTCCCTTGACCATTTCTTAACTGGGTTGCTTGTTTTGTTGTTGTTGAATTTCTTGAGCTCTTTATACATTCTGGTTATTAATTCTTTATCAGTTGCATGGTTTGCAAATAATTTCTCCCATTCTACTGGCTGCCTCTTCACTTTGCTGAGTGTTTATTTTTCAGTGCAGAAGCTTCTCAATTTAATGTAATCTCATTTGCTGATTTTAGATTTGACTGCCTGTGCTTCTGTAGTCTTTTCCAAGAACTCTTTGCTTAAGCCAACTTTAAGCTTAAGTCTATTGTTTCTTTGCTGATTTTGTGTCTGAGTGATCTGTCCATTACTGAAAGTGGGTTGTTGAAGTTCCTCATTACTATTGTATTGAAGTCTATGTCTCCCTTTAGAGCAATTAATATTTCTTTTAAATAGCCAGGTGCCCTTTAATTGGGTGCATATATAGTTATTATAGTCACATGTTCCTGTTGAATTGATCCATTAATTATTACATAGTGCCCTTCTTTGCTTCTTTGAACAGATTTTGTGTTAAAGTCTATTTTGTCTGATATTAGGATGGCTGCACCAACTCTTATTTGGTTTCTGTTAGCATGGAATATCTTTTTCCACCCTTTCACTTTCAGTCTGCAGCTTTGTTGGTGACATGTAATTCTTGTAGGCAGCAAGTAGATGGGTTTTGTTTTTTCATCCATTCAGCCAATTTCTATTTAAAATGGAGAGTTGAGGCCATTTACATTCAAGAAGATTACGGATAATAACTTGGCCCTGTCATTTTTCCATAAATATTCCTATTGTATACCTTGGATTTCCTTTGTACTTTACTGGGAGATTTTCTGCCTTCACATTCTTTCATAATTATGAACATGTTTCTGTGTTTCTGTGTGTAGTACTTCTTTAAGCATTTTTTGTAACACTGGATGAGTGGTGACAAATTCAATTTGTTATGGAAGGTCATTATTTCACCTTCACTCATAAATGAGAGCTTTGAAGAGTACAGTATTCTGGTTTGACGGTTCTTTTATCTTATGACTTGGAATATATCTTGTCATTCTCTCCTTGCCTGTAGGGTTTCCGATGAGAGTCCACTGTGAGTTTAATTGGAGATCCTTTGAAAGCAATCTGGCATTTCTCTTATGCACATTTTAGAATCTTTTTCTTTCTATTTTTCTATGGAGAGCTTGACTACAATGTGTCATGGTGAGGAACTCTCCTGGTCATGTCTATTAGGAATCCCATGTGCTTCCTATACTTGGAATAGCTGCTTTTTCAGTGAATACCCAGAGGGGTGAACTGGGTGTGGTCAGGGAGCTCTGTTCAGTGCTCCAGGGTGAGGGAAATGTCCAAGGTAACATCTAATTTGGGCATAGTAAATCTTTCTCTTTTTTTTAATCAAAGGGGAAGTTTGATCAGCTCTGTTGGTGTAGCATCATGCTTACCTTCTCTACTCCAAGGAGACCAATGCCTGGTCACTATCCCCAAGTGGATACAATATTCATCCGTGATGCCTCAAGAACTCCAGAAAAGGTTCATGCAGTCTTCAGTGTGAGCACGGATCCCACATCAATGACCCCCACCAGTGAATCAGGGAGCCCCAAGTGTGTGGAGCTGCCCACAGTGACTGTCCAAAGACCCAGCCACACCCTACACCCTCCCATGCAGCCACAGTGTTGGCACAGTTGCAGCACACAAGGTCTTTGGGATCCTGCACCGATGTGGGAGACCTGAAGAAGCTCCTGGCTTTGGCCTGGCCTAGACTCATTTGTAGTCATATGGAGAGTGAGCCAACAAATGGAGAACCTATTTCTCTGTTTTTCCTCTGTCTCTATAACTCTGCTTTTCAAATAAATAAATCTTTAAAGAATTATTGCTCTTTTCTTTAATTGCATTTGGATTTTTAGTCATGGAAAGTCTTTCTCTACCCCCAAAGGTGAATATACCTGTGTTTTCCTCAGTACTGGAGGAATAAAAATAAAATAAAATAAAATAAAATAAAATAAAATAAAAATAAAACTCAGTAGTTTTATTTTTACATTTAGATTTTGGCTTGATTTGGAATTTATTCTTCTATGTGATGTGATCTTTTCCCCAACATTTTAAAATTTATTTTTTTTGAATTGACAAATTTTTTACCATATTTGTGGGATACCAAATGTTGTTTTTGTATGAATGCATTGTATAGTGTTCAACAAATGATAAGCATATCTATGTCCTCAAATTTTATAATTTCTTTGTAGTGAAAACATTTAAAACCCATTCTTCTAGATATCTGAAATAAATTATTCTCTATAGTCACCCTACAAGGCAATAGAACACCAGAGCTGGTTTCTCTTCTCTAACTGTAACTTGGTGCCTGTTGGTGAACCTCTTCTCAGCTTTTCTTGGCCTCTGGTAGCCACTATTCCATGCTGAAATTCTACAAGATCAACTTTTTAGTTTAGTTTAGTATTCATCTTTATATTGCTTGGCTAATTGCAGTTAACATAATGTCTTCCAGTTTCATCCATGTTGTCTCATGACACAATTTCATTGTTTTTATGACTCATTAGTATTATGCTGTGTATATATACTATATTTCCTTCATCCACTCATCAGTTGTTGGGCATTTAGATTGATGCCATTTCTTAGCTAATGTGAATAGTGCTATAATAAACATCAAAGTATAAATCCTTCTTTGACATAATGACTTTGCTTCCTCCAGATATATACTCATTAGTGGGATGGCTAGATCACATGGTAATCCTATCTTTAACTTTATGGGAGAACTTCCTTATTGTTTTCTATAATTATTGTACCAATATATCCCCACAAGCAGTGTGTAAAGGATGCCTTTATTCCATATCCTCTCAGCACATGTCATCTTTTGTCTTTTTAATAATAGGTATTCTAACTGTAGTGAGGTGTTACCACTTTGTGGTTTTGATTTGTATTCCCTGATGATTAATGATGTTGAGCATTTTCTCATGTATCTGTTGACCATTTGTATATCATCTTTTGAAAAATGTCTATTGTTTACTTTTTAATTGGACTTTTTTTTTTGCTTCTGAGTTGTTTGGATTTCTTATACAGTCTAGATATTAATACCTTATCAGATGTATATTTAGCAAATATGAGGGGCTTCAAAAAGTCATGGAAAATATGTATTATGAAAAAACTATGCATGCACTTCAAATTTTTTTATCAAAATAAGCTTGTGTACTTGCTCCTCATGTGGGATCTGTCCTTAATGTGTTGTCCAATGTGAAGTGGTGCTATGACTAGTACTGAAACAATGTTTTTTTTGACAGGCAGAGTGGATAGTGAGAGAGAGAGAGACAGAGAGAAAGGTCTTCCTTTTGCCATTGGTTCACCCTCCATGGCTGGCGTGCTGCGGCCGGTGCACCACAACAGGCCAAAGCCAGGAGCTTCTTCAGGTCTCCCACATCGGTGCAGGATCCCAAAGACCTGGTGGGCCATCCTCTGCTGCCTTCCAGCAGAGAGCTGGATTGGAAGTGGAACGGCCAGTACTCCAACTGGAGCCCATATGGGATGGTGGCGCTGCAGGCCATGGCTTTAATTCATTGTGCCACAGTGCCAGCCCCAAGAGCAATAAATTTAACTAAATGAAAATTTAAAAGATCTTTCAGAGAGTAAACATAATCAAACATAATCAAAGTCAAATAACAAAATACAGATCAGGAGAAGTATTTGCAATATATGCAAAAATGCATCCATCACAAATAAGGTACTAATATCCCTAGTAGTTAAAAAAACTTTTAAAAATTGAGGGTAAAAAGGCCAAAAATCCTATGAATAGATAGTGAAAAGCAATTTACAAAAGGAGATTAAAAATAGTCCTTAGGGGCCGGCACTGTGGTATAGTAAGCTAAGCCCCTGACTGCAGAGCCAGCATCTCATATGGGCTCCAGTTCATATCCTGGCTGATCCTCTTCCAATAGAGTCCCTTGTTTATGGCCTGGGAAAGCAATGGAAGATGGCCCAAATGCTTGGGCTCCTGCACCCAGTCAGAGACCCAGAGGGAGCTCCTGGTTCCTGGCTTTGGATTGGCCCAACTCCAGCCATTGCAGCCAATTGGGGAGTAAACCAGCCGATGGAAGACCTTTGTCTCTGTCTCTTCCTCTTGCTGTCTGTAACCATACCTCTCAAATAAATAAACTAAAAAAGTTTCAGTTCATAATTGATCTTAATGATAGGATTAAGAGTCAAAGGGATCACATAAACAGACTAGTGTCTGCTAATAATAACTGATAGAATTAAAAAGGAGAGAACAATCCAACATGGGAAGCAGGATACACAGCAGACTTATAAAATGGCAGATGCCCTAAACAGCACTTTGGCCTCAGAATCAGCCCTTAAGGCATGCGGATCTGGCTGAAAAGTCCATGAGAGTATTTCAGGCACGGAAAGCCAAGACACTCTGGCAAAAAAAAAAAAAAAAAAAAAAAAAAAAAAAAAAAAAAAAAAAAAAAAAACCTAAATGAAAGATCTCTCTGAGTGAGATTCCAGCAGAAAGAACGGGCCATCAAAGAAGGAGGTACCTTTCTTTGAATGGAGGAGAGAACTTCCATTCTGACTATGGCCTTGTGTAAATAAGATCCAAGTTGCGAACTCAAGAGGCTTCTATAGCCTTGGCAGCTCATGACAAGAGCCTCAGGTGATTACTGACGTCATAAATAAGAGTGTCAATTGTTAAATCAACAACAGGAGTCACTGTGCATTTACTCCCCATGTAGGATCTCTCCCCATGTAGAAGATAAACTAAAATACTTATATATGCTTATTTTTACGCCCCCCCCCCCAAATCATAGGGATAGAATGGGTACTTCTTTGGATCTGTTGAGAAGGTTTGACTTGGAAACATGTTAATGCTTGACATATCCAGGAAGAAAAGGTCACAAGGAGGATAGGAAAGAAATTAAAACAAGTATCACAATTATAATGGAGAGATTAAAAAAAACCTACTTAGAGTAATCTGTAAACACAATTTTGACTGTATGTCATACATGTGCTCAATCTTGAGAGGACGAGATGATGAAAGTAGTGGAAACTAGAGATCCTGAACTCCTTTTTATAGCTTTGTTTTTTATGATAGAATAGATAAAGCTGTTCTGAAACTATTTCAGATGTGTTATGAGTAAACACGTTGATGGTTTGGAAACTAAGGTTCTCACCTTGAAAGGAGGGACATTCCGAAAAGACAGAATGGGAGAAGACAAGAAAGATGAATCAAAATCAGAGGTACTGATATAGACTTATGATATAGAGGTACTGATAAAGATGAATTAAAATCAGAGGTACTGATAGAGGTATCTAAACTACGTTCATGCTTGTGTACATGCATGTAAATGTGCATATTTGCATGTGTCGTATGTTAAGTATATGAGTGCATGTAGTATATATATGAAAGTGTTATATATGCATGCTTATATTTTCTGGATTTGTCCACTGAGAGTTCTAAAAGCAGAAACATTCTAGGAACAATGAAGGAAAAAATTTGCTGATCACGTAGATTAAAAGATAAAGTGCAGACCAGGTTGGGTAACATTATGTGCTTCTCAGACAGCCGTATCTGAAGGTCCAAGAAGTCCATCTACTCCCTCACTGGTGATGTCAATTTTCATCATCTCATTTCTCCTGTAAGAATTACTATTTTCTCTCTTGCAAATTAGAAGCATTTTGTCAAATGATACTTTAGATCATGAAAATATCCTGTTCCTCATTCTCTCTGGGGCCGGCTTGTAGCATGCCTGCAGTGCTGTCATCTCATATGGGCTCCAGTTTGTGTCCCAACTGCTCCACTTTCAATCTAGTTCCCTGCTAATGGCCTAAGTCCTTGAGCCCCTGCCACTCACATGAGAGAATTGGAGTAAGCTCCTTACTCCTGGCTTCAGCCTGGCCCAGCATTAGCTGACACAGCCATCTGGGGAGTGAAACAGTAGATGGAAGATTCTCTCTGTCTCTCCCTCAGTAGCTCTGACTTTCAAGCAAATAAATAAATTTTTAAAAATATAATAAAATTTTATCTCAGTGTTAGTATATATTGCTCATTCTTGCATCTTTATTGTGATGGTGACACAGTGGAAAAGATCCACAATGTATTCTGCTTGCAAGTAGATAATCTAAATTTAACCATGAGGAAACATTGGAAAAATTCAAACTATGGAGGTTTCTATTTTATAAAGGGGGGACTCAATCTTCAAAAATAAAGGACATTGTAATAAAAGACCTCCAAAGAGGAATGTGGGAAAGTTCAAGAGATTAAAGAGCTATGCAACTAAATGCAGTACCTGCCACTAAACTGGAGCTCATGCTAGAAGACAAATAAACTATAATCACCATTTTTGGAGCAATGGGAAAGTAAAATCACAAATTAAATGAAAGTATCAATTCTTTTTTTTGTTTGTTTGTTTTTGTTTTTGACAGGCAGAATGGACAGTGAGAGAGAGAGAGAGACAGAGAGAAAGGTCTTCCTTTGCCATTGGTTCACCCTCAATGGCCACCACGGCCGGCGCACTGTGGCCTGCGCACCGCGCTGATCCGAAGGCAGGAGCCAGGTGCTTCTTCTGGTCTCCCATGGGGGTGCAGGGCCCAAGCACTTGGGCCATCCTCCACTGCACTCCCAGACCACAGCAGAGAGCTGACCTGGAAGAGGGGCAACTGGGACAGAATCCGGCGCCCCGACCGGGACTAGAACCTGGTGTGCCGGCGCCGCAAGGTGGAGGATTAGCCTAGTGAGCCGCAGCGCTGGCCTTGTGGTTTTTATTTATAAATAGTTTAATAGTCTTTTAGAGATAGATATATTCTCTTATATAACCATAGGGCAATTATCAATCCAGTAAATATAGAATTGATACTTTTGGCTAGCGCTGCGGCTCACTAGGCTAATCCTCCACCTTGCGGCGCCGGCACACCAGGTTCTAGTCCCGGTCGGGGTGCCGGATTCTGTCCCAGTTGCCCCTCTTCCAGGCCAGCTCTCTGCTGTGGCCAGGGAGTGCAGTGAAGAATGGCCCAAGTACTTGGGCCCTGCACCCCATGGGAGACCAGGAGAAGCACCTGGCTCCTGCCATTGGATCAGCGCGTTGCGCCGGCTGCAGCGCACCAGCCGCGGCGGCCATTGGAGGGTGAACCAACGGTAAAGGAAGACCTTTCTCTCTGTCTCTCTCTCTCACTGTCCACTCTGCCTGTCAAAAAAATAAATAAATAAAGGCCACAATATGTGAAACTTATTCTCAAATGCTTTAGTGAAAACAAACTATTATTTGTATACATACACACTAGTATACATCTATGTGTGTCCACACATTATGCCTGTATATATGCACAGGTGCATATGGAGAGAGAAGGAGAGGAGAGAGCACAACTGACTGAGCAAATTGAGTACAATGTTAACAACAGAAGAAGCCGAGCAAAGGTTAACTGTTTTTCTTTGTGCTATTCTTATTTAAGTAACTTCGGTGAGTTCAAATTATTTTCAAATAATAAGTCAGAAGCACATATAGGCCTTTAAGGAATTTTTGATGCCTTACTAGTAAATTTCATGATGTGTAAAGCATAAAAGAAAAAACTAATATATAAAAAAAACATTTTAGTATTAAAAATTTGATCTCATAGTTGGGTTATCTATAGAAAAAACAAAAGGAAGAGATTTTGCCATTCACCTAGATTAAAATATAAAGGGCAAACTATGAAAGGATGCAAAATCAAAGATAATGAAATGAGTTAGCTCACTGGCCTACAGGGAGGGAAAGCGAAAGTGGCTGGAACGCAAACCATTCAGAACTCCTCATTCAGCTCCATTGAACCCTGTGTGCCAGTAAGAGTCATCTTTCCAGAGGATTACTCTCATACAGTCAAGTTTGCTCTTACATTTCACATTGTTGACAATTAAGTCCCAGGATAATGTTGTGCCTTTGGGCCCTCCAGTGATATTCTCTTTCTTAATGCCAATAAGGCAGTGCTATAAAGAGAACCACAAATAACTGATAAACACATTCTAAGGGAGACGGCAAATTCTGAGAGAACTGAAGAATCTTTCCAGGTTCTTAATGACTCCTCCAAACATTAGGTTAATAGACCTAAGAAAAAAATAGACTTAATTGAACTTTTATGACAAAATGAGAACCTCTTCAATGGGAATTTAAAACTGAGTATTGATAACCAAAAGAAAAACAATGAGAAGAAAAATTTCTCCAAATTTCCTCAGCTATCCCTGGGTGACCTGGTAATTGTTATTTTTTTCTTTTTTCCCTGCTCTACTATGTTTTAGAGAAGATAAGATTGAGCAACAACATCTTAAGTAAAATATTGGCACTTGAAATGCAGATTAAGTCCCATCAAGATAAAAATTCAAAACTCAAGGTACAATTTACACTGAATGATATCACTATTTTTTTGCATTGTAAAGTTTAAAAACTTGTACCTGTAAGAGTCAGGGACCAATCATATATTCTATATATAAAACCTAAAAAGTGGGACCAGTGTTGTGGCACAACAGGTTAAACCACTGCCTGCAACTCCAGCATCCCATATGAGTGCCAGTTCGAGTCTGAGCTGTTCCAGTTCTGATCTAGCTACATGCCAGGGTTCCTGGGAAATCAGCAGAAGATGGCCCAAGTGCTAGGGTGGCCTGCAACCACATGGGACACCTGAATAGTGTTCAGGTTCTTGGCTTTGGTCTGGCATAGCCCAGGCCATTGCAGTCATTTGGGGAGTGAACCAGTGGATGGAAGATTGATTTCTCTCTCTCTCTCTCTCTCTCTCACAGTATTTTCCCTCTCTGTAACTCTGTCTTCCAAATAAATAAATATTTTTTTAAAAAAAGAGTTTTTTAAAATTAAAAAGTCAAAAAGACTTTCTTTTCATTCTCTTTTAAAATTTTATTTACAAAAATGGAAGAGATTTCATGTATTTCATATATACAGTTTTAAGAACATAATGATATTTACAGCCTCCTCCTCCTTCCTTTCTTATTTTTTATTTTGTCTCTTTTTTTGCAATGACATACTTTCAATTTACTTTATCACCACAAACTTAATCCTCCACTAAATAAAAAATTCAACTAAAAATTATCACCAGCATTTTTAAATCAGCACTAGAAAACATTCCTTTAAAAAAAGCATATCACACAAACAGGAAAATAAAACCTAGGAATAATAGAATAAAAGAAAGGAAAGACCAGCATAGATGAAGGTTAATGGCTGAATAAAGGAAGAAACCCTTTAAGAAATCAGAAAGTAAAAGAAGAAAAGGTGAATAAAAGCATTTGCTCAAGACAGGCCAGCAGGGACTAAATGTTCTCTGGTTTTTATAGCATGAACCCAACAAAGGCGTCCAGCCAACTCATGATGGGAGCCACTAATTTCAAGCCAATATATTTTGTTTAGGAGATGCTGTGAGAAGTTAATATCAAACAAAGGAAATCTTTGTGTTGCAAATTTGAGCAAACCTGAAAAGACATCACTTAGTTTAAAATCTATAACTCCCATTTTGGGGTTAAACAACTTGCCTGGAAATGTGTCCTGCTGAGAATACTATATCAGTAGCATCGTGAGAAAATCATTTCTGAATGTATTAAACCATCACTGAGAAAAAGGATATTTTTATTTTATAAGAAACTTGTGGGGCCAGCACTGTGGTATGCAGGTAATGCGACCACCTGCAGTGCCATCATCCCATATGGGCACTGGCTCAAGTCCCAGCTACTCCACTTCCAATCCAGCTCTCCACTATACCCTGGGAAATCAGTGAAGGATGCTTGGACCCGTGCACCCACATGGGAGACTGGGAAGAAGTTCCTGGCTCCTGGCTTCAGATTGGCCCCAGCTCCAGCTGTTGTGGACATCTGGGGAGTGAACCAGTGGATGGAAGACACCTCTCCCTCTCTCTCTCTCCCTCTCCCTCTCCCTCTCTATAACTTTGCCTTTCAAATAAACAAATAACTATTAAAAACAATAAAAGAAACTTGTAACTTTTTTGCTAATTATCAGGTGAAATTTAAGAGAACCGTATAGGAACAAACAAAATAGATTTAATAACTTACTAAGTAAAACCTAAACCACAATTCTCAGACTGAGCTATGTATATATAATAAGAAAATCTTCAAGGTTCATTAATCCCAGAAATAGAGGACAACTCTTCTTGGTCATGTTTTCTTAGTTTTCTAAGATGTTTACTGTCATCAAATTTCCCAGATTTAATGGGCAGCTATTAGCCCAGTAGTTAATATACCATATCCCATATTGGGATACCTGGCTTTGCTTCCCAGATCTGGATCCTGAGTCCAGCCTGCTGCAAATGCAAACTCTGGGAGGCAACAGGACGCCTCAAACAACTGGGTTTCTGCCACCCACTGGGGAGACTCAGATTGAATTCCCGACTTCTGGCTTCAGCCAGCCACTGCAGGCATTCGGGAAACAAACCAGAAAATGGATATTCTTTCTTTCTCTTTCCCTTCTCTCTCTCTCTCTCGTTCTTGCTCTCGCTCTCGCTCTCTCCTTTTCTCCCTTTCCCTGTCTTTCCCTCTCAAATCATTTTTTAAATATTTCTAGGATTCATACATTTGGTTTTTTTCTGTAGTACTGAAAACTGACTCATGTTTCAATCATCTTTAATATAACTTTCTTTCTTCTAGGAGGTGTTCTAATAAGAATGCTTCCTGAAATACAGATAAGAACAAGATGTTATCTTAGCCCAACACATACAACCCAGCTCCTGTGTGATCCAGGATGTCAGTCCTTGATATCATATTAAAAGCAGTTCTAAAGCTGACTTGGATTGAATTGTTGCATTATAATTCTGCCCCTTTTAAATGATAAACTTTTCATACTTCACATAACCCAGTTTGTTTCCCATACATATTACCTTTAAGGTTACACCTAGCATGTAGTCAACCTCTGTAGTCAAATATATTTAGATCTGCTGATTACCTCGGCAGCACCTCCAAAGCAAGGTCATTTATTCCTTCAGATTTTGTCTTCCTAACCCAATCCATTAGACTCCAATCTACCTCTCAGTATACCCAATTGGTGAACAAAGGGTCAAGGACAGATTCAGCAGGGTCTGAAACAAAGCACCAGACAACAAGGCAGAGCCTGGTATCCTAGGAATGAGATCTACACCGCACGTCTTCCTCTATTCTAGCTTCCCCTGCTCCGCCCAACACACACACACACACACACACACACACACACACACACAATCCCAGGGGACAGAAGCTTGACCCCCCCCCCACCCCACCCCCAACAAGGCCAGGGCAAGGCTGTGGCATTTTAAAATTAGCTGGAACAGTTGATGGAACCACAAAGCACAAAACACTTGGGGCAATTATTAATAAGGAACAGGGAGAGAAAACTTCCAGTCATTTTTGGAGCCTTGCAAACCAAGAATACAGGAATCTTTAATTTCATTGTAAAAACTAGTTAGGTAGGCTGGGTTAAGACTCAATTTACTATAAATAAACGTACTATAATATTATAAAAACAATTTTGCTTATCTGAGACTTTGTAAAGGTAATCCTTTTCTCTTGTGGAATATTAAATGCATTGAAAAGTTATATTATCTCAAAAGGCTTTTATGCATTTTCTTTAAGGGAACAATTACATTTTCCTCATTGTTTTCCAGTCAGAAGGGAAAATTGGTTGTTGCATCCTGGATTTCTCAAAAGCGTATGCTGAAATATAGCTGGGTTCAACAGCTGCAAAAGACGGGGTTCAAAGATGGAAATGGCAGAAGGAAAAGATTGCAATGCAGACTCAGAAAGCCTCAGCCAATGCCACCAGGAGCCCTGGAATAAAGGGCCAATCAGAGATAGTCTGGGTGGATGTAAAGGGCTGGGCTTTTATCTCTTTCCCCACCCCAATCACTAAAGGAGAGTAGCCTACACAGAGAGGGAGTAGAGCAAGCCGACTCTGCAGCTGAGGCAGATACAGAAGCATATGACCACTTTCAGCTAGCTGCAGACTCCATCCCCACAGCTGCCAGCAAGTCCTTCCTTGAAAACACACCTCCAGGTCTACTACATTGGTGTTAGGCAGAGGTCTAGGGTACTACCTCATTGCTTCCTTTAAAGGCAGTTGCATCCTCTGCTTTATAGACATGCTGCTTAATTTTAAAATATTTAAGTTCATAAAACACTTTTAAAAGCACAAGAAAAGTAACTAATAGGGAGGTTGCCTGACACCTGTCCCCATGTTTCTTAAGCCTAATTTCATCAACCACGGTTGCCAAGCATTTACTTTAGTGTATATCTCTTGCCTAAAGCTCTCCAGCTTGCTTTGGTTTGGTGAACCCCCCCAGCAAATGGCAAGAACTGGCTCCTTTATCTTCAGACACCTTCAGGAGCTCCAGAATGTGAACCAGAGTGATTTATGGCTTGCTAGTCCCTTCCCAGACAAAGACCAATGTGTATAAGTACTTTCCAGTTGATTATGTAAACAACAAGCACCACATGCCCCTCTCAAACCTCACAGCTGTAGCTGCCTAAGAAGCAACACTTGGAGCTGACACGCATTAGCAACCCCTCCTCCATCAAGCCGTCCCTAGGATTTTCCTTCCATCTCTAACATAATCAGCTAGCATCCCACAATGGGCAGGCACTTGCTACGTTGCTATGGGGATTACACTGAAGATAATCACTTGTGAACATGTGCAGATTTTGACAGCCCATGGGAGCCTTATGCCTGTGCCCTCTCAATATGAACTTGAAAATGTAGAGAAGAAGGGAGCCTAGACCCTAGAGAGCTACGAAGACCGAGAGTTACCAGGAGCTCCAGGTGCCAATCATTCCAGTCCAGCCACTTCGGCTCTTGGTATTAGTGCTAAATCCAACCTTCTTCACTACAGCTTTGAGTGTCTGAACAAATCTTTTCTGGATATGCTTCTTCATTTGAAAGCAAGGTGGGAGGATGAATGAATGGTGCAAATGATCACTAACCGCAAAATTTCAGGTGCTAGGATTCTGCCGACCCATGCAAAGGAATGCTCTGTTGGAACTTCACCCTCATCATGAATCAATCACCCTGCAATGAAAATAAAATTTAAATAGCAATAAATGAGATCCAGATGCCCAGACAATAATGAAATTATATCCCGATACAATAGTTGTATTTTTAACAAGATAATAATCAGCCTACAACTGTGAATGTGGGTGGATTGAGGCTGAGATCATCTACTTTCTCTTTAAACCAATCCAGAATTTGCTTAAAACAAACAAGAATTTAACTGTGGTTCTTAAAAAGTTCATTAAAAAAAAAAAGAAAGAAAAACTTCCATAAAGAAAAGCCACAATGAGACCCTTCTTAGCTCTTCCACTGGGTGAGACTGACACCTGCTGGCCACCTGCTTTGCAGCCACTCTTCTGAGAGTCTATTTTTACCAGAATCTAATGCTACTCTGCAAATACATGTGATCTAGAGTGGCAGAATTATTTGGAAATGAACGCATCAGGGCATTCACACAGGAGCAGTATTGTGAGCAAGACTCAAGAATATTTCAGTCACATATTTGTGGATTAGGATTAAGGCAATAGTCCATCAACAATAAGTAAATTCACTTTTTTTTTTTTTTTTTTTTTGACAGGCAGAGTGGATAGTGAGAGAGAGAGACAGAGAGAAAGGTCTTCCTTTGCCGTTGGCTCACCCTCCAATAGCCGCTGCGGCTGGCGTGCTGTGGCCAGCGTACCGCGCTGATCCAATGGCAGGAGCCAGGTGCTTCTCCTGGTCTCCCATGGGGTGCAGGGCCCAAGCAGTTGGGCCATCCTCCACTGCACTCCCTGGCCAGTAAATTCACTTTCATGCACACACAGACTAATCCAAAAATTCTTCTGGAAAACTATTTCAAATTTTCCTACTCATTCATAAGGCTCTTTAAACTTATTGATAATTCTATGTTTATGTAAAAATCAAAGTGACAGACAACATAAGAGAAAATGAGAAACAAAAGAAAAAGAGGTAGGAGAAAGAGATGAAGATGGAGTTCAAGGGTAGATGCAGAAAGACAAAAGGAGCAGAGAGAGACAGGGATCTTGAGTTAGGAAGCAAGAGGGAAGAGCATTTACTTCTCCCAAACAAAAACATCCTGATAAAATGGAGCAAATATGATCTCAGGGTGATTACGTGGTCCGTTGTCTGATATATGTCACTGAGATGGATGGTCTCTTAAGCTGTAAATTTTATCTTGGTAGAGAGAGGGACTGTGCTCAGTCCCTGCAATCCCTCCACAAAGCAGCCAGTCTCTGTCGTGAAGAGCACATTCCCAAGGCAACACTAAGAAGTTCAGATCTTCCTCTGCTCTCATTTCCAACCCTTTGTGGCAGAAACCACTAGGCAGCTCTGCCACTTAGGAGGGGTCATTTAATTCCTCAGAATCTGTGTCTTTTTATCCACAAAATATGGATGCCAACAGCCTACAATATCCACCTTGAAGAATTATGAGGATCAAATAAAATAATGTCTGTTGAAGTGCAGTAAAATGTTTCAAACTTTTTTTTTAATGTGGAATCATAAAATTCTCTCTGGACAGGTGAGGAGCAAACAGTCTTAGGGGATAAAAAGATGAGGAACAAGAGCCACTTCAAGCAGAAAAAAGCATCAGCAACATGATCATGTCCTCCTATTGCGATTTTTGATGAAAGCTCTCAGAAGCCCCAGTTAGGAGACCTGGGCATGTCACCTGCAAATAGTAACAATAATCTCATTATTGTCTTGTATTTGGTACACACCAATTTCCTGTTTGACTCTCAATGCTTATTTACATAAAATAAGTGCCCCATCCATTCATTCATCCTTCTAATCATCTGTTCTCAGATTGGTTTATTAAATTACCACAGGAGAAAGCTGGAATATGCCTTTCTACTGTGTCTAACTCTAACTGGACATGGAGAGAGAGGCACTGCTGGAGGTAACCAAACAAAGTAGGTTGCAACTTGGGTCACAGATATATCTCTAACTAACCCCTGGTTTTGTGCAAGTGCATATTGGGCCACAAAACAGGAACCACTGGGTCTCCAGTGAACATTTGATTCCATGAGTCTGAAGGCATCCACATGGAAAGGGGTTAATCATGGAGTGATGCCATCCACTTATAAGCTTTCCAGTTGTTGGCGATCACTACACTCCCACACATGATTGAGCAAGTTCTTTTACATTTTAGAAATTCAAAAAGCAACTAGACTCCATCTTCACCTTAGAAACCATCTTCTAATTGTTCCTAAAACACAGGAATTTAGACAAGCAGATTTGGCAAAGTTCCCTCCAGAATGATGACATTGGTTTTGCTTTGATTTCCTTAGCTACATGAAAGATGGCTTTCATTGTGATTTTGTGACAGAGAAGTCACAACACATGTCTCAGGGTAGGGAAGAGGAAAAGATAATAACTTCCATTTATATTTATTTTTAATTTATCCTTTTAAAATTATAATTTTTGTATTTTCATAATGTACATATAGAATACCATAAATCACTTAAGTTTGTATACATACATGATACATACATAAATTTTTCATTAATGTCAGTGCCTTGTCCCCCAAAAGTTTGCAGAACACAAAAAACAAGAAAGACTATTCTGTCATGTGAAAAATTATGTGTTGCCTGGTAGGCTTATTGTCCCTAAAGTCTCAATTGTATCTTTTATTTATTTTTTTTTTTTTGGACAGGCAGAGTTAGTGAGAGAGAGAGAAAGGTCTTCCTTCCATTGGTTCACCCCACAAATGGCCGCTACAGCTGGCATGCTACGCTGATCCGAAGCCAGGAGCCAGGTGCTTCCTCCTGGTCTCCCATGCAGGTACAGGGCCCAAGCACTTGGGCCATCCTCCACTGCCTTCCCAGGCCACAGCAGGGAGCTGGACTGGAAAAGGAGCAACCGGGACAGAACCGGCGCCTCAACTGGGACCAGAACCCGGGGTGCTGGTGCCGCTGGTGGAGGATTAGCCTAGTGAGCCATGGCACCAGCCTCAATTGTGTCTTAAACATACATGTTTCATAGACTAATACTTTAATTCTTGAACATTTATCCTATGTGAAACCAGAAAAACAGTGAACATTCACTAGCAAAAATCAATCACAACAAGAAAAGAGAACCGATAGAGGCTGGTCCAGGGGCAACAGAGACACCAAATATAGCACACACACACAACATACAAAGTCCTGAAAACACTAAGGTCACACCTAAGGTGTTACGTTTCTATTTCTTATGTAGAGGTCATGTCATAACATTGTAGCAACTCAAGGCTAGCCTGCAGCCGAGTTTTTCTTCAAGCCAAAGTTTGAAAAATAGGTTTGATCTTCAAAATGACACAGCTGAGGGCAAGGGTATGTCTTTGTCAAATAAGTGCGGTTCTTTATTTGGGCCTAATCTGACAAATGTGAGGAATCAGACAGCAAAGGTGGTAACACATTGGCTTAGACACAGCCCTGAGGAGCCGTCTATCCCTGTTATGTACGTGGCTTCCTGTTATGACATGACTCAGTTTCCGGCTGAGATGCCCCCTGGAGGCTGAGTCACCGGCGGAATCAGGTGAGCCAGATTCTCCGAGGGTGTTTTCCTGTGAGGCAAAAATTAACTCATCAAATTCCTTTAACTTGGTTATTTTGGGTTTCAAATTTTAAAATTTTAAAAAACAGATTTTCCATTTATCTAGTTCTAAAAATCTCACCCCCAAAGCTGTGGAGACATTGACTTCCTCCTGGTTCAACGAATAAAACTGGACTGACTGAATGCCTCCAAGGTAGCACTTGCTGTGTACACAGTCTGTGAGGAAGGTTGTAAATTCAACTCCCAAGCTACTGCCAAGGACCAAAACAAACAGAAAATGCATGCCAATGGTGGATGGCAAGAGGTTTTAAAATCGTTATTTACATACAAGGACCGATATACAGACTTAGACAAGAAATTATTGCTAATTGCCTAACAATCTTACTTACCCTGTTGTGTGGTTGAGAGAAAAATAAAGCCTTTATTGGCTCCACTTAAGCCCTCAGCTTGCTTTCTGTATCAGATTCCAGGCCTCTCTTTGAGAAACCACACCTACTCAAAGTGGCCCCTATCAAGTTAACAAATCAATCAATAAATCCACCCAAAATAGACACAGAGGAAGGCGGGATGTCACAGCATTGTCTTAAAGTAAGAGCCTCTTACGCCGTGTAGACAGGACTGATCTACTTTAAAATATTGCTATATGCAATATATATTAAAAAAAAGCTTTAAAAGACACTTAAAGGGTCAAGCGCCTTTACAGGTCCTGTAGACATGACTTCCTTCTTGTTCTGTAAGCAGAAAACAGGGCTCAAAACTGAGCAGGCCCTTCAGGGCTTCACATTCTCTAAGGAACCATCAACACCTGCAAGCCAGACATTCCTTAGGACTTCTGGAGAGA
This sequence comes from Oryctolagus cuniculus, assembly GCF_964237555.1. NCBI lineage: Eukaryota > Metazoa > Chordata > Mammalia > Lagomorpha > Leporidae > Oryctolagus > Oryctolagus cuniculus. The sequence continues at coordinate 115,652,286 of NC_091436.1, forward strand.
CAGCCACCTGGCTCTGTTATCTCCAGATGGAGTCCAGAACCACACACAGCTGCCCTAGCCCTGCCCTGCCCTGCCCCCACCAACACTCAAAGAGCTCCATGTCCAGGGCCACAGAACCCCAAAGGCAGACTGTCTAGCTCCAAACCCCAGCTTTTCCACTGACTAGTAAGTGTATCTTTCATATACTTTTAACTTCTTGGTATCTCAGTCTCTACACCATTTAAAAAAAAAGTATTCTGTATCAATGTTAAGGACCAAGTTCATAAGCTTAGAGCTTACTCAGTATCAACACAAATGACTCCCCACCTGGGGAAGATGGAAAGGTGAAAAAAGAGGCAACTGTCCAAGATAGAAGACTTCAGCACTGTGAGATGCTGGAATTTCTCCGTGCTCCATTCAGAGGGGAGAAAAGGAATGTAATGTATTTCTCCTCCCGAAACCCAGGGAGGGAGCTTCCAAGGTCAAAACCGCGGTGCCTGCAGGAAGGGGACCCAGCATCACTCACAGCTGAATGTCTGCTTAGTTCTCTTGCAACTACCTAGACACACACAAAACGGCTATTGGAGAGAAAAGGCAAATGTGAAAGAGGCTCCTGCTGCATGTGTGGCTTGGCTAAGCAAGGCTGTCAGGCTTCCTATGGGAAAAGGGCACACACAGGTAGCCAGACTGGAGCATTCTGCTGGATCTCTGCCCAAGGCAGCTGCCAACAGGGCAAGGACACGGTGAGGTGAACCTCTACGGATGGGAAACAAGGGGTGGAGCCAAGGCCTGTGCTGGAGACCTGGGGCAGTGAGGAGGCCACAGGGGCTCAGAGCAGCACTGAAGGGGAGCAGCCGCCTTCGCGTGATTGCCTTGGTAAGGGCCGCTACAGCGCGCTAGCGCTGGTCTGAGAAACGGCAACCACCAGAGGGCACTGTGGCGCATCACTCAGGGACGCGCGCCCCTCGGCACTGCAGAGGACCTGGAGGGAGGGAACGGAGCGGGGAAGAGCCGCCAGTGAGACACGCACCCAGGACCCCAGCTCTCCGGCTTAGCCAGTCAGAGGAGGAGGAGAAGGAACGTTAAATATTGTACAGGTATAATTTCCAGGAAGTGTCCTTGAGATAGCACCTGTTGAGGTCAATGCCTAGCTCATACGCTGTTTTCTGAAATCTGCTCCCTGCCATCCAATCAAAGAGGTTGCATTCATGTTTGTACTCTGTGAGTCTCCTGGCTCCACCACAGCTGATTGGCCCAGCTGAGACCATCTGACTGGCAGGTGTCACCTGATCAGCAAAGATCACCTCAGCAACAGGGGCCACCCATTCTCTGAAAAGATGATGAACAATCATCGTAGTTTTAAAAAGAAAACTTTAAGTGCAGGAATTTGGTGCCCACATCCCATTTTGGAGTGCTTGGGTCCAGACCCATCTGCTCAACTTCCAATCCCATATGCATACTGGGAGGCACCAGAAAATAGCCCAAGTACTTGAGTCCCTGCCACTCACATCAGAGACCTAGATGGCATTCCGGGCTCTTGGCATTAACATGGCCCAGCCCTTAGGGATTAAGAGATCTCTGATTTCTCCCTTTAAAATAAAAAAAAAAATAAAATAAAAATTTTTAAAAATTATATAGGGATGTTTCTATGAAACCAGGGCAAAATGCAACTCTAGTCCTCAAATAAAATCAATAGACATTTCCCATTGTTTTGCTATTTAAACTCATTTATGATTCTGATAACTTAGATCAATCTGGTTTAAAATTTTAAAATATAAAGATCCCCAACCAAAGCAGTCTCGACTTTTTCCATTTTTGTCTTCAAGTTCGGTACTTTCAATGGTTTGCCATGTGCCTATGATCCATGTTTAATACCCATGTGTATTAAAGATGTTTTTAGATTTTTTTCAGTGTTATTTTCCTCGAAAAATAGCATTAATTCCATCTTCACTTTTGAAATGGAAAAATATTCCCCCAAATTTGGTGTATGTATCTTAAGAATAGATATCAATAAACAAAAATCCTTTGAGGTATGAGAAAAAAGCCCAAGAATTTCATTTATAATAGGCTTTTATATTTCAACTTTTCTATATTAAGAATATGCATAAAGTTAATGAAAAGTGTATCATGAAAAAACCATGCATGAATTTCAAAATTTTTTGTAACAAAACAAATTTATTTTTATTCTATTTTCTCATCAACTTTCTGAAGTTTCCTTGTAGTGTGTCTTATACTGGGTGAAGTACTAGATATATGACATATAGATAAGTAGGCACACACAAATTGAGTTTTCATGCTCAAAAATGATACAATGCCCTTTTGAAAAGTTTATTACCACAGTATAACCAAGAACTCATTTTTTCTGGAAAGCTTTTTTCAACCATGGAACATAGTGCCATCTGGTGGTATCCTGAGACAATGCATACATGAAGAAAAATCCCTTAAAGAATGAGACAGGTAACATTTTATATTCACATTCAATTAACTATATCATGGGAAACTATGAAAATGAATTTTGTGGTTTCCTGCTACTTTTTTAGGATCCTGTCTTTGCCTTTAGCAAACTCTCTCTTCCCAACCTACCCTCTATTATAATTGGCCTTTAAAAATCCTATTCTTCCTTTCAAAATGTATTTCATGGTCCATCCCTTTTAATCTTCCCAGAGTCCCCAGCTCATTAGCTGTACCCTCCTCCATACTTCATAGGGATCTCCCTTAAAGCACTTGATCCATTGATTTATAATGATTTCCTACAACTCATTCTCTTTATTCTCTTAAATGCTAAAGAAACATTTTCTAGTAGAAAGATAATATGAGCCACAAATAACAACTAAATTTTCTTTTTTAAAATATTTATTTTATTTATTTGAAAGACAGAGTTACAGAGAGAAGCAGAGACAGAGAGAGAGAGGTCTTCCATCCAGTGGCTCACTCCCCAAATGGCCGCAACAGCCAGAGCTGTGCCGATCCGAAGCCGGGAGCCTGGAGCTTCTTCCGGGTCTCCCACATGAGTGCAGGGGCCCAAGGACTTGGCCATCTTCTACTGCTTTCCCAGGCAATAGCAGAGAGCTGGGTCGGAAGAGGAGCAGCCAGGACTAGAACTGGCGCCCATATGGGATGCCGACACTTTAAGCCAGGGCCCCAACCCACTGTGCCACAGTGCCAGCCCCACAGCTAAATTTTCTAACAGCCACATTTTTAAAAGCAAAAAGAATGGATTAAATGTGTTTTAATAATGTATTATACCCAGTCTAATATATGTGAAATACTATTTCAATATGTAATAAATTTAAAAAATATCACTAATGCAATATTTCATTTTTTCATGTTAAATATTCAAAATCCACCATGTATTTTATATTTATAGCACATTTCATTTGGGACTTGCCACATAGCCAATGCACAGTAGCCATGTGTGGCTAGAAGTTACCAACCTAGACAGTGAGGGTCTAAAGGCAGGATCTGGTGTCTCACTGCACCAGGTGAATATTCAAGACATGCTTAAGAAATAATAACTTTAGGGGCCAGCATTATGGCATAGCAGGTAAAGCTGCTGCCTGCAATGCTGGCATCCCGTATGGGCGCTAGTTCAGTTCCTAGATGCTTCACTTCCAATCCAGCTCCCTACTAATGTGCCTGGGAAAGCAACAGAAGATGGCCCAAGTGCTTGGGCCCCTACACCCATGTGGGAGATCCAGAAGAAGCTCCAGGCTCCTGGCTTCAGCCTGGCCCCTAACCTGTCTTAAAGGGGGGTGGGGTGTGGAGGCAGGGAGGAAGGAAGGAAGGAAGGAAGGGAGGGAGGGGAGGAGGGAGGGAGGGAGGGGGGAGAGAGAGAGAGAGAGAGAGGGAAATAATAACTTTAAGCTTTAAGTTGGCAATTGGCAATGCTACCAGATGTTCTCTGGGGAAATCTATCCTTGTATATCATTCATTAGGTCTCTGTAAATAAAAACTAGAAAGAATCAAGAAACAAGCCTCTTCTATAGAAAACAAATAAGAATCTGTGGCAAGCATATCAGATGCCAAGTTCTGTCCCAAAAACTCCTTTTTGAGGTTTTATGCACATGTATTTCCATGTATTTAAGTCATAGTCTTAAAATTTGCAGTTTTCAGACTAATTATACAGCTGGGCATCCCAAGATAACATTCACCATTTTGCAATCACTCATTAGATGCCGTGTCCTGCCAGCACAGCACACACGCACAAGGCAAGCAGTGCTCTCTCTTACTCGTTGCTGGTACTCCAGGCCTACCTTTGGGGCTGGCTCTTATCTTAGGAAGCTTTTTCCATGACTATATTGATTCATTTGAGAGCTTAATTCAATGTATGTTTGATTTTTTTTGCAAAATTTCTAAAATTTCATGTATTTTTTTCAGTTCATTCCCAAAACATGGCATGCAGAACTATGGGCTGAATGACTGAGGTAGAAAGACTTAGAAAATAATTCACAGGATTCAAAATTTGACCCCAGCTCCAGACTCCTGCCCTGAGAAGCTCTTCTGAGACAATTCCTAGACCCTGTGTTCATGAGAGACTGGGCTGTACACAAAGACAGTATTTCTGTTGACCACAGTTGTCTGCACATACTATTGTCAGCCTCCTAACAACTCAGGGAGGAAGGTATGTCAGATGCTGTTTTCACCCCTCTTAGAAGTTCCAGAAGGTTTAACAACTCACCAAGGATGAAGCTCTTAATAAGTAAGTGAATCAGCTGTAAGAAATGAACAGTATAGGGGCCGGCACCGTGGCGCAGTGGGCTAATCCTCCGCCTGCAGTGCGAGCATCCCGTATGGGTGACGGTTCTAGTCCCAGCTGCTCCTCTTCCAATCTGGCTCTCTGCTGTGGCCTGGGAAAGCAGTAGAAGATGGCCCAAGTCCTTGGGCCCCTGCACGCATGTGGGAGACCCAGAAGACACTCCTGGCTCTTGGCTTCAGATTGGCTCAGCTCCAGCTGTTGCAGCCAATTGGAGAGTGAACCAGTGGAAGGAAGGCCTCTCTCTCTGTGCCTCTCTGTAACTCTGCCTTTCAAATAAATAAATAAATCTTGGAAGGAAGGAAGGAAGGAAGGAAGGAAGGAAGGAAGGAAGGAAGGAAGAATGTGACTGTGAGCATATCTCCACTATTATGGCACCACTGCTGCAATGTGAGAATACAATTCTCATAGCCTCTTTCATATATCATTGTCTTAATATTAACTTTTGCTTTATTTTCATTTGTGTCTTACGTGGTTAGTACATAGAGATAAAAGGAAGGAAAACCCCTTCAGAACTCTTATGTTAAATCTTTGAAATAGGCATAGAATAAATAAGATTTGAAATCTACAAAAATCACCTAAGCTAAGTGGTCAGGTCTGACAAGTACTAATGCGTCGGTTGGGCACTGTGTAACCTTGCAAAGTGCCAGTCAGGTGTACAACCTACAGACTACGACTCACAGCCTTGGAGCCATTACTCTCAGATCAGGGTATTAGAACAACCTCAGGCACCAAATCCAAGTCGTACAAGTATAATGAAAGGTTGAGTGTTTTCAAGTCTGCTGAGATGTGTGGCTGCAGGAGGAGGGCCTCAGCTCCAACAAGGCAAATGCCGCCAGCAAAGAACTAGGCCCAGGCTTTTAACCCTCCCAGTTAGGGAGACTAGGCCTGGTCTGTGACTTATAATAAATGTCTGATGATTTGTTTTCTTTGAAAGTGTATGTGTGTCAGCAGACTCATAGAATGGCAGATGTCCTAAACAGCACTCTGGCCTCAGAATCAGCCCTTAAGGCATGTGGATCTGTGGATCTGGCTGAAAAGCCCATGAGAGTATTTCAGGCATGGAAAGCCAAGACACTCTGGCAAAAAAAAAAAAAAAAAAAAAAAAAAAAAAACCCTAAATGAAAGATCTCTGCGAGCGAGATCCCAGTGTAAAGAACAGGTCATCAAAGAAGGAGGTACCTTTCTCTGAAGGGAAGAGAGAACTTCCACTTTGGCTATGACCTTGTCTAAATATGATCAGAACTGGCAAACTCAAAAGGCCTCCATAGCCTTGGCAACTCATGACAAGAGCCTAGGGTGATTACGGTTGGCATAAACAAGAGTGTCAATTTGTTAATTCAACAATAGGAGTCACTGTGCATTTACTCCTCATGTAGGTTCACTGTCCTTAATGTGTTGTTCAATGTGAATTAATGCTATAACTAGTACTCAAACAGTATTTTTCACTTTAGGTTTCTGTGTGGGTGCAATCTGTTGAAAGCTTTACTTAATCTATGCTAAATTGATCTTCTGTATATAAAGATAATTGAAAATGAATCTTGATGTGAATGAGAGGGGAGAGGGAGAGAGAGGGGGGAGGGTTGCAGGTGGGAGGGAAGTTATGGGAGGGAAAAAGCCAGTGTAATCCATAAGCTGTACTTTGTAAATTTATATTCCTTAAATAAAAGTTTAAAAAAAAGAAAGTGTATGTGTGTCTCCAAGGGCCTTGCAACAGGCAAATGTTATTTGGCTTCATAATAAATAATCACAAAATAAATACAGTAGTTTTTCCCTACTTATCAAGTGCTTGGAAAATAGCAGAAAATGCTATTAAACACTCACAACATACAGTTTAGACCTATACCCCCTTGTTAAGTGTGAATTGCTCTTAAGTTTAACCCATTTACATAGTCTTATAATAAATTAAATTCAACTGGAAAAGATTCTGAAGAGATTTCATTCTAGAAAGAAAACAAAAAGCAAAAGCCTCACCCTGTGCTGCTGCTTTAAGTAAACATGGAAAACTGTGTTAAAAGACACTTGTCCTACACTGTGCCTCTGGCTGTTTGTCTCCACTTACTATGCCAGGAATTTTGTTAAATTTTCCTTGAACAGCCTGTCAGTGAGGCTCTTAAGAAAAACAGAAAAATTGTATCAAGCCTTTCCTTCCACAAACCACACTTGATTTCAGAGGGGAAAAAAAAAGAAATCCCAAAATCCAGTAGGAAGCAGGAATCGCATTTTCAGTGCTGGCTGTCTAGTTACAACTTCCAGGTCCAGGCTGGTGAATCTGTACTTGCTGACATGCGGGCCTCACCTAAGTTCACCTTCCACGTGTGACAAAGAACGCTAAGCGCTGTGCAGGGTCATTAAGCCTCATTACTTTTCAGACACTGACACGGTATAATTTGTGCAATGATCAGACTCCACTGGTCCAAGAGGAGGTGAGGGCAGGGCATTGACTCGCCCCTTGATTCTTACCTTTGATTTGCTCGTGACTGAGTCAAGTCTGATTTTGAGAATATCTTCTCCATGGATGAAGATTAGCTGTATCATTTCAGAAGAAAAAAAGTCTGTATCCAACTCAAACAAGCATTTCAGTGCTCCTTGAAGCACTTAGCTTTCTGCTAGGTCTTTTGGAGAATCTATATAATACAAGTGACCTGCCTATTCAGGGGCAAACAATTTACTTAGGAAGGCAACACACACACAAATGTGCACACACAGGCAGTCTGAAGCAGCACTTTTAGGCAGCACAGACTAAGAGGCAGTAATGAGTAGACAAGAGGGCAGATTCTGAGCCAGTTTGGACTCAAATCCTGATTCTACCATCAGGGAATCTGGGATAAGTTAGTTAACCTCTCTATGCAATCTTATCTGAAAAAACAGAACTAAATCGGGACAGCTGGCCTCTTTTGAGTAGGGGGACAAATCCAGATTCCATTCAAGACATGGAGACTCAGGAAGTTGTCTGAGAAGAACATCCGAAAAATGAAATCTCAGGAAGATAGCTGGAGCCTGGAAAAAGTTGCAGAAAAGAAACCTACACTTGAAAAATTGGTTGGGAATCCTCAGGTCATGGAAGCCAGAGGAGAGGACGAATTCAGAGTGTGTGAGGTCGATAGGTACTAAGGAAGACAGGGTGGAGAAGGCACACAGGCAAGAACAAAGCTCCTTTAACGAAGGGATTACGACGTTTCTTCCCCCTACCACAATGAGAAAAATGGACAAGTGCTCACAGTGATAAAGGACGACAATCGGTTTCAATGGTTTGGCCTAAATCAATAAAGGAATATCTGGAGGGAAAGATCCTGAGCCGAAAGTCAGGAGGGCAAGGAGTTCTGCAAAGTGTGTGTCTGGGATGAGCACAGAGGGGCTCTCCCACTGTAAAAGTCTACATGATTCCTGTCACTCTGGGAACATTACTAGAGGGATTACTCTGGATGAATTTAATTATGCTTTGGGGATTATTTTTTAATAATTGCTAATAAAAATGTTTAAGTTTTTTATAAAAAGATTTCCTTATTTATTTAAAAGTCAGAGTTGAGAGAGAGAGAGAGAGGAGAGAGAGAGAGACTACAACAGCCAGGGCTGAGCCAGGCCAAAGCCAAGAGCCAGTAGCTTCAGCTGGGTCTCCCACATGGATGGCAGCATTCAAGCACTCGGGCCATCTTTCACTGCTGTTCCAAGGCCATTAGCAGGGAGCTGGATTGGAAGTGAAGCAGCCGGGACACTGAGATGCCAAGTGTCACAGGCAGCAGCTTTACCTGCCACGCCACAACACCGGCCCCAAAAAATGTTTAACTTAAAAAAAAAAATGGTAAGCAGTATTCTACAAGCTTCCAAGACATATGTCTATAGGGAGAAGATTTCATTTTAACAATGTCTAAGGGAAATGTAGAGAACTGCTGCATTTTCCTGCACTCTGCACCGAGTCGTGGTGGATTCCCCCCGGTTGGCATCATCCCCTTCATTCCTCGCTGCACCACAAACCCGGCTAGGTTTGTGGGTACCTGACTTCTACTGAAGACTTGTGACTGAGGGAGGGATATTCCCATGTAGATAGGACACATAAAGGTTCTAAAACATTGTGCCGTCTTCCTCCGCAGACCCTAGCCTCCTTCCATGTTGCTGGGTTCCTCGCCCCTCACCAGGGTATCTTCCCCTATGCCTGACCTTTCCACGGACAGTGATTTGTCTTCCTGTAATTTCTACTCCGGTGGAAGGTTTGGAAAGTCGTATTCCTTCATTCCATCCACTCTGCAATGGCATTTCATTCTGCAGACCCCACCTGCAGCCCTCAAATGGGAATTTGTCTTAGCATCACTAGGAGGCTTGTAAGAGCCCCAGGGTATCAGATTCAGCAGGCCCAAGGTGAAGACTGAGACTGTGCATTTGCAACTAATTCTCTAGAGCTGCTCACGCTGCTGGTGATCTGCCTGAGAGCCACTGCTTTGAAGGCATTTCATGTGTTTTCCTAGTAGTAGTCACCAGCCTACTCCTGGCCTCATCATTAGCCACACAAAGGGAGAACTGAAGCTTTCCAATGGAAGTTTTCCTCTATGTTTGACCATCTCTACTAGTGGAAGCCATTCTTACAACATTGGCTCTGCATTCAATTCAGAGCTCTCCTGTTAGCAGGATTCTGTGTTGTTAGAAGGTTGGCTGCTGACAGTATGGAAACACCCCATGCTCTCCGCTCCCCTTGTGCCCCTCCTCTGAGCAAGCTCATAACCAAGTGCGCGTGTGCTCTCTGCTCTTGCATCCGCAGGAGATTCCAGCCAGACAATCCGCTTGTTAGTGAACCCTCCTCCTGGCTCCATCCCATAAGGATGATAAAAATCAAAGCCAACCTCCTTCCATTTGGGATCTGCTTGAGGGATTTGCCCGGCTCGCCACCAGAGACATCAATTACATAAGGTATAAACCTCAGCTGAGCCTCTTGCTTTGCGTGTGACACCATCAGTCTCAATATATGAAGCAAACTTTGGATGAGGGTCCCTCCTGCCTTTTGCAGGGTGACCCTGACAATTCCTCCAAGGCCTGGAGGTTTTTTCTTTTTTCTTTACATTGAAAAAACCTAAGAAAAATCATCCTCTGGAATTATGTGGGTAGAATTAAGTAAGCATTTACATATAGAATTTGAGGTTTCCCCAAGTTAATGGAAAATAGGTATAAACATTCCAGGAAGAAACTTAGAGGCAGTTTCTCTGGAAATTCATATAAGTACAAGAGAAAAGTTCTACAAATACTGTTATGAGCAGATGACCTCACGGGAAGACCGTGACAACCAGCCCCACGTGCAACATGGAGCTACCAATTAGCTTCTTTTTTTTTTTTATTTTTTGACAGGCAGAGTGGACAGTGAGAGAGAGAGACAGAGAGAAAGGTCTTCCTTTGCCATTGGTTCACCCTCCAATGGCCGCCACGGCCGGTGCACCGCGCTGATTTGATGGCAGGAGCCAGGTGCTTCTCCTGGTCTCCCATGGGGTGCAGGGCCCAAGGACTTGGGCCATCCTCCACTGCACTACCTGGCCACAGCAGAGAGCTGACCTGGAAGAGGAGCAACCGGGACAGAATCCGGCGCCCCGACCGGGACCAGAACTCAGTATGCCGGCACCACAAGGCGGAGGATTAGCCTAGTGAGCCGCGGCACTGGCCCCAATTAGCTTCTTAATAGCCCACTTACTGGAATCACAGAGAGAGAAGGATTACCAGACATCTGAATGAAATCACTCATAAGCAAGATAAAGATGATGGCAAACAACAGCAAGGAAGCTACTTGTAGGAGATGGATGCAAATCAAGAAGAAAAACCACCTTCCAAAAATTGCATTAATATCCTCAGAGAGATAAGAGGATATGTTTTATCCATGAAGGAAGAATAAGATATTTTTTCAAATATGCAGAATATTAAAAGAAGTTCTGAGAAATCAAAAATATGGTAGCAGAAATGAAAAGCTCAGTAGAAGGAAGGAGAAATCTTCCCGCAAGTGAAATAAAAAAACAAAGCAATGAAAATAGAAATTAAAAAAACAAAACAGAAAAATGTAAAACCCACTAGGCCAAAGATTCAAATGACAAAAAATCCAGAAAGAGAAAACAGAGGGGAAGAGAATAATCAATATAGTTATGCAAAATAACCTTTCTATAATTGAAGGAAATTAGTTTTCACATTGAAAGGTACACAAAGTCCTAATACAATGGATGGATATAGACTTCTATGAAAGAAGAAAACTGAAATTTTAGAACAATAGGGAAGTCACTAAAAACCTCAATAATTTTTTTCTTACAAAAGACAAAGAATCAGAATGGTACTGGACCACTCAACAACAACTCTGGAAAACAAGAAATCAAAAAAAATTAAGATTTTAATTATTTGAGAGGCAGAGTTACAGAGAGAGAGAGAGAGAAAGACTGAGAGAAAGGTCTTCCATCAACTGGCTCACTCCTCAAATGGCTGCAATGGCTGGAGCTGGTCTGATCCAAAGCCAGGAGCTTCTTCCAGATCCCTCAGGTGGGTGCAGGGGCCTAACCTAAGCACTTGGGCCATCTTCCACTGCTTTCCCAGGCCATAAGCAGGGAGCTGGATGGGAAGTGGAGCATCTAGAATAGGAACCGGCACCCATATAGGATGCCAGCATCACAAGGAGACCCAGCCTACTATTCCAATTCAATCCCATAAAGGTGGCATGTACCAATGCCATCTTACTTGTTAAAGTGATCAGTTTAAGTTCATAATTGATCAAAAAGATAGGATTAAGTGTCAAGGGGATTACATAAAGAAATCAAGATTTTAAGGGAAAAAGATTAACAACCTAGAATTCTGTTCCTAAAGTACTCATTAAATGCTAGGGTGAAATAAAATATTTTCTGATGATAGGGGATCTGAGGAAATTTTTCTCAAACACATCTTTCTCAGAAAACTGACAAAGGACGTGTTCCACCAAAACCAAGGAGTAATGGGGAGTTGCTTAGGAAACTTCAGAGCAGCTTGGGAGGCACCAAGAGGGATTTCTTCAAGAAGATGCTAAATAGAACTTAAAGTGGTTGATTCCACTTGGATATCTGAAAGAAAATTTGGGATTGACTGGGTTGAAAATCACTTGAAATAAGTAAATAACAATTACCACAAAGAAGACAAATTATTTTACAAGAAAGAAAAAGCAATCATACTATATCACATGGCATATCTATAAATAGCAGTATTTATAGTGAAAAAATATTAAATATTTAAGCAAAATTGTGCTACTGCTTTATCGGGAAGATAAGGGAAAGAAGGACATGTATGGTAGGTCATAAGATTAAGCATCAAACAAGGGTAGCAAGCAATATGTTTTGACTAAAACTGCAAAAGTTTAGTAATAATAAAATTGTTGAAAAAGAAGTAACAGTGGAAATTCAAGAGAGTGGATGAGTTCCCAGTGGATTGCTGTTTTTCATTAAAATCCTTATAGAGCCTCTGATTTCTTTTCTTAAAAAAAAAAAAAGATTTATTTATTTTACTTGAAAGGAAGTTACAGAGAGAGAGAGAGAGAGAGAGAGAGAGAGAGAGAGAGAGAGATCCTCCATTCTAGTTCCTAACAAAATGGCAGCACTACCCAAGGTTGAAAGCCAGGAACCACGAACTCCATTAGGTCTCCTAATTGGTGCAGGGGCCCAAGTACTTGGGTCATCTTCCACTGCTTTCCCAGTTGCATAATCAGGGAGCCGGATCAGAAGTGAAGCAACCAGGACTCAAACTGGCGCTCTTCTGCGATGCTGGCAGTGGCTTAACCCAGAGCATCACAATGCTGGCACCAAGAGTTTCTGATTTCTTAACTACATTCATGTGTATCTTTAAGTACTGGTAGTTCAAATATAATGTATTTATAATCTTTTAAAAATCAAATCCCATTAAAAATCACTAATTTTACTTTTTAATATCTATATGTTTCCCACAATTTGAGATAACCTACCAAAAACATACGTAACAAAAGGAAAGGTGAGTGTGGAAGAAAATCAAGGGAAAGGAGAAGAAAATACACAAGTTTCTCAAATTTCAAATTCATAGGCAACTACTTTGTCACTATATTTCCTCAATTGAAAGAAATGAAAACATAACAGCTATCATGATTTTGTGTGAGATTTCTGTTTAATGTTGCTTTGTTTTTGTGGGAAAGAGATGTCTGCAACTTTTTTTAAATGTTGCAAAGGTGTTCTCCCAACACTGAGAACCACTGAGCTAGAAAATTGTTTCTGAATCACAACTTTGAGCTGATCTGTTTTTCAAAAGTGAATCCATCTCATGAATGTTCACCTATCATCTCTGCTTCTCCCTAAGGGCAACCACACAAAATAGAGGCAGTTATTTTTCCTATGGGCCTCTGGGTGTTTTCAAAATACACACACACACACACACACACACAAGTGAAATGCCTGCGCTAATGCTACTGATGCCGAATGATTTTTCTGTAAATGGAAAATCTGTAAATCCATTCCTCTGAGAAATAACCACTTCCACATCTGGTGTATTTTCTGTTTGTCTAAATTATAGATGTAAAAGCCTAGTAAGCTGGCAAGTGTGTGTGTGTGTGTGTGTGTGTATGTAATAATATGACAATTATCATTAAGAACACTATTAGCTCTTAATATAGTGTTCCATGTTTTATATTTTCCAACATTTGTAGTTACTAAACTGGAAGCTTAACAAACTGTAAACATCTCAGGTCATGAATTTGGATAGGAACGCCCCTGGGTATTTTAGTTCTCAGTTGTTTTCTTTTCTAACATTTGGTTTCATTTTCACAAATAGCTAAAATCTACCTAAAAGGAAATTCACCAAAACACTAAGGGGCATTGTTATTTTCTTTATGTGGAATCTGCATTTACTAGAAGAGCAGATACAAAAAGGATGCCAAGAGTCAGTGAGGCTATTGCATAGCCAAATGGCTCTGTCAAATAGGTGTCTGGATATTGGATAGGGAGTGGGAAAGTGGCTGACGATACTTTTGCATTTAGGCATTAGTACCAGACCGGACAGGTTGCATTTAAAACCAAAGGGGTATCTTCAGTCACTGTAGGTATGATGACACAGTGAGGAGAGACAAGCTTGCAGACTGAGATTTAAAGAAATGGCCAGAGGGAGGGGAATAAAAAATAAATGGGAAATTTAAAGGCCAGATACAAGAGAAGGTGCAATACCCAGGGAGGCAGAAGGGTAAACATGATGCTACAGAGACCAAACGAACATTCAGGGTGTTTCATGGAAAAAGGACTGTTGTTCCTGGGATTTGCCAAGAGAAGGGGAAGAAATTGTCACTGTATTTGGTATACATGAGAGTCACTGAAAAGGTGTGTGGAGAATAGAACTAAAAGCTAAGTTCATTTTGGTGAACTTAAAATCCATGCAAAATCCATGCATACAAAGGGTCTTTAACAAATTCATGAAAAGTGTGCATTATGAAAACACTCTGCTTGGATTTCAAATTTTTTACCGCTGAAATACACATTATTATTGTTAACCTTATCAGTATTACTATTGCCATTATTTGAAAGGCAGAGAGACAGAAACGATGTGACAAAGATACAGACTGAGTAAGTAAGAAAGAGAGCTCTTATCTACCAGTTCACTTCCAAATGCCCTCAATGGCTAGAGCTGAGCCAGGCTGAAGCTGGGAGTCAGAAACTCAATTCATTTCCCCTACATGGATGGCAAAGACCCAGCTACTTGAGCAACCACCTGGTGCCTCCCAAGGTGTGCATTAGCAGAAGCTGGAGTTAAGAACAGAATCTGGACTCAAGCCCAAGCTCTCTGATATGGGATACGGGTGTCTCAACCAGCATCTTAACTGTGAGGCCAAACATTCAGCCGAAATTTATCATTGAATTCTGTTTTCCACAAACTTTTTGAAGTGTTCTCATATACCCAGCACAGTAAAATAGTAGTGTTTGAGGTTGGCAACCATCAAATGATAATGCTACTATTCTGCTTGATCATGATTCTTTCCAGCAGGAAGAAGATGGTTGGGTTGATTCAGTGTTAGAGTAAGCCAGATGAATGAGATAAAAGAAGAATAGACAAGTGAAAAGAAGATATTTGCAGGAAATTATTATAACAATATATTATACATTCTTACCTGGAAAGGAACAGAGTAAAAACATAAAAAGACTGATTAATATCAAAAAATAATTTTGTAAGTAAAAACTGTTGTACAAAAGTCTTTCTCCTATTTTTATAGTTCCTCCTTTGGATTGATTTCTAAAAGCAGAATTATTAGATCAAAGAATATGAGTTTTTAAGTTATTTTTGCATGCTGCTGTATCATTTTCCAAACAGCTCATGGCATCTTAAATTGATCAGCAAAGTATAACATCATCTGTCAAAAAAAGTCAGTTTTATTACAATATGCAAGAAGGCTTGATTGGTATTATAACCTGATCATCTCTAAAACCCAGTCATTAGTTCCCACACTTGCTGTAGTCACCTACCCACGCATTCCTCTCTTTTCTCATCTTGAGTTTTCATTCATATAACTTAACCCTTTCCATGGTGAGTAGTTCTACTTCAACTCAAAATTCTTTAAGTAACTGTAAATACTTCATTCAAGAGAAAATTTAAGTGAAAAATCTTTTAGAAAATTATAATACCATGGGCCAGTGCTATGGCATAGCAGATAAAGCCACTACCTGCAGTGCTGGCATCCTATATGGGCGCTGCTTCGAGTCTCTGCTGCTCCACTTCTGATCAAGCTCTCTGCTACGGCCTGCAAAAGCAGCAGAAGATGGCCCAAACCCTTGGACCCCTGCAGCTGCGTGAGAGACCCGGAAGAAGTTCCTGGATCCTGGCTTCAGATCGGCACAGCTCCAGCCAGTTGAGGAGTGAACCAGCAGATAGAAGACCTCTCTGTGTCTCTGCTTCTCCTTCTCTCTCTGTGTAACTCTTTCAAATAAATAAGTATATAAATCTTAAAAACATTAAAATACTAACCATAAATTAGCTATAAATCTACTAAAGAAGTGCTTAAAGATGAATCATTCTTTTCTCACTTGAAGCTTAGTTAAGTCAGCATTTTTCTGAGAAACTATTGCAAAGGTCCTGATGCCCAGAGATTATTTCTAAGTGACAGAAGAAAACAACCAGGGAAGAAATGAGACAAGCATGCAACTTAAGCCACACATGCATTTCTGAAAAGTTTTTGGAAAACTCAATACAGTGATGCCCTCTACATTTATATGTTGCTTCTATTTATAATTGGTATCTATTTTTATTTAAGCTATACAAATTTCATGTATACAGATTTAGGAACACAGTAATACTTCCCACCTTACCCTCCATCCCACACATGCTCCTACCCTTCCCCTTCCTTCCTCTCCTATTCCCTTTCTTAAATTTTATAATGATCTACTTTTAATTTACTTTATACAGTACACTAGGTGAAGAGTTTAACAAATAGCATGAAGGAAAAAAGCACTGTTCCTCAATAGTAGAGACAAGGGCTATAAACAATCATCGAATCTCAAAATATCAATTTCACTCCTATACATTACATTTTAGGTACTCTATTAGTTACCACAGATCAGAGAAAACTTACGGTACTTGTGTTTTTGGCACAGGCTAGTTTCACTAAGTATAATGGTTTACAGTTGTATCCATTTTGTTGTAAACTACAAGATTTCACTTTTTATGGCTCAGTAGTATTCCATGGTGTATATATACCAAAATTTCTTTATCTAGTCATCTGTTAATGTACCTCTAGGTTGATTTCCTATCTTAGTTATTGTAAATTGAGCTGCAACAGAGTTAGAAAGTTATAAATTGGTAGTTTAACATCTTGAAAAACTTTAGAGAAAAACACTTATTTCCTCTGGATTCTGTAATGAGCTATGAAATTTAGGAATGACAAGAGGAATAAGACATAACATGGATCAAAACACATACACATTAGAGACTGAAGTCCAGAGCAGTGAAGGCACATATCTTGGCTCCCAACTTATGTGGACCCTATGAGCAGAGGTGATGGCTTAAGTAACTGGGTTCCTGCTACACATGTGGGAAACCTGGACTGAGTTCCAAGACCCTAGTTTTCACATAGCTTAATCCCAGTTGTAACCAGGCATTTAAGGACTGAACCAGTGAATGGGAGATAAAAGTCAATAACTTCATTTCAGATGCTATAGTGCTAGATAACTTCTCTATATTATATTATCACATTCAAAAAATTTCATTTTTGAAAACTAAAAATATAGTAGTTTCCAGATAGCTGGTTCCAGAGAAATCAGCTTTCATATCAATTAACTCATGTGTTTGAACTCACATATCATAACACACATATGGTTGTATATACATATACATACACACACACATACTCAATATTCATATACATCTAGCAATATCCTATGAGGCCATTTGCCATTCTACAAGGATGCTTCCAAGCAATAAGATGGCAACATATTTCTGAATGGATTGTTTTACCTCTAGGGATTGCTTTTACTAGCTCTATCGCTCGTGGAATGCAAGTAATGCTAAGTGTCTCCAGAGATATGGCTAACGATCTCCTGTAGTGCTGTTGGCAGGAAAAATCAGAAAAATTATTTTCTTCTTATTGGCCACAACCCAAACCCTCTCTCTGCATGTTCACATGAAAATTTCCCAAGGAGTTCCTCAGTCGTTGCCGTTGATTCCAGCATCCAAGAAATGACCACGCGCTGGCTCTTGTCTTGGATTATTCCAAGAGGAAAAATCGCTGATACACAGCGTCTAAAGCCATATGGAGTGGGAGCATCTGTTAAACCTGTGTTTCCAGGCAACTCATCCCTTGGAACCCTGCTCCTGTCTGCTGCAGCAGGTTTCTCACTTCAATAAGTCTCACTTCACTCATTATCTCTGTCCACATGGAAATTCTTCCTCAACATGAGACAAGAACAGAGATCACCTGCATTGTCCCAGAGTGTGGTGATGGAAGGGAAAGTTTTTCTTTAAAAAAATTACAATCCCAGATATAACCCATAGTGGAGTGACTGACACCAGGGCTAAGCCACTTCATGGAACGAACCCTCATGGGAACACACCAACATTCAAGCTTCCAGAAAGTGCATTTTACACTATTAGGCACTGTGATCCAATGGAAGACTGACAAATGAAATAAATTCCAATTTAATATTTTTTTAAAAAATATTTCCCACCTTCTTGGTGAACAAAATTCAGAGTCATAGAGAACATCTTTAATAGATTATTTTCATTGTCACATTTCAACCGTGCCTTTCAAACATTCACAAATGGTCCTCCTTTCTATGACAAGAGAGATGCCTTGGACAATCTACTTTTTTAAAAGACATCAAGATTAAAAACTTCATTTTTTTTAAAAAAATGGAATACAGAGACTATAATTAAATAACTTAGAAATAGAACTACTTAGTCCAAGAAAACATTCAGAGGCAGTCATTTCAGGGAATTTGTTGATACTGTTTATAAATTTTTTTAAGCCTAGAGTTGAAAATGACAAGCAATCTACTGCAACATTAAACAGTTTTAAAAGCTATGAAATCCTGAGGTTAATTAATTATAATAACAATAAACTTCTTTGTGATACAGAGGATATTTTGAAACTATATAGAGAAAATAGCATTTTTTTTTTCAAAAAGCTCTGTTTCATCTAAAAACTGATATCCTACAAGAAGCAATGTTCCATCAACTATCTGCCACTTAATAAGAAGTGGAAAAATGTTTGAAAATCCTCAGAGGTAAACCCCAGTATTAGGTCAACTATTGGAAAGTCTACAACAAATCTAAAATATAAATTAAGAGTGTTTTATCAAATAATTATTTTTAAATCCTCTGCAAACAAACAGCCAATATTTTGGACATTATTTTGCTGATTTTCATGCAACTTATTCGATAAATTAGTGTAGTTAAATGGCATTCTTTCCCCTTCTCCAATCCAGTCCTGAAACTGAAAAAGGAAAGACCCATTAGCAGGTCTATTTGCATGGAAGAGCATCTTGATGGCGCCATGGCAACCTGCAACCACCTCAAAGGGCACCAATCCTGAGAGGATTGGAGAAAGTCACTGCTACCCACAGCAGGTGGGGAAAGGCTCACAGAGATAGCTAGCACCTGATCATCTCCACACCACACTCTGGGACAAGAACTAGAAGTGCATCTCTGCAGTAATTATTTCATTGTATAGCTACAGAGAAGTATCCAGGGCCGGCGCCGCGGCTCACTAGGCTAATCCTCTACCTTGCAGCGCCGGCACACCGGGTTCTAGTCCCAGTCGGGGCGCCGGATTCTGTCCCGGTTGCCCCTCTTCCAGGCCAGCTCTCTGCTGTGGCCAGGTAGTGCAGTGGAGGATGGCCCAAGTCCTTGGGCCCTGCACCCCATGGGAGACCGGGAGAAGCACCTGGCTCCTGGCTTTGGATCAGCTCGATGCGCCGGCCGCAGTCACCATTGCGGGGTGAACCAACGGCAAAAGGAAGACCTTTCTCTCTGTCTCTCTTTCTCTCACTGTCCACTCTGTCAAAAAAAAAAAAAAAAGTATCCAAAAATAGTCTTTTTAAGACCTAATGTAATCTGTTTTAAAGAAATATTTTCTTAGGCCGGCACCACGGCTCAATAGGCTAATCCTCCGCCTGGGGCGCCGGCACACAGGGTTCTAGCCCCGGTCTGGGCGCCGGATTCTGTCCCGGTTGCCCCTCTTCCAGGCCAGCTCTCTGCTGTGGCCAGGGAGTGCAGTGGAGGATGGCCCAAGTGCTTAGGCCCTGCACTTGCATGGGAGA
The DNA here is from genome assembly GCF_964237555.1 of Oryctolagus cuniculus. Lineage (NCBI taxonomy): Eukaryota > Metazoa > Chordata > Mammalia > Lagomorpha > Leporidae > Oryctolagus > Oryctolagus cuniculus. Next base: position 115,671,756 of record NC_091436.1, read on the forward strand.
CCAGTAGAAGCACCTGGCTCCTAGCTTCTGATCAGCGCGGTGCGCCAGCCGCAGCGCACCAGCTGCAGCGGCCATTGGAGGGCGAACCAACAGAAAAGGAAGACCTTTCTCTCTGTCTCTCTCTCTCACTGTCCACTCTGCCTGTCAAATAAATAAAAAATAAATAAAATGTTAAAAGAAAAAAGAAATATTTTCTTATGTTCTCATGGTGGGGTGAGGAAGCCCTGTCTCCTCAGCTTCCTGTTCTTGATTGGCTCATTCTTCAATTTTCATTAGCTGATCTGAGTTTGCTGAAAATACTACTGTGGAAAGTTTCCTTGTCTCTGGAATGAGCTCCAGTGGGAACTTTGCAAGTTTGCTCTTAGGAGACCTCAAAAGCCTCTCACCCACTTCTGAGAGGAGACAGGTTTGGGCAATTGGCCTCCTCACTACTATCACCCTACATGAGCGCTGTTCACACCAGACCCAGCTGAGACAGTGGCTGGGAAGAGCTCAGAACACTTACAAAGAAGTGCCTATTAAAATAGAAGTGGAGATGATCAATGCCCCTTATGCTGAGGACAGGGGATTCACTGACATAAACAAAGCAAAGCAAAACAAAACAACTTCATTCTGCCACTTTTCAGAGACTGTCTTTTAGAAAATGTCCTTCAGTGGCATCCACACTGGACCACACTTATAAAACCCCTGGTATTATATTGTGTCTTAGAGGAACTAGAGACATCTTCTTGGACCACAGAAAGGCTGATAGCATGTTTTTCACTCTGCCTGGTACGTCCTCGAACACGGCACACATAGCCCTGCCAGGGACTAGTGACTCAGCAGTGATAAGACGAGCTGAGAAGTTTGCATGGACCAGTACCCTCCAACAACCCCACGTCAGAGCATTCCTATCAGCAGGCACACCCCTTTTTTTACATAAACAATGTAAGTTAGGGCTTCAGTGGCAAATACTCCTGTAGATAGAGTCCCTCCTACAGATGCATTGTATTACACACAAATGAAGCCTGGCCTTCACCAATAACACCCTGGCAATTTGTGATAAAACTAGAACAATCCCCACAGACCCACAGTCATAATTACTCTAACCCTTAGTCTTTCATTCCTAAGAATTCCACACCTAAGACTCAGTCCTAGCATCAGTAGGCATGTTCTGATCTCCACCAGAAGCAGCAGCCTGGTCTCCCTACCCACCTTCTCTGGTATCAGATTAAATGCCAGCACATACCCGCAGCTCAGAGATCTTAAAGCCGGAGGCCACAGAACCCTGTGAATACATTTTTGAGAGAACTCAACTTTGTAAGAATTTTAAAATTGTGTTTTCACCTCAAAGGAAATTAAATTTTTAACATAAGCAAGTTCTGTATTGGCTGCATGACTGTTTATTAACTGTCTCCTTCTTACATCCATGTTAATGATTCCATTGATGCTCAGAAAATTAGATAGCACCAAATACTCCATAGATGAAGGTTTCCTTTGCCTTCAAGTGACAAGAAAATGGTAGGATAAGTAAATATAAGCCTCCAACTTCAAAAGAACCCACAGAATTTGGTCTAGAATGGACAAGAATATTCTTCTGATCACATCTATTTCATACCAATATATTATTTTTAGTTTTAAATATTTGTTTTGTAGATCTCTACTAGATCCATCTCCCTCAAATAGTAGATGCATATTAAAATATTCATTGTGGGCCAGCACTATGGTGTAGTGGGTAAGGCCACTGTCTGCAGTGCCAGCATCCCATACTGGGTGCCAGTTTGAGTCACAGGTGCTCCACTTCTGATCCAGCTCCCTGTTTGTGTGCTTGGGAAGGCAGTAGAGGATGGCCCAAGTCCTTGGGCCCCTGCAACAGCCTGGGAGGCCCAGAGGAGGCTCCTGGCTCCTGGCTTCATATCAGCCCAGTCAGGCTATTGAAGCCATTTGTGGAGTGAACCGATGGATGGAAGATCTCTCCCTCCATCCCTCTCTCTCTGTCTCTGCCTCTCTGTAACTCTGCCTTTCAAATAAATAAAATAAAAATCTTTAAAAGAATGTTCATTGTTACACAAAGAAAATATTGACAGGAGTCATGACAATAACTTGGATGATGGTCCACCCCTCTCTATATCAATAGTCAAGTTAAGGGGACGGCGCTGTGGAACAGTGGGCTAAAGACCCAGCCTGCAGCACTGGCATCCCATATGGGCGCCAGTTCTAGTCCTGGCTGCTCCTCTTCTGATCCAGCTCTCTGCTATGGCCTGGGATAGCAGTAGAAGATGGCCCAAGTCCTTGGGCCCCTGCACCCGTGTGGGAGACCCAGAAGAAGCTCCTGGCTCCTGGCTCCTGGCTTCAGATCTACCCAGCTCCGGCCATTGCGGCCATCTGGGGAGTGAACCAACGGATGGAAGACCTCTTTTTCTGTCTCTACCTCTCTCTGTAACTCCGTCTTTCAAATAAATAAGTATTTTTAAAAAAGAGTCAAGTTAATACACACATATTTATTGCCCAGTAAAACCAACTAACTGAAAATAAATGTTAATAGATCAATGCCACTAGATTAATAGATCAATCAATAGATCAATAGATCACTTTAATGCTAGAGAGGCAGCTTAGCCTACCTGTTAAATGCACATTCTTGGAAGCTAAACTGCCTGAGCTCAAAGCCAACCCTTCACAATTAACAGATGAGTGGCTTGTGTGCCTGGTTTTTAATCTTAAATCAGATAAGATCATAATGGTATCTCTGGGATATCTTGTAAATCACCCAAGATATGTAGGTTTGTGTATATATATATATATATATATATATATATATATGTATGTATTTATCTAGGATAGATGTATGTGAAGCAGTTAAGCCATATCATGAGCATAGGAAAACTTTACAAGCATATTCACCATTTCACAGTTATTTGTCTAATTTGTAGGCTTGATTTAGTTTTATTTTCATATAACAATTGTGTATATAAAATCCATATAAGGAATATATAACAAGCTATGTTGTTCTGTATTTTATTACATTTAAATCAAACACTGTTCAATCATTATGGGTAAATACAAATTGTATTTAACCTTACTAGGGAGAGAGGAAGTTCCAAGAAAAGGAGAGGGAGGAGAATAAGGCCGCCCCCTACATTAGGTGACATACATATCAAAATGAAACTTAAAATACATATTAACCAAATATTAAAACCACCTAGTGATAAATAGGACTATTAAAATTTAACCAAGTAATTAGTCAAACTAAAACTTTTTTAGAACAAGGCTGACAGGTTGAGATAAAGCAAACTGGATACAAGACAGAAAAAGAAAGCTCCTTTCCTGTCCACACAGACTATTACCGAAGGAGTTCCTCCCTCGGGAAACCAGCAAATCACTGGAGGTTCTGCAGGAGGAAATTTAGTAAATGATGAAGGTAAACAAGACACAGCAGGAAAAAATTACTTTTTTATGTGTTATTACAAATGTCTATGAGGGCTTTCCAGAGCTAAACTACCCAACTGGCACAGTGACTCATGGTTAGAGAACCACCAGTGTGAGTACAGACACTGGTCAGACCGCAGTAGGGAAGAATTTAATATTTCATAGAAATATAATCACCATGGGGAAAATCTAAATTTGGATAGATTTTTTCATCAATATTTTTTTTCAGTTTTTATTGTTTTTATTTGGATTTATATGGATTTATATGGACTGGAAACACCATAAATGCTGGGTTTTTTTTTTTTAAGTTTATTTAGTTATCTGAAAGGTAGAGCCAGAATGATAGTGAGAGGGAGGGAGGGAGGGAAGGAGGGAGAGAGAGAGAGACAGAGAGAGAGGGAGATCATCCATCTACTGGTTCAGTCCCCAAACGTCCCAACATCCACAACAGTTGAGGCAGGGCCAGGCTGAAGCCAGGAGCCAGGACCCCTCTGGATCTCCCATATGGGAGGCAGGGACCTAGGAGCTTGAACCATCATCTGCTACCTCCCAGGGTATACATTAGCAGGAAGCTGGTTTGGAAACAGAGATAGGACTTGATCCCAGGCACTCCTATGTGGGACGCGGGCTAACAAGCAACAACTAAACCTGCGGCAGCACACGCCCCTCCCTTAGATGTTTAGAGCCTCTAAAGGCCTTAATTCCACCCTAGAAGCTACTACCTGTGGGTTCAATGCTAAGTCCTAGGAATTCAAAATAACCTGCCAGAAGAGAACACTCTGTTCCTATGATGTGATCTCAGTGAGTTTGCTCTGGGAGTTGAGGCCACCCATGTTTAACCTTTCAGATGCTTATTAACATCTAAGTCAGGCAATGTTTTGCTTACAGCTATAGCCCCTGCACCTCAATAGTTCTTGGCACATAGTTCAGTAAATATTTGCTGAACTAATGAATCCATGACTGCTTCCTTTGGCCATCCTACAAAGCTCCAAGATCCAAAATGGGATCATTCTGTTTGACGAAACTTAAGCAGTTGCTATTACCCAATATCTGGTAAGTCCTTTCTTGCGGCAAAAGCGCCTGCCTAGCGCGGACACATCATTCCAGCCTTGTAAAATCCAGAAGACAACCAGCTTCCCTTAACTTCTATTTCTTCATGTGTAATGTGAAAATAATTCCTGCCAGCACCCCCTGCCCAGAGGATTGCTGGGAGGATTAAAATAAGAAGCATTCAAGAGCATTAGAGCTGAACTTGACACAAGCTGGCACCACATGAATAGCTGCTTTATTTTATCAGACTATTCCAGTCTCATAACTCTAACTCCATTTCTGGGGATTCGTGGAGTTCCTGTTTCCTGTCAGTTTTCTGTGTTTCATGATCTAACTATATGGACAGTACACTATATTAGGAACATTTGCTGACAAATGTAAGAAGTAAAATACTTGGAAAGAACTTGCAGGGCCGGCACCGAGGCTCACTTGGTTAATCCTCCGCCTGCGGCGCCAGCATCCCATAAAGGGCACAGGGTTCTAGTCCCGGTTGCTCTTCTTCCAGTCCAGCTCTCTGCTGTGGCCTGGGAAGGCAGTGGAGGATGGCCCAAGTGCTTGTGTGCCTGTACCCACATGGGAGACCGGGAAAAGCACCAGACTCCTGGCTTCGGATCGGCGCAGTGGGCTGGCTGTAGCGGCCATTTGGGGGGTGAACCAACGGAAGGAAGACCTTTCTCTCTGTCTCTCACTCTTTCACCGTCTAACTCTGCCTGTCAAATAAAAAAAAAGAAAGAACTTGCAGTGATCTATTCTGGATAATTATACCTATCTATCACAGAGTTGTTACAAGTATTGGAGGAGTTAATATTTCTAAAGCACTTGGAACAATGCCTAGTATACAGGAGGTACATTTGTGTGTATGTTTGTGTTTTATAATAAATTGAACTGAATAGAATTGCTGGAGGCCTTTAGAAATTTGAGTAAATATCTAAGTGATTAGTTGTCCTTTCATTTTCAGGTTCTTGAACTGTTCTGGAAGTAAGGGTTGGTGGGTAGGAGAGGAGTCCAGCGGGAGCCCCACAGCGTGCCAGAACAAGAGAGACAGGCAAAGTAGGGTGAGAAAGGGAGAAAAATTATTATATATATTGTTTATAAAACATATTATCTGTAGTAATATATACCCACTCCCAGCAATATGACTGCTAGACATGAGGAGAACCCCCCTGGTATAGCACAGAGAAAAATCTGGAGAAAAATAGCTGACCACGCATCAATGCCTGGAAAATGTCAGGGGCCCACTTCAGGTGAGAAGTGTTAGAGATTGGGTGGGGCTGGCGATGTGGTCTGGTAGACTAAGCCTCTGTCTGCAGCTCTGGAGTCCCATATAGGTGCATGTTCATGTCCTGGCTGCTCCTCTTCTGATCTGAATCGCTGCCTATGGCCTGGGGAAGCAATGGAAGCTGGCCCAAATGCTTGGACCCCTGCACCTGTGTGGGAGACCCTGAGGGAGCTCCTGACTCCTGGCTTCAGATCAGCCCAGCTCCAGCTCTTGTGGCCATTTGGGGAGTGAACAAGCAGACGAAGACCTTTCTCTCTGCCTCTCCCTCTCTCTATCTATAGCCTCCCAAATAAATAAATAATAATAATAAAATACTCAGTAAATGTCTTTCAATAATAGATTTAAAGGATGACAATGACATCTGCAGCAAGTAAAACTGAACCACTTCAGCCTCCCTTCTGTACAAAGAAATTAGGTAGAAATAGTCTTTTTGGCTATTTTTTGTCTAGCCTCTGTTTGACTGAGAGTGAGACAATATTTCCATCAGAATTATCAACTATGAGCATATAATGAAATGAGGTTCGGTCTTGAATTCACACTACTTAAGTGATTCTTCCAAATCCCAAAAATGAAAATTTAGGTTGAGGAGGTCCCTGACTCAGAATCATCAAAGATTTCTCAGTCAAGAATTAGAAACATCCAGGAAATGAGACACCTGCAGAGTGAATCAGCAAGGTGAAAACTCACAGAAGCGGAATCACTTCAAATACCACAATTATCATATAAAATTTTAGAATGAGCATGCTTAAGATTTTAAAGAAATAAAAGATAACTAAAAGTATGATGAAGAAACAAGAGCTATCAAATTTGACCAACCATTTTGGGAAAAGGACCAAGCAGAATGTCTAGAAATTAAACTCTATATATAGATTAAACAACACATTAGATATGGTTGATGAGAGGATCAATGAGGTGGAATTTAGAGCTGAAGAAGTATACCCAGAAGGCATCACAGAGAAACGAAGTGATGAAACAACAGCAAGGAAGGGCTGAGAAGGCAGAATACAGAATTCAAAAGGAGGTGACTGTGAAAACAGGAAGGATAAATGTTCAGGACATAATATCTGACAAATTTCTAATACTAATGAGAGATCCCAATCCTCAGATCTGGAAACTCAAGCTAGATCAATGAAAAGAAATAATACTTAGATATGTCAACCTGAAACTAACACCAGAAAAGGAAAGATACCTTAAAAGTTGTCAGAGAATGAAAAATTAGCTGCAAAGAAATTATAGTGTGAATAATAGCTATTTTTTTACAGATAATGAAACCAGATATAGCTGTGATATGAGATCTTCAAAGAGCCAGAAGAAAGTAACTGTCAATCAACTGTCACTCCTGTGTGGAGCTGGTATGCAGTAGAGCAACTGACACAAATGTTAAAATTCGAAAAAGTTCCTTACATGCAGGTTCCTTACATGCTGGTATAGAGCTGCTGTACTGAACTCCCCTGCCCTGGCCACCACTGTCCCTTCCTGGGATGTCCCCTGATTTAGCAACTGAGTGTCAGGGAGGTGTGGCACAGTGGTGCACCTCCACCCAGGTACAAATCAGACCTCCTTTATACCAACCAACCCTCCTTGACTCCCATGTATCTCTTCTTGTCCTCGCATTTCCCCCTGACCAGAGCAAGGGCAGGGCCCTACAGGGAAGACAGCCAAATTTCCAGTTATAACGCTTGCATTTGCCCAAATCTACCAGGCTTCGGCTGCTCGCCGCTGAGCTCTCCTTCGGAGGCCTCCTACGGTGGCCACTAGGTGGAGCAACAGTTCCTGTGGATTTTACCCATTAGGAGGCTGCCAGAGACAGGGGCGAGGAGAACAGTAAGATAACCAGTGCCTGCCAGAGGTCAGACAGCGCAGACCTAGCTGGTGCAGCAGGCACTCCCATGGCTGGAATCCTTAATGACTGTATATCCAGCCTATAAAAGAAATCAGTAGTTACAATCCTCCCCACAAAGAATACACAAGATTCAGACGGCTTAGAAGTAAGCTTTTCCTGGATTCAAGGAACAAGCAATTCCAAACTTAGATCTTTCAAAGAAAGAACAACAGGGAACACTCCTCAGCTCATTTTATGGTGCTTGTATGAACTTGAGCCAAAAGCAGATGTGAACTTTGTAAGAAAGTTGACTCACTTAGGGACATGGGTGCAAAAGTCCTGAACAGAACATTGGAGAAGCAAATCAAAAAAGGTTTAAGACGATAATGCATCACCATCAGGTTGAATTTATTCAAAGGTGAAAAATTGGCTCAACATTAGAAAAATCTAGTTATGTAATGCACCACAATAACATATTCAAAAAGAGAAACCATCTGATCATCTAAATAGATGCATAATAAACAAATAAAATCCAATAACCATTTATGATTTTCTAACAGAATCTCTGGCCGGCGCCGCGGCTCAGTAGGCTAAATCTCCACCTTGCAGCACCGGCACACGGGGTTCTAGTCCCAGTCGGGGCACCAGATTCTGTCCCAGTTGCCCCTCTTCCAGGCCAGCTCTCTGCTATGGCCCGGGAGTGCAGTGGAGGATGGCCCAAGTCCATGGGCCCTGCACCCGCATGGGAGACCAGGAGAAGCACCTGGCTCCTGGCTTTGGATCAGCGCGATGCGCCGGCCGTGGCGGCCATTGGAGGGTGAACCAACAGCAAAAAGGAAGACCTTTCTCTCTGTCTCTCTCTCTCTCTCACTGTCTACTCTGCCTGTCAAAAATAAAAAAATAAAAGAAAAAAATAAAAGAATCTCTTAGCAAACTAGGAGTAGGAAGGAACCTACTTATTCTGAAAAGTTTATATGTTTTTAAAACTCCATGGGGCTGATGCTGTGATGTAGTGGGTAAAGCTACCACCTGCACTACAGGCATTCACATATGGGTGCTGATTCAAGTCCCAGCTGCTCCACTTTCAATCTAGCTCTCTGCTATGGCCTGGAAAAGCAGAAGACAGCCCAGGTGCTTGGGCACCTACACATGCGTGCAAGACCTGGAAGAAGCTCCTGGTTCCTGGTTTTGGATCAGCCCAGCTGCGGCCACTGCAGCCATTTGAGGAGTGAACCAGCAGACGGAAGACCTCTGTCTGCCTCTATCTGCTTCTGCCTATCTGTAACTCTACCTTTCAAATAAATAAATAAATCTTTCATAAAAATAAAAGTCATGCAAATACCTTGTTCAATGGGGAAAAAGTAAATGGGGTTCCTTTAAAATTTGGAAACGGGGTCTGGCATTATGGTTTAGCAGATTAAGCTTCCACTTGTGATTGTGGCATCCCATATCGGCACTTGTTCCTATCCTGGCTGCTCCACTTCAGAACCAGCTCCCTGCTAATGGCCTGGTGGCCCATGAGTTTGGGCCCTTGCCACTCATGTGGAAGACCCAGATGAACCTCCTAGATCCTGGCTTCAGCCTGGCCCAGCACTGGCTATTGTGAACCAGTAGATGGAAGATCTCTCCCCTCAACCCTGTAACTGACTTTCAAATAGATAAATAAATTGTTTTAAAAAAAATCAGGAACCAGACAAAGATGCCCATTACAAGTGTTTTCTATTCATAGTAGTGGTGATACTTGGTGCTGCAAAACAAGGAAGAGAAATTAAAGATGAAAGATCAAAAAGAATAAAACTTCTCATTTGCTAACACTATGATTATCTATGTAGAAATCCAAAGGAATTAATACATAAAAAACTCAAATTAATGAATTTAGTAACTCTGTAGGATAGAGATCAATGTACCAAAACTACCTGATTTTACAAGGGAGCCACGATGAAAACTCATTTAAAGAAACTTGTAACTGGGGACTCTGCCTAATCACAGATAAGGTGAATCTAATTTGCATTAACATCCAGCTTAGTGTCACTAGAAAATCTGCACAAAATATGAGCTATATTCAGAGTTTATAGAAAATGCACATTATAAAAAACCTGTGCATGGAATTCAAGATTTTCTGCACTAAAATAAATTTACTTTTTAATTCCATTTTCTATGAACTTCATCTTCACAGTTTATGAAAGGCAGAGTGACAGATAGAAAGGGAAAGAGAGGAAGAAAGAGAGAGAGAAAAGATCTTCCATTTGCTGGTTTACTCCCCAAATGGCCACAACAGCCAGGGTTGGGGCAAGCTGAAACCAACAGCCAGGAACTTTATCCAGGTGTCCAATGTGGGTGGCAGGGGCCCAAGCGCTTGGGCCACTTTTCTGCTGCCTTCCCAGGTGCACCAGCAGGAAGCTGGATCAGAAGCAAAGCAGCCCAGACTCTAATCAGTACTCCAATGTGGAATACCAGCACTGCAAGCAGCAGCTTAATCCGCTGCACAATACTTCTTGAAGTGACTTCATATACAGTGTTTTATAGCTTGCAGGATAATTAAAATAGTATATCATTCTAGATAAAACTTTAAGGAAATACAGAATATCATAGATGTTACCAGATTTGGAAGGATTCATCAGATTTAAACAAAAATGAGGAGGGAAAGCTGATGTGCAGTACTAACATCAGGAGAAGACTTTAAGGCAAAAAACAAACAAAAAAAAGCCACCAGATTTTAATAGGTAAAGACAGAGACTGCATAATGAGACACATCTATTTTATCAGCAAAATTTAAATAATAATCTGGCATTACACTGCTCTTTAATTCAATTTATACAAAGCTCTAAATCATATTACTTAGAAATTCTTACAGAAGTGGAAGAAGGAAGGAAGGGGAGAGAGAGAGCAAGAACAGAGAGATGATTATGTGTCCAGCAGGGGAAGAGGTCGTGAACAGAGAGGGGTGCTCAGCGGGCTTCGGACAACTCTTTGTCTCTGGACATGAGCAGTGATTTCATGGGTGTACACCTTATAAATAACATATAAAGCTTTGTATTTTTTATTTATGTGCTTTACTTAATAAAAATGAGATGCTAAAACTGGTGTCTCTCTCTTTTCCCATCAAGAGGGGGCTGGCATTTGGTGCAGCAGTTAAGATGCTGCTTGGGTCACCCAAATCCCAGATCACAGCATCTGGGCTCAAATTTGCTCCAACTGCAACACAGGTGGCTGCTAACAGGTACCCCTGGAAGCAGTAGATTACGACTCAAGTATTTGGGTCCCCAACACCCACAGGGAGACCCTGATTGAATTCTAGGCTCTGACTTCTGCCTGTCCTAAGATAGATAGATAGATAGATAGATAGATCGATCGATCTTTCTGCTTTTCAAATAAATAAATACATATATTTAAAAACTGGCATTTGTATAGCTACAAAAATAACATTTTGCAAAAAAATTATAATTTTTCATTAAAAGGTATTGCAAATACCTAAGTAGAAAAACATGTATATAAACCAATTCAATCCCAATTAGCATATAGGGTCAATGGAACACAAATCAAAACCCATTTGACTTGACAAGTTTATTTTGTAATTTATTTGAAAGAAAAAGAATAGAGTATCAGTCAAGGTTCAAACAGAGAAAGTAGAACCAGAATATATACATGTAGAGAGAGACAGAGAGATGCACTACAGGAATAGGGGCTGGTTAAGCAAGACCCAAGTCATAGAAGAGGCAGCCATGAGCACAGAGGGATTCCATGGGGATGAGCCAAAGCTGTCATCCACAAGTGGATTTCTTCTGTCTTCTGAAGAAAGTGCAGGCCTGCATCTAAGGTCTTCCAACAGATTCAATCAGGCACCACCTCCACCCGTCCATTCCCTGGGTAAACTGACCTATTTAAAGTCACCTGATTAGGGGCTGCATTGCATCTGCAAAATTCTTTTGCAGCAACACCTAGATTAGTGTTTGCACAACTGGGCCAGTATGTTAGCCAAGTCGACAGGTCAAAAAAGCATCATAAATAGACAAGACATATCTACTGAAACAGGCAGACTTGGCCTTCTAGATACCAAGGCTTGTGTTAACACTGCATTAATTAGGACTGTATGGTAGTGAAAAGCAGAGGGTGGTAGTGAAACAAAATACAGAATAAATAGATATACAAAGAAATCTGAAAAATGACCAAGCTAGCCTTGCACACTGCTGAATGAAAGATGAGTTTTCATCAGATTGTACTAGAATTGATTTTCCACATAGAAAATAACAAAAATGGATCCCAACTAACACCATACACACACACACACACACACACACACACACACACAAAGCAAGGAAAGAGAAAGAGTTCAAAAAACAAAACCCTTGCTCCTCCAACATGGGAAATTGGACTTTGTTACATTTTACAAGTAATTTTCCTTGAAATTTGATAAAGATAGAATGAATGCTGACTGTGTGAGAGGTATCAATGCCTTTATAAAAATGATATCTAGTTGACAAATGGTGTCTGGCCTAGGAAGATGAATGAGCCATATATGTCTGGTGGGAAGCTTCCCTGATATTTCCAACTAGGCACTTCCCATGCCAGAACCCAGAGGCAATGACCAGGGTGACAAGGCAAAGTGGTTTCTGTACAGCCTAGATCCTCTAAGTCAGTGTTGTGATAGCTCAGCTGTCACTCCGGGGCTGAAGAATGGCTGCTAGAGTGCTGGATGGACTCCCAGTGAAGGCATATTTGGGGGCCAGTGCTGCGGCACAACGGGTTAAAGCCCCAGCCTGCAGCACCAGCATCCCGTATGGGTGCCATTCAAGTCCCCGCTGCTCCACTTCCTATCCAGCTCTCTGCTATGGCCTGGGAAAGCAGTAGAAGATGGTCCAAGTCCTTGGGTCCCTGCACCCATACGGGAGACCCAGAAGAAGCTCCTGGCTCCTGGCTTCAGATCACCTCAGATCTGGACATTGTGGTCATTTGGGGAGTGAACCACCAGAATGGAAGACTTCTCTCTCTCTCTCTCTCTCTCTCTCTCTCTGGCTTTACCTCTCTCTGTAACTCTTTCAAATAAATAAAATAAATCTTTAAAGAAAAAAAAGGACATATGTGGACGCATTCTGCTGGCATGCCACATGACTTTTCCTGAGCCCTGGTGTGGGTATGGCCCATCCAGATATGAAGCACCCAAGCAGCCAAACATTTGGGTAATGTACACACGCACACACACACACACACACATTCTGCCTGGATTAAAGAAATTGAAATGTTAAAGGCAACTTTTTAAAACATTTAGAAGAGAGTCTAGGGGACTTTGTTTATGATTTCTTAATGCAAACCATGAAGGAAAGTAGCTCTGTGCATGCTATTCCTTAAAGACACTAGAAAAAAAGGGAAAAGACAGTTCACAAACTGGGAGACAACATGACGAAATGTTGCAAACCAGAATACCTACAACACAATAGGATAAATTAACTTTACAGAGTGTGAAAAAAAGGAATAAGAATTGTATAAAAGAGAAGAAAAGAATATATATAATTCCTAAAAAGATGCCCAGTCTCACTGGTTGCAATTTCCATTGCCAATAAAATGCAAACTAATTATTGGATATCATTTCACAAATATAATAGACTCATATTTAAACATATCATCTCACCCCTACTGGACTGATACAAATGTAAACTCTGATAGGACCAGTGGTAATCAAAGATGTACAGCAATTGAAAGTTTTATACATTTTTAATTTGATTATAAATTAACACAACTACTTTGGAAAATATCTTGGTGCACCCTAGTGAACTGGATATGCACATACTCTTCGCCCAGTTATCCTGTTTCCAGAATTATAACCAAGAGCAATCCTTGTACATGTACAACAGAGGCCATGGTCCAGAGTGATCACAGTGGCATCACTCAAAATAGCAAAAAAGTGATGTCTTTATGTCAATCAAGAGTGGAATTAACATTCCATGTTGATACATCCAAGCACAGTGGTGGAAATCAGGTCCAGCTATATATATAAAACAGCAGAAATCTCAATATATGTGTGGGAAAAAGAAGATACAAAAGAACACAGACTATACTCCCATAATAAACAGTTCAAGAACAACTTAACTAAATTATATATTGATTAGTGGTGTGTGTGTGCAAGGTAAAACTTAAAAGGATCAAGAAACAAAAATTCTGGAAAGTAGTCCCCTCTGGAGTCGGGTAAGAAGAGGATCTGATCAGTTAGGCCATACAGAAGAACTCAAAAATACTGGCAATGTTCTGCTTCTTGAGTGGGATGGTGTGTATGTGAGGGCTCATTCTACTCCTATTATTATTCTTTTAAATATGCACATATATAGATTCGTGTGTATTACTTATTTTTAGATATGAAACTAAATTTAGTGGCAGGCATTTGGTGCAGTGCTGAACATGGTGCTTAGGCACCTGCATCCCATATAGGTGTGCCTGGGTTCAAGGCCCAACTCCACTCCCAATTCCAACTTCTTGCTAATGTGCAACCTGGAAGGTGACAGATGATTGCTCAATTAGTTGGGTCCCTGACACCCATGTGGCAGACCACGAATGAGTTGCTGGCACCTGGCTTCAGGGTGTTTCCACCCTGGCTATTTTGGGAATTTCCGGAGAGTCAACAAGCAGATGGGAGCTCACTCTCTCCCCTCCTGCCTTTCAATGTAAATAAAATTAATAATCAAAGAAATAAAAATGGGAGCCAGGCATTGTGGCACAGTGGTTAACTTGCTGCTTGGGATACCCGCATCTCCATATGGAGTGCCTGGGTTGAGTCTCATCTCTGTTTTCAATCTAGCATCCTGTCAATGTGCACTCTGAGAAGCAGTAGTTGATGGCTCAAATACTTAGGTTCAAGTCACCTATGTGGGAGACCCATACAGAGTTCCTGGCTCCTGGCTCCAGTCTGGCCCAGATATGGATGTTGCAGACTAGCACCAGATAAAGGATCTCTCTTTCTTTCTCTCTCTCTCTCTCTCTCTCTCTCTCTCTCTCTCTCTCTCTCTCTCAAAATAAACTTTAAAATAACAACAGCATTTAAAACATACATTTAGGGATAAGGAGTATGTCCGAGAGGAGTTGGATATCACCTGCTGCAGAGATGAGGCTGCCCACTGCATCCTCAGAGGATGCTGGGTGATGGAGGCCCTGCTCATAGTTCAGATCATAGTCCATCCACAAGCTGTTTCTGACTCACTCCTCTTGAGTCTCCCCTCTAAAATCAAGATCTCGGGCCCTGAAGCCAAGGTATACCCATTTCTACTTCCATAGCAACTGGAGTATTTATCTCACACATACCTCATTGTGGAAGGAAGAAACCATTTTGCAAATGATTTGTGCCAAAAGGAAGGTGACACCACAGCACTGACATCATTGTCACTCCCACACCTGTGCAGCCAGCAGACCTCTGCTGGAATATTCCAGGTGGCCAGTTTTCTTCCACTTGGCTCCTTCCAGAAGCCCAGTTACAGCTAATTCTGAAGACATTTCAGGCTTCAAAAGTATTTCAAATCAAGACATTTTGCTGGGGGAGAGCATAAAACGTAAAGCCAACCACTCAGGAGTGTTTGACTTTCACCGGTGAGCGTGTCCTCTGTGTTTCCACAGCCTTCCCACCGCCTGCATAGATTAACTGCCATTCTGTCTGCTTTCCTCTCCAAAAAGCTGCAGGCTGCAGAGGTGGGGAAATAACGCTTAGTCCTAATCCTGAGATGTCTGAAGTGTGACTGATACTTTTATGAAACTCTGCTACAGCACGTGAGAAAAAAAAAAAAAAAAAGAGGCTCAGTTCTGCATTTTGTTGGACTGTTTTCCACTTTTTAGCAAACACCCACCTTCCCAGTATCACATCGGTTCCCAATGCACCTCACTTTGCCTTCCATCTACCTTTAATAAATTTTGGCAAAAGTATAAAAAATAAAAATCACTGGGAATAATACATGCCACTGTCTTCACAAATTAAAAATGTAAGTGGAGAAATTTTAATGGACATATTGAACAAGGTTGATTCAAGAAATTCTAATGAGAACACAGTTTTAGGTTTTTCTCCCCTGTTAGGGATTCAGAAGGACCGTGAAAGATCGTTTCAGGAGGAGCTGCACAAACAGAAATCTCTCTGAAGGTTAATGGTGTCTGTGGTATGGCAGGGGTCACTGGAACACAGACTCCTGTGCTTGTCTAGGAGCCTGTACCTCACCCTCTGCAACTGGGAAACACAGAGAATTTTTTTTTAATTGTATTTAAATACAATTGTATTTATTTTTGGCAGAGAGCGAGCGAGCATCTTTTGATTCACTTCCCAAATGCCCACAATGGTAGGGGCTAGGCTGGTGCCAAATCTGGGAACTGGGAGTTCAATCCAGGTCTTGCACGTGGGTGGCAGGGATCCAACTACTTGAACTCTCACCCTTAATCCCAGAGTCTACATTAGCTGGAAGCTGGAGTCAGGAACTGGAACCAGGAATTGAACCCAGTTACTCCAATATGGGATGTAAGGGTCTTAACTGCTAGGTTAAATGCTTACCCCAAAGGAGTATTTTTAAATTTTCATTTATTTATTTTGAGAGAAGTCAAGCACCTTTCATCTACTGATTCACTGCCCACATGGAGTGAACTGGGAGCTGGGAACTCAACCATGTGGGTGACAGGGACTCAACAACGTGAGCCAGCATCTGCTGCCTCCCGGGAACACGTTAGCAGGAAGCTAGAAGTGGAAGTGGAGCCTGGACTCAAACCTAGGTGTTCTGATGTGGGGTGCAGGCACCCCAAGTGGCAGCTTGACCATTATCCCAAATGCCCAGCCTCACAAGAAGCACTTTTAAGGATGAAACAAAATGAGACTTATTTTGGGAAGCTCCATCTTGGTGGCAGGCTGGAGACTGACTTACAGAGTTTGAAAACTGAACGATGGACACCACGGGGAAGACTGCCTCAAGCCTGAATGAGCATAGAGCCGTGGTAAGAGTTGGGTCCACTGAACAGCTGCTGGGAGTTCACCTATGGTGAAGACTGCAGTAATTAGGGTGGATCCAAAATGCTTCAAAAGGAAAATTAAGATACAATGACTTAAATTATATAGAGTATCTGTCACCCAGAACTCCAAACATGTGTTGTCTACAGCCAGCCATCAGCAGGGGTCAGCCAATGACAGCCTGGAGGCCAAATCCAGGCCACTGCCTATTCTGCAAATAACGATTTATAGAAACCCAGATACACCCACTCATTTCCCTTTTGTCTAAATCTGCTTTTTCTCTGCAACACCTGAGCTGAATAGTGGAACAGATCTGATGGCTGGAAAAGCCTGAAATATTTGCTGTCTGACCCTTTGTGGTCTGGCCCTGGGCTGGAGAAGATAGGTGTGGCTGAGCCTCAGGTCATGCAGCGACCATCCCTCCTGGGTCCAGGGAGGTTACAACAGTCATCATTTCCCAATCATGGGGAAGGGAAAGACAGAATCTCCGTCTGCAGTCTGCCTCACATGTCACCCAACATCACCACCACAGAGGGCCAAGGCAATGCAGTCTCCTGCCTTGGCCATAGCGGCTGAAGCTCAGTCTGGCTCCATTCCATCTACTCTGAGACACACAATTCACTTTCTGACACTCTGAAACTGGGACTCACCTTATAATCACTGCCCGTCTGTACTGAAGTTGTATTTTTCCAGAGTCCATTTTTGTATTTGTTTCTTCAAGCAACCCAGGAATATTCCCAGTATGAGGCTAATCTCTTTGCTTGTGACTTTTGAAACCACTGTATGAATTCAGGACACAAATCCACATGAGTAAAGTTCCAGGTCCAAGTTCTCTAGGGAAATTGCCCTTTTTTGCTGTCTCTACCATTGTGAGACAGGCTTCTCTTCTTGTTACTCTAACCATTTTTTTTTTTTTTGTAGATAAAGGAGCCACTTCTCATTTCTCTTTACCTGAGGCACTCACCTTGGTTTAGGGGTTTCATCTTAGACTTCCAATTCTTGGATTTTTTGTTCTTAGCGATGTGATTAAAACATGGTACATCTTACAGTGATGGTGCCCAAAAGTTAATGTAACTAGAAGAAGAAAGGAGAATGCATTCTATTAGAAGGGTTAGTAGTCTCTCCTCCCTATTCCACCATCTTGGTGTCGCTCCAGTCTCTCCAGATGTTAAAATATACAGTAGGGGGTGGGCATTTGGCCTAACATCTAAGACACTCATTAAGACATCTACCTCCCACATCAGAGTGCCTGGGATTGATACTTGGCTCCAGCTCCTGACTCCAACTTCCTGCTAATGCAGACTCCAGAGGGCAGCAGTGATAGCTCAAGTGATTGAGCTGCCACTCACACTGGGGGACCTGGATTGTGCTCCTAGCTCCCAGCTTCAGCAGAGCCCAGCCCCAGCTGTTGTGGGCATTTGAGGAGTGAACCAGCAGATGGGAGCTCGCTCGCTCGGTCTTTCTCTCTCCTCTCTCTCTCTCTCATACATAAAAGCTTTTTAAAACTCCACAAGGATTAAGTAAGTTTGAATAATGTTTTGGAGCTACTGTACTGAGATCCCTGAGGCACATACTTGAACTATAAACTGTCTTCCCAGGTGTGTATGGGGGCAGTCTGAGTTCACTGCTGAATGTTTGTTGCACTAAGCAGAGTATGGAAGGGTGGAGCAACATGGAATTGCTCCAGATCTTATAGGAGCAACAGTGCCAACAACTCCCCTTCTCCTCCCTTCTTGCATACAGCCACATCCTCTACAACAACTGAACAGAAATGTAAAGTATCAGTCGGAGGGTTCTGCAAACATTTTGTCTACCCACAAGGGTCACATATCTCCATGGATTTGAGTGGGAGGTGATGAGGGCATGAAGCTGGATATGGTGATGGGGTTGAAGGAGGTAAGGTGGCAGAAGGTAGAGACAGGGGACTGTGGCCAACCTTCTTTCTGGCTGGGATACTTTGGTGCATGGTGGTGGTGCTGTTAACAGAAAACCCATACTCAATAAAAGTGAGCAGATTTGGGGAGCTAAGTAAGGAGAAAACTTGACTATTTGGGAACAGATTCTCTTCAAAGTATCAACTCATTCAACCAGAAAAGGAAGAAAATGCAACCTCTAAACATGGCAAGGAAACAACTTTTATTTACATTTTAAAAAACCATTCAATAATTAGTTGGGGATGGATGAAGGGAAGACGAGAGCTTGAAGTATGAATACCAAACAGTGGGCCAGGGCTAGCCAAGGCCTCCAATGTCTAAGTATGTTACACAACATTCATCTGTTGTTCTACTCCTTCATAGAACCTGATAACAAATAGCACTACAGTTTTCCTGATATAGACCTGGTGCTCAGATTCTGAGTGTATAACTTGTCAAGGATGATCATCATTTTCACAATCATCATATGACGAACCTAGTAAATATTAGTTGACTGACAAACTTCAACTGCATAATAAGGAGCTTTCTGAACCTAGGTCACAATGCTTGCTACCAGTCAGACTGCTCACCTGGCTGACAGCTGCTCTTGTTTTTATTAGTACCATGTCTCTTCTTGGTGTTCAGAATGTCTCCCACCATTTAAATTCCTTCAAGTGTCTCTTCTTTCCTTCTCTTCTCTTACGTTTCTTCCCATCTTTCAACCTTGGTTCTATAGCCCTCTCTTGATCTACTGCATCTTATTCTTCTCCTACAAATGACCTAAAACTAATTACAAGTCAAGAAATTAGCACAGAAAAAAAACAACATAACAAAACTTGAAGCATCAACACAAAACAAAACAAAAAGGGTTCAGGGACAGGTGCTTGGAGCAGCAGTTGAGATACTGCTTTGGAAGCCTATGTCCCATGTTGGAGTACCTGCATTTAAGACTCAGCTCCACACTTGATTGCAGATCCTGCTGGTGCACACCAGGGAGGCAGTGGGTGACTGCTCAGCTCACTGGGTCCCTGCCACTCTTATGGGATACCTAGATTGAGTTCCAAGCATTTTGAATTACCTAGTTGGTCCCTGCCACTCATATGGGATACATAGATTGAGTTACAGGGTATTTTGGGGGTGAATTAGTATATTGGAGTCTTCCAGTCTCTCCAGTAAATCAAATAAATGAATCAAGTTTTAAAAGAAAATATTTTTTCAAAAATTAAGAGAATAAAGACTCATCCACTTTACAGTTCACATAAATCAAGTTTAATTTTTCAAATAGAAACAAACTTAAATTAGGGAAGATGTCTTCCCAGACAGCAATATACAACCATGGTAAGCTGGAGACTTATTAGCATGGGATTGATATTACAGCACGGTTGTAATCATTTCTGGCTACATAAACATTTTTGCTAGAGTGTACCTGTTTTACTCCTCTCTTTTATGCCTTTTGAAGAGAGAATTTTCTCCTCAATCATGATGGCTGCTGTTGACTTCCTTCACAATATCTTATCACATCTTCTGTTCCAAGCATGAACACCAACACACAGTGAATATTTGCATAATGTGTTGTTATAGGATAAGAAAAGATTTTAATCCATTTACTGGGGCAGCAGTCAACAGAATTCCTCAGAGAAGTCCCAGTGCTCATAACCAGCTCTGGGATGCACGATTGTGCAGAGGAAAGTGGCTATTTGTTTTTATAAAGTATCTTGCCACAGAATGAAAATGGCACAAATCTATTTACCCTGCCAAGTCAACTGTTTTGGTGGGGAGAGGGCTAGGGATGATTAGCACTATTTTAACCTTTTGTGCATAAAGCACAACAATTTTATTTGATATTGTTTGATGAGCACATAAAATGTAATCATGTATGTATGATTAAAATTAAAGAGGTCCTGCCTTTTGTGATTTTTTAACAGAATGAAAGAATTATTTTCCCATTCTTCAGGCATATTTCAAGCTGAAATGTTAAAAGCATATATTGTATGTTTCTAAATTAATGATGATGAAGAAACTAGAAGGTAGGAAATCAAGGAACTATGGGGTCAGTCAACATATATCATTCTGCAAAAGTGTTTTTTAAAAAAATTCTCTAGACAAAGTAAAATCATCCTCTCTCTCCAGCCTTTAGATTAATAGTTTAGAAATTATTAACAACAAAATCCATTATCATGGTCCTACAAAGGTGAAGGCCTTCATTGGGTCAGAAATTGAGATGTAGGGGCCAGTGTTGTGGCACAAACTGCCACTTGTGACATGGGCACCCCACGTGAGTGCCAGTTCAAGTCTCTGCTACTCTACTTCTGATCCAGCTCTCCGCCAATGTGGCCTGGAAAGGCAATGGAAGATGGCCTAAGTGCTTGGGCCCCTATTACCTATGTGGGAGACTTGGATGGAGTTCTAGACTCCTGGCTTCTGCCTGGCCCAGCCCTGGTGTCTGTGGCTTTGGGGGGAGTGAACTAGCAGATAAAAGATAGTGCTCTCTCCTGCGCTCGCTTGCTCGCTCTCTCACTCTCTCTCTCCATCTCCCTATCTCTTTAATTCTGCCTTTCAAATAAATAAATAAATCTTTGAAAAAAAGAAGAGAAAGAAAGCAGGATATGGAACAATCAGAAGGAAGGCAAAAATTCAAACTATGTGCTTTGGGCACACATGGACAAGTTAGGGCATTTGCAGTCAGTATATAGTTAACACTAATAAATCAGTGATTCCTAATCTCTTGTCAAAACACACGATAAACACTAGTAAAAATGAGTTTTAAAAAACAGAAGCTTAGAAATTACTTAAAATTGAATGAGTGTTCAGAAAACAATCAGATCACTAGAGTAAACTAACACACGAGGATGCTGTGGTATGCAGCCCAGTTCCATTTCTGAATTAAAGTGTTTATCACACAGCTGCTCAGTGAGCTGGCTGCTGATGGATCTTCCTGAGTTCCTTCCCAGGAACTGCACTCCACCAAGGCAGTTGCCTCACCAAGTTTCTGTGTTCGTGTGTGTGTGTGTGTGTATGTGTGTGTGCCCCTTCCAGTGGAATGTCATAACTGGCGGTAGGGCACAAAGACATTCCATATTCAATCCTGCTTCTCTCATTCCAGCAAGTGTTGCTGAGAGTACTACCCAGTCGACCTACGTGCAGACCTGGCTGGGAATGTCTACCACCTCAGAATGTATTTCCCAGGGACTCAACTTATAACAATAGAAAGAAAGGACCAAAAGTAAATTCATTTCTTGAATAAGTTTTATGTAGAAATAAGGAAACAATTTCCCTCTTTGCCACTCAGAGATTGTAGAGAAAACATTTAAGAGAGTTAAAACTGAGGAATCTGCAAGGATTTAGAAATGATGCCTTTATATTTGTTTAGTCCCCAAAAATGTTGTGTTGAGAATCTAGAAAGCAGAGAAGTTTATCACAGCCACAACACTGGAAAATCCCCGATTTCTTGAGGGAGACTCTATTCTGCCTGAAATGCTGTCCACCTAAAAAGCATGCAGTGATCTCTAGTGATCAAGTATGCTTGATGCTTAGATGTAACAGGGAAACCCCATCTGATCACATTGTCAAGTGGCAATGAAAACAGAGATCTCTACAGAAAATACTACAGATCTGGTGAGGGTGAGGTTTTACGTTAAATCTTTAATAGGGACGAGAAAAGGCACATGTGATTCTTGTTCCAACATACTTTCTTCTAAAAGTACAGCAGACACTATGAAACTCTATTTCCACTTCAAGTGTTAATTTTCACAATATGCAAATTTCTTACCTCTTGCTTTGTAATTAATATGTCTGATTTACAAACACAACCTCCCTCTCATCACAGCCCCTTCCTCACTCCATCAACACAGACAACTCATTATTGTTCCTCTCTAGATAAAAGAGATTCTTCCAACACCACCAATCAGTTGAGTCTCACCATAGATGCTAATGAACTGGTGAGAATAGTCCTGGAGGACCCATTATCTTCTTTCATTCTTACTCAGTTTGGCTCCTCCCTCTTTGTGTCCCACCACACTTAATGGCCAGTGGTGTACGCTCAACTTGGGGAAACCAGTCAAGAGCTAGACTGGAGAAGCTTGTACTTTCTGCCTCTCTCCCATTGCCACCCCCAGTAGCATCTGAGCTGAGAAGCTCTATGAATACTGGGGATGGGGTTACTGTTGGGAGAGGCCATTGGCAAAGTTAGCAGAGCTGGTCTCAAGCACAAGAACTGCAACTGAGGGCACGTCGATCATCTCCCATGCCTCGATTTCCTCATCATTCAAATGTGGATAACGCCACTCAGCCTCTAGTATTGTGAAAATAAAACTGAACTGAGCAGGTGCACGCACTGCAGCCTGGAGAGTGCCAGTTGCATCATAGTGGTCACTCAGGAAAAGAGCTATGATAAGGTCTCATTGGATTGATGATAAAGCCATTCAATTCCGTTTGGTGGGAGATGGACTCAGAGAACCTAACAGAGAGAGTGTGAAAGGAGAATTATCCTAACCAGACAGTAGAGAAAGCTGGATCCTTGTAAAATGACCTGGTCAGCCTTTTATTTTGGTTTTGCCCTCAGCTTTGTCCTGGATCAACTTCAGGCCCCCAATTTTCAACCTAACGATACATGTTCACAGGATGCTATGGAAAAAGTGCCTTCTTGAGTTGAGATGCACTCACAAAAGTCATAAAGGCACTGAGACTGTGGTAGGAGATTTCTGAGAGAGGGAGCTGTCCACAGAGTCAAATGCAGCAGCAAGGTCTAGAAGACAAGAGCCAGATCCTTGTCCATTGGGTGTGGCAACACTGAGGTCTGCTGACCTGACCAGACTATTTCCCAGGGTGTGGTGTACTGGAGGCAGAGTCTCAACAGTTATAGGTGGAGGAGTGTTTGGAAATTTAGAAGTGGGGAGCACAAGACCTGTTTTTCAATAACCTTGGGGAAGAACAAGGGAGACAGCTATGAAGGGCACTTAAACTGAACATCAAAGTTCTTCGCTCGATTAGGATGGGATTCAAGTTTATATAAGTGGCTAAAGATATGGAGCAAAGTGGCTCTCCAATGGAGGAAGCTGTGAAAGCAAAAGGATCAGCGAGTAGCTGGAAGTGGGAGTTGCAACAGTAAAGTAAGGTATAGGGAAAGAAGTGTCCAGCATAGGCCTGGCATGGATCACTTAGTGGGGAACAGAAACTGGTGATGCACTTGTGACAGCCTGAATTTTCCTCCAAAGAAGACTGGCATTCAAACAGTATTGAAATGGGCTGCCTGCAGCATTTTACAAACCTTGCATCTCTTCCTGACAAAGAGTTTCAATTATGCAGCCCACACTCATGCAGTGCTGATGCTCAGCCAGGCCTATAACAGGAGTGGGACAGATGAGGGCTCCTGAGCAGTGTGAGAAGGGGATGTACCCAAGAATGTGTTGCAAAGCATCCCGATGCTGGCCGAGCAGCGTTGGTGGCAAAAAAGTAACAGGTTTCACCTATTGACTGAAGAAATCCCGGCAAACCTCATTTGTACAGGGCCAGATAGTAAATATTTCCAGTTTTTAAGGTCATTTGGTCTGTGTACATCAAAAACATGGGCTTGGCCAGGTTCCAAGAAAACTTTACAGTCAGTGGATCATTGTTTAGTGATCCATTGACTTTTTTTTTTTTTTTAACAGGCAGAGTGGACAGAGAGAGAGAGAGAGCGAAAGGTCTTCCTTTTGCCATTGGTTCACCCTCCAATGGCCAACGCAGCTGGCGCGCTGTGGCCGGCGCACCGCGCTGATCGGACAGGAGCCAGGTGCTTCTCCTGGTCTCCCATGTGGGTGCAGGGCCCAAGCACCTGGGCCATCCTCCACTGCACTCCCTGGCCATAGCAGAGAGCTGGCCTGGAAGAGGGGCAACCGGGACAGAATCCAGCGCCCCGACCGGGACTAGAATCTGGTGTGCCAGCGCTGCAGGCAGAGGATTAGCCTAGTGAGCCGCGGCGCCGGCCTAGTGATCCATTGACTTAATAATTTTAGTAAGAATGCTTTCAATGAAATTTAATGTCCTCAAAGCAAATCATGGCTCATAAAGGGGCATCATTTAAATAACAAGCACAACATTAAACATGTCCTAATAATGCACAAATTATTTCAAAATTATGAATGGTGAATGATTATTATTACTCAGATATCTAGGAAAATACTTTTATGATATATGTGTAATTTTTCTGTAGACACTAGAAAGTGATACTTTTTAAATTTAGGTACTTATCTCATATTAATATATATTTAAATTATGTATTGATCTATACATAACTATATGTTTCTAACAAGGACAAGGAGGGGGTTTGGGGAGACATTCAAATAAGCCAACTTCAGTCTCCTGAGGACACTAGTTGATTGTTGTGCTCCATGAAAAACACAGGTGATGTCTGGGCTCCTGAGGTTGGGAAGACTTCCTCCAGCAGCCCAGGTGTAAGGGCGGATTGTGGGTTTGCAGATCTGGGGCCTGCACAGCAGGCACAGACACACAGAAGAGCAAGACTTGTTCCTGCTCATTGGAAGCCCACAGTGTGTGGGCTGACATGCCACGGGGCAAGTCAGGAAGCGTTAATGTATTCTAACCACATCTGGCCATCAGCTCTTCCAGCTGTCCCCTTGGGCATTCACCCACAGGTAAGCATAGTTTCTACTTCTATTTGCATTTCCTCCTGTTCCCATTAGCTTGTCTATGAGGAGTCTTCAAAACATTCATGGAAAATGTGCATTATCTTTCAATTTCTGTTTTTCTGCATACGTTAACAAGAAGGGCCTGGAGGTCACCACATGGCTAAAAAGACCTAACTGCCCTAATGCCTACATTTGGAGCCACTGAGCACAGGTTTCAGGACACCAAAACATGCTGGCGATCATTGAAAACCTTCCAGGTACTATATTTGTCATCTAGTTTTCTAGAAAGTACTGAAATAGGTACTATTTCCAGTTTACAGATGAGTTGACTCAGACTTGGGGAAATTAAAGAAAATCTCTCAAGGAAGTGGCATTCAGTAAATGCCATAGCTAGAATTTGAACCCAGCTCTCAACTCCAAAGTTTCTGCTTCTTCCAATACGGTAATCAGGGGTTCTCTAGGCAGGGTTCCTCAGCTAGGGGTAGTACCATTAGCTCTTGGGAATCTGTTAGAAATGCAAATTCTTGGGTCTCAACCCAGACCTTCTGAATCAGACTCTGGAAGTGGGGCCCGGGAATCTGATTTACCATGGCCACCAGGTGATGGAGATACAAACAAGTTAGGAACTAGCACACAAGATTTACCATGGCCACCAGGTGATGGAGATACAAACGAGTTAGGAACTAGCACACAAGATTGCCTTCAAGACGAGGATATTGTGCATGCCAGGTCGTATGATACCGAGCCAGACAGGCTCTGTCACACCAAGGAGCCCAAACACACTGAAGGAGCTTAAGGTGGACACAGGGCAGCCAGAGAACTGATTTTTCTGTCCCTCCCACTGTGCTAGTTTTTAAAGAGTAAGGCAGTGCTATCATGAGTAGCTAGGAATAGAGGAAAAGAATCACTTCAAAGCTTCATATTTGGTTGTTGACACTTTTTTTTTTTTCTAAAAAACCTATGCACTACATGGATTTGCTAGATTTCAGATGTGGAATATAAGGTTAGGTCATTTGCCCAGGGTCAAGTTACCATAGGTGAAAACTCCTAGTTTTCCAAAGGATTGCTTCTACACAAATCCCAAGGGTATAACTTTAGACATGGGCGCACACTGAAATGAACACAGGAAGGGAACGGGGAGGCCATCAACAGCCAGCTGGCGCCTCACCTCACTGGTAATTTTTCTACACTGCACACCTTTCGGGTGTCAGGTAAGAACTTAACATAGACAAGGGTACTTAACACTCATCAGAGCGCTCTAAAATGCCTCTCCAGGTGCATCTGCCATCACACATGCAAAAAGAGGCACAGGTGGAGCAGGACAACTCCCCTGGCCATCTATGGCAATGCTCCTGACTTGCAGACATTAGCAAATGATTAAAACCAGGAGCAACCACAATCTAACAGACCCAGCCCACAGCTGGTTCTCGAAACTTCCCAACTAACGCCGAAACTCACCCCACCCATTATGCCTCTGGGCCAGTGGGCAGGACTAAAATTCAGGAAGAACACTCAATGCCCAGACAAGTAAGTGTGTTGTTTTGTTTTTCCAAGCAGTGCTGAGCGAGGTTTAAACAAACAAGCACTCACACCTACAGCCGAGGAAGGGCGGGAAGCAGCAGCCAGGTCTGTGAACGTGAACACAGGACACTTGGGATCCAGACAGGACTAAATCGTCTCGCAGGAGAGCCCATTTCCCACGACTACTTTCTTTAGATGCTTAGTGAAGGGCTGTTCACGGGGTACTTGGGCAACTTTTGGCAAGCTGTTTTTTTAAAACAATAAAACCTCATTATGATTTGTGAACGTACAAAAAGAGAAGCATTTATAGACTGAAGTCTCCGTGTGGGGTATCACCATTACACTCCACCACACACGAGCATTTTGAAACAGGAAAACTGCCTAACACCTTCTTTTCTATGACCAGGGTGGGACAGCCAATTTCAAATAAAATTAAGCACTGCTCAGTCACACAAGGTTTTTCCTCTTCCTGTTTTCTACTTCTTTGGATAAAAAGATAGATCCTACATGGGATCAATCATTATTTGTCAAATCTTTCAAGATAATGCTTTTTAAAAGGAGGATTTTTAAATAATAAATCATGAGTCACCTTTCTTATTCCCCCCAAAATGCATGAAGCTCAAGTTGTAGCCCCACAGATTTCCAAGGGTTCATTATCTGTTTTTCTCCAAGGGTAGGCTATTAAAGGTAGTGAGGATTAAAAAAAAAAATCATTCCTAACTAATTAGCTCACTCTAGAGCTAAGTGCCAATTTTTGAAACATGTTCATGCTGTCTCAGGGAGTCAGTTACTAAACTGTCACGTTGTTAATGTTGAAAGCCTGTCAATCTTTTCTGGTCACCCATTAACCAACTAAGTTATCGCCCAAGTTTCATGGTTTGTACATAGTTTGAGATGCTAGAGCAAAGACCCCAGGAACATTTCCATAACACCTAACCACAGGATCACGTGGCCATAGAGTGAAGACTGGCTGGTGGGAAGGCTGGAAGGTATAGAGTCAAGGCATTCGAAACCACAACTAGACACAAAGGCAGGCCCAACTCTGCATCAATTATGCACACCAGTCTTTGTCCCGATTCTGGGCCTGTATCACCTCAGTAAGTTAGAACAGAACCATTATTTCCATCATAAATCCAACTCTCGACATAATAACAGCTCTCACAGTATTTGGGCTGGGGTAGAGCAGCAACACAAAATAAAGGAATGGAGATCACAGACCAGTCCATGGGCGCAAGAATTTCAATTCCAAATCTGTCATGGTTTGATCTGAAACTACTTGAGTCTACTTTCCTTCGCAAATGGAGATGCCACGATCTACCTCTTAAGGTTGTTCTGGAATACGACTGTGCTCAGTTCGCTCACATTTATTGGGTGAAGCATAACAGTAAATGCTGAGAATGACCATTGTAACCGTACAGAACGGCAACTTATTTCCCGTTTATCAGTTACATTTTGATGTCTCAAAAGGAACGTGAACCAACCCAATCAGATTCTTCCCCAGTCAGAACTCAGGCCCTTTGTCTAAAATCAACGCCTGTTAGTGAGTGACTGTCCCTCTCACAGTTTAACTTTACATTGTCCTTCTATCCAACTGGCAGGCACAAAAATTCCTCCCAACCTTCCACACATCCTGCAGAACAAAAGTACCCAGATCAGGTTCTTCTGGTTGGTTTCCCTTTGCTGCCAGCTCTCTGCTTTTTAAAGAAAAAAAAAAAAAAGCAGCAAAATGGCAATGCAGTCTTCACTCCCCAAATCCGGTTGCACTTCATTTTGTTCAGTAGCTTTTTCTCTGTGGACATTTCCCGGTATCCTATACCTACTTGTTCCTTCTGATGCATAAAAGGCCTCACCGGCCTCACTTTGACTGAAAGCAGAACACAACAAAGGTAAAAAAGGAGAAAGGTACGAAATTCTGAGGTGACAGAAAGTAAGCACCATACACCAAAACCTAGAAGACTGAGGAGATGAGAAAGAAGGGGGCATGGAGGGAGGAGTCTCTTTTCTTAGCTGTTTAATGGTTTCTTGGTAGAAACCAGTTTTACCTTGAAGATAGCTGTCAGAAGTCCAGTTAAAATTAGGGGATTAACATGAGACCACCGGTAACCTCACCATTGAGCAAGTCTACCAAATTAATATTTCCCTTGTCCATTACATAACCCACGGATTGATATAAAACAATAAGGTGGGGGCCGGTGCTGTGGCGTAGTGGGTTAATCCTCTGCCTGCGGCACCGGCATCCCATATGAGCGCTGGTTCTAGTCCTGGCTGCTCCTCTTCCCATCCAGCTCTCTGCTATGGCCTGGGAAAGCAGTGGAGGATGGCCCAAGTCCTTGGGCCCCTGCACCTGCATGGAAGACCCAGAAGAAGCTCCAGGCTCCTAACTTCAGATGGGTGCAGCTCTGGCTATTGTGGCCATTTGGGGAATGAACCAGCAGAGGGAAGACCTTTCTCTCTTTCTCTCCCTCTCACTGTCTGTAACTCTACCTCTCAAATAAATAAATAAATCTTAAAAAAAAAAAAAACAATAAGGTGAAACATTTTGTGTCCTCATTCCTGAGAACACTGCCCATCTACTTACATAACTGTTGGCTAATAGCAGTAACGGCAGAGCTGCCAGTAACACTATCATGACTGTAATAGCAACAAGACCTGTAATAATGGCAACCATCCACTTCCTGAGGCCCACTTACTCATCACTTTAACCTGGTAAGACATATTGTATTATTACCCCATTTCACAGATGAAGGATTTGAGGCTCAGGGAAGTTAAATAGCTTACTCAATCCCATGTGGCAGGACCAGGATTCAAACCTACATCCATATACAAATGGTTCCAACAACATGCTATGTTGAATATCTAAAATCTCAACGGAGAGCCAGCTCTGTGGCATAACAGGTAAAGCCATGACGCCGGTGCTGGCATCCCTAATAGGCGCCAGTTCAAGTCCCGGCTGCTCTACTTCTGATCCAGCTCTCTACTATGTCCTGGGAAAGCAGAAGATGGCCCAAGTGCTAGGCTCCTGCAACCACGTGGGAGACCCGGAAAAAACTCCAGGTTCCTGGCTTCAACCTGGAAGAAGCTCCAGGCTCCTGGCTTCAGATTTGCCCAGCTCCAGCTGTTGAGGACATTTGAGGAGTGAACCAGCAGATGGGAGACTTTCTCTCTGCCTCTGCCACTCCGTCTTTCAAATCAATCAATCTTGAAAATAATTATTATTTTTTTTTAAATTTCAACTCTGAAATGCTGTTTTAAAGGGCAGACTTTTTCTGATTCCTGGGAACTTTCTGGTAAATTATTTAATCATGTGGACATCTTCTTAGGGATGTTCACATTTTAAGACACAATTTGGGGGACTTTGTTGGTAACTGATGGTGACTGGTCTAATATTCTACATTCACATGTTTAGAACTTTCCTTCATAAAAAGTTGATTTTTTTAATTGGCTCTTGGGAAAGTTAGATGAAGTCAACAGTAATTGGTGAAGTGAGATTTCAACTCCCTGAAGACGTCACTGAGTTGCCATATCCCTGACTGCCTTCTATTAACATTTCCAGTGCACACACAGTACCTTGCTAAAAAGTGTTTGTGCAGCCTTACCACATACCAGCTGGTGCACCCTGAGCAGAGTGTGGGTCAGTATTACAAGGGGAGTACTGGGTGTGCAGACCAACTTTCTGACACAGAAAATATTTTTCCCAGCCTCCACTGCTTCATTAAGTGTGTCTTTGTGGGTGTGGCCATTCTCACAAGCAACGGCCAATGGGCTGCAGTGCAAGGCTGGTGTTGAGTTTATCCACCTTGCTTCCCCTCTCGTCTAGGAGGTTTTCAGACAGGAAGATAGGGTTGGTCAGGCCCATTGTTGCAAACATTTCAGAAATAAACCAAATTACAGGAAAATATTGTCTGGTAATTTCTTACTGGTCTCTTTCACATCATCAATGACTTATTTCTCCACCTCAACTTTGTCTATTTTATCCACTGAAGCATAATTTGCCTTTTAAAAGAAAATAAAAGGCTAAGAAGAAAAGTGGGCAAACAGGTCCTACTAACATCCTTTCCTGCTTTTATCTGTCACTCCCACAAGACAAACAGGCAGCCAGACACTGCACTCCTCCCTTTCCTAAAGGAAGGGCAGACAGAGGAGGGGCGGTGGCTATCAGTGCCATGTAACCTTGTCCCCTGAAGGTCAGGAACTCTTGACAAGGCTCACAAAGGAAAGGGTTTTGTGTGTGTGTGTTTGTTTGTGTTTATAATTAAGTTTCTCTTTTAACTATAAAAGAGGCCGTCTTGAAGAAGGTTATGTTCTCCAGTTGGGACTGTTTTGTTGAAGCTGTTTTCACGGTGATGCTTAAGTTTGGCTCCAGCATCCTCAAGTCCATGAGCACTACAGTGTCAAGGAACATATAATATTAACATGAAACAGAATCCCAGAACTGAAAACCAAAATGCAACCCAACCAATCAGTCAACCAACCAATCAGGTGAATGTGAAATAAAGGAGACTGGCTAAAGGAAGCAAATAATTAGGTTCCTAAGACCTAATTTTCATGTTGCTTAACTAGAAAAATTTAAACACTCCCACCAGAGTCATGAAAAACTGAGATGTAAAGAGGGGGCTTTATGGCCAGCACCACGGCTCACTTGGCTAATCCTCCACCTGCAGCGCTGGCACCCCAGGTTCTAGTCCCGGTTGGGGTGCCGGGTACTAGTCCTGGTTGCTCCTCTTCCAGTCTAGCTCTCTGCTGTGGCCTGGGAGGGCAGTGGAGGATGGCCCAAGTGCTTGGGTCCCTGAACCCGCATGGGAGACCAGGAGGAAGCAGCCGGCTCCTGGCTTCGGATCAGCGCAGTGCCGGCCATAGTGGCCATTAGGGGAGTGAATCAATGGAAGGAAGACCTCTCTCTGTCTAATTCTGCAAAAAAATAAAAAAAGAGGGGGCTTTATATGAAAATGAATAAACACAGAAACAGCATGCAAGTTCTGTTTTTTCTTAGGTGTTAATATATGTCTCCTTAAAACTTATCTGCTGATCTGTACCAGTGTATGAGTAGTAACACCACCATTATAAGCTTAAAATAGAAGAGTGTGTCAAAATCTTACAGAGGAGAAAAGAAAATGGATATCCACAGATTAAAAAGTAAAGAACAAGGGCTGGTGCTGTGGTGCAGCGCCAGAATCCCATATGGGTGCTGGTTTGAGTCCCGGCTGCTCCACTTCAATTCAGCTCCCTGCTAATGGCTTGGGGAAGCAGTAAAAGATGGCCCAAGTTCTTGGCCCCCTGCACCCAAATCGGAGACCTGGAAGAAGCTCCTGGCTTTGGATCAGTTCAACTCTGGCCATTGCAGCCATCTGGGGAGTAAACCAGTGGATAGAAAATCCCACTCTCTCTCTGTAACTCTGTCAAATAAATAAAATAAATCTTTAAAATAAAAAGAACAAAACTGACCAGCTGAACACACTTAAGAGTCACATACATTCAGCTCGATAGTCTTAAAAAAACATACATGTAGGAGCTAGGGTTGTGGTGTAGCTGGTAAACCTGTAGCCTGAGACATGGGCATCCCATGCGGATGTCCATTGCAGCCATCTTGGGGAGTGAACCAACAGATGGAAGATCTCTGTCTCCCTCTCAATACAACTCTTTCAAAACAAATAAATTTTTTTTTAAAAGTGCATACATATACACACTCTAAAAAGCTAAGTGATAATAATAATAAGTAAATGCACAGAAGTAAAAGAAATCCCATCAGGGTCACTGAAAACAGGTTTCCCAGGAGTTCGCTTGAGCAGACAGCCACAACCCAAGCTTAACAAGCCAGAGGTGAAGGCAGTTCTGGGTTCTGCCCCATGTGAATACAAGTCCCATAGGAGCTAACTTAAAATTAATCATGATTTTGGTATTTAATGGATGGGAGCACATTTTGAAGGAATTTCAATACCTGTTATCATTTGAACATCCAGCATAATAATTAATTCTCAAAAGCTGTAGGGCCAATGTTCAGAGTGAGTTTATTTCAAGGAGGAGGGGAAATAAAAACCAACATGATTTTCTCAGACACCACAGAGTGACTGGCAATTTCATTTCTTTTATCACAGCATACAAAAAAGGAATCAACAGAAACACACCAACACATGTCCCCATGCCCCTTAAATTAGCTACTTTGTTATACTTTGATTCAAATTCTATTTACAAATTAAATTGCACTTAAAGATAGCAACATTTTTTAGGGTAGTAGGTTATTTTGCTTTATTATGGTCTTATATCTGGATATAAAACTTTTAAAGCTTTCTTCAGTAAAAATCATACTTTCTTTTGCAGCACATAATTCATTTATCCACTGAATTTCTGAGCCAGTTTTCTTTTTGTGCTTTTCGGCTCTACTTTATTACACAAATGGCGCACATCTTCAGAGTAGGCACAGTCTTGACACTGCACTTGAGACTTCCTTGCATTAAGTGTAAGAAATGGAATATTAAGCAGCCCAATCCTTTGGTTCATCTTTTTTGAAAAAAAAAAAAATCAACTTATATAATTTACAAATTGATGGTAATTCACCTTTTTGGTTAAAAACAAATCCACTAGGTAGATTACTGATTAAAATGCAACACTGCTTTAAAAGTACCACATACCCAGTTTCATCTCATTGCCCAAAGATGCCACTGCTTACAGCTAGTTTGACATGATACACGATACAGTAAGGCACAGTGGATGGTACACATGAAAACAAATACTTTAGGACTCGTCTGCTTTTCTGCACAAACACTAAAATATGTACCGTTTTCAAGATAAAATTACAACAAAAAATACATATTTTTGTTATGAAATACCTATACAAAAGTTTAAAATTTACACCATCTGAGCTGCCAAAAGAGATTTAAAAAGTATCAATTTTCCCCACATGTTAAAACTACCTCTCATCAGTAGGTCCAAGAGAACTTGGGTTCAAAATGTCCCAGCACTTAATGGAAGGGAGGAGGATAAAAATTCCCCATCCTGCTTTTCCTTCCCCAACATAAGACAAAAACAAAGGTCAGATGTTTACAGTAGTGTATTCTACTTATGACAAACAACTAAAATTTTAAAAGAAAAAAACAAAACTGCGCAGGGAGATACTGTGCAATCACTGGCTGAGGGGTGAGTAAGGCACTTCCTGGAGGAGATGGTGTCCTGACACTGGACACAGGCGAGGACGGCGATGGCGGCGGCTAGCAGGTGCGGTGAACAGAGGGTTGTGTGAGGCCCTCAGGAGCAGAGTGGAACACCTCAGACAGCAGGGGGAGACACAGGAGGTAAAACCTGGAGGCGCAACTCTACACAGAAGTGGTCACTCTATCAATGGCGTGATTGACCTCATTTTTGTTTGAATCCAGTCCTTTAGCAGCATTCATATCATTCCGTAAATTCTCCACTGTCTTTTTCATGTTCCTTAACTCCCCGGGGTGTGGAGTGGCTCTCCTTAGAAGTGTCCGCTAAAAAACAAACAGCAGAGTGAGGGTTTTTTTTTTGTTTTGTTTTGTTCCATGGCTTTTTCAAAATATGCAGTTTCAAGGCATTCACATTCCAATACAAATCTTACCTTTTTGGAATTGAATTAGAATGTGTGGAAAAGCTGTGTTTGGAGCTGTGTGCATATATCAACTGCTCCCTGCCTGTAGTTAATGGAAGATGAAAAGTGTCTCATGTAACTCACCAGACAGTCATGACGGAAAGATGACTTTGAGGATGAAAGAATACTATTTAAACTTACAAGGCTGGTGTCAAGTAAAAATAAGATTCCATAACCATTAATTAAAAAAAAAACACTGAAGATATATTCATGGGATGTGGAGGAAGAAAAAGTAAAGGAGTAAATAGAAAATCTTAAATTACAGTCACCATAATGATTTCCCAAAGTGGTTCTGGCTTCCTTCAACCCTCAAGGCATGGGAGTTGGAGAAAAAGGGAGGCATGAGAAATGTCTTTTCTTATTTTGCTGTTGTGTGTGCTATTTACATGACCTACTGATGAAAGTTCACATTTATCTAATACAGACAGACAGCAAGGCCGGATGTGAACAAACAGGGTATGGGCTTTAAAATACTGCAGGATTCAATATGATATGTGGTCTTTAGCTCAAGGAACAGCACTACATTCTAAGAGTTTCAGGGGAGTCAAACCAGGTTAACAAAATACTGGAAGGCACTAATGAGGCAATGAAGAAATGGGTGAAGTCATCTCACTACAGCAAGCCTTGAGGGAAGCAATAAGGAGTCACTGATGCTGAGGTTACTTTGTCAACCCTAATTCACTCTACAACCATAAATGCCTAAAATCCCATTGGATGATAGCAGGAGTAACAGACTATAGGTAGTAATTTAAAACCTGCCCTTTGTTTTGGGGGTTGCATATACGTCAAGCTCTGCTTATGAAAATCCCAATTATTTCAAGGACTTGTAA
Source organism: Oryctolagus cuniculus (assembly GCF_964237555.1). NCBI lineage: Eukaryota > Metazoa > Chordata > Mammalia > Lagomorpha > Leporidae > Oryctolagus > Oryctolagus cuniculus. The sequence goes on from NC_091436.1 coordinate 115,706,764, forward strand.
GAAGCCAACATCAACTGGCAGGAAGAAGTAGGTGTTGTCAACAACCCCTGAGGATACTGGATTTCTCTGAGAGATTTTCAAGTATGGATGAAAGTAAGCATGACCAGTACTGGCAAATCCATTCACAGGGTGGGAATTTGCCCTAGCAATTAAGATGCCAGTTAGGAAGTCTGCATCTCATACTGGAGTGCCTGGGTTCAATTCCAGGCTCTGCTCTCAATCCCAGCTTCCTGCTAATGCAGACCCTGGGAGGAAGTGGTGATAGTTCAAGTACTTGGGTCCCTGCCACCCATGTGGGAGACCTGGATTGAGTTTTTTTGGCTCTTCAGCCAGGCCCAACCCTGGCTGTCACAGGCATTTGGGGAGTGAACCAGCGGATGAGAGTGCGCTCTTGTTCGTTTGTTCTCATTCTCTCTCTCAGCCCAATTTCCGAACAAAAAAATTTTAAGGCAATGCAACCAGGATCAAAAGTAGTGAACATACAATTTGAAAATAAAGGAAAATCCTCAGTAGGTACCATTCTCAACCTTAACGAATTTTGAACTCCTTGTAGACAAAGAACCTCTGTTTCCATACCGTTTCATTGTCTTCTTCATCTTTTTCATCTTCCAAAAATCGGATTGCACTGACTCTGTTTACGGCCCGCTCATTCCAGGCTTCATCAGAGACGTCGTTTACCAGGTTCTCCAGTGCACCACAGCGAGGCAGGTTCTCTGTAGGGACAGAATCTATCAGCAGGGCTCTCTAGTTCGCTTGACTGGCAACTGCTACATAGTGATTTGTGGCTGACCAAGCAGAATGCATATGGGGCACCGGGGGCATAAGGCATCAGAAATAAGGAGGGCTGAGCTTTGCCTCAACCTCCAAGACTTGGCTTTAAAAAACAAAAACAAACAAAACAACATCAAGAAGAAAAGGCATGGGGTGGAGCTGCCCTTTCTTTTTAATGATGCATATCTGCCAGCCTAACATGTTTAATATTTCCTTCTGGAATGCCATGATTTATAAAGTCGTTTCTTGTGATTCTCTGTTACACAGTAACTTCAAATATTTTCTGACAGGGCTGTGGCTGAATGTGTTGGGTGCTAGTACTTTGCTTAGTAATGCATTCTAGCACATTTTTCTTGAAGGGTCTTAAAAACTCATTTGACACAGTGAAGACTGCCAAGGGAGCAGGAGGCCCTCCCACTTGGGGGACTCCCATTCCTCCAGGGCACTCCAGGTCTCCTCTTCCAAACTCAGCTCAGCAAAGGATTTATAATAGCATTTTGATGTCAGTGTGAATTTTTTTTTAAATCACACAATTTACAAAACAAAGATACAAGGACTCAAAACAACTTATTGGCTTAGAAACAGTGCACCAGTGGTGTTAACTACTGATCCGCAGAATTATCAGTTTGGATCTTAAGAGATTGCTGCCCTTTTTTAGGAGTATTATATTCTCCACGTTAGCTATAATTCAAAATCAGAAGGCTGTTTACGGAATTTCTGACACAGCAAACAGGTGTGATCAGCTCTTCCCCTGCAAGGACTTAGGGATCCCTCCCAGAGGAGTCCCAGGATGACCTCACCTTAGCAGACACTCATACAGGGCAGACAAAACACACGCACTTGTTGGGGGTAGGAGGCCTAACAGGTAGACGTGAGCTCCTGCTCACTGCAGTGGCTATGTGAACCTGGCCTGTGGGCTCACCGGGACAAGGAGGTTCAGAAGGCAGCTGAGGAAGTAGGACACAGGTTAGAATCTTCTCTCCTGTGGCATGGTCCGTGTCTGTCTGGAAGGTGAGCAGAGGCTGAGACTGGTTGTCAGACAACCACAAAGCCTTTAGTTTCAAGGTGGTCAGGGACAAAGGCAGATGCAGCAACCTAATTCAAAACAAAAAAGGTGGCCCAACCTCAAATTCTATAATTACATCAATTGCTGTCAAGATAAATAAAAAACAGGAAAAAAGCAACTAAGAAGAGTTCTGAGATTGGGTTCAAGGTCAAGAAAGATGTTATGCTTATTTATTTTTCAAAGGTTTATATATTCAAAAGGCAGAGTGATGAGAAAGAGGGGGAGGGAGGGAGGGAGAGAGAGAGAGAGAGAGAGAGAAATTTCCCACCTGTTGGTTCACTCCCCAAATGGCCACAACAGCCAGGGCTGAGCCAGCTGGAAGACAGGAGCCTGGATCTCTATCCAGGTCTCCCACATGGGTGGCAGGAGCCCAAGCACTTGGGCCACCTTCTTCTGCCTCCCCAGGCATGTTAGCAGGAAGCAGGATGGGAAGCGGAGCAGCCAGGACTCAGAACCGCTCTCTGTTATGGGATGCCGGCATCCCTAGTCAGGGTTTAACCCGCTGTACCACAATGCTGGCCCCAGATGTTTCGTGTTGCGCAAGATACTAGATTTACTCCTGGCAAGCAGATTGTTCAGTAGGTTAACTGAACTTCCCTTCTCTGTTGTCACCTCCTCCACAAGACCGTAAGGTCACATGGCCAAAAATGAGGAAATTACAGGATATATTATTAGGTCTTACACTGCTTCAATTTAAAGAGAGAAAATAAAAGTCAGCATAATTATGGAAGAACCTAGAAACCAAAGTTCTTACTACCCCCAAATGGCCACAGCCTCACGGACAAGGCCTGGGATGAGGATGTGGGGGTTACCTGATTCAAGGAGCACCTGGAAGATCAGGATATGAGGAAGGACATGCCTGCCATGCCTAAGAGCTTAAGCCACCATGAAAATGAAGAATAAAAATCATTTCTCACAGACTCCATTCGCTTTCTGCTGTCTCTAGGGAGATTATCACAGGCATTCCATTTTAAACTTTTATCTTTCAGCTGCTTCTCAGACTCCTAGGTGATAATTAATTTCCACATCAGGTTGTTTCAGTTTCAAATGAGGTAGCAGAAATGAAAGCACTTTAAAAGTTATAATGTGACACCTAAAGACTGGTTTCGTATTTATGCTTTGGAAGATTTGACAGCCTGGCTGTAGCCACATCTACTTAGTAAAGCCCATGGCCAGAAATCCTGTGTACAAGGACAATTCAGAATGTGTGCAGAATATGGCATTAGAAGATAAGTTTATTGTGCTATAACGAAAACATCTGATATCGATGCATATGAGTGGTTTTCCAAAAGTTCATGGAAATTGTTATAAAAAAAGAGCATGAATTTCAATTTTTCACCAAAACAAGCTTATCTTTTAATTCCATTTTCTCAAGAGCTTTTTGAAGCACCATCTCATTTGATATCTACAAGAAACTGTTCGAGTGCAGTGGAACTCAGGGGTGATTCTGCCCCTGGGGGACATCTGATGGTATCATTAAGACGTTTCTGGTTATCATAACTGGTGGAGGGAGGTGAGCTACTGGCAACTAGAGGATAGAAGACAGGAATGCTGCCAACATCGACAAGGTGCAGGGCAGCCCATACTAAAAAGAATTGCCTGGTTCAAAATGCTAATAAGGCCAGGGGTGAAAACCCTATTTTAGTTAAAACCCAATGCTTCCCACCAGCTAATTCACTTTGAGAGCAACCAAACCTCTATGAATATAAGGAACTGACGATTACTTTGTTGTATTTTCACTAAAAGGATGCCTCCATGTTATTAAGGTATAGCTCCAACACAGAAGTGACTTCATAAGAGAGCTATATAACTACTTCAAGTTAACACATGCATCTTACCAAGAGATTAACATTGCATTATCAGACACACACACCGTTCTGAATTAACAGAACTTATGGGAAATAAACTAGGACTATATGGGAATATGAAAACTGTATTTCAACACCATAAAACTAATCCAAATAAAATGTAGGCATAAACTGGTTAAGTCAATTTAATAAATGAAATAATATCAAAGAGCACAAGGAGAATGTAAACAGCAAAGACATTAATGAATTTTTCACAAAAACAATTACGTTTTGCAAAAGAGCTCCGATGTATTAGTTACAGAGATGACAAACTATTTTCTTGTCCTTTAACAGTTCAGTAAAGCCCAGTCTATTGCATGCATGCATACCAGCTGCAGTACTAAGGAGAGGGGAATTGTAATTTATGTGGGTCTTAGGTCCTAAAGTCAGTGCATCCCTGAGAACTGTTAAAGTGCCCTGGAAAAGACTACATTTTACACTATGTTATTTCACTAAGGAGATCCAGGCAGGGTGATAAATATGTATTTTTAAATCCTAGCATCCTCCCAATGCAATTACATGCACATACCATGACAAGGACATCAAAGGAATCTGATGGAATAGCAGATTCACAAATACACTTCTTCATACAAAGAAGTAGTTGCTCATCAAATGGGACAGAAAGTGAAATCTCTTAGGTAAACCCACCGCCTATGACATGGCATCCCATATGGATGCCAGGTCATGTCCCAGCTGCTCTATTTCCAATCCAGCTCCCTGCTAATGGCCTGGGAATTTAGTGGAAGATGGCATAAGTACTTGGGCCTCTGTCACCCACAAGAGAGACCCAGATGAAGCTCCTGGCTCCTGGCTTTGACCTGGCTCAGTCATCTGGGGAGCGAACCAGTGGATGGAAGATCAATATTGATTTCTCACTCCCTCAGTCGACCTTCAAAAAATAAAAATAAAAAAAGTGAAATCTCTTGTGCTTATATAAAAATTATTACTCCTTCCACCCAAAGGAACAGCTACTCAAATGCAATGAAGTTAAAGAAATCTGTTTTAAAAGTCTGTGGAGGCTGGCGCCGTGGCTCACTAGGCTGATCCTCGGCTTGTGGCACCAGCACCCTGGGTTCTAGTCCCGGCTGGGGCGCCGGACTCTGTCTCGGTTGCTCCTCTTCCATTCCAGCTCTCTGCTGTGGCCTGGGAAGGCAGTGGGGGATGGCCCAAGTGCTTGGGCCCCTGCACCTGCATGGGAGACCAGGAAGAAGCACCTGGCTCCTGGCTTCAGAACGGTGCAGTGCGCTGGCCGCAGCACGCCAGCCATAGCGGCCACTTAGGGGGGTGAACCTACGGAAGGAAGACCTTTCTCTGTCTCACTCTCTGCCTATCCAAAAAAAAAAAAAAAAAAAAAAAAAAAAAAAAAAGTCTGTGGAAAATGGAATTAAAGATAACTTTATTTTGGCACAAAAAATTCGAAATTTATACATACCAAGAATCTTCAAAAATTTCATGAAAATGGATATTGTGAAACAATTATGCATGAATTTCAAAATTTTTATTGCACAAAAAGTTATCTTTTAATTTTATTTTCCACAAATGTTTTGAAGTGCCCTTGTATTTTCAGGCACTTTGACTGGGATTATTTTTTTAAGAATATCCATTATCCACTGTGAATGTTTCAAGTGTATTAAACTTTTTCACTATATTGAGCAAATGGATAATTTCTTTTTAATTTTTTCCTTATTTCTTTTAAAACAGGAGTTAAGCTAACATCCTCCAAAAATGTTTAAAGTTTCAAGTCTTCAGCAAGAAACGTATTGTCAAGCATCTCTACCCCTCTTAATCATGAAAGCATAAAGGAAAAAAAAAAAGAATCAAGACTTGAAATTGGCACAAAACACAGATACTCAAACATGGTCATTGTGACTTCTCAGGCTAATAACTGGCTTCCCAGCAGAATGCTAAAGCAAAGGTATATACAAGGCTAGAAAGAGCATCAGTAGTAAATGACAAAGCACATGACAGAAGCTACAGTAAATTACTAGACTCCACAACAACTGATCTTTTGATTGTATTTCAACTCCGATTAACGAGTTGTCTACAGCGTCAATTGTCCTGCAAGGAATCTAAGTGCCAGACTGTACATGGCTGCTGCTGACCAAGACCAAGCCACACATATGCTTGATCACAACCATCTTGTGGACATAAGCATTACCAGTGGAGTCAAAGAAGAAAAAAAAAAGTCCCTGCTCCCTGAACAGTCGGCACACAGATGCCACAGGCTGGCCTGACCCTCTCCCGGGTTCACTGTGGCCTAGGGAAAAAGACACACTCATGTATCCCTCTATTTCTCTTAGGTAAACCATTGCAGCTACACATCGCAATAGATTAAAAATACAGTCCTACTCTCCAGAGAAGCTAAGAATACATTTTTGGTTTACTCTAGTACCTTCTGTACACTGCAGAACAAACAGAATCAACACAAGAAACCACAGCTCCATTTTTATGTTACCTCTATGTTCTATTTAGGGCCACATCTCCTCAGAAATTTAAAAAAAAATATATGTTTACTATTCACACTGATGGTACAAGACAAAAGCAAGTGAGGAACCGACTGTGGACTCTTGTCCCTCTTTATATACATGATCAGCCCAGCCAGAGGTGACTTTGATGCTTCTGAATTACTACAGCAATTGTGGTGTGAAATTTATCTAATAACTAAGCACAGTCAACTGATTAATGCAATACTAACCTAGCGCAGGGGGGAATACATCTTACAATTTAATGTTTCATCTATTTCTTACTACTTATTAGAATTTTTAGTCACAAGCAAAGCTTTCAAAAATGTTACAATACACACACACACACACACACACACACACACAAATTGTGGGGCTGGTGTTGTGGTGAGTGGTTTAAGTCACTGCCTGTGATGCTGGCATTCCATATGAGCATAGGTTCAATTCTTGGCTGCTCCACTTCTAATAAAGCTCCTTGTTAATGTGCCAGGACAGCAGAGGAAGCTGGCCCAAGTGCTTGGGCCCTTGCCACGCACATGGAAGGTCCAAATGGAGTTCCAGACTCCTGGCCTCGGCCTGGCCAGCCCTGGCCATTTTGCCATTTGAGTAGTGAACCAGCAGAGGGGAAGATTCTCTTTCTGTCGATACCTTTCTGTAACTCTTTCAAGTAAAAATAAAAATACATCTTTAAATAAAAAATATAATTTGAAACATAATCAACATAAACATTCAAACAAAACCAAAATATGTAAAACAAAAGCCCCCTATGCTATCAAGTCCCCATGCCACCCCTAGAAGAACCAACTTGTTCAGTGAACTACACAGGTAAGGTTGCTGGTTTTAGAAAAAAAAAATTCAAAAATAAGAGTGTGATAAGCTATTTGACACTTACCCTCTTCACCCAGGATTGGGGTCTCAACCCTTCCATGTCACTACACAGGGACACATATCATTTTATTGACTGCTTAGTATCCTATCATATGGCTATACTGTTGCATTGTCTTAATATTTTTAAATTACTGATCTGGACAAAATTCATAAATTACAAAACTGAAAGATATAAATGCTCCATTGATAGCCACTATTTGTAGTATTTGGTGCTTGTAATATTACAAGATCCTCAAATGCCCAATTTTGTATATGTGATAATATTCCTATGGGAGAGACTCTGCTAAGAATCAGTTTTTGTGTTCTATGTCCATGGGCAGCTGATGATACAAGATGTCTTCCTCCTCACTGTCACAGGGGGTTTGGCAACTAGTTTCCAAGGAGCACCTGGTAGTCACTCTTGCAGAGATGGATCCTATCTAACCTATAAAGGAAGTCTCTAGAAACCAACCCACATCTCCCTGCTTGCCTGTGTGGTCATATGCCTGAGAGAAGAGGCAGACACCTCTGCTGTATTTGCTGTGATTTCCCATGCTGTGATATTCTGAAAACTGCAAGGCTAACATGGTACCTTTTTTTAATTTTATTTTTTATTAGTTTCAATATGGATACTTAAAAATAGTGATTAAATATTTTAATAGGCTTAAAATTTGGTTAAGAATCTTTACACAAAGGACTAAATGACACACTTAACTGACTCAGATGACAGCTATGTAACTTGGCTTTTTAATTATGGTTTCTCCAGCCTAGCCCAAGCATAATAAAATGTCGACTTTCCCTTCTTCTGAGAACTGAAAAATGAGGCTTTCACTCCTGTGAAAAGCAGTTTTCAGACATCAGAGCCATCCTTTTGTTCAAGAATTAATGATGCAAATTCATGGTCACCAGCGAGAGAAGAACCAGGGAGCCATTCAGAGCCACTGAGTATCTACCATTGGCAATGGGAGGTCAGGAAAGAGCTGCCCTCCCCAAGCTTGAAGGGCTCTCGGCATGGGCATGCTTAGTCTGCCTGAAATCCAACTCCAATTCAAGTTACTCCTGAATTTCCAGTAATCAGTTAGTGATCCTAAGAATCTACTTACTGAGATATCCTGACAGCATTAACTTAGAAAAAAAAAAAAAAGATTCCAGCTGACTACTACTGTTTATTTAGCCTTGCTGTCTATAATCCATTTACAGGAATGAAAAATGGTAACTTGTGCCTGACCTAAATGACCAGCTAATCAGTGCTTGGAGACAGTCTGCCAAGCACTCTTCACACAGATGGCCTTTAAAAAGATTTTGAAGAATCACCAGCTCTCTTCCTCTAGTTAAACACGTTCTTTGGTATGTAACCATATCACATCTAAAAACATTAAATTCTTTTTGGTGAGAGAATCTGTGAAATAAGACATTGTGCAGTGGCCTGCTATTCACTATGCAAAACTATTTACACTTTCATTCAGACTGGAAATATTTACAAGGCACCTGTTGTGCACTAGGCTTCATGAAGGGACAAGGGATAGCACGATACATAAACCAGAGCATCTAATTTAAGTAGCTGCAGGTCTAGGAGGGTTACACACATGGAAACAGGCAACTTTCATCCAGCATTGTGAGTGGTATGGTAGGGGAAATTCACTCAAAAGCAGACTCTGACAGAAGGTTTTCTGGAGAAAACAAAGCTTAGGTGATAGGAGCAGCAGAAAGGTAGAGAACGGAGGGCTCCAGGTAGAAAAGAACAGATTGCATAGGCTCTGGGGGAAGAAAGTGCATGTGACCTTTAGAGTGCTGAAATTGGGGTGGAATGGCTGAAAAAGTCTATATTCCACAAAGGGGAAGAGGAGGCATACTCCAGAAACTGGCAAGCAGCCCCAGACGGCCTCTGCCCCAGCCCTTGACAGGCAGTACTGTGTGACCCTGGGGGTGTCAGTAAAGACTGACTCAGATATGAAGACTATGACATTGAGTCATGCGGACATTCTGATATTAGCTGTGGATCCCCTGCATATACAGCTTTACTTAGTGATTTTAGGGGATTCAGAGTCACTAGCAGAACACAGCAACCAGCATAACCCCTGGTTAAAATGAAGATTAAAGTGATTCAACTTTGTTTTGGAGACAAGGAAACTATGAGGCCCATGAAGACTCACAAAAGCTAGTTACAAAAGCCAAGGTAGGTGGTGGCATTGGGTCCGGTGTTTAAGACACCCACATCCTCTATCCGAGTACCCAGATTTGATAACCAGCTCCAGCTACTGACTCTAGCTTCCTGCTAATTCAGGTCCTGGGAGGTAGTAGGTGATGGCTTAAGTTGTTGAGTTTCTGCCACACACATGGGAGATCTGGACTGAACTTCTGGCTCCTGGCTCTGAATCAGGCTTTGTGGGTATCTGAGTAGTGAGCCAGAGGATGGGAGATATTGCTCGTTCTGTCACTTTCTGTCTCTGCCTCTTGAATAAGTCAGTTAATTTTTAAAGTGCCAAGATGAAACATGTTTCTCCATCCTCAGGTTGGCAATCTTTCTCTTCATCATTGTGCTGAGGCCAGCTCTCTGCTGTGGCCCGGGAGTGCAGTGGAGGATGGCCCAGGTGCTTGGGCCCTGCACCCCATGGGAGACCAGGATAAGCACCTGGCTCCTGCCTTCAGCTCAGCGCGGTGCACCGGCCGCGGTGGCCATTGAGGGTGGGTGAATCAATGGCAAAGAAAGACCTTCCTTTCTCAAAAAAAAAAAAAAAGCTTGGAAGCATTTCTATGGATGGCTCCACATAAACTTTAAAGCAGCTGCTGCTTAGGTTGTCCCTGACATTCTCAACTCCACTGGTATGGACTCCATGGGGCCTGGGTCATCTGATTCAGAAATTCTATACACTATAGATAATGCAAAGACAATTTTTGCAAGCAAAAATCAATGTGTCTGGACATTTGGTCTCTCAAGCAAAGCGAAGAAGGACATGATTACCTGTTCCCTGCCACATCCAGGACATGAAGTTCTGTGGCCTGTGACACCTCTGCAGGTATCCGAGTTAGTCTGTTGTCACGCACGCAGAACACAGTGAGGCTGCAGCATCCGCCGATCTACAATGGGAAAGAAAACACACCCTTTTTTCCATCTGGGGAGACATGGGGTGGAATCAGAGTTGAGAGTACTTTGGTTATGAAACATCATGACAAAGATGCATAAATTATGTCAAATAAGTCTCAAATAATAAGTCTCACTGATGGCCAAATATGATTAATTTAAAATCTACAAAACACAGACCCAAAGGTTCATAAAAATCTATGCAAAACATTAAACATACATGTTTTAAGTTAAATCAAGAAAATAAATGATACAAATCAAAAATTTTATTCTGCAAAGGAAGTCATTTGCCACTGCCAATATATAATGCAAAAACATCTGTTAAATATGTTAACCAAATTAACCAAGTCAAAACAATATCTAGTAATTTGGGAGTATAATGATTCTAGTTTCAAAGTTGGGCCAAAGATGATACACACACACACACACACACACACACTTTAAGACCTGCCCATTATATTCACTTCAATATTCTCAGTGTTCCTGTTTAATTTTTCTTTTAAAAAAGAAGGCTATCTGGAAGATGATACAATACATTAATGTCAGTCATACATCTTTTAATAGACTTTAGGCATTCACAAATTAATTTGGTAATTCATTTTCCTTTGATGAGTACAAAAATCAGTAATACCTTACAAAAAATGAAGTTGGCAAATACATATATTAATCTCCTCATGTATGGTCTGCTGAACAAAGTGTATAAATCAATACTTGCATCCACACCAAACTTGGTTACTGTTTTTTAAGTGATGAACACACAGGTAACTGACCTTTATATGAGTTTGGTCTTCAAAACAGAACATAAACACAAAAGAGTTCAATGATTCTCTTGGAAAAAAAAAAAAAAACTGGCTGTGGTTTTCACAGTCGGGAAAGCTGAACCAAGGGGGCAGAAAAATAACTTGATTCCAGACACAACATTCTGCAGGACTCCATAAAGTACCACATTCTTCTAGGGCTCGCTATCCTGACTAAAGAGCATTTGCTAGAAAAGGTTCATGAAAGACCTATTGATGTCTCCCTGACACACGGAAAAGTACTATTCCAGAGCCTCCTACTTGAGGAAGAGCCAGAGACTTGACTCTTCAATGATATGAATGTATCTTTTGTCCTTTTCTACTCATATATGTGCTTAATATATGGATATAATACACTAAAAACACAAAGCCTATTTTGAGATTGCTACATCATTACCTTAATGTACAATATTTTTATGTTTTCGTTTAGTGCTAAAATAAAGATTCTGAAATAACATATTTAACCATAGTATCGAACCATATAAATATAAGAGAAAAATAAACATAAAGGAAAACAGAATAATGTTGTCTGTGGTCATGTGGTAAATACCCAAATACACAGTAAATCTTTGATTATCCTCTATGTTTCTCAGTATCCATATTATATGTACACACACACAAATACACACACACACAAACATATATTTACATTTCCAATCATAGAAAAACTAGTTACTCACCACTCTCCAAAATATACCTTGTATTTTGGTCCCACTGTTTAAAAGAAATTCCTTTCTTGTCTCAGCTTTTTTTTTTTTTTTTTTTTTTTTTAATCTTAACCAATCATGCAACATTAGTTACATGTCCTCTAAGCCCAAAATCTTCTCACAACAATCTGGTATATATATTATATTTTGTAATTATAGTCTAACCCCCTTGGCAGCACAAAATACTTAAGATTCCCAAGATCATTTGACTGAGTTAACTGTGTTATATGTATATGTAGACACATAATCAGTATGGCAAGTATAGTACCCATTCTATCTACTTTCCCCACGGAGCCTTACCTACCCACCACACCTCTCATTAAGTTTATGTACTTTATTATTTATTTACTTTCTTGTAAGATTGCTGCTTAAAAGTTACTAACTTCTATTTGTAGTAGTGGAGACCACATAATTCTTCTTTGTTCTACAAATAACCCCCAGAGTAGCCTCTCTTAGGGTTAAAAATACAGGCCTAATATAGCATCCTCTAAGAGATGTGCAACTGGATCTTCGTAAGACTTGGAATTTCTTCCTACTTTGAAGTTGGGAATCATAAGTTTTACTTTAGGTGCCCAGGAATATCCTGAAGGAAAGGAATCAAAACCTCAGCTCTTCTGAGAATTGAGATGATCACATTCTCTGAAGAACTGAGATGGTACCAACCAAGATACTCATGGGAAGGAACACCTGAGCTCCACATTGGGCTCCTTCCCTACCTGGAGAAGTGTCTGCAGGAATTCTAGCTTTAGTGGTGGACCTGGGTTCCAGGAGGGAATTCTTCCCATCAGCAACTGGCTGAGGCTGGAGGGAGACATGTCAACCATCTACTATCCTGGCCTAACTTGCAGAGACAAGATTTATTGTTACCCCAGCAAAGCAGATAACATCGGTTAACCATATGATCAAGCCCCAAGGGACAGTAAGCTCCTGGTGGGCATATGGGGCTAAATCTGCTCTGTGATTCTGGGGCATCTCACATGACTGTCTACTACTCCAGTCATTTCTGTCTTTGTACCCTACAGCTATACTATGTGGATATTTTCATTTGTATCACGTGCATATATAATGTAGTAAAAAATTAATTAACTGAAATGGGTCACAAATTACTCTAAAATTACTGGACTATTTAACATCCTTTAAGGATTTGGAGGGGGGAAATAGTATAAACTTTCAATGGAGTATGTGAGCTGTCCACTGTCTTTATAGTCTCATTCTTCCCCCATTTGAGATGTCATGGGGTGGGGGGAGCTGGAAAGTAATTGTGTTCAACAGCATCTTAGGTCTTCTGGGGTCTCACAACAGGCAGTGTGGGCTCCTGATCGCTATTGTCTATGCTTTGGGGAGAACAATGCCAACAAAGAGCACAAGTTGCTGCTGCTGAGTGTGCTAGGGGTGCCTTAATCACTCAGCAAAAGTACACACTGTCCCTGGCAGACACTCACAAATACAGGTCTCTTTCCGTATCAGCCAGGAAGAGATGGCATAAAACATTTGCCTTTCAGAAAAGATTATTAAACAGTAGGAACCGTAATTCACAAGATACAGTTTGTTACAGACGTCAGAGGGGGATGTGGTGCATGGGAGGAAACAGATGCTTTGAGACCATACTGACATGGGTTAGATTTTAGGGTCAGTAAATGTTTTGTGGGTTTGGATATCTGACTTTACCCCAAAGTAACAATGAGGATTACATTAAATAAAACCACATATATAATTTAGCGCCTATCATAGAACCTGGCCTATGGCTGTTGCCAAATAAGTGTGGTGATTGCTCTTGTTTATTCAAGAAGTGAAAATCCCACATGCAAATGAGGAATTCAATCAACACTCAAGCATGTTCTGTGCTCTTAGGACTGTGTTGATGCTGACAATCTCCTTCCTGAGCTCACCTGAACCTCTTAGGAATCAGTCTCCCTGACAATGCATTCCAGTGACAGTTTGTACTACTAATAATGAAAAACTGACATATTAGTTCAGTGTCATATTATACATACCATTCATATGCTATTTTTGCTTTCCCTTTTGGGTTTAGGAGGCAGAGTTTAGTGGTTCCTTAGTGGTCATCAGGATAAAATGTCTCTATCACTTAGAAATTCTGGGAAGCAGAGTTACTGTCTAAATGACTTATTACTAGTTATGTAGGAAGCTGATATTTTTAAACCTCCCTTAAACCACATAATAGCACCTTCCCAGAATACAAGGGGTTGGACTTGGATTCTCTGAGAATTACAGAATGTAACTGAGAATCTTTGTTTAGCTGTTTTGTGTCTATCTTAATTCAGAATGATACTGTCCTCAATTGTCTGGCACTGATTTAGTCCACCTCAAGGAGGGAGGACCTGTGGATCACTGAGCAAACCTTTACTCTCAGCTTTCACTAAATAATAATTGCCTGCAGATTACAATATCCTGGAGGAGATAATCAGATAGATTCAATGGTTCAAAGGCGCAAAGAGGAAATCTACACTAGTCACCTTTGTCTACTGACAGACCACTTTGCAAATACCTGCCCCGAATGTAAAAGAATTTTCACTTTCCTTCAGTCTTTTCTTTTTAATATTAACAGAGCAGAACCAACATTTCAATGACAAAAAGGAAACATAAAGATACAACTTGAACAGAAATAATGCAATGTATAATTTTAGAATCCCACCATCATCTGTGGTGTACTAGTCAAATGTTCCCTATTTTGTAAAGATTTTAGATATCATGTGGCTTTGGGATTCTCTGAACGGTCATGCCACTGACATCAAGATATCCACTAATAGTTTTCCATTCTTTTTCTGATTGTTATAAAGTAAATTATACTAACTGGAAAAGAAAAACCATACATACACAGGAAAACACATTTAAAAAAAAAAAACTCAAATCTTGCCACAAAGTGATAATCTGTATTAACATTGTGAGATACAATCCTCCAGTATCATTGCAATGCGTTTCTGACTATTCACGTTCACATTAACAAAATGGGGACCAACACTATGACCTTCGGCATATACGACGTCAAGAAAATTTTCCCATGTCATTTGGCTCCCAAGAGAATTTTTATTTGCCACATAATTATTTCTTCTACAGATGTATCATTAATTGTTTAATAAACTGCACATGTTAGAAACTGTTATTCTGCCACTTCTTTGTTGTGTGATCTTGGGCAATTTATTTGATTTCTTTCAGTCTCAGTGAAACAATGTACTAGATGTTGATAATGATTTTCTTACATCTCATGGAAATGCCATGAAAATTAGACAAGAATAGTCATGAATGCCCTTGGTCCAGGAACTGGCATGGTCAGCTGCCTTGGCATGTGCCTGGGATGGTGCCTGAGATATGCTAGCAAGAAATACTCTAGTGCATCATTCTTTGTGCATATCCATGAATGCTTTCTAGGATAAATTCTTACAAGTAGACCTGCCAAAAGGGTTTGTAGATTTTTTACTTTTTTAAATAAAATTCTCTTCCAGAGAGGTAAATGATTATTACATAATAATATACACTTTCCTACACAGTTACGAACATTTTATATTATTACTTTTTTAAAAAATCTTGAGTGGCCGGCACTGTGGCACAGCAGGTCAAGCCCTGTGGCATCGGCATCCCATATGGGCACTGGTTCAAGTCCCCACTGCTCCACTTCTGATCCAGCTCCCTGCTAATGGCAGAAGAAAAACAGTGGATGATGTCCCAAGTCCTTGGGACCCTGCCACCAGCCACGTGCAACCCATGAGGGAGACGTGGAAGAAGCTCCTGGCTCGTGGTTTCAGACTGGTTTGTCTCTGGCTGTTGTGGAACTCTGGGGAGTGAACCAGCAGATAGAAGACCTCTCTGTCTCTTTTTCTCTCTCCCTGTAACTCTGCCTTCAAATCTTTAAAAAAATTTGAACATTAGATAA
Organism: Oryctolagus cuniculus; assembly: GCF_964237555.1. Lineage (NCBI taxonomy): Eukaryota > Metazoa > Chordata > Mammalia > Lagomorpha > Leporidae > Oryctolagus > Oryctolagus cuniculus. The sequence continues at coordinate 115,722,252 of NC_091436.1, forward strand.
GCCTTTTTAAAAAAGCTTTATCATTTTTATGAATACTGATGAGGCCAAAAACTGCTTCACATTAGTAGCCATTTCTATCTTTCTTCTGTTTACTTTCTTACGTTAGGTTTATTTTTTCCCAACCATGTGAACAGATTTCTAACAGTGTAAGGGAAGAGCGCTTTTCATGTGTGATGTCAATTGTTCCTCCCCTCTAAGACTGACATCTTCTTGAAGATCAGAAATCTGTTTTCATGTGGACAAATCCATCGACTGTTTCCTTTAAGACTGATTTACTCTTTCAAGTTTAGGAATGTCTTCACCATCTTGAAATCTGATGATTGGTTATTTTTATTCAAACACATCAAGTTTTCATATTATCTGTTATATTAATAACTCATTTTAGAATATAATGGAAATACACACTAAAAAATTTTAAACTGCAATAGGAAGGCAGAAAGCTATCCACAAAATGAATACTCTGTCACCATACATATTTCTGAATATCAAACAATACATATAATTAATATTGACAGGTTGTCAGATAATGAAAAGCTTTGATGAATGATCTGTAATTTTTTAAAATTTTTAATTTAATTTAATTTAATTATTTTATTTGACAGGTAGAGTTATAGACAGTGAGAGAGAGACAGAGAGAAAGGTCTTCCTTCTGTTGGTTCACTCCCCAAATGGCCGTTACGGCCGGCACTACACCAATCTGAAGCCAGGAGCTGGGTGCTTCCTCCCGGTCTCCCACGTGGGTGCAGGGACCCAAGCACTTGGGCCATCCTCCACTGCCCTCCCAGGCCACAGCAAAGAGCTGAACTGGAAGAGGAGCAACCGGGACTAGAACCTGGGGTGCTGGCGCCACAGGCAGAGGATTAGCCAAGTGAGCCACGGTGCCGACCAATAAATGATCTGTAATTTCTATCTTGTCTCACTGGACTGCAAAGGTGTAAGGCATTTGGGGTCATTTTCATTTTCACGTAACGGATACACAAAAAAGTTATACTCTAAACTTGGATGTATGTTTGATTTCTTCCAGCCAGAAACTCTTTACAGACCAGGCTGTTTAAAAGTAGGATTTGGCCTGGGAACAGTGTGAAGCTACCATCTCTCACTCATCATTCCTATGTCACACATACACCAGCTCCTGTCTACCCAGCAGTCACACTCCTAGACAGATTCTTCCCCTTAACTCTTCCCTCCACCAAAAATATGAGTTTTTAAGGGGCTCCCCCTTTTCCCAGAAGTATAAATACTTAAGCAACAGGATGAGAAAGAAAAGGCACAAATAAGTGGCTGACAAAATCAGAAGCATGCCACATGTAGCAAACAAAGCAAATCTAGCCTTTCCAATAAGACAGAATCGTGCTGAAAACTATAAGTTAGTGAAATAGATGAGTTGCCAAGTGACACCTTTCAGAACTTCTGAATAACTAAAAATGGAATTCACACAAAAGCATTCTCTTGAGATAGAATCTGGAAATAAACATAACATAATAAAGTTTCAGGCCATGCAATTATATAAAAAAATTACAAGAAATGTCCAATATTTGACAATGAAGAACACACAAAGCAATCAGCCAGTTTGAATCTTCATGCAGTTCAGAAACAAATGTTAGAGATGCAACTGTGGTCTGAACAATACTTACAAGAGAACAAGTTTACCTGACTTTTCTACATTCCCAAGCAGCTAACAATTAAGAAAACAAGAGACATTCATTGATTTGCAAATGTTTACTACAAATAACACCACAGAACACAAACAGAATCTATCATTGTGACCCACACAGTACAAACATTTTCCCCTCAACCATTTGGGGAAAAAAATGCAAATAAATGCGGCTACAGACTGAGGAGCTGTGCAATAAAACTGACAATATACAATACTATCAAATTAAAAAGAGAAAACAAACTATAGGAAGAATTGCATAGTGTACCAAACCAATGGTAATATTTACAACTATGGATTTTTGGCATAAAAATTGAATTGTCCAGTGTTTCCATTTATATATATCACATATGCAATGTAATTGTTCAAGAAAAAGTAATAACTTTTGGAAAGAAAAATTGCAATCAGGAAAGTGCAGGATGTGATCAAACAGTATAAGCTTGGAGGTAGAAAGCTTGCTCCCTTGTGTACCTGTAACCCCGCCCCCCTCTCACTCACTCACATACAGCCACAGCCACAGTCACAGCCACAGCCCTATCACACTCACTGCACAGACTCATGACAGGCCAGTGTGACACAATGTGAGGTTGGGAGGCTCTGCTGGGTGGCAAACCACAACCTGTAGCAGAATTGGAGCCATGTGCTCCAGTGTGTGTTCCTCCTCTGGGAGCTGAATGCGTGTGAGCAGGAGTGAAGGTGTGCTATCTGATTCCTCAGAACATAAACATCCTCTGCTTTAATGGGTAGATGAAGGAAAAGGCACAGTCTTTACTCCTTTACACAACTCTAAATGCCAGAAAACCAATCACAGCTTCCCAGAAAATGGATCAAATGTGATAGCTGAAGTACTTGGAAGTTAGAAAGAACTTCACATTCTGAAAAGCTGTTCTAGTAAATTCAAGCAGACACAGAGCACATGTCAGGCACAACCTTCTAATCAGAAACACTAAGTACAAGTTTCATTCTTTTTCAGGGAAAACGAGACTTGTGCTGAAATGATGATGATAATTTCATGAAACTAAGTTTTTGGAGTGTTCTTGTTTAGAATGTGTTTCTGGGAAAAGACAACGAGAGGAACAGGGAAGAGGGAGGGTGGGAGGTGTGACTGGAGATTAGCACTGAACTTAAAAATGCTCTCCTCAGCATTTGCCTTGAAAATACTTGTAAAACATATGAATTTCACTTTTCTAATATTTCCACCCTAAAGATAATTTGTTTTTTTCTTTACCAAAACTAAGATCTTATCTTACCTCAAGGTCACATAGTTGACAAGGCTGGACTGAGTCAGGATTAGCTGGGTCGCTGTGTTTTTATTTGCCAAAGAGCAGCAGGCTGGCCACTGGGAGCCTAGTTCTACAAATTCCTAGCTATGTGAACCCTGATAAGGAAAACTTCTCACCAGCCTCAGTTTCCTCATCTGTAAAATGAGGAAACAATCAGGACTTCAAAAGTTGTGGCGATTCAATGAGTTAACATACTCAAAAGCACCTGACATAGTACATGCCATTGGGAAAGCAATAAATCTTTCCTACTTTCTCTTTCTCTCTCTCTCTCTCAATTTCAGTAAATGTGTGTGTGTGTGTGTGTGTGTGTGTGTATCTAATTCATCACCCATCCATAGTGCTATTCATGAAAAGGAAAATTAATGTTCAGAAACATCAACACTGTCTTTTTGTTTATCACTTGGAGAATAGAACCAAAACTATGCAGGTTGGCAGAACCTTTCAGCCATTTCCCAGATTAGGTGAGATACTGACTTCAGTCATTCTGCTGGAAACAGTTATACTTAGGTGGCCCTTAGGGGTGTGTCAGCATAGGGTCACATTTATAATAAATATCCTCACACTTCCACTGAGAAGCACTGGCTCTCTCACCCAGGAGAGGACATGCTTGCTGTAGGCAGAACACCCACAGGAGGAAGAAAACAGGATGCCTGACCAGACTCAGACACCCTGAGAAGTGGCCCTCGGGAGAAAAGAATCCCCTCAAGTCCCAGCTGGTTGGATAGCAGCTTTGAAATTATTTCAAGACAGATGTCAGAAGGGATTGAAACAGAGAAATCTGAAGAAAATGGCACCTGGCTGGTGATCACGTCCTACAAGGATGCACCACCTGTGTTCAGTGTTCATGTAAGGATGCTGCAAAGGGGAAGGCTCACACAAGAGCCCATTTGACACTGGTAGCAGGGGTGGGGATAGGGAGTAGCAGGTTAAACTTAGTTTGGGGCTATATTTAATAATAAGAAATCTAGCTCCCAATGGAAGGTAAATAAGGCATTAAACATTTCCTTGCTTGATATGCCACAGGATCCTCCTCATCAGCATCTCCACCTCCCTGGACAGAATTTATGCACCTCTAAGTCCACACAGCAACCCTTCCTGATAGATGGTGACTGTCTCTGTTCTCCTGCTTGGCACGCTGATAAGCAAAAGAAAATTCTAGGGAGCTTTAGCCTCCAGTTTACCTTCCTCTATGCCTGGACCTCTCATCCTGGACTTGAACGTGGACCGGTGTAAATCCCCACCCAGAAATAGGATGGCATCAAGATCTACTTTTATAAACCCTATGGCTTATGAGACAGCGTCTAATTTCACATTTAATTCAACAATCAAACCCAAAGTCATCCACTTCCTCTGCCAAACTTCCAAATTACCCACTTCTATCAATGACGCCAAGCCCAACACTAATCTCTCCCTTTCTCCCATTTGGAATCCTATCAATTCGTGTTTCACAATTCTCAATCACAAATCATTTTAAAGTATTTGATATTTTTGGTCCTTTGTGTATCATTATGTTGGTTTCTTTATAATTACTATCATAGTATTTCATTGAAAGTACATACCTCTTTTGGTAAAGACACTAATTTATTTCTGTCTGCATTCAAGTTGCTCAACTTCTTAAGTTTTCCAATGCTCTTAGGTAAGGTCTGTGAAAATAACATTTATTTAAATTATTAATGTAATGGATTGACACTTGTATTTAACACAGCTCACAGCCAACCCAGTTGTTGTAAGGACTTTTGGAATGTAACCTCTTCCCTCAAGAGAAGCAACACTTCCTCCTGAATACTAGGTATATGTAATGATCACTCAAGGGTGCTGGGTATTTTGACATGTTGTTGAAATGACATCATTGTTTCAGAGTAAGGAAGTCAGAAGTAGAAACCTGGGAACAGGGACCCAGCCAGTAAAGAGGAATGAATGGTCTTCAGTTTGGTAACCTAGAACTGCAGTCTCAGGTGTCAACCCTGCTCTGCTTGCACCTTCGAGGACCACATTGGTATGCAGTCTTAGATGGCCTGGAGGCCAGGGTGCTGGGGTAGGGAGTCAGCACCCTGAGTAGGGGTGTCATGAGGCTGCGGGAAGAGCAGGTGGTATGGGAATGGGAGAAAGATGAGCACAGCCCTGCAGAAACCATGCTTGGCCCATGTGGGAGTCTTCAACACTCCGAAGGAACCTCGGGGTGAATGCTACATCACAATTGTCATGATTATTATTCATAAGTACAAAATTATAAACAATGACAGAAAGATCTGGTAACTCCCCCTAACCTGCTAGGGGGTGGCTACATGGGCCACCTGAGGAAGGACAGCTCTGGGCTTCCGACTGCATCTGTGTACTTGATCCCTACAATCCTACTTTTCTGCTTTCTTCTGAAACAATAGAAGAAAGTAGCAAAAATAGATCTAAAGTAACAAAATGAAGATGGAGAAAGAGAAGAGAAAGATAAGAAAGTTACCTGCAGAAAATACAGTGGCTACAGGACAACTAAGAGAGGAAGAAAGAGAGGATGCAGTGAAAACTGAAGGACTGGCGAAAGCAGAAAAAGCAGCAGCAAGAGAGGAGACAACAGATCTTCCATCACCGGGCTAACCCAACCTTGGCAGGCAGTGTGTGTGCTGTCACTACCCTTGGTTGGGTGGGGAGGTCTGCTCCTTGTGTGGGACACCCACTCTCTGGGATGAAGCAGGAAGCCGCATGGATCAAAGACCATCAAGTACCATTCTCTTGCTCCTCTGAAGCAACTTTTCCTTCCCAGCCCCTAGTTCTTCCCCTTCTCTCCTGCTCTTCTCATTTGCTATAAGAACCCAGAGAGAGGCCAGCAGACTCCCTGACAAGGGCTTCCAATGACAGTCTCTGGACACCAAGGCAGAGACATTAACATGCCCAGGGACAGCGGCTTATCCCAGGGCTCAATGGGGGACCTCTGTGAGTTATCAGTTCAATCCCTGTGTGCAACACAAGGTCCAACACAGGAACCTGAACACCATCTTCCTCCCTTAAGCACATTACTCATCTTTATGTCATCCATTTGTTGTGCATGAGATGTAATACAAGGAAACTGCCATTTAATCCACTCAAATGATAAATCAGGAGAACAGACCCTAGCTATCTTTATGATAAGGCACAAGCCACACTTACCAGGAGCCGGTTTTCTGTAAGAACTAACTCAGTAAGACTTTCACACTCCCCAACTGCTTCAGGCAACTGGGTGAGCCTGTTCTGATCCACCTTCAAGATTGACAGCTTCTTTAGTTTTCCTGTAAAAGCATTATTTAAGCTAATTAGTTTCAATTGTTTTCCCAATCACCATTTGATATTTCTTATTTGCTGTTATTTTTTGTCTTAAACCGTTAATTATTTTTCACATTATGAAATTAGATCATTCCCATTTAGGTTACTAAAGGTTGCGAGTTAAAACAACTTGCTCAGAACACCAAAAAATAGTCAGCAATTAGAAACAACTCACTTTAAAAGGCACTACCTAAAAATATCATATCAAAGCCAGAAAATTTAGAGGAAAACAAACAGCTGGCTCTCTCTGAGCGCATCTTAAAGAGCAGGAGATGTTTTGTGTTCAGAAGAGACTTCCATTTAAGTCCAAGGATCAACCTTATTAAAAACAATAAAGTAGAATATATTAAATCTCCAGTGAATGAAAACAACACAGTAAAGATGCTTTCAGCGAAGTCTTTCTATAGATTCAGAATAAGGCAATAATTTCTGAAAAGCATATTAAAGAATGAGTCTATTCCACTCGGCAAGAAGACTTGACTTGCTGGCTGTGCCCATAGGCCACGGGAGAGTCCTGCTACCGCCACCTCAGAATCCCCACAGGGATAAGGAAATCTTGAATCTTTCAGATTTTTGGAGAACTGAGCCCACAGAGCAGATGACCTTCATGATCCACTGGAGGCAACTTTCTCAATTAAGTCAGAAAACACCCTCTATCCCAATAGAGACATAAAGCTCAAGAAAGGGAAATGCTGAAAGGATTAATTTGCCTTGTGTGCAGCACAGGACAAAGCTACGTAAGCTCTTTATTTAGCATAATCAATAGCCTACTAACATTATCCCCAAAGGATTCCCACGTGTCCTCACTGCCAGATGACATACTAGCACCATGTGCAGGGTACACGGAATCATGCACCAGGCACAGAAACATCTTGCTCAACAGAAGAGTCTCCTTAACAACGCTCCTGGCAAGATATCTTGTAGCCTCTACGTGAGTACCTTTTGTGATAGGGTACTCATGTCTTCACGCACAGGCCAAATTAATTTGAAACAAACTTCTTTTTCAACATAAAAAAAACTTCTTTCTTAAATGAGATTGAGATTCACAATCCTTTCATTTCACCCACTGAACTAGAAGATGTGATACATCTCCTTTTACAGAGCTCCACGTGCGTGCCTGAGTTCCTTTTCCAAGTAACAACACATGACCGGTTTTTACAACTGTTTTCAAATACCATACATGAATCTCAGTGAACTTCTCTACATAGACAAAATTCCCATCAGTTTTTTTCAACCAGTTTTAACCAACATGCAGTGTTTGTACTCCCACTGAGTGGCTGTGATCAGTAACCACTGACCTCTTGACCAAGTGCCATACAGGAAGTGGTGCTGTCATATAACTTCTCCAACCATCGAAAATCCTCACACTTTCCCTGATGTTTTGAATTAAAGCAACCCTATGGCCACCTTATGCTTAAACACAATTCCTTACAAGTTTTAAAAGGCTGTGCTACAAGGGAGCCACCAATGCACATCTGTTTATACCTTCTCTCTGTTTGTGTTTAATTTTGACACTGGACTGAATTCCTTTAAAGAAAATGTCTAGACTGACTGTTTTTTAAGGAAATAGCACAGAATGGTTAAAGGAAAATATGGTCCTTTAGCAGAATATTCTCTGGGTCATGCAATAAGATCAAACGTATTTTCTCATGAACTTTTTGGATGCTGATTTAGCAGTTTCTTAGGATTGCTCAGATGTCATAAACATGCACTATTCTTTGTACTGATCCCTATGAAATCATTGAGACAAAATGTAGATGAAGAGTTAAGCTTTTAAAAGTAGTAAGACCTGTAACTGATATCAAACCAGATGACAGAAATATTTCATACAAAGAGAATTACACTGAATATTCTCTGCTTTCTTTTTTCAAAAACAAAAAAACCGCAAGGAAGCACATCTCTAGCTCCTGGGAGTGGAAGCAAGGATCAGAGCCATGTTCAGATGTTCAAGAAAACAGCGGGCAGCACCTGTCTGAGTGAGTGACTTTCAAAACTTACCAATGCCATCAGGGATAATTTCTAGTAAGTTCTGGGAAATGACTAAATCTGTTAATGAAGTCAGTCCACTGATTTCTTCAGGAAGTCTTTCCAGTCTGTTTTCAGAGACATCTAAGCACAGCAGGTTTTTCAGATTTCCTATTTCCTGTATCAGTGACAGAAAAAGAAGCTCATGCTTAAAACTGCTATCATACAGAGAAATCTGTTACAGTGCTTTTTCACAAGCAAATTCCAAAGTAGGTGGGAGGATGCATCTTTAGTGCATATCCAAAAGTGAAGGCAGGAGTAAATTCCTAGATCCATCCCAGTGAAAATGAGAAGTTGTCTGCATCACAGGCCTGAGGCTGGGAAAGATGCCAAGCAGGCAAGGAACTGTCCTCAAAAGATGAAGAGACCGGCAGCAAGAGAGAAAGAATGACTGCAAGGTGGAACACTTAGTGGTTAAAAAACAAACAAACAAAACAAAACAAAACAAAAAAACACAAGTAGAATCCAGTTCTCTAAGTTTGGAATGAACCACCATGAAGCAGCTTATGCCCACCCATTTATTTCCTTCCAGGACGAGTAGTACAAGTTACCCCATCAAAGCAACTGCTTCCCAGAAACAAGCTTCAGCTCCACTGATATCTTGAATGTTAACACAAAAGAGAAGCATGCTATTCTTCATGAGAACAGGCAATACAGGATTGAGAAAAGAACCACAGTGAGCCCAATATTCTATTTAAGAGTTCTTACTTTCCATCCCCCAAATGCATATTATCTCTCTTATAATTGTCTCCACTTTTTCCTTCCCAATTCCTTATATTAAATCCCTAGTTTCATTATCCACTTGCCTTGCCTATTAGCTCTGCCTCTTGAACTTCAGTCTCAACTCCCTTTTCCCAAGGGCATTCTATAGCCTGCACTTCCTAATTTCCATCCTGAAAACACAGTTATCTTTGGTCATATAATCATACCACGCTTCCATTCAAAAAATATCTGCTGGCTCCCTGATGTCTACATATGTGCGATTTCCTCAACCTCTATTTAACTTTTCTTACCTATTTTCCAGCTTATCTCTGATCTAATATATGCCTTATGATTCTGTCCCTGTATTTCCCATGTGTAGGAAACCAGACCATATTTCTAATAATCTCAGGCTAGATCTGTGAAGTTATTCTACTTTTCATGAATTCCTTTTAATACCATCTTTGTAGTCTTTTCTTTCCATCATCAATGAAGATAGGTAAACAATATTGATTATTTGAGACTTTTTGGTGTGTTTAATTCTGACTTAATCCCAGTTTATATAATAGGGGCAAATGAGACCCTTAAAAATTTTCAGCACGATTAGGGGAACTTTCTTTGTGTTTATGACATCACATCTTACACATACTGTACATACAAATCCTCTCACTGTCATGTCCCATAGTTAATATTTTGTTACACTCCTTATAACTTCATGGTATTTTCTCCCAATATTTGACTAGTACCCTAGCAACCAGGATTTCTCATGTGTTTCCTAGCAAAATCTAAGTACAAATCAAACCTTAACTACATCACTTGCTGATCTGTCTCCTTTCTTTAACTGCAGCCAAGAACTCAGAAAAAGACTCAAGTTACTTCTTTAGTTCTGTTAGCCAGCCAGTGCCATCACTGCAACGATTGAAAATTCACTCAAGTGCTTTCTTCTAGTGTCAGACTTCCTGGCACTGATGTCCTTCCTAATAAAGGACATAGTCCCAGCACAGCTGGTTCACACAGCTGGCAGACAGCAACTGAACTACATTTAAAATACAAACTCCTACATCATGAAATATATTCTTACTTTAAAACCAGTTGCAAACAACCCAAAGGATAAAATTCAATAAGTAAGTAAATAAATAAGTAAGGAGATGCCCCCATTGTTTTTTGTGGATACATTTTTAGGTGTTTCAGTGTCTCTCTCAGCAAGTGGGTCTGCTTGCCAGAACTCCACTCAGAGGAAAAAGTGTGCAATCAGAAGTCTGTACAAGACTCTGCTCCAAGTAGAACATGGTTCTCACATTTGCTATCAGTGGGAAAAACCTGAACACCATGACATGCCAGCTAAACCCTAAGCAATACTTGGGGGGAAAAATGAAATAAAAGCTTCTAACACTGCTTTTACATCAACTACCACAAAGCAAAACGTGGTCAAAATTATCCCAAAGGACTTGGCACATCACAAACAGTGGCAGAAATATATTCCAACACAGCCATGGGTCCTGATAATTTACAAATCTGCTGGGCTTGAAGTCAGCTATCTGAGTAGCAAGGATGAAATAAAATGCAGACTTCACAAACCAAAGGATATATTTAGCATCTTTAGAAATGATAGACTGAGGATTTCCATTTTTCTATGGCAATGTACAATGATGAATGCTCAATGTGTTTTTCCAAATATGCTTTTTCAATTCATGTTTTGTTTTTCAAGATCCTTTTTTTAGAAGATACAACATGTAAGGCTTATCACCAGGGTTTCCCCATGCTTTGGGACAGATATTGTGAAATTACCACTCACCTGAGGCAATTCTGACAGCTGGTTCCCATCTAACCAGAGGTCCTTTAGATGGAAAAGAGCTCCAATTGATTCTGGCTAAAACAATAAAAACAATGTTACCACAATAGAGACCCAATTTCAGGCTTCTGTTAAGAAGGGAAGAATCGTGTCTCATCAGTTAATAGCTGCTACCAGAGCAGACAGACATTTGATATTCTCTAACATCAAGTCCTCCTTCCTGAAAGAGCCCCAAACTTTCCCCAAGAACTCCAGTTGTTTCCACTTAACACTGGACATCTCTAGTCTTGTGTCGCCCCAGTGCCACATCACAATTACTAACCTGTGCAGACTGAAGTGAGTTCTTTAACATTTCCAAGCTGCATCTATGGAAATACTTGCTTTATAAGCATCCCATCTCTACAGACCTCCTCAAAATACTCTATGCTCAGCTTAAGGACAAAGTTAAATTTATATTTCTCTGATATTGACTTACCAAGTTGTAGATTTCATTGTTTCCTAAATCAAGTTCTTCTAGTCTCCGTAGCTGAGTAAGAGAGCTATTGAAGAAATGAAAAAAAAAAATCCAAGATAATCAAAGTGAGTGCTTAGAAATGCTGTGCAATATAGTATTCCTCATTTGAACTAGTTTCCAGAAATAACATGCATTGAGGCTTTATGTAGTAAATATTGCACAGGAAGGACTATCAGGAGAAAGCTGGCATCTCCCCAGATTCCCAAAGAACACAACATCTTTTGGCATAATACAACACTGAAGTCATTAAAAAAAGTACTGAAATTATTTCAGTATAAAACCCATTTTAGTACTGCTAGAGACTCACTCAGGAAGATAGGTAAGAAGATTCTCTCTCAGTTCCAGTGAAGCCAGGTTATACAGACTAGAAATGAGCAGAAGAAAAAAAAATTAGAGCAATTCCTGAGATTCTTCCTACTTTTCCTCCCCCACACACATACTCAATAGGTAGCAACTCTTAATGAAACCTTGTACGTCATTGGTCAAGGTCAAAAGATCTCCTGCCACCACCTCCTACCCTTATTAAAACAAAATAATCTCTACTACTCAATTCTAATATTAAGATATTATTAAAATAATTAATAAAAGAGTACTGTGTTGTGACCATACGGCACCCTCACTCAAATACTTTGTACATTTGCTATGTGGAAATAACTCACCAGCCATCAATAGACAACCACTCCCAGGACCAAGATAGAAGCTGAATACATGCTTCTAGACATTAGAATGTCAAAAATGTGCTGTTACCATAAAAACAGTAACGCCTTTCATCTTACAGGGCTCAGAGCTCTTCCTCCAAACATCAGTGAGAGACCCTCCCTAACTTCAAGTAGTGAGCATCCCTATCCAGAAGCTCAAGTGCTCTAGTCAAGACCATAAATTCACAGAGCAAGCAGTGGCAGCACTGGCAAATAACTTACACTTAAATGCATTAAGGATAACGTAACAATGCACTTTGCATGGTGCTGGAACACAGGCCTGATTTTATAAATGGCAGCTGTAATAACACTGATTTTATTCTTAGTAAACTCTAGAATGGTGCTCTTTTCGGCAGGCCCTCCTGCTTGTCAGGTTTAACCCTGTCTACCAGAAACATGGGAAAAGTAGACAGATGTTGCCCCTAGCTGCTGATTATTTGGGTCAGATCTTGACAGGCAGTGGTAGTGCTGTGTCCCCAGAAGCCCTCACACACTGAATGAGGTCGGCAAAAGCACAACACACTGATTCAGAAAACAAGTGACTACATATCACCCCAACAGGCACTGTACTAAACTCTAAAGCAGCTGAAATTTCATGCTTTGCTAATCACCATAGTAACATCCAGATTTGAGAGGAATTTTATTTCTAAGCATTTAGAACAGAAAGAATCAGATATTATCCCAATGCTCTAATCTGCCTTAATCCTCTATCCCCCCTCCTTCCAACCAAAAAGCCAGAGTCATGTGCAGCAATCATGCTGATTTCATAGCACGGCAAAAAATAAATTTAAGTTAACAGTATATAAACATATATAAAACCAGCAAATGTATTTTAACTGTATTAAAAAGTGTACAAATTCTGAATCTTTGTCAATTTTAGAAAACGATTGTTTTTAAAAATTAAAGCCAGAGAAAACAAATGAAAACTGCTTTAATACATATTTTTTAAAAATCCCTGGTAAAAATCATGGATTTCATACCAAAATCCTTCTAATAAAATGTAATTAGGTGGGAAGCTGCAGTTACCTAGTTCCACCTTCTCATGACCAAGTGTCTTTGTAGACAAAACAACCAGGGAAAGGATAGAGGATTCACACATGTATCACAAGGAACTTCTTCTAACAGAACCTTTAAATCATAGAGACAAAGTAACACACCGAAAGTAACGGGAAAATCAAAGGGTTTGGTTTCAGTTTCAAATTTTCATATAACTCCTAACCAGCTCTATTGAGGGTACAGGAATCCCCTGGCTATTTTCCACTGAAAAAGCTTGAAAATCACTGGTAGGCACGTCACTTTATCTATTCAACAAATTACTTTCATACCTATCTTGACAAATTGAGGACATCCTCTAACAAAAGCAGGAAAAAGCTCTCTTGCTTCAAAAACTCTATTTGGGAATCCCGAAAAGCAACACCTGCCTCAATATTACATTCGGCACCAAAGCGGGAGCATCTGCCACCTGAGCCTCAGAGGAGAAACCTGTCCACCAAATCAAGATGACTGGCACAGGGCTCATTCTCAGACCATGCATTTGATCACTAGTGACCCAGGCATGCTGATGACTGAAGACACACAGTAACAGAGTGAAGCTTTGCCTGAGGTCAGCAGGCCACAATTCAAACTTGGCCAAATGCCAAGGCTCCTGCTCTCACGCAAGTACATACTGATTGAGGCATCTGCAGGGCCCTCCATTCTCTCAAACTCTCTGATTTAAGTTTAGAAACACCTCTCAATTTGAGGTGCAAACACAAATCACACCTTTTTAACTTTGCCAAGAAACACTGGTCATTGGTATTTTTGCTGTTTCTGGAGAGTATGGAAAATGTGGATGTGGGGAACAACATCAACAACAAAACTGTCATACTTTAAACTTTCAAACCCAAAAATTAACTTAAAATATATAAAAGAATAAATGGTCTTGAAGTGGGCATTCGACTTGGCAGATAAGACCTCACTGGGATGCCTGCATCTCATATCAGAGTGTCCGAGTTTGAGTCCTGGCTCTGCTTTCCATTCTAGCCCCCAGCTGATGTGTATGTAAGAAGGCAGCAGGCAATGGCTGAATCTGCCTTTTTAACTGCCATGTTCTGCTGCCTCCCACTCTTGGGTTGGCTGGTAAGTCAATTTTGTGAAAAACTAATATGTTTATATATACTTAAAACAACATATTTAAAAGAAAATATTTCCTTCTGCCTTTATGCCCAGGCAATCCAAATTTGGTTCCCTGCCACCTATGTGGGAGACCTGCAATGAGTTCCCAGCTCCTAGCATTGGCCTGGCCCAACTCCAGCTATTGCCAGCATTTGGGAAGTAAAATAGGGGATGGAAGATCTGTCTCTGCCTTTCATATAAAAAAACATTTTTTTTTTTTAAAGAATAGCTTCACTAAGTAACATTTCCCCACTATTTTAAACTATCTAAAAAAGGGAAGCTTAGACACTGGAAAGCAAAAGAAACCAACTCTATGATGAAAGTCACTTTAAGACTGTGAGTCTCACAGCTCAGGTTTGAATTCTGGCCTTTCCCTCACTCACTAGCTGTATCTGCCTGAAGGGCTTCATTACTGGATCTCAATTTTCCCTTAAACAAACATAATCACATCTATTACAGCAATTCGAGTATACACTTTCCCTTCAAATTAACATAGCTCGTTTTCACCTTATTTTTCAGAGATAGTCCTTGTGCTTTCCAAGTTGTAAGGTGCCCTGAAGTCAGAATCTTCAGAAATCTTGCTACAAGAGCCTATTAACCACAGTCACCATCCCTACTACTGAAAACCTCCTTTACTGACAGAACTTTCAGATGGTGAGTTAATAACACTGCTCAACTTTCAATTTACCATATATTGTCCACAACTGGTGACCCATGGGTTGAGAATGAATAGAAAAACAATGAAATAGCTTTGACCACAGCTGACCTGTGTCAGCCCAACCCTCAGTGTATACTCTGGGCAAGTAATTCTCAGTCCAGAGTACCATTAACTGAATCTAGAATGAAACCATAGGTTCTTAGCAGACCACTATGGCCAGTCCTAGACCAAAGTGCAGATACCCACCAGCCTGTTCCATAATGTGGTGCTCCATATTGTCATAGAAACAGCCAACATAAAACAGGATTAATGAAAAACTGGACCACTGATATGGATATAAAAATGAATGAACCAATGACCCCTTTCCTGGTCTTTCAGAAAACAGCATCTTCAATCAAGTCTACAAGATGGTGCCTGTCCTCAGCAAGGCAACCACTTCTATTCAACTCAAACATGATCATATCTCTTACAGCACCTAAGAAAGAACACCCTGCTGAGAAATGTTGGGAAGGGGGTTTGAACCTATTTCTCTGAACCTCAAAGCACAGGTCTTGATCACTAGACCAAGAGAAGTGAGGACACCCAAACTATTTGCATTTATCTGCTAATTTGGTTAAAGTGTAATACCACAGAGACTCAAGAATGCATCAGTCATTTCTACTACTTTCACAAACACAATTAAAAAAAAAAACTGGACATTTAAGTTGCAATATGAGAGTTACTAGTCTTTAACAGTACTACCCATGATACTGGCAGCTTTCTATGGGAAAGATATTGTTATAACTGTTTTACAAGAATTAACTTCATGGCTAAGAAAACTAAGGTAGGAGAGGGAACTTGAACTAGGGATTGAACAACTGAAAAAAAGCTAGGATTCACTTGGGAATCTGCCTTTTTAACTGCTATGTTCTGCTGTCTCTCACTCTTGGGTTGGTTGGTAAGTCAATTTTGTGAAAAACTAATATGTCTATATATACTTAAAACAACATATTTAAAAGAAAATATTTCCTTATGCCTTTATGCCCAGGCAATCCAAATTCCCATTCTAATAAAAATCACTTTTTTTTTTACTAGAAATCCCATATGCATCCCTATTTTTCTTTTATGAAAAAAAAAAGCAAGTTTAAATATAGTTCTGTTCTTTCCCTACTATGCGGG
The DNA here is from genome assembly GCF_964237555.1 of Oryctolagus cuniculus. Lineage (NCBI taxonomy): Eukaryota > Metazoa > Chordata > Mammalia > Lagomorpha > Leporidae > Oryctolagus > Oryctolagus cuniculus. Next base: position 115,738,178 of record NC_091436.1, read on the forward strand.
CAACTTATACACATCTGGCATGTTGCTTCCCTTACTTTTGTCTCATTTCTTACCTTCATGCAACAGGTAAGAAATTTAAAAAAAAAATACTTAAAACAGTAAACATCTGTAATGATCTTAAACTAATCTCCTATTAACAGTCATTTCACCCTCCAATAATACTTTTTTTTTTAATTTATTTGACAGGTAGAGTTATAGACAGAGAGAAAGGTCTTCCTTCCGTTGATTCACTCCCCAAATGGCCTCCACGGCCGGAGCTGTACCGATCCGAAGCCAGGAGCCAGGTGCTTCACCTGGTCTCCCCATGCGGGTTCAGGGGCCCAAGCACTTGGGCCATCCTCCACTGCCCTCCCGGGCCACAGCAGAGAGCTGGACTGGAAGAGGAGCAAGATTAGAACTAGGGGGACTAGAACCCAGTGCCCATATGGGATGCCGTGTCGCTCCCCCTCTTCGTGGAGGAACGACACAGGACCCTGCGCTGTTCTTTTGTCTGCTCGGCCCTTCCCGGGTTTGCTGCTGGTTCTTCCCGGGTTGGCTACCGTCCCTTCCACCTCCGTGGAAGGGCGGTTCCCCCTGCCACTTTCCCCATTTCCGCGGGGGAGCGGCACACCGCCGGCCGGCTCTCTCGGGGGCTGCACAGGTGTTCCTTCAGATAGATGTTCCTGGTGCATGTTGTCTCTCTCCTCCTTTATAGTCCTCTTCCACCAATCCCAACTCTGCTACCCACACGCCGAGTACGCTGCTCTCCTCCAATCAGGAGCAGGTCCTGCTGTTTATTGGTTGAACTGGAGGCAGCTGTGTAGAAGCTGTTTCCTCCTCTCCCAGCGCCATATTGTGGGAGAGCAGATGCATACAGTAAGTCTTAATTCCAGTAACTTAGTCTAGTCCGAGTTGCTCCCAGTTGCTCCCCACAATGCCGGCGCTGCAGGCAGAGGATTAACCAAGTGAACCACAGAGCCAGCCCCCCAATAATACTTTCTAACAAATTAAGTTTCAGTGTAATATTTCTGGAATGACTTTGTCCTCCTCTTATAGAAAAAAACTGACTGCTGGTACTCCCTTCCTGTCACTCCTACCACTTTTTCCACTAAAAGAGATGTGTATGGAGGGAGTGGGAGCTCCTGAAGGAATCAGGTGCATGAAGTGTTTCTTGGCACACCAGTACTTCATTGTTACACAGTTCATGACAACAGAGATGAAAATATGATGCTCTTTAGTAAGTCACAATGTAGGCCAACTGTAGTTTTAGGATTCTATTTAAGGGATTGGTGGTTACTTTATGGAATTTACATCTGTTCTCCACTATGCTTTAAAAACCCTTTTTAAATCCTTTTGGATTTTTCTTTCCATTTTGGTAACCAAAGTCATTAAGAAAATGAAAAGTAAAATAAATAAAGGTAGGCCACAGAAACAAATGGCAGTACACCATAAATCATTAAAATAGAAAATCTACAAACACTTATGGCAACAATATTTGATTGGAAAAAACAATACGGTGGTGGTGAGCTTGCTTATACATTCATAATATTTCTGATCTTTAAAAAACTAATCAGTATTTAAGCAATTTCCTCATGGCGGCTTTGATCTGGAAAACATTTTTTTAAATTTTTTGTTTCTGAAACATAAATATTTTATAGTAATGCCTAGGCCTCAAAAAAAAAAAAAAAAACAACATTAAATACGGTAAATGTCTTTGAAAAGAAGTTTTTCTCCTCTTAGGTAGCACACAATCCTAATGCAATATAGCCAAGCCAAGCCTTGTCAGCAAGAGCTATGTGACTCTCAGTTCAAGCCTACCAAATTAAGGTCAACATTCCCAAGGGCAGCAGACAAAATCAGACTCACAAGCTCTAGTTCAATCTGCCAAAGAATCTAGGGACTACTCACTTGCTCTACTTCTATCAGCTAATTCCATAATTAAATGTTTATTAATAATAACCATTCAGTGACCATCAACCATTTTAGATACTATACTAGTTCATTACACATATTCCTTCTCCTCTAAAAATGTAGTTTTTGAGGGAGAAGATGTAATTAAATAGGCAGTAGATATGTTTAGAGATATTTAGCTAACTTTTTTAAGAGGGTTTTTGTTTCTTTAATGGCAAAGGATATGGAATCTCACAGAAGAATTACATAACAAATACAAAGCGGCATACTCCCAGAGAGAAATGTAGCTTTCCAGATCCTTAACTTGGTCCCTAGTTCCCAGTGGGGTTTTGTGTTCTCCAGCTCCCACTCCACATGACTTGAGGTTCTGGAAACCATGGCTTTGTGCACCTGCTTGAGCAGCGCACTACCCATAGGGCTATATTACTGAGCACCTCCTGTAAGAATAAACTAGGTCAGTTTCCTACATATAGCATCATCCTCCAGTCCAAGGTCCATTTTTTTTTCCACTGAGATATAATTTGCAAACTATCAAATTCATCTTTTGAAACTATAAAATTTAAAGGATTTTAATTTATTTATTTACAAGGTATAAAATATCACTACTGTCTTATGCCAGGAAATGGCTTATCACCCAAAAGAACATGTTTATCCACTGGAATTCATTCTTTATCCTTCCCCCCATCTTTACAATCACAAAGTGCTATCTCTGTGGATATGACTTTATTAGAAATTTTGTATAAACAGAATCATACTGTATATGATTTTTTATCTGGCTTCCTAACATGTTTCTTAATTTTTTTAGACAGGCAGAGTGGACAGTGAGAGCGACAGAGAGAAGGTCTGCCTTTTGCTGTTGGTTCACCCTCCAATCCGAAGCCAGGAGCCAGATGCTTCTTCCTGGTCTCCCATGGGGTGCAGGGCCCAAGCACTTGCGCCATCCTCCACTGCACTCCCAGGCCACAGCAGAGAGCTGGCCTGGAAGAGGGGCAACCGAGAACAGAATCCAGCGCCCCAACGGGGACTAGAACCCGGTGTGCCGGCGCCTCAGGCAGAGGATTAGCCTATTGAGCTGCAGCACCAGCCGGCTTCTCATCATGTTTTCAAGGTTCATATTGTAGCATATGACAGTAATTCATTGCTTTATGGTTAAATAATATTCCATGATATGAATATACCAATTTTGTTTTTTCATTAACCCATTGGTGAAAATCTGAGTTGTTTCTACCTTTTGACTATTATGAATAATGCTGTTATGAAGCAAGCTTTTGTGTGGACATGTTTTCAATTCTTGTGGGTATTTATGATAAGGATCGGAATGGCTGGGTCATACAGTGAATATGCAAATTCTTTTTTTAAAAAAGATTTATTTTATTTATTTGAAAGACAGAGTTACAGAGAGAGTGACATCTTCCATCTGCTGGTTCACTCCCCAAATGGCTGCAACAGCCAGAGCTGAGCTGATCCAAAGCTAGGAGCCAGGAGCTCCTTCTGGGTTTCCCAAGCGGGTGCAAGGGCCAAGGGAGTTGGGCCATCTTCTACTGCTTTCCTAGGCCATAGCAGAGAGCTGGGTCAGGCCGGCACTGCAGGTCAATAGGCTAATCCTCTTCTTGCGGCGCCGGCACCCCAGGTTCTAGTCCCGGTCGGGGCGCCGGATTCTGTCCTGGTTGCTCCTCTTCCAGTCCAGCTCTCTACTGTGGCCCGGTAGTGCAGCGGAGGATGGTCCAAGTGCTTGGGCCCTGCACCCGCATGGAAGTCCAGGAGAAGCACCTGGCTCCTGGCTCCTGGCTTCGGATCAGCATGGTGCGCCGGCTGCAGTGGCCATTGGTGGGTGAACCAATGGAAAAGGAAGACCTTTCTCTCTGTCTCTCTCACTGTCCACTCTGCCTTCAAAAAAAAAAAAAAAAAAAAAAAAAAAAGAGCTGGGTCAGAAGTGGAGCAGCCGGGACTAGAACCAGTGCCCATATGGGATGCCAGCCCAGCAGGCTGGGGCTTTAACCCGCTGTACCACAATGCCAGTCCTGTCTATGCAAATTCTTGAGGCAAGACCTTCCCAAACTATTTTACAAAGGGACCGCACCACCATTTAACATTCCCACCAAAACACTCAAAGCTTTCAATTTCTGCACATCCTCAACAATACTTGTTATCACAATCTTTTGTTTTTAACAATGATTGATATTTTTAAAAATTTAAGATAATTTTTAACATGTTGTCATATTCACTTCATATGTACATGTTACATACATAACACACACTATTTTTCCTTGAAAACAGGGATATTAATGTCACAAAATTTGGGATTCATGACTGATCACAAAAGAAAATAAAGGTATATGGTCATGTATGTGGTATAAATCCGTGAAGCAATATGCCAAATATGACATTCCCATAACTTTTATACTATATATATATATATTAATTTCCACAAATATTAAAACACATGATATTTATGTTTCTGTGCCTGGCTTATTTCACTAATGATCTCTAGATCTATCCATTTTGCTGCAAATGTCAGGGTTTTACTCTTTTTTTATAGCTAAGTAGTATTCCATCATGGATATATACATCTCATTGTCTTTATCCAGTCATCAGTTGATAGACATCTAGATTGATTCTGTATCTTTGCTATCATGAATTGGACCGCTATTAACATGTGAATTAAAGTGTATCTTTTATATGCTAATTTTGCTTCCTTTGGTTTTATTCCCAGAAATCGGATAGCTGGCCTATGGATCCGTTTTTAGTTTTTGAAAGAACATCCATACTGGTTTCCCATAATGTTGGTACTAATTTTCATTCCCATCACCAATCGTATTAGGGTACTCTTGTCTCCATAACCTCATCAGCATTACATTTTTGGGTAAAAGCCATTCTGACAGGAGTGTAAGGATACCTCACTATGGTTTCAATTAGCATTTCCCTGACGGTTAGTGATCTTGAGTATTTTTTTATGGATCTGTTGGTATTTCTTTTTTCAAAAAAAAATGTTTATTCATATCCTTTGCCCATTTCTTAACTGGATTGTTTTGTCACCATTGAGTTTCTTGAGCTGCTTACATATACTGGATATAGTAATCCTTTATTGGATGCATGCCTTGCAAATATTTTCTCCCCCATTCTGTTGGTATCTCTTAACTTTGTTAATTGTTTCTTTTGCTGTACAGAAGCTTCTTAGCTTGGTATAATCTCGTTTATCAACTTTTGCTTTTTATTTACTGTGCTTTTCAAGTCTTATCCAAAAAGTCTTTGCCTAGCCCAATGTCTTGAAGTGTTTCCCCTATATTTCTTCTAGTAGTTTCATGGTTTTAGGCCTTAGGTTTAGATTTGTGGACCACTGTGAGTTGATTTTTATAAAGGATGCAAGGCCTTCTTTCAAATTTCTATATGTGAAAATCCAACTTTTCCAACACCATTTGTTGAAGAAACTGTCCTTTATCCAGGGAATGCTTTTAGCACATTTGTCAAAGATTAGTTGGCTGTAGACTCATGGACTTATTTTTGTGGCCTATATGTCTATTTTTATGCCAGCATCATGCTGTTTTGATGATAGTATCCCTGTTGTATTTCTGAAATCTGGTACTATGACTCCCTGGCTTGTTTTTAATCAGACTTTGGTTATTCGGGTCTTTTGTGTTTACATATGAATTTTAGGATTGCTTTTCTAGATCTGTGAATAATGTCCTTAGATTTTTTATGAGTACTGCACTGAATCTGCAAATTGCTTTGGATAGTATAGATATTTTGATAACATTAATTCTTCCAATCCATGAACACGGAGGACTTTAACATTTGGGGAGGTCTTCTATTTCTTTCATTAATGTTTCATAATTTTCATTGTAACAATCTTTCACATCCTTGATTAAATTTATTCCAGTTAAATTTTTTTGTAGCTATTGTGAAATAGGATTAATCTTGCAAGTTCTTTCTCAGCAAGATCATTGTGGGTATTTAAGAATTTGTGTGTTGATTTTATATACTGCAGCTCTGCTAAATTCCCTTATCAGTTCTAGCAGTCTCTTGGTGGAGTCTTTTGGTTCTCCTATATAAAGAAATATGCCATCTGCAAACAGGGATAATTTGACTTCCTCCTATCCAATCTGTATGCCCTAGATTTCTTTTTCTTGCTTAATAGCTCTGGCTAAAAATTCCAGAATTATATTGAATAAAAGTGGTAAGAGTGGGAACCCTTGTCTGGTTCCAGATCTTAGGGGAAATGTTTCTAGCTTTTCTCTGCTCAATATGATGCTGGTTGTAGGCTTGTCCTAGATTGCCTTTTTGTGTTGAGGTTTACTTCTTCACCTAGGTAATGCTTTTAATCATGAAACAACGTATTTTATTGTCGCTCCCCCTCTTCGCGGAGGAACGACACAGGACCCTGCGCTGTTCTTTTGTCTGCTCGGCCCTTCCCGGGTTTGCTGCTGGTTCTTCCCGGGTTGGCTGCCGTCCCTCCACCTCCGTGGAGGGGCGGGCCCCCTGCCACTTTCCCCACTTCTGCGGGGGAGCCGCGGCCGGCTCTCTCGGGGGCTGCTCAGGTGTTCCTTCAGATAGATGTTCCCCTTAGATGTTCCTGGTGCATGTTGTCTCTCTCCTCCTTTATAGTCCTCTTCCACCAATCCCAACTCTGCTACCCACATGCCGAATACGCTGCTCTCCTCCAATCAGGAGCAGGATCAGCTCCTGCAGGTTACTGGTTGAACTGGAGGCAGCTGTGTAAAAGTTTTTTACTCCTCTCCCAGCACCATATTGTGGGAGAGCAGATGCATAGAATAAGTCTTAATTCCAGTAACTTAGTCTAGTCCGAGTTGCTCCCCACATTTTATGAAATGCCTTCTCTGCATCTATGGAAATAATCATAGTTTTAATCCCTCATTTTGTTGATGTAATGTATAACATTTACTGATTTGCATATGTCAAACCACCTATGCATCCCTGGGATAAATCTCACTTGGTCAGCACTGATGATCTTTTTGATATGTTATTTGCATTTGATTTGCTAGTATTCAGTGGAGGATTTCTGCATCTACATTCATCAGGGATATTAAGTCTATGGGTCTCTTTTTTTGTTTGTGTACTAGTCTGGTTTTGAAGTTAAGGTAATGTTGGCCTCATAGAATAAGTTTGGAAGGATTCCTTCCTTTTTAATTGCTCTGAATAGTTTGAGAAAAACTGCTGCTAGTTCTTCCTTAAAAATTTGGCAAAATTAGCAGTGATGCCATTTGGTTCCAGGTTTTTCTTTGTTGTGGAACTCTCTCTTTTTTTTTTTTTTTTTTTTTTTGACAGGCAGAGTGGACAGTGAGAGAGACAGAAAGAAAGGTTTTCCTTTTTCCGTTGGTTCAGCCCCAATGGCCGCTGCTGCTGGCATGCTGCGGCAGTGCACTGCGCTGATCCCAAGCCAGAAGCAAGGTGCTTCTCCTGGTCTCCCATGTAGGTGCAGGGCCCAAGCACTTGGGCCATCCTCCACTGCACTCCCAGGCCACAGCAGAGAGCTGGCCTGGAAGAGGGGCAACCGGGACAGAATCTGGCGCCCCAACCAGGACTAGAACCCGGTGTGCCAGCGCTGCAAGAGGAGGATTAGCCTAGTGAGCCGTGGCACCGGCCTGTTGTGTAACTCTTTATTACTTATTCAATCTCAGTCTTGGCTACTGTTCTGTTCAGGTTCATACCTCAATTTTAGTAAATTATATACATCCAGAAATCTATCTACTTCTAGATTTTCCAATTTGTTGGCATGTAGCAGTTCATTAATAATTCCTAATGATTCCATTGGTATTTCTAAGGTATTAGTTATAATATCACCTTTTCCATCCCTAATGTTATTTTCTTTATGTAATTGGGTATTTGTGCTAATGGTTTACCAATTGCATTATTCCAAAAAAACAAGGTGCAGGAGGTTAAGCCACCACCTGTGACACCAGTATCCCATATGGGCACTGGTTTGAGGCCTGGATACTCCACTTCTGATCCAGCTCCCTGCTATTGTACTTGAGAAAGTAGCAGACGTCCCAGATACTTCAGCCCTTGCCACCCACATAGGAGACCCAGATGGACTTCCAGGCTCCTGGCTTTGGTTTGGCACAGCCCTAGATGTTGCAGCCATTTGGGGACTGAACAAGGAAATGGAAGACCTCTCTTTCTCTCCCTCCTTCAAACTCTTCTTTACAAATAAATAAATAAAGCTTTTCTAAAAAGCTTTTTTTTTCTTTCAAAAAAAAAGCTTATTTATTTATTTGAAAGGCAGAGTTACAGAGAGGCAGAGGCAGACACACACACACACACACACAGAGAGAGAGAGAGAGAGAGAGAGAGAGAGAGAGAGAGGTCTTCTATCCACTGGTTCACTCCCCAACTGGCCTCAATGGCCGGAGCTGAGCCGATCCAAAGCCAGGAGCCAGGAATTTCTTCCAGGTCTCCCATGTGGGTGCAGGGGCTCAAGGACTTGGGTCATCTTCTACTGCTTTCCCAGGCCATAGCAGAGAGCTGGATCAGAAGTGGAGCGGCCAGGACTTGAACTGGCGCTCATATGAGAGGCCAGCACTGCAGGCAGTGGCTTTACCTGCTACACCACAGCACCAGCCCCTAAATGAATCCTTAAAAAAATTAAATAAAAATTTAAAAAAGCTGTTCATCTCATTGATTTTTTTTGTATTTTTTTTAAATTTCTACTCTAATTTTTATTATTTATTTTCTTCTATAAATTTGGGGTTTGGTTGGATCTTATTTTTCTAGTACTTAAGATGCATTGTTATTGTAAATGTATATGCACCTAATGCTAGCACATCCCGTTTTATAAAACAAATGTTAATGGATCTAAAGTGAGACATATGCTCCAATACAATTAATACTGGGGACTTTAAACCCCCACTTTCATCAATGGACAGAAGAAGTACACCAAAAAAAAAATCAATACAGAAATAACAGCTATCTACATTTCAGAACAAATGGATCTCATAGACTTCTACAGAACATTCCTCCCCAAGCTGCAGAACACATATTCCTCTCATTAGTACATATAACATTCTTTAGGATAGATGATATTCCAGGCTCTAAAACAAGTCTTAAAAAGTTTTAAAAGAAATCATAACATATATCTTTTCTTATCAAATTGGAAATTGGCAATCAAAGAACTTCTAGAAATTATAGAAATACATGGAGCCTGAACAACATGCTCCTGAATGAACAGGTCACAGAATAATAAAGAAAACAAAAATACAACATATCAAAACTTATGGGACACAGCAAAAGCACTGTCTAGAGCAAAGTTAATAGCAATAACTGCCTACATTTAGAAAAAAGGAAATGTATCAAATAAACAACCTAACACATATCTTTTTGATCATAATCACCTTAGTGGACAAGAAATGGTATTTCATTGTGGTTTCAGTTTATATTTTCCTGATGATTAATGATGTTGAGTGTCTTTTCATATGCTTATTTGTCATTTGTATATGTTCTTTGGGAAAATGTCCATTCAGATATTTTGCACATTTATAAATTGGATTGTCTTTTTATTGTTGTGTTGTTAAGAGTTCCTTACATATTTTAGAAATGAGAACCTTAATATTTGCAAGTACTTCCTCTCATCTGTGTGTTGGCTTTCCGCTTTCTTTATGGTGTCCTTTGATGCATATTTTAAATTCTGATGAAGTCTAATTTATCCATTTCTTCTTATTGTACAGACTTTTGGTGTCCCATGTGAAAAACTACTGCCTAACTCAATGCCAAAAAATATCCTGATGTCTCCTTATAAAAGTTTTACAGTTGCAGCTCTTATATATCTGGTATTATAATTTTTTCCTCTGGCATGAGGTAGAGGTGTACCTTCATTCTTTTGGAAATGGATACTCATTTGTCCCAACAGTATTTGTTGACAAGACTATTCCTTCCCCCATTTAATCATCTTGGCACTTCTGTCAAAAATCATTCTACCATAAATGTGTGGGTTTGCTCCTGAATTCCCAATTCATTTATTCCTCAGTATATCTATCCTTAAGTTAGGATCACAGAGTCCTGATTATTGTGACTTTACCCTTCCTGGCTTTAGCAGTAGAATCATCTAAGTATTCTTAATAATAACAGCAAAGTAAAAAGCCATGCTTACTAAGGCACTGTCTTCAAGGGAACATCTAAGTTAGGAAATTTTTTATTCAAGAGATTTTCTCCAAGACTTGGAACTCTAAGATCCGTACTGCAGGCCTCTCTTCTTTTCCACTATTACTTTTCTATGCTGTTATTTTTAGTAATACATAAAGTTACTTACTTAATTTTACTCCAAAGATCTTCCAAAGTGGATTTAGAGAAGTCTTTAAAGATTGCAAATATAAAGAAAGGGTTCATGAAATACATGGTAAGAGTCATGAAAAGGAAAAAGAAAACTCAGATATTCATGTGAGCAACATGGTATAAAGAAAATACTGAATTTTTCAGGAAGAAATTTAGTTCAAATGCCAGCTCTACCACCCAGCAACAAGGCAAACCTGGGCAGACAAAGCTAAGCAAATTTCGGACAGTTGATGCTAGCCTTATGAGCAAAGGCTGCAATGAGACAGTATATGTGCCTAACAAAGCACCCCTCATCATTCCTTAGTTCCCTTCATCATACAGAAATTAATGCAACTGTCATCAGAATTAGCTGTAAGCTCTCTGGGAATAAAGGCAGCAAAGCAAATGTGATAAATTTCAGAACTGTTATTAAAAAGGAAGAAGCTTACTATTCTTTTGGTAAGGAATTTTTTTCCCCTAAAAACAACTAGCTCTTTCCTTAATGGCTCCTTCTATCAGAGAAATTAAGCAATATTAACAGGCAGATTACTCTTCATTAGTAAGTTTTAGAGCAATGGCAGCTGTATTCTTATTGGTTGCTTCTTTGTAATAATTTTTAATAGAAACTGAGTAAATAGTGTTACATTAAAAAAAGTGATAGTGCAGGAAGAGTTTAATGTGGTTCTAGCACAAAGCTTCCAAACTTCTAAGCTGGTTCCTGTGACATCATGTTGGAAACAAGAGGAATGAGGGAGGTGACACCACGTGCCTTGTCCTGTGTATTTGATAATGCGAAGAATGCTGGCATAGGTAGGGACATAAAAAGTTGAACAACAAAGACCCCTACGGTATCAAGAGTACAAGGTGATGCAGGTATACATTCTCACTATATACATACAATTAAACACTGAAAATGGGACTTCTGTTTACACATGAAGGACAAGTGCTCACTGTGTGGAGAGTAAAACGTAGGTCAAGAAAACTGCTAGTTGGGGGTCTACTTCAGCTCTTTTAATCACTGGGGGAAGGTGTACAACAAGAAGCAGAATTTCAACCATTAACCGATAAAAAAAACCTTAGCTAGTTTATAAAGAAAAGAGGCAGGTAAGAAAGTTTAAAGTTCTCTTTCATCAAAGAATTTGCAGCTTTCTGTTTGGACTGGGGACAGCTTGTTGGGACCCATGTCCCAAGGCGTGCTGCTACAATAAACAATTTTTACCAAGCGTCTGAAATTCTGGTCTCCAAACATAACTAGAAAAATATTTGTGGCAGACTTTTTTTTAAAGCAAATATCATTTGAAACCTCCATACAAGAAATTAGAAAGCTAACAATAGAGCTGCTCTGGCACAAGCAGAGGCCAGCAGAGACCACACACCAGGGTACTGGTTCTCACTCCTCACAACACCCTGGAGAGACTTCAGTGGAACACTAGGGGCCTGGCAAAGCAGAGTATGAGAACCACTCTTCTAGAGCTTAAATAACCCAAAACATTCTGTTCTGGAATTGTGGTCTCTACACACTGAAAGAGTACACCTTCATATCCTTGTATTTTTAAATATATAAACATTCTATGTATATTACCTATAAAATACACATAAGATTTAAAAATTTTATAGAAAATGAAAGAAAAATGTTTTGAAATAGTACGTTAAAGATGTAAATATAATTTCAACTCTTATTATTGAAAGCAACACAATTAAAATGCTGCAATATTTGTTAATTTGTCAGCTTTATATTTGCTGATTAAACAATCGGTTCCAAGTTTGTTTTTGCACTTAATAATGGCTATGCTAAAAGAAAAAGATATTAAAAAAATACAGATTTGCTTATTTGAAAAGTAAATAAGGAGAGAGGAGAGACAAAGAGATAGAAAGAGATCTTGCTGTTTCACTCCCCCAAATGTCTGGGGCTAGGCCAAGCCAAAGCCAGAAACCTAGAATTCCATCAGGGTCCCCCATGTGGGCAGCAGGGGCCCAAGTACTTGGGCCATCTTCCATTTCTTTCCCAGGTGCATTAACAGGGAAATGAACTAGAAATGGAGCAGCTGGTACATGAACTGACATTCATATGGGATGCCACTATTGCAGGCTTAACCCATAGCAACACAATGTCAGCCCCAAGAAAAAGATACTTTGCAAAGTTATGTTGATCCAATAAGAATTGCATCATCAGCTGCATTTATTAAGTCATAGTAACTTTTAAGAGTTTTTCAGATTACAGAAAAGTCTTTGTTGAGATCTAATAAACTGTCATCTTCTTCTCTATGTCAATTAACTGTTTATGAAGATTAATCACAAAGTGTTGTATTCTTGTATTTTTGTTTACAACAAAAGGGTTTTAAAAAACTCACTGAAGGTGAGTTAGTTTCTTACTCATTACGCATCACCTTTACTTTGCAGAATTGAGTAATATATTGATGTGCTTTACACAATTTGACATCACAGAAAAGGACCAGCAAATGTGGGACACTTATGGTAGTAAAAGGAAATTATGTAATTTTACAAGTAGCCAATGTACCTCTGTATGAGTCAAAAAATGCTCACAATCACTCCTCATCTCATTACAAAGTATTATAAAGATTCTATGATTCAAAAGGCTTCCCTTCTCAAACTAACCACACTGGGACTTGCCTGCAATGTAGGACAGGGACTACAATGCTTTGCACTGCCCCAGAAGCACACCCACCAGCACAGCACTCGGCCCCCTTGGCTCGTGGGATGCTCCATCTCACAAGAGGCCTTCCCGAGATATCACCAGTGACCACAGGTGACACAGGGACTGAGTGGGGACCAATACCTACATAACATCATTTCTTTCTGGATTTTTAAGATTTAAAAAAATAACAAATGGGAATGGGAAAGGGAGGAAGAAGAAGGGTGGGAGTATGGGTGGGAGGGAAGTAGGGTGGGAAGAATCATCATGTTCCTAAATTTGTACATATGAAATGCATGAAGTTTGTATTCCTTAAATAAAATTTTCAAAAAAACTAGATAAATTCAAGAAAAAAAATGAGTCTCTTCCCCTATACCATGGGGTGACACTATGTACTCCCCAAGTAGTAAAGATAGCAACAACTTACAGTTATTGTGCATTGAGGCACCCAGGGAAGCAGCAGCAAACTCAGGGCATACCATAGAATATTTCAAGTCTGGGAACAATACAGGAATACTCAACCTCTGTTACACACCATGTAAACGACAAGCTCCAGGTAGCTCAGTCTCAGGTAGTACCGAAGGTGTCCTCCGAGGATACCTTATCTGTGCAAAGCTGGGTTTTTAGTGATGGTTGTGATAACAATACAAGTACTGGGTGAAACTCAGTGGGGAAGAGGAAATGAGGCAATGGTTAAAAAAGCTGAGCTGTGCCCAACAGGTACATCTCATAGCAAATAATTCGGTACACTTAAGAATAAAATAAGAATATTTATTCTTTCAATTTACATGCATTTTCTTCAAACAGCTGCTAGGTTGCTAGAATATGCACTGTTTGGAACTAACTACTTAATACATGAAACTGTTGGGTATTTCTAGGAACACTAAGAAAAAGTTACTGAGTTCCTAAGGGCTCTGACAACTAATCGGCCTATTAGTGATAGACAGTGAAGTAGTGGAAAAACACAGGAACAGGACCAGGAGAACCATATTCCAGTTCCATTTCTGCCACCAACTTTCCAAACTCTTCAAGTTAACCAACCCTGAACAAATCAAGCAGGATGGGAGAGATGCTTGCTTGAGTTCGAGGGCCTGCAAGTCTGCTTGTCCTAGATAAAGGTTTCAGCTCTTCCTTCCTACTTCTTCCCTGAGGAGGCCTCAGATCCTGAGAAATACATAGCTTTCCTGGTTAATGCCAAATTCATGGAGAAAACACAGAGGCCCAGTCTTCACTGACGCTCAGGAGGCCAACACTAACACAGCTTACTCACTACCACATTAGCAGAGGTGGCTTTATGTGAAAACTCCACAAACATAACAGCGAGTATCATCCATTCAAATGGCCATTCTATGTCCTTTTCAAATTTGGGGGAATACTGAATAGACATGCTTTCTTTATAAAACCTTACTCTGAGGAATAATATTGGTTACTAAGTATTTGATTAACTAAATACAGCAAATGCTCTAATGAAACCATTTGGGACTTCTTTGAGAAACTGGAGGATTCTTCCCATGAAGGAAATTCACAAGTTTCAAATAATGATTTGCTTAAAACGCTGTATATTTAGACATAAGCAAGCGATTTCCCCAACCGTTCACTATCTCAGCTCACTCAGGTGCCTGTTTCTATTTTAATTTTAAATTAGTTTTTAACAGATTCAATGTGATTTGTAGACACAATTCTAAGAACATAATAACCTTCCCTTCCTCCCTCCTTTCAGTAAGGTGTAGGATGCCAGCGTAGCCCAATCATCTCCACAGAGCCATTATTTGATTTTCTTTCTACTGAGTGAGAACAGGTGAGCATGCAAACATCTTAAATCCAATGGGAAGAAATCATATTTTCTTGCTATGAAAATAAACAACTGAGAAAGGAAACTCTGTATTCTTCATTTAACTTCACAAACTGACCTAATATTAATCATTTAGTTTCAAGCTTAAAATGGCATTTTATTTTGGAAACAGTCAGTCTGCATAATGCTACAACAGTAACAACAGGATGACGACATCTAAAACAAAACAAAACATACTCCACTTATTATTGATAGGAAGTATAGATGCATAAGGAATCTTGAATGCTGACAAAAACAGGTACAGATATTAACAGAAAAAAATGGGATATGGAATATAATTTATTCCAAAATGATTATTACATAACACTTTCCATTAAAACAGTGCAATGTGGAGTGAGGGGGTACTCTGATTTAATAAGAATATAATTTTCTGTTGGGGCTAGTGCCATGGCTCACTAGGTTAATCCTCCACCTGCAATGCCGACATCCCATGTGGGCGCCGGTTCTAGTCCCAATTGCTCCTCTTCCAGTCCAGCTCTCTGCTGTGGCCCGGTAGGGCAGTGGAAGATGGCCCAAGTGGTTGGGCCCCTGCACCCGCATGGGAGACCAGGAGGAAGCACCTGGCTCCTAGCTTTGTAGTGGCCATTTTGGGAGGGGTGAACCAACGGAAGGAAGACCTTTCTCTCTGTCTCTCTAACTCTGCCTGTCAAATTAAAAAAAAAAAAAGAATAATTTTCTGTCAAAGCCTTAAACCTTTCCAAACAGGTATAAAGCAGGAAAAAGGAGGAGGAGCATAAGTCAGAGGTAAGCAGGGGTGACAGCTGGACAGCAGCAGGCTGAGAGTGAATGGGATGGAGGGCAGGGAGGGAGCTAAATATCAGAGATCCTGAGGAACAAGGGGAGAGCGTCAATTTACATGTCTAAATGGCTACCACATTTAAGGCTTTTTAAATTATAAATATATGCAATTTGATAGAGAAAGAGTAAAGTGTAAGTGCATGAAACCCACAAGAGAAGGCTGTTGTTGCTTCTGTAACTGTTAACGTCAACTCAGGATGTACTGGGGGCTCCACAAGAGGGAAATGAGAAGGGAAAGCGTGTCCTACAAACCTCTGGAGAAAGCCCTGATAGCACAAACAGTCGGATAGCTACACTCAACTATTTACTGTTTCTCAAACAGTAGGTTTCTATCTTGTCCTACAACTTCAGCAGGAGAGGCAGATACAAGGGAAATCATCTACCACGCCAGGGAATGCTGGTCTACCAGCTTAGGCAAGATGAACTTCTATTTTAAGGGGTTAAGCATGAGCCACTGCATCACCTCATTTGAATGTCCTAGAGACAATGTCTGTATGTCCTAGAGAAACCAAAGAGTCTGCTAAGTTAATTCAATTAATCCATCTGTGGGAAAGTACAACACAATATTTCTTCACCAGTG
The DNA here is from genome assembly GCF_964237555.1 of Oryctolagus cuniculus. Lineage (NCBI taxonomy): Eukaryota > Metazoa > Chordata > Mammalia > Lagomorpha > Leporidae > Oryctolagus > Oryctolagus cuniculus. The sequence goes on from NC_091436.1 coordinate 115,754,213, forward strand.
CACATTTTCTTCAAAGATTTTATTTCTTGTCATAGCTAATTCCTACATGTCCTCTAAGCTAGCAACATGGAAATGTGCCCACCCCATTCCATCTCTCTCCCAGTTCCACACTGGCACTCCCTACTCTCAGGCAAGCAGCTCACAAATGCTGTCAGACATAGCTGGGGCTCAGGGACACACATTTAAGTTTTCAGAGGATTTGTCTACTGGCTCTCCTCAATATGGATAAAAATTACTGAGTGTGGCACAGTGGGTAAAGCCATCATGGTGACACGGGTATCCCTTATGAGAGCTGTTTCAAGTCCCAGCTGCTCCACTTCTGATCCAGCTCCCTGTTAATGCACCTAGAAAAGCAATGGAAGATGGCCCAAATATTTGGGCCTTTGCCACCCATGTTGAGAGATCTGGATGGAGTTCCATGCTCCTGGCTTTGGCCTGGCCCAGCCCTGGCTGTTGTGGCCTTTTGCGGAGTGAACCAGTAGATGGAGATCTCTCTCTCCGTCTCTCCTTCTCTCTTTGATGCTCTTCCTTTCAAATAAGTGAAATAAATCTTTTGAAAAAAATTACTCCGTGACAATTCCCAAAATATTTACTGCTAGTAAGCAAATTAGCTATTTCACTTGCATGGACTACTTTGTAATTTGTCAGTTTAAAGAGAGCTTCCAAGTAAGTCTGGTTTTGTATTAGTAACAAATAGAAATACCCCTTCACAATCACTAAAATTAAAGGGCTATCAAATTCAAAAACAAAAGATCTTTCTTGAAGATAATATTGAAGAACAGGTAAACAGTTTTTGGAGCAAAAAAATAAGACCTATAAAAGAATGAGGGGCTAGTGCCGCGGCTCAATAGGCTAATCCTCCTCTTGCGGCGCCGGCACACCAGGTTCTAGTCCCGGTCGGGGTGCTGGATTCTGTCCCGGTTGCCCCTCTTCCAGGCCAGCTCTCTGCTATGGCCCAGGAATGCAGTGGAGGATGGCCCAGGTGCTTGGGCCCTGCACCCCATGGGAGACCAAGAGAAGCCCCTGGCTCCTGGCTTTGGATCAGCGCGGTGCGCCGGCCATGGTGCACCAGCCACGGCGCGCCGGCCGCGGCGGCCATTGGAGGGTAAACCAACAGCAAAAGGAAGACCTTTCTCTCTCTCTCTCACTGTCCACTCTGCCTGTCAAAAAATAAAAAAAAAAAGAAAAGAAAAGAAACTATCAACTCCCAACTTGACTCTCACTGGGATTAAACATGACAATAGGTCTGATCTGATTTCATCATCATTAAAAAAAAATCATCTATTATTTTTCACTTTATGTTTCTGTGTGGGAGCAAACTGTTGAAATCCTTACTTAATGTATACTAAGCTGATCTTCTGTATATTAAGATAATCGAAAATGAATCTTGATGTGAATGGAAGGGGAGAGGGAGTGGGAAAGGGGAGGGTTGTGGGTGGGAGGGACAGTATGGGGGGGAAGCCATAGTAATCCATTATTCGTACTTTGGAAACGTATATTCATTAAATAAAAGTTAAAAAAAAAAATAAAATGACTTCTAACTAACCTTAAAAAAAATAAAATAAAATAAAAAAATAAATTAAAAAAAAAAGAATGAGGGTGGAAATGACGACATGAATATCTCTTTACCCCAAGATATCCCCAAATCCACATAAATACTTACTTGCCAATATTTTCAGGTAGAGATTGTAGTGAGATGTCATTTACAGAAAGACATGTTAAATTCTGTAATTCAGGAAAGCTTTCCGGTAACCTAAAACAAAACAAAAACACTGTTATTTAAAAAAGAGTGTGCATGATATGTAGTAAGCATGCATATAATGAGTTCTTATACATGCTAACTGAAATAACCTCCCCAAATTTCATCATATGCAACATGTTTGCCCTTTTTATAACAGCATGTATTCCTTTTTATAACACACCTGTAAGGAAAAAACAATCTCCCTAATAAAAGAACACAGGTATGATAAATCTAGAAATAATTAATAAGGAAAGACATGTGAGTTCTAAGAATAAGATGGGGAATAATTTGTGGGAGTACTTATTACTTTGTGAAAGCAAATGATAAACAGTTATTGCAGCTACAAGAGCCTGAGTGAAAACACTTTTGATTAGTAGAAAAATAAAGAGAAAATTTCATCAGCCCACAAGGTAATAATAAAACACAGGACAGCTACTGAATAATTTTTTCTTCCTGTTGCTCGTGACATTCAGAGCAAAGCTATGGATCACTTAGAACTGATCAGCTGACAGTCAATCACTGCTTTCAGAACATTATTCCTTTTAATTTGACTTTGGATGTCAATCATTTAAGATAATTTTGTGTTTCACTGTGTTCTACACAAAAGGAAATGTTTTATATGTCCCTAAACTCTACAGAATGGCAAAGCTTCAAAATAAAATCATTATTTAAAATTTACAAAGAATTTTAGTTTTAATATTTCTATGGTTACCAGTATCCAAGGAAGAAAAATCCTGACTAAAGGCAAAAAGATGTCATTGCATCCACAATGAGATGCAACACGGACACACAAATCTGCTAACAGACAAAAGAACATCTAACTGTCACTTTTTCCAGCAAGGGTGAGAATTCTTGCTTTAGTGACAGTCTATAAACGATTTCATTTTTTTTTTTCTCCCTAGGTTACACCTTTTAAAAAAGGAAATCTTATATTACATTTGACATTTAATATAGGCTAAAATCAAACTTCAAAGTGAAATCCAGACCCACAAGATGAGGAAATTAACTAATGTTTAAATTCATTGAAATATGTTCTTAGGAACAGTGAACTGAGTACCAAAGATTTTTTTTTTTACTTACAATTAAAAGATGCAACTGATCTTTTCTGCCTGAGTTCTTGCCAGAAAGTATATATCATTTTATAATTTAAAAAATAGTTCTCAGAGTAGGCATTTAGTCTAGCAATCCTATATTGGAGTACCCAGGTTCAAATCCCAACTCAGTTTCCGATTCTAGCTTCCTGACAATACAGACCCTGGAAGTCAGAAAGCAGTGGCTCAAGTAGCTGGGTCCCTGCCACCCATGTGGGAGACCCGGATAGAGTTCTGGACTTCCAGCTTTGGGCCAGTCCAACTGCAGTTAGGCAGGCATCCGGGAAGTGAACTGAAAGATGGGATCTCTGTCTGCCCATCTGCCCATCTCTCTTGCAAATAATTTTTTTCCAAAAAATGGGAGAAGGCATTTGGAACAGCAGTTAGGATGTTGTTAAGAATACCCACATCCCATATCAGGGTGCCTTGATTCAAATCTTTTAACTCCACTACTGATTCCAGCTTTCTGCTAACGGGCATCCTGAGATGCAGCAGTTGTTGCCTTAAACAGTTAGGTCCCTGCCTCTCACGTGGAGACCTGGATTAAGTTCCCAGCTCCAGGCTTTTGGCTTAGCCTCGCCCTGACTATTGTGTACATTTGGAGAGTGAACCAGCAGATATACTGTGTGTGTGTGTGTGTGTGTGTGTGTGTATTTGTGTGTGTCTGTCTATGCCTTTCAAATCAATTATGTAAATAATTTTTTTAAACTATAATGTTCTTAAACTCAAGGGAAATGTTTTAAATGGCTGACTTGCTTTTCACCTGGCTGCTCACCTTAAGAGCCAAATTAGAATGATGTGATGAGGAAGCACAGATTCAGGGCAGGAGAAATGAACTGTAGCCCAAGCTTCCCACTCCCTAGCTGCAAGATCTTAAGCAGTCACCTAACGCAAGTCTCGGTTTCTTCGTCCAAAAAATAAGTGGGCCAAGCTAAATAACTTTAAAGGTTGCTTCAACACACAGACACAGTCTTAATTCTTAAAACCAGTACATCTGAAAACCTGCCAAATAAGAGGCCAGGATTAAAAACAAGGAAATCTTCATATAATCTGGGTGTGTTCTGGTTGAGAAAATCTTAAGCTTATGGTGAAGTCAAATGTCAGTAGACATTAGAAGGGGAACAGTAAAGAAATAGAAAGAGGGATTAGGCAACTGAGTAGTTAAAGAAAAAAAAAAAACTCAACAGCAGCATACCAAGTATTTTTCAGTTTGCTTAATCCTCAAACTGTCTTAAGCTTAACTCAGTTTAATGAACATTTACTGAGTACTTTTTCATCCCAGAAATTATGGTAATTTTGGAGGTATAATAATAAATAATATAGCAATATACATAACTTTCTAGGTCTACTTGGAGGGTTGCAGTCAAAGGGATAACTTTAGTGTAAATTTCAAGTGTTAAAGGGAGAAAAGGACAGAGAGGGGGTTGCAGAAGACCAAAGGAGAGTCCATGGGGAGTATTCAGAAAAGGCTTCCGAAGATGTGTAACAATTGAGCTGCACCTTAAAGGTGGATGAAAGGACTGCTGTAGTTAAGGAGAGAGAGGTGTGAAATCAACTGACTACAGATTTCAGCAGACAGCAAAGTCTGATACAGGCCCTGAGGGTGGAGAGGGAGACAGGGAGGAGCAGGCACTAACACAGCACATCAAGGAGCTCTGATTTTGTCATGTAGGGAAAGGGGGGATCCAGGTTTTAGGAAGCCAGCTAAATAGGGCATTGCCCAGCACTCTGTACCCACTAAGTCTCAGGAAATTTTGAAGTGGGTGAGATGAATCATAAGTGTTAGTTTAATCTCAATTTTCCTACATTCAAAAAAAAAAAAAAAAAAAGGGCAGTTGCAGGGAGTAGGGCAGAGTTTTCCTTACTCCTGTTTTGCGTGCTCTACTCCCTAATACATCTACTTCATCCAGTGATTCTATCAATGGTAGCACAGTGTACCTTTTATTGTACAAGTCAACCAACTATGTTAGATATGTTATGATCCATTTAAATACCTTGAACATGGGTAACTTGGTTGTTTCCTTGGCTCTCCAAAAAGATCTCCTCAGTACAACAGATAGAAAGTAAGCAGAAAGGTCATTTACCTAGTCAACGGGTTTCCACTGAAGTCGGCTATTTGCAGTGCTTTACAGAATGAGATGCTTTCTGGAATCTCAGGAATATCTGTGGAAGTAAAAAATCATCTATCATATACTTCCATCGTTAACATTTCATCTTTCTCAAAATGTGTCTGCAGTCACGAGAAAATATCTGGAAATTACTATCTCCATTCAATTATGGCATGAATCTCTAAAATATTTTTCCATGTATCTTATATTTGCCTCCATAGTAGGAAATATATTCTTAGCAGAATGTTAAAAGAATATTAAAAACACCAACACTCCCACCACCAAGTCCCAACACCCTACTCAAAAGTCACTGATGACTTTCTATTATAATTTCCACTAGACTTGTTTCCCTTATGTTTTCCTATGGATTTCTCAGTGCCAGATACTAGAGAGTAGTACATTTTCAAACGATGGAATGCTTTCTGAGAACAAACATAAGAATTTAGAAAATAAAGCTACAAAGAAGAAAATATAAACCAACATTTTCATCATTCAGGGACAAATTTTTAATTGTCATTCACACATATATGCATACAGTGTGTATGTATAACGAGATTATGCTTCAAATTTTAGGTTCATGATTTTTTTTTCACATTTTTTTTAGAATTTATTTATTTGTTTTAACTTTTATTTAATGAATATAAATTTCCAAAGTACGGCTTATAGATTACAATGGCTTCCCCCCCATAACGTCCCTCCCACCCGCAACCCTCCCCTTTCCCACTCCCTCTCCCCTTCCATTCACATCGATTCATTTTTGATTCTCTTTATATACAGAAGATCAGTTTAGCATACATTAAGTAAAGATTTCAACAGTTTGCTCCCGCACAGAAACATAAAGTGAAAAATACTGTTTGAGTACTAGTTATAGCATTAAATCACAATGTGCAGCACATTAAGGACAGAGACCTACATGAGGAGTAAGGGCACAGTGACTCTGTTGTTGACTTAACAAATTGACACTCTTGTTTATGGCATCAGTAATCACTTCACATTTTTTTAAAAGATTTATTTCTTTATTTGAAAGTCAGAGTTACACAGAGAGAGAAGGAGAGGAAGAGAGAGAGAGGGCTTCCATCTGGTAGTTCCCATACTGGCCGCAACAGCCAGAGCTGTGCCCATCCGAAAGCAGAAGCCAGGAGCTTCTTCCCAGTCTCCCACACCGGTGCCGGGACCCAAGGACCTGGCCCATCTACTACTGTTTTCCCAGGCCATAGCAGGGAACTGATCAGAAGAGGAGCAGCCAGACTCAAACTGGCGCCCATATGGGATGCAGGCACTACAGGCAGTGACTTTACCTGCTATGCCACAGTGCTGGCCCCCTTCACTTCACATTATTATTATTATCTTTTTTTTTTTTTTTTGGACAGGCAGAGTGGACAGTGAGAGAGAGAGACAGAGAGAAAGGTCTTCCTTTTGCCATTGGTTCACCCTCCAATGGCCACCGTGGCTGACGCGCTGCGGCCGGCGCACCATGCTGATCTGAAGCCAGGAGCCAGGGGCTTCTCCTGGTCTCCCATGGGGTGCAGGGCCCAAGCACTTGGGCCATCCTCCACTGCACTCCCTGGCCACAGCAGAGAGCTGGCCTGGAAGAGGGGCAACCGGGACAGAATCCAGCACCCCGACAGGGACTAGAACCCGGTGTGCCAGCGCCACAAGGCGGAGGATTAGCCTAGTGAGCCACGGCGTCGGCAACACTTCACATTATTTTACAAACTTTTTTCACTGTCATTATCTTTCCAAATAGATGGCCATTTTTAATGGCATACTGCATATATTTTCATGCCTAGTTTATCAATCCCCCATTGTTGGACATTTAGGTTATTTCCAAGTTCCTGCTGTTATAACTGCATTTATGAGCATTTTTGATTATTTCCTTAGGCTAAGTTCCCAGAACAGGAATTACTGTGTCAGAGGCATTAACATCTCTGGATCACTTGATAAATACTGTTAAATTACTTTACTGGAGAGGGCAGTATCTATTTTTACTTCCATCAGCTTGTACAACATGCCCAGTTCAACATCTCTCCTCTTCTTTTTACATTAAAAAAAGCCAATTTTTTATTTCCTACTCCTTTAGTTGCTAGTGAGATCATTTTACCCTTGTCTACTAGCCATTGAGTGCTGTGATTTTAAAATTCCTCTTTCTCTTGGTTCAAAATCTGACAGTTTTTAGGGCTTTAAATGATAAGTAATTTCAAGAAGCTGTCCATTTTGGACATATGAACACTGAGAAGAGCTAAGATAAAAAAGGTTCTCCTTGCCCCAAGCTGTTTCTTCCACCACTTCAACACATGCAACCTGAGCCAAACATATTTAATATTTCTAGATCGGGAGCGGTGAAGAGAAGGGGGAAATAGAGAAATATATGCATGCCTGATAGAACACAACCTCAAAATGATGCCATATGAAGGACTTAGGTTCATATTTAAAAGCCTAATACAGGGGCCGGCACTGTGTCATAGTAGGCTAAGCTGGAGCCAGTTCATGTCCTGGCTGCTCCTCTTCCAATCCGGCTCTCTGCTTCGGCCATGGAAGATGGCCCAAGTACTTAGGCTCCTGTACCCAGGTGGGAGACCCAGAAGCTCCTGGCTCCTGATCAGCTCAGCTCCAACTGTTACGGAAATTTGAGAAGTGAACCAGTAGACAGAGGATCGCTCTCCCTTCCTCTCTCTCACTCTCACTCTTCCTGTGAAATAAATAAATCTCAAAAAAAAAAAAAAATTTCAGAACTTTAAGTTAGCTGTGCTTTAAAAAACAAAACAAAGAAAAGAGTGTGTGTATTTTCCACGAACTCTCTGAGGACCTCTTTTATTTCAAAATAACTAAGAGGGGGAATCTGAAAGTTTCAAACAAATGATAAGGAACTAGAAATGCACATTACACTGATTAGATCAATGTACATTGTATACATGTATTGGAATACCAAACTGTACCACATCGACATGTACAATTATTACACGTTAAAATTAATTATCTGAAAAGAGAATGTATGGGAGGGAGAAAACACTCTTAATGATGCCTAGCCTGACACCTACCTCATTTATTACTTAGTTTGAAGTCCCCCACTGAGACACTCACATCCAATTTCCAAGTATTTTGCTATTAATCTATTTTTTCCAGTTTTCTTTTTCAATCTACTCCTACTATTCAATTAGGTTATTTCAGGCCTCAGTCATCTAGATAAGCACAACATTGTCTTAAGTGGTATTTCTCCGTATCCAATGTGTCCTCCATCAAATCCAAACAATCCTAACAGCAATATTCCTACTTGCTTCTGTTTTCTAAGTTTATTAGGTTTGTTCCCTTGGGCAAATTACTTAATCCATCTGTGCCTCAACCTCCTTATTTGTAAAATGGATCATCAACCAGTATTTTAAAACAATGCCAGTATATCACATTTTAAAGGCTGAAGAAGTTCTGAGAAAAGAGAGAACTAGACAAAGGAAGACACTGTTATGCTTTGAACCAAATAAATAATGGCAGAGAGAAAGCACAAACACGAACGTGATATGTGATGCAAAGTGAGGAGAGGGTGTGCCCTGGGGAATGATGGACGGTTTGGTTTGAGCTTCAGGAGAGCAAATTGGGAGCATAGAGACAGAGAAGGCTGGAAAGATCTGTTCATAGAAGATTACCATATGTCACATTGAATTGTTTACAATAATTTGCTAGACAGAGTCCCCTCTTGTATAAAGAGGGGATATAATCAGACCCCCATTGTAGGGTTGTTTATAAGGACTGGGAGTGGGGTGGGGAGAGTTTACAACATCAATAGAAGCACATGGCACACTATAATACTGGATGGGGGACCAATAGAGATGACTACTGTTTTCTATTCAAGGCCAAATAACTTGAAGCAGAGATAAGATATAGTTTTTTTTTTCTTTTAACTATTTGAAAGCAATAATTATTAAACCCTGACTAAGCAACTATATACAGGCAAGTATTAGAAATACTTATTATCATTAACTTAGTTTATTATATAGTTAATATACTAATATTACTTAGGATTATTCATGGGATTTTCCTCTAGTCACAAACAATTGTGACCCAAAACTTCTACTGGCCAACACTCACTTGAAGCTTCTATGTAAGGAGAAACTACAACAACAACAACAAAACTTTAAGTCATACTTTTCATTAATCCAAACTAGCCCTGTCCCAAACACAACCAAAAATAAAAGCATAAAAATTGATCTCTACAAAATGTCTAGGAATGAGTACAAAATTAATCTCTTCCCTACACCTTTCATAAACTAACCTTTAACTTATACCTACTCTGTCATCATTTCTGAATTTGAATAGATGAGATCTGGTTGTACATTAACAATAAAACCCAAACACAGCGATTTCTGCAGTCCATGAATAGGATATTCATAACCAGCCCTAGGCTGCATCAGTGCAGTCCTCTTCACCAACGGGCAGACCACAAGCCTGGCAGCAGCTGCCCCCGAGCTTCTGACACAGAATATAGCTTTTACAGCAGATACTGCCATTGACAACGGGATTCAAAATGACATTTCCTGTGCTTGCCAGCACTCATTCTTCTCTCAGCATCCAGTGTTAACACACCAAGCTGAGACCTCACTCCTCCTCACCCTGCCAACAATGCACAAGCTTGGTCAGTATTCTTATCTAAGAAATCGGAGCCTTCTTCCCTCAACCCCAGAACCCTGAAGGTGAACCACGACCCTTCCTGAAAATCTATCACCATGTTGGGTGCACATCAGGTTCCCTCTAAGTATATATGATTTTAGAAATTCCTGGGCATTTCATACCATGGCACGTTGTGAGCACACAGTTCTGTCTGCCATAGCACAAAAAAAAATTCTTTCTGAATAAATTAATCACTGACTGGCATTTCTTTTTGTTCTGTATGAATAGTGTCCCTTCTTGGGTTAAAGAGCTATATGATATCAGTAAGTTATAATACTAGGTTCCTTCCACTGAGAATATCATGTAATACAAAGCAAAATAAAACTTAAGCCTAATATATTTTTGTGACCATTCTCTAAGACTGTCTAATTCGTACTGATGTTGCTTGCAAATAAAAAGCTAAAGGGAAATAAAATTGCCTAAAGAAAGCAAACTATTACCTCTATCAATTTTTATTTTTATAAAATCACAAAAGAATATAACATTTCAAATCTCAGGATACACTGTATGTAAGTTAATAAGTAGTACTTTTATAAAATTGAATTTTTTTTAAATGCAGCAAAAATTAAGTCAGTAACCATGTACATTTATTGTGTCGACATTATTCTCCTCACAGTAAAGTGGCTGTGCTAGCTTAATTAGCAGAAGGTGCTAACAAGGCCAGGGTCCTGGACTCCCTCCAAGTGGAGGCCAGTTTCTTTCTCCTCGTTCCAGCCTCACTGCGCTCAGAGGAGGCTTTACCTCAAAGCTGTGATCATTACACAAGCTACTGCAGAGCCTGGCTGAGAGTTCACCAAGTGTCAGGCACCATGCCAACAAACACTGCACAGACAAACTCTAAGGCAGACACTGTTATCATCATTCTCTGCATCAGGAAACTGAGGTGAGAAATGTATGAGGGCTTTGCCCAGGTTTAAATAGCTAGCAAGTGGGAAGGCCAGGATTTGACCTAGGCCATCTCACACCAGAGTCCAGAACCTTGCCATATGCTATCTTGTCTCCAAAAAGAATGAATGAGGGCACAGGGGCACGCACCACATCTAACTATCAAGGATAACATGATACCCAAATCTTCAAGCAGCTTAATCTAAGGCAACCAGCAGAACTGCATCACCCAATCTGACTTAGAAAAGATTTAAATTTTTCTTTATCTAATTCTGATGATGAAACAAGCCAAGCCAAAATTCATTTTCAAGATAGACAGTAAAAACATCAAAGGAACAAAGAAGAAACTTGAAAACAGACATTCTACCCCTACTTAACTCTTTGGTACGATCTTTGTCAATTTTTTGACAAAGTATTAAAATTAAGTATAGTATTTGATTAAGTGCATGAAACTAAAATGTTTCATAATTACTTCTTGCTCGATGTAACCCTACTGATTACATCAAGCTGAGAAGCTTCTGCATTGCAAAAGAAACACCCAGCAAAGTGAAGAGACAACTGATAGAATGAGAGAAACCATGCAACTGACAAAGGGATTTTTGTTTTTGTTTTTTTATAAGATTTATTTTATTTTACTTGAAATTCAGAGTTACAGAGAGGCGGAGGCAGAGAGAGAGAGAGAGAGAGAGAGAGAGAGAGAGAGAGAGACAAAGGTCTTCCATTCATTGGTTCACTCCTCAAATGGTTTCAACGGTCAGAGCTGTGCTGATCAGAAGCCAGGAGGCAGGAGCTTCTTCTGGGTTTCCCATACGGGTGCAGGAATGCAAGAACTTGGACCATCTTCTACTGCTTTTCCAGGCCATAGCAGAGAGCTGGATCAGAAGTGGAACAGCTGAGACTTGAACTGGCACCCATATGGGATGTTGGCACTGCAGGTGGCAGTTTTACCCACTACACCACAGTACCAGCCCCGATAAAGGTTTAATATCCAGAATCTATAAAGAACTCAAAAAATTCAACAACAAAACAAACAAAGGAAATGGGCACAGGACTTGAACAGGCATTTTTAAAGAGGAAATTCAAATGGCCAACAGATACATGAAAAAATGTTCAGGATCACTAGCCATCAGGGAAAAACGCAAATCAAACCACAGTGAGGTTTCACCTCACTATAGTTAGAATGGCTCTCATACAGAAATCAACAAAAAACAAATGCTGGCAAAGATGTAGGGGAAAGGCAGCCTAATCACTGTTGGTGGGAATGTAAATCGCTGCAACCACTGTGGAAGACAGTATGCAGATACCTCAGAAATCTGAATATAGACCTACCATATGATCCAGCCATCCCACTACTGGGAATTTACTCAAACAAAAAGAAATCAGTATCTGAAAGTTATCTGTATCCCTTTGTTCATTGCAGCACATTCACAATAGCTAAGATGTGGAATCAACCTAGATGTCCATCTACTGTTGACTGGATAAAGAAGTTAAGATTTATAAACACTCTGGAGTACTACTCAACTGTAAAAAAAAAAATAAATCTATCTTTTGCAAGAAAATGGACACAAATGGAAACCATTATACTTAGTGAAATAAGGCAATCCCCAAAATACAGATATCATATATTTTCCCTAAGATAACTAATAGAGTACTAAGAATGTTATGTATTGGAGTGAAATGGACATTTTAAGATTCGATGATCATTTACAGCCCTTGTCTATTCCATTGAAGAACCGTGTTTTTTTCCTTCATAGTATTTGTTGAAACCTTGTACTTAGTATAGGGTTAACTTTATGGTCATTAGGTAAACTTAGAGTAGATCTTGGTAAAAATTAAGAGTGGGAATGGGAGAGGGAAGAGGAAGAAGGTTGGAGTATGAGTGGAAGGGAGGGTGGGGTGGAAAGTATCCCTATGTTCCTAAATCTGTATATATGAAACAAATGAAACTGTATAATTAAAATTTTTTTAAAAGAACCAAAAAAAGTATCCCTACTGACAAAAAGGCAATATAGCATCTTACAATTTGAATTAAATCTTCCATGAATAACCCAAATGTACAGATTAGGCTTCTCAGGGCCCAATCCCTTTCATTTGAAGCATCTGTCTGGATAGTGACTATATATATATATATATATATATATATATATATATATAGGCCACTCTGATATTTGACAGGCAGAGTGGACAGTGAGAGAGAGAGACAGAGAGAAAGGTCTTCCTTTGCCGTTGGTTCACCCTCCAATGGCCGCCGTGGCCGGCGCGCTGCGGCCGTTGCACCACGCTGATCCAATGGCAGGAGCCAGGTACTTCTCCTGGTCTCTCATGGGGTGCAGGGCCCAAGGACTTGGGCCATCCTCCACTGCACTCCCTGGCCACAGCAGAGAGCTGGCCTGGAAGAGGGGCAACTGGGACAGAATCCGGCACCACGACTGGGACTATAACCCAGTGTGCCGGCGCCGCAAGACGGAGGATTGGCCTAGTGAGCCATGGCGCTGGCCTGGATAGTGACTATAAAGATGCATCCAACAACTTTCCCATGAGATGCATCCTCCACAAGATCAATGACCAGAACTGTATTGTTCTCTACTGTGTCCCTTCCTTCCCTTCAATGAGGGATGCTGGCAGGCATTCAACAACTCTTACAGTCTAACCCCAGGGGGTCTGGAATTGGAGGAAACATTCCATGGCATCTCATGGATCACAGGGAAACTTGAGCCACACTGGGCTCCTGCTTCCTCGTGAAAGGGATTTAGGACTCCCTGTCTCATCCACCTCACAAGTTTGTATACATGGTAACTTGGTGCAGTCCACAGGTGCAAAGGACTAAATGACAGGAGAAGAAGGCAAAGTCGGGGGGCGGAGCCAAGATGGCGGAATAGTGAGGGTGCACGCCGATAGTCCGGGAAAATTTAGTTTAATAAAAGGGGAGTTACAGTAGCCTCAGAAAAAAGAACCAGGAAAATATTGCAGAGGAAACTCTTCTGGATTGAGTGGCCGTGAATCGGAGGACCTACTGGGAGAACAAGGTCGCCCACCGCGCGGAAGCCGAGCCGCGGGACTGAGCCGCAGAAGCCGAGCCGCGGGACCGAGCTGCGCAAGCCGCAGGCTCTGCGCGCCAGTGCTCGAAGGGGAGTGCGTGCCACACAGACAACAGCGGGGAGACTTGGGATGTCCAGGGCTCCGAGTCCACACACCGGCGCTGGAAGGGGAGCGGACCTGTGTGGAGAGTGTGGGAGCCCACAGTTTGGGACACCAGCGGCAGACTCAACACACCAGCGCTGGAACGCGAGGTGAGCCGAACCTCAATAGCCGGAGACACCGGCAGGCAAGTGGAGAGAGGAGACTAGAGGGAACGACCCCTGGGGGGGGGGGGACTTCACCAGGCTAACTGGAAGAGAGAGAGAGGAAAAAAAAAAAAGGTGACTGGTACGGACACGGGTTTCTCTCTCTCCGCTCACCTCTCAAGGGCGAGCAAGACAAAGAGCAGGCGCCATCTTGGACATACGTCATAAGCAGATCGACCTCAGGTCTGCACTGGCCCTGAGCCTAGCAGAAAAACCTGACTCTGGGCGGGGCAAATTAACAGGAGATTAGGACCTAGTAAATTTGTGGCGCTACTGAACTGAGACTGTGAAAAAAGAGACGGTGGGGGAGAGAACTCACGGAATTCACGTGAGCACTCTCCAGAGACGCTACAATTCCGTAACTTTGGCAACCCAGTGGGAGACTGAAGGAGAATTTGAGCCCACTCTGAGGGCCGAACAGATTCCCTATGTGGTCCTTGGGAAAGAGCTTCTGATCTCTGGCTCCTGTGGGTATATCATTTGCCTGCTAACTACCTCCAACTTCGTTCAGCTGTGCAGAATAACTTCCCTTTTGAATCAAAAAAGAGAGAGAGAGAGAGAGAGAGAGAGAGAGGTTTACCACGCCTAACCTTGGGAGTGTCACTTTTGGCACACCAAACAGAGCTCTCAGGCCACACCCATCTCAAGCCCTAAGGCTCCATCAAAAACAGATAGTCCACTTAATCTAGAGTCATAGTATAACAAGAAAAAGCACCACAGTGAAGAAACCAAATATCTCCAATATGCCAAATAACAAACGCAAAAACCAAGGTAATAAAAACAAGGAAGTCACCATGAAGCCCTCAAATGAAAAAGACACCCCAATTCAAGATTATGAGGATGATGACATAGAAGAAATGCAAGAAGCAGATCTCAAAAAATTGATAAGAACATTAAGAAGTTCTCAAAAACAAATTCTTGAACTACAGAAATCCTTAATGGACAAGATAGAAAATCTCTCTCGTGAAAATTAAATATTAAGGAGGAATCAAAATGAAATGAAACAACTAATACAACAGGAAACTGGGATAGTGACTGAAGTGAAGAATTCAATAGATCAAATGAAAAACACAATAGAGAGCCTTACAAACAGAATGGGTGAAGCAGAAGAGAGAATATTGGACTTAGAAGACAGAGAACAGGAAAGGATACAGTCAGACCAAAGAAAGGAAGAGGAAATTAGAAATCTAAAACATATTGTCGGGAATCTTCAGGATACTATTAAAAAACCCAACATTCGGGTTCTAGGAGTTCCTGAAGGCATGGAGAGGGAGAAAGGATTAGAAGGCCTTTTTAGTGAGATATTAGCAGAAAATTTCCCAGGTTTGGAGAAGGACAGAGAAATCCTAGTACAGGAAGCTCACAGAACCCTTAATAAATACGACCAAAAGAGAGCCTCACCACGACACGTTGTAATTAAACTCTCCACAGTGAAACATAAAGAAAAGATCCTAAAATGTGCAAGAGAGAAACGTCAGATTACTCTCAGAGGATCTTCAATCAGACTCACAGCTGACTTCTCATCAGAAACTCTACAAGCTAGGAGGGAATGGCGAGATATAGCCCAGGTACTAAGAGAGAAAAACTGCCAGCCCAGAATATTATATCCTGCAAAGCTATCATTTGTGAATGAAGGTGAAATAAAGACTTTTCATAGCAAACAGAAATTGAAAGAATTTGTTGCCACTTGTCCAGCCCTGCAAAAGATGTTTAAAGATGTGTTACACACAGAAACACAGAAACACGGTCATCAATATGAAAGAAGGTAAAGGAAGGAAACCAAGGAAGGACAGCTCACAGCAAAAGATCACAGGGAATTCAAAGCATATATTAGAACTTATCTTTGGCAAATGGCAGGGCAAAGTTACCACTTATCATTAGTCACATTGAACGTGAATGGCCTGAACTGTCCAGTTAAAAGACACCGATTGGCTGATTGGGTTAAGGAACAAAACCCATCTATTTGCTGCTTACAAGAAACACATCTTTCCAACAAAGATCCATACAGACTGAAAGTGAAAGGCTGGAAAAAGATATACCATGGCAACAGAAATGAAAAAAGAGCGGGCGTAGCAATCTTAATATCAGACACCATAAACTTTACCACAAAAACCGTTAAGAGAGACAAAGAGGGACACTACATAATGATTAAGGGATCAATTCAACAGGAAGATGTAACTATTATCAATGTATATGCACCTAACTACAGGGCACCGGTTTATCTAAAAGATTTGTTAACGGACTTAAAGGGAGACTTAGACCCCAATACAATAGTACTGGGGGACTTCAATACTCCACTCTCAGAAATAGACAGATCAATAGGACAGAAGATCAACAAGGAGACAGTAGATTTAAATGACACTATAGCCCAAATGGATCTAACAGATATATACAGAACTTTCAATCCTACAGCTAAAGATGTTACATTCTTATCAGCAGTACATGGAACCTTCTCTAGGATTGACCACATACTAGGCCATAAAGCAAGTCTCAGCAAATTCAAAAGAATTAGAATCATACCATGCAGCTTCTCAGACCATAAAGGAATGAAGTTGGAAATTAGCAACTCAGGAATCCCTAGAGCATACGCAAACACATGGAGATTGAACAACATGCTCCTGAATGAACAATGGGTCATAGAAGAAATCAAAAGAGGAATCAAAAACTTGCTGGAAGTAAATGAGGATAACAGCACAACATACCAAAACTTATGGGATGCAGCAAAAGCAGTGTTAAGAGGAAAGTTTATATCAATAGGTGCCTACATTAAGAAATTGGAAAGGCACCAAATAGATGAGCTTTCAATTCACCTCAAGGATCTAGAAAACCTACAGCAAACCAGACCCAAATCTAGTAGGAGAAGAGAAATAATTAAAATCAGAGAAGAAATCAACAGGATTGAATCAAGAAAAACATTCCAAAAAATCAGCCAAACGAGGAGCTGGTTTTTTGAAAAAATAAACAAAATTGACACCCCATTGGCCCAACTAACTAAAAAAAGAAGAGAAAAGACCCAAATCAATAAAATCAGAGATGATAAAGGAAACGTAACAACAGACACCACAGAAATAAAAAGAATCATCAGAAATTACTACAAGGACTTGTATGCCAGCAAACAGGGAAACCTATCAGAAATGGATAGATTCCTGGACACATGCAACCTACCTAAATTGAACCAGGAAGACATCGAAAACCTAAACAGACCCATAACTGAGACAGAAATTGAAACAGTAATAAAGGCCCTCTCAACAAAGAAAAGCCCAGGACCAGATGGATTCACTGCTGAATTCTACCAGACATTTAAAGAAGAACTAACTCCAATTCTTCTCAAACTATTCAGAACAATCGAAGAAGAAGGAGCCCTCCCAAATTCTTTCTATGAAGCCAGCATCACCTTAATTCCTAAGCCAGAAAAAGATGCAGCACTGAAAGAGAATTACAGACCAATATCCCTGATGAACATAGATGCAAAAATCCTCAATAAAATTCTCGCCAATAGAATGCAACAACACATCAGAAAGATCATCCACCCAGACCAAGTGGGATTTATCCCTGGTATGCAGGGATGGTTTAATGTGCGCAAGACAATCAATGTGATACACCACATTAACAGACTGCAGAAGAAAAACCATATGATTATCTCAATAGATGCCGAGAAAGCATTTGATAAAATACAACACCGGTTCATGATGAAAACTCTAAGCAAACTGGGTTTGGAAGGAACATTCCTCAATACAATCAAAGCAATCTATGAAAAACCCACAGCCAACATCCTATTGAATGGGGAAAAGTTGGAAGCATTTCCACTGAGATCTGGTACCAGACAGGGATGCCCACTCTCACCACTGCTATTCAATATAGTTCTGGAGGTTCTAGCCAGAGCTATTAGGCAAGAAAAAGAAATTAAAGGGATACAAATAGGGAAGGAAGAACTCAGGCTATCCCTCTTTGCAGATGACATGATTCTTTATTTAGGGGACCCAAAGAACTCTACTCAGAGACTATTGGAACTCATAGAAGATTTTGGCAAAGTAGCAGGGTATAAAATCAATGCACAAAAATCAACAGCCTTTGTATACACAGACAATGCCATGGCTGAGGAACAACTTCTAAGATCAATCCCATTCACCATAGCTACAAAAACAATCAAATACCTTGGAATAAACTTAACCAAGGACGTTAAAGATCTCTACGATGAGAATTACAAAACCTTAAAGAAAGAAATAGAAGAGGATACCAAGAAATGGAAAAATCTTCCATGCTCATGGATTGGAAGAATCAATATCATCAAAATGTCCATTCTCCCAAAAGCAATTTATAAATTCAATGCAATACCAATCAAGATACCGAAGACCTTCTTCTCAGATCTGGAAAAAATGGTGCTGAAATTTATATGGAGGCACAAGAGAGCTCGAATAGCTAAAGCAATCTTGTACAACAAAAACAAAGCCGGAGGCGTCACAATACCAGATTTCAGGACATACTACAGGGCAGTTGTAATCAAAACAGCATGGTACTGGTACAGAAATAGATGGATAGACCAATGGAACAGAATTGAAACACCAGAAATCAACCCAAACATCTACAGCCAACTTATATTTGATCAAGGATCTAAAACCAATTCCTGGAGCAAGGACAGTCTATTCAATAAATGATGCTGGGAAAATTGGATTTCCACGTGCAGAATCATGAAGCAAGACCCCTACCTTACGCCTTACACAAAAATCCTCTCAACATGGATTAAAGACCTAAATCTACGTCCTGACACCATCAAGTTATTAGAGAACATTGGAGAAACCCTTCAAGATATTGGCACAGGCAAAGAGTTTCTGGAAAAGACCCAGGAGGCACAGGCAGTCAAAGCCAAAATTAACTATTGGGATTACATCAAATTGAGAAGTTTCTGTACTGCAAAAGAAACAGTCAGGAGAGTGAAGAGACAACCGACAGAATGGGAAAAAATATTTGCAAACTATGCAACAGATAAAGGGTTAATAACCAGAATCTACAAAGAGATCAAGAAACTCCACAAAAACAAAACCAACAACCCACTTAAGAGATGGGCCAAGGACCTCAATAGACATTTTTCAAAAGAGGAAATCCAAATGGCCAACAGGCACATGAAAAAATGTTCATGGTCATTAGCAATCAGGGAAATGAAAATCAAAACCACAATGAGGTTTCACCTCACCCCGGTTAGAATGGCTCACATTCAGAAATCTACCAACAACAGATGCTGGCGAGGATGTGGGGAAAAAGGGACACTAACCCACTGTTGGTAGGAATGCAAACTGGTCAAGCCACTGTGGAAGTCAGTCTGGAGATTCCTCAGAAACCTGAATATAACCCTACCGTTCGACCCAGCCATCCCACTCCTTGGAATTTACCCAAAGGATTTTAAATTGGCAAACAAAAAAAGCGGTCTGCAGCCTAATGTTTATTGCAGCTCAATTCACAATAGCCAAGACCTGGAACCAACCTAAATGCCCATCAATGGTAGACTGGATAAAGAAATTATGGGATATGTATTCTTTAGAGTACTATACCGCAGTAAGAAACAACGAAATCCAGTCATTTGCAACAAAATGGAGGAATCTGGAACACATCATGCTGAGTGAAGTAAGCCAGTCCCAAAGGGACAAATACCATATGTTCTCCCTGATCGGTGACAACTGACTGAACACCAAAAAGGAAACCTCCTGAAGTGAAATGGACACTATGGGAAACGGTGACTTGATCAACTTAATACATTATCCCTCTTAGTAGTTTTTTTTTCTGTTCTACTTAATATGACTGGTTTAATTCTGTAATTATCACACAGTTATTCTTAAGTGTTAAAAATTAACTGAAATGTGATCCCTGTTAAACATAAGAGTGGGAATAAGAGAGGGAAGAGATGTATAATTTGGGACATGCTCAAGCTGACTTGCCCCAAATGGTAGAGTTAGAAACATACCAGGGGATTCCAATTCAATCCCATCAAGGTGGCATGTACCAATGCCATCTCACTATTCCAAGTGATCAATTTCAGTTCACAACTGATCATAATGAAAGGACTAAGAGTCAAAGGGAGCACATAAACAAGTCTAGTACCTGCTAACACTAACCGATGGAATAAATAAAGGGGAGAGTGATCCAACATGGGAAGTGAGATACTCAGCAGACTCATAGAATGGCAGATGTCCTAAATAGCACTCTGGCCTCAGAATCAGCCCTAAAGGCATTCGGAGCTGGCTGAAAAGCCCATGAGAGTATTTCAGGCATGGAAAGCCAAGACACTCTTGCAAAAGATCTCTGCGAGTGAGATCCCAGTGGAAAGAACAGGTCTTCAAAGAAGGAGGTACCTTTCTCTGAAGGGAGGAGAGAACCTCCACTTTGACTATGACCTTGTCTAAACAAGATAAGAATCAGAGAACTCAGAGGGCTTCCATAGCCTTGGAAACTCATGACTGGAGCATAGGGAGACTACTGATGCCATAGACAGGAGTGTCAATTGGTAAAGTCAACAACAGGAGTCACTGTACACTTACTCCTCATGTAGGATCTCTGTCCTTAATGTGCTGTGTATTGAGATTTAATGCTATAACGAGTACTCAAACATTATATTTCACTTTGTGTTTCTATGGGGGTGCAAACTGTTGAAATCTTTACTTAATGTATACTAAACTGATCCTCTGTAAAAAAAAAAAAAAAATTATCAACTCCCAACTTGACTCTCACTGGGATTAAACATGACAATGGGTCTGATCTGATTTCATCATCATTTTAAAAAAATCATCTATTATTTTTCACTTTATGTTTCTGTGTGGGAGCAAACTGTTGGAATCCTTACTTAATGTATACTAAGCTGATCTTCTGTATATTAAGATAATCGAAAATGAATCTTGATGTGAATGGAAGGGGAGAGGGAGTGGGAAAGGGGAGGGTAGTGGGTGGGAGGGACGGTATGTGGGGGAAGCCATTGTAATCCATAAATCGTACTTTGGAAATTTATATTCATTAAATAAAAGTTAAAAAAAAAAAAGAAGGCAAAGTCCCATGAGTGACCTGGCCTGGTTTGAAGTGTGCATTACTTTCTGTATCAACTGCTGGGGTCTGAGTCACTGTGTTCCCCTCCTCTCACCATGGACACACACAGACCAGAGGGGAGAAAATACAAGAACTCTGACCACATCAAAAGAGGAGAGCTTCTAAACAAGTATTTTGTCATCAGAATTTAAAAAAAAAATTATTTATATGAAACAAGGTTTGCAGTGAGAGAGGGACACACACACACACACACAATCTTCCTGGCTCGCTTCCAGGTCTCCCAAGTGGGTGGCAAGAGCCCAAGGACTTGGGCCATCTTCCGCTGCCTTCCCAGGCGTATCTACAGGGAACTGGATCAGAAGTGAAGCAACCAGGACTCTAACCAGCATCCATATGGATGCCAGTGTTGCAGATGGCAGTGTTACCCACTATATCACAATGCCAGCCCCCAGAATCCAATCTTAAAGAAATGCGTCACTGCATATTCCAACTCTCAAGAATCTGAAGACAGTGCTTCAAAATCACATCACTGATGATAAAGTGAATCCAAGACAAACAGCAATAATAGAGCATAAACTCTGGTACCATCACAAATAAACCTGTCCCCATGAGCTTCCCTGCAAAGAGGCCCAGAAACAGAGGCAACCCTAGCAAGCATCAACAATTCAAAGATGAGCACATTGGTACCAGAGATTGACAACCTTCCCCATCAACATCCTTTAAGTCACCTCAAAAGGCTTATTCACTATGAACAATTTCCTTGTCAGAGTCCAGTTACACTTGTGTTTTCAGACTACAAATGGAAACTGTATCAGATGTATAGGTGAGTGCCTTGGGCTTTTCTTCTCATAGAAACTATTAACATTTGTATCTAGCATCTTCCATATTTAACAACATTAATATTGCTATGAATGATGCAGGAGCAAGTTACAAGTTAAAGAAGTGGTTCCTATCCAACACAGTCCCTCCCTACAAGGAAGAAGAATTGATGTGCTGTAATGGATTAACATTCTTGCTGATACAGTGAGTTCTCAAAGTGCTGGAGCAACTTCTACTAAGAAAGTAGGTACTGCGGCTCACCTTGGTTGGTACTTGGCTGACTGGTGAGCTCTAGCTTACACATAATTTCCTCCTCTCAGCCATATGGACATTTTATTTTACATTAAAATTTCATATTGCTACCCACCTATCTATTGCCCACAGAGGCCTCCATTGGAGCTCCTGGCCTAACAGCTGCTGTCACTGCCACCTCAGACACAAGTGCTAAGCCCTGGGTCCTGGGACAAAAGCAAGGGACAGGCACCGAAAGGTAAAGTGCCAGCCATGACTCTGAAAAAAGGAAGTACTTCCCTCCAAGCTCACTTGAGTCTGCGACCCTAAACAAGAATAACTGCCGTTTTTGAGGACTTGTTATTTATCTGGTTTCATCACTGGTATTTTGCAGGGACCATCTCTAATCCTTGAGACTAATACTGAGATAGCCAATAGGAGTACCACTGACAGATGCTGGGAAATGTTAAATATTCAAGGGTCACTCTGTTGACATGTAGAACAGCAGGGCTTTTAAATCCCACTCTCTCTGCCCCATAGCAGAGGAAGGCTGCAAAGTAGCAGTTGCAAATCTGGAGAGTAAGATCTGATCTGCTCCAGTTATGCTGCAAGGATTAGGGATGCCACAGGAAGGGACACGAGCCCCAAATGTTGGCAACAGCTGGGACTGTATTGGGGTCCAAGCCAGGAACTCAATCTGGGTCTCTCAATTGGGTGGCTAGCACCTAATTACTTGAGCCTTCATCACCACTGCCTCCCAGGGTCTGCACTGGGAGGAAGCTGGAGTCAGGAATGGAGCTCAGAGTCAAGCATAAGCACTATGACAGAGATACAGCGTCCTCACTACTAAGCTGAACATCTTTGCTTGCTGTCCTGCTTGCGAGCGCAGGAGCAGAGTACTTTGAAGAGAAGTCCAACTGAGAAGGTTGGCAAGCCAGCAAAGAGGAAGTAGATGGAGTGTGAACAGTAGCTGCCAAATTTAGTCCAAGACACAGAAATCAGTGGTTAGCAACATGAGAAAAAGGATAAGAATGGGGTAAGGTTTTCTGATCCTAAAGCTAAATTTATTTAAAACAGCTGTTGTTTAATCTAAGATTACATCCTAATGGCTTCAAATGTCTTTGTCTTACTAAATGATGGTTATAGTTGTTCTTATCATAACAAAGCATCAGCAATCATGTGTTGGATCCTGTTTGAAAAAAGTACACTGCTCTATTAAATCTCTGTGTCTGAGAACCTGGAGTGGAGGATGCTTTCAAAATGCTTAACAATTAGGGAAGAGGGTATAGCTTGAGTAGAAAACAAAGGTCAAGGGAAAGCGCATTTTAATATGTTTGAGAATGCTCTGTTTACTTGAAAACTCTGAGCAATCAGCAAACAAGTGGACAGAAGTCTTTTTCAAAAGGCAACCAGGAGGGCAGCCACACAGTATGAAAGGAAGACTTGAATGTGCAGACTTCAGAATCCATTTATGTGGAAGATACAGACGAGGAACTGGGAGCAGTAGGCCTGGCAATGGTGCAAGAAAACTGCATAGTTGGAGGGCAGGCTCACAGGGTAAGGTCCACCAATCCACAGGAAAGATAAACGATATTAAGGAGGAAATGAGTCGCCATGATAAGAAACCCTGTGGCAAAAAATGAGCGCTGCTATCTCCTTGGCAGTGCTGCAGGGGAGGTGGGAGGAGGAAAAAGGCAGGCCACACTGGCACAGAATATTGGGTCCTGTTGTATATGAAAGCCATGAGTCAAGACCTGGGCAGAGACAGAATTCAAAAACCAAGGAGTAATACAACCAGCAGTGAGCAGAACAAGTGTGGAAAAAGAGACACTGACAGGCAGTGGGGAACTACTGAGCATTGTGACTTGGGGCATATTCGGTCCATCATATTGCTTCATTTAGGACTATACTACTAGGATAAAACAAGGTCCCTGTGTGCCAAGCAAGCTGGCTGGTAAAGACAGTTTGAATGCTATGCTGTGGCTGCCTGACTCAATCCTGCTTAAAAATATAAATATCTGGGATTGTCAAACATGGCTAAATATGAACACTTGATCCAAGTCTGCATTTGCTACCACAGCTGTTCTGGGTGTGCCAGTGGAGGGGCGGGGATGGGGCGAGGTGGAAAACGCTAAATGGAGAATTTTTTGCATCTTGTTTATCATACTATTCTAATCACCACGGACTTGCCCAGGAGGCAGCCAGACTTACAGACACAGCCATCACTCCAAGCAGCCTCTCCAGTGCACATGATGTCAGCCCAGGCCTCTGCACAGAGCAGGAGCAAAGGCAGGACAGGAAAGGGCCTTGGGAAATTCATATTTTGTACAAGTCTCAATGCTTGTGTTGCCAAAAAAAAAAAAAAAAAAAGTCCCCACCCTGAAGATTTTCACCCAGTTCCAGCCACAATTGCCAAAATAAACTCTCTACCTCAGCCTTTGCTCCCCTGCAGAGTTGGCTTAAGTATGCACAAAGATGTTTTGAGGTATAAAACATTGATATTCTCACACACACACACAGTAATAAAGAGGTGCAGAATATGAAATATTAGATTTCACATGGAATAATGTCAAGGGAAAAAACATGGGCAATTTGTCATTCTTTGCCTCCTTCCAAAACAAGAAATATACATGATTCTGATTAGTGGCTATTTATATGAAGGGATTTCAAAAGGTTCAGGGAAACATGGAATTAAAAGTTTATTTGGATGTGAAACATTTTTGAAATCCATGCATATTTTGCAGAACATGAATATCTCCATGAACTTCTTGGAGACCTCCTTGTACTTCAAGAAAACAGCAACTAAATATCAAAGTTTAAAGAAGAAAAAGTTTTATTTACCAGCTACTACATATTTTACTCAAAGTTAAAGCTCATGCTAATTATTCCCACGTTTAAAGGACAAAATTAAAATTTCTGGCATTTATACATCAAAATTCTCTAGGGAAATGAAATCTTCAAAATCTTCCCCCAGGGTCTTGTGCATCCTCCTTGTACCATGAGGTTCTTTCCCCGCTCTGAACTGCAAGTAAGCTCTGTGGGTCAAGCTTGCTCCTTTGGCCTGAATAATTTGGTGCCCATCTCCACAGCCCCTCACATTACCAGTCTAGGCATCCCTTATCTCTACAGTTGGGATCTGTGATTCTTCCCAGTGGGGACAAACACCCTGCTAAACCATGAGCCCTCACATTGCCACACCATGCAAACCATCAACTGACAGACTCACTCACAGGCTGGATGAGCAGTTCTCTGGGTAATACACAGAGTGGATTGGGTGCAGGGCCACAAGAGAACACAGCTCTCCAAAGCACAGGGAGAGGCCAAGCGGCCCAGAGAAGCCAGCCAGGCCACAGATTCTCTGCCATCTCGCCAGGATTTCCCAAAGCATAACCCTAAACCAGGACGAACATAACCTAGTGAGTATCCAAGAGCCTGGGGAGTCCTCTTCTAGAATTACAATGAGTCTTTCTCATAACTTAACATTACAGGAAAATTTTGCAGAAACAGTGCTATTTCTATGGATTATAGAAAATTTAAGACAGAATCAGAACAAAATATACAGTGTCATTCAGCTGACTCTCAACATGAAGAAGAGTTACTGCCACTTGTTATATCAATTTAAATGTCTAGGCAATCCTCACAGGTACCCCACTTGGATTTAGGACAAAAAAGGAGAAAGGAGGTGAAGTGCTTGTTTCTGCCAAGGGTAATTCAGGGCATTATAATAAATGCTTGAAATTGGGACTAGAACTAGGCAAAAATCTTCTTCTATACTTAGTTAAGGCATGGGTCAATGGGTTTGTTAGCTAAAGGTGAGAAAGGTCAGGTCTTAAAGACATCCTTTGGGTTTGAATGCTATTTAAAATCTTGACCCAGGCTGAAACTGTTTAGGTTCTGTTAGATTCTTATATGAATGACTCTGAGCTTCAATTTAGAGCTGCATGAATTTTCTTGCAAATTAAAATGTAGACTCTGGGATCCTGCTCTGGAAATCCTGACTGCACAGGCCTAGGGTAAGGTAGAAATATGCAATTTTAACCAGGGTTCTATGTGGGTGGTCCCAAAACCCACCTAGAGAAAACAACTGCTCCAAGTGAAGGCAGACAGACATAATCAAAGCCTAACTTTCTAGGTGGAAAGAGTTCTTGCTCTCTTCATTCCTGAAAGCCCCGTTCTCTGAGGTCTGACTATGAAGAGTGCTTTAGGAATTGTTGACCTTGGAAATATTTTTCTCCATCTTTACTTCTAAATACAAATGTGATTTGGCCAACACAGATTGAATATCTCTAGGGATAGACTGCATCCTGTCCTATCTCCTATCTTGAACAGGATTCTTCCTTTTGCTATACGCATGGTAAAACCCCAGTGCCTAACTTACAGAGAACACACAGAAAAAGTTTCTAGACTGTCTGAACTTAATCTAGAAGTTCTGACATGCTTCCTTTTAAGAATTTAAAATGCATTATAAATATCACACCTTATAATTCCATTGAAGCACCAAGCCTGTCACCTTTGATTTCTCCTCTACTAGTCATTGACCAGAATCTATTAACTCTACTTATAAAATCAAAGAAATATGTACCTCTTGGCTGGCTATAGGGGGCTGTAGACTCTGTACTTTGTTACACACTGCCAT
The DNA here is from genome assembly GCF_964237555.1 of Oryctolagus cuniculus. Lineage (NCBI taxonomy): Eukaryota > Metazoa > Chordata > Mammalia > Lagomorpha > Leporidae > Oryctolagus > Oryctolagus cuniculus. The sequence continues at coordinate 115,780,756 of NC_091436.1, forward strand.
TCACATAAGAAGTTCTCCTACAAATCACACAGTGATAAACATGGTGCTCTCCTTTCACACCCAGTTTCTCAGTTGAAGCAATGAAAAAGATGATCTCAAGGTTACACTCTAATAGGTCATCCTATTCACTTATTTGTTCATTTATCTATTTATGCAATAAATATTTAATGGGCCATGATTATTTATGTCAGAGGGTAAGGCAACAGAGATGACTCAAGAGAGGCATGGCATCTGCTGACTGTATCTCCTAACATAGAGGGGAGGTTATCATAAAAGCAAGCCCAATATAGTGGGACACTCAGCACTGGCAACCTCGGCCAGGATGGAGAGAGTCTGAAAGAGGGAAGGGAAGGTTATTGACTTTTCCTTTTCTGCTTCCACTGACTTTCTGTAATGACCATATACTGCTTTTCTTATTGTAAAAAATTCCAAAGTGAAATAATACTTGGAAACATCTTGGGATAAATGCAATTATTAAAGGGTCTTAGAAAGAGAAACACAATTTGTCTGTGGTCCATAACTTAGAATAAGAAGCCTAAAGTGACTAAACCCATCTATGGTACCAGCTATAGCCAATGACCAGACTCCAAAAAGAGAATACTGGTGACTGGTTCCACCCTACCCCCACCCCACCCCCGCCATTTGCCTCTGGTTCTGCCTCATTGTGGCAGCAGCAATGTCTGGACGACTCCCACACCAGACACTGATCAAACATGCACACATTATGAACTATGTTATGAAACTCCTCCATCAAATATATCATTAACTGTCCAAGACACACACCAGCATCACAACCACACACGTTCCTTAGAACTGGCAGAAATAGGGAACACTGACTGCTGCTTTTCCTCCAGGAAATGGTAATTGCTCATGTTTTTCAAGCCTTCCTAATATCTCTCAAGAGGAGTCAAGGGAAAAAGCATTAAACAAGCAGTCATGAGTGCTGTCAACCAATTTGAAATTGCTTGGGCTGTCACAGATGGCCTCCTAAATGAAAAATACAATAGAAACTTCCCAGTATACATTTCACCATTGCACCCCACTTTAACCAGAGCCCTCCTGGAAGTGCTTCCTCACCTTGGATCCATGATGAAGCTCCATTATTCACCTTGTTTCTCTGTTTGTTCCCTCCTAGTCTCTTTCTCAAATGTCTATAATTCTTGAATTTTACTTGTGAAGGAGAGGGGCATGTGGAGGAGGAAGAAAGAGAGAGAAACAAAACTTTCATCTGCTGGTTCACACCCCAAATGCCTGCAACAGCCATGGCTGAGCCAGTCTAAAGCCAGGAACCAGGAACTCAAAATGACAGAGAAACCACCTCCCACCCTGGGTTCCTTCCCACCTCTCACACGGAACTTTCCATACTTTTCTATCATCAGGGACATTCTGCCCTACATCCCTCCAGAGCCATCACGAAACTGACTTATCTTAAACTCTCATCACAGAACCCATTACTTGGTGCTGGTTAAATATTCAAGAAATGAACAAAACTCATTCTAAATATCTGGTCCTATCCCTATGCCCTTTATTTCAGTGAAGCAGAGGCTGTAGCCAAGAATTTCACTAGTGCTTTTTTGTGCTATTATATGTAATAAAACACACTATCCTTATTTGGAACATTTTTTTTTTTTTTTAGTTTCTCTCTTACCTTTTGAATCTCTGAAGAGGAAACAGGTGCCCGTAGAGCAAAGAGGGGTTTAGAAGATAAGAGTGAACTTGACTGGCAGTAGAAAAAGGCTCCAGAATACCAAAACACCTGCTCAGAAAATGCCAACAGGATGCAAGGAGGAGATCTCACCATGCTTAAACCTAGAGGCTAAAGGCTGACCTGCCTGTGACAAGAGCCAAAGGACAAGGCTCTGAGCTACAGGAAGAGCAGAGGTAGTTCTCTTTTCCCTCTATTGATCAACAAGAAAAGCTCCCAGACAGAGCAAGGATCTAGAAAGGGGGAATGGGGTGAGGCAGGGCTTCTTAAAGCAAGGGCACTCTCTGTGGTTGATAACACACATTTCTGTGACCTTGGACTCAATTTACAGGTGCCTTCAAAGAGGCAAAGATCCCTGCCATGTTGTGTCCTGCCAGTTCCCAGTCAGTGAAACAGACAGATCACAAAGTAGGTAACTCCTTGTCAGATGTGGAAGTGGAGAACATCAACAATCCAGTCAGTTCCCTGAGATGCTTCCTGTCCTGCAGACTGGGCATGGAGAGAGGGGATTTTTTTTTTTTTTTTTTTTTGACAGAGTGGACAGTGAGAGAGAGACAGAGAGAAAGGTCTTCCTTTGCCATTGGTTCACCCTCCAATGGCCGGCGCACTGTGCTTAATCTGATGGCAGGAGCCAGGTACTTATCCTGGTCTCCGATGGGGTGCAGGGCCCAAGGACTTGGGCCATTCTCCACTGAACTCCCGGGCCACAGCAGAGAGCTGGCCTGGAAGAGGGGCAACCGGGACAGAATCCGGCGCCCCGACCAGGACTAGAACCCGGTGTGCCGGCGCCGCAAGGCGGAGGATTAGCCTAGTGAGCTGCGGCGCCGGCAAGAGAGAGGGATCTTAATCTCCACCTCTCCCCTCCCCACCCACCACCAGCCCCTCTGGTGCCACCTGGGTTTCTGAGCTGGCTCTGGGCAGATTTGGGTGTTAGAGATGTGGCAAGTTGTCAGTGTTGAGTTCCAGTTTTGCCTAATTTGCTCAGACCCACTTATTCATCTTTACCAAGCACTCCTCAGCCTTGCTGAACAAGAGGGCCTACCCTTCAGTATTTTGCAACATTGTCAAACAGAGGTTGAACAACAAAGTTAAATACTCCAAAACATTAACTATTATGTATATGGCACTTTCACCAAGTACCTTAACAAACAAAATATACATTAGGTAAACACAGCACTGATTGCTTTACAGTACATTTTAAAACAACAAAAAAAAAGCCGCTGCACATTTAAGCTTGGTCTGTTTCTGCCCACATTCTTTCCCTGTGTACCTGTGTAACTACATGGCCCCAGGGTGCAATTGTACTTCCCTGCCTTATTTCAACACAAGAATCTTAAATCAAGCACAGACTCCTAAACTGATTATTCACCTCTTTCTTCACTCTGTCTGGTTGGTTTTTAACTTGTCCTAAACTTCTGAAAATTCCTCTGACTTGGGGGTTTTCTATATCCTATCCCAGATTCCCCTCTGAAACCTATAGCTTCCTGTTGGTGTGTTGACATATTCTCTAGAACAATGAAAAGCCAATAGTTATTGATCAATCTGCCTTTTTAAAAACACTTAAGTATTTAACAATAAGTGCAAATAACAGTATGGGAAAGTTCACAACCTATGTCAAGTGAATAAAAATAAGACAGAATTTGTATTTGTAGAATTATCCCAATTTTGTGAAGTAGCTAACAAAAAAAGACAAATAAGATACATAAAAACATTAATGATGACTATTTCTGGGTAGTAAGATACAAAATTTTTATACTTGGGAAACAGAATGTGGTTTTTAAGAGTCCAATAAACCTGAGGTCAAATACCAGTTCTACTACTCACAAGTTACACAATCAGAGATACTGGAGACTCATCTGTAAAGAGGATGCGAGGGGGCCAGCACAGCAGGTGAACGCCCTGGCCTGAAGCGCCAGCATCTCATATGGGCGCCGGTTCGAATTCCGGTTGCTCCACTTCCAAACCAGCTCTCTGCTGTGGCCTGGGATAGCAGTAAAAGATGGCCCAAGTCCTTGGGCCCCTGCACCCGCGTGGGAGACCTGGAAGAAGCTCCTGGCTCCTGGCTTTGGATTGGCGCAGCCCTGGCCGTCACAGCCAACTGGGGAGTGAACAAGCAGATAGAAAACCTCTCTCTCTCTCTCTCTGCCTCTCCTCTCTCTGTGTAACTCTTTCAAATAAATAAATAAATCTTAAAAAAAAAAAAAAAGAGGATGCAAGATTATTTCTTAGAGATGGTTCCAGGATTAAATGATATATGAACAATTTGGCTCCATACCTGGTACACAGTAAACTTCCAATGAAACAAGTTTATTTTTTAAAAAGATTCATACAATTGTCTTTGCTTTTCAACACGTTTGGTTTCATCACTATTAATTTTTAACAATAAGCATGCACATAAAAAAAAAAAAAGAAAACAAACAACCCTGATAATTAATTTCTCTACCCTTCCCAAGCTGTCTCAGAGACAGGTAAAACAATTCATTTCTTCTGTACCAAGTGAAAAAAGGAAACCTACTGAATTAATGCTACTATATGTTGCAAAGGGCTTCAAGAAGGAAACTCTGGCTACAAGAAGTACAGATGCTTAAAGTATAAGATCAGTGAGACCAGATTTGGTGGTGAACCAGGTCAGTCAACCAGCTGCCAGGTCAGTGACAGTTTGCCCAGAGAAGATAAGGGTATAAAAGTATGTGCTTGCCCGGAAAATAAAGGTGTGACTGAGTGATCAATCTGAGTACCAATGAAGCTAGGTACTGGTGTCATCATGTCTGCACATCACCTCTCCTGACATCCAAATTCTAGAGAATGCTTACTGAATACCTATACCTGAGGAAAGAGCATGCGAAGGGTTAAGCATTTGGTGCAGCAGGTAAGATGTTGCTTGGAATGCCTACATCCCACACTGAATGCCTACGTTCAAGTCCCAGCTCCACTTCTGATCCAAGCTTCCTGCTAATGAATAGTATTCATTATAAAAGAGGCTCCAATGAGCTGCCTTGTCCCTGCCACCATGGGAGTACACAGCAACAAGGCACTATCTCAGAAGCTAGTAAGCAAGTCTTCCCTAGACATTCAATCTGCCAGCACTCTGATCTTGGACTCAGCAGCTTCTAAAACTGTGAGCAGTAAGTTTATGTTGTTTATAAATTACTCAATCTAGGCTATTTTGCTATGGTAGTAGAACAGACTAAGATGCTACCCTTTAGGGTGAGCCATTTCTCCAAGAGGTTAAGTTCATTCACTGCATATATTTTTGCAGGTTTAAAAGTCTCAGGATGACTTTTTCCTATTAATCTCAATATCTGGGGTTACCCAGTCTAAACATTATCTGCACCCTTTCTCTCAAGACAGAATAAACAGCTTGGTCTTTATTATCTTCAATATGCTCCAAAAATAGTGACAAGTACCATTCCTCCTGGGTTCCTTATTTCAGCTCCACCAGTACCTAGGAGTATGATTTGGGGCCCATCACAACCTCTTCAAACTTCAGTTTCCTCATTAGATAAACTGGGATGTTAATACCCACATCTCACAGAAAGGTGTGACAAAGCAACAAAATGCCTGACCTATGGTGCCCTCACCTAAATCACTGTATCCTTCAAACTCTGTTTTCACCCTTCACTTTGCATCCTTACCCTCACAGCCCCAGCTCAGATCTTTATGACTCAAAATTAAACATAACAGGATTAATTATAGTACCTAACACTGAGTTTCTACTCCAGACAAGACTCTACTCTAAACCTTTTACATACACAGCCTGCTTTACGTGTCAAAAACCTCCATAAGAGTAGGTCCTATTACAATCTTCATATTATAGATGAAGACAATGAGGCACAAAGAGGTTAAGTAACTTGTCCAAGGTAATAATTTCTGACTCAAAAATTCAGTGATTCCAAACTGCCTACTAATATCCCCAGGACTCCTCAATCGTAAAATTTTAATATTTAAAATCATACAATTCTAAGATTTTCAATTACTTAAAATGTGGTTTTGAAAGTCACAAACTCCTATAGGTTTTACGCTACTAACTAGACAGTAGCTGTCAATCATGTTAACCTCTACTTGGATTTACACATCCCTGCACAGATATGAGAAGGAAGGCTACCCTGTCCTCTTTGGACATTCATCTGAATTCCCTATATATGTGCCACTCACAGGGAGGCTGAAACAGTGAAATGGGATCGTGTGTGTCCACGCACACATGTGTGTACATGTGTACATGTGTGTGTATAAGGGCATGACTGTGTGTTTGTTAGGTTAATTTTATGTGTTAACTTGACTGTGGCCCTGCGTGCTAACTGAAACATTATTTCTCTTTTTTTTTTTTTTTAAAAAGACTGATTTATTTATTTGAAAGGCAGAGTTATAGAGAGGCAGAGGCAGAGAGAGGTATTCCATCCTCTGGTTCACTCCCCAGATGGCTGCCAACAGCTGGAGCTGTGCCAATCTGAAGCCAGGAGTCATGAGCTTCTTCTGGGTCTCCCATGCAGGTGCAGGGGCCCAAGGACTTGACCATCTTCTACTGCTTTCTCAGACCATAGTACAGAGCTGGATAGGAAGAGGAACAGCCCAGCCAGGACTTGAACCGGTGCCCATATGGGATGCCAGCACTGCAAGCGGCAGCTTTACCTGTGACAACACAGCGCTGGCCCCTGAAACATTATTTCTGAGTGTACCTATGAGTGTGTTTCCAGATGAAATAAGCATTTCAGTTGTTGGATTCACTAAAAGAGATTGCTCTCCCACAGTGTGCTGGGTACTATCCAATCTGCTAAAGGCCCAAAAAGCAAAAAAAAAAAAAAAAAAAAAAAAAGGAAGAAGGAATTAGCCCCTTTGTTTCCTGTCTGCCTGCTTGATGGGGACACTAGTCTTCACCTGCCCTAGACTGGAATTACACCACTGGCTTTTCTGCATCGCCAGCTTGCAGAAGGCAGACTTCGACTTCTCAACTGTGTAACCACATGAGCCATTTATCCTGATAAATCTCTTCATTTATACATGTTGGTTCCCACTGGCTCTGTTTTTCTGGAGTACCCTAATACACTGGGTCACAGTGTGATCAGTGGTATACAACCATGCAATGCCAGCACTCACTTAGATGCCAGGTGTGCTGGGTGATTCAGTGCTCACCATGCTTCTCCTCTTGTTCTAGCCAAGGACATCTCCCAACTCCTTTCAGTTAAGTTACAGACATAAAATTGGCTGGTAGAAGGTAGAGAGAATTATTTCTACTGTTTCTTACCATTGCCCATGAAGCTATTTCACACATGGGGCAGGCATCTGGCCTAATGACTAAGATGTCACTTGGGACACCTGCATCCCATTAGAGTGCTTGGGTTAAAGTGTCAGCTCTGATCCAATTCTAGCTTCTTGGTATTGTACACACTCAGGGGCAGCAGTGATGGCTCGAGTACTTGGTCACTGCCACCTATGTGAGAGACTGACTGAGTTCTCAGTTCCCAGTTTTGGTCTGGCCTAGCCCTGGCTATTGCAAGCAACTGGAAGTCAGCCAGCAGTTGGAAGTCAACCAGCAGAAGGGAACATGCTTACTCTTGCTTGTACTTGCTTGCTCCTTCTATTTTGCTTTTAAATTTTCCATAAACAATTCTCTATTTTCTCTCTCCTACAAGGACCATATTCTTGAATGAAGATGTGGCACAAGAAGCCTGGATTCCTGAGTGATTGCATGGAACATGACCTCTTACCACCTATTTCCTTATATTACTCCTTCCCCACACATAAGAACTGTAAACAGGGCAATACAAATCTTAATTGTGTTGAACCACTGAGAATTATCAACAGTTAGTCCATCCTAACACATAGTTTAGTGTTTCACCTGGCAGAGCACAAACCCTTTGCAAAATTGTAGTCAGCTGTAAAACAAAACATAATTTGAGGTCAGGATTGTGGCACCGCAGATTAAGGTGCCTCCTGCCATGCAAGCATCCCATGTTGGGGGGTGCCAGTTGGAGCCTTGGCTATTCAACTTCCTATCCAGTTCCTGTTAATGAGCCCAGGAAAGCATCAGAAGATGACTCAAGTACTTGGGCCCTTTCCACCCATATGGGAGATCAGGATGGAGTTCCAGGCTCCAGGGTTAGGCCTGACCAGTCCTGGTCATGAAAGCCATTTGGGGAATGAACTGGCAAATGGAAGGGCCCTCCCATCTGCACTATGTCACTCAAAGTGAAAAGAATCCAAAATCATTTTCATTATGGGCTTTGACTGAGGATCCATAACACTTGCAAAGCTAATTTAAAAATCAAATCATTTGGTATTTAATCCTCAAGTTGCAGTTCTTAATATTGCCTCTCATTTCCCTCTCATCTACTTAGTTCCTTTCAGCTTAACAAGTGGAGAGCACTGTGTGCAGCGGTGGGAACAGAGCAGGCTGCTGTCACCATCCTGACAGAGAGAGATGCCATCCGGCCCACAGCCGCCTGGAGGTTGAGCACCACTTGGCTCAGTCAGATTCACATGGCAAAAGAGAGGACCTCAAAACAAAATGAAGCAAGTAATGTGGCTCTCATTCTCAATCCCTTTTAGAGCCGGAAGCAATCAACTCAATGCCTACCAAAATTGCCTAATTGAAAAATGAGCAGAAACTGTCATCACATATGTTGGCATTTTGTTTCTTGCAGGAGAAACTGCTTCAGTAGTTTTTTTTTGACAGGCAGAGTTAGACAGTTAGAGAGAAAGACAGACAAAGAGTTACAGACAGAGAGAGACAGAGAGAAAGGTCTTCCTTCCATTGGTTCACTCCCCTAATGGCCACGACGGCCAGCACTGCGCCGATCCGAAGCCAGGAGCCGGCTGCTTCCTCCTGGTCTCCCATGCGGGTGCAGGAACCCAAGCACTTGGGCCATCCTCTACTGCCCTCCCGGGCCACAGCAGAGAGCTAGACTGGAAGAGGAGCAACAGGGACTAGTACCCGGCACCCCAACCGGGACTAGAACCCAGGGTGCCAGAGCCGCAGGCAGAGGATTAGCCAAGTGAGCTACAGCACCACCCCTGCAATTATTTTTGTTTTTGTAATTTAGCCCATTGGTTATAAATCCATCACTATTCTGGGAGGTTCAAGAGCTACCACAGAGCATCACATGTAAAGACTGAATGAATGAATGAATGAATGAATTAGGGAGGGAGGGAGCCAGGTAGGTGAGGAGCTACTTAAAATAAACACTAGAGAACCTGCCTATAAACAAAGAGCTTGTTGACCTAAAAAACATATTCAAAGGTGTTGTTCTCAATGTCAGATCTATTTCAGACCTGCAAATTTAAAAGAGAAGGAAAGCTCAGAATCAGCCCTTAAGGCATTCGGATCCGGCTGAAGAGCCCATGAGAGTATTTCAGGCATGGAAAGCCAAGACACTCTGGCAAAAAAAACAAACAAAAAAAAAACCAACAACAACACCCTAAATGAAAGATCTCTGTGAGTGAGATCCTAGTGAAAAGAACAGGTCATCAAAGAAGGAGGTAAGTTTCTCTGAAGGGAGGAGAGAACTTCCACTTTAACTATGACCTTGTCTAAATATGGTCAGAGTCAGTGAACTCAAAAGGTTTCCATAGCCTTGGCAACTCATGACAAGAGCCTAGGGTGATTACTGAGGCCATAAACAAGAGTGTCAATTTGTTAAGTCAACAACAGGAGTCACTGTGCACTTACTCCTCATGTAGGATCTCTGTCCTTAATGTGCTGTACAGTGTGATTTAATGCTATAATTAGTACTCAAACAGTATTTTTCACTTTGTGTTTCTGTGTGGGTACAAACTGTTGAAATCTTTACTTCATATATACTAAATTGATCTTCTGTATATAAAGAGAATTGAAAATGAATCTTGATGTGAATGAAAGGGGAGAGGGAGCGGGAGAGGGGAGGGTTGTGGGTGGGAGGGGGAGGGAAGTATGCGGCGGAGGGGGGGGGGAGCCATTGTAATCCATAAGCTGTACTTTGGAAATTTATATTCATTAAATAAAAGTTAAAAAACGAGAAGGAAAGCAAGAAAGTTATATAACATTATAACATATGCAATACAGTCACAACCTTCATGATTTTAGAAAATTAACCATATTAACAGAATAGAGGGTAACAGCAGCTTCCTCTTCCACTTGTACATTCTGCCAAAATACTTGGAAGGCAGACACCCAATGATACCTTCCTACATTGGAGCAAAAAGGAGTAGGGAAGTGGCAAGAAAAAAATAAGCAAGAATTATAAATTATGCTCGTCAAATAATCTGCTCATGAAATGTATCCCAACTTTTTCAGTGTTTGAAGTAGTTTCTAGAAATCCTCACATGTAAACAATGCCCCCTGAAGAACACTGAAGCTTGCAAAGACAAGTAGCAATCACTGGAGCCAAATATCTTCTCTTTAAAAATAAATAACTAATAACCTAGAATTAAAATTTGAGTAGATAGCAATTATGTTTTCCTTCTTAACAAAAGAGAAGGTACAGGTTAAGGCACAGAGAAGAGTCATGATAGGGAGCAGAAGAAAGGCAGGAAGGCTAGCTCTGGGTTGGGCACTGCTGAGTTCTTAGAGAGACCGTATAGGACACGCTTCCCCTTGACAGACGCCTCCTGTAATACAACAGTGATGGTGACAAGGGAACTCTCCTACTGTGCTATATTCAGAGACCAGGGAAATGTGCTCCATAGAGTGCTGAACTTGGGCCCAAATTGGCAGCAAGAAATTAAGAGAACAAGGGCTTCACTGTGGCAAGTCTGGAGTCTACCTGAGTCAAGACTGGCTTCTGTCACACTTCTGCTACGGGTGTATGTAGTTATTACACAAAAAAGCGGGGGGTGGCTAATTGTTCTCAACTGAGTAGGAGGACTTCTAGGCACACCTGATTTATTGCTTACCAGAAAGAGCTATTTTTCAGGGTGTAATCAGAAGCACCAAGATTTGATGCTACACAAGGTCATTTCAGCATGTGTCAAGCTTGGTTTTAGAGGTTCCATTAAACAAACTTAAAGCTGCAAACCATAGACACTGATCAGCAAGCCCTGGCTGGACAAAACATAGGTAACCCACGTATTTATCCAAAGTCTGGCCTCCAGAAGAGAGCAGGTAAGAACTCTGCAGAAAGGTAGTCTGCTTACTCGTCAAAGGCTGTGCTAGTGCCAGTAATGATTTATACTGAAACCATCTTCAAGTTCTTGTTAATTCAAGTTTTCAAAATAATTACGCAAAATATGCACTCCTTGGCCACACTATTCTCTATACATCACTACTTACCTCATAAGAGAAAGAAACACATGACCTCTTCGTCACAGTATGAATTAGTGCTTCCTCAACTTCAACCATCTATCACACTCAGACAATTTCTGTCATACTGGAAGCCTCTGTATTCTTTATTATTTGCCTCATTCTTTCAAGCTGACTTTTAAAATTTAAATAACACTCACTTTTAAAGGAAGTAGTAGATTGTTTTACATCACTAACATGAATACAAAGCTATTACTACCACCAGTTACAAAAGACAAATGTAACACAAGTCACCAAATGATACAGAAGACAACTCAAAAGGAATAAAATTAAATGAAAAAAAAAAAAAAAACCACATCACTTGCTCACCATGGCTCAACACTAAAAACTGCTGTTTCTTACCACTGAAAATGATCTCTACAGGCGCCCATGGTGTACATCTTACACTTTGGGGAAAATGGGACTAAATGGATAATGATACAAGACGGTGATGTAAGCCAAATTACACTATAAAACTCAAGTTACTAACCCTTGGGGAAGGATTCATGATGCATTACGGAAGTCTGCCCAGGATTCTTGGATAGCAAGGTCTCACTATGGTGTAACACCTTTTCTCACATAACCAGAGGTCATGTTCCTTACATGGTTAAGAACTGGAGAGCAGAAAAAAACAAAACAAAACAAAAACAAAACAAAACAAAAAAAAAACACAGAGCTGGCACTGTGGCACAGTGAGTAAAGCCACCGCCTGCAGTGCTGCCATCCATATGGGCACCAGGTGGAGTCCCAGCTGCGGCACTGCCGATCCAGCTCTCTGCTACAGCCTGGGAAAGCAGTGGAAGATGGCCTTGGGCCCCTGCACCCCCATGGGAGACCCAGAAGTTCCTGGCTCCTGGTTTTAGATTGGTTTAGCTCCAGCCATTGCAGCATCTGGGAAGTGAACCAACGAATGGAAGCCCACCTTTCTCTCTCTCTCTCTGTAAATCTGTTTTTCAAATAAATAAATCTTTAAAAAAAAAAAAAAGCAAAGCTATAGCCTAGAGGCATATGCATTTCAGTGTAGAAAACTGCTTCAAACCTTCCTTCCAAACCCCTATGCTTCATGTAGACAGAATTTTAACAGCATATTCAGATACCAACTTCACACATCCCAATCATCCTTTAACTTGTATTCAGGAAAAACACCTAGTCCTTTCTCAACCCTATATACATTCTAGTCATTTACCTGTTTAAAAATACTAATAACCCACATGTTAGGATATGAGAACCATGTCATTCCCCCCAGCTTTCACTGGCTTGAAAGCAAGCAGGGCCTGTCTCATTCCTTCACAAAACTGAGCCCAGCAGCACTGGAAGGAGCCTTTCCGAAGTTGCCCAGATGCTGACGGCTGGGGTGGGGTGCTGGCTCAGTACTCTGTCTGCTGAGCACGGTGGTCACTCCAGGGCTGTGGTACCACAGGCACTGTGCTCATCTAAACCTCAAGATACCCAGAGCAAGATATTCCACAGTGCTGCCCTCCTTCCTTTACACTCACTCTTGTCCTTGCCGTTCTGTGACAGCACACACTCTCCTTGACTTTGTGCCTGAAATAGCACAAAGCAAGCCCACAGAAGTCAGTGTTCGGAGGTCCTGGCAGCTCTTCTTGGCCCAGGAAATGAGCCTATGAAAACTCTCCTTCTCATTTAGACTTTTTATGGAGAGAAACACAAAACTTTTCTTTTCTCCCTCCACTGAGAAAGGAAACATTAGGAAAGGCTTAATTTTGTTCTTGGAGTCAAAGTAAACTCGAGCTTCAGTTGGCCCGAGCATGTTACCCTTTAACCTGGAACAACCTACAGATTTCCCACCTTCCATGCGGGAAGGTAAAGCGTGCCAGCGGCAGAGCCTACTTGGGCTTGCGGCCATAGCTACGTGCAGCTGCAGAGGGAAAGTCAGCAGCAAGCCTGTGGGTGGAGACAAGTGAGATCCTGCTGCCCAGAGAAGCCACAGATCCGCAGGGTGGGCCTCCTCGCAAAGCTGTGCAGCAACACAATCTCCAGGCCCACTCCATGGCTCCTGCATCAGAATCTCCATGTGAACAAAATTTTCACAAAACTCACTGCACACTCAACTCTGACAAACAATAATCTAATAGATTTGTCTTCCTCCTCCACAATCAAAGTAATGCTTTATGGAGAATGAGGAACTAAAGGAGCCAGTGTAGGTGCTACGGTAACAGTGGCCAGGAGAATGAGGAACTGAAGGAGCCGGTGTGGGTGTTATGGTGAGAGTTTCCACGGCTGGTCAGGGACCTAGAGGAAATGCCTCTGATGGGAGCAGGCAGCCTCAGTCAGGACGACAGAAGAGGAGAGGCCTGGGCCAGCCTCCAGACAGCAGCCCGAACCTCACAAACACTTGCATCTGAACCAAGTGGGGATCTCACACTGCCTCTCAGGCTGCACCTCAGAGATTTACTGAACTATTCAATAGCTCAAGAAAGTCACATCAATGTAATTTTACCTACTCCCACTCCCAAAAAAGAGGAAGCACGGTGAGATTAGTCTAACCTGGAAATGGCCCAAGACCCTTGTTCTGTTCCTGTTGGTTACAGTAAACAGTGACCTTGTCCTGAGGTTATCTGCTGTGCATTTTTTTTTTTTTACAGCCTCAAAGAAAACCCTGAACTTGGTCATCCTCCATGCTGTCTTCCCCTCTCCCCTGCCACCCTCACATACACACACCTCCATGCTACTGAGCCAGAGCCAGAGCCAAGCTCTACCAATAGAGAACAAGGATTATTAACCATACACTCTGCTGCAACCCCCAACATTTAAATTCCAGCACTTGCAGAAGGAAAGGGTGAAAATGAGGAAAGGGATGGGGCTGGCGCTGTGGCACAGCGGATTAGTGCCCTGGCCTGAAGTGCTGGCATCCTATATGGGCGCCGGTTCTAGTCCCGGCTGCTCCATTTCCAATCCAGCTCTCTGCTAGGCCTGGGAAAGCAGTAGAAGATGGCCCAAGTCCTCGGGCCCCTGTACCCGTGTGGGAGACCTGGAAGAAGCTCCTGGCTCCTTGCTTCAGATCGGCACAGCTCTGGCAGTCGTGGCCAATTGGGGAGTGAACCATCGGATGGAAGACCGATTGACCTCTCTGCCTCTCCTCTCTCTGTGTAGCTTTCAAATAAATAAGTAAATCTTTAAAAAAAAAAAAAAATGAAGAAAAGGGTAGGATAGGTGTCCCAAAGAGAAGAAACAATTTCATGTCCTGACACTTCAGAGAAAGCTTAGCTTCTTTGATCAGCATGCTGGAAGTTAGACTGGGCATACGAGAAGAGACATGTAGCCCTTCTTCCTAGCTATGAATGTTTGAAGAGGAAGAACTCATTTGGGAACTAGTAACACTGGCAGCTGATCACCAACTGCCCATGGAGCATCCTGTCAGAGCTGGTAACAGGGCTAGAAACTTTCAAGCTCCAAGTTTTCCCTGCTCCCAAAATAAGGAAAGCCAACCCTTCTTCTCTAGTATTTCTGCAGTCCTCTTTATTGTCCTTTCTAATGCAATTGCCAAATTGTTATTGTTTCAGATTGAGTGATTTCCTTGTCCATTTACAAAGTTGCAGCTTCGTTGTAAAGTTAACAGCAGGTCAATTTTATCACTGAAATACTGGCTAAGACAAGAGAGTCATTTCTACCATGTAGACCTCAGATAGCTGCTCTTCAGCATGGTCTTGGAGCCAGTGCTGGCCAGGTCAGGCCTCCCAGGCCTGCTCTACCCCAGGCTTCAGTGTCAGGGGAGCTGCCCACCACAGCTTCTGTGCTCAGGGGCAGGGGCACATTCTGTACTGCTTACTGCCCCCTCCAAGAGCAGCCAATCTTCAGGGCAGCCAGTCACCTGAATTTGTGCCTTATGGTTGGTATAAAAAGATAACTTGGGCCAACCATTCCTTACTTAGAAATCTGTCATTAGCAAACAAATGCTACAGCAGGGGCACAGGTCAAAACAGTGGACAGAAAAGCCACAAAGCTCTGGATCTGGAGAAGCCATTGCAAGCCAGTTCCAAGATAACAGGTCAGTGGGGGAGGGAAGAACACATCACCCACAAATAGCAGCAGACACAGGATAAAACAGAGGCCATGACACCTGCAAGGTGGTGTCAAATGTGATTGTGGCGTGGATGCGTTGAGCATGCCAGTTCTTCCCCCAGCCTTACAATCAAATCCACTTTATCTAAGCAAATTGGGATTCCCTACAACCAAGTAAGAAACTCCAAAGTGAGTTCAAAGAAATCAACAGTTTTGTTTTTTCACTTTTTCCAGTACCTTCAAGATAAGAAATCACTTTCAGGAAAAACAAAAGAGGAGGCTACATTAAGAACATATATAGCCGGCGCTGCGGCTCAATAGGCTAATCCTCCGCCTAGCGGCGCCAGCATACCGGGTTCTAGTCCCGGTCGGGGCGCTGGATTCTGTCCCGGTTGCCCCTCTTCCAGGCCAGCTCTCTGCTGTGGCCAGGGAGTACAGTGGAGGATGGCCCAAGTGCTTGGGTCCTGCACCCCATGGGAGACCAGGATAAGCACTTGGCTCTGGCCATCGGATCAACGCGGTGCGCCGGCCGCAGCGCACCGGCCGCGGCAGCCATTGGAGGGTGAACCAATGGCAAAAGGAAGACCTTTCTCTCTGTCTCTCTCTCTCACTGTCCACTCTGCCTGTCAAAAAAAAAAAAAAAAGAACATATATATATTCTTATATTTATATATATTCACATATATATATGTATATATACAGCTTAGCCAAAACAGAGTTTCCAGTTTAGGGGATCTGTAGATGATAGTCATGTAAAAGATGTTCAAGTTAAGTGAGGCATCATTTTTCTCCATCATCTTTCTATTCAGTGCTGACTCTCACTGTTGCATGATAACAATGATCCACATAAGGATGCCGTATCTGGGCACCAGGGTTTCTATCAAAGACATCAGACTGAAATACACAGATCTAAGGTCAAGGAGAAGAAACATATTTACAAATTTTTTATAGAGAAACAAAAGGAACACAAGTGATGTGGTGTGAAAGAAATAAAAGGATAATTCTTTTTCTAAATCATCCAGATATTACCTGGACCCACCTTGAGGAAATTTTACCAGGGTCCTTACAAAGGCTAAACTCTATCAGTAACCAGGACCACCAGAAGCTGTCACTTTAACTTAGCTCATCAAATAAGCTATAACAAGTAGGGGTGCCAGCCCACCTGGGGAGTGCTCTGAAGGGCATGAATCACAGGATTACCCCAGGGCATCCAGTTAAAAGTGAAAGGTGGTTGTTTATAAATTCTCTACTCAAATGCTCAATGAAAAGGAAACAATGTAATAGTGATGCCTGGAGATCAGAGCAAACCCACAAACAGCAGACAAATTTAAGTGGGTAGAACCACCACCAGCCTAATTAGAAACAAATCAAAATGACAGAAGATGCCTGAACAGTGAGCAGGTCTGTTCACTACAGGTGAAGCACACCAAGCAGCAGAGAGCCACAGCCAAGAGAAGTCACCCCTTCCCAGGGCAGATGTCCCCAGGCCTCAGCAGCATCCAAACTCTGGATAAACTGTCATGTTCAGTGATACGCTTGGCTACCACTTCTCAGCCCAACTGCAGCTCTAGGAACCAGACTGAACATGTGTTGAAACTGCTGTCTTGTAAACATTGTGTTACGCAGGGGTTTTCTTGTACGTCTCTACGAGTTTATTGAACTATTCAGAACAGCGCTAATTTCCCCCACCACATGTTTATATGTGACTTTCCCTAACTATCAGGAGAAGTACCTCCAATAACATCTCTTCAGCTACATATACTAAAAACACCTCCAGCATCAGGAGAGACAGACAGTCAGACAACCCAAGCAGAGTCATCTTCTTACCATTTCGGGACACATCAAGTTCCACCAGCTGCATGAAGTTGGCTATTTCTGGAGGGAGCCGCTGGATTTCATTATCACTAAGTCCGAGCTTTCGTAATTTGACTAGCTGGAAAAATTGCTGAAAGACAAAATGGTTTTACATATATTTCACATATATTTGCATCATAAACTTTGTGAATAATATGAAATCTGAAATAGCATGCCTTTTAAAAATAATGAAGACTGTACTGATGTCAATTTTCTGATTTTGACAGCATATTGCAGTCAGACAATGTCATAACTGGGATAAAACTAGGTACAAAAGACCTCTGGGTACTATCTGTTAATTTGGCATCAATCTAAAATTACTTCAAAATACAAGGTTCTTAAAAATTAACAACCAATTTAATGAGACTAGTAATCACTAATTAAAACTACAGTACTTTGAAAAACTGATGTTAAATATGTAGCATTAAATAAACATAAGTATTATATAAGACCTTTTTAAAGGAAATACTATATGACAGAAAGTATAATAAACATCCCACAAATGCATGCAGGTAAAAAGAATATTTTCAACTAATCCAGAGGTGTATGCATGGAGTATTTCCCTCGGCCGTGGCAGACTAAACACACAGTTTTTCCCCAGGCCTTGTATAACATGCTCAAATGACACATGGATGAACATAAATATAAAAACGCACAATAAAACAACACAGAAACTAGATGTGCAGGACAAATGGTAAGTAGTAAAAAGAATCCAAATAAAGCTGAAATGCAAGCCCTTGGTGTAAACGGCCAATAAAACAACAGGTCAGGGACTTCTGACAGAAAAAGCTGGTTGAACAAGAAAACAGTTAAGGGCTGGCACTGTGGTGTAGTAGGTTAAGCTTCCGCCTTCAGTGCCAGCATCCCATATGGACATCATTCGAGTCCTGATCAGGACTCCCAGCTCCCTAATGACCTGGGAAGGCAGTGGAAGATGACCCAAGTGCTTGGGCCCTGGGATCAATGTGGGAGAGACCTGGAAGAAGCTCCTGGTTCCTGGCTTTGGATCGGTTCAGTTCTGGCTGTTGTGGCCATTTAGGGAGTGAACCGGCAGATGGAAGACCTCTCTCTCTATCTCTCCCTCTATCTATAACTCCACCTCTCAAATAAATACATAGATTTTTAAAAAATAATAAATTCCCATATTCTTGTCTCTACCCTCCATAACCAGGCAGGAAACTGGAACTCTGTCTCTTAAAGAGATGGTTGCAAGCACCCCTGAGCATGGCTGCAGGCAGGGGTAAGTTAATCCTACTGAAAACAGGGGACCAAGTTGAAGTCTTCCCCCCTCAGCTCCCACTGCCCCAATCCTGGCACAAGCATACACTTACTTACAGCCAGCAATTATCCTATAGACATGCCCCAAGTTACAAGTTCTACTCTTTCATGCAGAGCTTCCCAAATATGCCCATCTTACCCATCACAACACACCACACACCTCAGGTCCTGCATATTTAAACAGAACCAAGGTTCTCTGGATACTTAGGATAAGCCCAAAAAGTGCAAAAAAGGAAAAAAGAGTATGCACACACATCCTCAGAGGAAACAAACATGACTCAGGGAGCAGAAAAAAGCTTCATTAAACATAAAATAGAATTAATATGCTCAGAGTAATCAGAGAAGAAGCAGTGGCATGATACCATAAAAAGCAAAACTGCAAGAAACAGAAATCAACTCTTAGAAATTAAAAAAAAAATCACAGCAACAATAAAAGTAGTGGAAAACCAAGTTTATAAAATTCCTCAGAAGGGAGAATAAAAAGACAATGAACTTAGGGAAATAAAAACAGGAAAAATGAAGTATCAGTCCATAAGGTACTACATCAAAATCACATGCATCTCAGAGAGAAAACAAAGAGGGCTACAGAACATGCTTTTTTGGCTTGAGAGGGTTCACCATGTGGCCTATCAAACTAATGAAAAAAGACACATACCAAGGAATACTATAAAATGTCAAAACTCCAGAAATAAGATTTGAAAAGCTTATAGAGACTGGAAATCAAAGGGACAAGGTCACAACCAAGAACTGGATATCAGACCACCACTGGACTCAGCAGGGAAAAGAGAAGACAAGGAAAGAATGTCTTCAAATGTCTTCAAAATTCCAGTAAAACATAATTACCAACCTAAAACAACACACCCAAGCTATCAATCAAACATGATAAACTGAATGAAGACACTTTAAGACATGAATGGTCTCAAACTTATCTTCCTTCCATCTAGCTCAAAAATCAACCAAAAATGTGAATGTAAATTTAAAACAAAGAGGATCTAGTGGTGGGCTTTGGAGCAGCAGCTAAGCTTCCACTTGGATGCCCATATCCATGTCAAAGCACTTGGGCTGCTTGTTTGAATACCCCACTGAGTCCCAGCTCCTCCACTTCTGATGCAGCTTCCTGCTGATGCACAAACTTGTAAGTAACAGACAGTGTTTCCAGTACTTAGGTCTCCACCACCCTTGTGAGAAAGCAAGGTGGAGTTCCAGGCTCCTGGTTTCAACCTGGCCCAGTCTTGGATGTTATAGTCATTAGAGGAGCAAACCAGTGGAAGGAAGCTCACTTCCTCTATCTCTATTTCTATCTCTCTTCCTTTCAAATAAAATGGAAATGAATACATTTAAAAATTTATTTTTAAAAAAGAAAGAGGATCTGAGATCCAGGAAACAGAAAACCAAGACAGAGAAAGACAAAGAAAATCCCAGGATGAAATCATGAAGGGAATTCGAAGATGTCAGCTGAGCACATTCCTGCAGAGCAACCTGTCCACACAGGAAAAAACTATGAAGGATCCTAGAGGGAATTTTTGAAAAAACAATAAATAAAAATGTATCTGAGGGGTTATCTGATGCATCTGGGAGTATCAAGAGGAGATTTACAACTTGGTCAGAATGTGTAGTAATAAAATAGAACCAGAAAGAGAAAAGAAAGCAAGCAAACAGGAAAGGAGTTATAAATTCTAAGAAAAAAAAGTATAAGAAAAAGCAATAATATGAATGTAAGATTCTAATAAGAACAATACTAACAGTCATAACATTATAGTATCTATATTTATAAAACCAAAATTTTTATTATATAAATACTGAGAGTATAGAAACCTCATCTTCCATATGGAAAATCAACTGATAACTGTAAAATATGGGGAGAGGCTGGAATCCAACAGTAAAAGCCATTCAGCAACAAGGAGGCAGATACTAGTAAAAATAGCCATGGTTACAAGTTCTCAAAAGCCAGACTTGGGAGTGGGAAAGAGAAGGAAAGAGGCTGCTGTTTTTCACTGTCACGCTACAGAGCTTACTGCATTTTTTAAAAATTATTTGCATATATTACTTTGCTACAAATAGAAACTAAATTAACAAATGGAAGCCTCTATTAATATTACAGAACGGTCCAAATGATAATTTTGTAGAAAGCTACTAACATTTAATAGGCTTTGTCTTTTTTATTTATTTATTTTTGACAGGAAGAGTTAGTGAGACAATGAGACAGTGAGAGAGAGAGAGAAAGGTCTTCCTTCTGTTGGTTCACCCCCCAAATGGCTGCTAAGGCTGGCACACTGTGCCTATCCGAAGCCAGGAGCCAGGTGCTTCCTCCTGGTCTTCCATGCGGGTGCAGGGCCCAAGCACTTGGGCCATTCTCCACTGCCTTCCCGGGCCACAGCAGGGAGCTGGACTGGAAGAGGAACAACCAGACAGAATCCAGAGCCCCAACTTGGATTAGATCCTGTCATGTTGGCGCCACCGCAGGCGGAGGATTAGCCTAGTGAGCCACAGCATCGGCCAGACTTTGTCTTTTTAACTGGTAAAAATGATTGTATATTTATATAATCATATAAAAAAGCATTGCCTTTTGGAAAGTCATTGGGCAAGTTTTCAAGTCTGCTGACATATTTCTGGGCACCTCTTCTTATAATATAATTGAAAAATTTAAAAACAACATTGTAAATATATATATATATATATATTTGCATTACTATCAGTAAAAATAAAAAACTAGAAACTAAATATTTCAAATAAGAGAAATGATTATCACATTGTTAAATGATTAACTATTACACAAACAATAAAATTATTATAAAGACCACAGAACTTTGTAAAGGATTTACAACAGAAACATAACAAGAAACGAAACAAAACTCAGGTAGACTAGGCAATAGAACATAAGTGCTTATGTACTGACAGGAAGAGAACACATTGTGGGGGTGGGTGGAGTGGAAATAACCATGAAAATTGATAAGTATAATCCATAAACAGCTTCAAAAAATTTTTAAATATATTTGAAAATAAAAGGAACCAGGAGTCTGAACAAATGATCACAACCAATTAGCTATATATGATAATGAAGAAAGTGCTCCATAATAGGACTAATCCTTTCAATTTCTTTACTTATACTGTTGAGATTTAATTTATTAAAGAAAGGTATTGGAATTTCTTAATGCTGGCTGTGCTAAAGCATCAGCTAATACAAAAGCCATTCAAGAGAGTCACATATTTGAATAATTGAGCTTATGCCAATTGTTCAGAGAGTCTGACAGTTTCATAATACATCAATGTGTTTACTCAAGCATGAAAAGCTTACTTTGTTTTCCAAGAAAGGCATAATAGCAAAAGTACAAAAACCATCACCAATTTGGTACATTCAGGAACCACTCAGAAAAAAAAAAAAAATCAAGTCAATAGAATACTTAGATCTACAGTGAATAATGAGACAGCTTTACGGCTGTAGAAACACCAGCCTGCAAATCCCCACATCCAGCAGCAGTCATAATAGCAAGCAAATTTAAGGTTTTGTTCTACATGTTAAAAGCATCCTCAACTAAAGCCTGTCACAAGTACTAGTTTATTCAACTTTAGAAGCACAGATCACGTTAAAAAAAAAAAAAAAAAAAAAAACTATCGGACATGATCCTGAAATGAAACCAGTCATTCTTCAGTACTTCCTTCATTGTCCTGATATGATCTGAATGAATACAGTGTCCAAATGCTTTAAATTTACTACTTTCTCACAAGACTGACACAGTATCACTAAAATTCTATTAAATCTCAAATGTTTGACTTCCACAGATAGGGAAAGAATTCAATAAGCTGTAAACTTCCTTGCCTTGTTTTTGCCATCAGCCAGGGCACATGAAGAACAATTCATGTAGCTGTATTGGCAGGATGCCCTGGCACAGTGCAATCATGTGATAGAACACACAGACACCATTCTTCAGCTCCACCATGTTTGATTACAGCTCACTGACCCACTTAGAGCACATTCTGTACAATTATATGCAAAGAAACCCAAATTGCTTTGGTTGTTAAACTACCCTAGTCTTCTTATACCACCATTGATTTTAGTAGATACAGAGTCTTTAATTTGGCTAAAAAAAAAAAAAAATGTTTCTTTTTCCCACTCTATTTCTGAAAAGATTCTTTTTCCTTCTCTTTGGGCAGAGTGTTAGAACCTCCCTTCTGCTTTTGAGAAAGAAACAAAGGAAATCTCAGTCCTAAAAGAGCTGTGTAACTTTTTATTTCTTTTTTTTTTATTTTTTTTAAACTTTTATTTAATGCATATAATTTTCCAAAGTACGACTTATGGATTACAATGGCTTCCCCCCCATACCGTCCCTCCCACCCACAACCCTCCCCTTTCCCACTCCCCCTCCCCTTCCATTCACATCAAGATTCATTTTCGATTATCTTAATATACAGAAGATCAGCTTAGTATACATTAAGTATGGATTTCAACAGTTTGCTCCCACACAGAAACATAAAGTGAAAAATAATAGATGATTTTTTTTTTTAAATGATGATGAAATCAGAGCAGACCTATTGTCATGTTTAATCCCAGTGAGAGTCAAGTTGGGAATTGATAATTTTTTTTTTTTTTTTTTACAGAGGATCAGTTTAGTATGCATTAAGTAAGGATTTCAACAGTTTGCACCCCCATAGAAACACAAAGTGAAATATATTGTTTGAGTACTCGTTATAGCATTAAATCTCAATGTACAGCACATTAAGGACAGAGATCCTACATGTGGAGTAAGTGCACAGTGACTCCTGTTGTTGACTTTACCAATTGACACTCCTGTCTATGGCATCAGTAATCTCCCTATGCTCCAGTCATGAGTTTCCAAGGCTAGGGAAGCCCTCTGAGTTCTCTGACTCTTATCTTGTTTAGACAAGGTCATAGTCAAAGTGGAGGTTCTCTCCTCCCTTCAGAGAAAGGTACCTCCCTCTTTGATGACCTGTTCTTTCCACTGGGATCTCACTCGCAGAGATCTTTTGCCAGAGTGTCTTGGCTTTCCATGCCTGAAATACTCTCATGAGCTTTTCAGCCAGCTCCGAATGCCTTTAGGGCTGATTCTGAGGCCAGAGTGCTATTTAGGACATCTGCCATTCTATGAGTCTGCTGAGTATCTCACTTCCCATGTTGGATCACTCTCCCCTTTATTTACTCCATCAGTTAGCGTTAGCAGGTACTAGACTTGTCTATGTGCTCCCTTTGACTCCCAGTCCCTTCACCATGACCAACTGTGAACTGAAACTGATCACCTGGAACAGTGAGATGGCATTGGTACATGCCACCTCGATGGGATTGAATTGGAATCCCCTGGTATGCTTCCAACTCCACCACTTGGGGCAAGTCAGCCTGAGCATGTCCCAAATTATACATCTCTTCCCTCTCCCATTCCCACCACCATGTTCAACAGGGATCACATTTCAGTTAATTTTCAACACTTAAGAATAACTGTGCATCAATTACAGATCTAAACCAGTCATATTAAGTAGAACAGATAAAAAAACTACTAAGAGGGATAATGTATTAAGTTGTTCATTAACAGTCAGGGCTATGCTGATCAAGCCACCATTTCCCATAGTGTCCACCTCACTCCAACAGGTTTCCCTCTTGGTGCTCAGTCAGTCGTCACTGATCAGGGAGAACATATGGTATTTGTCCCTTTGGGACTGGCTTATTTCACTCAGCATGATGTGTTCCAGATTCCTCCATTTTGTTGCAAATGACTGGATTTCGTTGTTTCTTACTGCGGTATAGTATTCTAAAGAGTACATATCCCATAATTTCTTTATCCAGTCTATCGTTGATGGGCATTTAGGTTGGTTCCAGGTCTTAGCTATTGTGAATATATGGCCAAGGATCAATCAATTGCCTTGGACCACCAAAACCTCTCCTCCATAATGTAGACAAAATGTAAACCACTTTTATAGATTCATGTGGGGGATAATACTATAAAGAATGTTATACACTCCCAAAAAACTGTGTGATTTCAAACAATAATGACAAAATTTACTCATAGATTTCCCTTTGGAGGCATTCTAACTCTTCACCTAAATCTTGACCCCTTTCCATCCTACACAACTCTCACAACGCTACTCCTGCCCCTTCTAGACTGCCTTTTTGGCCAATTACCTATAAAGACACAGTAAACCAATAATCCAAATCTCATAGTTAAGATTAACACTCAACACAGTATGCATTGTTAGCACTGGCATTATCTGGATTTTATCTTTTCTCTGAGACTTACAAAAAGTAACTAACTTTATTATACAGAAATTATACTCTTCCATATATGAATATATGGGTACCTTAAAAAAAACTCCTATAGATCTTTTTCCAGAATACATATGAGAAATTGCTTGACAAAATAATTCATAACAAACCAAAACTCTAAATAATCCATCAATAGTATTCTAATGTAGGTATATCCTTACAAGGAAAATGAAAACCATTAATTATAATATGGATAAATATGCGATAACATTCAGTAATTGGAACCAGACACAAAATAATGCAGACTATAATATTCCATTACATAAATGCAGGAAAAAATCACCCAGACCAAACCATTTTGTTTACAGTTGCATACTAGAGTGGTAAAAATCTATACAAAAAAAAAAGGTAAGAAGTGAACACTGTAGAATCAGGTTAGTGACTACCGGTAGGCTGAGGGAGAGGATTATGATCAGGAAGAGCATGCAGAAGGCTTTGGCATTCCCAACCATATTCAATTTCTCAATCTGAGTGGCAGCTGCAAGTGTCCTCTTTATAGTTTGCTATTACAAATTCATTTATGCATTAAGCATTTTCTATACACAGTAGGAGTCAACAAATCATGAACTGAACATTTTATACAAAAACTTATGTAATTATTAAACATGTACAGATTTTTCTTGTCATTATTTGCTAAACAATATAGTAAAGCAAATGCTTATACATTGCATTAAGCATTTTAAGTAATCTAGAGATGATCTAAAGTATTTGGAAGATTATAAACAAATAATACACTATTCTATAAAAAGGGCATGAATATCTACAGATTTTGGTATCAGTAGGAGGTCCTGGAACAAATCCCCTATAAATACAGTCGGATGACTACATATGACTTATTTCACAGAAAAAAAAATTTAAGCTTTCAACCACTTACTAATCAAGAATGAAAATGCCAATTTGCACCAAGAATATCAAATTATTTTAATTCATCAGAGTTAATGATAATGGGAAGCAAAGGTATTATATGGGGGTTGGGGAGAACAGAGTGCCCATAACTAATAAACATAAAAGTGAGTGAAGGACTTTACATGGATCACATTCTTTAATCATCTCACAGTTGCTACAATGCTAATACCTACATGTATCAGTGAGCCTTTGCTGCAAGATAAAACTCCCCAAATTTAGTGACTCAAATCAACATGGATTTTTGTCTTAATTCTTCATATTGGGGGTGAGGTGACAATTTCAGTCAGCTAAGTGTCAGAAGGGCTGGAAGACTCACCCTGGACTCACTTCTACATCTGGCACGGAGTGCCAAGCTATCTGCTGGAGCTTCTCTGCTCTTCTTCCAGTAAGCTAGAGTGACTGTCTTACATGAAGCTTGCAGACAGCATTCCAAAAGGGTAAGGCAAGGCTGCAAGGACTCTTGCAGCCAAAGCCTTGAAATATACATGTCATTTCTGCCACATTCTACTGCTCAAACCAAGTCATAAAGTTGACCCATGTTCCATGTTAAGGGGAGTGGAGAGAAATAGCCTCTACCTGTAGATGGAAGGAAAAGTAGAAATCACATGGAAATGATGCTTTGGTAGAAAAAATGTGATGATTAAGTAGCCCAGCACAAAATGACAGAGGAACCTCAAATGTGCCGCAGAAGAACACATATGAAAAACAAAGAGGGTATGCTACAACATTCTATGGCTGACTACAGACTGATGACTTTTCCAAAGCAAACTGAAAGAGAAAATAATATACTGAATAAAGTTTGGCTAAGCTAAGCTATTTTCATACATGTGCAAGTTATAGACAATGGGAACAACCAAAGAAATAGTCACAGAACCAGTAAAAGAATCAGTTGGTTTAAGGCAGGAAGCTCAACAATATCTCATATCTAGAATTAGCATTTGAAAGTATATTAGTAAACACTGAAAAAAATAACTAAGGAGGTTGGTGCTGTGGTTTAATGGGTAAAGCCACCACCTGCAGTGCTGGCATCCTATATGGTCACCAGATTGAGTCCTGGCTGCTCCACTTCTGATCTAGCTCCCAGCTAACGTGCCTGGGAAAGCAGAAGACCTTGCACTCACATGAGAGACCCAGAAGAAGCTCCTAGTTCCTGGCTTCAGATCAGCCAAGCTCCAGCCTTTGCAGCCAATTGACAAGTGAACCAGTGGATGAAGATCTGTCCCTCTCTCTCTCACTCTTCTCCCTCTCTCCCTAATTCTGCCTTTCAAATAAATAAATATTTCACAAAAAAGGACCATTAATAAGTGTTAATAAGACCTTTTTCAGTATGTTTTGATAAAGAAATATAGAATAAGAATCTCTCCAGGTGAATCATTTGACTTTTCTTGCCCTCTGTTTTGTGTAAAAAATAAGCATTAAATGATCAAAGAACATTTTTTAGTTCTAAAAATTTAGGATTATTTTCAAAAACTATCTTCAATGCAATTTTAAAAGACAACAAAAATCCTACTAGCATACAATATAATACTAAGCATGGAGTTAAAATACATAAATGTACAGAAAGCAGATTACTAGTTCCCTTGGAAATTGGAAACGACTGCTAATGGCTATGCAGCTTCTTTTGGGGAGATGAAAATGTTCTAACATTGACTGTAATGGTAAGTACAACTGTGACTACATTAAAACCCTGCAACTTCACACCTTAAATGAGTACATTGTTTGGTATATGAATTATTACACCAATAAAGAACAAAAAAACATGTATAGACTAGGCAGACATCAATGAAGAACAAATCCCTTGTAATAACAAAAGACCAAAGCAGGCACATGGAGGTACTTTTATCTACTTGAATCCCTTTCACCACCAGTGAGGAAAAATCTTTTTAATCTCCAATTAACAGAAAAGGAGATGGAGGTCCTGGAACACTTAGCGGCTTCCTTGGCACTGCACACCAGTTAATAACATTTTTTGAGAAAAATTCCAAAATAGAACCATGTAGGAAGATCACAGAGCACAAACCCTCAAGTAATTATGCAGCAAATGAAACACATTTGTGAAATTATATTCTAATTACCTAAGGAAAACTAAGCATCTAGGAGAAAAAATTTTAGCTAGGAAAAGGGTAACTACTAAATTATGCCAATGCTGTATTTCATCTTGGTTAATGAGATGTGAGAAGAAAAGTTCTGCTAATGAAACCTGCATGTGAGAGCATATAAATGGCATCACTGTCAATGTAATCTAGTCAGAGAGTAGACATGAAAGTACAGAAATCTACACAGATAAGCAAATGAATCAATTTCTAGAGGATCGTGGGCGTACATAATAACATCCAGATAGAGCCTTGGGCAAGGGGAAGGCTCAAAGAGACAGATGACAGAATTTGATATTTGTATGCCTATAATATGAGAAAGCAAAAGAGCATAAAAGGAAAAAAAAGGGTTGGTCTAGATCTTAAGAGCTAAAAAAGGAGGTACCCCTAAGCAGCAGAGAAGTCCTGGTAAAACTCAAAAAGGACAACTGTCTATTCAACTGGAAATTAGAACTTGTTGATAATGTTGTACAACTTGAGACACAGAATGAAATTCAAAAAATAATCACAGTACTTAAATATTTGATGGAAACCACAATTGAGCAAAAATATCTGTACTGGAAGAAATAGTCTTTAAGTCAAAAACTGAAAAAAGAGACAAAGAAGAACATTATACAATAATAAAAGGGTCAAATCATTAAGAGGATTATAACAAATTTAATATATATATATATGCATCCAACATTGGAGCATCTAAATATATTTTAAAAATAGTAAAGATCTAAAGAGAGAGATACATTGACACACTGCACTTTCAATAGTGAATAAATCATCCAGAGAGTAAATAAACACTGGACATGACCAATGTCTTAGATAAGATAAACACATACAGGGGTCAGTGCTGTGGTGCAGCAGGTTAAAGCCTTGGCCTGAAGCACTGGCATCCCATATGGGCAACAGCTCTAGTCCCAGCTGCTCCTCTTCCGATCTCCTCCATGATATCTCTATCTCTATCTCATAGCTCTCTGCTATGGCCTGGGAAAGCAGTAGAAGATGGCCCAAGTCCTTGGGCCCCTGCGCCCATGTGGAACACCCGGAAGAAGCTCCTGGCTCCTGGCTTCCGATTGGCGCAGCTGTGGCCATTGCGGCCATCTGGGAAGTGAACCAGCAGATGGAAGACCTCTCTCTGTCTCTACCTCTCTGTAACTCTTTCAAATAAATAAAATAAATCTTTTAAAAGGCAGATGTCCTGAACAGCACTCTGGCCTCAGAATCAGCCCTTAAGGCATGTGGATCCTGCTAAAAAGCCCATGAGAGTATTTCAGGCATGGAAAGCCAAGACACTCTGGCAAAAAAAAAAACAAAAACAAAAAAAAAACCTAAATGAAAGATTTCCGCGAGTGAGATCCCAGTGGAAAGACCGGGCCATCAAAGAAGGAGGTAAGTTTCTCTGAAGGGAGGAGAGAACTTCCACTTTGACCATGGCCTTGTCTAAATATGATCAGAGTTGGTGAACTCAGGGGGCTTCCATAGCCTTGGCAGCTCATGACAAGAGCCTAGGGTGATTACTGATGCCATAAACAAGAGTGTCAATTTGTTAAGTCAACAACAGGAGTCACTGGCACTTACTCCTCATGTAGGATCTTTGTCCTTAGTGTGCTGTACATTGAGATTTAATGCTATAACTAGTACTCAAACAGTATTTTTCACTTTATGTTTCTGTGCGGGAGCAAACTGTTGAAATCTTTACTTAATGTATGCTAAACTGATCTTCTGTATATAAAGAGAATTGAAAATGAATCTTGATGTGAATGGAAGGGGGGAGGGAGAGGGAAAGGGGAGGGTTGTGGGTAGGAGGGAAGTTATGGGGGGGGAAGCCATTGTAATCCATAAGCTGTACTTTGGAAATTTATATTCATTAAATAAAAGTTAAAAATAAAAAATAAAAAATAAACATTAAAAAAAAAACATACAGCACATCAATCCACCATTAATGGAATACATATGCCTCTCAAATGTACATAGCACTTTAGCCAAAATAGATCACACAGTAGGCAATCAAACAAGCCTCAGCAAATTGAAGACAGAAACTGTATCAAGCTTCCTTTCTAGCCACAATGGAATAAACTAAACTAATCAATAACCAGGGGCAGCTCAGAAATCCACAAACAGATGGAAATTGTATAAAATGCTCCTGAACAACCATTGGATCAATGAATAAATGAAAAGGAGATTTAAAAATCTCTCAAGACAAATCAAAATGGAAACACAACCAAATAAGATTTACAGGATGTAGCAAAAGCAGTTCTAAGAGGGAAGCTTTTAACAATAAACCTCTAAATGAGAAAACAGAAAGATCTCAAATAAATAACCTAATGTGACACCTCATGGAAGTAGAAAAACACACTAAGCCCAATCTTAGCAGATGGAAGGAAAATATAAAGATCTGGCCACAAATAAATTAAATAGACTAAAAAGACAATAGCATGGGGCCAGTACTGTGGCACAGCAGCTAAAGCTGCTACCTGCAGTACCTTCATCCCATAAGGATGCCAGTTCAAGTCCCAGCTGCTCCACTTCCAATCCAGCTCTCTGCTGTGGCCTGGGAAAGCAGAGGAAGATGGCCCAAATCCTTGGGCCCCTGCACCCGCGTGTGAGACTCTCAAGAAGCTCCAGGTTCTGGCTACGGATCAGCACAGCTCTGGCCTTTGCAGCCACTTGGGGAATGAACCAGAGGATTGAAAGACCACTCTCTCTCTGCCTCTGCCTCTCTGTAACTCTGCCTTTCAAATAAATAAATAAATAAATCTTTAAAAAGATAGGAAAGATCAATGAAACTAAGGTTTTTTTTTTTTTAAATAGACAACCTTTAGCTAGACTAAGAAAAAAAAAGAGAAGACTCAAAATCAGAAGTCAAAGAAGAGAGATTACAACTAGTAACACAAAAACACAAAGGATCATAGGACACAACTAAGAACAATTACATACCAACAAATTAGATTACCTAGAAGAATTGGATAAATTCCTAGACATATACAACATAATAAGATCAAATCACCAGGAAATAGAAAATCTGAATGGATCAGTAATAAGATTGAGTCTGTAGTAAATTATCTCCCACCAAAGAAACACCTGGGACCTGATGGTTTCACAGTTGAATTCTAACAAATTTAACGAAGAACTAATACCAATTTTTCTTTCTTTTTTTAATTTAATAAATGTAAATTTACAAAGTACAACTTTAGCATTGTTGTGGCTTTTTCCCCCACAACCTCCCTCCCACCCACAGCCATCCCATCTCCCACTCCCTCTCCCATCCCACTCTTCATCAAGATTTTAAACTCTTCCAAATAAACAAAAATGAAAGGGTAGGAATACAAGGGTACATCAAAAACTACATGGGAATATGGAATTAAAAGGTATGTTTAGGGACAGGCATTTGGCTTAGCAATTAACATGCTAGTTAGGACATCCATGTCCCACACTGCAGTGCCTATGTTAGTCTTTCTCTCCAGCTCCTGGTTCCAACTGCCTGCTAATGCCAGACACAGCGAGGCAGCATGGTGGCTCAAGTCACTGGGTTCCAGCCATTCACCTGGAGAAATGGACTGAATTCCCAGCTTAAGCCCCAGCCCAGCTAAGGTGGACTCAAATAGATAAATAAACACAAACATAAAAATTTTAAGATAGGGCAAAGTACATTAAAATCATAGTGAGACATCAGCTCACACCTATCAGAAGGCTATTATCAAAAACACATAAGATTAAGAAGTGTTGTGGAGAGGGCCGGTGCTGTGGCATAGCAGATAAAGCCACTGCCTGCAGTGTTGGCATTCCATATGGGTGCAGTTTGAGTACTGACTGCTCCACTTTGATCCAGCTCCCTGCTAATGTGCCTGGGAAAGCAGTGGAAGATGGCCCAAGTGCTTGGGCCCCTGCACCCGCATGGGAGACCCAGAAGAAGCTTCAGGCTCCTGGCTTTGGCCTGGCACTGGCCTGGCACAGCCATGGCCATTTAGGTCATCTGGGGTTGTGAGCTAGCAGATGGAAGATCTCTCTGTCTCTCCTTCTCTAACTCTGCCTTTCAAATAAATAAATAAATCTTTTTTTTTTTAAGTGTTGTGGGGGCCAGACCTGTGGCATAGTGGGTAAAGCCACCACCTGCAGTGCCAGTATCCCAAATGGGTGCCACTTCGAGTCTCAGTTGCTCCACTGCTGATCCAGCTCTCTGCTATGACCTGGGAGGGCAGTAGAGGATGGCCCAAGTCCCTGGGCCCCTGTACCCACATGGGAGACTTGGAAGAAGCTCATGGCTCCTGGCTTCAGATTGGCTCAGCTCCAGTCATTGGGGCCATTGGGGGTATAAACCAGCATATGGAAGGCTCCTCTCTCTTCACCCCCTCTCTCTGCCTTCACCTCTCTGTAACTCTTTCAAGTAAATAAATACATCTTTAAAAAAGTGTTGTAGAGAAAAGGGAACCCTTACAGACTTCTGGTGAGAATATACATTAATACAGCCATTATGGAAACTGTATGGAGGTTCCTCTAACAACTAAAAAGTAGAACTACCACATAATCCAGCTATAACACTTCTGAATATTCATCCAGATTTAAAAGAAGGATGTGTATGTATGCCCATGATAACTGCAACACTATTCACAATAGCCAAGTTATGGAATCAGTCTAAGTTTCCATCAATAGATGAATAAAGAAAATGTAGCAAATACACATAATGAAATACTTTTCAGTCTTTACAAAGAAGCACATTCTTTGTAAAGAAATACTATGTTGTCATTTTTGACAACATAGACGGAATTGGAGAACATTACGAGAATTGAGAAAAGCCAGGCACAGAATAACAAATACTGCATGTTCTCACAGATATTCACATACCGAATCTAAAACAACCAAACTCACAGGAGCAGAGTCTTCACTACACAAGTGGGAGGATGGGAGAATGAGGAGACAAGGGGAAAAGGGTACAAAATTTCAGTTATATAAGATTATTTTTTGGCTCTACTGCACACCATGGTGAATACAGTTAATAGCATTGTATATTTCAAAATCGCTAAATTTCAAATGTTCCTACCACAAAAAGTGCTAAATAGTTGGATTGATAAATGCTAACTAGCTTAATTTTATTATTCCACATTATATTCACAGTTCATGGCATTACTTTGCACCCTATAAATTTATACAATTGTAAATTATCAATTTATAATCAAAAGAATTTGAAATACTGATTCAGAAAACAGAAAGCTATCATCATGCATTACTGGGCCAGGGAGTAGATAATCAATACAAAATGAGATAAAGGGTTTGATATCTCATTAAAACATTTTATTTACAATCTGAAATAGGGAAAATACATTTTCCATTGCCCATTTATTTGCCTATAGGACAAATAAGCTAAATAAGTCACAGGAAGAACGCCCTTCCTGCTCCTTTAAGTAACTTTTTAATAGGTCCATTTTCAGAAACATAAATACCTTTTTCTTTGGCACCAAAGAGAGTTGAGTCCTTTCCTTCCACGGCCCTAAAAAGTCACAGGTTAACCAAATTTCAGAAATAATTTCCCACTGAGTGTTAGCATGTGTTTACTTGAGCATTTATAATAAAGGTACTTACCTTTACTTTGCTCAAAATAATTCTCTAATTTTTCTGTTTTCTGACCTCCACTAATCATTTTATCCTCTCCTTTCCTGGTTTATTTTAATGATTTCAAGGTGTTCTCACATTATCAAGCTGTCACCATAAATGAAGCTCAACAAAAATGGAAATGCCCCAACATTTCCCTGCTCCCTTATAATTAATACCACTCAAAGTTAAATCACTCCGAGAATCATGAAACCAGGAATATCTTATTTATTTATGCTACAAACTGAAGAGTGGATCAGGCTGGTAGTAAAACTTTAATCACAAGTTAGATACACATTAGGATAGCATTACTTTACTGGGAACCAAAGGAGGGACATACTGTTGGACATGGGAGGAAGTGACTGATAGCACAGACAGAGCTGACAAGAGCTGGACTGAGCAGGGCTGGCAAGGCACAGAGAAATATCAGCTATGACAGGGGAACAAACAACCTCAACCTGAAATGCTAACAACAGGTGATGATTAAATACAGGATGGTAAACTCAAACAATTAACCATGATATGGCTATTAAAAAATCATGTTTCAGGGGAATATTTAATAATATGATTATTGGGGAAAATGATGTGAAATTGCATATAAGGGTACTTCAAAAAGGTCATGGAAGTGGAATTAAAAGATATTTCTGGGCAAAATTTTCAAAATCCAAGCAAATGAAAGACTTTTAAAAAGTTCAAACATGTATTATGAAAAAAATTATGCCTGGATTTCAAAACTTGGGGTACCAAAACACAACTATCTTTTAATTCTATTTTTCCATGAACTTTTTGAAGTATCCTACATAACTGAATATCCCATACAATCCCTATTTTGTTAACAGATGTCACTGTAATTTTAGGAAAATGCTTCTTAAAAATGGTAAATAAAAAAAAAAGTCTAAACCAAATGGTTGAGTCTCATTCAATTTTTTAGTATTGATGTTTTGTACCAAAGAAAACCAAAGCTTCTATTTATCTGTAGAAAAGTTTGTTTCCCTCCACATTTTAACCAATTGTATCGCCAAGCAAAATGTGAAAAGATGAATGTATACAGTGGTTACCCCCTTATCCACAGTGGCAGTTTCAATTACCCATGGTCAACCACAGTCCAAAAATAATTCAACGGAAAATTCCAAAAAATAAGCAGCTTATAAGTTCTAAACTTCCAGCCATTCTGACTAGCTTGATGAAATCTCATACTGCCCGGCCCTGGGGATGTGAACTATCCCTTTGCTCATCGCAGTATCCGTGCTGTAGATGTATCTACAGTAGTTACTCAGCAGCTTTCCAGGTTATCAGATCAGCTGTCCTGGTATTGCACTGCTTATTTTCAAGTGCCCTTGTTTTACCAAATAATGGTCCCAATGTACACGAATAGTGATACTGGTAATTCAAATATGCCAAAGAGAAGACATAAAGTGCTTCCATTAAGTTAAAAGGTGAAAGTTCTCAAAAATAATACAACCTATGTAGAATTTGGCACTATCTGCAATTTCAGGTTTCCAAAGGGGTCTTGGGATGTATCCCCTTTAGATGAGAAGAGATGACTATAATCAGCTTCCAGAGCAGAAAAAGGGTTCTAATAAGAAGTCAAACTTATTATTATTATAAAAGAAGGAAGGAAGGAGAAAGGAATGGAGAGAAGAAAGCATTATAGTCTTATAGCTGTGAACTACTCAAAATCTATCTTCTTTATAGTACTAAAAATATTTGATAAAGTTTGGTAAAGTGATCTTACCTTTTGACATAAAATTTTCAGTAATACTGAATTTTTCATACATTGTATCGAGAAAACTTTATATGACTCAAGCAGAATGAAATTTTGTTTAGTAGGCATTGTGTAATGGATTCAGTATGACTTATTCAGGCTAATAGCAATAACAAAAACACTCAATGTTCAATAGGCCTACTACACACAGGGTGTTGAAGTGAAGGTGAAGATGTTCAAATAAGTAGCCCCTACACCTAAGAAACACCCAGGAAATCACACAGGACATGTGGATCAGTAATTAAAATACAAGGTAAAACGTGAAAATCATAATAAATGAGGCACAAACTGCTATAAAAGGATTATGTCTCTTGTCATCATAAATTATATCTGTGTGCTTCTTTGCAGAAAAAAAAAAAGTCAATTAGGCTATTTTGTCATTAGTCACACTACACCAAAGGCATCAAAGATTCCAATGAGGCATCAAGTAAGGATGGAGTACTCAGAGAGACTGTGTCAGGAAGATTCTTGCTTAGTGTTCTCAAGTGCATACACAAACAGGTCAGCACCCTGTCTTCTGAACGGCAACACTGATGAGTCCTTAACTTGGATGAACAGAAAACCTTAGCACCACAGACTAGTTAACATTTTTTCATCTCCCAGCCAGGATTTGATCTTTCTGGACAGCCAGCAAGAAATGAAGGACTCAGCCACTGAAAAAGTATTTAAAAAATTAATCGTACTTAACAGATTACAATCCATCAAGAATGGACCATAATCTCCCAAGACAACATTTAATGGCACTTTTAGTGTGGACAAATCGTAAATAAAGGAGAAAGAGGATTACTTTGTCTCTTATTCTCGATTATACTTAAGTTGACCAAATTTATAAACCATTATTAAAATAGAGATTGTTAAGGGTTGGGGAGGGACCTGAATAACCAGTTAATGCAAGATGTAGCAGCCAAAGACTCATCTCTTAAACTGCAAAACGGATTAAGCCCTGCAATGGTAGCCATCACGTTGCCATATTTATTTTGGAAAGTTTGTTTCAAGGAATTGCCAAAGTACTTTTCCAAAAGAAGGAGGGGGAGTGTCATCAAGCAATAAAATACAGCAAACACTGAAAGAACAAATAACTAAGCACTCGAAGTATCCATACCAAGTCCCACAAGATTCCAACTTAAATGTACAATTTGGTTTTGGCATTTAGTAAAAATTTTGTGAATTGGATTAATTGTGCAATGTTGCTTATTCATATTGTTAGGCCCTACCTAGGCTTCAGGCATTCAGAAACATAATAATCTACTTGTAAAACTGTATAGTTGAATAGTGGAAAAGCACATAACTTGCCCCCAAACACTTTCCAACATATTCTTAACACACATGAGCCACAACATACACTGTCATTTTTACAGTCACAATTCAGGATGAAAATCATGTACCTGTATTACATAGACATACATTCCAAAGTGTTTACACAGGCTGCCTTGTATCTTCAAAATAAACCTCTTTTACGTTTAAATTTTTCACACATATAAATTCACAGTTTCCTACCCTTGACCAAAACAGTTAAGTGAAAAAGGAAGATGGAAAAAACTGAGAGTATATTCCCTAGCAACTCACTAACAGTTATGCCAAAACAAAACTGGTCTCATGCTGATTGCCACATTTTAACTCCTGGAACTGAATGAAACATTAAATTCGAATATTAATCCAGATAAAGAACCACAAACACAAGACCTAACTGAAAACTCTTTGAATTGCCTCACTGTTGAAGGAACAAGAGAAGCCATTAGTATCCACCAGATTCAGTTCAGCTCCCATGTGCTGCAGTGATGTCTGATTAAATGCTAAATAACAAGTCTGCTTTCTTTGTAACGAGAAAAGGCAAAGCCCTGCCAGTGCCACTTTTCATGAAAAGCTGCCCTTTTTGATGTTCTTGAAATTTTACTTTGCCAGGCCAAAATGTCCCTAGTGTTTGTTTGACATGAGAATGTGCAGAGATGCCGGAGATGGCTTGCAGGTCACACGTGAGCCATCCCATTTACCACCACATCCATGGGAGGACACAGTTCTTTCAGTTCTGGCTCCCTGGTTGCCTCTGTTGACCAACTCATTCCTCTGTACAAACACAACCTACTATGGTACTTATTAGCATACCACCTTGAGAGTTCCAGGTTAGAAATCTTTCTTTGTGACAGGTGATCAAAAATAATGTTGAAGAGAAAGAGAACACAGGTATTTTAAAAGATATCCCCAAACCTAATTCCAAAGTAAAACAGAAGAGACAATAGTATTTCTTCAGGTCCTGGATTTCCAGGAAATAAGTTAACAGCTCCCTGGTGTCCACACAAAATGGTGTGTCATGTTCAAACTACCCAGGGCAATTTTCTGAGGTGGCTCAATGGCATCGAAAACTTTTCTGCTACAACTTTCCCAGGCTCCTGTCTCCAGCTGAGAGTCCAGCTTTTTACCCTTTTCCCATATTAATAAAAGGAAACGGGATCTCCCACATCACAGCTTACTGGCTCACATCAGCAGTACCCAACAGGGACCCTCCTTTTCTCTTTGGAAAGCACCTTCTACAGCCTGGTATTTGAGGCCCATGACCCATCAACAACTTCTTGTGAGGAGGATCATCTCATAAAAATGGACAAAAGCAATTTAAAATTCGAATGATTCATTACTAGAATAGACTCTGAAAGTCTAATTTCAAAATGTTATAACACTACTTTTTACAAAAGCGGCTCTAAAATCATGAGACTGCCTCTAACGTGCCAGGGGCTCTGAATACATAATCTTATTTAATCCTAAAAACTATCCTGAACCAGGCAGTTACTCTGATTTCACAAATGATAAGACTGAAGCACAGAGAGGCTACACACCTGGGCCCAGATTAAACAGGTATTTCTGTGCCTGGATTCAGGATAAATCCACGCTTCTCTACAATAAACATCAGGGAATAGAAGACGCATTGTGGAATCCCAAATCCGATTTACTGGTTGTCTGTGTGACATCATACCTACAAGTGGTTTAAGCTCTCCGTGCCTTACCTTTTTCACCTGTATAAAGGGATAACAGTGATACCTATGCCTTATCCAATTGCAGTGGCAATTACAAGAGTGAATTCAGAGAAAATATTCAGAGCAATGCCTACATGCGAAATGCTTAATAAATGTGCTAGCTATCATTAACACCAAGTATGCAAGTTGTTAAAACATTTCAAGTTTAAGAGTCTTAGATTCAATTGTTACATCTTGCAACCCTCAGAGAACAACTGTTAGGCTGGGGTTAAGTGCTAAACAAGAATCACGCCAATACATTTTAAGACTTCTTTCATTTTCAAAAGCAGAGAAGGACCACACACACAAAAAAACATTATATGCAGAAATCAACAGACTGCTGGGACCAAATGCTTAAATGGTCTCAAGAGGAGACTTAAATACTAATTAAGTCCAGTAACCCACAGTCTTCCAAGTACTTGAGCTACTATCCCAGTATAGCAAGTAAACTTTAAAAAATCATACTAATCAAATTTTCAAAAACAAAACAAGGCAAAATGTGAACTGAAACATACTCAAACGGACTAGAAAGCTTTCAGGGAAGCTCTATGACAAAGTTGGTCATGACTGAATGAAGGGTGGACCCACACAGGGCACAAAAGGAATGCAGGTAAGAGGGTGGGCCCAGGAAAAGGGCTGTGCACACAGAAGACGGAGACAGCTGTGGTTAGCCAGCCCCTCAGGTGATGGCCTGCCTTGCTCAGAGCCACAAGGGTGCTGCTTGGGGACAGGGCTCCTCTGCCTCAGGTCTGGCTTTGGAAATACCAAGCAGCAAAGCCAGGAAAACTCAAGATAGCAAATGGACTCAACTAGACCCCTGGGTTCCTTCCAGTGCCATCAGCCTGTGGAAAGGAAGGAAAGCAGGTAGGAAAGATGACCTAATGACCCATGGTTTTTTTTCAACCTTTGAGTCTCCAACTCTCTAAAAGTTCCATTCCAGACCTTCACTTATGGGTGGGAGCTGGGAACTCAGAATGCATTTCCGTATGTGTGGGGACGTGAAGTAATGTGACTAAGTTTTCAAATGAGTCTATAAAAGTCTACCTGACCCCTAGTGCAGCATAAACAGGTATGAGCATGTCTTCTCAAAGCTCTCCAATGGCTGTCCACTATTTACAGAACAAAGTACAAACGGCTTAGCTTCCTATCCAAGGCTCTCCTAACCTAACATTCTAATAACATCAACACTACTTCTATAGGTTTTGAGAGCTTAGAAAATTCTTACTCATCAGATACGAATATCTGATGCCACCAACACAACTGCCCAGTAAGCAATCAGTTGTTACATATCGAACTTTAGAAAGGCTAAGGCTATACAGACATGTGAAGCAAGGGCCACGCCTTTCAGTCTCTGAGGCTGCAAGTCCAATGTCCTTCCTAACTTCAGCCCCACAACTGCCCCAATGACCTTTTTTTTTTTTTTTTCAGACAGGCAGAGTTAGACAGTGAGAGAGAGACAGAGAGAAAGGTCTCCTTCCATTGGTTCACTCCCCAAATGGCAGCTACGGCCGGTGCTGCACCGATCCGAAGCCAGGAGCCAGGTGCCTCTTCCCAGTCTCCCATGCGGATGCAGGAACCCAAACACCTGGGCTATACTCCACTGCCTTCCCAGGCCACAGCAGAGAGCTGGACGGGAAGAGGAGCAACTGGGACAGAATCCAGCGCCCCAACCAGGACTAGAACCCAGGGTGCCAGCGCCACTGGTGGAGGATTAGCCAAGTAAGCCATGGCACCAACCCAATGGCCTTTCTAACTTCAGTTTCCACACCCATAGGCCTATGCACACCATGCTCCAGTCCCAGTGAATCATGATTTTGCTATTCCCAACAATCTTTCACCAGCTATCATCATCTTACTCATCCTCAAATGCCATGACCTCACTGAAGCCTTTACCCCATAACCTGGACAAAACTGAAACTGATTCTCTCCACTAGATTAATAATCTCTTTATGGTAATAAACTACATCATAGGAACCTACCATACTTCTGCTACTAGGTACATATTCAAGGCCTAGGTGTCCAGTGAAGTAACATGACCCTATTTTGACTTTTTATTAAAATGTTTATCTGAAAATGCATTATAAGTTCCAACTCAGGATATTTAGGGTGTATCTATGTTTTGTAAGCAGCCTACCCCACAACACTTTGTCAGAAAAATGAGGAGAGGAAGCTTTTATGTTAGGAATGAAAACAAGTATGCTAAATTTCAGGAACTGCTGGAGCAATCATTACGCGCAGATTCCTAGACCCACCTGTTAAGGCAAAAGTGTTCCCAGTTAATCCTTACGATCAAGCAAGTTTTGGAAATACAGGGTTAGATCACTGGATCCCAACCTTGGATGCCTATTGGAATCACCCAGAAGCCAGGTATACCTTACCTGAGACAGGACCAGGGTTCGGCAGGCGTGTTAAAGCATGTATGCATGACACAGGCAATATAGTCTCCCTGGAGGACAAAACTGATGAAGGTAAGGGAAGATATAAAATCTTAGCTGTTAACAATGGTTTCTGGTTGTTCAATGGGACGTGGGATATATACAGGACATCTTTGGTATTAAATTTTCATGATGGAGGGAACAATTTTTAAGAGTAAAAAGGCTGGGGTAAAAAGTAGTATTGTATGTAACACTAATTTGAAATTAGACCTTCAGAGTCTAATTTCTGAGATGCTGAGGATATGGGCTGAGGAATACTGAGTAAGGTGATGAATAAAATGAATCACTCTGTATAATTGCATAAACAAGGATTTCTCTCACCCCATACATTCATCTCACAGTTGATCTAATTTGAGTAAAGACATGCTGAGAAGTAGGCCAAAGCTGAAACGGACTTGAATGTGGGAGCTTCACTGTCTGCAGGAACCCACAGAAGAGTTCACATCACCAAGCACAAGCTTCTAATATGTTATCCATGGCAAGTGGCAGAGGCTCTTTATTCTCTTTTTGCACCTCTGGGTCAGAGTGTGGTGGGACATCTCTTCTAATATAAAGCTGGCTTGGAAGGACTAGGGAGGTTCCTGTTTCATGAACAAAAACCAAACTGAAGCTGGAAATGGTGTGGTCTATTTAGGATTAAAATGTTAGGGACCAGGGCCATCACTGTGGTGTAGCAGGTTAAGGCCCTGGCCTGGGGTGCCGGCATTTAAAATGGATGCCGGTTCTAGTCCTGGCTGCTCCTCTTCCGATCAGGCTCTTTGCTACGGCCTGGGAAAGCAGTAGAAGATGGCCCAAGTCCCTGGGCCCCTGTGCCCACATGGGAGACCCAGAAGAAGCTCCTGGCTCCTGGCTTCAGATTGGCTCAGCTCTGGCCATTGCAGCCAATTGGGGACTGAACAAGTGGATGGACGACCTCTCTCTCTACTTCTATGTAACTCTTTCAAATAAATAAAATAAATCTTTAAAAAAAATATTATAGACCAGCACTGTGGCCCACCACCTGCAGCACCAGCATCCCTTATGGGCGCTTGTTCAAGTCCTGGCTGCTTCACTTTCCATTCAGCTCTCTTCTAATGCACCTGGGAAAGCAGAAAAAGATGGTCCAAACACTTGGGCCTGTGACCCCATGAGGGAGACCTGGCTGAAGCTCTCAGCTCCTGACTTCGACCTGGCCCAGCCCTGGCAATTGTAGCCATCTAGGGAATCAACCAACAGATGGAAGACCTCTCTCTTTCTGTCCCTCTCCCTCCCTCCCTCCCTCTCTCTCTCTCTCTCTCTCTCTCTGTAGCACTGCCTTTCAAATGAATAAATCTTTTAAACAAATAAACAAAAATATTATAATAAAAAAAACTAAACCCATTTATCATGGCCAGAATCCACAAGAAAGATAGATGTGTAAACTAGAGAGGAAATACATAAAGATCACACTGGAGCAGGTACACCTGTAGGCAGAGTGTCAGTTGGCGGGGCTGGGAGCCCAAGAGTCCCAGAGAAATATTGCCTTGGCCTGTCACATTCTTCCGAGACTAATGGAGAGAATGGCTGCCACAGCCAGCAAGGAGGGACAAGGGAACTGTGGTCATGCCATTCCTCTTTATATAAAAACACCTTTCAGGACACTCAGGAAGGAAGCTACTCAAGTAGTAAAAAGAAGCCAATAATAGTAGAGAAGGAAAATAAAACAACACAGCAATACAAGAGGAAGGCAACTTAAAAAAAGTATACACTATAAAAATATAGAATGTAGAACCAAAAGAACAAAAAGGTTATAATTTTCAACCCAGATGGCATCTAGTCTATGGTTCTAAAAGCTGGTCAAAGCCCTGTCCCCCACTTGCCTCCTGCTAACCAGTTCTTCATCTGCTGTACAATCATCATCATTCCCAGTTCCCACCCACAGAGAGTTTGGTTCTGCAGATCTGTAGCGCAGCCACGCGCTGTGGTTTACAAAGTCCCCAGGTGACCCTGGTGAGCAGCCAAGTCTGGGAGACACAGTGCTAGACCTGGATTTATAGCCATGGAAGCTGGCTGGGTGGAAGACAGCACAGAAACAGCCACCTGGCATGCTTCCCTGTCACATGAAGGTCTCCCAGCTCCTCAGCAACTGCCACACTATTTCTGAGTGTCAACACAGAAAGATTTCTAGCTTTATTTGAAGAAAAAAAAATCAAATCACCACTTCTTTCTGAAGCCGGCACTGGAGAGTGCCCTTCCTCCTCTGTTTCTCCAAGTCCGGGAACTGAAAGCACACCTCCAATGTTGATAAGACGCCCTGTGTTCCACATCAGTGACATGCCTGTAAATTCCCCACTGTTACTTCTTTTTTGTTAATGTTTTTAAAGATTTTATTTACTTATTTGAGATGTAGAATTAAAGACAGTGAGAGGAAGAGACACAGAGAAAGGTTTTCCTTCCACTGGTTCACTCCCCAGATGGCCACAGCGTCCAGGGCTAGACTAATCCAAAGCCAGGAGCCAGGAGCTTCTTCCAGGTCTCCCACATGGGTGCAGGGGCCCAAGCCATCATCTTCCAAATGCTTTCCCAAGCCGTAGCAGAGAGCTGGATTGGAAGAGGAGCAGCCAGGACTAGAACTGGTGCCCATATGGGATGCCAGTGCCACAGGAGGATTAATGTACTGCGACACAGCGCCAGCCCCCACAATGTTAATTTCAAAACAGTGACACTTGAGATAGTTCACTCAACACCAGAGGGGCAGGCTAACATTCAGCCTGAGGAATGACTGCCTGCCCAGCTTAGAAGGCTCCTCTACAATGACATTTTTAAGGTAGAGCAGTCAAAAATTAGAATCCACTCACTAAAGATTTCTTCCTCTTCATAGATCCACAGAACTCCACATCCAAAGTGCATTCATGCCCCTACCCAAACCCAGAGTCAAGAGTTGGTGCCTACTGCCATTACAGAGTACCGAAGGGGCCAGTGCCGTGGCGCAGTGGGTTAATCCTCCGCCTGAGTTGCCGGCATCCCATATGGGTGCTGGTTCTAGTCTCAGCTGCTCCTCTTCCAATCCAGCTCTCTGCTATGGCCTGGGAAAGCAGTAGAAGATGGCCTAAGCGCTTGGGCCCCTGCACTCACGTAGGAGACCTGGAAGAAGCTCCTGGCTCCTGGCTTCGGATCGGTGTAGCTTCTGCCGTTGTAGCCATTTGGGGAGTGAACCAACAGAAGGAAGACCCTTCTCTCTGTCTCTTCCTCTCACTGTATCTCTACCTCTCAAATAAATAAATAAAATCTTCATAAAAAATAAATTAAAAAAGAGTACCTAAGCAACACATGTGCCACATTTCCAAGGAAAAGTTCACGTTCTTTCTCCATGTATGGCTTACAGGCAATCATGAGTAGCACACTGGGACTACTCAGTCCAGAGGAACCAGGAGAGTGAGGCTACTGATAAGCTGTGGTCATGCCCCATGAGAAACTGAAAGGAGACTGTTACAGAAGATTTTCAGGGAGCAGCAAATGGCCTGTGGCTTGTCACAAGGTAAATGAACTGACTTGCTTGTTATGAACCAACAGCAGGAAAGTAAAGGAAGAAAAATATTTCTATATTGAGTTCACCCTGTAGTGACCTCTAGGGATTCAGTGAGTTCTCT
The DNA here is from genome assembly GCF_964237555.1 of Oryctolagus cuniculus. NCBI lineage: Eukaryota > Metazoa > Chordata > Mammalia > Lagomorpha > Leporidae > Oryctolagus > Oryctolagus cuniculus. The sequence continues at coordinate 115,824,529 of NC_091436.1, forward strand.
ATTCATGCACAAGCCAGATGACCACTTGCTCCTGTTGTAGCAAGGGTACTAAAAACCATATAGAAAGTTGATCTACAAAATGCCTTCCTGACCCCTAGGATTCTGCAAGCTCAGTTTCCACACTTACCTTTCTCACACTCGAAACTTACCAAGGCACTTAGACAACAGCATGTGATACACACTTTGGTCTATAACTAGCACAAGTATAGCATCTTTAAGACGCAGCAAACTATAGTTTATCTGGGATAGTAAGACAGTATCCAAAATTCATATTAGGACATGATGTCACACTCCCTGGTAAATGAGAAGAAAAAGCAAGCAAGCACTGAACAATTTAGATAGTGAAAAGAAAAAAGCAGTACTTTTCATGAGTACTGGAAGGAAGGAGCAAAGACTGATTTTGCTGGACAATCATCATCAGCTTGGCTTCTTTGCAAGCATATATGCTGCACTGTTAGTTCTTCGTGAAAGAATGTGTGTCCCCTCCTTGTGAGTAACAAAGAATTTTTTAAAATATTTATTTGAAAGGCAGAGACACACAGAGATAACTTCCATTCTCTGGTTCACTCCCCAATATAGAAACCAGCAATGGCCATGCCAAAGCAAAGCCTGGAACTCAGTCCGGGCCTTCCATGCCTGCACCGAATGCCCACCCACAAAGAATTTTAGAATAGGGAATTTTAAGTAACTCCATAAAGAGTTTCTGTGATAACAAAAGCTTCTTACATTTTTAAATTTAAAAAGCAAACCTCACTGATGAGAACAGGATGAAGACTGAGAATGACACATCTGAGTAAAGGGTTGTGAACTCAGAGCAGATGGCTCCAGCTCCAACACTGGAATCACAATGAAGACCAGCAGGAAATGGAGAATTTGGAAATCCTGAAAAACAGCATTTAAACTATTTCTATGTATTTATGGTGGCTGATGTGAAATAGCCAGAAGGTTTTATATGACAGTATTTGCTCTAACAGTCCTTTTCTAGCACACAGGAAGGCTCAGCTTTCCTCACTCATGGGTATGTACTTGTGTCTCCCAAGAACACACATGTGAGTTAAATGTCTGAAAATTCACAGAGAGGGAGCTCTTTGTGCATTCTGCCTCCACGCTATGAGGAAGCCTATTCCACGAGGAAAAAATGGAGGGGGAGCAAATTGAGTTATGGTCAATGGGATTTCAATACATTCTCAGCAACAGATGAGGTAGCCTTTTGCCTGATAATCCTAAGTGAACCACAGTTAAAGCAGGAACCAACGGCTTCACTGTCCATGTGTCTAGCAGGAGCTGGCCTACTGCCCAGTAGCTATATGAGCACTGGAAAGTTGCCCGGCCTAACAACCTTCAGTAAGACATGCTTTCATTGCTGCAAGTCACTTACTTATGAAGAGAATGGAAATGCCAACAACTTTCCTAGCTCTCAAATTACTAAGGCTACCATCCTGGGTCAAGCTACAGCAATACAGATGGAATAAACCTCATTTCTCCACTAAAATCTGCTTTCTCTAGCTGCTTATGGACCTTTTAGAGTTGCCTGTTTATTCAGACAGTAGAGAGGCAATTCAAATCACGTTCCTTGATCTGTCTCCGGCATCTGAACCTTTGCTATTGCTGTGTCCTCCCCAACTCCTCTGCAATTTTCCTCCTTTGATTGCCATGTTCTTCTTGTCATGAATCTGTACTCCTTACTGGCCACCTGACCATTCAACAGTGGAGGAATTGTTCTTACAAGACCTAGAAGTACCCAACTAGGGGAAGAACAAAGAGAATAGGTCTCCCAACACATGATAAGTGCAGGAATTATATTTTCTTTAGCAAGTTTTATTTCAAAATCATCACTGACAAAGCTTAAATGCTTTTCAATGGCCCCATTTTAAGAGCAAAAAAACAACATAACATTAGAAAAAAAAAACTAGCATTACATAGAAAAACATTAACCTTTAATTCTTTCAGTCTCACAATGAACATCAACATCATGGTCTAGAGAAATTATTGAAAAAAGTTACCAGAGCTGACACTGTGGCACAAGGGGTAAAGCCGCCACCTGCAGTGCCGGCATCCCATATGGACGCCAGTTTGAGTCCTGGCTGCTCCACTTCTAATCCAACTCTCTGCTATGGCCTGGGAAAGCAGTGAAAGACAGTCCAAGTCCTTGGGTCCCTGCGCCCATGTGGGAGACCCAGAAGAAGCTCCTGGCTCCTGGTTTCGGATCAATGCAGCTCCGGCCAATGCAACCATTTTGGGAGTGAACCAGCAGATGGAAGATCTCTCTCTCTCTCTCTCTCTCCCTCTCTCTCTCTCTCTCTCTCTGCTTCTGCCTCTCGGTAACTCTGCCTTTCAAATAAATACATAAATCTTGAAAAAAAAAAAGGTTCCCTTACTGACATCTTTAATAGGGTTGAGTTCTAAGAACTTGAGAAAGGCTACCACAGAACAATAACCAGGGAAGGAGGAGAGAATGTATTAAAAACAGAATGGGCAAATTATTCTTCTAAAAGTGATAAACATGACCATTCAATATTCTTAGAGTAGTGAGGATTAAATACAGAAGTGCCGCCATCATAAATCACATGAACCTCAACATGCAGAGGGGGTTCTAAATGACAGGCACTACTGACACCAAGCTGGGCCACTCAGCCATTAAGCAGATTAAACCATGATACTTTTAAGGACCCTGAAAAATGTTTTCATTCTTTTTAAAATCAAAAATGTAAATCAATATACTGATAAGGAATATGTAATAATGAACTAGCCTGAATTATATCTGACTAGTACTCATAAAAATATAATCATAATTTTTTAATGGAGGAAGGGACCTGCTATGGTTTGCATGTGGTTTGTCCCCCAAGTGAATGTGTGGAAAGCTTGGTGCACAATATTAGGTATTCAGAAGTAGTGGGACCTTCTAGAAGTGGGATGGTGGAAGGTGACTAGGTCACTGAGTGCATCAACCCCGGAAGGGTTTACTGTTGGTCTCATGGAGTGAGTTGTCATGAAAGTGAGTGTTGTAAAAGAGTAAGACTGGCTCCTCTTCAGACTCAGGCTTCTTGTCTCACCACGTGATCTCATGCACGCATTCACGTCACTGTGATTCCATACACAATGAGGCCCTCAGCAGAGTCAAGCCAAAGCTGGTATTAGGAGCTAGGATCTCCAGAACTGTATGCTTAATAAACCTCTTTTCCTTATGAATTACCCTGCCCAAGTATTTGGTTTTGCAATAGAAAACAGACTAATACAAGGCTCATGAAGGCAAGAAGACTATGCTAGGACACACAATGTCATACACAGCTCTGTCCTTTGAGAAAAGGCAGACGCTAGCAAGGCAAGCTGCTCAGAATCCAAGGAAGACACACTGGAACCCACAGGGCATTCAAATGACATACGGCATTAACACAAATGCTTTTCTGCAATGAAAGCTGAACAGTGAACTCTGCATTTTACAATTGGAATAAAGGAAAGGGGAAAAGTGATTTTTGCTTTCAATTGTTCAAAGAAAGCTTGGTGCAGGTGAAATTTCTTAAGTGCTCTCTGAAATAATAAAGACAGAAAAAGCTCTGATACCTGAAGAAAGAATGAGTCAACAAGCCCTTAAGGAAGTCCTTCTATGGGGTTGGTAATGTGGGATACAAAAGAGAGGTAGCCCGCTGAGTTCCCCCAACAAATGTTAATGTTCTAGTGCTCCTATAACTAGTGTTGACCTTCTAGTATGCTACTTTATTCTTTCTTCTCAGTCATGTCTACTTCATTTTTTAAGAAAATATTTACAAATTTTTGGATTTACTGCATGTTCGTCTCAGTGCTTTGCCTTTTTCATACATCACAGCATAACAAATAATTCCCTATGTCCTTAAGTAGGGAATAAGAAATTCACTAAGGTATGTGATAACACTTCTTTTATGATAGTCGGGAGAAAACAGAAACATGGGATCAGGGACAAAATGCAGGTGGGGGGGGGCCAACACCATGGCACACTTGGTTAATCCTCCACCTGTGGCACCGGCATCCCATATGGGCACCGGTTCTAGTACTGGCTGCTCCTCTTCCAGTCCAGCTCTCTGCTGTGGCCCGGGAAGGCAGTGGAGGATGGCCCAAGTCCTCGGGCCCCTGCTCTTGCATGGGAGACCAGGAAGAAGCACCTGGCTCCTGGCTTTGGGTCGGTGTAGCTCTGACCGTACAGCCATTTGGGGGGGGGGGGGGGGCCCAGGGGATGGAAGACCTTTCTCTCTGTCTCTCTCTATCTGTAACTCTGTCAAATAAAAAAAAAGAAAAGAAAGAAAGAAAAATGCAGGTGGGAGAGGAAGATTCAAATCCAGTTGAATAATCAAAGTCAATTTAAAGAATGTTTTATCAGGAGGCTCATTATCTGCCTATAGTGAAGACTATGAGGGTATGATGCAGGGTTCTACACTACTAAAGAATTCAGGACACTGCTATTGATCAGCAGTGTGTCTACCATTTGCAAAACTGTAACAGATGCATCACACACACACTGACTCATCTTATCTTTATAGCAAGCCTAGGAGATTTTTCCATTGCATTCCTAGGAAAGTATTGGGATGGAAGCTCAAAGAGGTTAAGTAATTTGCTGAAGGTCACCCAATTGGCAATCAGCAAAACAGAAGTCTAAACTTAGTCTCCAGCTCCTACTTTATTTCCATCTCATGATGCATTTATTTCATTCCCAGGGTTCCTAAAACTAGCTAGGGACATGTATGAAAATCAGGTGGGGAAAAAAAAATCTTTTTAAAAGCAGCTGCAATAAAGCTACTGTGTTAATCTAATGAGATTAAGTTTAGCCCTGAGAAATATGAAGTCTTGCATTAGATCCAATAAACATTCTCAGAACAGAATAATGGAGCCCTGGCCTGAAGCATGCATGAATAAGAACGGGTAGTGGATTACATTATAAGTTAAATATAAGCCCAAGACTTACATGGCCAAACTATACATAAACTATACATACTAACTCAACCATCGACTTAATATGAATTCAACAGTTATATATGTACTGATATGTATAAGGCTGCATTCATAAATGTTTTATGCCCAGGATGGGAGTTGGAGGAGCACAATGGTTCTCTAGCCTGGCTGACAAATCTCCTTCAGGGCATTGCATTTTAAGAAGGACTCAGGTGAAACATAACATCTCTATAGAAGCATATCCAGAAAACTATTTAACCCATTAAACCCCAAGTTTTCAATTCTGTGAATATTTCAAGAACATAATATTTACCTCAAAATTACCATGAGTGGTGAATTTGTTGCTCAATTTAAGTCTTTAGGGATATCCTATATATAGGGTGCTGGGACATAATGAGTTAATTGAAAAGGAGTTTATAAGGCAGGGAGGAGGTACAGTGGGTTCAAGGGCAGAGGACAGGCATATATTTCTTCAAACACAGGTAGCATCCACACAGTACCCTCTTTCCTTCCTGTTTGGCTTTAAATTTCTTTGGTCCACTGAGTAGAGGTTTCCTGCTTCTTTACAGGTGCCCAAAGTACCTCTTCAATCCAAAACTAAATAATTTACCGATCCAATGACAAAAAACTGACATTTTCCCTAAAGATTTCTATATAATGAGGGTATTTCAAAAAATTAATGGAAAAATTGACTAAAAGGTTGTTTATTTTGGCACAAAAAAGTTTGAAATCCATGTCTCCTAAATATTTACTTAGTAAGTGCTTCGGCACTTGTTTGAAGAGAGGGTAACAATCTTTTTCACATATTTTTCAAAGCTCCTTGAATGGCATCTTCCTTCTCCTTCATCCCAGTTGTACCAACCAGAGACACAAACCCAGAGAAAGATAATCAGACAAATCTGATGGTAATGAAGGGCTGCTTTACTTGCAAACCCAAGAAAACATCTGAAAATCACTTCTTCAAAATGCCTTTCCAGTTTTAACCTTCCTCATCACAACACTGTGCCACTCAACTCACTTTTCTTGGCAAGACACTCCAGGTACCATATGACCCATAATTGCCTCTCTCTTAAAACAGCTCCTGGCGTAACTTGTTTCCGATCCTATGGAGCTTTAACTGCTGCACCTCTGCGGTCTCTCAGTCTGCAATACTGCTAACTGTGCCCAGTGCGCACGGTCCTGGCCTTAGCTGCTATGAGAGTCACTGCCCTCCTGGACAACTTGAAATCTAACACACACTCACTGTACCAAAGCACTGAGCTGTTCTACGTGAGTTCACTTGCTATGCCTTGGCTGACACATACACACACACACAAAAAGCATTTATGAAATGAGATAAAAGGAGGATTTAAGTATTTGCTTCCATTTCCTAGAAGTGAAAGGAAGTCGATTTGACAAATCACTTCAACGACCTTGATGCCTCTTCCAGGAAAGATTCAGGGACACATTTTTCAAAAACTAACTTAGAAAGCATTTTAACTTAATTCCTCCCACTGTATCTTCCTCCATGCTCACACATAAATGCACGCTACATATAGTTACACACAGAGCTTATCGCTGTTTGATATAAACATGCTATTATACAATCTTATCTAGATCTTTAACACATAAAAATATATCAAGAAAGTTCCTCTTGAGAACTAATTAATAAAGCTCTGTTTCATCTTTGTAAGGGCTGCAGCACAGCCCTTGTATGAATGCAACACCATTTATTCAGCAATCTCACTGACAGGCATTTATTTCACTTTTTTTCTTTCCTACCCCCTGCCCCATTCTTTTCTTTTTTCCACCACAAAAAACGCATTCATAAAAGCCTCTAACATGTATTTCTTGACACACTGTATTTCTATATTTAAAACAGAATGCCAGAACTGGAATTGCTGGGGCTAGATTTTCAATTTTAGCAGGCCCCGCCAGAATGACTCCCAAACAGAAGGTATTATTCACATGTCCCCACTCCACTACATCCTAAAGGCAGGTTTAAAAAAAAAAAATTATTGATTTGAAAGGCAGAGTAGCAGAGAAAGAGGGAGATAGAGAGAGAGAGAGAGATCAAACTTCTATCCACTGGTTCACTACCAAATGGCTGCCAACAGTTGGAGCTAGGCCAATCCGAAACCAGCAGCAGCTTCTGGGTAGAAGATGGCCCAAGTGCTTGGGTGCAGGTACCCACAAGGGAGACACAGAAGAAGTTCCTGGCTCCTGACTTCAGATCGGCTCAGCTTTGGCCCTTGCAGCCATTTTGGGAATGAACCAATGGATAGAAGAACTATCTGTCTCTCTCTCCCTCTGTCTCTAAGTCTATCTCTCAAATAAATAGAATCTTAAAAAAAAAAAAAAAAAAAAAGGTAATTTGTACCAAGGTTTGTAAATACATGGGTCAACCCTGGAAAGATACAAACTAATAAACAAGAGGTTTTTCCCTCAGAAGGGAAGAGTAGAAACCAGAAGTGGATGAAAGGGATGCTCACCTTTCCGACCTACACCCTCCTAAGCTTTCTTCACAGTTTACCATATCCATGCATTGCACATTACATTCAAAATAATCTTTAACATATCTGTAAATATTTCAAAAACAAGCACCGACTATAGAGAACAGACAGCCTCAGTTTTATGCAATGAAATAACCCAAACTTTAAGCTGCATAGATTTCCTCTTAATCGTTTTTGGTACCCGTGGTATCACAGATTCTGGGGATACACTAGTTAAGACAGTCCCTTTCCTCAAGGAGCCCGGAATCCTATCAAGCAAACGAGCTGCACACACACTCACAAAGCCGGCCTCTGGGATGAGAGATGCCTTCCAAGCCAGTTGGCAGTCACCTGGTTGGTGTGCAGGTGAAGCACTTCTGAAACTTGGAGCTGGAGTCCTAAGGGAAACAGAAGCAATTTTCTTCTTCTGCCTCTGTAAACATTCTGTACTGGTCAAACTTTCTAAAATCAATATTATTTACTCAAGGGAAGAAGAGAGGAAAAAAAAAAAAGAACCCTCCTTCTAAAATATCAAACCTAGGCCAGTGTTGTGATACAACAGGTTGAACTGCAGTCTGGGATGTCAGCATTCCACAGTGGAGCCAATTTGAGTCCAAGATGTTTCCCTTCCAACCCAGCTCCCTGCTAAAGCACCTAGGAAAGCAGTGGGCCCCTGGCTAGGGTTCTAGGCCCCTGGTTTTGACCTGGCCCAACCCAGGTTTTAGAGGCCACCTGGAGAGCGAACCAGCATATGAAAGACATCTCTCTCTCTCTCTCTGTCCCTCTCTAATTCTGCCTTTTAAATAAATAAAATAAAGCAAAAAAAAATCAACCCATATGATAGTTTAAAAGTTGAATCTTCTGATTGATCCACTAAATTAAGCTTCTCTGGGATTGAAAAGGACAAAGGAAGAACTCTGTTTCCAACGGTCTGATTGATGGAAATTTTCAGTGGTGAAAAGAAAAAATTCCATGGGACAAGAGGAGAAAAGACAGAGACACCACTGCAGCAAGTTGCATGGTGTAGCCAGCTGCCGGCTGTGAGCCACCACCTTATCACGCCAAGATAGGAAGAAATTGCCACCTGTCCTGCAACTCCCAGTTTTAGCTGAGAGGGAGTTCCACAATCAGCCTGGAGAACTGACTGGGGTCTGAGCAACTGCTGGGCTTGGAGCAGGAAAACCACCTTGCTTCCTTCCTTTCCCACACTCCCACAGTGCACCATACTCCACAGCAAAAAAAAAAAAAAAAAAAAAAAAAAAAAAAAAAAAATTCACATAGCGCACCTCTGTTCTCCTACCAGTGTCACAGTCTGAGTCAGGGCAATGTGTGGGGCAAAGGGCAGATCCTCTGCATCCTGCAACTATGGGAGTTTTTGGACATTAGCCTCAGAGCTTTGCTCACACACCCTACATGAACAAGGGAGATTCATCTTAGCTTTTGGGTGCTAACACCGGAAGTAGCCCATAAAAAATCTGCTCCCATCCTATGAGATCTGGGTAATAACCCCACTATACCCTGCAACACAAGGACTGTAGCAATTCATACTCAAATTCTCCAAACCACCAAAGCCCACCTTGTGGATACAAGGAAGAACCTACCTACTATTCCACCTCTCTGGACTCATACCCTCCTGACTAAAATCTCCTGTAAACCTTGTAGTCACCCGGTAGGACTGGAACAGGGTCCCATTCACCTCCCCTAGTCCTAGGACTAGGGTTGTTGGTATTATAAGCAATATTATAAGCCACAGCACCAGCTGGACTCTCCTAGCAGGACCTGAGGAAACATCCACTCATATCACACATTCCTAGAGTCACAGAAGTTGGTGCCACAAGCTCTGACATCACTCAGGTAGGTTTGCCAGGAGCACAAGGGGGTAGCCACTCTTGTCTCCCTCCGCACCAAGAGCAAAGCCCGGGCTATCACATTTGCCAGGGACACTGACACTGAACTCTCTGTGGACCAAAGATACACACCCAAGGAAACCCTTATCAATCTCAAAGCCACAATTCGATCTTTATGAACTGCAGCAGACTAGTCCACTGTGTCACTTACAGACACAGCTGACATTGATTAAGAAAACAAAAGAAATCACACAGACACTACACACGTGGTCTTACCTAGAATCAAAGCCAAAGCAACAAGCCCAATGATACCCTGTATTCCAGCTAAACCAAACTCTTTCACAATAAAACCTACTCCACAAACAAAAAAGGGATGAGTATACCAGACAGACAGATGTCAATGAAGGGACACAGGAGACAAGAAGAAGCAAGGTAGCATGATGCCTCCAAAAGAACACAATACTCTTTTAGAATTAGATTCTGAACTGCAGAAAATCTATGAAATGACAGATATAGAATTCAAAATACTGACTGTAAGGGCACTCAATGAGATACGAGACAACACAGAAAAACAGAAACAAGGAAATCAATGAATGACATGAATAATAATATTACTAAAGAGATAGAACTCATTAAAAAGAACCAAATAGAATTTTTTTTAAAATTTTTTGACAGGCAGAGTGGACAGTGAGAGAGACAGACAGAGAGAAAGGTCTTCCTTTACCGTTGGTTCACCCTCCAATGGCCGCCGCGGCCAGCACACCGCGCTGATCCAATGGCAGGAGCCAGGTGCTTCTCCTGGTCTCCCCAGGGCCCAAGCACTTGGGCCATCCTCCACTGCACTCCCAGGCCACAGCAGAGAGCTGGCCTGGAAGAGGGGCAACCGGGACAGAATCTGGCGCCCCGACCGGGACTAGATTCCGGCGTGCCGGCGCCACAAGGCGGAGGATTAGCCTAGTGAGCCGCGACGCCGGCCCCAAATAGAAATTTTAAAGATGGAATCTTCAATCAGTGAAATAAACAATACGACTGAGAGCTTTAACAGCAGAACAGAAAAAGTGCAGAAAAGAATTTCTGACCTCTGGGGCCGGCACTATGGCGTAGCGAGTAAACCCACCACCTGCAATGTTGACATCCCAATACTGGTGCTGGTTCAAGTCCCAGCTGCTCCTCTTCCAATCCAGCTTTCTGCTATGGCCTGGGAAAGCAGAAGATAGCCCAAGTCCTTGGGGCCCTGCATCCATGTGGGAGATCCAGCAGAAGTTCCTGGCCCCTGGCTTTGGATTGGCACAGCTCCAGCCACTGTGGTCATCTGTAAAGTGAACCAGTGGATGGAAGACTTCTCTCTCTCTGCCTTTCAAATAAATAACTAAATAAAAAATTCTGTAAAAACATTTTAAAAAAGAATTTCTGATCTAGAGAACAAGAATTTTGAAATAATCCAATCAGATAAAAATAAAGAGAAAAGAATGAAGAAATTATATGGAAAATATGGGATACCATTGAACAATCCAATATCTGAAATACAGGTATTCCTGAAGGAGAAGAAAAGGAAAAAGTCATTGAGAATCTGCTAAATGAAGTAATAGTTGAAAATTCCCCAGGTCTTCAAAGAGACATGGACACTCCAATATAAGAATCTCAAATAATCCCAAGCAGACTCAATCAAAAAGGTTCCAAGGTGCACTGCTGTCAAATTGTCAAAAGTTAAACACAAGGAAAGAATCCTAAAGACAATAAGAGAAAAGCGTCAAGTAACATATAAAGGAAAACCAGTTAGATGTACATCAGACTTCTCAGAGAAAACTCTACAGGCCAAAGAAAGTGGGGTGATATATTCAAACTCTTAAAAGAAAAAAACTTTCAACCAAGAATATTATATCCAGTGAAGCTATCCTTTAAAAGTGAATGAGATTGGGGCTGGCACTGTGGCTCAGCAGGTAAAGCCGCCACCTGCAATGCCCACATGGGCACCAGTTCGAGTCCTGGCTGCTCCACTTCCAATCCAGCTCTCTGCTGTAGAAATCAGTGGAGGATGGCCCAAGTCCTTGGGCCCCTGCACCCATGTGGGAGACCCTGAGGAAGCTCTTGGCTTCAGATTGGCTCAGCTCCAGCTGTTGCGGCCAACTGGGGAGTGAACCAGCAGATGGAAGACTTCTCCCCCTGCTTCTCCTTCTCTCTCTCTGTAACTCTAACTTTCAAATAAATAAATATATATTTTTTAAAAAGTGAATGAGAAATAAAGTATTTTCCAGATAAGCAAAAACAAAATTAACCACCACCAGACCAGCTTTACAAGAAATTCTGAAGGGTGTGCTGCAATAGAAGAACAAATCATGGAAACACAATTCACTAACACAGCAGGTCAAATCACTATCCCATTAACAAAATGATGGACAGATCTTTGTTCTTACCTATAAATATTAAACTTGAATGTAAATGGATTAAATTCACCAACTAAAAGACTTGGGTTGGCTAAATGGACAAAAAATCCAGGACCCCCCACTACATGTTGCCTATGAGAAATTCACTTCACAAAGTTATACAGACTGAAACTGAAGGGCTGGAAAAAGATATACCAGGCAAATGGAAACAAAAAGCGAGCAGGCATAGCCATCCTGATATCAGATAAAACAGACTATAAATCAAAAACTGTAACACGAGATAAAGGACATTATATTTTGATAAAAGGTTCAATTCTGCAAGAAGACATAGCAATCATAAATTTATACACACCCAACCCAAGACCACCCAGATATTTGCAGAAAATACTATCAGACCTAAATGGAGAGAGAGACTCCAATAAAATAATAATGGGTGGCTTCAACACCCCACTCTCATCAATGGACAGATCATCTAGACAAAAAATTAATAAAGATACATTGGAGTTGAAACATACACTTGAGCAAATGAACCTAACAGACATTTACAGGATATTTCACCCAACAGCTACATAATACACATTTCTTCACATCAGCATTTTCTAGGATAGACCATACATTTGGCCACAAATTAAGTCTCAGCAAATTTAAAAAGATGGAAATCATACCATGTAACTTCTCAGACCACAAAGGAATAATACTAGAAATCAACAAGAACAATAGAACACTCATAAATACTCAGAAATTAAACATGCTACTGAATGATCAGTGGGTCATTGAAGAATCAAAAAGGGAATCAAAATCTTCCATGAAATAAATAAAAATTAAAATATAACATTTAAAATCTATGGGATACAGCAAAATCAGTGTTAAGAGGGGAGTTTATAGCATTAAATGCTTACATTAAATAAAGAACTATCTCAAATTAAACATCGAATGATGCATCTTGAAGACTCAGAAAAACTAGAACAAACCAAACCCAAGATCAGCAGGAGTCAAAAGATAATAAGCATCAGAGCAGAAATAAATGAAATTGAAACTAAAAAAAATAACAAAACCAAAAGTTGGCTTTTTGGGAAGATAAACAAAAAGATAAACCTCTAGCCAGAGTAACAAAAAAAAGAGAAAAGATTCAAATAAATAAATTAGAGATGAAAAAAGGGACATTACAACTGACACCACTGAAATTCAAAGGACCATAAGAAACTAAGAAGAATTATATAATAATAAACTGGAAAATCTCAAAGAATTGGATAAATTCCTGGATTCATATAGTCTACCAAGATTAAATCAAGAAGATACAGAAAATCTAAACAGACCCAGAACAAGCAATGAGATTGAAGCAGTAATCAAGTCTTCCATCTCTCTGCCTCTGCTTTCCTGCCTGTATGCTTGCTCCACATGGCACCTGACCTGTTTTCTGCCTGGTATAGACCCAACTTAGCTTCTAGACTTCTTTCTCCCCTAATTAAAGACCTCATGTTCCTGTGCATTTCTTTCACCGAACAAAATGCTTAAAAACATAACCAAAAAAAAAAAAAAAAGTCTTCCATCAAAGAAAAGTCCAGAACCTGACAGCTTTACTACTGAATTCTACAAAACATTCAAAGAGGAAGTAACTCCAATACTCTTCAAACTATTCCAAAATATTGCACGGGATGGAATTCTGCCAAACTCTTTGTATAAGGACAGCATTACTTTAATACAAAAACTAAAGACACAATATGAAAACTATAGGCCTACATCTTTTATGAACATAGATGCAAATATTCTCAACAAAATACTATCAAATCAAATCCAAAATCATATCCAAAAGATCATACATCCTGATCAAGTGGGATTTATCCCAGAAATGCAAGAGTGGTTCAACATTCACAAATAAACATCACAAATCACATCAATAGAATGAAGTAGAAAAATGATATGGTCATCTCAATAGATACAAAGATACAATAGACACAAAAGAAACACTGTAGTGTAGCAGGTAAAAAGCTATAAAAAGCTACTGCCTGCAGTGCCTGCACCCAATATGGGTGCCAGTTTGAGACTAGGCTGCCCCACTTCCAACCCAGCTCTCTGCTATGGCCTGAGAAAGGAGTAGAAGATGGCCCAAGCCTGAACCCACATGGAAGACCCAGAGGAAACTCCTAGCTCCTGGCTTTGGATTGGTGTAGCTCCAGCCATTGCGGTCATTTGGGGAGTCATCAGATGAAAGATCTCTCTCTACCTCTGCCTCTCTGTAACTCTAGATTTCAAATAAATAAATAAATATTTTTTAAAAAATGGATACAAAGAAAGCATTTGATAAGATTAAAAACCCATTCATGGCCGGCGCCACGGCCCAATAGGCTAATCCTCCGCCTGCGGCACCGGCACACTGGGTTCTAGTCCCGGTTGGGGCGCCAGATTCTGTCCCGGTTGCTCCTCTTCCAGTTCAGCTCTCTGCTGTGGCCCGAGAGTGCAGTGGAGGATGGCCCAAGTCTTTGGGCCCTGCGCCCGTATGGGAGACCAGGAGAAGCACCTGGCTCCTGGCTTCAGATTAGCGCGATGCGCCAGCCGCAGAGCACCGGCCACAGCGGCTATTGGAGGGTGAACCAACGGAAAAAGGAAGACCTTTCTCTCTGTCTCTCTCTCTCACTGTCCACTCCACTTGTAAAAAAAAAAAAAAAAAAAAAAAAAAATTCATGATTAAAAAAAAAAAACTCCACAAAACAGATATGCAAAGAACATTCCTCAAAATTATAAAGGCTATATACCACAAACCAACAGCCAATATCATACTGAATGCAGAAAAACTGAAAGCACTTTCCCTCAGATCTGGAACAAGATAAGGAAGTCTACTTCCACCACTCTTATTCAATATTGTACTGTAAGTTTAGGAAGAGCAATTAGGGAGAAGAAAGAGAGGCATCAAAACTGGATAAAATGAAGTCAAATGATCGATGTCTACAGATGACATGATGTTGTACATAAAAAAACCTAGAGATACCACAAGAAAACTGTTAGAATTGAAAAACCAATTCAGTGTAGTTGCAGGTTACAAAATAAAAACACACAAATGTAGTTTTTTTTTGTATGCTAATGATGAACTCCCAGAAAGAGAAATCAAGAAAGAAATCCATTCACAAAAAAAAAAAAAAGAAAATCAAATATTTAGGAATAAATATAATCCAAAAGTAAGTCTCTGTACAATGAAAATTACCAAATATTGATGAAAGAAATCATCATACACAAAAATTTGGAAGATATTCCTTGCTCACAGATCAGAAGAATCAATATCCTTAAAAAGTCTATAATATCTAAAGCGATGTACAGATTCAATGCAATCTCTATCAAAATATCAATGGCATTGTTTAGAGTTAGAAAAAGCAATCCTAAAATTTATATGGAATCACAAAAGACCCCGAATAGCCAAAGTGATCCTGAGCAAGAAAAACCAACCTGGGCACATCCCAATACCTGACTTCAAAGCATACTGCAAAGCTATTATAATTAAAACAGCTTGATACTTGCATAAAAACTAACACATGGATCAATGGAATAAAGAGCCCAGAAATTATTCCACATACATATAGTCAACTAATCTTCTTTTTTTAGCTTTTATTTAAGATATACAAAGTTCATGCATTTCATACATACAAATTTAGGAACACAGTGATTCTTAAGAGCTCAGAACATAAATTGGAGTAAGGATAATCTTCGGGGCTGGCACCATGGCTCACTTGGTTAATCTTCCACCTGCAGTGCCACCATCCCATATGGGTGCCAGGGTCTAGTCCCAGTTGCTCCTCTTCCAGTCAGCTCTCTGCTGTGGCCTGGGAGGGCAGCAGAGGATGGCCCAAGAGCTTGAGCCCCTGCACCCACATGGGAGATCAGGAAGAAGCACCTGGCTCCTGGCTTCAGATCAGTGCGGTGCCAGCCATAGTGGCCATTTGGGGAGTGAACCAATGGAAGGAAGACCTTTCTGTCTGTCTGTCTCTCTCTGTCTATAACTCTACCTGCCAAAAAAAAAAAAAATGGATAATCTTCAACAAATGGTGCTGGCAAAACTGGATGTATATATGTAGAAGAATGAAATTAGATCCGTATCTTTCATCATATACAAAAATCAACTCAAAATGGATCAAAGATCTAAATTTAAGACATGAGACTATGAAGTTGCTAAAAGAAAACATAGGGGAAACACTCCAAGATATTGGTGTAGGAGATGACTTCTCAGTTAAGACCCCCAAAGCACAGGCAGCAAAAGCAAAACTAAACAATTGGGACTATATCAAACTCAGAAGCTTTTGCACAAAAGAAACAATCAATAGAGTAGAGACATCCAACAGAAAGAGAAGAAAATTTGCAAACCATTTCTCTGACAAAGGATTAAGACCCCCAAAATATCAGTAAATTAAAAAACTCAAAAATAAAAAAAAAATCTAGCTTAGAAATGAGCTAAGGACTTCAACAGACAGTTCTCAAAAGAAGAAATACAAATGGCCATCAAATATATGAAAAAATACTCAACATCACTAGCCATCAAGGAAATGCAAATCAAAACCACAATGAGATAGCACCTCACCCAGAAGGGCTAAAATCCAAAATACAAAGATTAACAAATGCTGGTGAGGAAGTAGAGAAAAGGGAATACTTATACAGTTCATGGGAATATAAGTCAGTATAGACACTGTAGAAAACAGTGTGGAGACTTCTTTAAAAACCAGAAACAGACTTACCATATGACCCAGTCTTGCTACTACTTGGTAAATACTCAAAAGATGTGAACACATTGTATCAAAGAGATCTCTGAGCCACCATGTTTATAGCAGCAATGATCACAATAGGCAACATTTGATACCTGTACCACCACGTTTATAGCAGCACTGTTCACAATAGCCTACTCTTGGAAACAACCAAAGTATCCATCATCGGATGAATGGATAAAGAAAATGTGGTGTATATACACAATAGAATATTATTCGGCTATAAAAATGAATGAAATTTTACCTATTATAGCAAAATGGATATGCGCTGCCTAGACTATCAAAGCATTTTGAATCCAAAAACTCCATCAGTATTTAAAAAAGGCCATAAGCAAACTAGAAGTTCTCTCCTCCCTTTGGAGAAAAGTACATCCTTCTTTGATAGCCACTTCTTTCCACTGGGATCTCACTAACAGAGATCCTTTATGTAGAACATTTTTTGCTACAGTGTCTTGGCTTTCCATGCCTGAAATGCTCTCACGGGCTTTTCCGCCAGACCAGAAAGCCATAAGGGCTGATTCTGAGGACAGACTGCTACTTAAAGTAATTATCATTCTATGAGTCTGTGTGGACTGCTTCCCATGTTGGAAAATTCTCTCCTTTTTAATTGTCTATTATTACAATACACAAGATCCTATTTATATGCTCACTTTAATACTTAATTCTATCTATATTTTCACCTTAACACTTAATATGATCACTTTAACACTCAAGATGAATTTTTTTAGAAAACTTTTATTTAATAAATATAAATTTCCAAAGTACAACTTTTGGATTGTAGCAGTTTTTCACCCCATAACCACCTTCTCACCCACAAACCATCCCATATCCTACTCCCTTTCCCATTGCATTCTTCATTAAGATTCACTTTTAATTATCTTTATATACAGAAGATCAACTTTGTATATACTAAGTAAAGATTTCAACAGATTGCACCCACAAAGACACACAAAGTGTAAAGTACTGTTTGAAGACTAGTTTTACCATTAATTTGCATAGTACACCACATTAAGGACAGAGGTCCCACATGAGGAGTTAAGTGCACAGTGACTCCCGTTGTTGATTCAACAAATGACACTCTTATTTATGACGTCAGTAATCACCTGAGGCTCTTGTCGTGAGCTGCCAAGGCTATGGAAGCCTCTTGAGTTCACAAACTCTGATCTTATTTATGTGGGGAGCAACTGGGAGCAACTCGGACTGGACTAAGTTACTGGAATTAAGACTTATTCTATGCATCTGCTCTCCCACAATATGGCGCTGAGAAGGGAGAAACAGCTTCTACACAGCTGCCTCCAGTTCAACCAATAAACTGTAGGACCTGCTCCTGATTGGAGGAGAGCAGCATACTCGGCGTGTGGGTAGCAGAGTTGGGATTGGTGGAAGAGGACTATAAAGGAGGAGAGAGACAACATGCACCAGGAACATCTATCTGAAGGAACACCTGTGCAGCCCCCGAGAGAGCCGGCCGGCGGTGTGCCACTCTCCTGCGGAAGTGGGGAAAGTGGCTAGGGGGAACCGCCCTTCCACGGAGGTGGAAGGGACGGTAGCCAACCTGGGAAGAACCAGCAGCAAACCCGGGAAGGGCCGAGCAGACAAAAAGAACAGCACAGGGTCCTGTGTCGTTCCTCCACGAAGAGGGGGAGCGACATAATGGTGCCGTGACTCGGATATGAAGCCTAGGCAGGGCTTAGTGTCGTTCCTCCGCGAAGAGGGGGAGCGACATAATGGTGCCGTGACTTGGATAGCAAACTTAGGAGGGAAGAAACGGGAAGAAGTGGGAAAATACCGGAGAGAGAGATTAGCAAAGAGCCTAGGGGAAAGCCGGACGGAAAAGGTGCCGGAAGAAGCTATTGAAAGCCTAGGCATAGACTCGGATACGGACTACGGGGGGAAGCTGGGAGAAATCTCTAAGGTCAAAAGCGAAAGTGAAAGCTAGAACAAACAGACTTGGATACGGACTGTGGGGAGAAGCCAGGAGAAATGAGGGAGGAATATTGTTGGAAGAAAACTTAGGGAAACATACCGGGTAGAGAAAAATGTTAGGGAGGATGAAGCTGCGGGGGCAGGCCGAGGCGGAGACGTAAGCCAGCTTGGAATTCTTTAAGTCAGCCCGGGGAGCAAAAGGCGAAAAGTTAAACCAGAGGCGGAAACGTGGGCCAGGTTGGAATCCGTCAGATTAGCCCGGGGAGCAAAAGACGGGAAGCCAAACCGTGAGGCGGAAGCGTGGGCTAGGTTGAATTTGCCAGGTTAGCCCGGGGAACTTGGATTGAATGCCAGTGGCGGAAACGTGAGCTAGGCTGTGTGATTCACGGAAGCCGCCGCGTGCAGAGAGAGCACGGGGCGTGAATAGATAGGGAACGTGGGGCTAGTGCGAGGCCGTGGTGCAGGCGCGAAGGGGCGCGGAGACCGCGGAGTGCGCACGCGAAGCCGGGAAGCCGCACAGATGAGAGAAGCGCGGGCTGAAGCGGCTCAGAGCCGGGAAGCTGCCGGGAAGCGGCCGAGAAGCAGCCTCGGGGCGGGCGCCGGGAAGCTGCAGGGATAAGAGAAACAGAAGTTTAGAAGTAAAATGAGAGAAATAGGAATGCTGGTAGATAGAAGTAAAATAGGAGAAATAGGAATGCCCGGAGATAGAGAAACAGAAAAATAAGGCCTCCCCACAATATGGCAATGAGAGAGCTTGGATTCGGTCTGCCTGATTAGTAAGACGATAAGCACCTGCGGGCGGCTGCAGGTCACAGAAGACAGGCACATTATCAACACCAATAAGTCTCCCCACAATACGGCAATGAGAAGGCTTGGATTCGGTTTGCCTGATTGGTAGGGCTTGTAAGCACCTGCAGGCAGTTCTAGCAGAGCAGAGCATGCGCTGCAGGGCACCGAACTCAGGCACGCATCAGCGCCTAAAAACCTCCTCACAACATGGCGAAAAGAGGACCCGGATTCGGTTTGCCTGACTGGTAGGGCTTGTAAGCACCTGTGGGTAACTCTAGCAAGCAGAGCAGAGTGTGTGCCGCGGGGCACCGAAGATAGGCGCGTATCAACACCAAAAAATAAAAAGAAAGGGGGATCTGTGGGGAGCAACTGGGAGCAACTCGGACTAGACTGGGTTACTGGAATTAAGACTTATTCTATGCATCTGCTCTCCCACAATATGGCGCTGAGAAGGGAGAAACAGCTTCTACACAGCTGCCTCCAGTTCAACCAATAAACTGTAGGACCTGCTCCTGATTGGAGGAGAGCAGCATACTCGGCGTGTGGGTAGCAGAGTTGGGATTGGTGGAAGAGGACTATAAAGGAGGAGAGAGACAACATGCACCAGGAACATCTATCTGAAGGAACACCTGTGCAGCCCCCGAGAGAGCCGGCCGGCGGTGTGCCACTCTCCTGCGGAAGTGGGGAAAGTGGCTAGGGGGAACCGCCCTTCCACGGAGGTGGAAGGGACGGTAGCCAACCCGGGAAGAACCAGCAGCAAACCCGGGGAGGGCCGAGCAGACAAAAAGAACAGCACAGGGTCCTGTGTCGTTCCTCCACGAAGAGGGGGAGCGACAATTTAGACAAGGCCACAGTCAAAGTCGAAGTTCTCTCCTCCCTTCAAAGAAAGGTACCTCCTTCTTTAATGGCCCATACTTTCCACTGAGATCTCACTCGCAGAGATGTTTCATTTAGGTCATTTTTGCCAGAGTGTCTTGGCTTTCCATGCCTAAGAAACTCTCATGGGCTTTTTAGCCAGATCTGAATGCCTTAAGGACTGATTCTGAGGCCAAAGTGCTGTTTAGGGCAGCAAATATAGTTTTGTAAAACTTTGTTTTATACCTTTGTGAAACCAATGGTTAAGAATGTTACACTACTATTGTTTTAATGATCTGCTTAAAATTTACTTTATTAGAGTGAAATGGTCATTTTCCTACTCAACTTATTTATATCTATTATCTATATTCCCACTAAACTAGGGTCTTCTTGTTTTTTACTTATTAAAATTTTTATCTGGTGGAGTATTAAGTCTTTTTACTGTAATGTAAGTTTTTTTTTTTTTTTTTTTTTTTTTTTTTTTTTTTTTGACAGCCAGAGTGGATAGTGAGAGAGAGACAGAGAGAAAGGTCTTCCTTTTGCCATTGGTTCACCCTCCAATGGCCGCCACGGCTGGCGCGCTGTGGCCGGCACACCGTGCTGATCCGATGGCAGGAGCCAGGTGCTTCTCCTGGTCTCCCACGGGGTGCAGGGCCCAAGCACTTGGGCCATCCTCCACTGCACTCCCTCGCCACAGCAGAGAGCTGGCCTGGAAGAGAGGCAACCAGGAAAGAATCCGGCGCCCCAACCGGGACTAGAACCTGGTGTGCCCGCGCCGCTACGTGGAGGATTAGCCTATTGAAGCGGCGCCGGCCTATAATGTAAGTTTAAAATATGTTATCTCAAAAACTAAAAAAAAAAAAAAAAAAAAGAGGGAGAAGGAAGGAGAGTGATAAGGAGAGAGGAAGGAAGAGGGAGAAAGGAAGAGAATATCATTATTTTGTTCTTAGAATTATATCAACAAATCACATAGAATCTGTAAAAAACTAAAATTTTAAATAAAAAAATTTTAAAGTTGAATCTTTTTGTCTTACATGAAGCTGATATACTGAAATGGCTTTAAAGGGAAAGAGAGCTAGATTTTGAGGCATACATTAAAGCACTCATAAGAAACAGCAGGAAAATCTGAGAGCAGGAAAGAGGTGTTATCCATAGCCTCTCTGTCCTTCCCTGTAGGCCTCATGGGGTTCCTTACAAAAAAAGAAAAAAGTACTGCATTTACAAAGTATCTCAGAAAATACATAAAATCTTCAGTAACTTTAACATACAATTTACATATTCTAATGGTAATAAACGCAATAACTACAAATTTAGCACCAATGGTATCTTAAAATGAACACAAAGGATTTTTTACAGATTTCTATAGTCACCAGTCACTTAGCAATTCCATCAGAGTCATTTCTCTTTCCTCACATGTTTCCTTTCTACAAAATTCAAGAGCCTGTTGGGAGAGATACAGGGGGATTGATTCCAATCTGAAAATCTTCTCATGTATTCTATCAGGTAATGATCAAGAATGATCACTGCATAAGAAGCAGAGAACACAGACCCAACATGTATTTGGTAGCCCAAAACTAATTATTCTGAATATAATTACCAAACCAAGAATGAGGAAATATACCAAACAAGGAAAAAAATGTACCCTTTGGGACCATAATTTACATGCTAAAAAATATCTAACAAATAACCTGGTATCAAAGGCACTGAAGGTTAAAATCTCTTTTTACTTAAAAACTGCTTCTGAAACCGAAATTACCTTAGACACACATTCACGCGTTTGCCAAAAAAGCTCATGTTATAAAAGCAAATCTTGCTATTAGAATTTTAAATGATTAGCAAGAAAAGAATGCAGAGTTATCCACTTCAAAAGTTACAAAGGGGAGATGAAAACGAAAAGCAGCAACTTGCTTGGATACTTGTTCAACCTGCTTATATCCTGGAAACAGGAAGCACTGTGTTTTCACAGCACCTTGGGCCAAAACCAAAGAATTATTTTTCACTGCTAGCATTAAAAGCAAATAAAAATAACATTTAAAAAAAAAAAACTGGCCTGCTTGTCTGTCAAGACATTAGGATAACACTGGTCAAAGAGAATAAGTATCCCAGAGTTGACATCTGTACACATTGAGTCCTACCTTCACGTGACTGTAGGCACAGGAGAAGGGAAACTCACCTAAGTTTGTCCACTGAAAACCGATGCCCTAATTTCCCTACATACACGATAGGCAGCAGCCAAATCATGCTGAGAGTTCCTTGACCTTGGCACGTCAAGACTATAAACAATAGTCAGCATGTTTCAATATCTCAGACATGCTATATTTATTAATTAGCTGGAGAGGACCGACCTGAACTACACTTCTAATACAGCCACTCAAGACACACTCAGCTCCATTTGTGTGTGTGTTCATGTGTTTGTATTCATGTGTAGGTCTTCATGTATGTGTATATACATGCAAGCATGGGGAGGATGAGCCTGGAAGGCAGAGTACAAAAGACAATAGGAGAAAAGCACATCTCAGATAGTGATCCATTAAGGAGCTCATGCTAGACTGAAGCCTTGAAACAACGTGCAATGCCACTTTTTGACACCAGTGTTAAATACTCATAGAACAAAAAGGACTCCACCACCTGTGTGCCCCACACAGTACTAAACACCAGGGAACACACAAAACAGCATGTGATCCTTGTCATCGAGGGTTAATTACATTCCCTCTGACAGACATGTCAGAGATTCCTAGCAGGGTCAGGGGCCTGTATTTCCAATCACAGGTAACTAACATGTTAGTCTGTGTCACACAGAGCTGGGTGCTTCGTGTATATACACTGGTCCCCTCACAATGCTCCTGTTGGAGACATCTAAAGCATGAAAAAACTGAAGCTCAGTGATGGTAACTCTGAAAGAGCGTATGAACGTTACAGGGTCCATTCAACCCCAAAGCCCCCCATGCCAGTGTTTCCCACAGGATGGCCCCAGAACCAAAAGCATCAATCATCTGGGGCACTTGCGAACAGTTCAGATTCCTGAACTCACCTGCCATCCCCACTCCCATGTAAAGGATCAGAAATACTGGACATGGAGCTCTAGAATCCTTAGTTAATTAATTTTTGGGAAGAACTCCCCAGATGCTTCTGATCAAAAATCAGCCTGCCAATAATACAGAGAAAGGCTGCCCAGTTCTTTATTTAATGGATACACAAGAGGTATGGCTATGAGCCTGATTCATGTGTCGGCACCATTCAACTATCAGCTGCCAAACATGCACATCATTCTGTATAAATTGTCACTTAAGGGACTCACACCCCAGTGATTCCTCATCCAGAGTTTCTAGAGCTCAACTGGCTCAGAAAGAAAATAATGGCAGGATTCAAAGTCTATGTTAGCTTCTCAGAGGCCAATAGAAATAAATTGTACACTCACCTCCAAAAGATTAACTAAGGTTCTAATTAAAATATCTTGGGAAACGGGAAAATTTTAACTGGTAGCCCATTAATAAACACAGCATGTCTAGAAGCAAATATTTTTAAAAGTTTTTTTATTATTATTTAAAAGGCACAATGATGCAAAGAGAGGAAGAAACAGAGAGAGAGGAAGAGAGAGAGAGAGAGAATTTTCCATCCACTGGTTCACTCCACAACAGCCAGGGCTGGGCCAGCCAAAGCCACGGGCCTGGAACCCCATCCTGGTCTCCCTCATGGGTGACAGGCACCCTAGCCCTTGATCTATCTACTGCTGCTTTCCCAAGGGCATTAGCAGGGGGCTGGATTGAAAGCAGAGCAGCCAGGACTGGAACTGGCACTCTGATATGGAATGCTGGTATGGCAGGCAGCAGTTTAACCTGCTGCACCACAATGCTTGGAGACTAATTTTTAAGACTGTGCCAAATGCATAGGAAATCTGGCACATACTCCATCCAGGCCACGCTATGCAATCACCTGTATACCTCAGACCCTCATTATTGAGCGGGACAACAAATGTTATATCAGTACTTCACAGCCAACTCTCATTTTTCTCACAACTATGACATATTTCTTATACTTGAGACTTAGCTTTTAGTCATTCTCAGCCATCAAATGTACCTTGAAAGATAGATGTGCAAAAAAAACAAAGGTGGCATGAGGACAATCCCCAAAGAATTAGAATACAGTTTTGAAATTTGAGTAAAACCCACAAAGTGAGTAATCTGAAGGGCAAAACATTTGGATGTGTAAATGCCTTCTTATCTACTAATTAAACAAAAATCTCATGGTTACATCATCACAACTCATAGTTAATTCACTGAGGTTAAAACTAAGAAAACAGAATATAAATTTTACTGTCAATACAAAAACATTTTTTGATGCACACATTATTTTAGCAAACTAACCTGAGCTGAACCTTGTAAGAAAATGAATCAGAAATGGAAAAATAAGTGGATAAATAAAAGAAAAAAGGGGGTAAGGGAAATAAATGCTATGAATAAGCAAAAGAGGAAGTATTAATCAAAAAACATTCACCCCAGCCAAAGAGGCACACTGCACCCAGGGGAGAGGGGAGGCATGCAAGGGTTTTCCAAGGAGCTGGCAAGTTTTCTACCACAACCTGAAGCTCCCTTGAGCCACAGGCTTCAGATTACTATCATCACCTATTAGCTCCCACTGAAAAACTAATTAGCTACTTACTTAGTTCCTTATCTTTAGAACCTCCAAGCAGCTGGGATGACCAAGGTGGTAAGGGCATCCAGTTCACAAGCACTCTCCATTCCACCTCCCAACCCAGGCCTGGGGACCGGGGAGGTATCTCAGATCCAAGGGTATCAAACAGGCAGCCCACACAGCCAAACCCAACTAAATCCTTGACTCACATAGCCCACAGTGTGTTTTTTTTTTTTTTTTAATTGTTGAACACTTAGAAATCAGGCAACTTCACATAAAAACTCATTTCCAGGAAAAGGAGAAAAATAGAACAGCACTGACAGACAGTAACCTAGCAGTGCCACAGGGGGCAGCTGTCCTCTGTAGAAAGGGCATGTGCTTTGTGGTTTGCCATGGGTTTATCTATAGCTGGACCTCCCCCTCTGGCAATGTGCCAACTTGGCTGTGCCATGAGCGTTTGATTGTGTGGCTCCTAATGGGGCCGATCCACCCAAGCAGCAAGCATAGCAACGCCTGGGCTTCCTTAAGGGCAACAATCGCCACACCCAATGGCTTGTCACCATCCACTTCTGGCCACACCCTGGAATACTGGCCTCACCCAGAGCTGCTTCCTTTCTCTAATTTTCAACTCCAATATCCTGGATCTGGCCATGACCTCTCCCATGGCCTCACTCTCATTATTAATGGCTGTTCCATTTTCTGACTACTCATCCCTGGCTAGAACATGCCTTCCTCCTCTGCCCAGCGTGAGCAGCATCCCAAACACCTTTTTGTCAGACTCCTCAATGGCCTTATACCCTCTTATCCAGCTCCTAGAGCCACTCTTCTCTCCTAGCCCCATATGGTTAAGCACTCTGAGAAAAAAATGAATAAAGACACCATGGGGGGGGGGGGGGTGGCACCACCAAAAACCCATGCAAACACCACCAATGCCCATTAACTCCCTCTGCCTGTCCTTCTCGTCCATCTTTCCCACCCCAAAAGCAGCCATACTCAACTTCCACCTCCCTGACCCCAGCATACTGCTCTATCTCGTCCAGAACTAAGAAGCTAAAGTCACCAGGTTTGATTTATTCACATGCATCCTTCCCCTCTTTGCTCAGATTCTCAGAGTGGTCCCCAGTTACTGAAATTGAAAATCCAGCTTTTATGCTTGATGCCCCAACCACTGGACTCTCCACTTCAAATCCAGTCACCAAATGCTACCCTTTTGCCTTCTAAATATCACTCCTTCTTCAGTTTTGTTCCCTTAAATGCATTCACAAGCTGCCAACAGGGTCAGCTATGTAATGCCTGACAAAACATTCCTCCACCCTCAAAATAAAAGCCCAACTCCTTAACCTGCACACAAGGCCACCTGTGATGGGGTTCCTGCCCAATATTGATGCCCTCTCCTTAAACTCCATGCCTCCAACAATATTTTGCTCTGCTGTACTTCCTGACAGGATTCTGCTGCTAGTCCCGCAGCCCAGGTCTCATCATGATCTCTTATTTGCTCAGGTAACTGATTCCATCGCTGAACTCTGGCCCAAAGGCAGGTCTACACACCCACTTCTGCATCTCAAGTGCCTAATAACTCATGACACACAGCAGGCATTCTATGCATGTGAGCTGCAGGAAGCTCTCAAGGCCAACACCAGACAGGGTCTGATACATGAGTATATGGCATGAAAAAGCCCCAGCCTTTAGAGGCTGGTCGACCTGGACTGAACCCCAGCCGTCTTTTCTCTTAACAAGTGTTCAACCTCAGTTATCCCATCTGTAAAAGACAACTTAAAAAAAAAAAAAAAAAAAAAGGAAAGAAAACCATCCACATTTGGTTAATATAACAACCAAACAAAATCTGTGTAAGCACTTATCAGCATCTGGAATAATGTGGGGAGTTGACAGAGCTGCCACTGTTCTGTAAACACTGGGACTGAGGTTTTAGTCAACTGTCCCTAGAGGGAATGTATGGGCAGCTCAGGCCCTGGGCTTCAGAAACACTTTCCAGCCTGTTGGCCATTTTACTCCTCATTAACACTTCCACTAACAGGCTAGGGGGAGAGGAAGCCAGCTTCTGTCAACAGGACTAATGATGTGCTATCTTTCTGTGCTGCTGTTGACTCTCTGCCAGCAGGACTGCTGACTCAGCCCACACCGCCCTCTCAGGTAGAGGGCAAACAAATGCTAACACACAGGACTGGGGCTACCCACAAGGATCTCCTCCCCAGACAGACGCCAAGGCTGCCCTCCTGGCACCATCAGCCCTTGGAATAACTAGCCACACTGCAGCACCAGGAGGGAGTGGAGAGCCACAGGGAGAAATGTGGAAAGGTCTGAGTTTGATATATCTACATGATTCCAGACACACACAAATGTTTTCAATGCAGCAGATGCTTTGGGGGGCATTTCATGTGATTAAGGCACTCAATTTCTCAATGCCTGGCACATATATGAAATAAGTTGCTAATGACAAAGTGACAGGAAACAGATGCACAGCAAAGTCCCCACCCTGATGAATGTCTGGAGAGATATGTACCCTGAAAGCCTGGGGAAGCAGAAAGACATGGATGGATGGATGGATGGTAGACCTGGGAAGGCTTCACAGAGGAGGTGACATCTGCTTGGGAATAGAGTATTCCAAGCACAGCAGACAGCACTGATAAAGGCATGGGGGCCTGAAAAGCTGGGTCACAAAATTTAAACAAGTTTACTGCAATAGCCATTTTAATTTTTGTAATACCTTGTTTCCTTAGGCTTTTGTTCTCACAAAATCTATTCATATGTATAGTGAAAATAAAATCTAGGGAGAATGTCTGCAGTATAAGGTTTAAAAAAAAACACTTTGAGACAAATAATTTCTGCTAAAGGGTTTTCTGAGCAGATGGTCCCTGTGTTTTTGGCAGAAGACATGGGGTTAAAGGAGACACTTAACCTCTACTGATAGAGGGAAAAGTGTCTGGCAAGCATGGAGCAGGTTCTTTCTGCCCACCTGCAACAGTCACTGCAGAATGCTCACCCCTCACCCATTCCCACTGCCCACTGTAGAGGGGAAAACAAACACACCGTGAAGCCTGGCCTCACCTGTGGCCAGAACGGCCCTCTGATTCTGTCTATGCCTTTCATCTCTCCTTGGCATGTGACCACACAGGCAGCCACGGCAGGAGAAGGCCCCCGCAGCACAGAGAAGACCCACCACTGCCCAGCTGCTGAACCAACCTTAAAACCACCTGCCTTCAGGCTCCTGATGTGGGAGATAACAAACTGCCCCTTTCATTGAAGGTCAAGATTGTTGTTATTTACAGTCCCAAGTATCCCAAGTACACTCGGTTTGTCCGGAGCCCCGACCTTCCAATAAGAGGAAACTAAGAGTGAACTGAGACCATAAAAGGTAGCTGAAGCTTCTCTTGTACCACAATTATCTTGGACCAAACCTGAAAATTGAAATAAAACACTGTAGAATATGAGTAAATTTTTAAAGACTACCTAAAGAGCAAATATCTGGGAACAGTTAAGATACCTACATCCTAACCTAGTAAATGAGATACCCACATCTCACACTGGAGTATGTAGGTTCAATTCCCAGCTCTGGCTCCTGACTCCAGGTTCCTGCCAATGCAGACTCTGGGAGGCAGCAGTGATGGATAAAGTAGTTGTGTTCCTGTCACCCAAGTGGGTGTCACCCACATAGGATTGCATTCCTTATCCTGGCTCCAACTCCAGGCCAAGCTCTGGCTGTTGCAGGCATTTGGAGAGTGAACCAGTAGATGGGATTGCATGCTTGTGTTCCCATTCTCTCTCCTTCTCAATAAAAAATAATTTTAAGACATATTTTTTAAAATGTCCTTGGTTATATGTAACTTTCAAAAACATCTTTACACAGTTTTTTTATTTTCCAATAGTAAACTACTAAGGGGGTGGAGATGGACTAAAGTTGAAGAGTAAGAGTCTGATTAGCTTTGCTCCTGACTCCTAAATTATTTCAGCAAATCATTACAGTCACCAGAGACATGGGACATACCTCTGCCCACCTCTTGCCACTTCAGGATGAAGTTATCAAAAACCAAGGTATGGGGGCAGGCATTTGGTGCAACGGTAAAGACGTCACTTGGAATTCCCACACCCCATAGCAGAGTGCCCAGGTTAGAATTCTGGCTCTACTTCTGATTCCAGTTTCCTGCTAATGCACACCCTGGGAGGCAATGGTAATGGCTCAAGTAGTGAGTCCATCCCACCCACATGTGAGATACAAAATGAGTTCTCAGCTCCTGACTTTTGCCTGGCCCAGCCCCAGCTGTTGCAAGCATTTGAGGACTGAAAAAGCTGATGGGATAACTCTCTCCCTGTCTCCTTCCCTCCTCTCTGTCTCTGTTTTTCAAATAAATATTTTTTTTTTTTTTTAAATCAAGGTATGTGAATAAGTATAACATGCTATTAGGATACATGGGTATATTGCAAAATGCATATTTTCTATTAACTCTTATTAGCATTCATTTGTAGCAATACTGGAGTATTTACAGTTCTAGAAAGTACATTAGAACCTCTTTATAATATTGATGTGTATGACTAAGACTAAGACATGCCTTATTGGCTAATCACTTGATATCACACTTCAAGAACAGGAGCAAACAGTATAATAACTAAGTAATTATGAGCTGGATTATAATAGTAAAATAAATGATCTTGATATTCTTCAAAACTTCTACAATTTTCCCAAATAGATGTGGTTTTACTTTAAGAATGTTTAAGAAATCAACTGTAAGCCACTTCCTGATGGTAACAAGTACAGCACCAAAAGATGAGTGCTACTAATCTTCTCTCCAAGACTATGCTTGGATGAGTTCATTAGTATTTGGTGACCTGATTCTTAAAATGATATTTCAGCTCAGTGCTTTTTCCTAATGATGCAAAAATAACCTGGGGTCATGAGTATCTTATTTTCTCCTTCACAGAACAGATGCAACTCCTGGCTCCTCAGGTGGCTGTGGGTGGTAGGGAAACCACATTTGACCTCAAAGCAGAAAAACCTAGTGGTCACCAGCCCTTGAACCAGACTGCATCAGTTCAAACCCTAGCCATATGTCTATGGTGAGTTACTTAACATTTCTGTATGATGGTGTCCTCATCAGTAAAACAAAGCCAGTTATGTAGAAGGAGGCCATGGCTGTTGTGAGGATTAAATGAGCTAATCATGGGAAGTGCTTAGAACAGATTGAGGCACACTGCCAAAATGTTGGATGTCTTTATTGTAATTCTCATTACCCAGGCTTCCTCTCCTCAATTCCAGGTCTCATAAAAACTTCCACCATGACCAACTCAAGTACTTAATTCCTACACTGCTATAATCCCTCTTCCAGTTCTTTGTAAATCAGTAAGTGGTTCTGCCAACCCCCTAGGCTGATAAAATCTACATTCTGCAGGTATCGTCCACTTTACTCCCAAGAAATACCTCACTGCTTACTGCTACCACCCTGGTCCAAGTCACCATCTGGAATCTTTTAATAAAAGCCTCTTCTCCCAGTCTCCCCACTTCTTTTGTCCCGCCCCCTTCAGTCTAATCTCCAACCAGCAAGCACAGTGATCTCTAACATAAATCAGTTCTCTTATGGGCTTCCGATAAGCCATACTTCGACTGATATGAAAATCCATCCAAAATCCTAGTCAGGGTCTCCAAATCTGAGCAACATCTTCCCAATGGTAGGAAACCATTCCTACTGCCCTCCCTGTCACACCAAGTGCGGCAGCCACAGTGGCCTCCTTTCTGCCCATAAACTCAGCAGTCTCATCCCCAGGTCTTCTCCAGCACTCACTTCATATTCACATGGCCGCCTCACTCACTCTGGTGCAAATGGCACCTCCTTGGAGAGACCCTCTTGGGTTCAAACGGAAACCTCCATTCATAGCACTGGCCACTATATTCCCCTGTTTGGTTTTCTTTCTAGCTTTTATCTCTCGCTGAAATTTGTATGGCTTATCTGCATCCAGGCTATCGCCCTTCCTGATTCTGGATGCTTCAGAGGACTGAGATGCTATCTGCCTGGCTAGGTAGAACAGTGCCTGAAGCGCAGCCAGCAATCAATGAACACACGGAGCACACGTGGGCAGGAGGAGGGAGGGTCCATCAGGATCCAGCCAAGACCTGTCCTCAGCCCCCATTCCTGAACTGAGCTGACTCTGAAGACTGACACCAATGCCATGCCAGAGAAGCCATCTCTCCTGCTGTCGCCTTCCATTCTCACATACCCCTTGCAAAGCCACCTCAGTCTGACACTGACCCACAGATACTCATAATGGTCAGTCCCCAGACTAACTTTTCTAAAATTCAGTCTCATAAGTACACAAATCAACCCAAAGCAAACAACCACCACTGAATTACTTATTTGATAACATCAGAAAAAAATCCCAGCCAGATTGCCCATTTCACCTTCCTTCTAAAAAGCCAGGAACACACACGGATGAAAAGAATTCAGTGTTCAAAGGTTGTTGGGGGTGTTACATGTGCTTTAACTAAAAAAAAAAAAAAAAAAAAAAAAAAAAAAAAAAAATCTGCTGATCTTCCTCCCTTTAATTGGTTCTGGGAATCAACAACTGACCACAGGAGAGTTAAGTGTTTGGAACAGCTTCTCCATATTATCAAATCTTTGATTATAATGATTAAACCTGGACTTGCGGTTCTACCAAACCTCACCACACAACCTCACAGAGCATGCGCGTGACTGTGCCCCCACCACCACCACCACCACTCTCTCCTAAAGTCTGTACTGGGGCATCCAGTCATAAAATTAGCATGTGAGAAGGTCACATCACTCACACCCTCCCTTCATCACTCAGATTAGGGAGTTGGGCAAGGACGAGAACCCAGGGCTGACTCCCAAGCCACTGATATTTTTACTCCCTCACTGTGCCATCCAGACACACAGGACTGCAGACAGCCCAGTTTCTCTTGGTGTAGTCGTCAAGCTCTTGCCTACAGATCTGGTCCAAACCCATTTCTAAACCTACTCTCCCAAGGGCTTTGAAAAGGTCCCCAAGAGTGCCTTTCAAATATGTATTCAAAATCTACTGGGCGGCATCCACCCATCAGGCAGCCAGAAGGCAAAGAA
Organism: Oryctolagus cuniculus; assembly: GCF_964237555.1. Taxonomy (NCBI): domain Eukaryota; kingdom Metazoa; phylum Chordata; class Mammalia; order Lagomorpha; family Leporidae; genus Oryctolagus; species Oryctolagus cuniculus. Next base: position 115,856,183 of record NC_091436.1, read on the forward strand.
GAAAATGATGCGCGGGTTTAAGGAACTAGCTTTCTGATGAGGGACAGAGACAATTGCAAAGAGGCAAGAGTAACCTCAGAGGTGTCCCCAGAACACGGACCAAAAGGCTTCCTCAAGAATGTCTCAGTGCTGTCCAGTAAGATGAAGAGCAGTGAAGGCAAAGAAATGGGGAAAGCACAATACTATTGGTAGAATAGTGAAAATGAAGACTTGGAAGCAATGAATAGTCTACAGCTAAGAAACTAAGGGCAGTTAACAGTTGCTGAAACACAAAATTCAAACTGGAAAGACAGGAGATAAAATGGGAGGGGTAGACACAGGGCAAGAATGTTGCCAAACTGTACCCTGTAGGTGTCTGGAAGCCACTGCCACAAGCTCTCATCATCTGTGTGTCTTGGAGCACTCTGGCGACTCGGGGGGGCAAGGATGAAGGAACCTGTGTCTCTGTCATGAACACTCAGTACTAACAACATGCTCAGATTGTACAGGGTGCTTTCTGCCAGACACAGATCTCCACATTGTATACACAGTAACACATTTAATCTCCTCACTATCTCATGAGCTGGGGGTTATTACCACCTTCTTTGTGTTGCTGAGCAAACTGAGGCACACTGAGGGCCAATTAATTAACCAAGATGTTCAAAACTAACCACTATGCCTCTTCCAGTAGAAGAGATGGAAAGAGGGGGAGAAGCTAATGCTCAGGCTTTGGGGCCACACCACCCTGCCCTCCTGCTGCAGAAACAGGACTACGTACTCCAAGAGTGAGAGTCTGTGTGCCATAACATCATTGTGTCACCTTGCCAAAGCTGACTGTGTGCAACGCCCTCACCCTCCCCAGCCCATCAGGGCCCAGCTGCTGTGAAAGCCAGAGTCCTGCTTTCCTATACCTCAACTTCATGGAGTCACCTCCACGGATTTACTGCAAGCTGGGTTTGTGCACCCGAGTGGCAACTGATTACATTAAAGATTCCAGAATGCTCAACTCTGAATAAAGACTGCAGGCTACCTGAAGGCAGGAATTACAGATCAGCCTTCCCGAGACCTGGCAGAAATTCCTGAGCAACTGACCAAAGCCAGCCAAAAGACTTTTCCAGGCCAGTGGGAAAGAACTGCAGACACGGATAACAAGAGCCTGTACAAAGGCTATTCTCCCAGCCCTCACAAGGATCATAGGACTTGAGTCAGGAGTTGGCCTTGTGCAGCCATATCGTCATTCTCCTTTGACACATCACTTTACCTCTTAAGTTTTCTCAACTGTCAAGTGGCTAGGTTTCTACCATCTTAAGGCCTCCATTCCACTCAAATTAAAAAAAAAAAAAAAAAAAAAAAGCAATGTTGACAACTTACCAGTAACCATTAAAATTACTAAATCTCATAATACTCTTTAAAAATTTAGCAATTAGGCATCTTGAAATTCACCTTAAAGAAACATTTGGCAGTAGGGGGCATTTAGCCTAGTGGTTAAGGCACCTGCATTCCACATTGCAGTACCTGGCTTCCATAATTGGCTCTGGCCCCTTACTCCAGCCTTCTCCTAATGTAGACCCTGGGAAACAGCAGTGATGACTCGAGTAATTTGAGTTCTTGCCATTCATATGAGAGACCTGAACTGAATTCCCAGTTCCTGGCTCTGGCTTTGGCACATTGTGCATTATTTGGAGGAGTAAACCAAAGTTAGCAGTGTGTGCACTTGCTTGTTCTTTCCTCCCAGCCCCTGAAATAAGTAAATCAATAAGGAACTCAGCTGTTCAAAGTAGTATGTACAAGAACACTTAGCCCTCCATGGTTCATCATTGCAAAGAATGAGAAACAATTTAAACATCCAGTGTGGGGAGCAATTCGGACTATACTGTTACTGGAATTAAGATTTATTCTATGCATCTGCTCTCCCACAATATGGCGCTGGGAGAGAAGTAAACAGCTTCTACCCAGCTGCCTCTCACCAACTTGACAAGCTGCAGGAGCTGCTCCTGATTGGAGGAGAGCGGCGTGCTCGGCGTGTGGGCAGCCGAGTTGGGATTGGTGGAGAGGACTATATAGGAGGAGAGAGACGGCATGGTGGTGTGGGTTGGTTGGAGAGTGCGTTGGAGAGTTCGCGGGGAAGTTCGTTACTTCGTTCTTTCTCATTTCTCTACTCATTCTTGCTTTGGGAGTTTGCTGTTTACTTATTCTTACTTTACTATAGAAAGGACTTGTAAAAAAAGGGAACAACAAGCGCCCAGTCCGGTGCGGCTCCTCCGCGTGCGGAGGAGCAGCAATCCAGCAGCAGGAAAATGATTAAAAAAAAAAAAAAAAAAAAAAAAAAAAAAAAAAAAACCTGATGGTATATCCAATACAATAGAATACTTCCACACTGGTGTCAATGCTATAATAATACATCTCTAAACACTGAATGGAAAAATGTCCAAGATACACTGTTCAGTAAGAGCAAGCAGCAAAGCAATTCACATAGAATCCTTTTTAATAATAAACATATAAGATGTATAAATCCCTATTATACATTATTTTAGAAGAATGGATGTGGGGCTGATGTTGTGAGGCAGTGAGCTAAGCCCTCATTCATGAAGCCAACATTCCATACAGAGTATAGGGTTGAGTCCTGGCTGTTACATTTCTGATCCAGCTACCTGCTAACTTTCCTGGGAAAGCAGAAGATGGCCCAAGTGCTGGGTCTCTGACACAAAGACCATGATGGAATTCCTAGCTCCTGGCTTTAGCCTGGCCCAGCTCTAGCTGTTGCAGCTCTTTGGGGAATGAACCAGCAGATGGAAGATCTCTTTCTCTCACTCCCTCTTTCTCTGATGCTCTGCTTTTCCAAGAAATAAATAAATATTAAAAAAAAAAAAGAGAAAGAAAGAAAAGAATATTTTAACTGTTCTCACCACAAAGAAATTATGAGGGAGCCAGTGCTGTGGCACAATAGGCTAGGCCTCTGCCTGCAGTGCTGGCATCCCATATGGGCCCCAGTTATGGCTGTTGCACCCATTCGGAGAGTGAATCAGTGGAAGGAAGACCTTTATCTCTGCCTCTCAAATAAATAAATAAAATCTTAAAAACAATAAAAGAAAGAAATGATGAGTATGTGAGGTGATGGGTATGTTAATCAACCTTATTTTCTCATTCTATATTGTATACATGTATCAAAAATGTCACCCATAACTCTGTATGTCAGCAAAAATAAAATTTTAATTTTTTAAGTAAAATTAATGTTTCAGTGTGGTAAAACAGAAAAATGAATCTGCACCCACAGCCCACACCCTCCTGTCTGCAGGGGCTCCCATGGGGAAGGGAGCACCTTGATCCCACCTCAGCCTTCTGGACATCATCCTCTCTGCCAGAATCCTCAGAGCAACACTTTCAGAGAATACAGGGAAACTTCTTGTTTTCTTTCTTTGAATTATTTTAAGCATCTAACACATAGGACTTCTGTAATCAGATAAAAACAAAAGGTGACACTGCAGCCCAAGGTCAGGCCAGTGGCACTAAGAGCAGGAGCCTGGAGGTATTTATTCAGCATCTCTAAGTCAAGAAAAGCAGTTAGAGCCCCAGTCATGTGCTGAAGGGTTTGGAAGCCACTTTCTGGCCCTCACAACTGCTCATCTGACTCCATCTCCTGGTGCCCACAAACCAGCTGACAGCCCTTCCTGATCATCTGTTCCTAAGAAGCGGGTGTGGGCTGTAGAAAGGAAGGTGGCCACAGCGGCCAGGGCAGACAGGGTCCTCTCCATGTGGCCACAAGGGAATCAGCCTAGAGCACGCTGTAATTAGGTGTGACACCTCCTTCCACATACACAAAATAAATCCATTCCTTGGGGTTCCTGGAAACAAAAATACCAAATTTCTTCCAACTGAGATAAATTCCCTGGGATCTACCAGTGAAAGTCTCAATAAAGAAACTCTCCAAAATAATGGTGTGGGAAGAAATTTAAATATTTCATCTTATTTCTAGGAGTCTAAGATACTTGACGCTGCTACTGAAATTTAACATTCCTGTCCATTAAAAAGCACCCAAGAGAGTTCAGGGACAGCCAGATGCTTCATCTAAGCATTTACCATGATGTAGCCCTCCATGATCCCACCCTCCTTCATAAAGATGTTAGGAAGCAGAGGACAAACATTTCTAGCCGTGAGCTGTGGGAGTCCTAGAACAGGTGGACTTTCCCCTGCCTTCTGTGAGCACATCCAGGAACCTGCAGGATGCACCGCAGTCCAGAACAACAAAATGCAATGTCTCTGCTCCACAGCACAGCAGGACCAAGTTTGGGATTCATCACCCCTGCAAAGAGAGGTCTACACTGTTGTTTCTTATACTCTGGTGTAAATATCAGCACTGCCTCACCCCCAAAATTTCATGCCTGTGATAAAGTGTTCATTTTAAGGAAATCTCAAGTGCCTGCTGATCACAAGCAGTTGAGAAGTTCTGCAAATTCTGGCAGAGAGGATAACCAGTTAGAAGGCTGAGGTGGGTTCAAGGTGTTCGCCTCTCTCTGGAAGATACTGGGAAGAAGGGAGGGTAGACTGCGCACAGACGCAGGTTCGTTTTGCAGTTTTACCACACTGAAAGCATGACTCAGTAATTGACAATTCTAGAAGAGTTTCATTAAGTTGTTTCACTTCTTAAATATGTGAGCTACTTTTAAGAAAATCACTGTCAGCAATCAGTTCACTTCCAAGTTACTCTAGAATAATAAATATTCCCCCAAGTATTAGTCTTTTTGAAGCATCATCAGAGGATGATGAAACTAACATTTATCGTATAGTACACACATAAGTTCATTCATATTACTCTGGAAAACAGCGCCTACAGAGATACTACTATCACTCTGACTACATTTTTTATAGTTTTTTTATAAATTGATGGTCACATTTTGCTGAACAAATACACCCTTAACACACCTGGCTGTCTGTCCATCTTTCCCCCAAGCCAATCCCTCTACACAAAGCTTGCCATGTTTTAGTGAGAAATTTACAAACTGCACACAGGCACAGGCCATAGTCAAGGAAAATGCGTTCACACAAAGGAGGCAAATGCCCTATACCTGGTATCCCAAAAGTATTTACGAAGCACCTCAAATGGTTCAGCACCACATAGAGGGCAGCATATGGCACATCAGAAAGAGAATCATAAGGAAGGGCAGAGAGACCCCAGTATTAAAACCTTTGGTGAAGCCAACTCCCTGTTCATCCCACAGGCACTCTATGGCTTTCTCTGGACTAGACCTCTGCTAGCAGCTCTTGCCTGGTCTCCACCACTCTACCCTCTCCTCTGCCCCAGATTTACCTTCCCCAAGACCTGGCTGTACTGCCCCTCTTGCTTAGACGCCTTCCAGGAGCCACCCCAGCTAAGGGATGGAGTTCACTGCCTCAGGAAAAATGGGCCCTGTCTCCAGGATCTGGCTGTAGGCCCTTCTCCAGTTTTCTAACCACTCAGGCATTCCCCAACCTCTATGCCTGGATAAGGTGGCTTTGGGTAACAATGACAATGACGTGTTTTTTCCTCCTTTCAGTCTGGTTTGTGTATCACCACCACTAAAACCTCCCCCTCTGCTCCTCAGAGGGTGTGCTGTGCCTCAACACTGAATTCTGCAGAGGCAGCCTCCTCAGTGTCACAGCCAGGCTCCCAGGCAGGCAAGGCAGCACAGCAGGGAACGCCCACAGGAGGCAGCAGTCAAATGCTCTCTCCAGAATAACCTACGCTAAGCCTCTTCAACAGACCTCTCGCACCAAGTTTACGTCACTCTCCATTTCTACGCGGGCAATACTGGATTTAGAATGGCTAAAGTGGGTTGTGGGTTGTTACTCAGTGTTAGAGAACTGATATAGGCAAAGCACTTAAAGCAATGCTTGGAGTACACTTTTTTTTTTTTTTTACAGGCAGAGTGGACAGTGAGAGAGAGACAGAGAGAAAGGTCTTCCTTTGCCGTTGGTTCACCCTCCAATGGCCGCCGCGGCCGGCACACCGCGCTGATCCGAAGGCAGGAGCCAGGTGCTTCTCTTGTCTCCCATGGGGTACAGGGCCCAAGGACTTGGGCCATCCTCCACTGCACTCCCGGGCCACAGCAGAGAGCTGGCCTGGAAGAGGGGCAACTGGGACAGAATCCGGCGCCCCAACTGGGACTAGAACCTGGTGTGCTGCCGCTGCACAGCGGAGGATTAGCCTAGTGAGCCGCGGCACCGGCCGACAGTCATATCTTAATAAGTCGTGGCTATTTTGATTAATATGCCACAGATATTCACTAAACGTTTCTTGATCAAAGTCCTCTAATCTCCACTAACCCGGAGCAAATTACATCTGTTCTAAATCTCAGTTTTCTCACCTTTATTAAGTGCTGGGGATGAGGTAGGGGGAGAAGGAAGGAGCTTGGACCAACACAGAAAACAATGAAGAGCTAAACTTAAACAGCAACAGGATAGCTAAGAAAGGAGAAAAAGCACCTTAAGGGGAAAATTATCCACTGGACTCCCTTTCCCCTAAGCAATTTTAACTAACTTCCCCTAGACATTTTTTTTTTAAATAATTGATCTTTTACTTGAACATAATGTATCAAAGGGATACCTGCACCACCATGTTTACAACAGCACTGTTCATAATAGCCAACATTTGTTATCAACCAGGGTGTCCATCATCACATGAATGGATAAAGAAAATGTAGTGTGTACAAACAATGGAATATTATTTAGCTATAAAAACGAACGAAATTCTACCATTTGCAGCAAAATGAACACAACCAGAGGACACCATATGAGTGAAATAATCCAGATACAGAAAGACAAACACTGCCTGTTCTCCCTTGTATGTGGGTGCTACAATTTAAAAAAACAAGAAGAAAAAATAAAAATAAGTTTGTGTGTATCAGTCTTGTTGCAAATATGGTTTTATAAAACTTTGTTTTATAACTTTGTCAAACCAATGGTTAAGCATATTATACTGCTAGGGCCAGCGCTGTGGCATAGTAAGTTAAGCCTCTGCCTGTAGTGCCAGCATCCCATAAGGGCACCAGTTGGAATTCCACCTGCTCCAGTTCCAATATAGTTCCCTGCTCATGTCCTGGGAAAGTATTGGAAGATGGTCCAAATGCTTGGACCCCTGCATCCATGTAGGAGACCTAGAAGAAGCTCCCAGCTCCTGGATTCAGATAGGCCCAGCTCTAGCCATTGTGGCTATCTGGGGAGTGAACCAGCAGATAGAACACCTCTCTCCCTGTATCTCCCTTTCTCTGTTTGTAACTCTGCCTCTCAAATAAATGAACCTTTAAAAGAATGTTTTAGGGGCCAGCACTGTGGTGTAGCAGGTAAAGCCACTGCCTGCAGTTCCGGCATCCCATATGGGCGTCAATTTCAGACCCGGCTATTCCTCTTCCAATCCAGCTCCCTGCCATGGCCTGGGAAAGCAGTAAAAGATAGACCCAGTGCTTGGACCTCTGCACCCACAAGGGAGACCTGGAAGAAGCTCCAGGCTCTTGGCTTCAGATCAGCCCAGCTCCAGCCACTGGGGCCACTTGGGGATTGAATGAGCAGATAGAAGACACCTACCTCTCTTTTTCTCTCTCTTTCTCTCTCTTTCTCTTTCTCTTGTTCTCATTCTCATTCTCTCTCTCTCTCTGTAACTCTGCCTTTCAAATAAATAAATCTTAAAAAAAAAAGTTATACTACTATAGTTTTAAAGATCTGTTATTACTTTAAAATTTACTGTATATGTGTGAAGTGGTCATTTTTCCATTCAATTACTGTTTATAGCTGCTCTATATTGTTACTAAACTAGGGTCTTTTTGCTTTTTACTTGTTAAAATTCTTATTCAGTGAAGTTTTAAGCCTTTTTTTACTGTAATGTAAACTTAAAATATGTCATCTCAAAAACTAAAAAAAAGAAAGAGAAAGGAAGAAAGGCGGGAGGGAGGGAAAGGGGAGAGAAGAAGGGCATGTCATTATGTTCTTAGGATTGTATCTACAAGTCACATTGAAACTGTTAAAAACTAATTAAAATAAAATGTTTTTAAAAATAATTGATCTTTTATTATAATGTTATAAAAGTATGTTCAAACATAAATTATGTATGCCCTTCCCTATACTTTATAAAACTATAAACATTTTTAAAGTGTAATAAAAATAAAAGAGAACTCAAAGTTAATTTACCATGACAAATAATGAAGACGCAATTCTGCATACACTGCCTGGTTGCTCAGAATATATTAAGCATAACACGGCACGGGCCCCTTGCCTTTGCCTTCTGCATGCCTCTGCCACATGGGCTCTGTGACCCTTCAGCTACCCATCACTTTTCTCTAACAAACTTTCAGAAAACCTTTGCTCACAAAACTTCCAGCCATCATCTCACCCTAGCACATTATTTCTATAATATGCTCATTTCTGTTCTTCCCTCATTAGCTTGACTAGACAATTAAAAGAGTGTTCAAACATAGGCAATAAAATCTTAATGATACTACCCAATTATAAGTCAGCTCGATGTTACACATTGTAATTTTTAAATTATTAATGAAATAAGCATTAAAATTTAATTCTGGTTTAAAAAGAAAACTTAATCTCTCAGGAAAATGTCTTCAAATCCAAGTTTAAGAAACCCTTTTGGTATGTAATAAGAGCTGTTGTTACAGTGTGTATATATAACTGAAGATATCTCAGATCTAACTCTGTGCTGACGTTTCGAGTGCTTTATGCACAAAATTGGTTGAATCTCTAGAATAATCCTATAAGGTAACTAAACTCTAAAATCTGAGGAAACCACAGGTCAAAGAAAGTGTGCAATAATGGGACAGTGTTTTGAAATATCTGAAACCAGAACCTCTGCTCTCTACCCCGTCAAGACAAGTCCTGTGGGAAGAATCACTATGTTCCTAATGTATATTTATAAAATGCATGAAATTTGTATACCTTAAAGTTATTTTTTTTAAGTTGGGGTGGGGGTCCTGAAGAGCTCTGGCAGAAGGCATCCAGCCATGGTCAATGTGAGTCCAGGTAAACCAAGCAAGTTGGTGAGGGAGACTGACAGACGAAAGGCAACATTTTGAAAGAAGTCAAGATATGGTGACAGGACCCACAGACAGAAGGAAGGATCAAAGCTAAGTCCCTGGACCTGTGAGACAGGAAGAATGACCCTTCACAGAACTGATGGGAAAAGAAGCCAGTTAGGAAGACAAGACCTAAATTGAAACATGGTGAATTTGAGACAAAAGGGACTTATTCCAAGTGGGGATGGACATCCTCTTAACAGATCACAGTGGGCGATTGTAGACAATATGTAGACAATATGCTTACAATGCATTAAAAAAAAAAAAAAAGATTTCAGAGATAAGGCGGTCAAAGTTGCCCAGCACAGAAGGGCCAGAGAACAAAGACTGGTAGATGTGGCCACTGAATTCTAAAAGAAGACTCTGTGTCTTCTCTAGTTTCAACAGACTTGTATACAAAACTCAGACCACAGCAGGGAGAATTACAATGACTAAGAAACAAGGGCAGCCTCCCCTTGACAATACACATGAGGACTCATTCATGCAACAGCATTTGAGTGCCTATACTATACCAGTACTGTCCTGAATTCAGCCTTGAACACCCCACCTTCATGGAGTTGACATTGCAGTAGGAGGAACAGAGCAAATAATCAAGTATGAGGGACTTCCAAAAGGTGTGGCAAAATGGAAATAAAAAAATCCATTCCCTTTGGTGCAAGAAATTTTGAAATCTATGAAGCTTTTTCATAATATGCATTTTCCATGGGCTCCTCAAAGACCACCTCACTCCTGTAGTTAGTCTAGAATTAGGTGGCAACACGTGATCTAGAGGATAGGAGAGAAAATTAAGCAGGATATGAGAATGAGGAATGATGGGAAAAGAAAGGTATTTGAGATAACATTATCTGGCGAACTCTAAGAGGTGACAAGATGAAACTATTTTAAGCTATGAAGCCTTGGGCACATTAAAACATCTGCTGCCTAAGACACTAAGCACTTTCTTGGAGCTACAGAGCTCACAATGAAAACAGACTTATTCAAAGTAGCTGCAAATTGGTATATACCAAGGAGACAGCCAATGGCATTGGAAGCAATGAAGCAAGGAGCCTGTAGGGCAGGCAAAACGAAACAACTTCATCATACAGATGTCTATTTCTGAATCCCTTCCAACTGGAATATTCTGTCTATGCTGGAAAAGGATGGATGCAGGAGCAGTGGCATGCTCACAGGAAGAGAAAAAAGCAGAGGAAGTTTGTTTTATAAGCTGCAGCGACAATCACTCAAGACATAAATAACTGTTTATTGAACAAGACCTACTGATGCCAGTGTATGTGCTCACAAGAGAGAATACAAACCAGCCAGCACTTCAAACAGGTTGGAGTGAGACTGTCTCTAATAGTGCAAGTCTCAAAAGGATCCAACTGCAGAAAGCAGGGCAATGGGATGGCGATGCTATCACCCTGTGGCCAAGCTAAAAATGAGAGTTGAGAAGCTCTCTCTGCAGGACAGCAGTGGAGAAGCTGTCACAAGCCTGAGCCACCAGTAAGCATGATAAAGCACAAAGATTAGACTGAGAAAGTAACCATCACTCCCTGTGAGCAGTCTGATTAACTGTGCCGCCCTCTCCACCCCACAATCACTACATCTGTATTAGAGTCATCGGCCTCCCCACACAGCTGTGAACAGCTCATGGGAATCACACCTAATCTCTCTATTCCCAGTAACTAGTAAATAGAGGAGGACAAATAAACGTTTGATGAGGCCAAGTCTTAATGACCTAAGTAAAATTGAAGGAGCTAAAGAACTGAAGGTTTGATGAGTGTAAGAAAAGGAATAGGCCAGATTCCTTCTAGTTGTTTATTGGGATCAATACCAGTTGGCTGACAATTGAACGCACGAGGTGACCAGCACCTGCACCTAACTGACTGGCTAGCAGTGAGAAAGTTATTTCAACTCTGAGTCTCAATTTATGAAATGAGGATACTGGAGGAAATCAGAGGTTGCAGATCTTTCAGAGGAAAGAACGTAGCTGTCATTCTCCTGGCCTGGAGAGAGGATCTGACTTTGCTGTCGGGGTAGGGGGTGCAGGCTTCCGCCTTGGCTGTGCTTCCAAACAAATTACAGGAGGAGAACACACAGCTGGTACGGCCGTCTGTCAGCAAGAGAGACTCACAGGTGATGGGGCAGGTAAGGAAATGTGTTTGGGGAAGTGGCAGGGCAGTGATGAGCAGTGGTAGTGCATTACAACAACTGACCTCAGAGCCAAAACAACAGATAGCTCTCGAAAACAATGTGAATGGAAGGAGCAACTGTGATTGCCAGGTGTCTGGCATGTACACACCCAGGCACCCAGACGGGGGAAAAACAGGTAGACTTTACACAACCTAAAAATGTTAATACTAATTTAAGAGCTGTGAAAGTAGTAATTACTCCCCAAACAAGACCATCTCTAGCCTTTGAAAAGCTTGCTTATTTACTGTTTTTACAGAGTGCCATCAGACTGTATTCTGAGTCTTTGAGAAGTTTCTATTTACAATCGTAGAAATACCTGGCACTTCCAAAACCCCGAATTTCCCATGCCAAATTGAATTCCCCAACACTACAAGAAAACCCAGCAACTGCAGAAAGGAAAGAAAGGCTAATCCAGTCAAAGGAAATCCTCCAGTTCCACAAAAGAAAACAAACAAATACCACAACCAGCACGGAAACATCTCTAGCTGAATAACACACTCGATCTTTAATAACTTCATGCTGAAGCCCTTAAAAAGTATTAAATTACACGTTCTATATTTCAATGCCTAAAATTACACAACTTAAAGCAGTTGAGTGAGCTTAGGACTTAAGTCAAACTTAAGGAAGCAAAAGGCCAGTGAAAACCATGTGTTTGAAAATGTCTGCAAAATAATAAATGCCTGAGGGAACTGGATGGCTTTTCTGCTTCTAAAATAAATAAAGCCCGGTAGAGGGGCGGGAAGAGGTGATTTGCAAAGATCCTAGTGAGGATAATCTATGTGATTACACAGAGCAAACCATCCAATCAATTCCACATGAACCAAGGAAAGTTAATCCAAGAACAGCAACAGTACTTGAAACGATGAGGGAAAACATACAGTGCTGACTTTTCACACACTGTCAGCGCTGAAGAACATGTCAGGTCACTCTAACTTGCCAGAACGAACCACTCCTGTCTGTGAAAATGGCTTGGATTGTGTTAACTAAAGGACAAGCAAGATGTTTCGTTCGGGCCTTTCAGATCCCCTCCCCGACTCCCAGAAGCCTCCCTACTTCCTGCACACCTTTCGGTTACTTTCTACACGCTGACTTCCTGCACACACACTACCTTCCTCCTTAAGGGTGAGTAAAGCTTCGGTCCCCAGTCAAACTCGAAGGTCAGAAAGAAGTCCGCAGTCCCCTGACCCTCTATAACACCACAATCAGCACAGGTCCCCTCAACAGGTTGGGCCGCGGTAGAATGATAAACAACTCCTGCGAGGTAACGCATCGCTGCCAGGACACAAGGCAGCAGGCTGAACGTGGCTGCTCCAGGAGAGGCTGCGGGCAGAGCCTCTCGGCTGACGTTCATCGCCGCTCCTAGCACGCAACAGGTCCACGCAGGCAGGCCCCCAGCGGCGGGCATCGGGGGCACCCACCTGCCCGCAGTTCCCCAGGCCCGGCTCTGCCCCTGCCCCCTTACGTCGCGTCCTCCAGAGGACCACGGCAGGCCGGCCCAGCTACAGCTCTCCTGAGCACAGCCCACCCGCGATAAGGCCTGGGAGCACATTCCTCCCCAGATGCCGAGATAGTGCGGCTCACCTGCGCCTGCCCGGGTCTCAAGGTCCTCTAGGACTTACTCGGCCAAAGGGGGGGCGCGCCCCGGCAAGGGGTCGGGGACATACCGGGGCGAAGAGGCCCGCCCCCGGGGACGAGATGTGGCGTTCGGTAGCCTCCGGCTAGCTGGAAACTGCCCCAACCACCAGGCTTCTCACCTGCCCGGACACAAGTGCCGGGTGTTAAGACCTAGACGAGTATCTAAGCTACTTGATAGCCCACCAAAACGTTTCTCCGATCGCACAGGCTCTAGTGACTACTCGGAAAACATCGTATAAAAACGGAAAAGAACTTTCACTGGGGGAAGGATGGGAGTAGAGACGCCAGGGGGGAAAGGAGCAGGTGAATGCAGCAGAGGGTTCCAGCACGCCCCGAGGGCAGGCCGGGGTCTGCAGGTGGGAGAGGGCGCTGGACGGGAGGAGAAGGGAGAGGAGCTACAAGGGCCGGCCGCGCTGCCCGCAGGTGAGGCCGGACACTCACCTCAGGCAGCTCGCGGAGCTGGTTGGCGTCCAGCAGCAGCTCCTCCAGGCTCCGGGCGTAGCGGTAGATCTCCTCGGGGACGTAGACCAGGGAGCAGTGGCGCTTGTCGATGGTCTCCACATGACGGTTGCACCGCCACAGGGGGATGCAGTGGAACATCGCCGCCCCCACCGCCGCCAGGTCCCGAGCCGCGCAGACCCGGGGGCTCCGAGCCCGCTCTACCCGGCGGCTCCGCTCCGCTCCGCCCGCTGCCCGCTCCGCGCTCGTTGTTGGCTCTCAGGCTCGCTCACTCCCCGCGCCGGGTTCCGCAGTACGAAACGCTCCAAGGAACCCTGGGCGGGCGCCCCTGTCGCGCCCCAGAGCCCCCGCCCGCCAGCCAGCCGGTGCGTCCCCTCCCACCCTCCAGTCGCCGCCGCAGCCGCCGCCACCGCGCGAAGCTTCCGACTCGCAGCCACCGCGCGCCTTGCGCATGCGCGCTGCGGGGTGCGCGCCGAGGGCGTCTCCCCTCCCGGGGATGCTCCGCTCCGGGTTTTCCTAGAGACCTGGGTCTGGAGGGGGTCGGGAAACCTGTAGGTCGGCCGCTGGGCTGTCCCCAGACTCCGGCCCGGACTTCGGGTAGCGTCGGGCTTTTTTGAGCCAGGGAGTCTCTGAAGGGGCTCAAGGCAAAGTTGAGGCGGCCTGAGGGGAGGAGGACAACTTTGATTTTTAGTTTCACTCAACTCGCTGTCTTCTCACCTCCCTTCCCCACAACTTTCTCTTCCGGGGTCAGAAAGGGGCACCCCATGCGGGCAGTGGGCGCCGCGAGGTGAGGCGGTCGGGTGGCTCACCTGCCGCTGAGGCACTCGTGTACTCGCGGCTCACAGCAGCCCCAGAGGGGCGAGCGGGCCACGTCCCCACCCGGGGCTCGGGCACCGCCTGCAGACTCCGCGGCCCGGGGAGCCGGTCTTCCGCAACCTTGGTTTTGTTCGTATACACAACACCAGGAAATCGCCCTGTCCATGCCACCAGGAGCGTGGGAGTCAGAGAGTGCGATTGTCCGCCAGGAGCCCACGTGCGGAAACGCGCCGCCGAAGCTGAGGCTGTGAGCCGAGGTCAGCCCAGCCGGACGTTGGCGCCTGGCGACTCGCCTGGGCTGGGGCGGAGGGAGAGGATGCCGAGTGAGCATCTTCCACCCGGCTTCTGCCTTTCTGCGATGACAGCCGTCCCTTACAAGGGCAATAGGCAGCCCTAGGAGTCGCTGGGGAGGACCTGGCAAGCTCGCTACTACCATTCTCTGGCCCCGGACCGGAACCCCGAACTGCCCTTATTCTGTAACCGTCTGCACCACAATCACCATCTCCGAATAACCAAACTCGCTTCTTCCCAAAGGGTTACCAGTCAAGGCCAGTCGCATGAATGCATGGTTTTGGGTGGGGGTGGGGAGGTCTCCTCCGACTCCCAGCCCGGCTAGCCCTTGTCCTAAAGTATACTCAAAGTTCCACCTGTGGCCCCTGCAGCGTCACCAGGCCGGCTCTCTCACACTCGCTCAGCCCCAGAGCTGCTATAGCTAAAATCTGGAGCCAGGGAATTCCCAATTCTGCAGAAGACTGAAAACGCCGAGCATGCTCAATGGCCAAGTTTGTCCTGAAACTAGTTTGCAAACTTTCCTGTCAGTTCGGCGATGGAGCGGTTTAGGAGGCAACGCTGAATCCTTTGGAATGTACTAGGAGCGTGCCTTTCTTCCCGACGGGTGAGGAGGGGTTCGGCTTTCCTTTCAACCCCACCGTTATCACCTCAAGTCTCATTCCAGTCAATCCCCAAGCTCCTGCTACCCTACCCACTTCACCCTCTCTTTTTGTCTGTCCTGATTTGATTCCTGCATTCTCAGGGAAGGCTACCTGGACTTTGAACCGCCACTCCTCCTCCCTCATTCTTGCATTCTGGAAACGTGTAAAGCCCTTTTTCTGCCACCTTTCTTGGAAAACTGGTTCCTAGCTGAGAGATGTCCAGAAAGATAAACAAGTCTTTTTTTTTTTCCAAGTTTTCCAACTGCTTTTAAATCAGGCTGACTTGCTCTGTTATCTAGTGTTGATTTCCAGAGACTGTCACACTAGATTATTTTAATAAATGCCAAAAGTTTTTTAAGGATATGTCTGGTCTTTTTAAAAAGTCCAACCTCAGACTGCATTCCCTGTGTGCCTCTCCAAGGTGCTAACACTTCTGTATTGTGATTATTTTTGTATCACCTTAGTCCCAAAGACACTGTGTGACTTGCTTTGTAGATCCAGGAAGCTGCCTACAGTGCCCTATGCTCACTAAATGACCCACAAAGTCTATAGAATTGACTGAGCAGTCAATGGAAGAATTCTTGACTTTCCTTGTTTCCGAGGATTAGAATTTGGGACAGTCTTGGCAAGAGAGAAAAAAAAAATGAAATCAACACTTGTCAAACATAGAATAAGAAATCAGTTAGGTCTGTCTTTTTTAAAAAAAAAAAGATTTATTTATTTATATAAAAAGCAGTTATAGAGGAGGAAGAGAGAGAGGTCTTCCATCTCCTTGTTCACTCCACAAATGGCTACAACGGCTGGAGCTGGCTGGAGCTGGGCCGATCCGAAGCCAGGAGCCAGGAGCTTCTTCTCACCCAAAGACTTAGGGCGTCTTCTACTGCTTTCCCAGTCCATAGCAAAGAGCTGGATCAGAAGTGGAGACTTGAACCAGTGCCCATATGGGATAGCACCACTGCAGGCAACTGCTTTACTCCCTAAGCCACAGCACTGGCCCCCACCAATTAGGTCTCTATTTACCTGAAGAGTTTGGAATTTCTTTTTTCCTGATATAATTTCTATATACAAATGAATCTGATTCAATAAGTATTAGAAGTCCATCTAGGGGGCAGCTCTGTGGCACCTCCACCTGCAGTGCCGGCATCCCATATGGGTACCAGTTCAAGTCCCATGCTGCTTCCTCTTCTGATCTAGCTTGCTGCTGTGGCCTGGGAAAGCAGTGAAAGATGGCCCAAGAGCTTGGGTCCCTGCGCCCATGTGGGAGACCCAGAGGAAGATCCTGGCTCCTAGCTTCGGATCAGCCCAGCTCCAGTCTTTGTAGCCATTCGGGGAGTAAACCAGCAGATGGAAGACCTTTCTCTCTGTTTCTCCTTCTCTCTCTCTGTAACTCTGCCTCTTAAATAAATAAATGAATCTTTAAAAAAAAAAGTTCATCTAAATCAGTTTCTTGTTGGATTAATGTAATTCATTCATTCATTTTCACTGTGAACCATATTTTCACAGCCTTTGAGGATAAAGAGATCTGTGTTTTAATTCTGGCCATGCCACATAATAGCTTTGTAGAATTGAACAGGTTACTTTTTTTTTTTTAAGATGTATTTATTTATTTGAAAGGCACAGTTACAGAGAGACAGAGGCAGAGAAAGAAATCTTCCATCCACTGGTTTACTCCCCAAATGGCCACAAAGGCCAGAGTTGGGCCCATCCAAACCCGAGCCAGGAACTTCTTCCAGGTCTCCTACACGGGTGCAGGGGCCCAAGCATTTGGGCCATCCTTTACTGCTCTCCTAGACCATAGCAGAGAGCTGGACTGGAAGTGGAGCAGCCACAGGTCTCAAACCTTCACCCATATGAGATGCCCTCACTGCAGGCAGCAGCTTCCCCTGCTGTGCCACAGTGCCGGCCTTAGGTTACTTTTATAAGCTTCAGTTTTATTGTCTCTCTAGTGAGGACAGTGGCTCATGGGATTGTTGTCAGGGTTAAATGAAATTATATATGTATAATTATGTGTCATATATATATATATATAATGGCAATATCTCAGACACACATCAGTCTAATCAACAAATACAATAGGGTAGCCAGCCTCCAGGGAGGTCCCAACAACCCACATCACCTGGTTGGTCTGAGTCACCAGTTTCTTTTTCTCTCTCAGATCATTCACTAAGAAAGCCACCTAGCATGTTAAACAGTCCAGTGGAGGGGTCCACGTGGCGCATAATCGAGGACCGTTCACAACAGCTAGCAAGGAGCTAAGGCTTTGTGCCACTAGCTCTGTGATAGAATCGTGTTAAAAGCCAATCCTAGGGCTGGCACTGTGACATAGTGGGTAAAACAATGCCAGCATCCCATACGGGCGCTGATCACAGCTCCAGCCATTGTGGCCATTTGGGGAATGAACCAGCGGATTGAAGACCCCTCCCTTTGCCTCTCTTTCTCTCTGTGTGTAACTCTAATTTTCAAATATATAAATAAATCTTAAAAAAAAAAATCCAATCCTGCAGCCCCAGTCAAACCTTCACAGGACAGGCACACCAACTGGTAGCTTGATGGAAATCTCTTGGTAGATCATGGCCTAGGACCACTCAAGTAATCTGCTCCCCAGTCTTGACCCTGAGAAACAGATGATGAATGTTAATTGCTTTAAGCTGATGACATTTGGGGTAATTTATTACATAGTAACAAATAACTAATAGATGTACATACTACAAAACAGGCATTCTGCTAAACACTAAAAATACAACAAAGAACAAGAAGAGTGTTAACCTCACAAAGCTTATCCTCTAAGGTTAGGAGAATGATGAATTCTGAATTAATAGTTTGGTTTTGTGGTTTTATCATTAATTTTTTTAAGTGAAAATCCAAAGTAGTAGCTGTTACAATAGAGGCAGAAAGGGATTCAGATGTTTGAGCAGGTGAATTTTGAAATGAGATATTATAGCCTATCTACTATGATGACTTAAAAATAGAAAAGAAAAAAAAAGGCTGAAAATCCCAAGTGTTACTGAAAATTTGGGCAACTGGAACTCACACATTACTAGGGGGAGTATAAAATAGTAAAACTGCTTTATAAAACAGTTTGGAAGTTTCTTGTAAGAATATTCTTACCCTAATGATATGGCCAATCTGCTCCTAGTTATTTACACAAGAAAAATGAAAACATACTCAGGAGTCATTTAAAAATTTAATAAAAAATGGAAGCCACCCAAATATTCATCAACAGATGAAAGTATTTTAGTACATTGAAAGGATGGAATACTATTTAGCAATAAAAAGGATCAAACTGCTTTGTAGCATATGCAATATTGTGGATAAATCTCAAAAACATGTTGAGCAAAAGAAGCCAGATGCCGTGTGCATACTATATGATTCAATTTATGTAAAATTCTAGAAAATGTATATTAACATAAAGTGGCACAACCTAGATCAGAATATACTTGGGTTTTGAGAGAGAATCTGGGGATAAAGATTGATAGCAAATGGCATGAGGGAATTTTTTGGGGGGTAACAGAAATATGTATCTTGAATGTGGTAGTAGTTACAATGATGCAAACATTTATTGAACTCATCAAACTATATACTAAAAAAGAAACTTTTATATAAAATTTATGTATCAAAATTAATTTTTTTACTTGAAAGGTGGAGTTACAGAAAAAGAGACAGAGAGAGAGGTCTTCATTCCACTGGTTCACTCCCCAAATGGCTACAATGGCCAGGGCTGGCCAGGCCAAGGCAGGAGCCAGAAGTTTCTTAAGGGACTCCCACGCCGGGGCTGGGGCCCAAGCATTTGCACCATCCTCCACTGCTTTCCCAGGCACATTACCAGGGGCTGAATTGGAAGCAGAGCCCCCAGGACTTGACCCAGAGCCCATAAGGGATGCTGGAACTGTAGGCAGAGGCTTAATCTACTACACCACAACACCAACCTATAAAAATTAATCTTTAAAATAGTATACTGGCAATTGTTTCCAACAGGAAATTGTTTGTTTCATTTTAGCAGGCAGTTAGGCTAAATGACATAAAATTGCAAACTCTCATTTTCTCTGTGGTGAATGACAGCTGAAATTTGTGTTGTTATTTGTTATTGTGAGTGTGTGTGTGTGTGTGTGTGTACACTTATTTATTTGAAAGGCAGAGAGAGATAGAGAGAGAGAGATTTCATCCTTTCGGTCACTCCCTAAGTAACTGCAACAATTGGGATTAGGCCAGGTCAAAGTCAGGAGTCAGGAACTCCACTGGGTCCCCCATATAGGTGGCAGGGGCCAAGGTACTTAAGCTGTTACCTACTGCCTTGCAGGGCACATATTAGCAGGAAGCTCAAATCAAGAGCAGAGCCAGGATTTGTACCCAGGCACTCTGATATGAGATGCAGGCATACAAAATGGCATCTTAATTCATGTATCCAATGCCTGCCCCTTAGATATTTTATGAATTAGGCTACTTGGCTCTGGACTGGGCATGCAGAAGTGAAGGGTCAACCAGCAAACATATGTGCAGAATTTGGAGCTTCTTTTCTTACTGAATCCCTCCAGAGGTCTACACTCCCCTGATTTTCCAGCTGCCATAGTTACCCCAGCACTGATCTTTGGTACCTCAAGCCAATAGACTGCTCTAAGCATGAACTTTAGTTGATATTTGTAGTGGAGCCTTGTGTATACTTGACAAAACCAAGAAAAAAAAATGAGCAATTCACCCTCTTCCCGACATAGACTCCTCCTCAGTTTCTTCTTGGTTTTGGCCACTCTCCAGTACCTTTAAATTGGTGATCTCTATATTTTGTCAGCATTACTGCTTTCTGTGGGAAGGTTGGTCTTATGGCAACCACTCAGTTGTTACTGAGAAAAAATAAAACTCTCTCTTGCTTTTTATAAGTTACATTCATATATTTATTTAGCTTCACAGATTGTAACGCTGTGTGGACAATCCAAATTTTCACACTATGAAGATTACAATACACTTCTCCAGAGAAGTTACAAATGAGCAATTTGAGCTTCATTTTCATTTCTATTTTTCCTCAATTCCTAATAAATGTGCTGATGATGAGTCAAATATTGAACAACATTTTGCTGTGGTAGAAATGGGCCAGATGCTATCTGCTGCGTAGGGTGTTATGAAGAACTCACGCTTTTGCATCAAATTTTTCCATCTGCCATTATGAGGCATGAGATCTTGGGTGACACATATTTAACTCTAATATTCATTTTTTTTGGTTCTACAAAGGATATTATAAATGCCACCTTCAAAGGACTGTTCAGATGATTGTGGGTTAATGTATTAGAAAGACCTTGTATACTGCAGAACCCTAAACATGAGGCGCTATCATTGTCAGTACTCTCTGCCCACTTACCAGCCAAAAGACAGCTTACCATCTGAGGGTTTAATATGGATAAACAAGACATAAATTACAGATCCGTAGATATGGGACTGTGAAGTATTTCAACAGGAAAGAGTTGCATCAAAAGACCCAATCAAAACTTGCACCCACCCCTGTTTCTGTCTTTTTCTAGGCCTCTGCATCAGCGTCATGGTCTTCTCCATTTAAACAGGAACATATAGGGTGAAGCCTAGAGGAAGCTCCCTAGCAGCCTTTCCTTGGGTTGTGGCAATGCTTTCCATTTGTATAATGCTTTAAAGTTTAAAAGAACACGGTTGCATGCAATACCTCACTTGATCAAAAGGTATGTTTTTCTCATTTAAATACAGATCCCTCATTTATTTTCTGCCCTGTTCCACAAAGATGTAAGAAAGTCATGTAGATCAGTGTCTTCTCATTTTGCTCTAAACTTACAGTTCCTAAAATACAAATTAAATTAATGTGGACAGTTTTTACTAGGTCTAATTCATAATAATAAGAGAAAAGGAGATCTATATCAAAACTGCTATTTCTAATAAACAGTGCCATTCAAATAATTCCAAGAACCCTAGTAATAAAAATATGTTGAGCAGTTAACTAAAATAAGCCTGAAGGATATCATATTTCTCCAGTCAGGTTTATACCACCCATAAAATTGTTGCTAACTTGATTGGAAAATAGGTCACCTTTAGAGCAAGTCAGCTTATAGTATTATGATGGTAATGATAGAGTTGTCTTCAATAGAGAAAAAAAGACTCAACTTCCAGACTGACAATTTTTGTAAAGATTTATTTGTACTTATTTGAAAGGCAGAGTTAAAGAGGGAGAGAAAGAGAAAGATATATCTTCTGCCCAGTGATTCACACCCCAAATGGCCACAACATCTAGGGCTGGGCCAGGCCGAAGGCAGGAGCCAAGAGCTTCATCTGGGTCTCCCATGTGCGTGCAGGGGCCCAAGGACTTAGGCCATCTTGCACTGCCCTCCCAGGTACATTATCAGAGAGTTGGATCAGAAATGGAGTAGGAGGGACTCAAATCAGCACCCATGTAGAATGCTGGCATCACTGCCAGCAGCTTTACCCACTACACCACAATGATGGACTCAAGACTGATGGTTTTTAAAAAATTTAAACTGTTCTGAGTATCAGAGACAGCTTATTTTTCATCTCCCAATTGTATTTGTAATAACATAAGGTTTTATTCAGTCATGTTTATTTACATTAGGGACCAGTGATCTACTTGATTCTAATTGGTTCATACTATTTCCTATCACTATTTCCTATTTCCTTAATTGAGTTAATTAAGATTCCATTTTCTTTCCACAAAATACAAGGCAAAAATGTTTTTAAGAGAGTATCTGTTTGTTGTAAAAATTTTTATTTTCTTAATATGTGTGTGGCTTGTGACAAATACATTTCTTTTGTTTTTGTAATACCTTAAAAGAGGCAAAAATTAGTTTCAGTAGAAATATCAGGATGTGATATTATTAAAAATCTATCATTGGTATAAGCTGAGCCAGTTTAAAGAAAGGCTCTGCTTTAAGAAAATCAAATACAAGGCTACCTAATCTTATAGCAAATTTCAAAGGGACAATGATTTCTACTTTCCCAGGATTTGCTGCTTTGTCAAAAGAATTTACTCAGACCAGCACGGTGGCTCAATAGGCTAATCCTCCACCTGTGGCACCAGCACTCCGGGTTCTAGTCCCAGTTGGGGTGCTGGATTCTGTCCCGGTTGCTCCTCTTCCAGTCCAGCTCTCTGCTGTGGCCCAGGAGTACAGTGGAGGATGGCCCAAGTCCTTGGGCCCTGCACCCGCATGGGAGACCGGAAGAAGCACCTGGCTTCGGATCAGCGCGGTACGCCGGCTGCAGCGGCCATTGAGGGGTGAACCAATGGTAAAGGAAGACCTTTTGTCTTCCTCTCTCTCTCTCACTGTCCACTCTGCCTGTCAAAAATAAAAAATAAAAAAAAAAGAATTTACTCAAAGGGTTAAATGGATTTTAATGTTAAATGGATTTTTTATGAGAAAAATGAAGTTGCAGACAATTTTGTAGGTACACATCTAATGCACAAAGCTTAATATATGAGTCTTGACTATGATATTATATTGCTTTAAAACAGTTGAACCAACAAACACCTGTGAAGAAAGTATTCTTTAAGTTCTCCAATCAGAATGTGAACCCATCAGATAGTTTTAACCTCTCTCAGACATGCTGTGTAACTAGAATTGGAGAAAATTCGTTTATAACATATACTTTGCTAAAGATCTATATACAGATTGAATATAGGGAATATTTACTTGACAGGCTTATTTCAGATTTTTAAATGTCTTAAGTGAGACAAAAAATAAGAAGCTTCATATTTTAAGTTAAAAAGTTAAGTCAATTCTCTTACAGCAGATGTAAGTACAGTTATGACTAGAAATCCACGGTTGATGAAGAATGGGATGGAAGAGGGAGTGGGAGATGGGATGGTTGTGGGTGGGAGGGAGGTTATGCGGGGGAAAGCTGCTATAATCCAGAAGTTGTACTTTTGAAATTTATATTTATTAAATTAAAGGTTTTGTTTTGTTTTGTTTTAAAAAAGAAAAAAAGAATTCAATGAGTCTCTACCGTGGCTCTTCAACAAAATAGCATTGGAAGTCAAAAGATTCACCCCTATTCTGACTCGGCTTCTCACGTCCAACCAGAGCAGATGAGTATAAGGTCCCTAACAACTGTAAAAGCGCCATAACTTTTCCTCTTCTTCAAAATGTCCTCCTAAGAATACCGTTAGCATAAATAAATGGTGGAAATTCCGCCATCATAAGTTATCCTATCAGGTTCTTGTTTCATGTTTTTTTTTTCTTTTTTAAGATATTTATTTGAAAGCCAGAGTTACATAGAAGGAGAGACAGAGAGAGATCTTCCATCTACTGGTTCACTCCCCAGATGGCTGCAACAGCTGGGCTGGGCTAGGCCAAAGCCATGAGCTAGAGGCTTCATCTGGGTCTCTCATGTGGATGGCAAGGGCCGAACACTTGGGCCATCTTTTGCTGCTTTTCTCAGGCCATTAGCAGGGAACTGGATTGGAAGTGGAGCAGCCAAGATTCAAACCATTGCCCATATGGGGTGCTGACGTCACAGTGAGTGGCTCTACCCATTACACTACAACGTCAGTCCCAGGTTCTTGGTTTTGTGAACCTCCATTTTTCCATTATCGCTTTTTATTTCCCACTTCCCAAAGTAACTATCAACATGTTACCCAGTTAGTAGTCTCTCCTACCCAGAGCTCCTTATCCTCCTTTCTTTAAATATTCATCTATGGGGCCAGCGCTGTGGCATAGTGCATAAAACCTCCACCTGAAGTACATGGGCGCCGGTTTGAGTCCTGGCTACTCCACTTCCAATACAGCTCTCTGCTATGGCTAAGGAAAGCAATAGAAGATGGCCCAAGTCCTTGGACCCCTGAACCCAAGTGAGGGACTGAAGGAGGCCTTTGGCTCCTGGCTTCAGATCGGCGCAGCTCCTGCCGTTGTGGCCATTTGAGGAGTGAACCAATGGATGGAAGATCTCTCTCTCTTTCTCTCTTGGCCTCTGCCTCTCTAACTCTGCCTTTCATATAATAAATAAATAAATCTTAAAAAAATTCATCTGTCTCTTTCTCTCTCTTTACTTGGAAAAAATAATGCAAAAGCATATTTGTTAAGAGTGGTTGGCAGTTATAGACAACACAACAAATAAATAATTTCTCTAATTTAATAGGCCCTCTCAATAGTTCATAAAAATGAAAGAACATGAAATGTCAGATTCCACTGTTAGACCTTTGAATCTCAAAGCAGGCAATATTTGTATGAAACATATGTTTTAATATTTATACATTAAAATTTTAATATTTCTAATCATATTTAACATCTATGATGTTTTACCACTTACACAAACTATAGTATATATCATCTTTGTTTTAAATCTGAATGGGTATAAATTTATTTGATCCATTTCATCCCCTCTTAGAAGGCTAATGTGACTAGTCATTGCCATAACTAAAGGTGACCAGCAGGAGAAAGACGAAGAAGACAAGACTGTCCATGGCAGGACACTCTCTGGAGGTGGCTGAAGCACACTGTGACTTAGTTAAGAATAATAAATAAGTTGCCCTCCAAGTGTGAGCTAGCAGTAGTGTTTGTGTTTCCCCATGACTAGCTACCTGATCTTTGGCACTCCCAGAGGAAGGAAATTGGGTTGTGTGCATCTGTAGACCATAGAGAAGGAAGTGGAAAATGTACCAAGAGGACAGCCAAAGGGGAAATGGTTTTAAAGAAAAAACAAACTGAACCTGGAGGAAAAATATAACTACATAGAATGGGAATGGAATGCAGATGATGTGATAACCTGTAAGACTATGAAAAATAAGTCATTATTATTATTTTGCCGATAGTGTTGAAGCTCTATGGTAGAAGCCCCAAACCGACTTAACAATATTTATACTCCTGAAATATGTAAACCCTTTGTATAAAGGCAAGATTAACTTTTCTCTATGAAGTGATAAAATAAGAATGTATAGATCATATCCCTAGGCTGACTCTGTGAACTATTTAAAAATATGCAGGGGCAGGTGTTTAGCGCAGTGATTAAGACATTGCTTGGGACAACCTTACCCCATATCAAAGGGCCTGAGTTTGAGTCCCAGCTTCACTTCCAATTTCAGCTTCCTGCTAATATGCGCCCTGGGAAGCAGCAGGTGATGGCTGTGGTGTAGTGAGTAAAGCTACTGCCTGCAGTGCCGGCATCCCATATGGGTGCTGGTTCGAGACCCGGCTGCTCCACTTCTGATCCAGCTCTCTGCTATGGCTTGGGAAAGCAGAAGATGGCCCAAGTCCTAGGGCCCTTGCACCCACATGGGAGACCCAGAAGAAGCTCCTGGCTCCTGGCTCCTGGCTTCAGATTAGCACAGCTCCGGCCATTGTGGCCATCTGGAGAGTGAACTAGCGGATGGATGACCTCTCTCTCTCTCTCTCTCTCTCTCTCTCTCTCTCCACCCCCGCTCTCTGCATCTCCTCTCTCTGTGTAACTGTGACTTTCAAGTAAAATAAATAAATCTTAAAAAGAAAAGTAGTTGGGTCTTTCTAACCCAAGTGGGTGACCTGGATTAAGTTCCAGACTCCTGGCTTTCGTCTAGCCCATCCAGCTTTTGAGTCACTTGGAGAGTAATCAGCAACTGGAAGCTTGCTGACTCTCCTCTCTCTTTTTCTTCCTCTTTCAAATCAACAATAAGAATTAAAAATATGTGGTATAGGCAGACTTTAATGTAGTCCAAATGATCTCCACCTCTTGGTATTCATGCTCTTGAAATATTTGCTTCCCTCGAGTGTTAGCTGGACTTACTGACTTGTGTGGATGTTACTTACAAGGTTAGATTTTAAAAGCCAACAGCTTCCCCTTTAGCATCCCTCTCAGTCTTATTAGTGTTGCTTGCTCTGGGAGAAGCAAGAGCCAGATCCTAACAGTCCTGTGGAGAAGTCCACGTGAGCAAGCTGAGAAGCAGTTCTCCAGAAGCATGTCAACAGCCATATAAGCTTGGGGGATTGAGCTGAAATGACTGCAGCACCTCTGACCTCTCCATGAGAGTCTGGATCCGAATCACCCAGATACGCTGTTTCCAGATGCTTGACCCACAGAAAATTTGAGATAATAAATGTTGCTGCCAAATCACAAGATATTTATTGAGCAGCAATACAAAACTAACACAGGTGGTATATACACAGTGTAGCTAAAATGTGTGTGGGGTACAGTGGAGAGTCAAAGTGAAGGTGGGCAGTAAAGAGATGAAGAGAGAGGTGCTCACCGCATACCTATGTTAAACAAGACTCTATGCAGGCACCTTACAAACACAGGTTATTCTCATTACACTGATGCCATTGTCCTCTTGCTGCACAGGAGTAACCTAGCATTACACAGTAAAAGATGCTAGATTTTGAACTATGGATGACTAAATCTGAAGCCTCTGCTTCTATTGCAACCCTAATTACAATTTTTTAAAAAGTAGATAAAATACTTTCTAACACTAGTAATGATTGAAAACATACCCAGCTAATCTTTTTGTGACATCCCTGACATTCTATGTGCAGAACACTAGGAATGTAAAGACAGCAATGTCTCCTTCTGCCTATGGTTTGAAGGAAAATGGAGAGAAAATCCCATAGAGTGGATTATGTTGGAAATTAGCAGCAAACCCTCTGTTACCCCCAGGAGAGCCCAGCTCTAGAACTCGGCTAACATGGGTACAGACTAGTTACCAGCTCTGTGACCAGGACAAGTTACTTTTTGTTGCCTTGGTTCCTTTATCTGCACTGATTAAATTGGGCAATGCTTATAATTTCTTGGCATAGTCGGGTGTATAGCAAACATTTAATGGATGTTCACAGCTAATGGTACCATTGTTGCTATTTTTTAAAAGGTTAATTTATTTATTTTAAAGGCAGAGTTACAGAGAGGTGGAAAGAGAGAGAGAGAGAGAGAGAGAGAAAGAGAGAGAGAGAGAGGTTTTCTATCCACTGGTTCACTCCCCAGGTGGCTGCAATGGCTGGAGCTGCGCCTATCCAAAGCCAGGAGCCAGGAACTTCTTCTAGGTCTCCCACGTGGATGCAGGGACCCAAAGACTTGGGCCATCTTCCACTGCTTTCACAGGCCATAACAGAGAGCTGGATCAGAAGTGGAGCAGCCAGGACTTGAACCAGCGCCCATATGAGATGCCAGCACTGCAGGGGGTGGCTTTACCCACTGTGCCACAGCTCTAGCCCCGCAGTTGTTGCTATTTTTAAGATTAATTTTCTCTTGATAAATGTGTAATCACTAGTACCACCTCTCATGCTCATCAGTCAGAGTGAGTATTTTTCTTAAGGAATGGAAAAAGCATTTTCCTGATGACTGGGCAAGAGTTGAGGCATAAAATAAAAGGGAGTAGAAACCCAAAGGTATGGATTTCTGAGATAATGATTGTGTGAGGCAAATAAATAGCTGGGAGCAGAGGCAGAGGGGGAAGGAGTCTGGCACAGGGACTCTTTAGGGAGCAAAGATGGCATTTTATTCATGCTTATATTGTCAGTGAATAGAACCACATCCACAGTCATTCACTGAACCCATTCATTCTGCTGTTCCACAAATACTAACAGAAACCTAGTGTGTTCCCTCTTGCTTCCAAGAGGGCAATTCTGCAGAGCTTATTTTCTACCTTTTTTTTTTCTTTAAAGATTTATTCGAAAGACAGAGTTACAGAGAGAGATAGAGCTAGAGAGAGAGAGAGGTCTTCCATTCCACTGTTTCACTCCCCAAATGACTGCAAGGCCAGAGCAGAGCTGATCTGAAGCTGAAAGCCAGGAGCCTCCCATTGGGTCTCCCACACAGGTGCAGGGGCTCAAGGAGTTGGGCCATCCTACACTGTTTTCCCAGGCCACAGCAGAGAGCTGAATCGGAAGAGGAGCAGCTGGGACTGGAACACCCCACATGGAATGCTGGCACTGCAGGCTGGGGCTTTAACCCGCTGCACGACAGTGCCACAGCACTGGCCACAGCTTATTTTCTAATGAGGCAAGACAAGCAGTCAACAGGTAATGTACAAAATAAAATCACGTATACAAAACATGGGTACATTTGCAAACAGATCACTTCCAGGCAGATATTAAAAAGGGGCCGGAAAGATGAAGGACATGCTATACTGTTCAGCTGAGGCAATCAGGAAAGTCCTAACTGAGGGAGGAAGATATGCTGGAGAAGACCACAGCACATCCCCTTCTGTGCCTTCTTTGGCTAAAGCATGTGATATATCCAGCATGTGCTGCATTGAGAGAAAGGAATGGGAAAACTAGGTGTTTACTCACGGATATTTTTGGAGACAGTTAAAAACTGCTAAGAATCATTTACATAGAGAAGGAGTATGATTTACACATCTAGGCAGAATTCCAACCAAGCTGTTCTTCACCTGTATTTACCTGCCTTCCCCCTGTAATGTTTGCAGGGCTGCCTGGAACTACAGAGAGATGAGCAAGGAAATCTAAGCTGTACTTGCAGGGCCCTCTGAGAAGCAATGCCTCCTTAAATGTTGTCCCCTAGGCGCCTCAGTTCCAGCCCTGATTGGTTGGTTGGTTGGCTGAACCAGTTGGATGAGATTTGCTTTGCCTTGTAATGTTTTTTTATAACCCATAGTTATTATTTAAAACATCAATCAATAAAAAGAAATTAAAAAGAAGAAAGTAATAAAAGACCCAAATTCCTACCACCCAGAAATGAGCAGCATTAGCAACTGGAAAACATCATTAGCATTAGCTACTGGAAAACATCTTCTGCATGTGTGTGCATATATATATATATATATATATATACAGATATATATATGTATATATAAAGAGAGAGAGAGAAGGTTGGTAGATTGTTTATAAAATAATAAGTAATCAGAGGAACAAGTATGAATAAAAATTATTTTATAAAGATAGGATAATACTAAACATGACTTTTGAAAGAAGCATATTTAAACCTGACTCTGCTTTTAAGTTAATCAAAGAAAATCAGAGAGAGAAATTAAAGAAATCACTGAGCTTTTGGTAAATATTTTTATCCAAAATATATTGATTCCAAAAGGATCTTTCCAAAATTAAAGAAAAATAATGATTAAAATTATTCAAGTTTGGAGAATGTTAGAGAGAATGGGGAGGGGAGGATGTGTTTTTCCAGTTTAGACTTGATTTGCTCCACCAAGGAAAAAATCTGATGAGCATAGCTATCTTTCTGCTGACTTCCAACTTTTCGTGGTGTTATATTCTATTCTGATATCATATTTGACCAGTAACCTAGACTTGATTCTGTAATTGGCTCCTATTGAACTGTCTATTGCTGGCCTTGTCCTGCTATAGAGCAATTAGCATTTTGGTTTCAATGTCAGCATCCCCTCAAATTCATATGTAGAAGTGTTAACCCCCAAAGTGATGGAATGAAGGTGGGACCTTTGGGAGGCAATTAGGTCATGAGGATGGAGCCCTCATGAATGGGATTAGAGCTCTTAAAAAGGAGGCCCTAGAGAGCTGTCCAGCCCCTTTTTTTGCCCACTGGCTGAGGGCACATAGATCTCTTAACTCTGAGAAATGGGTTCTCCCCAGGCACTGAAAGTTCCGGTGTCTTGATTCTGGACTTCCCAGCCTCCACAGCTATACTGATAAATAGCTGTCATTTATACAATATCCAGTCTAAGATAGGTTATTAGAGCAGCCTGAACAGGCTAAGATGCACTGTTTTAATTTTAAATATGAGTGAATAACCAAGGATCAC
Source organism: Oryctolagus cuniculus (assembly GCF_964237555.1). Taxonomy (NCBI): domain Eukaryota; kingdom Metazoa; phylum Chordata; class Mammalia; order Lagomorpha; family Leporidae; genus Oryctolagus; species Oryctolagus cuniculus. The sequence goes on from NC_091436.1 coordinate 115,885,875, forward strand.
AGGATATTTCAGGAATGGCTTGTATGTTAAATAGAGATCCTAGGAAAACAGAGTAGATAAGAGAGGAAGAGAAATGGAGTTTCATTTCTGGTGCAGCACAATAAAGGTTCCATAGACCTGCTGCCCAACATACCTGTAAAAATCAAATTATCTATCTATCTATCATCTATCTATCTATCTATCTATCTACATATACACTCAACCATTTACAGTCTCTGGAAATTGTCTTAAAAACATACAGCAAATGAAGTATTTATTCAAGAAAACCTAATAAAACTCCATAAGAAAACTTACCAAAACTCCATAAGAAAAGCAAGAATCTGTGGTGTTTGGATGAAGGTAGCACCCTTTTATGATAAAACCACGTAAAGTAGGGACTTGCTCAACATGATTAAGGACATCTGTGAAATATCCACACTGCACATCATACTTAGTGATGAAGGAGTGAATGTTCCCATCTTGCACTCCCACCAAGATCAGGAATAAGACAAGGAGGTCCACTCTTGTCATATTATGCTAGAGATTCTTGCTGGGGAATTAGGCAAGAAAAAGAAATGTTGGAAAGGAAAAAATAAAACCATTTATACTTACAAATGACACAATTTTGTATATCAATAATCCTAAGGAATCCACTTAAAACTATTATAACTAATAAATGCAAGGTTCTAGTTTACAAAGCCAGTCTATAAAAATCTATTTTATTTCTAAACTCTTGTAATAAACCGAAAATTAAATAATGCCTAACAGTGGAGCAAAACTTTCCAAATATCAAAGAAATAATTCCTTATCTCATAGTCTGCTTTCAGCAAGACATCATTCAATTGTGGAAGTAACACAAAGATATTTTCCAACATGCAAAGTCTCAGAAATTGTTTTTCCTGTCTTAGGTAGTTCCAGGAAGTCTGCTACACAAAACAGGATAGGACAGCACAAGAGTAAAAGACATGGATTCAGGAGATCCTCCAGGGTCACTCCACCAGGCAGGTCAAGAGATGGGCTAAGAGCTTTGTGGCAGCTTTGCTTTGAGGGTTCTGTAAGAATCCCTCTGAAAAAAATGATGGTGCTAACTAAATATAGGGATTTTTTTTGAAAAATAAGACAAAATACACAAGCCCCCCAAAAAATTTCACCAACAAAACAGGATAATTATTATAGGGAAAAGATTAAAAATAAAAAGGAAAGATGCTTAGAAAGATGAGAAAAAAGCAGAAAGCACACATAAAAGTGTGTAATCATGGCCTCCTACCTGGTTGTGGAATATTTACATGGAATTTTCTAAAATTAAGTCAACTAAAAGTGATGATGCAAGAAAATGATGATATATTGGAAGATAAGAGAGATGAGCTAGGAATGTTAAAAGAGAAAAATTCTCATTTCTCATAGTAGGAGGTAAATTTTCTCAAATTGAGAAACTGTACTATAAACATTATTTTGAGATATGAAAAAAGAATCAAGAAAAAATTAGCCAGGGGCCAGTTGGTGGTGCAGTGGGTTAAACCACCACTTGTGATGCTGGCATCCCATCTTTGAATGCCAGGCTCAAGTCCCAGCCACTTCGCTTCAATCCAGCTTTCTAATAATGCACTTGGGAAAGTAGTGGAATACGGCTAAAGTACTTGGGCCCCTCCCACCCACATGGGAGACTTGGCTGTTGTGGCAGTTTGGGGAATGAACCAGCAGATGGAAGATTTCTCTCTATCTATCTATCTCTCTGTCACTCTGTGTTTCAAATAAATAAATAAATAAATAAATCCCTTTTTTAAAAAAATAGCCAAAATAGTTATAAGTGGAAGTTTCTGGGAGGGAAGGACTGAAGAGTTCAAGAAATGGTTGTCTTTCATCCTAATCTTTTATATTATTTGATATGTACTGTTGACAAAGTAAATCTGTCTTCATCAGAACTTTCATTAATGTAGAGGAAAAAATGCACTTGACAAATGAGTACCTAATATACAAAGATCTACGACATTTTGGCCAGGAGAATTATCAATATTTGTGTTGCCACTCATCCTTTATATACATTTATGTGCAAAAATATATAAATAATATGTTCTCTAATTTCAGGCAAAAAAAGAGGTTAACTTGTTGTTACTGTTATTTCATGACAATGACTTTGTCAGAGATCAAACCTATGTTCAGGATCTGACACTTTCCTTGTAGTATCATTTTATTTGTTTCTTTATATTTTGTATTTCCTATAAAAATGTAAGGCTTGCTGTGGCCCAAATATTGTCCCACAAAATTCATATGTTGAAATTTAATCACTGGGACTGGCCCTTTGATGTATCAAGTGAAGCCACTGCCTGTGACATTGACATTCTTTATGGACACCAGTTGGAGTGCTGCTCTACTTCCGATCCAGCTCCCTAACAACCTGGGAAAGCAGCAGAAGATGGCCAAGTCCTTGGGCCTCTACATCCACATGGGAAATGCAGAAAAAGCTCCCAGCTCTTGGCTTTGGTTCAGATCAGCCCAGCTCCAGCCATTGGGGCCATATGGGGGGTGAACCACTGGATGGAATTCTCTCTCTTTCTCTCTCTCTCTTTAACTCTGCTTAATAAATAAATAATTCTTTAAAAAACAAATGAACAAAAGAAACTTAATCATGAATGAGATCATGATATTAAGATGTAGAGAGGTGGTTGAGCCTTTAGATGCTCAAGGGGGAATCCCATCAAACAGGCCTGCCATCATGAATGGGATTAACGGCCCTGGGCAAAAGAGGTGCCAGGAAGCTTTTAGTCCTTCTGCCCTTCCATCTCCTCTACCAGCAACTGTCCACTTCCACGTTTGCAACAAGGAGCCCCATTGGAAGCAGCAGCCATCCTCCCATTGAACACTGAACCTGCTAATGCCTTAACTGTGAACTTCCAGACTCAGGGGCTGTTAAACATAAATTCCTGTTGTTATAAATTACCCAGTGTCAGTTATTTTGCTATAATCTGGAACACCAGACTAAGACAAGGCTTGCTTGGATTCAGAGGAACCATTCTTGGTAAGCATCCTACAAAAGTGATGCTGTTTTCTTCATTTTACCTCTTTTGGAGCTCATGATACTAAACGTGGTTACTTGCCTAAAATGGTGACCACAATCTCCCTCCCTGGTAAGGACGTATTTATTGTCTAAAAAACAAGTAATTTGTATGATGATACTTATACATAATAATCTGTTCTGTAATCACCTTTCACTTAAGAGTTTTAGGATTTATTGATGATCCTTGCCTGCATCACTATTTCAATGGAACTGCAAAAATGATGCTTTTTCTGGTCCTATCATCCCCTTTAGATTTGTTAGCTGGCATTCTGGTATGCAGAAGAACTTTCCCTCTGGGGCTGACATAGGGCCACAAAATCTGAAAACTTCAGCTTTTGTGACCATTTGTATTTTTATCAGAGTGTCCCTAAATGGTTGTGAAGACTGTTCTTTCACAGACTGTGGGTAGAGGGAGTAGTGATTGCATAGACATAGTAGCCTGGCAGACTTATAAAAAATTATGACAGTTTTCTAAGACAGCAGGAAAATGTCATGAGCATGGGTCACCTTTTCAAATTCACACAGAGTTATATTGGGACTAGCGGCTCAGATATGTATGTGCCCTCCTCTCTGAGCACTGACCTTGGAACCTTGGACATCAGTATCTGGAGACTGTTGTAGGGTCTGTTCTGTTCCCTAGATGTTCCCTTCTCTCCAAAACTCTGATCCACCTGAACATTGACCTACTTCTTAGCTTCATACCTGTAATCCTTAACCAGCTCCTGGAAGAGCCTTGGGGCAACCTTGTAAACAGTTCAGGATGTATTCTGATGTGAAGGAAGAAACAGAAGGTACCTGACAGTCACTGATCCTAAGAATTCTGGTGTTACCTACACTCACCACATAGCAGGATCTTGTCTCTTCTGCCATAGGCAGGAGTAAACCATATCTACCACTAATTTCTGTATCATATGCTTCTAACAGACTGTCAGTGCTGCACATTTTGCAATGTTTTGATAGGCAACCAAAAGAAATTACAGGACATCTTACTCAAAGACATTTGCACACCAGTGCTTCTTGGTGAAAACAGTCTAGATCTAGTGGAGCGGAGCAAAGTGTCCTCTTCCAGGCTCATTAAACATCTGCAGGGCCACTCTATTCCTGGCTCACCTAGAGCAACTGTCTGCTTTCAGGCTGTCAAGTCCTCTTCCCCTCTGTGCTATGTTCACAGGGATGGAAAATTTTTCAGTTCTGTCTCTTCTGCTCTTTCCCAGAGAACCTGTTGGCAATTATAGCCTTTACTTGACAAGGTCCCTTTGACATAGCATGGTTGATGGCAGTTTCCCCAGGAGGGTTCAGCTGGGTTAGGAACAAGGTGAAAGTTGTCTGCTTCCATCTCCCCAGGCTACCACTGTTGTTAAAACTTTTCCAGGACTTTTGGAGGTGGTTATTTTTTCTTGTGCCATCATGACAATTTTCTCTTCTCACTATGGGTGCTGTCTCATATAATTAAGCTCTGCAATCCCAAGTAAAGACAGAAGTAGTGATTACATTATCATCAACTGAATGCCACCACCTCTATCCCAAGGAAATTTAGAGAGGCTCCATATAGTGACTTTTCTTTTTGTTGGATTTTAACAAGAACTCAGGCTGTATATCTGTGATGCTTTTCAATGACAGGTTTGAACCACCATGTCTGTATCTCTAAACCAAGGGCTTTCAACCTTGGCATTATTAGCATTTTGTTTATTAGCATCTCCAATAACTCTTTATTGGAGATGAAGGGTGAGGGGCTATTCTGTGCACTGTAGGATGTTTAGCAGTGTCCTTGACATTATCCACTAGCTGTTAGGAACTCCAAAAATATCTCCAGCTTTTACCAAATGTGTTCTAGGGGCCCAAATTGCCTCCAGTTGATCACTGCTCAAATGAGAAATTATCGCTCTAGATTTTGTTCAGGTTAGTGACATATATTTCATTGTTTAGTTATTTCCTTTAAAAGTTTCATGGAGTATTAATGTCTAATAGAAACATTTTAATATTTATTTATTTATTTGAAAGGCAGAGTTACAGGCCAGGGTGGGACAGGCCTGGAGCCAGGATCCAGGAGCTACTTCCAGGTCTTCCACATAGGTTCAGGGACCCAAGCATTTGGACCATCTTCTGCTGCTTTCCTAGACAAATCAGCAGGGAGCTGGATTGGAAGTGGAGCAGCTAAGCTCAAACCAGTACCCATATGGGATGCCCATGTCTCAGGCAGCTGCTTAACCTGCTATGCCACAGCACTGGCTTCAAACATAAAGTTCTTAATCCAACTTATTTTTCTAGAGTTCTCAAAATGAGTTAAAACAACTAAAGGGGGGTGGAGATGAGAATGCTTTTATTCTTTATAATAAACAATACCAACTCATCCACAATGGGTGATTTAAAAATGCTAGAAACTTTCAAAGATACAAAGATAAACCAGAAACTTTCCTGCCTTGAGGTGCTTTCAAACTAGTATAAATTAAATTGAAAAAGAATATGAACTTATGCCATATTATTTGCTTTCTGTTGGCTTTCTTTGAAGAGTAAAATATTTTAGAAACTTTAAGCAATTCTTCTGCCATAAAGACTAGTTTATTTCAAAGATTCCCTCTAGAATGAGTATTCCATGGCCTACGAATTTCTACATTGATAAAAGTTGATGGGATCTTCCAGGCAGTCTCAACACAATTTCTCATTTACAGCTATGGACACTGAAACCCATTGTGGTAAAGCAGTTTGACCAAGGAGTACAGTGGCAGGATCAAGTAAGGTCCTCTGAGCTCTGATACAGTGGCTTTTTCTACTCAACATACTATCTGATTCATGAATCCAGGCAACAGCCATGAAAGCCAAAGGTTTCTGAAGAAAGGTGGGGTTCATACCAAAAGGGGTAATGAGAGGATACAACATGCCACAGAGTCTATGTCTGTTATTTTGCAATTTTGCTCAAGCTCACCCTCTCCCATTCTCATAAAGCAGCTTTATTTGTATTTGGGAGTCCACTGTAAATGTCATTCTGTGTTTAGCGTGGTGATTGGGACACAGCCAGTTTTCAAGAAATACTTGATAGGTAAACAACAGAGTTACCAGTGCAAATGCTAAAAGACAGAGGAAGACAAGCATGAGGAGGTTCTCCCAATTGCCAAGATAGACTCCACAGAGATCGGTTCTTGATTTCCCTCACTCGAACAACCAGCACAGGTTCAGTTCCTAGAAGCTTCTCTTGTTTTGTCAAAGACTTTAAGGATTCAGAAGAAACTTCCAAAGGTGTCTCTGGATAATAAGGCAGCTTTGGAGTTCTTCGTTGGTCCAGGAGATCTTTAACCCAGAACTCTTGGGGATTCTGGAGCTACTTCTTAATATTTTCACTTTATCAATGACCTGGAATTAATCCAAGACACCAATGGATATTAAAGGCCTGTATCAGGGCTTCTCAAATTTCAGTGTACATAGGAATCACCTAAGGGCCTTGTGAAAATTCAGATTGTGATTTAATAGGTCTGGAATGGTGCCTGGGACTCTGCATTTCTACCCAGCATTTCCCAGGCAATGCTGATGTGGCTCTGGCCCTCATGGGTAGGGTGCTGAATCCATCCAGAACCAAGTCTGGTTGGCACTCATCATAAAGTACAACCAGGTAGATGGCTGCTGCTCTTTGCTCTTCTTCTCTTTCATGACCAGTGCTAAGAAGCACTGACAACTCATTCTCTTCTACCACAGAATTTATAGGAAGCCTATTATATACATCAAAAACATGCTACAGAGGCTGGTACTGTGACATAGCAGATAAAGCCACCACATGCAGTGCTGGCATCCCATATGGGCACTGGGTGGAGTCCCAGCTGCACAACTTCTGATCCAGCTCTCTGCTTTGGCCTGGGAAAGCAGTAGAAGATGGCCCAAGTTCTTGGACCCCTGCACCTGCATGGGACACCAGAAGGAAGCTCCTGGTTCCTGGCTTTGGATCAGTATAGTTCCAGCCATTGAGGCCATCTGCAGAGTGAACCAGCAAATGGAAGACCTCTCTCTCTCTCTCTCTCTCTCTCTCTCTCTCTCTCTCTCTCCCTCTGCCTCTGCCTCTGCCTCTACCTCTCTGTAACTCTGCCTTTCAAGTAAATAAATAAATATCTTTTTTTTTTTTTTTTTTTTTTTTGACAGGCAGAGTGGACAGTGAGAGAGAGAGACAGAGAGAAAGGTCTTCCTTTGCCGTTGGTTCACCCTCCAATGGCCGCCGCGGCCGGCGCGCTGCGGCCGGCGCACCGCGCTGATCCGATGGCAGGAGCCAGGAGCCAGGTGCTTTTCCTGGTCTCCCATGGGGTGCAGGGCCCAAGCACCTAGGCCATCCTCCACTGCACTCCCTGGCCACAGCAGAGGGCTGGCCTGGAAGAGGGGCAACCGGGACAGAATCCGGCGCCCCGGCCGGGACTAGAACCCGGTGTGCCGGCGCCGCTAGGCGGAGGATTAGCCTAGTGAGCCGCGGCGCCGGCCTAATAAATAAATATCTTTAAAAAGATGCTACCATCAGAAGATGCAAAGATAAATCAGAAACTATTCCTGAACATGAGGTACTTTCACACTAATAAAATTCAAATAAATGTGTAAATAGCAAGAATATAAAGTAGAAGGTAAGTTTGAATTATAAGCAAAAATCTAAGGTTTCTAGTCAGGGAGGCAGGAGATCACAGGTTTGGGTTCAGACAGAACCAGGTGCCCTCAGTGTGACCTGGGACCAGATACAAGACCTCTCCAGGCCTCAACCTCCTCATCCATGCAATAATAGTCCCTGCCTCATAGGGCAAACATTAAATGAGCTAACACAGAATCACTTAGTGCCTAGCATGTAAACACTTTGTAAATACTATTCATACTGTTATTACCATTATTGTTAGTTTGTAGAAGGGCCATTTGGAACTATTTTAAGAAAAAATACACACTATTGGGGCCAGCACCATGGTGCAGTAAATTAATCCTCTGCCTGCAGCACTGGCATCCCCTATGGGTGCCAGTTCAAGACCCGGCTGCTCCTCTTCCAATCCAGCTCTCTGCTGTGGCCTGGGAAAGCAGTAGAAGAAGGCCCAATTCCTTGGGCCACTGCACTCACGTGGGAGACCTGGAAGAAGCTCCTGGCTCCTGGCTTTTGATCGGCACAGCTCCAGCCTTTGCAGCCATCTAGGGAATGAACCAAGAGAAGGAAGATCTTTATCTCTGTCTCTCCCTCTCACTGTCTGTAACTCTACCTCTAAAATTAATAAATAAAATCTTTTAACAAATTTTAAAAATACACACTACTTAGTCATAAGGAATTAATGAGGAGGAATAAGCAGCACAAACAAAGGGTCAAGATTTGCATGTGTTCAGAGAATCAACTCATTTTAGTAGGAGACTAGTGAGATGCCTGGAAGGAGAGAGCCCCAATGTCAAAACTCAAGGAATTTTGGAATTCCACGTCATGGTGGAAATGAAACACACTGTAGTTTGTGAGCAGGCATGTGGTCAAAGTAACCTCTCTTCAGATGAACTGGCATGCTTCCCTTCAGCCCCTAGTCAATTAATCCATACATTTAGTCCTCTTTTTGCTTTGGTGGCAAGGAAGCTCATTGTCCCAGGCATTCCCCTTGCACCATGGCTCTGCTTGTCAAAATGTTGCATAGTTCATAAGGCTGTGCTGATTTTCTTTGGTCATCTTGAAATGTGTCCCTAGTAGAGTAATCCCAGGCCAGGGTGATTTCTTCCCTCCTGAAATCCTTCACTTGTATGTTCTACAACAGAATTGTCTCATTTTCTTGGAATATTAATAGATGTTTCACAAACCTGATATCCATGTCCTAATATATAAACAGAGAAGTCGGAATTAACAAAAAGTATACAAGTTTTATTGTGGCAGAAACTCTCTGAGCCTTTAATACATTAATATGCTTGGAGAATCTCTAAGGAAATAGAATAGTATAGAACAGTGTTTTCCCTATTTAACTGATCGCAGGACACTTGCCACAGAGCACCTGATGGGACTACTATTTCTCAAAAATTTTCTGCAATGTTCATGCCATAATTAGCATATGCTGACTCAACTCTTATCTTTGCATTTGGTTTCATCTTCCCTATTACTAGAATATAGGAGATCCCCGAGCAACGATAAAATCTTAGCCATGCTTAAAGGAGATATTCTATACCTTTTTTTTTTTTTTAACAGGCATAGTGGACAGTAAGAGAGAGAGACAGAGAGAAAGGTCTTCCTTTGCCGTTGGTTCACCCTCCAATGGCCGCCACGGCCACCGCGCTGATCTGAAGGCAGGAGCCAGGTGCTTCTCCTGGTCTCCCATGGGGTGCAGGGCCCAAACTCTTGGGCCGTCCTCCACTGCCTTCCCGGGCCATAGCAGAGAGCTGACCTGGAAGAGGGCCAACCGGGACAGAATCCGGCGCCCCGACCAGGACTAAAACCGGGTTCTATACCTTTTTTGATACCTACAGATAAAAGCATAATCCACATGTACTTTAAATGACCCTTAATGTAGGATCATCAAAGATGATTATACAGACTGAGAAGGGCAGAATTTTAGGGAGTAACTGTTGCCTCTTCCTCAATGTGAGTACTGTTTCCCCAAAGTGCCCCACAAGGCAAGTACATCCAAGGCTCCATCTCCCAGCTCCTGGTTCCAGGAATGCTGTCTTTGTGTTTTCTTTACATACAGAACACAGCAAATATCCACATATGAGAATGCATGGATTTTAATTTTTTTTGACCAAAACAAATAGCTTTTGATCCCATAATTCAGTAACAAAGTCTCTTTGTACTTAAACATTCCACTCACACAAAATCACTAATACCATACAGTATACTGATAATTTTAAGGATGAATTGCCAAGGAATTTTACATCATACATCTTCAGTGAACATTTAAATAATTACCCACTAGACATTATCATCCGGAAGTCATTCTTCAGTTTTTCCATGAGCGTGTACACTTCCTAACACACTGAATTTCCTCCTTTTTCTATTCTGATTTCTTTGAACCACTGTAACAATGCTTAGGAAAAGGAACTAAACATCCTGAATCCACAATAGAAAGTCTTTAAAACGTCAGGGAGGACCGGCTGGCATCTCAAAAGTTTTTCAGGAATAAAACAGGAATGCTGGCAAAATCTGCCCAGAAAACTATTCATGTTGACAAATTATAAATATCTGTATTTATCAGTTGGTTCAAATTACACAACAGGATGATGCCCACATCATGGACAAATAATTCCAGTGCTGAATTCATGATGTGTGTGCCCTACCTGTCTGAAATCCTCAGCAGCTCATAAAATGTTAACAGCAGCACGCATGTGGCCTGCACATTTCCAGCAAGAAAATTGGAGCTTTGGCTGGCAGAACCCTTTGAGGAGCAAAAGGAAGTGTTGCCTTCCCCTGGAAAAATATGGGCAGAGGAGTTTTTTCCCAGAAACTTTTATTTAAGGTATATAAACTTCATGCATTTCATAAATGTATGAACTTTAGGAACACAGTGATCCTTCCCACTGTACCCACCCTTCCACCTGCACATCCACCCTTCTTTCTCCTTCTTCTCCTATTCCCATTCTTATTTTTTACTAAAATCTATTTTCAATTAACTTTGTACACATAAGATTAAATTTATACTAAGTAAAGAGTTCAAATACTATGAAAAGAAAAACTGTTCCTCAACAGTCAAAACAAGGGCTATTCAAAGTCATCACATCTCAAATTGTCAATTTCACTTCTATAGATTACCTTTTATGTGCTCTATTAGTTACCGCAGATCAGAGAGAATATATGGTATTTGTCTTTTTGGGACTGGCTTATTTCACTAAGTATGATGTTTTCCAGTTTCATCCATTGTGTTGCAAATGACAGGATTTCATTTTTTTTTTACCACTGTGTAGTATGCCATGGTGTACAAGTCTCATAATTTCTTTATCCAGTCTTCAGGTGATGGACATTTGGGTTGATTCCATGTCTTAGCTGCAGTGAATTGAGCTGCAACAAACATGGGGGTAGCAGATACCTCTTTTATATACTGATTGCATTTCCCCTGGGCAAATTCCCAGAAGTGGGATGGCTAGGTCGTATGGTAGGTCTATATTCAGATTTCCGAGATGTCTCCATACTGTCTTCCACAGTGACTACACCAGTTTACATTCATATCAACAGTGGATTAAAGTACCTTTTCCCCCGCATCCTTGTTAACATTTGTTGTTTGTTGAGTTCTATGTGAAAACCATTCTAACAAGGGTGCAGTGAAACTTCACTGTGGTTTTGATTTGCATTACCCTGATGGGAAAAGTTGTAATGGGTTGGGTGCAAGTTGTACCTGAGGTAAGCTGGGAAGCAAGGATCAATATGGGGCAGGATCAGCTCATTTCCCCGCTGATGGGTCCAGAAAACAGCCCTGTACCTCTTGGGTCTTATGCAGCTGCTACTAGTATTGAAAGCTAATGCCATGCTGAGGGGCTGAGCCTCCACTGAGGTGAGTCCCTGTCTTTTACTGAAGGAGATACAGAAACTTCGCAGGAGTGGGACCATCCTACAGCCCTGAACCACTAAGAGGCCCAGCAAGGTCTTTGGATCAGTTTATGGAGCAGTCAAACCCTGGAGCCTTGCACAGAGTGGTAGGGTGCATGGTGGTTTGCACCCTGCTATATTATATTTGACACTTATTCCTCCAACAAAGCTACATTAGTTCAAAATAGAAAGGCTGGCAAAACCTACCACTGTTGTGCTGTTTGAATCCAAGCTGGTGTTTAGTGAAAATCTGAGGAAATATTGCATTAGACTGTTAAGTTACCCACAGTCCCATTTTTAGCTCAAGGAAGCCAAGCCACTTTTGCTTCTCTTCACTGTGTTCAGTTAACAAAGGACCTTGTGTGGCTGGCAGCAGTATCATTGCAAGCTTGGCTCAAGAAGGAAGCAGTCACAGATGGGAGGAACATGAATGGCAGAGCTCCCCCACACCTCCCTGGTGAGCCCACAGAGCTGTAATTTGGGTTCGGACTCAGTGAAACCTAAGAGCTTTAGCAGTTCCACTCGTCCAGGAGAGCAGGGCTCTTCCTGTTCAATTCAGTTTTCTGGCCCCTCTAGAATACCGTCATTCCTTCCATGGGTGTTGGCTGTGTCCTCCAGATGTACTTTTTACTGCCCTGGGTTCTGCAGCTCCTTGGGTGTCCAAAGGGCTTATGTTTAGCCAGCATTACATATAAGGCAGCCCAAGGGAAAATGTTGCTCATTATAAGAGCAGAAAATAATGTTTTTCTCTGATAATACTTACATAAGTAACGCTAGCCAGGAATGGAACATCCAGAAGGTAAGAAAGAGTAATTTTTTGTTGAAGATTTCCACTGCCCTGAGATAAATCAATTCGACTTTTTTTTTCCTTTGTGAGGTTTGTAATTCAGAATGAAGTGGAACAGAAGCTACAAATACATGGAAACATACAGAAACATAGATAAACCACAGCACTGGCAGTACACCGGAAGAGGGAGCAGTTACCGTCCCAGCTGAGAAATCTAGAGCTTCCCACTCAAAGCGTAGTCTGCAGATCAGCAGCCTCATCACAAGCTTGTGCAGAATCTCAGGCCATCTCCAGACCTAATGAATCATGTTCTGATTTCAACAAGACCACCAGGCGACTGGCACATCAGAGTTTGGGAAGCTTTGCTGTTAAAGATGTAGAGGCTATAGTTGTGCTGGGTACAGAACAACCTTCCTTCTGCCTATGTGAGGCCTGAGGGTATAGTGTGTTCGCTGTATTTGCATGGCCCAACTTCAAGAAGTTAATCAGGGTTAGGCACTTGGCCTAGGGATTAAGGCACCAGTTAAGACGCCCATGTTCCACATTGGAGTACTTGGGTTTGAATCCCAGCTCCAACTTTTAACCACAGCTTCCTGCTAATGCGGACTCTGGCAAGCAGCAGTTATGGCTCAGGTGTGTTTCTGCCGCCCTGGCAGGAGACTTGGATTGATTTCCTGCCTCCTGGCTCCTGGCTTCTGGCTCCAGCCCTGGCCCAGTTCCAGGCATTTGGGGTGGGAACCATTGGATGGGAACTCTCTCTCTCTCTCAAATATTTTTTAAAAGTTAATACAGGATCTGAGAATCAAACAAGAACATGTCTTCTTACCCTTCTAGTTAACTATATTTCTAGTCCTTCTATCCAGGAACATGCTATATTTTTTCCATTCTTCTATATCAATAAAGTTTTATTATTATTTTCATATGGACCCTATAGATTTTTATACAAATGTGTCCTTATTTGTTTGCTTTACAAAGAAGATTTTACTGCTATTTTGAATTACCCTTTCTTTCTACACTATCTAGGGATTATAATTACAGTACAGATTTTGTTAGCTTGTAACTATGCTGAATTATTGGCCTTTTTCATAGGAAGAAAATGTAACAGTCAGGTCTTAGGAAAGATTACAAAGAAACAGAAAATTAGTATATGGTGTCCAAGTTGAAAACTCAAAAGTTTTCCTAAGGAAAGTCTCAGGGCTCAGGCAGATCAAGTTTTCTATCATAACTTTGCTAATCATTTTCAGATGTTGTGAGACCAAAGACAATGATGGTAGCTACTAGACCAGAGGTTTATAAATTTTGCTGCACATTAGAATCACCTTGGAGCTTGTAAAGCTCCCCGTGTCCTGCTCAGGTTGCAGCCTTACCAATCAGATCAGCATGCCTGCGGGTGGGAGTTAGGAAGCAGTAGTTTGTAAAGATTCCCAATGTGCTGCAACCATGGGAACCAAGGTACTAAATGGCACATTCCTTAATGCAGCAAATCATAGCATCCTGTTTAATGAGCCCTGATTTGCCAACATTGTATCTCTTTGTGTAAAGCACATGAGTATTTGATAACAAGTACTAATTATTCTTTCTCTGTATGTAAGAAAATTGGGAATTTGGGTTCCCCTTCCACAATAAGTGGATCAGAATCTGCAACTGAGTAAGATTCTTGGTTGAGTCTCTTGCACATTAAAATTTGAGACACACTTGTCTCTCTCCCTCTCCAGACTGCAGCTTCTGGAAGTCCTGGACTAGACCAGGCCCATCCTTGTTTCTCCGACCTAATAGTGCCTTGCACATTGAGGGAAGTTAAGAACTATTGAGTGTATTGCTGGCTCAGTATCAGAAGATAGCATGCTTTATTGTTTGCACCAAAGAGCATATAATTGCTTTCAGAGCTGCTAGTCCTCTAGTAGGTGACAGATCCCTCCGAGAATCTAATGAAAGTTAAGGACCATCTTTCCACCCTTAAAACTTCTGCAATACAGTATTTTGTGGCCCACAGGTGGACTCCTTATGTCCATGGCAGATGAAACTTAGGTTTTATCTAAACTTAGGTCATCACTGAAATATTAGGGTATATATATGACTTTCCTTCATCTTCCATAGAGATAGAAGTGAAGTGGAATTTTTTAAATGGACTGATGAAAGTTCAAGTAAGGGGCCAGTGCTGTGGCTTAACAGGTAAATCCACTGCCCACGGTGCTAACATCACATATGGGCACTGGTTCGAGTTCCAGCTGTTCCACTTCTGATCAAGTTCCCTGCTAATGACCTGGGAAAGCAGTAGAAGATGGCCCAAGTCCTTGGACCCCTGCACCCACATGGGAGACCCAGAAGAAGCTCCTGGCTCCTGGCTTTGGATTGGCACAACTCCAGCCATTGCAGCCATTTGAGGAGTGAGCTAGGGGATGGAAGACCTCTCTCTCTCTCTACCTCTGCCTCTCTGTAACTCTTTCAAATAAATGAAATAACTTTAAAAAAAGAAATTTCAATTAAAAGATTAAACTGAAAATAGATTTGCACGGACATGGCAAAGTTGTTTTATTTAGACCTTTATGCTCAAGTCGCAAGGAAGTGTTTTGACTAGCACTTGGTTTTCTTCTGTATTCATACTGTGAACATCTTTAGCAACTGTTTTTAAACTTTAAATATATCTATGATCTAGAATGACTATGACTTTTACATTTTTATTTTTTAAAAGATTTAGTTATTTGAACTACAGTGTTAAAGAGAGGCAGAGGCAGAGAGAGAGAGAGAGAGAGAGAGAGAGAGGTAGAGAGGGAGAGAGGTCTTCCAGCTGCTGGTCCACTCCTCAAATGGCCACAACAGCCAGAGCTATGCCTATCTGAGGCCAGAAGCCAGGAGCTTCTTCTGGGTCTCCCACATGGGTGCAGGGGCCCAAGCACTTCAGCCATCTTCCACTGCTTTCCCAGGCCATAGCAGAGAGTTGGATTGGAAGCGGAGCAGCCAGGACTCGAACAGGCACCCATATGTGTTGCTGGTAATGAAGGTGATGGCTTTACTGCTATGCCATAGCACCAGCCTCTAGACTTCAATAGAACATGAGAATCATGCACATGATACCACAAATATCCAGGCCTGGTCTAAAATAGATTGAGCAGTCTGTCTAGAAAAAAGAAATCAAAAAGGTCGCTTGCAAGGACTCTGCACTCAGGCAATCAGCTCTGTTAATGAGAAAAAGATGACAAAGGAGGAAAGAGCATGCTGTCAAGTATTACTGTTATAGATGAGCCCAGGAATGGGATTGGAAAGGGTCTAGAAATTGGGTTTGGCCCAGAAATCCAATTTAGTTAACACTGACATTTTCTACAGATGTGCTGGCTTTGCCTGTTTGAGTCACCTAAGTATTGGGGGAATAATAACCTTGATTTATTTATGTGCTGTTTTACTGCAAAGAAGATATAGATTCTATAAATATGTGTGCCAAAGAGGAAAATAAAGAAATAAGAAAATCAGCTAAGTGAAAAGTAAATGGGAAAATGATGAGATGGAACAGAAGTTTAAAACTCTATGCTATAGGTTCTGTATATGTGAGATTCAATAACTGTTAAGACATGATGGCTACTACTTGTTAGTAGTATTGAATTTTATGAAGGCAAAACAATGAATATATTTGCAATTTCCAAAAACAAAAATAAGTCTCTAATTCATGTGAGACTAGAATGGAAATGCCTCCTGCATTGTTGAAAAGAAGACCTCATAAAAAATACAAAAAAAAATCTTCAATTTCTGTATAGCCAAGAGTTAGGCACATTACAGCATCAAGTCATTCAGCATAAATCTCAAAGAGGCCAGGAGGAAACATGTTCATTTTATTCACTGCAAATGGTTATCTGAACTGTCATGACCTGGTCTCTCTCTATCCTGACTCTGATAGGGACAGATTCTGTGTGCAACTTGCAATAAAATCTTGTATCGCCAAAAGTCAGCAAAAATAAAGTAAAAGTTAGTATTGGAATAACTGTCAGCTCTCTGCTTATTCTTTGGGTAGGGCTTCAGCCCAAAAATCCCAGACTGGCAGGGCTGGCATTGCATCTCAGCAGGTGAAGCTGCTGCCTGTGTTGCTGATATCCTACACGAGCACAGATTGGAGTCCGGCTGCTCCAGTTCCCTGCTGATGCACCTGGGAAAGCAGTGGAAGATGGCCTAAGTGTTTGGGCTCTGCTACCAGTGTGGGACACCCAAATGGAGTTCCAGGCTCCTGGCTTCAAGCCTGGTCCAGACCTGGCTACTGAGAGCATCTGGGGAGTGAACCAGTGATGGAAGGTTCTCTCTCTCTCTCTCTCTCTCTTGCTTTGCATTTCAAATAAATGAATCTTTTTTCAAAAGAAATAAAGAGACATAGCACTTCGTTGGGTATAGATATGTTCTCTATAAGGACTTTCACCACAAGGGTTTCAAGTAAAGAAAGGATGGAGAGTATATCTGCCTGGCTCGCTTAACCTTCACTGAGTTTCATCCTTCTGAGACTGGGTTCCCTCACATTACAGCACTGTGTCATGTGGTCCTTCAGAAGTTCCCAGGACACCAGCTCCAAGGCCTGAAATGTGGCTTTTCCCCTAACTGTGGAGTGGCGTGTGGATGTGTGGGTGAGACCCCTGTGAAGAGAGTGGAAGGAGACAATGGAGAGACTCCGAGAAGGCAGACCAGGCTTGTGCCTGATACTTCCACAATAACATATGTTCTCCCTAAACAATAATACTTTGAAGTCAATAAAGATGGGCAACCCCCAAGGAAAGCCAAAATCAAAATCAAAGTAACAAATATGTATGGAAGGCTCTTCCCATAGCCAAGTTCCCATGCTCAGTACCACAGGGGAAAGATAAGTGGAAGACATGATTCCGAAAGACAGGGAAGGTCTGGAGGGAAGATTCTAGATTGAGAGACATCTGGATTTAAACTTCAACTATTCTCCTTGTGAATTTTAAAATATTTAACTTTCTAAAGCCTTAGCTTTCTGGGGGTAATAATAGTGCTTGTCATACAGGCTTGTTACAAAATTAAATGAAATCACAATTTTAAAGTAGCCAATACATTGCTCAATGTTGAATGTGATCAACTCTCAGGGTTTAAATCCATGGATCATAAGGTAAAGGATGCATAAAGAAAAGGTATCAAGACAAAGGACACACAAAGAACCATGCAGCACAGGGAAGGGAAGAAGAGCTCCTGCCAAGGAAGCCCAGAGAAGGCGTCCAGGCTGTGGCAGAGAGAAAGGGCAGGGCCTCCCCTCTCCTGGTGCCCTCACACATGTTATATTAGGCAAATTTGGTCTCAGATACCCAGATTTCTTTGGGAACCCCTCTCTTCCCCATGCTGCCTCTGTCTTTTCTATCCTGTACTTAGGCTCGCCCACTCCCAGCCTGACATCCCTACCTTTGGAAACACAAAGGTTTGTTAGAAACCAAACCAATTATACTCATGCTAATCACTTTTGAGCACCTTTGCCCTGTGCCTCTGTCTCCTGAAGTGTTACCTTTCATCAGGACAAGGCTGTAATCAGAGTCACCCCACTTCCCCCATGGAATGTGCTCCTTCAGCTGGCTCCCTCCATCTCCCTGGCCTTTGAGGGCTCCCTTCTATACTCTTAGATCCAGGGATTCTCTGGAAACTGCAGGGGTTTCCACAAAAGCTTTCATGGAAGAGTGCTGACCAGCCGATGCCTGAGGTTATCTTGGAGGTAATAGGTGTTTACAAGTCATGGATTATTTGTTCAGAAAACACAAAAGAAGTAGGATTTCCAAATATTGTCTGCTCTAGTCACTATTCCTTTATTACCATTTTCCTCTATTTCTTCAATGTTCTATTAAATACAGAATCCACATGCCAGTTTTTTTGGTTAAGGAGAAACCAAGAGTATAGCCAAGGTTTTAATTCCCTGCTTGAAAAATCATATTATTCATGCCAGAAACATGTGAAAACAAACTCCTTGTTTAATCAGATAAGAAGGGAGAAGCTTATCAAGAATGATGACACACTTATTCAGTTTATCATTTCTTCTCTTATCCCACTGAGTATCTCTCTACAGTGAATCCAATAGGAAATAGCCCCTCTCTCCATGTGCTTTTCGCCTGTTTCTTCAAGAACTCTATAAGGAGGGAGTGAGAAGGCACTGTGCACAAATCTCGGAGGTGCTCTGGGTTTAATTTAGCAGAGCCTTCCAGAAATGCTACAGCTAGTTGCTAAGTAGTCTTCCCACCCTGATTTTTCATGGCGGTGGCAGATCTGGGGATGAGCAGAGGCAATGTGCTAAAGTGGAGGGACACTGCACTGCCCCTGGGGCAGGTGTTGGCCAAATCACATGCAAGCTCTGGGGTATGACCAAGTGGCTTCATTTGGTAGGGCCTCCTGGGTTTCCTCATGTTTAAAATGTCATGCAGTCAATGATAAATGAGCTCATTTAACTCAGAAAACGTTTGAATATTTGTGTGCCAGACACTGGGGGCATAGATTTGCCCTCAAGTAGTACAGAATATTTTAGGAGAGTCAAGTCTGTAAATCCATAACTGAAGTGTGATTACAGAAGTATTTTCAACAGTGGTTCTCAAGATTATCAGAACGCAGAGGAAGCTTTTCATATTACATAGTCACCCCCAGAAACAGAATGCAAGACTCTCAATAATTCACTTTTTTTTTTTTTTTTTTTTTTTTTTTTTTTTTTTTTTAACTTTTATTTAATGAATATACGTTTCCAAAGTACGAATAATGGATTACTATGGCTTCCCCCCCATACCGTCCCTCCCACCCACAACCCTCCCCCCTCCCACTCCCTCTCCCCTTCCATTCACATCAAGATTCATTTTCGATTATCTTAATATACAGAAGATCAGCTTAGTATACATTAAGTAAGGCTTTCAACAGTTTGCTCCCACACAGAAACATAAAGTGAAAAATAATAGATGATTTTTTTTAATGATGATGAAATCAGATCAGACCTATTGTCATGTTTAATCCCAGTGAGAGTCAAGTTGGGAGTTGATAGTTTCTTTTCTTTTCTTTTTTTTTTTTTTTTTTTTTTTTACAGAGGATCAGTTTAGTATGCATTAAGTAAAGATTTCAACAGTTTGCACCCCCATAGAAACACAAAGTGAAATATATTATTTGAGTACTCATTATAGCATTAAATCTCAATGCACAGCACATTAAGGACAGAGATCCTACATGAGGAGTAAGTGCACAGTGACTCCTGTTGTTGACTTTACCAATTGACACTCCTGTCTATGGCATCAGTAATCTCCCTATGCTCCAGTCATGAGTTTCCAAGGCTATGGAAGCCCCTTGAGTTCTCCGACTCTTATCTTGTTTAGACAAGGTCATAGTCAAAGTGGAGGTTCTCTCCTCCCTTCAGAGAAAGGTACCTCCTTCTTTGAAGACCTGTTCTTTCCACTGAGATCTCACTCACAGAGATCTTTTGCCAGAGTGTCTTGGCTTTCCATGCCTGAAATACTCTCATGGGCTTTTCAGCCAGATCCGAGTGCCTTTAGGGCTGATTCTGAGGCCAGAGTGCTATTTAGGGCATCTGCCATTCTATGAGTCTGCTGAGTATCTCACTTCCCATGTTGGATCACTCTCCCCTTTATTTATTCTATCGGTTGGTGTTAGCAGATACTAGACTTGCTTATGTGCTCCCTTTGACTCTTAGTCCTTTCATTATGATCAATTGCGAACTGAAATTGATCACTTGGACTAGTGAGATGGCATTCGTACATGCCACCTTGATGGGATTAAATTGGAATCCCCTGGTATGTTTCTAACTCTACCATTTGGGGCAAGTCAGCTTGAGCATGTCCCAAATTATATATCTCTTCCCTCTCTTATTCCCACTCTTATGTTTAACAGGGATCACATTTCAGTTAAATTTCAACACTTAAGAATATCTGTGTATTAATTACAGAATTAAATCAGTCATATTAAGTAGAACAGACAAAAAAACTACTAAGAGGGATAATGTATTAAGTTGTTCATTAACAGTCAGGGCTATGCTGATCAAGTCACCGTTTCCCATAGTGTCCCTTTCACTTCAACAAGTTTCCTTTTTGGTGTTCAGTCAGTTGTCACCGATCAGGGAGAACATATGGTATTTGTCCCTTTGGGACTGGCTTATTTCACTCAGCATGATGTGTTCCAGATTCCTCCATTTTGTTGCAAATGACTGGATTTCGTTGTTTCTTACTGCAGTATAGTATTCTAAAGAGTACATATCCCATAATTTCTTTATCCAGTCTACCGTTGATGGGCATTTAGGTTGGTTCCAGGTCTTAGCTATTGTGAATTGTGCTGCAATAAACATTAGGCTGCAGACCGCTTTTTTGTTTGCCAATTTAAATTCCTTTGGGTAAATTCCAAGGAGTGGGATGGCTGGGTCGAACGGTAGGGTTATCTTCAGGTTTCTGAGGAATCTCCAGACTGATTTCCATAGTTGCTTGACCAGTTTGCATTCCCACCAACAGTGGGTTAGTGTCCCTTTTTCCCCACATCCTCGCCAGCATCTGTTGTTGGTAGATTTCTGAATGTGAGCCATTCTAACCGGGGTGAGGTGGAACCTCATTGTGGTTTTGATTTGCATTTCTCTGATTGCTAATGACCTTGAACATTTTTTCATGTGCCTGTTGGCCATTTGGATTTCCTCTTTTGAAAAATGTCTATTGAGGTCCTTGGCCCATCTCTTAATTGGGTTGTTGGTTTTGTTTTTGTGGAGTTTCTTGATCTCTTTGTAGATTCTGGTTATTAACCCTTTATCTGTTGCATAGTTTGCAAATATTTTTTCCCATTCTGACGGTTGTCTCTTCACTCTCCTGACTGTTTCTTTTGCAGTACAGAAACTTCTCAATTTGATGCAATCCCAATAGTTAATTTTGGCTTTGACTGCCTGTGCCTCCCGGGTCTTTTCCAGAAACTCTTTGCCTGTGCCAATATCTTGAAGGGTTTCTCCAATGTTCTCTAGTAACTTGATGGTGTCAGGTCGTAGATTTAGGTCTTTAATCCATGTTGAGTGGATTTTTGTGTAAGGTGTAAGGTAGGGGTCTTGCTTCATGATTCTGCACGTGGAAATCCAATTTTCCCAGCACCATTTATTGAATAGACTGTCCTTGCTCCAGGAATTAGTTTTAGATCCTTGATCAAATATAAGTTGGCTGTAGATGTTTGGGTTGATTTCTGGTATTTCAATTCTGTTCCATTGGTCTATCCATCTGTTTCTGTACCAGTACCATGCTGTTTTGATTACAACTGCCCTGTAGTATGTCCTGAAATCTGGTATTGTGATGCCTCCGGCTTTGTTTTTGTTGTACAAGATTGCTTTAGCTATTCGAGGTCTCTTGTGCCTCCATATAAATTTCAGCACCAATTTTTCCAGATCTGAGAAGAAGGTCTTCGGTATCTTGATTGGTATTGCATTGAATCTATAAATTGCTTTTGGGAGAATGGACATTTTGATGATATTGATTCTTCCAATCCATGAGCATGGAAGATTTTTCCATTTCTTGGTATCCTCTTCTATTTCTTTCTTTAAGGTTTTGTAATTTTCATCGTAGAGATCTTTAACGTCCTTGGTTAAGTTTATTCCAAGGTATTTGATTGTTTTTGTAGCTATTGTGAATGGGATTGATCTTAAAATTTCTTCCTCAGCCATGGCATTGTCTGTGTATACAAAGGCTGTTGATTTTTGTGCATTGATTTTATACCCTGCTACTTTGCCAAACTCTTCTATGAGTTCCAATAGTCTCTTGGTAGAGTTCTTTGGGTCCCCTAAATAAAGAATCATGTCATCTGCAAAGAGGGATAGTTTGAGTTCTTCCTTCCCAATTTGTATCCCTTTAATTTCTTTTTCTTGCCTAATAGCTCTGGCTAGAACCTCCAGAACTATATTGAATAGCAGTGGTGAGAGTGGACATCCCTGTCTGGTCCCAGATCTCAGTGGAAATGCTTCCAACTTTTCCCCATTCAATAGGATGTTGGCTGTGGGTTTTTCATAGATTGCTTTGATTGTATTGAGGAATGTTCCTTCCAAACCCAGTTTGCTTAGAGTTTTCATCATGAACGGGTGTTGTATTTTATCAAATGCTTTCTCGGCATCTATTGAGAGAATCATATGGTTTTTCTTCTGCAGTCTGTTAATGTGGTGTATCACATTGATTGTCTTGCGCACATTAAACCATCCCTGCATACCAGGGATAAATCCCACTTGGTCTGGGTGGATGATCTTTCTGATGTGTTGTTGCATTCTATTGGCGAGAATTTTATTGAGGATTTTTGCATCTATGTTCATCAGGGATATTGGTCTGTAATTCTCTTTCAGTGCTGCATCTTTTCCCGGCTTAGGAATTAAGGTGATGCTGGCTTCATAGAAAGAATTTGGGAGGATTCCCTCTTCTTCAATTGTTCTGAATAGTTTGAGAAGAATTGGAGTTAGTTCTTCTTTAAATGTCTGGTAGAATTCAGCAGTGAATCCATCTGGTCCTGGGCTTTTCTTTGTTGGGAGGGCCTTTATTACTGTTTCAATTTCTGTCTCAGTTATGGGTCTGTTTAGGTTTTCGATGTCTTCCTGGTTCAATTTAGGTAGGTTGCATGTGTCCAGGAATCTATCCATTTCTGATAGGTTTCCCTGTTTGCTGGCATACAAGTCCTTGTAGTAATTTCTGATGATTCCTTTTATTTCTGTGGTGTCTGTTGTTACATTTCCTTTTTCATCTCTGATTTTATTGATTTGGGTCTTTTCTCTTCTTTTTTTAGTTAGTTGGGCCAATGGGGTGTCAATTTTGTTTATTTTTTCAAAAAACCAGCTCCTCGTTTGGCTGATTTTTTGTAATGTTTTTCTTGATTCAATCCTGTTGATTTCTTCTCTGATTTTAATTATTTCTCTTCTCCTACTAGATTTGGGTCTGGTTTGCTGTAGGTTTTCTAGATCCTTGAGGTGAATAGAAAGCTCATCTATTTGGTGCCTTTC
Source organism: Oryctolagus cuniculus (assembly GCF_964237555.1). Taxonomy (NCBI): domain Eukaryota; kingdom Metazoa; phylum Chordata; class Mammalia; order Lagomorpha; family Leporidae; genus Oryctolagus; species Oryctolagus cuniculus. The sequence goes on from NC_091436.1 coordinate 115,909,138, forward strand.
CAATTTCTTGATGTAGGCACCTATTGATATAAACTTTCCTCTTAACACTGCTTTTGCTGCGTCCCATAAGTTTTGGTATGTTGTGCTGTTATCCTCATTTACTTCCAGAAAGTTTTTGATTTCTCTTTTGATTTCTTCTATGACCCATTGTTCATTCAGGAGCATGTTGTTCAATCTCCATGTGTTTGCGTATGCTCTAGGGATTCCTGAGTTGTTCATTTCCAACTTCATTCCTTTATGGTCTGAGAAGCTGCATGGTATGATTCTAATTCTTTTGAATTTGCTGAGACTTGCTTTATGGCCTAGTATGTGGTCAATCCTAGAGAAGGTTCCATGTACTGCTGAGAAGAATGTATAATCTTTAGCTGTAGGATTGAAAGTTCTGTATATATCTGTTAGATCCATTTGGGCTATAGTGTCGTTTAAATCTACTGTATCCTTGTTGATCTTCTGTCCTATTGATCTGTCTATTTCTGAGAGTGGAGTATTGAAGTCCCCCAGTACTATTGTATTGGGGTCTAAGTCTCCCTTTAAGTCCGTTAACAAATCTTTTAGATAAACCGGTGCCCTGTAGTTAGGTGCATATACATTGATAATTGTTATATCTTCCTGTTGAATTGATCCCTTAATCATTATGTAGTGTCCCTCTTTGTCTCTCTTAATGGTTCTTGTGGTAAAGTTTATGGTGTCTGATATTAAGATGGCTACGCCTGCTCTTTTTTCATTTCTGTTGGCATGGTATATCTTTTTCCAGCCTTTCACTTTCAGTCTGTATGGATCTTTGTTGGAAAGATGTGTTTCTTGTAGGCAGCAAATAGATGGGTTTTGTTTTTTAACCCAATCAGCCAAACGGTGTCTTTTAACTGGACAGTTCAGGCCATTCACGTTCAATGTGACTAATGATAAGTGGTAACTTTGCCCTGCCATTTGCCAAAGATAAGTTCTAATATATGCTTTGAATTCCCTGTGATCTTTTGCTGTGAGCTTTCCTTCCTTGGTTTCCTTCCTTTACCTTCTTTCATATTGATGACCGTGTTTCTTTGTTTCTGTGTGTAACACATCTTTAAGCATCTTTTGCAGGGCTGGACGAGTGGCAACAAATTCTTTCAATTTCTGTTTGTTATGAAAAGTCTTTATTTCACCTTCATTCACAAATGATAGCTTTGCAGGATATAATATTCTGGGCTGGCAGTTGTTCTCTCTTAGTACCTGGGCTATATCTTGCCATTCCCTCCTAGCTTGTAGAGTTTCTGATGAGAAGTCAGCTGTGAGTCTGATTGGAGATCCTCTGAGAGTAATCTGACGTTTCTCTCTTGCACATTTTAGGATCTTTTCTTTATGTTTCACTGTGGAGAGTTTAATTACAACGTGCCGTGGTGAGGGTCTCTTTTGGTCGTGTTTATTAGGGGTTCTGTGAGCTTCCTGTACTAGGATTTCTCTGTTCTTCTCCAAACCTGGGAAATTTTCTGCTAATATCTCACTAAAAAGGCCTTCTAATCCTTTCTCCCTCTCCATGCCTTCAGGAACTCCTAGAACCCGAATGTTGGGTTTTTTAATAGTATCCTGAAGATTCCCGACAATATGTTTTAGATTCCTAATTTCCTCTTCCTTTCTTTGGTCTGACTGTATCCTTTCCTGTTCTCTGTCTTCTAAGTCCGATATTCTCTCTTCTGCTTCTCCCATTCTGTTTGTAAGGCTCTCTATTGTGTTTTTCATTTGATCTATTGAATTCTTCACTTCAGTCACTATCCCAGTTTCCTGTTGTACTAGTTGTTTCGTTTCATTTTGATTCCTCCTTAATATTTCATTTTCACGAGAGAGATTTTCTATCTTGTCCATTAAGGATTTCTGTAGTTCAAGAATTTGTTTTTGAGAACTTCTTAATGTTCTTATCAATTTTTTGAGATCTGCTTCTTGCATTTCTTCTATGTCATCATCCTCATAATCTTGAATTGGGGTGTCTTTTTCATTTGAGGGCTTCATGGTGACTTCCTTGTTTTTATTACCTTGGTTTTTGCGTTTGTTATTTGTCATATTGGAGATATTTGGTTTCTTCACTGTGGTGCTTTTTCTTGTTATACTATGACTCTAGATTAAGTGGACTATCTGTTTTTGATGGAGCCTTAGGGCTTGAGATGGGTGTGGCCTGAGAGCTCTGTTTGGTGTGCCAAAGGTGACACTCCCAGGTTAGGCGTGGTAAACCTCTCTCTCTCTCTCTCTCTCTCTCTTTATTTTTTTGATTCAACAGGGAAGTTATTCTGCACAGCTGAACAAAGTTGGAGGTAGTTAGCAGGCAAATGATATACCCACAGGAGCCAGAGATCAGAAGCTCTTTCCCAAGGATCACACAGGGAATCTGTTCGGCCCTTAGAGTGCGCTCAAATTCTCCTTCAGTCTCCCACTGGGTTGCCAAAGTTACGGAATTGTAGCGTCTCTGGAGAGTGCTCACGTGAATTCCGTGAGTTCTCTCCCCCACCGTCTCTTTTTTCACAGTCTCAGTTCAGTAGCACCATAAATTTACTAAGTCCTAATCTCCTGTTAATTCGCCCCACCCAGAGTCAGGTTTTTCTGCTAGGCTCAGGGCCGGTGCAGACCTGAGGTCGCTCTGCTTATGACGTATGTCCAAGATGGCGCCTGCTCTTTGTCTTGCTCGCCCTTGAGAGGTGAGCGGAGAGAGAGAAACCCGTGTCCATACCAGTCACCTTTTTTTTTTTTTTTCCCTCTCTCTCTCTTCCAGTTAGCTTGGTGAGGTCCCCCCCGCCCCGGGGGTCGTTCCCTCTAGTCTCCTCTCTCCGCTTGCCTGCCGGTGTCTCGGGTTATTGAGGTTCGGCTCACCTCGCGTTCCAGCGCTGGTGTGTTGAGTCTGCCGCTGATGTCCCGAACTGTGTGCTCCCACGCTCTCCACGCAGGTCTGCTCCCCTTCCAGCGCCGATGTGTAATAATTCACTTTTTAAAAACTGCTACTGCACGTGTTCAGCCATGGAAGGGCCAAGTACTTAGAAGGCAAGTGGTTTAATTCAACCTGCTGTCTTTTTCAGGAAGAGAAACTCCCAAGTAACCCCTTCTAATCAGGCCTCCAGAACTTCTGCTCCATGTAATATTCCTGGGTCAAATAAGTCACAGAATGAATTTTGACTTCTACTCCTTTGCCAATGACTTTGAAAGCTGCACCTTACTCTGCTGAGCTCCAAAACAGCTGTCAGCTAGTGGACAATTATCTTCTGGATGTCCCATGAGTTTCTCACTTGGGATAAAAGTCACACTTTCCTCAGAGCTCTCCTCCTTTCTGGGGGTGAACTGTTCCTCCTGTTCCTCATTGAAGTGGCAAACAATCTGCCCAAGCAAATTCTGTTGGAGTAATCTTAGACTCCTTTCCTCCTCTGCAAATCATTTGAGTGCTATCTCTGAAATACATAATGGTGTCCCTAACTCTCTCTTTCCAGCGCCCTGATCCTATTAAGACCTGTAATTGCTTTTTCCAGGACTATTACAATGATCTCCTTGTCTACTTTGAAATGTCATTCTTTCTAACCTATTAAGTTTCTTTCTCTCAGGTAAACTTGATGATGTCATCCTCAGCTAAAATTCTTTGAAGGGTTTCCTCTCCATTCTGTTTCTCCCAGTGTTTAGAACTATGTCTTGGTCACTGTGCTGCTTGATCAGTTCTGGGGTAGAGTGAAGGACTGGTATATACTAGGGAAGCGGGACACATAAACAGAGAATTGTCGAAGAGATCATTCTGCAATGTAGCAATTTACAGGCTGCTTTTGGAAAATGTGGGGAGGATCCAGTTGCATAAAGGTGTTTCAGTGACCAGTTATCAAATACCTATAATGTAGCAGACACCAAGCCAGTTACTTAGACTGCAGTGATTAAAATGCACAAGTTCTGTGCTTGAGCTGAGAAAAATTATAACATAATGAGTTTGGAGCCATTACATATGTATAAAGAATTGCTGGAGCATGGAGCCACAGAAGCTTAAATTTTAACTTGAAAATTGAATAGGAACTTGATAAGCCTGGTGAACTACACAAGGAAATAAAGGATCCCAGAAGTTACAGAAAAGGGAAGTGAAATGCTTGGAAAAATGGAAAGCAGCTGACTGCCACAGGAGCCGAGGGTGTTCAAGAGAGGATGATTAAGGGAACAGGAAAGCAAAGGGTTAGGTTGAAACACTCCTTCTCATTCATTCATTCACATACTCACATGTTCATCAACAAACAGTGATCAGATATCCTTTGCAGGGTCTCCTATTAGTCCCAGGGAACTATGCCTGGGTCATGGCCCAAGTCAAGACCCTGAAAATTGCCTATGACTAAATAAAGATCCTAAGTAAAGTTACCAGGGGTCTAGCACTTTCCTCTCCCTCACCTCCACTCCCAGTCCTCACAGTGTGCCTTCAAATGCTTTGATCTTTCTGCATCGTATTCCAGCCAGAGATTAGAGCTGTCATCCTTTAAATGAATTAAAATGAGGGGAGGGAAGACACATTTAAAGACAATGAAAGAACTTCAACAGTTGCACAATCGCCCTCTTTGCTACTATAAATATTTAGGGCAGGAAGACACAGGTTTTAAAACTCCCTGCCATGTTCAATGTTTAGTTTTTACATTTTAAGCCATCAATGTTCCATCATTACTCCTAGGCTGACAGTCTCTTCTTTTGTGTATGTGAGCTTCTTCCCATTAAATAAGCTTCTCTTTTGGAAGAAATCTTATGGTAACAACTATAATTACAACCCAAGGCTGAGATGGAAAATGCACTGATGTGACAGCTTTTGTGATAGGAAGGGTGGAGAAAGAACGAAAGCTTATAATTTTCTTTAAGGTGTCTTGAAGCAGCCCTGCCCATGTGATGTAAATGTGCAGTGACCTGGAGTTTCAGGAGAGAGTAAACCAGAAAGACATGTCAGGTTACTGCTGCATGGACCACCAGTTAACAAGCAAGACAGACTTGATGTGATGCTGAATTCCCTATGACTTCTTTAAAAGGAATAGTCTTGGGGCCAGTGCTGTGGCTTAGTGGGTAAGGCCACCGCCTGCAATGCTGGCATCCCATATGGGTGCCAGTTCTAGTCCCAGCTGCTCCACTTCCTATCCAGCTCACTGCTGTGGCCTGGGAAGGCAGTGGAGGATGGCACAGGCTGTGGGGCCCCTGCACCATCATTGGAGACCCGGAGGAAGCTCCTGGCTCCTGGCTTCCAATCAGCGCAGCTCTGGCCATTGTGGCCAATTGGGGAGTGAACCAGTGGATGGAAGATGTCTCTTTCTCTGCTTCTCCTTCTCTCTCTGTGTAACTCTGACTTTCAAGTAGAATAAATAAATCTTAAAAAAAAAAAAAAGAATAGTCTTATACAATTCTTCCCAACATTTGGAACAAAACGGCCTATTTTCAACATCAAAATCTTATTTCTCACTTGAGACGAGTTTTTCATGTCTCTCATTTAAGGAAATACACAGTGATGATAAACAACTCTGTTTGTTATTACTTTGAAATAAATTAGTTTGTTTCATTCATTGCAATAGTATTTATAGACACCTGAAAAAAAAAAGATATGTGGATTTGAAAAATATGATTTATTCGACCAACCCAACAAACCTTGGCCCATGTGTATTTGATAACATTTGCAGCAACTCAAAAATTGGTGATTTGCCACTCCCCCTCAGTCCCCACCTCAAGGCTGGGAATAATGTGTTCCTTGTATTCCCTTATTTGTTCATTTGTTCAATTATTTCTTTTCATTTAAAAAAATGTGTTTAGGCACATGCACAGTGGGACATGTGTAAGCCATATTGGGGAGCCTGGGACAGGGTCCTGCCTCTGCTTCTGATCCAGCTTTCTGCTAGTACATATCATAGGAAGCAGCACATAAAGACTTAAGTGGGACCTTGCCACCCTCATGAGAGACCCAGCCAGTGTTCCTGGTTCCTGATTTTGGCCTGGTTCAGCTCTGGTTGTTGTGAATATTTGGGAAATGAACCAGTGGATGGAAAATCAATCTCTCTCTCTTTCAAATAAATAAAAATACATTTTTTAAAAATTTTATTTATTTATTTGAAAGTTGGAGTTACACACAGAGAGAGAAGGAGAGGCAGAGAGAGAGAGAGATCTTCCATCCACTGGTTCATTCCCCAATTGGCCGCAGTGGTCGGATCTGTGCTGATCCGAAGCCAGGAGCCAGGAAACTATATGCATGAGTCATTAATACAAAGACAAATAACACCTGGTAGCTATCCTCCAGGCACTTAAATCTAGTCAGGGAGACATTGGAGCAGTGCAACGGCACAAAGGAGGATGTGGTTAGTTTCCCTGGGAGAGGATGTCTCAAAAAGCTTTTTTCAGCCAGATCCGCGTGCCTTAAGGGCTGATTCTGAGGCCAGAGTGCCGTTAGGACATCTGCCATTCTATGGGTCTGCTGTGTATCTCGCTTCCCATGTTGGATCGTTCTCCCCCCCCCCCCTTTTTTTTTTGGTTCCAGTACGACTTTTATTTGAGCTGCCCCTGGGGTGTGTGTCCCCGTCACAGGCCAAACCAGCCGGGAACCCCGCCACGCCAGGGGTCAGCACTCAGCCGCTGCCACTCAGCCTGCAGGAGGTGGTCCCGGGCGTCCTCGGGGCCATCCTGGGAGCCCTGCTCCTTCGCGGGGAACAGGTCGGGAAAGGTGAAGTGCTGTCCGTGGGCCAGCTGCACATAGGCCACCTTGTAGTCCGGCTTCTTCAGCCGCACGTTCCTGTGGTCTCTCTTCCTGTTGGAGCCGTGCTGCACCCGCGTCCGCACAGCGGCCACCGGCACCTTGTAGATGCTCTGCAGGTAGTTCCTGAGGTCCACCCTGGTCATCTCCATGGGGATCCGGAACTGCACGGTGTCCTCGGGCTGGGCCGTGCCAGGCCGCACCAGCTGGATGAAGAAGTTGGTTCAGAAGAGGCAAAGCTGGGGGCCCCCCAGCTGGTACAGGGGGTACAGCACATTCTGTGCCATGGATCCGCACCGCTTCTCTCCCTTTTTTATTCTATCAGCTAGTATTTGCAGACACTAGTCTTGTTTATGTGCTCCTTTTGGCTCTTAGTCCTATCATTATGATCAATTGTGAATAGAAATTGATCACTGGGACTAGTGAGATGGTATTGGTACATGCCACCTTGATGGGATTGAATTGGAATCCCCTGGTATGTTTCTAACTCTGCCATTTGAGGTAAGTCAGCTTGAGCATGTCCCGAGGCATGGAAAGCCAAAACACTCTGGCAAAAAAAAAAAAAAAACAACAACAACAACAACAAAAAAAAAAAAAACAAAAAAAAAACACCCTAAATGAAAGATTTCCACGAGTGAGTTCCCAGTGGAAAGAATGGGGCCATCAAAGAAGGAGGTACCTTTCTCTGAAGGGAGGAGAGAACTTCCACTTTGACCATGACCTTGTCTAAATAAGATCAGAGTCGGTGAACTCAAAAGGCTTCCATAGCCTTGGCAACTCATGACAAGAACCTTGGGTGATTACTGATGCCATAAACAAGAGTGTCAATTTGTTAAGTCAACAACAGGAGTCACTGTGCACTTACTCCTCATGTAGGATCTCTGTCCTTAATGTGCTGTACATTGTGATTTAATGCTATAACTAGTACTCAAACAGTATTTTTCACTTTGTGTTTCTATGTGTGTGCAAACTGTTGAAATCTTTACTTAATATATGCTAAACTGATCTTCTGTATATAAAGAGAATTGAAAATGAATCTTGATGTGAATGGAAGGGGGGAGGGAGAGGGAAAGGGGAGGGTTGTGGGTGGGAGGGAAGTTATGGGCAGGGGAAGCCATTGTAATCCATAAGCTGTACTTTGGAAATTTATATTCATTAAATAAAAGTTAAAAAAAGCTTTTTTCCCCAGAGGTTTATCCGTTATCTCTTGCTGCAATAATGCTATTCACTCACTCACTCAAAGACTTAGTAACTTAAAACAATAATCCTCAGGCTCATGGTCTTCAAGCCAACAACCAATCCACTGGGCTGTGCTTGATACTAGGCTTTAGACTCTAGGATTTAAGCTGCAGAATGGAGTAAGATCTTTTCCACATGGCTCTCAAGCAACCTCCCCTGGAACTAGTATGTGCTAAAGTGGGTCTTTAATGTCCAAAAGAGCCCCACTATGCAAAAAACAGCTTCAGTCTGCTCTTGCTGTGGTTACTAAAGCTGCATTGGTCGAAGCCAATAATAGCCATGCCCAAAGTCAAGCGATGGGAACTCCACTTATCATTAGGCCATGTGCGTGTATGGATGGTACTTGAAGGAAGTAAAGAATTAGGACCCAAAATTCAATTTACCACAGGACAGTGTTCTCAATCTGTATCCTGAGGGATAATTGGAAGTTTATCAGGTAGATCTAAAATTCCGAAATATAAAATCAGGAGGAAGAAAGAAACATCAGTGCACAGTATTTGGCCTACAGGAAATGTTCTGAAGGAATGGAGCTGGTCTATGAACACCATGTTCAGTGTCTGTCATGGAACATAGCAGGTCCATTAGTATATGAAGAGGAGCACAGCCTTATTAATACCAAAGCTTGATAGATCTAGAGAAAGGTTAGTGAAAGCCCACATGCTGCTGTATTGACAATTCATGGGCCACTGTTGTAATGACATGACACTTAAAAAAAAATCAAAACAGGATTTACACTCCATGGTTTCTTTTGCATTAATCAGTTCTTCATGCTGCCGTTTTCAAACTATTGAGGTTGTGGTTTACATTAGATTTCTATTGCCTGTATGAACAAATTCCCGCAAACAATGGCTAACAACACTCATTTGTTACTTTACAGCTCTGAGGGCCAAGAGCCTGAAATGGGTCTTATGGGCTAACATCAAGCTGTCAGCATGGCTGAATTCCCTTCAGAAACTAGGGGGGAAAACCTGTGTCCTTGCCTATTTCACCTGCATTCCTTGGCTCAGGGTCCCTTCCTCCGACTTCAAAACTTCTGAACTATGATTCCCTCTTCCACATCTAAAGGACCCCATTGGGCCGCCCCACACAACCCAGGATGATCTCCTTATTTTAAGAACAACTGGTTAGCTATCTTAATTCCTCCTCCACAAGCCATACAACATGTTCGCAAATTCTGGGGAGTGGGAAGTGGACATCTTTGAAAGGCTGTTGTTCAGCCTGCCACATGGTATTGATGCCTCATATTTGTATGGTCCTTTGAGTCACACTGAGCACCTACTTTGTTGTAATGCCCTCCCTTTTCTAAGCATAGAATCATTTTACAGGAGAATAAGTGGAAACATATGAAATGGCAGTAGGGTACAGTGTTAACAGTTAAATTGCTGTTTATTCAATTATCTCCGAGTACTCTGAATGTATCTAGGTTGGTCCATATCGTACTCTATTGCAATTGTTTGTACCTGTCTGTCTTACCACCTCAAGGTGAACATGGAGTCATCTTGGGTTCTGTGCCCTAGCAGTTAAGGTGGGGATGGAATGAAAGACAATCACATTTATAGCCCCCCTATTATGTTCCTCATGTGCCAAGAATGCCATATGTAATTTATAATTTATTCTCCTCCTTACTTACAGAGCCTAAGGTCACAGAGTTCACAGCACAGAGCAAGACTGGAATCCAGACCAAGGCCTGCATGACTTCAAAGCCGTTACTTATCTCCTTGGCCTTCAGGAGCCAGAAGATCCCTCAGCTGGCTTTCAAAGAAGTGGTGAGGAGCGGGTGTCATGGCACAGTGAGTGAAGCCACCGCTTACAATGCATCCCATATGAGCACCAATTTGAGTCCCAGTTGCTCAATTTTTGATCCAGCTCCCTGTTAAGGAAGACAGCCCAAATGCTTGGGCCCCTGCCACCCTTGTGGGAGACCTGGATGAAGTTCTAGTTTTCTGGCTTCAGCCTGGCCCAACATCAGCTATTGTGGCCATCTGGGGACAGAACCAGCCATTGGATGATCTCTCTCTCTCTCTCTCTCTCCCCCTCTCTCTGTCATTCTACCTTTCAGCAAATTAAATAAATCTTAATAATAAATAGAAAATAAAAGAAGTAAAGAAGGAGCCATGTGGGCTCCTTGTAGTAAATGTCTGAAAACAAGACTTGTAGAAACAAAGAGCAGCAATCTAATACCATTGGTTTTTATTTGTTAATTTGTTTGTAGGTGATTTTTTTTTTTTGACAGGCAGAGCTAGACAGTGAGAGAGAGAGAGACAAAGAGAGAAAGGTCTTCCTTTTCTGTTGATTCACCCCCCCAAATGGCTGCTATGGCCGGCACACTGCGGCGGGTGCTGCGCCAATCTAAAGCCAGGAGCCAGGTGCTTCCTCCTGGTCTCCCACACGGGTGCAGGGCCCAAGCACTTGGGCCATCCTCCACTGCCTTCCTGGGCCACAGCAGACAGCTGGACTGGAAGAGGAGCAACCGGAACAAAATCTGGTGCCCCAACCAGGACTAGAACCCGGAGTGCCTGTGCCGCAGGTGGAAGATTAGTCAAGTGAGCCCTGGCACCAGCTGATTTGACCCTTTTTAATGGCGAAAAGTCCTAACCTATTCTTAGTTCCACAAATAGTGACTATGCACCTTGGTCGGCTCACCTCTCTCTGAGCTAGTTTCGTTTTTAATGAGGAAGCTACAGTAGGTGACTGGCTAGTTCCCCTGTGCAACTTGAGGCTTGTTGACCTGGCAAGCTGGGACTGGGATGGAGGTTTTCTGTGTTCCCAAGGAGGCAGCTTTTCCTACTGCTCTTACTAAGTCTGTGATGTAGTTCAGTTCTAAGACAGAACCTTGAAACCAGAAGTAAATGATTGCTTCTCATTCTACAACTATGTGTATTCTAACCAAATGAACTATGACACTTATTTGAGAGACTGAGATAGGGAGATACCAAGACAGGGAGAGCAGGCTCTTCTGCTGGTTTTCTCCCTAAATGCCAGCAATGGCCGGGACTGGGTCCAGGCCAAATCTGGGAGGCAAGGACACAATACAGCTCGCCCATGTGGGTGGCAGGAACCCACCTATTGAACTATCATCTCTGCTTTCTAGGATCTGATTTAGCAGGGAGGTGGAGTCAGGAGTTGGAACTGGGAATTGAACCCAGGTATTCGGATATGAGATGCAAGCATCTTAACCACTATGCTAAGTACCTGTTCTTAGAAACTTTAGCAGCAATTCAATGAATCTTTTTATATCTATTGGACTTAGCAATAAATAATATTCATTTGTATTTTGAATGTCTACTTAAACATTTTATTTAACCCATACTTACTGTATTTTTTAGAAAAGTTTTATTAAATAAATATAAATTTTGAAGAACAGGTCATCAAAGAAGGAGGTACCTTTCTCCAAAAGGAGGAGAGAACTTCCACTTTGACTATGACCTTGTCTAAATAAGGTCAGAGTCGGTGAACTCAAAAGGCTTCCATAGCCTTGGCAACTCATGACAAGAGCCTAGGGTGATTACTGACGCCATAAACAAGAGTGTCAATTTGTTAAGTCAACAACAGGAGTCACTGTGCACTTACTCCTCATATAGGATCTCTGTCCTTAATGTGCTGTACATTGTGATTTAATGCTATAACTAGTACTCAAACAGTATTTTTCACTTTGTGTTTCTATGTGTGTGCAAACTATTGAAATCTTTACTTAATATATGCTAAACTGATCTTCTGTATATAAAGAGAATTGAAAATGAATCTTGATGTGAATGGAAGGGGGGAGGGAGAGGGAAAGGGGAGGGTTGCAGGTGGGAGGAAAGTTATGGGCAGGGGAAGCCATTGTAATCCATAAGCTGTACTTTGGAAATTTATATTCATTAAATAAAAGTTAAAAAAATATATATAAATTTTGAAAGTACAACTTTTGAATTATATCAGTTTTTCCGCTCATAACCACCCTCCCACCCACAAACCATCCCATATCCTACTTCCTCTCCCATCCCATTCTTCATCACAATTCATTTTCAATTATCTTTATATACAGATCAATTTAGTATATGCTAAGTAAAGATTTCAATAGTTTGCACCCACACAGACACACAAAGTGTGAAGTACTGTTTGAAGACTAGTTTTACCTTTAATTCTCATAGTACAACACATTAAGGACAGAGATCCTACATGGGAAATATGTGCACAGTGACTCCTGTTGTTAAAAATTGACACTCTTATTTATGACATCAGTAATCACCTGAGGCTCTTGTCATGAGCAGCCAAGGCTATGGAAGCCTCTGAGTTCACCAACTCTGACCTTATTTAGACAAGGCCATAGTCAAAATGCAAGTTCTCTCCTCCCTTCAGAGAAAGGTACCTCTTTCTTTGATGGCCCATTCTTTCCACTGGGACCTCACTCTCAGAGATCTTTCATTTAGGTAATTTTTTAACCACAGTGTCTTGGCTTTCCATGCCTGAGAAACTCTCATGGGCTTTTTAGCTGGATCTGAATGCCTTAAGGGCTGATTCTGAGGCCAGAGTGCTGTTTAGGACATCTGCCATTCTATGAGTCTGCTGTGTATTCTGCTTCCCATATTAGATCCTTCTCTCCTTTTCAATTCTATTGATTATTATTAGCAGACACTGATCTTATATATGTGATCCCTTTGACACTTAACCCTATCTTTATAATCCATTATGAACTTAAACTGATCACTTTAACAAGCAAGATGGTGCAGTGACTCTTCCTTTTTACTGCCAGAGAATTAGGCAGGCTGCCTACAGCCTGTCCTGGCTGAGGAGGGGAAGTGCACCATCCGCCACTCAGCCTCCCTGAACCCAGGGGACAATCAGATGCAGTGGGGAGTCGAGTCGAAACAGGATCTCACTTTATTGTAAAAGGGAGGTGTTTATAAAGCTGTGGTACAGAGCAGATTCAGGCAAGGGGTGGGGTGATGTGACACAAAAGGGTTTTAGCCAATCCTATTATACCACCTCAGTGATCATTAGGCAAAAGCACCCTGAGGCTGGGTTGTTTGCCGTCAGGGATTTGAAACTTAAAGACAGGTCTTCAAACTTGAGGCAGGCTTAGGAAGTTCCTCTAGGCCTCTCCGGATTCAGCCTCCCCCACAAGATGGCATTGGTACCTGCCAACTTAATGGGCTTTGGAGTCCTATGGCATGTTTCTAGCTTTACCATTAAGGGTAAGTCCAAGTGAGTGTGTGCTGAACTGTACATCTCCTCCCTCTCTTATTCCTATTCTTATTTTTAACAGGGATCAATTTTCAGTTGAATTTAAACGCCTAAGGATAATTGTGTGTTAATTAAAGAGTTCAACCAATTGTATTAAGTAGAAAAAGGAAATACTAAAAAGAGTAAGATAGTAAGCTGTTCCTCCACAGTCAGGACAAGGGCTGATCAAGTCATTGTTTCTCATAGTGTCCATTTCACTTCTACAGGTTTCCTTTTAGGTGCTCAGTTGTCACAGATCAGGGAGAAAATATGATATTTGTCCTTTGGGACTGGTTTATTTCACTCAGAGTGATGTTTTCCAGATTCCTCCATTTTGTTGCAAATAACCGGATTTCATTTTTTTAAACCGCTAAGTAGTATTCTATAGAGTACATAACTCATAATTTCTTTATCCAGTCTTCTGTTGATGGACATTTAGGTTTATTCCATGTCTTGGCTATTGTAAATTGAGCTGCAATAAACATTGAGGTGCAGATAGCTCTTTTATTTGCCAATTTAATTTCCCTTGGGTAAATTCTGAGGAGTGGGATGGCTGGGTCTTGTGGTAGGGCTATATTCAGGTTTCTGAGGAATCTCCAAACTGACTTGCATAGTGGCTTTACCAGTTTGTATTTCCATCATCAGTGTATTAATGTACCTTTTTTCCCACATCTTTGCCAGCATCTGTTGTTAGTTAATTTCTGTATATAACCACTCTAATCTGGGTAAGGTGAAACCTCAATGTGGTTTTGATTTGCATTTCCCTGATGGCTAGTGATCCTGAACATTTTTTCATGTGTCTGTTGGCTGTTTGGATTTCCTTTTTTGAAAAATGTCTGTTTAAGTCCTTGGCCCACCTCTTAAGTGGGTCGTTTGTTTTGTTATTATGGAGTTTCTTGATCTCTTTGTAGATCTGGTTATTAATCCTTTATCAGTTGCATAATTTGAAAATATTTTCTCCCATTCTGTCAGTTGCCTCTTCACTTTCCTGTTTCTTTTGCAGTACAGAAACTTCTTTTTTTTTTTTGACAGGCAGAGTGGACAGTGAGAGAGAGAGACATAGAGAAAGGTCTTCCTTTGCTGTTGGTTCACCCTCCAATGGCCGCCGCGGCCGGCGCGCTGCAGCCGGCGCACCGCGCTGATTGATGGCAGGAGCCAGGTACTTATCCTGGTCTCCCATGGGGTACAGGGCCCAAGCACCTGGGCCATCCTCCACTGCACTCCCTGGCCACAGCAGAGAGCTGGCCTGGAAGAGGGGCAACCGGGACAGAATCCAGCGCCCCGACCAGGACTAGAACCCAGTGTGCCGGCGCCGCAAGGAGGAGGATTAGCCTAGTGAGCCGCGCCACCGGCCGTGCAGTACAGAAACTTCTAATTTGATGTAATCCCATGTGGTGTAATAAGAAGGCCATGCCAAGATGGCCGCTGACAATGGAACCAGACCGGTAACAGGCTGTGATTTGGTGGCTTCAGAAACCGCATGGCAATGGAGCCTGCCTGGCAACAGGCTGTGATTGGTTAGGGCATAGACAGCCCCTTGACCAGATTGACTGCTTGGCTATATAAGCTGCTGTACCAACTGAAATAAACAAGTCTGCAGGCTGCTTGCCTCTGGCCTGCTTTCACCTGACTCCCGGGATCTGTGTGGTGATTCTGCACCTCTTGCCCCCACCACATTACTCCTCTTAGAATGCATCAACCTCAACATCTGGTGCCCAACCTGACTGAGAGAGACAGCATGTTGGACTTTGAGTGGTCCCCTCTGGATTTTGGCAAGTAGGCTCCTTGGTGTTTTGTGTGCTGTTCGGTTTTGTGAGGGTGAGTACAGAACCCCATCCTACACCCCTTTTCTTGTTCTCGTCCTTGGTCTAAGTGAACCTAGGTTAGGCACACACTGCCAAGAAGCATAACGCCACTTCTCAGCTCCTCCTTTTACTTTTGGTTCGCCTCGCAAATTCACATAAGGGACTGATCATCCCAGAATTCGGAACCAAGTCATCTCCCCTCACTCGAGAGAGGTGACACTGTGTGGGTATATGGCCTTGACCTAACCAATCAAGGAAGTCCTCCACTAAGCAAAGGACATACTTACAATCTGATACACCACTGTCTGTTTGTCTAAGGTAGGGAAACCCCTGTGTAATGCCATCAGCCTCTGATGTGCTAGGAATTTGCTTTGTTATGGCAGCAGTGCAGTGTGTATCTTTCCTTTGGCTAGAGTTGGCATGGCATGCTGATCTTAAGTACTCAAACATGGGAAAGATACCCCCCTCTCAGAAACCCACACAGATTACCAAACATAATGAATCTGTGAGTGATAAGAGCCTGTCACTCCAGGGCTCTGCCTCACAAGTAACAGTTGATGACTTAGGGAGAGAGAGCTCCAACAGTGAAAATGACATGAAAGCAGACAATGCAGCAATGCCTAGTCAGCCAGCCCCCAAATATCTGTAGGATGAACTTAGATGACCTAGAGGCAATAACTCATGTGAGGTAATCCCATCCACACCCAGTGAGGATCCCCACATTTGTGGCAGTCCACAGGCACCCCAGGCTCTCAGGGCAGCCACTAGACCCCATCCTACCCTCATGTTTGCTTTTCATGTCAAAGTGAACACAAAATTCAGGCCCTGGATTCCAATGCCTGTAAAAAGGCTTCTGCTAACAAAGGGCCAAGGATATGCTTGTGTCTTTCCAGAGAATGCAGGACAGCCTATTTGGGTACCAGCCAGAAACATCAAGCCTGCAACTGACAGTCAACTAGAACCAGCTGAACAAGACTGAGAGTCTGCCTTGTTAGTGGATGCACCTGCCCTACCATCCTACCCTGAGGAACTGCCCATAGCCACATCCATTACTGCTTTATACCCCACGGGCTCTGGTCAGCCACTCGAACGGCCCACAGCCTGCATGCGGTCACGCCATTCCTGATTACCACTGTTCCTCATTCCTACCCCTACCTGAGCAAGAACTCCTGTGGTCTCCTGTTTTGAGCGCTGGTCAGTCAACGACACATAAGATCCCCTGGGGGAAAACCTAAGACAGGCACAGCCACATATGGAGACCACATGGAAATGGGGTCAACAATGGTATGGCCAAGAATCATGCCTCCCGTTGCTCAAAAATAAACGAAAAGGGAGAAATGTGGTGGAATGAGAAGTGCCAAGATGCCCGCTGACAATGGAACCAGACTGGCAACAGGCTGTGATTGGATGGTTTCAGAAACCACATGACAATGGAGCCTGCCTGTCAACAGGCTGTGATTGGTTAGGGCATAGACAGCCCCTTGACAAGATTGGCTGCTTGGCTATATAAGCTGCTGTACCAACTGAAATAAATGAGTCTGCAGGCTGCTTGTGTCTGGCCTGCTTTCACCTGACTCCTGGGATCTGTGTGGTGACTCCACACCTCTTGTCCCCACCGTGCTCCTCCTCTCAGAATGAATCCACAGCAAAAATCCCAATTCATACTTATTGTATTTTATAAAACTGTCAATCTGCAGCAGCCTGGAAATTTTGAAATAAAACTTGATTCATCATTATAGACAGTTTGAGATTCTCTGCATGGTTTCTTCCAAGTAGGATTTATTTCTTTTTTTCCCTAAGAAAGGGAATACCTTTATTAAGTCACAAAACTTTGGCAAATCAATATAGTACTCTTTAATGTATCAAAATCATATTTTTGGGGTCATATATTCTTATAGTGCTCAATGTTCACTCCAAATATATCATTTAAGTGCCAAATCAAAACACTGTGGTTTTCAGCACAGCAAGTTATTTTACACAAATTAATGTCTTAAAACTGTACAGTTTCTCCTTTTACTGTGAATTCTTTCATGTAAGCTGTTGAATTCTACAGTAGTAGCACAATGTGTATATGGAAGAGGTAGCTATGTTTCATTCTAGGGTTGGTCAAAAGCCAGGTAGAGTTCCAGTGTGTGAAAGTCTTTCAATTCTACCTGAGGAGAATTAAGATACTCATATCAAACAACACTAATTTCAGATGGTCCTTCTGATTTAGAAGCCTGACATCTTTTTATTTTGTTCAAAATCACATAGTCTTACTCCAGCTTATTAAAATTTCTACCTAAAATATAGTTGTACTTTTTAAATAAGTAAATAGATGGGCCTTGAGAGCTGGGGGAGAATACAGACTGTCCTATCATTTCTCTACAAACGCTGCTTCTGCCATCAGTGCCCTAATCTTTCCTCTTGCCGATGCTGCCTGTTCTTTAATCTCAGCATTTAACTTATAAATTACCCGCTCCGTTGCTTCTCGACCTTTAGTAACATTTGAAGATATTGTACTTGCCATCAGTCCCTTAAGGTCAACTACTGAGGCTGATTCCTTTCACAGTGATCATGGCTTCTTGAGTTAAAACAGGTTTTTTCTGGCTCCTGAGGATGTGACTTGTATGTACGTCTCTCCTCCACTGAAACCATATTTATAAATGAAATATTAGTAGATTCCTTAGTAGTTCCACTGTTCTACCTACAGGATCAACTTCAGAATGCTCTTGCACGTATATTTTGGTTCTTTCGGCATCAATAAGAGACTTTACAACAGAAGGCAGTCCCCACTCAGTGCTGAGAAGTCTGTGGCTATGAAACTTTCCAGGGCAGTCTGTGTGTCTGTCCAGTATATTCAGTCCAACCATATGTGGGTTCATCGGATTTGGGTATTTTTGCATTGCAGCTGTTGTTTCGGTTTCCCATGGGTGGTCAAAGACATGTTGACCTTCAGGGCTGCCGGGGACCTAAGCAGTATCCGGGTGCTGCTAGGGGTCAAAGAGGCAAAGTGGCTACAACTACCCCTGCCCCACCCCCAGCACCCCAGCCGGCAGTGCAGCACTGAGGTGCCAACGTGCCGTGGCCAAGGACTTCCTGACTGCTGCCCCATGTGCTGCCTGAAGTAGAATTTCTGACTTAATGAACAGGTGCGTTTTTAACTCTTAAACTTACTAGAAAATTGCTCCAGAATTGTCAGACCCATTTTCAATTTCATTTGCAATGTGTAAGAGTTTTCATTTTCCCACAGTTGCACGATCAGACTTTTAAATCTTTCTTGATATGATAACTATAACATATTACTTCATTTTAATTAGCATTTCTCTGATTAGCAGTAAGATTGAACACCTATTTAAATGCTTATTACATTCTCAGTTGTCTGACTTTAACAAGATAGATTTCTCAATGTGCATGCGTGAGGAAAATATGTCTTTAAAAATCTAGCTATAGGAGGTAAGGTATTATAACAGGTTTAACTGGTTTTGAAGAGCAAAAAGCCAGGAACAGCTAGTTTTGACTTGATACAGGACAGGAAAAGCTAGTTGTAGCAAATTGATTCACAGGCAGGTACTTAGTGTATACCGGTGTTACCTGACATTTTGGGTTTTGGACAATCATTCAGTCATCACCATTAAGACACCTCAGTGCAGCAGTCTTCAATGAGAATGTTGTACCTGTTGCCCAGTTGTGATCATCCAATGATTTTTCTGGTGTTAATGAGATCAAAGCCAGAGTGAAGCTGAGAGAGCTTTTTGAGCTTCATTGTTTTCCAGCAGTTGACCTCTCATTCTCTCAGCCTTTGGAAGTGATGAAAGGAGAATCCGAAATAAAGAGTGTGGAGGTGGGCATGATTAACCCAGCATCCCCCTTCCAACCCATGCTGCAACTGGCCTGAGGGATTTTTTTTTTAATGCAAAACAGAAACTATGCCTCCAGTGCTTAAATCTTCTGCATATCTTCCTAAAGCATAATAAAATTGGAGACACTTGTCATGGACTTTTATACCTATTTCACTTCAGCTAGCCCTTCCATCCTCCTGTCCCATCTTACAAAATTGCTTGGAGGGCCCTGTGTTGTGGCAAACTGTTTCACATTTTCATTCCCTGCCTCTAGATGCTTCCTACTCCCAGGATCCCATCTTGCCCCTGGGTGGCCTGGTGCACATCTCCTCCCCGCTCATAACTCAGCTGTCAAGCCTTTCGCAGTGAGAACAGGTTATTCTCCTTTCTGTGTTCTACTAAATTCAGCATTTAAAAACACTTCCTCCTTTGTAAAACAAACTTTGATTCAGGCTGCATAGTTCAGTGAATTATTATAACATGAACTATTGGTGTAACCACTACCCTGGTCAACAAGTAGAGCGTAACCACCCACCCTCCCCACTGACTCGTTTTGCCTTGTTAATTTTTGGTATTGCATATAAATCAAATTATATGGTATGCACAGTTTCTGTCAGGTTTCTTTTGCTTAATGTTAGATTTGCAAAATGTGTTCATGTTGTATACATGAGTGCATTCATTTTCATTGCTGTATAGTATATCATTTATGACTATACCACTTTTTTATTATACATGGATATTTAAGATTGTTTCTACCATGGGGCATTATAAATAACACTGGGTAGGAACATTCACACACATGTCTTTTGATACATATCTGCATGCATTTCTTTTGGATGTATAGCTACAAGTAAAATTGCTGGATCACGTATTGATTGCACCAATGCATACTTCTACCAGCCATTTTGCTGATAATTAGTTTTTTATGTTGTCATGCCACATGGTGTATTTAATTTGAATTTCTTTGATGACTAACGGGATTGATCATTGTTTATATAATATATGTTTATTAACTTTCAGATAGCCTGTTTTCTGAAGTGCTTATTTATATCTTCCCTATCTTTTTTATTAAATTTCCTATATCTCATTGGTATTCTATGAGTTCTTTATCTTTTAATATAGCCTAATTTATCAGCATTTTCCAGAAAATCAATAGAGTCACAAAATTAAATTGTTATTTTTAGCCACTTATGTTGGGAATATTTTTTAGAACAATAAATAAATGAAGTAGAAGAGTAGACAGGGACTTTTATCTAAAGGAGTTGATGTATCATGTAAATTATCAGAAGCCCACAATTTTTGAGAATGATTTCATCAGCTCAGGCTGAAGGAGACTGAAACTATCAAAAATAAGGAGATGCCTCTGGGCCCTCAAATTCCTCTGGAGGGAAAGGATGTTAAGAAAACTGTGTCAGCTGTAAACATGGGTCATTTCTAATGAGAAAGATGTCAGAGGACAGAGACAAGAGCCTTGAGGGAGGAGCCGACAGCATGGATAGCCACATCTATAGACCAGGACAGAAAGTGAGGGCCCTGTGGATTTGGAAATTGCTATACATCAGGGATTGCTCCTTGCCTTGTATTCACTGCCCCCTTTCACAAGTATGTATTTTGTTTATTCCATTTCTACTTTATGAATACAAGTTCAGGATAGAGGTATGTGTGTATGTGTGGTGGGAATAGGATTGGGGAGATAATTTATGCTTTTAATTCACCATCTTCCAATTCAGTCTCTATACCCAAGGGACCATATCTGAAGAATTGTACTGGAGGGAACACAGCTAAAAAAGCCCTGTCTGAATTTGAACATAATTTAATTGACAAGATGCTAGACTTGGAGCTGATGCCATATGAGATAAGACATTCAGAGTCCAGAGGGAAGTATGGATAAGCATATTACTCCTGAAAAAAATGGGAGTCATTGAAGACCAGAAGGTGGACTGTGTAGCTCATCTCGAAAGATGGCTCCCGGTGAACCACATCTCCTCATACAGGTGCCTTTCTGCAGCCCTCTCCCACCTTAAAGCTGGATGAAGTGTGTGACTTGTTTTAACTACTAGAATGCAGCAGAAGTAACATCATGATAGTTCTGGATATAAGCATTAAGGAGGCCACAATACTTCCACTTTTGCACTCTTGGGATACCCAAATTTCCATATAAGAAGTCCAGATGGGGTAGATCCAAGATGGCTGGATAGTGAGAAGTTAACTGACATTAGCCACAGAAAGATGCCAGAAAACAAAGAAGGGACCGTATTTCCAGGGGAATGATTGAGAGAGATTTTCAGTTTAGATTGGACAGCACAGACCAGAGACTCCATGGAGCAGTGAGGGGAGAAGACAGACATGCTGTCAACAGTTGTACCCCCAGCCACCCCTGCGTCTACCTGACTAGCTCCCAGCTGGGAAATGCCATCTCTTGCCAAGAAAAGGTAGGAAAAAGCTGTCACAGCCCATGCCACTGGCAGCTTTGGCTGAGGAACAGTTCCATAGTCCTCACTGGCTTCAATTGCAGCCTAGGAAGCTGACAGTGGTCTGAGTTCCTTCTTTGCTCTGTGAAGGGAGGCCACATTGCTTCCTTCCTCTTCACCCCTCAACAAAGCACCAGACTCAGTTTGCTGTGGTGGAGTCATTATTGAACTCTATTCTGACTGGGGGACAGCAAGTAGTCCTGCTGCTTCCAGAGGCCACAAGAGCCAGGAACAGGCCACCTTGCAAGGCAGAGAGCTCACCCTGTATGTACCCCTTGGCTGGGGAGTTCTGAGAATAAACCACAGAACTAAGAAGTTTTCAGGTTGCAGCTGAGTTCCTGGGCACCTGCCCAATCTGACTGCAGGGACTCAGTGCTCCCTGCACATTAGCCAAGTATCTGAAGTAGGGTCAGAGGAGACTGAGTTGGTGCTCTGGACAGTGCACATGCCTGAGTGGATGAAGTGGGCTGGTACTGTGAGCTCACTCTAAGCTGGAATCAGAAGTTCTCACTGGCACGGAGAAAGGCTGGGCCTGTAAACACTCCAGTTGGCACCAGCATCCCTTTCCCCCACTGACTATAGCCAGAGGCACTATACCATGCCCATCATGGGTTTCACTCTTGGCTCTTGCTCCACCCACAAAAAAAGTGGCCACAGTTCCCTGGCCCCACCCACCCAGCACACACCCCTGGAGCTCAAGTGAAAGCCTCAGGTCCTCCACCAAGTCCCAGTGGCACATTTTCAGGAATAAAGCCTTCAATCAGTGTGTGTGTGTGTGTGTGTGTGTTTCTCCTCCAGAAGAGATAGAAACAAGAGATCCCCCCAGATGCACAAAAAGTGCCATAGAAACACAAGAAACGTGAACAATGAAGGCAATAGGATTCCTCAAAAGGAATATGATAATATATTAATATTGGACTGTGAGGAAGCTGAGATTGCTGAAATACCTAAAAACAATTCACAAGAACAATTGTAAGGTTACTCAAAAATACAAAGAAACAGTTAAATGACATTCAAAAATCAGTACATGATACGGATTACAACGTCAATAAAGAGACATATTGTCTCTTTCTAAAGAAATACTAGAAATGAAGAATTCAATAAGTCAGTTTAAAAAGTTCAGAGGAAAGCCTTAACAACAAAATTGGTGAGGCAGAAGAAAGAATATCAGATCTAGAAGACAGTCTTTTGATATAGCTCAATCGGACCAAAAAAAAAAAAAAAAGATTATTTTGTTACCGAGATCAAAAAGCAGTGATTGGGATCCATGAGATTCCACAAAATGACCAAATTTATGAGTCCCAGGATTTCTGAAGGTATAGGGAAAAAAGCTTAGAAAACCAATTCAGTCAAATAATAGCAGGAAATTTACCAAATTTGGAGAAATACATGGACATCCAAATACAGGAAGTATATGGAATCCCAAATAGGCATGCTCAGAAAAGATCCTTACCAGACACATTATAGTCCAACTTTCAAAACAGAAACATGCAGAGAATATCCTAAAATTTGCAAGAGAGAAATACCAGATCAATTTTGAAGGAACCCCATCAGATTGAAGCAGTTTTGTCAAAAGAAGCCCTACAGGCTAGGAAGGCCAGAAAACAATGGAGAGTGGGGAGTGAACCAGTGGATGGAAGATCTCCCTCTCCCTCTCCCTCTCCCTCTCCCTCTCCCTCTCCATCACATTCTCTCTTTGTGTAACTCTGACTTTGAAATGAATAAATAATCTTTTTAAAAAAAGATACAAACAGAAAGTGAAAGGGTATAAAAAGATATTCCATTCAAATGGAAACCAAAAACAAGCAGGAATAGCTATATCAGATAAAAGAGATTTTAGGACAAAAACTGCTCAGCGAGACAAAGAAGGTCATTATGTAATGATTAAGAGATCAATTCAACAGGAAGATGTGACTATAGTAAATGTATACGCACCTGGGGTCAGCGCTATGGCGCAGTAGGTTAATCCTCTGCCTGTGGTGCCAGCATCCCCTATGGGCGCTGGTTCTAGTCCCGGCTGTTCCTCTTCCAATCCAGCTCTCTGCTGTGGCCTGGGAAAGCAGTAGAAGACAGCCCAAGTGCTGCGCCCCCACGTGAGACCAGGAAGAAGCACCTGGCTCCTGGCTTTGGATCAGCATAGCTCCAGCAGCCACTTGGGGAGTGATCCAATGGAAGGAAGACTTTTCTCTCTGTCTCCCTCTCATTTTCTGTAACTTTACCTCTCAAATAAACAAATAAAATCTTTTAAAAATGTATATGCACCCAATGATAGGGTACCCAGTTTTATAAAACAAATGTTAATGGATCTAAAGACAGACATAAATGCAATACAAGAATAATTGGGACTTAACACTCCCAATTTCATCAAAGCAGATAGAGCAGACAAAAAAAATCAAAGAAACAACAGAGCTAATCTGTACTATAGACCAAATGGACCTAATGGATATCTATAGAATATTCCATCCTACAGTTGTAGAATACACATTCTTTTCATCAGTGCATGGAAAATTGTCTAGGATAGACCATATACTAGGCCATAGAAAAAGTCTCAAGAAATTAAAAAAATTAAATCATATCATATATCTTTCATTACCACATGGATGAAGCTTGAAATTAACAACAAAGGAACCTCTAGAAACTATAAAAACACATGGAGAGTGAACAACATGCTTCTGAATGAACTGTGGATCATAGCAGATATCCAAAGGAAAATCAAAGGGCCAGCGCTGTGGCATTGTGGGCTAAGCCTCCACCTGCGGCACCAGCATCCCATATGGGCATGGGTTTGTGTCCCAGCTGCTCCTCTTCCTATCTAGCTCTCTGCCGATGGCCCGGGAAAGCAGCAGAAGATGGCTCAAGTGCTTGGGCCCCTGTACCCAAGTGGAAGATCTAAAGGAGGCTTCTGGTTCCCGACTTTGGATCAATTTAGCTCCAGCTGAGGTGGCTGTTTGGAGAGTGAACCGGTGGATAGAAGACCTCTCTCTCTCTCTCTCTGTAACTCTGCTTCCAAAATAAATAATTTTTTTAAAAAAATAAATGTTAATAAAGAGAAATCAAAAACTTTCTTAAAATGAATGAAAATGAAAACACATATATAAAATATATGGGATACAGAAAAAGCAGTGTTAAGAGGAGAGTTTATAGCAGTAAGAGCCTGCATCAGAAATGAGAAAGGTATCAAATAAATGATCCAACAATGCATCTCAAGGACAAACCAAATGCAAGAACAACAAACCCAAAGTTAGTAGAAGGAAAGACATAATAAAAATTGGAGAATAAATAAACAAAATTTAAAAACATTAACAATCAGTGAAATTAACAGCCAGTTTTTGAAAAATGAACAAAAGTGATAAACCACTGGTGCAAAAAAAAAAGAAGATTCAAATTAATAAAATCAGAGATGAAAAAGGAGATGCTACAACTCATACCACAGAAATTCAGGGAATCATTAGGAATTCTTATAAACAGATATCTGCCAACAAATTGGAAAATCTAGGGAAGTAGAAAGATTTTGAGACATGTATGATTTAACAAAATTGAAGCACAGATACATAGATAACTGGAATAGACCAATGAGCAAGACTGAGATTCAATCAGTAATAAAGAGCCTCGTAAGAGATAACAGTCCAGGACTGGATGGCTTCAGTACTGAATTCTATTAAACTTTTAAGTAAGCACTATTCCAGTTCTCCTAAAACTATTTTAAAAGTTGAGATGTGGGGAACCCTTCTAAATTCATTCTATGAGGCCACCATTACCTTACTCCAAAACCAAACAGAGATAAAACAAAACAAAACAAAAAAAGAGAACTATAGGGGCTACCACTGTGGTGAAGTGGGTTAAAGCCCCAGTCTGCAGTGCCAGCATCCCATATGGGTGGCTGGTTAGAGTCCCAGCTGCTCCACTTCTGATACAGCTCTCTGCTATGGCCTGGGAAAGCAGTAGAAGATGGACAAAGTCCTTGGACTCCTGCACCCATGTGGGAGACCCAGAAGAAGCTCCTAGCTCCTCGCTTCGGATGAGCACAGCTCTGGCCATTGCAGCCAATTTGGAAGTGAACCAGTGGATGGAAGACCTCTCTCTCTCTCTCTCTCTCTCTCTCTCTGCTTCTTTTTCTCACTCTGTGTAACTATGAATTTCAAATAAATAAATAAATCTTTTAAAAAAGAGAACGAGAACTACAGACCAATATCCCTGATGCGTATAGATGCAAAAATTGTCAACAAAATACTAGGAAATCAAAAATGTTTTGAATTTTTAAAATTTTGTTTAAAGAATACAATTTCATGAACTTAATATATACAGATTTGGGAAGGTGATGGTTCTTCCCCCCCACCTCTCTCCGACCCATACTCTTGCCTTTCTTCCTCCTCCCTCTTCCTTTCCCATTCTTATTTTTAACAGAGATCAATTTTCAGTTAATTTTTATACTCACGAGATTAACCCTACATTAAGTAGAGAGTTCACCAATTAATATGAAATAAAGAAAAGAAGAAAAGAACAAATCTAAACAAAGAAGAAAAACATTTTCCTCAACAATCAAAGCAAGGGCTACACAGACCTCATTCAAGTAGCTGCTCTCTGCACACAAGATGTGGTGGACAAGCAGTGTCTGGCTGTTGTCTGTTGTTATGAACACTTTTATCTACTTTGACTTAGTACTTTCTCATGCTTAGTCTTCCTCTTCTTCTTCTTCCTGGCCTCCCAGGTCCATAAAGGGCAGGAGGATTTTGTTTGAAGCTCCTGGGCAATGAGAGGATTCCTGGTCCTGATCTGGTGCTATTCCATGGCAAAGTAAATGGACACTGGGGAGCCAGCATCTTCATCATTGCCTCTTTTTTTTTGTGGAAAAATGAAATGTTTATTTTAGTGGAAAAAAATTTAAGTCCATGCATACTGTTTTCAAGATACACATTTTCTACTAACTTTTTGAAAACCTCTTGTATACATGAATCTTTTTTTATATTCTGATTTTTTCTTTTTTTTTAAACTTTTATTTAACAAGTATAAATTTCCAAAGTACAGCTTATGGGTTACAGTGGCTCCCCCCCCCCCATAACTTTCCTCCCACTCATGACCCTCCCATCTCCTGCTCCCTCTCCCATTCCATTCACATCAAGATTCATTTTCAATTATCTTTACATACAGAAGATCAATTTAGTATATATTAAGTAAAGATTTCAACAGTTTGCACCCACACAGAAACACAAACTGTAAAGTACTGTTTGAGTACTAGTTTTACCATTAATTCACATTGTACAACACATTAAGGACAGAGATCCTACATGGGGAGTAAGTGCACAGTGACTCCTGCTGTTGACTTAACAAGTTGACACTCTTGTTTATGGCATCAGTAATCACCCAAGGTTCTTGTCATGAGTTGCCAAGGCTATAGAAGCCTTTTGAGTTTGCCAACTCTGATCTTATTTAGACAAGGTCATAGCCAAAGTGGAAGTTTTCTCCTCCCTTCAGAGAAAGGTACCTCCTTCTTTGATGGCCTATTATTTCCACTGGGATCTCACTTGCAGAGATCTTTCATTTAGGTCTTTATTTTTTCCCAGAGTGTCTTGGCTTTCCATGCCTAACATACTCTCATGGGCTCTTCAGCCAGATCCAAATGCCTTAAGGGCTGATTCTGAGGCCAGAATGCTGTTTAGGACATCTGCCATTCTATGAGTCTGCTGTGTATCCCACTTCCCACATCATTCCTTTTAACATTATGTCACTAAGTGGATAAAGGCTTGAGTGCTTAAAAAAAAAAGCAAGGGCTGTTCAAAATCATCACATCTCAAAGTGTCAGTTTCATTCTTATAGATTACCTGTTAAGTACTCTATTAGTTACCACAGATCAGAGAGATCATATGGTATTTGTCTTTTTGTGACTGACTTATTTCATGAAGTATAATGGTTTCCATTTGCATCCATTTTGTTGCAAATGACAGGACTTCATATTTTTTACCACTGTGTAGTATTCCATAGTGTATATATACCATAATTTCTTTATGCAGTCTTCAGTTGATGGACATCTGGGTTGACTCCATATCTTAGGCATTGTAAATTGAACCGAAATGAATATTGGGGTACAGATGACTCTTTCATATGCTGGTTTCATTTCCTATGAATAGATTCCCAGGAGTCAGATGGCTGGATCATACGGTAAGTCTATATTTGGCTTTCTGAGATATCTCCATATTGTCTTCCACAGTGGCTACCAGTTTACATTTCCACCAATGATGGATTAAAGTACCCTTCTCCCCACATGCTTGCCAGCAATTGTTTGTTGATTTCTGAATGAAAGACATTCTAATGGGGGTGAGGTGAAATCTCATTGTGGTTTTTATTTGCATTTCCCTAATTGCTAGTGATCCTGAGCATTTTTTCATGTATCTATTGGCCATTTGAATTTTCTCTCTTGAAAAATGTCTGTTCAGGTCCTTTGCCTTTCTTTTGGGATTGTTGCTATTTTATAGCTGTGAATGAATCACTGCCTTGATAACCTTGTTCTCATTGTGTCTCTTAGGTCACTTTGGAGGTAGGACATGATTGGAGTCTAAAGAAAGACAGTTCAATAACTTTGGCTGTTACAGATGACAAGATGTCTCTCTATGGATGAGTATATGCAATTCTAGTTCAGATAGGTTTGGAATCTAGATTATAGACTCAAGAGTAGGAAGAAAAGATACATAATAAAGAATTATTATTAAAAGTCTCAATCATTCAAGTTCAGCTGTGCTTCATTAATTTCCTCTGTTTTTCTGCCACTGTATTTTTACAAAAAACTCTAATTTGTTAATTTGTGTATTACTCTAATATTTTTAGAAAGATGTTTTGTATTTGGATACAACATGATAATATTGCTAGCAATTTGGCTGCTTTAGGAACAAATAAGTAAGAATCATTTGAAGTTCAAAGAAAAAAGAAAACTCATTGATTTGCTGCCTACAAGAAACACATCTGACCAACAAAGATGGCATGCAGACTGAAAGCGAAAGGATGGAGAAAGATAATCCATGATAACAGAAACCAAAAAAGAGGTGGTGTACCCATCCTAATATCAGACAGAATAGACTTTAACACAAAAACTATTAAAATAGATAAAGAAGGGCATTATATCATGATTAAGGGATCAATTCAACAGGAAGATGTGACTATTATAAATGTATATGCACCTAATTATGGGGCACCTGGCTATTTAAAAGAAATGTTAATGGATCTAAAGGGAGACATAGACTCTAAAACAATAGTAATGGGGAACATCAATATTCCACTTTCAGCAATGGACAGATCAAACAGACAGAAAATCAGCAAGGAAACAACAGAGTTAATTGAAACTATAGAACAAATGGACCTAGCAGATATCTACAGAGTTTTCCACCTGACAGCCACAGAATACACATTCTTCTCACCACTGTATGGAACTTTCTCTAGGATAGACCACATGCTAGGCCATAAAGCAAGTCTCAGCAAATTCAAAAAAATCAAAATCATACCAAGCATATTCTCTGACCACAATAGAATGAAGTTGGTCATCAACAACAAAGGAATCCCCAGAACATATGCAAACATATGGGGAATGAACAACATGCTCCTGAATGAACAGTGGATCATTGAATAAATCAAAAGAGAAATAAAAAAATTTCTGGAAACAAATAAAGATGACAATACTACATATCAAAAACTATGTGATAAGGCTAAACCAGTGTTAACAGGAACATTTATAGCAATTGGAGCCTACATCAAGAAATTGGAAATGCACCAAATAAATGAGCTATCAATACATCTCAACAGCAAACCAAACCCAAAACTAGTAGGAGAAAAGAAATAAAATTAGAGAATAAATCAACAAAATCGAATCAAAAAAACACAAAAGATCAGCAAGATGATTGGCTGGCTATTCAAAAAAAATAAATAAACAAAATTGACAAACCATTGGCTCAACTAATCAAAGAAAAGGAGATAGAAGACCCACATTAATAAAATTAGAGATGAAAAAGGAAATGTAACAATAGACATCATAAAAATAAAAAGAATCATCAGAAATTACTACAAAGAGTTGTACACCAACAAAATTGGAAACCTAGAAGAAATTGATAGACTCCTTGACAGTTATGACCTACCTAAGTTGAGCCATGAAGACATAGAAAACATAAACAGATCAATAACCAAGACAGAATTTAAATCAGACCCTCTCAACAAAGGAAAGCCCAGAACCAGATGGCTTCACCACTGAATTCTACCAAACATTTAAAGAACTGACTCCAATTCTTCTCAAGCTATTCAAAACAATTCAAAGGGAGGGAATCCTCCATAATTCTTTGTCTGGTGAAGCCAGCATCGCCTTAATCCCTAAACCTGAAAAAGATACAACAGAGAAAGAGAATTACAGACCAATATCTCTGATGAACATACATGCAAAAATCCTCAGCAAATTACAAGCCAAATGAACCCAACAACACATCAGAAAGATGATCTACCCACAAGTGGGATTTATTCCTGGTATTCAGGGATGGTTCAACATTTCCAAATCAATCAATGTGATACTTCACATTAACAAACTGCTGAACAAAATATATGATTATCTCAATAGATGCAGAGAAAGCATTTGACAAAACAAAACATACTTTCATGATGAAAACTTTTAGCAAATTGGGAATAGAAGGGAGATTTCTCAACACAATCAAAGCAATAAATGACAAACCCACTTCCAGTGCCCTACTGAATGGGGAAAAGTTGGCAGCAATCCCACTGAGATCTGGAACCACACAAGGGTGCCCACTATCACCACTGCTTTTTTTTTTTTATTTTTTTTTATTTTTTTTATTTTTTTGACAGGCAGAGTGGACAGTGAGAGAGAGAGACAGAGAGAAAGGTCTTCCTTTGCCATTGGTTCACCCTCCAATGGCCGCCGCGGCCGGCGCGCTGTGGCTGGCGCACCGCGCTGATCCGATGGCAGGAGCCAGGAGCCAGGTGCTTTTCCTGGTCTCCCATGGGGTGCAGGGCCCAAGCACCTGGGCCATCCTCCACTGTACTCCCTGGCCACAGCAGAGGGCTGGCCTGGAAGAGGGGCAACCGGGACAGAATCCGGCGCCCCGACCGGGACTAGAACCCGGTGTGCCGGCGCCGCTAGGCGGAGGATTAGCCTAGTGAGCCACGGCGCCGGCCTCACC
Organism: Oryctolagus cuniculus; assembly: GCF_964237555.1. NCBI lineage: Eukaryota > Metazoa > Chordata > Mammalia > Lagomorpha > Leporidae > Oryctolagus > Oryctolagus cuniculus. Next base: position 115,939,537 of record NC_091436.1, read on the forward strand.
ACTGCTTTTAAATATAGTGCTGAAAGTTTTAGACAGAGCTATTAGATATGAAAAAGAAATCAAAGGGATTCAAACTAGGAAGGAGGAAGTCAAACTATCCTATTTGCAGATGACATGATACTATCATAGGGGATCCAAAGACTCTTCTAAGAGACTATTAGAACTCATAGAAATGTTTGGAAATGTAGCAGGATATAAAATCAACACACAAAACTCAACAGCCTTTGTATATGCAGACAATCCCACAGCTGAGAAAGAGCTTCTAAGATCAATCTCATTCACAATAGCTACAAAAGCAATCAAATACCTTGGAATAAATTTAACCAAGGATGTGAAAGATCTCCTCAATGAGAATTACAAAACATTAAAGTGTCCCGTCCCGCGGGACAGCAACTGGGGCCGAGCACCTAGAAGGAGAAATGAAAGGGACAGGAGACACAAAGATGGCAGCAAGACAGGTGCCGATCAAGCTGCGACTTTATTTTTCAACCACACACTTATATATCATCGAGGCAGGGTATCGGGCGGGGGAAGGAGGAGGGGCTTATCTTGTAGCTGCAATGCTAGTGCAAGTAGGGGAAAGGTTACAAGGCCTTAAGGCACAAGGTCACACAAGGTTGCGTTATCAGTACTATCTGGTCTGGCCTGTCTAGCCCTGTCTCTCCACTAAGAGGTCACATGCTGCGTGGTCCCCGACATTAAAGAAAGAAATAGAAGATACAAAAAAATGGAAAAATCTTCCATGTTCATGAATTGGAAGAATCAATATCATCAAAATGTCCAGTTTCCAAAAGCAATGTACAGATTCAATGTGATACCAATCAAAATACCAAAGACATTCTTCTCAGATATAGAAAAAAATGATACGGAAATTCATATGGAGGCACAGAAGATCTCAAATAGCCAAATCAATCTTATACAACAAAAACAAAGCTGGAGGCATCCCAATACCAGATTTTAAGACATACTACAAGACAGTTAAAACAGTCTTGTACTGGTACAAAAACAGATGGACAGACCAACGGAACAGAATAGAAATATCAGAAATCAGTGCAAATATCTACAACCAACTAATCTTCAACAAAGGAGCTAAAATCAACCCCTGGAACAAGGACAGTCTCTTCAACAAATGATGCTGGGTAAAATGGATTGCCAAATGCAGAAGCATGCAGCAAGACCTCTGACACCTTCACCAAAATCCACTCAAAATGGACTATAGACCTAAATCTATGTCCTGACACCATCAATTTATTAGAGATCATTTGGGAAACCCTACAAGACATTGGTGTAGACAAATAATTCTTGGAAAAGATCCCAGAGGCACATGCAATCAAAGCCAAAATTGACAAATGCAATTACATCAAATTGAGAAGCTTCTGCATTGCAAAAGAAACAATCAGCAAAGTGAAGAGACACCTGACAGATGGGAGAAAATATTTGCAAACTATACAACTGATAAAGGATTAATAATCAGAATATATGATGAGATCAAGAAACTCAACAACAAAGGGGCTGATGCTATAGTGCAGCAAGTTAATGCCCTGACTTGAAGTGCCAGCATCTCATATGGGCACCGGTTCTAGTCCTGGCTGCTCCTCTTCCAATCCAGCTCTCTGCTATGGCCTAGGAAAGCAGTAGAAGATGGCCCAAGTCCTTGAGCCCCTGCACACATGTTGGAGACCCAGAGGAAGTTCCTGGCTCCTGGCTTCGGATCGTCACAGCTCTGGCTGTTGCAGCCAATTGGGGAGTGAACCTTCGGATGGAAGACCTCTCTGTGTGTAACAATGACTTTCAAATAAATAAATAAATATTAAAAAAAAAGAAACTCAACAACAACAAAACAAACAATCCAGTTAAGAAATGGGCAAAAGACATAGACATTTTTCAAAAGAGGAATTCCATTTGGTCAACAGACACATGAAAAATTGTTCAGGATCACCAGCCGTCAGAGAAATGCAGATCAAAACCACCATTAGGTTTCACCTCACCCCAGTTAGAATGGCTTTCATACCATAATCAATAAACAATAAATGTCGATGGGGATGTGAGGGAAAAGGTACCCTAATCCACTGTTGGTGGGAATGTAAACTGATAAAGACACTGTGGAAGACTTGTGGAGACACCTCAGAGGTCTGAACATAGACCTACCATATGATCCAGCCATCCAACTCCTGGTAATCTACCGAAGGGAACTGCAATCAGCATATGAAAGAGCTATCTGGACCTCCATGTTTATCGCAGCTCAATTCAATCTACTTTGCTTATGGCTTTGTTGAGCTAGTGGGTCCAAAAGCTTCCATAGCCAATGCAGATCATGTCAAGATCTTTGAGTGATTACTGATGTCTTTTATAAGAGTGTGATTTGTTAAATAAACAACAGGGGTCACTCTGCACTAACTTCCCTCACAGGACCTCTGTCTCCAGAGTTGTACCATGAAACTTAATAGAAAAAGTTGTTCTCAAGAATTACTTCCTTTTAGTGTATTAAATGGAGAATATTATTATGTCTCATAAGTTATAGTTATGTCTAAGCTCACAAAAGATGTATCATTCTTAGGTTCTTCTTTAAAGACAAGTTTCTAAAAGAAAAGAAGGGTGAGGAAGGAAGAGAAAGGAGGAAGGGGGAAAAAAGTGAAATCACCTTTGAGAAGCAATAACATAGAACAGCCCATGTATAGACTGTTGAGGAATAGTTTTCTTAGTTTTTTTTTTTTACTCCATTTGTTCTTTTTTCTTAGATAAAACAGGAGAGTGAGCAGGAAGGTAGGGAGAGGATGGGTGGGAGGGCAGATACAGTGGGAAGAACTACTATGTTCATAATGTTGTATTTACAATATACATACAAATTAAAAAAAATAAAACTAATTTGCATGGGGGTGGAGAAGAACATATTATAGTCAAGTAAACAAGGGCATGGAGTTGCGAAGGTGGGGACTTCTCTAGACAACATCACAGTGAGGATAGGGTGCAAGAAGGGGAATTGCAGGTGCTAGGTGATTGGGCAAGACAAATAAGTTGAATCACAAAATGGCCATGAGGACTAGGCAAACATTTCATACTTTCATCAAATCTCCTTTTCCCAGACTCTTGACTTATTTCTTACTGGAATATATGATGCTAAAGACAGACTCAGAGATAACTTTTATACTTAATGGACAAGCAACATTCTATTTATTGGTACTTTAGCTCTCGGGCCCTAGGATGAGAATGGGTTCCAGTCTTGCTCTATGTCTTCCTGATTCAATGATGCTGGACAGGCACTTAACATCTCTCCACCTCTGCTCCTTACCTGTGAAAAGGGGCTGATAGAGGTACCAGCTCCTGTCATGCTTGTGAGGATTAGATGAGACACTGCACACAAAGTATTTGATATATAACTTGTCACGTAGGGAACATTAGCTATTGTTAATGTAGGTGATTCCTTAATTCTGTAAGATTAATCCCTCGTTAAATATTCGAAATTCTATCCCAAGGGAGAAAACGTTTAAGTAGGGATATTGGCTTTCCCACTCAACCCAACCTAGAAATTACACTATCTTTTGCTTTCCTCAATTTCTTTGTGACAGGAATTTTCTCTGCTTCAAAAATTTTGTTCAGTTAAGCAGCAACGTGGCAATGGTTGCTACGAGTGTGATGAGGCTCTGTGACACCTAAAACTTAAAAAGCAAGGTAAGGCTGAAGAAGGAACCTTATGTTTCTGATTGTTATGAGTATTTTGCTTCGAAGGGCTATTTTTCCTTTCACTTTGATTTTTTTCCTCCGAAAGCTTTGCAACTCAAGGCATGGTTGGAAATCAGATATGTGTGGTTCTACAGCAGATTATTTTCCTGGCTGTTGTGTTTTGCAGGTAACTGGCATTGACCTGAATATGTGGCCATCAAGGATTAGAAGTAAAGAGACTTAACTCAAACAAGTCAAACAAATCATGAAATGCACCACAGGCAGATCAGAAAGCTATTCAGCTCCCAGTTTGTGTTCTAACTTGTCCTTAAGTATGTACCAAAAGACTTTGATGGGGTAGATGAGAGGGTGACAGCATAAGGCACCATTACTGAGAAAAGTCACTCAGCAAATCCTAATATTGCAAAGAGCTGCTCCATTTGCAACCCTGAGATTAAATTAGACAGTGCCCCAGGAAAATATAAACCATGCTACGATCCTCCCACTGAATGTTTTTTATGACAGAGCTTAATCTTTTCAACACTCATCTCTAGGTTATTTTCAGTTGCTATCCAAAAAATTAATGAAAATAACTCCATCTATTGTAATGTCTCAGAAATATATTCCATCCTAAAATTCATAGAAGGCACTGAATGCCTTTAGAAAGATCTTCAAAGCAAGAAAGTGAAGACAGAGAAACCATATATACCTAAATATAAAAACGGAAATTTAATTTTGACATTATGTTCAAAAATGAACCTTGGTCAATGAAAGTTTATTTTAAAATGAAAGCATGCACATCAGCTTTCCTACTAATGGCAGGAAATTAGATTCAATTTAAAAGATTGAATGAATGCAAATTGAGGTACAAATGTTGGTATTGTTTACTTAGAACAGACATGGTGATTTTACCCTCAATGTGCATATTTTACCCTTAATGTATTCTGTTGCAACATCCTGGATACCTTGGTACCATTTTTAGAGTCGATTTTCAAAACATCTGTAAAAGAAAGGAAACAATGCGTCTAACTTTATATGATTATTATGAAAATAAAGTAAAATCAAGTTAATGACAATTTTGAAACTATTGAGTTTACAATTATTAAGCAATAATGGAAGGAAGATACAATGAAATTTCAGTTTTTCTTCTAAGATTATCATATAACCACATACATGTGTGCGTTTATTACTTTTAATTTGCAGAGCAGATCTTGTATCAGCATACAAACAACAAAATATATGAAAATTGTATAATTAAGGCTGGAGATTTTTCTATCAATGTAGCAAGCACTTTCTTTGTTTTCTAAAACTCTAAGAGCAAATTTTTTATTATACCAGAGCATAATTAGTGGTTATCTGAGTGAGCACAGATGAAATTGCATCAAAACAACAGGTGCAAGAACTCACAGACTCCCTAATTACAGCAGCCCTGAGGATTTGGAGCAAAAGGCCCAAAATACCCCTTGGAGCAGGTGTTCTAGGTATTCTTGTGGCTCATGTGGGCTCTTAGAAGTATTTGATGTGGTGTGTGGCAGCCTGCTGCAAGATAAGTCTGATCAGGACAGTTGGCTAGAAGATTAGTAGCATGTGGAGGGCTGGCAACTGGAGAAAAGAGAAAGTGTGATTAGATCCCCAACCAGGGTAACTCTGGCAGGGTGGGCTTCTATGTTCTTGGGACCCTGGGACTTCTCTGATTTTTCACTACAGTTCTTTACCTTCTCCTCCCTGGGATTGCAGACATCTTCCTGCACGCTGGCTCCTCCCCATTACCCTCACCTGTTTAGGACTCAGCTCGATGGTTACTTCATCATGGATGTTGATCCCTGCCAGTCTCTATCTTGTAAACCATTTAAATTTCTCTGTGGCATTTATCACCATCTACAACTATGTTACTTAATCATTTCTTCACTGTTCATGGTGTTGCTGTAGGTGAGCTTTAGAAGAGAAGGATCTGTATCCCTCAAAGTTTCTGGGTCAAAAAAGCATACATAAATAACTGACAGTGGCCCGTGTTGTGGAGCAGCAGGTTAAGCCTCTGCTTATGACACTGCCATCCCATATCTGAGAGCCAGTTTGAGTCCTAGATGCTCTGCTTCTGATCCTGCTCCCTGCCGATATGCCTGGGAAAGCAGTGGAAGATAGCAGTGCTTGGGCCTCTGCCACCCATGTAGAAGGCTTAGATGGAGTTTCAGGCTTCTGGCTTCAGCCTGGCTTAGCCCCAGCCATTGTGGCCACTTGGGGACTGAGCCAGTAGATGGAAGGTCTTTCTCTCTCCCTCCCTCTCACTTCCTCTGTGTGTGTGTCTGTCACTCTGCCTGTCAAATAAATAAATCTAGAAACTCAGTGTAAAGGAAGTATTTTTTTTAAAGTAACTGGTGAATGAACAAACACATTAATTTCCAAGGTCTCCTTCAGTTGTACTATTTTCTGCTTGATAATTTATTCCCTCAAAATGCATTTTTTGCATCCTGTCACCAATTTTTGAGCTAATAATATGTTATCCATGGCTAGTTATCTTTAGTATGTTATCCAGCTAAGATGGCCACCTTTTAACAAAACAAAAGGATTTAACTGGTTAAGAATCCTTTGTGGTCTGTTTCTTCAAAGTGTAGATAGGAATGTACATTTCTAACAATACAGCAAATTGAAGTGCCTCCCTTTATAGAACATGTGATGGATCACTTCCATCAAGCAAGCATTTAAATGCATAGTTGGATTTGCATGGTAGTATGAGAAATGTTCAGGAGCTGAAACGGAAAGGGAAATTGAAATCATTGCAGCGTGGAGGAGCTAAATATGTGATATCCTGGGAAGGAGGCAGGGAACAGGGAGAATCGCCCTCTCTGTCGTTCAGAGCCTGGCGTTTCAGCAACACCGGGAGTCAGGAGATGAGGCCCGGCTCCACACAATGCTGAACGCTGGAATGGAGTCTCTTACAAAGAGTCCTTATGGACTTGATATTCAATGACTGAGAGGTCCTTAAATGAATCCATCTACTAACAGGGTGATGTCCAGGTGGCTTGTTTATTGCAGTTTGGGTTCTGAGTGAGGACAAAAAAAAAATGTCTTCACTGATAATTCATAATAAGATCTGCTCTCACATGGATTTGGGCTCAAGACCTCCCAATGTGGAGTTGTCATTTGGTGAAGTGGTCAAGACATCATGTAGGGTACTGCATCCCATGCTGAAGTGCTTGGGTTCAAGTCCAGGCTCTGCTTTGGATTCTAGCTTTCTGCTAATGCAGATGATGGCTCAAGTACCTGGATCACTGCCACCCATGTAGGAGACTCAGATTGAGTTTCTGGATCCTGGCTTCAGGCTATCCTGGCCCAGCCTAGGCTGCAGACATTTGAGCATTAGAAGGAACCAGTGGGGGGAGATCTCTAGATCTCTGTCTCTGTCTCCTGCCCCCCACTGTGTGTGTGTGTCTCCCTCCTTCCATCCCTCCCTTTCACATAAATTAAATTTTAAAAAGATTTCTCAATCTGGACAGTGCATGTAAAGATGGATCCCAGTATTTTATCCCTAGGCCATTTGACAGAGGCAGGTGTAAAACCGTGCATAGGACCCCATCACCAATCCAGGGCGCACAGAGGAAGCTTTGCTCATGGTATACAATTTTGCATTCATAAAGCAAGCTACAATGAACAAGAGTTAGCAGATAGCACAAGCAGCATGATTGGATGTCTATAAGCTTCAAGTGAGTCAGATGCAGACTACAAAATTGCTAGATCTCAATGATTAAATAAATAAAACTAAAAATCTGGAGAAAAATAGAACAGCAAAGATGACTGAAAAAGTAAACAAATACAATGTTTAGAAATGAAAAAGATATTCACTGGCTTTGAAAATTCAGTAGACAAGTTAATGAGACCAAAGTGAGCATTAGCAAACTAAGGGATGACCTGAACCTAATCACAGAGAGGACAAGAGATCAAAAGTATGACGAGGGATAAACAGACACTGATACTCAGATGGAATATATCTACCAGAAGACCCAGAAGGAAAACATGGAGAAAATGGGCAAAAGTCAATATTTCAAGACATAAGAATTTTCTAAAATTTTTGAAACGCATAAATCATCGGATTCAGAAAGGTCAAAAAGTCCTGATCAAGATAAAGAAAAATAAACCCTTTCATAAACTGTCATGAAGCTATATATTATGAAAGACAAAGATCTTAACAAGCAAAAGTGACCTTACCCAAAATGAACAATAATTATATTGATGTAAAAAAAAACACAGGCCAGAAGACAGCACAAGGTGTTAAGAAGATAGTTATCAATCTAAAATTCTATGCCAAACTACACTATCATTAAAAATAATTACAATAATTATAGTAATAATAATAATAATAGACTCCTAAGAGACCCTACTAATGGATGCAATTCAGGAAGAACAAAGTTGAACTCAGGAAAGAATGAGGTACAAAAGCAAATAAATTTGTAAAAGAGATAATTCTAATGGGACTTGATTATATGAAGCAACATAATAGTGAGTTTGGGGTTATAAATGGGATGCAATTAAAACAAGATGAAGACGATTACTGTCTAGAAATGTGCTAAAGTCTTTCTATTTGGAAGGTAGGTAGATTTGTAAACTTCAGACCTTGAAGATCGCATGTGCATGATCAGATGGTAAGGATCCTCACTAATAGGAATGAAACATACAATTTTCATACTAATCAGATGCCTTAAGAGGCTGGTGTTGTGGTCTAATGGAATAAGCCTTCACCTGAGACATCAGCATCCCATATCAGTGCTGGTTCAAGTCCCAGGTGCTCCACTTCTGATCTAGCTCCCTGTTAATGTGCCTGAGAAAGCAGTGGATGATGGCCCTAGTGCTTGGGCTCTCGAAACCTAAGTGGAAGATCCAGATGCCATTCCTGGCTCCTAGCTTCAGCCTATCCTTCCCAGCTCTGGCTATTGCAGCCATTTGGGGACTGAACCAGTGCATGGAAGATGTCTCTCTCTGTCTCTCCTTCTCTCTGTCACTTTGCCTTTCAAATAAATAAAAATAAATCTTTTCTTAAAAAAAGTAAGAATCAGGCACCCTGAGAAAAGCTGTAGTGTAGTGCAGTTAGCAACATATTTTGTAGCACTGGAGCTGAAGTTCTTCCTGATTTGGGGGAAAGCCCTACCATCCTGCAAACAGGCCTAGGGGTTTTCTTCTCTTTGTTGTGGGGTTGTGGACAAACTTCCTTGAGGGCAAATTGTAAGGGTCTGCTTCTTGGGTCTTCTCTGCTTTCCTCATGTTGCATCCCAGTGCCTAGCACAAAGCAGGCAATGTCACGTTTGTAAAATAAATGGATGAGACTCGCTCAAGGCCACATAGCCCCAGTGGCAGATATAGAATGAGAGCTCAGACATTTGTATCCCTGGGCTTCTCCCAAACCAATCTGGGGAGGGGATGGGGCATTGTTAATATGAAAAAAGAAAGTATTGTGTTTCATGAAAACAACTGCTACTTGATTAGAGCAATAAGAGATGACTCTGAAGGTAACTACGATCTGTCTTCTGTTAAAAGAAAATCCACCCTTGGCCGGTTATACTGTTGATGGAGCTGAGGCCTACAACAGGCTTTGGAGAATGTGACCATACTCACCTCTAGGGAGCCTCTACCGGGCATGATGCCAAGGAGTTTGCCATTGTTAGGAATTAAAGCTTCAAAACTCCCTTGTTAAAATGCAGTGTGCCTCAAGACTTTGTTGGTGATCAGCTGAAGGAGTGGAAAATGGTAGTAGGACAGAGAGCTAGCTGAGAATTTGCTCCTGGAAGACGGCACCAAATAAGTGTGGGGAGCAACTGGGAGCAACTCGGACTAGACTAAGTTACTGGAATTAAGACTTATTCTATGCATCTGCTCTCCCACAATATGGCGCTGGGAGAGGAGAAAAACAGCTTCTACACAGCTGCCTCCAGTTCAACCAATAAACTGTAGGACCTGCTCCTGATTGGAGGAGAGCAGCGTACTCGGCGTGTGGGTAGCAGAGCTGGGATTGGTGGAAGAGGACTATAAAGGAGGAGAGAGACAACATGCACCAGGAACATCTAAGGGGAACATCTATCTGAAGGAACACCTGTGCAGCCCCCGAGAGAACCGGCCGGCGGTGTGCCGCTCCCCCGCGGAAGTGGGGAAAGTGGCCAGGGGGAACTGCCCTTCCACGGAGGTGGAAGGGTCGGTAGCCAACCCGGGAAGAACCAGCAGCAAACCCGGGGAGGGCCGAGCAGACAAAAGCACAGCGCAGGGTCCTGTGTCGTTCCTCCGCGAAGAGGGGGAGCGACAAATAAGCAAAGAAAAAAAAGGAATTGAAGGGTGGAGGAGGGAGGGTAGAGAAGAAGCTGAGAGGTGAAGGGAGATAACAAATGCTTAGGGCTGAATGTGTTAGATTTCCAGACTTAATACTTCACATTTTAAAATGGGAGTCCCACATTTGATCTTCCCTTACTTCACGGCAAGATTAAGTAGGCAGGCAGGGAATCTTTTGAGATTCTTTGACTGGCACCAGACAACTGCATTACAGTCTCTCAAACACAAAGCTATAGTATCCATGTGATACTTTCCCCAGCCCTTTCTTAGCAGTCACAAAGCTAAGAGAGCCAACAGAGAAGGATGATGATCCACTGTCAGCTTTCCTACAAGGAGAAGAAAGTAAAGGATGGAGATCAAAGGAGGTAATGAAGGAGGGCAGGAAGGAGAGGAAGGAATGGGCTCAGAGTGCCTTTACTTTGAGTTTATGTCTACACTTACTGATGTCAGAGCTATCCAATATCTAGATATAGCCTTTGACAAAGGAGTGGATGTTCTGAAATATGGTCAATTTCATTGACTGAGTGAGGCCCGCCAGTGGGGCTGGGAGTCTGTGGGTCCCTCAGACATAGGTAGAATGTCCTTCACAAGCAGGGTGTCAGTTGTGGCTGGAAAGCCTGTCTCCAGACCAACTGGCATCTCGCCCACTGATAGCTTCTTGTGCTGCGTGTGTGACCTTGCAGCTTTAACTCACACCTTCAGGGTAGTGCAATCTTTCACTCAGAGCTGGCAGGGGAAGGGGATGAGCACTTGGGGAGAATCAGACCAGCTCCAGGAGACCCTGGCTATCTGTGTGGCCTGTGGTTTTAAACCATGCCTTCAAGTTAGTTGCAATCTTCCACCCAGAGCTAGCAGAGGAGGGGGCTGAACCCCTAAAGAGACAGTCTCCAGGAGACCCCCACTATCTCCATGAACCCCAAGCCAATCAACATGTATGTGGAACCCCCTGTCCAATGGGCACCCTCAATAACATGACCCAATGAACAGATAGTAACGCCTTCAGAACTTCTCAAAGCCAGTGTTCTGCTTGGGCACCCTGCCTAGTCTGCTCTCGGACCAGATGCTTTCTCTGTTGCTTGCCAATCAAATAAAAGTTTCTGTCTCTTTGAAAATTGTTTCCTGGCTTTTTATTTCTATATTAAGCTGAGGAAAAGAACCCATGAGACTTGTTCCAGAAACCACCCTCCCCTCTGTGACTGGTAACACTAAGTTAATCCTTTTTCTGCTCTACCTGCCTCCCTCAAAAAGGAAGCATGACCTGCTAGAAAGACTGGAAGTGTTTAGAGTGAGTGTGTGAGAGTGTGTATGTGTGCTTAATGTGTTACCAAGAACTGCCGGGAGCACTCGGGCAGGTGGAATTTGTAGCATTTCTGACACACTGGAGTGACTTAGGTTAATTTTCGACTTCAGCCCTCAACTTGGAGGTACAAAGTGAAGTTGTCTTTTGTTGCTGCCATACCATTTTCATCTCCCTAGGCCTGGGACAAGGTCAAAACCACAGGCTGCCAAGGTGTTTTTTACAGTTAGCCTTGGAGCCAGAACCTGCAAGAAGAGAGCACGAGGTGGAGCAAGACAGCTGGCTTCCACCTCTTTGGGATCTAGCTTCCCAGTGCTCTGAGAACTGGGCTGTGATCTAGCACTGCTAACAGTTTTCTCTCTCAAGCCTTGCTGCTGTTTGTATTTATGCACCATGCATGGTCTAATATTTGTATCTGAAAACGTGCACATTTCCAGAAACCTTACTGTACACAGTTGAGAAAATCTCCACTTCCTCCCACGTGGGTTTACAGAGAGATGGCTACATTACTATGGATTAGGTTAGGGCAGGGATTGCCATCAACATTTGTCCAGGTGAATGGCTTCTGTGAAGTCCTTTGCACACACCACCTGGGGAGCCGCTTTAACGAACGAGGGATGCCAGGCATTAGTGAAATGCACCACTGGGTCCATTAAAACTCAGACGTGCAGGCTCCCCTGCTGCTCACTGGATAAATACTATTTTTCTTGGACCTATTTACAAGACATTCTTAAGCATAATTATTTTGTAAAGGAACCGGGGACTACAAATTGTTTTCTGAAACACAACTCAAAATGTGCCTACAATTAGGAGACACTGTCTGCAATTTGCCAAGGCAAATACAGTCCATAGGAGACAGTGGTGTTCACAGGTGATGGGGGCAAGGTGCTCTTCTCCCTCCTTTCCCTCTCTGTTTACATGGACACTATCTAAACAAACAGCAAGGTCAGATCAGAATCAGCAGGAGAATGCTTTACCTCTTATAACCGATCTCATGTGGAAGGTTCCAGATAGTTGCTAGCTTCCGTGAGATTCTAGATTACGTAATCATTTCTTCCTCTAAGCCGCAACAAAAGCTTTCTGTTGTCATGATTGATTTAAAAACCCAACAACCAACCAAGAACTTGCCCTACCACTAGGCCACACTGAGCCCTGATCTGCTCAGGTGTTCCAAAACCATATGGCAAACCTCGAGGGTATAAGAGAAAGAATACATTTCACGTGGCCAAAGGGATGCTGGCAGGAAGTCTTGCCAAGATTTAGCGCGGTAAAGACGCTGTTCTTAAACACACAGATCCTCTTCTGCGGAGGTGTTTCTGCTGAACTTAAACCTGCGGAGGTGTTTTTTGCTGACTGTAAACCTCTTAGAGAAAATAAGGAAAAATAAAGCAGAAATAACAGCAGGATAGGTAAGACGCAGGTTATCATACAAACTAGCGTTTCAACAGCATTCTACAAGCCTTTCCGTAATAATAGTCCCCAGTGAAACGTAAAAGGTGTTCTGCAGCATGGCCACCACTAGAGGGCGGAGCAGACCGGTTCAGATTTCGAGCGCTTTCTCCTTACCTTTAAGAATGGGCTGGCAAGCCGCTCCACAGAATGTTTGCCGTGAAGTCCCTCCACCTGCGAACTTCACTGCACTGTGTGAATCACTTCTGAGAGTTAGGAGTAGAGGGGTGTGTGGGCACGCAAGCGCTACATAAGCTGCATTGAAACGTAGTATTTCACTGTAAGAAAAGACACTTGCCTTTGGTAACTTCGGTGGCTGGAGTCTTTGCTGGACGGGGATATAAACACGAACGGCTCTCTTTGCTATTCCCTCAATGGGCATTCAGTCTAGGTAGAGAGGCAGACACGTGAATAAGCAGATACCACCGCTGTAGACGCAGTGGAAGTTCAGAGGAGCAGCTAACTCAGCACAGCAGGCGGCCCGAGTAGAGAGAACTTCCCCGCAGGCCCAGTGGCTGAGTGCGTCAGAGGCTTAAAAATCAAATCAGAAATCACTGGGGGGGGGGGGGGGGGGAGGAGGACAAGACAGAGAGTTTTTTTTCTTTGCTTCTAATATAAAGAAAAAAAATCCTAATGCAAAATAACACCCAAAAAAACCCCAACAGCTAAGTACTAAAAATGTGTTGCTTTTTAACCATACACTCATTTGGACTTCAGAAGGTTATGGGATGAAAACGTTTAGGAAGAAATAGCGACATAACCTCACAGACCTGCAATAAGCTCCTGGAATAGCCTTCCATCCGTGTTCCGTGGATAAACCTGGGAATGCTGCAGGCCAGGCTGGGCAGTCTCGGGAGGAAGCTGCGGGCTGGTGGCTGGATCCTGGGGATGACTTCCTTGCGGGAATCCTGCTGCCACACATCCTTGCTTCTCCGGCAGGTCTGCCACCTGCACCTGCAGCGCTGCAAGCCAAGCAGTGGCTCCCTATCCTGGCCACTCTCGAGTCACTTGTAGAGCTTCCGAGAAACATGAGACGCCAGCTCACTCTCCACTTCCCAAAGTCAGTGTTTGAAACTCTGCTGCTTTAAAATGCAGTTGGGGTTGAGGCCCATTGAGTTGTACACTGAAGACATTCCCTAGGGGGAACATAAGATGCCTGTTAGAGAGATGAGCAACATCATTTTCTTAGCTCCAGGAAGGAACTGGACTTCCTTCTTCTATGTAGCTTTCGCGTGTACTTTCAAATTGTGGATAAAATCCACCATTCAACGCTGGTGCTGCAGCTCACTAGGCTAATCCTCCACCTTGCAGCGCCAGCACACCGGGTTCTAGTCCCGGTCGGGGCGCCAGATTCTGTCCCGGTTGCTCCTCTTCCAGGCCAGCTCTCTGCTATGGGCCGGGAGTGCAGTGGAGGATGGCCCAAGTGCTTGGGCCCTGCACCCCATGGGAGACCAGGAGAAGCACCTGGCTCCTGCGTTTGGATCAGCGCGGTGCACCTGCCATGGCGGCCATTGGAGGGTGAACCAACGGCAAAAGGAAGACCTTTCTCTCTGTCTCTCTCTCACACTGTCCACTCTGCCTGTCAAAAAAAAAAAAAAAAAATCCGCCATTCAAACAAAATAGTATGGAGGTAAAAAGTGAATATACAAAATGTGGAAGGTGTTGCAAAGTATTCTCATGAACCAGCTTTTGATTTTTTTTTTAAGCTTCATTTTATTTATTGAAAAGACATAGTGAGCAACAGAGAGGGAGATCTTCCATCTGCTGGTTCACTCCCCAGATGGCCACCACGGCGGCTTCCCTCGGTGTGCTGCGATACCTGGTCCCTCCCCTTATGATTTCTGAAGAGCCCCCTGAGACGGGCATGTGAAGTTTCCTCCTTTTGGTCGCTCTCTTTTTTCTCCTTTCAGAATCCCCTGGGTACCACTCTGCCCTTTCGACAGCCCCAGCCTCACCGCTGAGCAGAGAGAGATGTGCCAGAGCTTGATACTGCCTTGTGCCTCCATTGTGGACCTTGCGCTGCACGCGGGACCGGCGGCATGAGGTCTTCCCCTAGAGTTTCTAGGACTGGCAAACCTTCCTCTTCCCACCGCTCGCTTCCTCTCCCTGGTAGGCTAACACACGTCGATAGGTAGCAAGAGATGGAGAAAGATCTGAGAAGCAGTGGATCAAGCCTGGCACAGCTCCATCGCAGCCTGCACTCTTCCCTCTGGTGCGCTGAGCTGGACACTGACGGCGGAGGGGCGGAGCCCCGCGACTCCAAGCGCCCTAAAGCGCCATTCTCTACACAGCACAGGATGCTGTGCGTTTTGGGCACTCTGAATCAAACCCGCGCTCAAGACAGTGAAGTATCCGGAAAGGAAGTTTGCTTCGAAATTTTTCCAGGAGACAGATACTAAAGGTAAAACTTAGCCGTGGGATTTTGTGGAGGGGACAGGTCAGTAGCTTCTTTAAAGAAGCTAAAAGGGACGTAGTTTACATCCACATCGGGGGTAATGCGAGTTGTTCAAGAGCCACTCTGGCCTCCTTAAATCTTGGGAAATCCTCCCTCCTTCCTTCGCTTCCACTGATTTCATGCAGACTCTAGGGGGAAACACAGACGCGGTTCACCTGCCAGCTGGTGAACCGACAACACGGACAATATCTCCAGTAAGGGCGAGTGTGGCTCAGCCCCATCTGTTCACAGAGGGACTTTAGTGAGCACACATTGTGTATTCCCGTTTCACAATGCTGGCTTTCCCATCAGCCTCTGTTGACTTTCTCCCCTGAACACAGAGCACTGTAAGAGAAAATCAAAACCAAGGAAACGTGGCTTCTAACTCTCAGAGTTTCCACAGAGTGCTGGAGAAGCTGGAAAGGGTTTCCGTCAGGGTCCCAGTCGGAGGCGCAGGCCTCCCAGGTGATGCTCAATCTGGGAAGGCTCACTTAGGAACACCCCAGTGAGGCGTAGGGGCCACTCGCAGGGTGGTGCGCGAAGGAACGCCGAGCTGTTGCTACCCCACGCTTCCAGGGCCACAGGAGGGCCCCCAAGCTAAAGGGACCAGGAAGGAGATAGGTATGCCGAGAAGGCCAGCGAGTGAGGAGCCCTGACATGGGTTGCAACCAGCCCCAGGTGCTGCATGGCGCTGGAGGCAGAAGGGGTAAGAATGCTGACTTTCTCTCTTCCCTCCCTCCAGCTCCTCCAGGGGTCTCCATTAGCCAAGACTGTTGGGAAAGCAGAGGGTGCTGGAGTCGGCTTATACCGTCCTTTCCTTTCTGCTCGGACTTCTAGGGGAGACACCAGCTGGACCCAGTTACTCTCATCTGAAACGTGATGACGTCCGTGTCATTCCTGTTGTGTGTAAGTGGCACCACTGGGCACACTTGAGGCCCTCTGGACAGTCCTGGGGGAGTAAGGAGAGCTGATGGCTGACTCTCTGCACAGGAGTCAGACCCTGAGGTCCACCGGTGTTCTCTGTAAGTAACTGGTTTGCCTGCTTTTTACAGGTTTTTCTTGATCGTTGGTGATAGAAAATGTGACTGAGATGTGCTTGCCTCAGTGAGTTTTTTAAATTTTGCTCATGGGCCTGAGGGCTTCTTGAATCCATGGGCTATCACATCACACCTTGTGTGTCCTCTCTTCTAGAAAATTCTTAGCTGGTGTCCTCTTCCCATTTCCTTCTCTCTCCTTCCAGATCGTTTGTTAGGTCTCATTTTTTTTTTTTTTTTGACCTGTAATAGTTTCCATTATCTTGTATAGGAGTCTGTGTAATTTTTGCAGATAGGGCACAGGCAAAGAGCTGGACGTTATCAGTGGTTCAGCCCACCCATGCGGATTATTTTTAGTTGTCTTTAATATCAGAAGTCTTTGTAGACCAGATTAACAGATTATCTCAGCTAACTCTGACAGATAGAACTTTGTTTCCATTTTGTTTTAATAGTAACTTGATTGTGTAAGCTTAGAGACTTTGATGGCTAGGTTGGTGGTAGTTTCTCAAAAGTGGATTTATCTGTGTTTGGCCAGGGCCGTAATGGTAGGTGTGCTGCCTGCCTGGTACAACCATCCACATTCTTGGCTTGCGATTGTGGAGGACTATGCAGTGTGAGTTAGAGCCCCGTAGGGAAGGCTCACAATGCAACCCTCCCCCTACGAGCAAGAGCGGCCCGTGATCTGGGGGAGGCCTCTGGGATAGACCTCTCCCTTCCAGGTGGACCTCTTAACTAGAGTCTGGTGGGGAGGGGAGGGTAAGCCCAGCACAGCCGTGGCTTTGGCTGTGAGTTGGTAGCTGTGTGGAGCCAATTGTACTTGTTTACTATGTAACGCTAATGTGGCCAGGCAGTGCGGACTACTGATCAACCAGCTGGCATCTGTCCCTCCTGTAAGTAAAGTTCATGTCTTTGCCAATCAAACTTCTGGCTGTTTTCTTTGAAACTAAGAAATGTTAGGCATGAGCCCTCTTGGACATGGGGTTCCTGTATTGTAGTCTGCTTGGGAGCTGGCTCCCATCGCACATTCTTAGGAAAGGTGCTTTGGGCTTTTTTTTCCCTATACTTGACTTTCGGGAAGTCCAGCCCAACAAGGTTCCTTATGCTGAATTTTCGTGGAGCAGCCTTGGGAATCCTGGCTAAATGAGACTCTCAGATCTGCCTTACAAGATCTTTTCTTTGTCTTCCGGGTGGCCCTGCACTGAAGCTGCTATTAAAATCAGTGTTCTAGGTCGCGGAAGATAGGGTGCTGCCCTTGGAGCAGCCAGTGGCTTGGAGGCTGTTTCGCCTGAGTTTGTGCTATGCAGGCAGGTGTGCCTGGACTGTCCTTGAGGATTTTCCTCACTCCCTTGTCACCCTTCGTTATCCCTTTTAAAGATTCTTGATCCAGCATTGATAGTTAGGTCTGCCAAGATATTTTTAGGCTATGTTTGTACTTTGATGCCAGAATCTGTTGGGTCTGAAAGGCTCTAGGAAAGTAGCTTTTGTTTACTTGGTACCAGATATTGGCTAAACCCTAAGTGATTTACCTCCTTTAATCCTCAAAATGGTCCTACGAGGAAGAGATGATCCATTCCACCCTCAATGGAGGAGGAAAATAAGGTGCTAAGAGATTAGGCTGACCAAGATTAAAGTAGTTTTTAAAAAAAAAATTTATTTGAAAGGTGGAGTTTTAGAGAGGGAGAGGCAAAGAGAGGTCTTCTATCAGCTTGTTTGCTCTCTAAATGGCTGCAACTTCTGTGGCTGGGCCAGACCAAAGCCAGGAGCTTCATCTGGGTCTCCAGAGCTCTGGTCCCAGATTTGAATTACTGATGAAGCAAGCCTCACTGATTCTGTTTTTAAGGCTCTCAATGTGTTTTTCATTTGTTCTATTGAATTCTTCATTTCATTTTGGTTTCTCTTCAATATCTCAATTTCATGTTCTACTAAATTCCTCATTTCATTTTGATTCCTCCTTAAGATTTCATTTTCATGAGAGATTCTATACTGTCCTGTTTGGATTTCTGTAGTTCATACCTTTGTTTTTGATAACTTCTAAATGTTATAAATTTTTTGAAATCTATATCTTACATTTCTTCTATCATGTTCATAATCTTGTATTGGAGTGTCATGTTCATTTAGGAGCATCATGATGTCTTCCTTATTCTTGTTTCCTTGGTTTCTGCATTTGTCTGGCATTGTGGAGATATTCTTTGGTTTCTTTTTTTTCCCTCAGTGTGGTGGCTTTTCTCATTATACTATGACTCCAGATTAAGTGGACTGTCTGCTTTTGGTGAATCTCTAGAGGCTTGTGGTGGGTGTGGTGAGAGAGCTCTATTCAGTTCTTCAGTGTTAAGGGTATGCCAAAGGTGACACACCCAGGTTTGGCGTGGTAAATTTTTTTTATTCAGAAGGGAAATAATTCCACTCAGCTGAGCTCTTTTCAATGGCAATCAGTGCCTGAGCACTAGCCCCAGTGGGTTTAACATTCATCTGCTCTGTCCCAAGGACCACACAAAGGATTTGTGCGGTCCTCAGTGTAAGCTCAGATTCTGCTGCAATGTCTCTCACTGGGTGGCCAAGGCTGCCTGAATTTGTGGCATCTCCCATCAAGACTACTCATGTCTCAGCCACATTGAGTTTTCCCTCACACCTCAGTTTTTTTTTTTTTTTCACAGTCTCAGTTCATAAGCTCCACACATTCACTAGGTCTTAGTCTTCTGTTATTTCTCCCCACCAATGTCAGTTTTTTTTTTGCTTGGTTGAGGGTGGGCGCAGCCCTGAGCTGGTGCAGCTGTTACATATGTCAAAAATGGTGCCTGCTGTATTGTTTTCCCCGCTTTTGTAGGGTGAGGGGAGAGAGAGAATCATGTCCGTACCGGTCCCTTTTATTTTTCTCTCTAGATAGGCTGGTGTACTTTCCCCCATGGGGCTTCAAGCCTCATTCCCTTTAGGCTCTTCCTGCTGCTTTTCTGCCAGTGTTTCAGGCTACTGCGGTTTCGCCTCACCTCCCTTTCCAGCACTGCAGCAGAGACTCTCTTGGCAGCTGGGCTCCTGAGCCTTGGACACCCGTGCCCTCCACATAGATCCAACCTGACACTCTTAATTCCGGAAGAGTTTCCTCTGCAGTTTTTCCCCTAACTCTTCCTTGAGACTATAGTATCTCCACTTTTTTTTTTTTTTTTTTGACAGGCAGAGTGGACAGTGAGAGAGACAGAGAGAAAGGTCTTCCTTTGCCATTGGTTCACCCTCCAATGGCTGCCGTGGCCGGCGCGCTGCAGCTGGCACACTGCGCTGATCCGAAGGCAGGAGCCAGGTGCTTCTCCTGGTCTCCCATGGGGTGCAGGGCCCAAGCACTTGGGCCATCCTCCACTGCACTCCCTGGCCACAGCAGAGAGCTGGCCTGGAAGAGGAAGCAACCGGGACAGAATCCGGCTCCCCAACCGGGACTAGAACCCGGTGTGCTGGTGCTGCAAGGCGAAGGATTAGCCTAGTGAGCCGCTGCGCTGGCCAATATCTCCACTTCTTTTAAACTATCTTTTCCTGGACTATCATTGAGCTCCTTCCCTATTCGTCCATATTGGAGCCCTCCTCAAGACTTTAATACTTTCATTTGCAAACTTGAAGTAGTTCCCATGCTGATAATTCTGAAATGACTTGTAGTTCCCTTCATAATGTGGTCTCCTCAAGTTAAAATCATTGTTGACAGAGCAGGTGTTTGCACAGCAGGATAAGCCATGGCTTAGGAACACCCACATCCCTTGTGTGCTTGGTCTGAGTACTGGCTATTCTGTACTTCCAACCCAGCTTCCTACTAATATGCCTTGGAGGTACCAAATGATAGCCCAGGTACTTGGGGTTCTGCCACGTAGGTGGGAGACCCTGATGGAGTTTTTGTCTTTGGTTTCAGCTCTGGCTGTTGCAGGAATTTGGGAGTGAAATGCCAGGTTCATATTTCTCTCTTTCTCCCTGTCTTCCTCCTCATTCCTTCCCTCTGCCTTTCAGATAAATAAATGGATCTTTTTAAAAAATCACTATTGGCAGACTGTTTCTGTATGGCCCATTCTTGCATTGCTCCAACAATTTGGTCTTTATAGAAACAAGTTCAGCTAAAAATAAATATTAAGTGTTACCTTAAATATTTGCCTCAAACTTCCTACTTTCTGCTGTGAGTGCTTGGCACACAGGTTGCAAACTGATGAAATCTTTTTTTTTTTTCTATTTTTTTTTTATTTTTTTGACAGGCAGAGTGGACAGTGAGAGAGAGACACAGAGAGAAAGGTCTTCCTTTGCCGTTGGTTCACCCTCCAATGGCCGCCGCGGCCGGTGCGCTGCGGCCGGCGCACCGCGCTGATCCGATGGCAGGAGCCAGGAGCCAGGTGCTTTTCCTGGTCTCCCATGGGGTGCAGGGCCCAAGCACCTGGGCCATCCTCCACTGCACTCCCTGGCCACAGCAGAGAGCTGACCTGGAAGAGGGGCAACCGGGACAGAATCCGGCGCCCCGACCGGGACTAGAACCCGGTGTGCCGGCACCGCTAGGCGGAGGATTAGCCTAGTGAGCCGCAGCGCCGGCCTGATGAAATCTTTATATACAGAAGATCGATTTAGTATATATTAAGTAAAGATAATTGAAAATGAATCTTGATGTGAATGGAATGGGAGAGGGAGCGGGAGATGGGAGGGGTGTGAGTGGGAGGGAAATTATGGGGGGGGAACCATTGTAATCCATTAACCGTACTTTGGAAATTTATATTTACTAAATAAAAAAACCAGGAAGCCTAGATCCTCTTTTGAAGTGCCTGGATTTGAGTCCTAGCTCCTTCAGCTTCCTGCTAATGCACATCCTAGTAGGTAGCAGGTTCTAGCTCAAGTGGTTGAGTCCTTGCCACCCACATGGGAGATTCAGATTGAGTTTCTAGCTTCTGGCATCAGCCTGAACCAACCTAGGTAGCTGAGCACTTCGAGAGTGAACTAGCAGATGGGGAAGCTCCCTCCCTCCCTCTCCCCCCTTCTCTTCTATCCCTCATATTCCTGCTTTCCTGAATGAAGCTGATTTAGTCACTGTTTCCCAAAACACGTTTAACGCATTGACTTATATCTGGTTAGTCAAAAAATTGATACTATCTCATTGAAAAGGAAAGAAAGCATTAACGATAAAGAGTAAGTCTCAGATGTCTTAATTTTTTTACTTAAGAAAATTCTTCCAGAACTAAGTGGATACTTCTAATTTATTAGCATCTAACAAACATTTCTGAATTTCTTTGCTAAGTTCCATTTTTGAATGTTAATTTCTAAATATGCTGTTTTTGCTTTTTTTTCCATTAGAAAGATTCATTCCAAAATCAAAGCTTATCAAGTTCTTGGTTAAGATGCATGACAGAAAGCATCTAGCAGCAACAGGTTCCGGCATTTTCTGTCTCCACAGAAACATGAGCACAGTGACCTCTAGTGGGCACAATGAAGCCAGACAGCCTATGATGCACCCTGGAGCCATAGAATGGAAAAGCTCTTTCCTTGTGAGCTGAGGTAGCAGTCAGATTCTTAAGGATCAAGGTTAGGCAGTAAGAAAAATTGTCCCTTTGTGTCCATACTTACTTTCCAATCTTCATCTCCAGGAACTATTATTGATAAACACCGAAGTGTTGATGGCTTTCACCCCACCAAGTGCCCTTCATGTCCTTCTCCATCCAAGGATTCTATCACCATTGGCAATGCACAGCCAAGCAAATGTGGTTTCAAGAAAACACAAGTACTGACTTTGCCCCAGATGCCCGGAATTAGAATCTCCAGGTGAGATCCAGGAGTTATTTTTCAGAAATTCCACATATAGTTCTAATACTTGGCAAATGTCAAAACTCGCCATTCTCACTGCATCCTCTGCCTACACTATCTTTATCCAATAAAAGTATTTTTAACTTTGATTTTAAATTTGTTTTTGGGACATTTTATATGATCATAAAGCCAGATAAATAAAAACAAATGAATAATTACATATCCAGTAGAAAGTTTTCTGACAGTTCTGCACACAAGCCCTGTTTCCCATGAGCAGGCATACTGTGTGGCCAATTCTTAGATGCTCTTCTGTCCTCACTGATTACTTTTGGCAGATACAAGTGAATACAGAAATTTTCATTTTCCCACAAAAGGTAACATATTGTACAAAGAAGCGTACTGTGAAATGCAAAGGTTTTATACTTTGCTACAATATTTCTTTTAGATGTTTTCACATTAGTACATAGATGATTCTTTGTACTATCTTTCAGAGCTGCATACTGTTCCCTTCCATGGGCATACCACAATTTCTAGCCTGACCACTATTTATAATGTTTCCCTCCATATTTTTCTATTAAAAATGCTCTAATAACTGACCTTACAAATAGATGACTTCATGTGTGTTTCAGAATATCTATAGGAAACAATTCCCAAAGTAGAACTAGAAAATCGGCCGGCGCCGCGGCTCACTAGGCTAATCCTCCGCCTAGCGGCGCCGGCACACCGGGTTCCAGTCCCGGTTGGGGCTCCGGATTCTGTCCCGGTTGCCCCTCTTCCAGGTCAGCTCTCTGCTGTGGCCAGGGAGTGCAGTGGAGGATGGCCCAGGTGCTTGGGCCCTGCACCCCATGGGAGACCAGGAAAAGCACCTGGCTCCTGGCTCCTGCCACCGGATCAGCGCGGTGCGCCGGCTGCAGCGCACCGGACGCGGCGGCCATTGGAGGGTGAACCAACGGCAAAGGAAGACCTTTCTCTCTGTGTCTCTCTCTCACTGTCCACTCTGCCTGTCAAAAAAATTAAAAAAAAAAAAACTAGAAAATCAAAAGTAATCTTCTAATTTTGATATTGCTAAATTGCCCTCCATACAGGTTTCCTAAAGCTTTTGTTTTGTAAAAAAGTAGCTATATTGAGACATAATCTAATATCATAAACTTAAGTGTATCAAGTTCAATGTTATTTTACCAAAACACTCCATGGCTTAGTAAATTTCATTTATTCCCTGTCCCCATTTCAAGCACAAAGCTTGAGAATTTAGAACTTGAGTTACGGGAGTGCATTTTGATACAACAAGCCTCTTTTGAGCACCCCTGAGTTTGTGCTAATGGAGTAGCTCAAGGCAGGGTCCCTAGTTAGCTTCAGGAGGGAGTGGTCACCAGAGAATCCAGCCATATGATTTAGAGGGTTGGAAATTTCAGCTGCATGTTCAAACCTCTAGGGAGAGAAGTGAGCCTGGAGATTGAGTTCAGTCATATGGCAGTGACGTGATGAAAACCTTGCTCCATGAGTCTAACAGAGCATACTGGTTGGAGAACACATAAATCTGTGGAAAGATGGTGCATCCATAAACAGCAGGGAAGCTTTGCCCTGTCCATATCTTCTATTTGGTGGTTCCCAAACTCTAACCTTTGTAATAAAACTACAATTAAGTATAGCATGTTCAGGTGAGCATTATGAGTCTTTCTAGTGAATTACTGAACCTATGAGTAGGTTATGGGAACTTCCAAAGTTCTAATCGTCTGGGCAGAAGTGCAGAAAACTTGGAGCTTCTGAAATTTATGGCTGTCATCAGAAGTGGGGGTGGTCTTCGATGACTGAGTTCTTAGTACAGGGAATCTGTAACTCTAGGTAGTGTCAAAATTAAGTTAATTGTCAGCCAGCCAGCTAAGATCAGAGAATCGGTGTGAGAGTGAACACATCATTATCACAACCCAACATATAAAAGACCTTTGTGTGGCAATGGAAATTCCACATTTTAGTACTTTGCATACTCAGCTCTTGATTTGACACTGTCAGTCATTCTTGATTCAGAAAACCCTCTTCCACCGGTTTATGAAAACTAAGTCTCTGGTATTTTAAAAAAGTATATTTAAGCTTTACAAGTTTCATGTATTTCTTATATGTATTTAGGAACATAGTAACACTTCCCCACCCACATTCCAGCCCTTCCTCCACCTCCATCTCACATTCCCCCTCTTAATTTTTACAAAGATCTATTTTCAGTTTACTTATGATCATATAATTAACCCTACTCTAAATAAACGAGTTCAACAAATAGTATGAAGAAAGAAAAACAACACTGTTCCTGAAAGGAAGATGGAGGGGCTGTAAACAATCATTGAATCTCAAAATGTCTAATTCACTTCAATACATTACATTCCAGGTTCTCTATTAGTTAGGTCAAATCAAGGAAAACATAATATGTCTTTTGGGAACTGGCTTATTTCACTAAGGATAATCATTTCCAGTTATGTCCATCTTGTTGCAAAAGAAAGGATTTCATTTTTGCTGCTGAGTGGTACTCCTTAATGGTATATAAAATATAATTTCTTTAGTCAACAGTAGGTGGACATCTGGGTTGATTAATATCTTAGCTGTTGTGAATATGCTGCAATGAACATGGGAGCACAGATAATTCTTTCATATGCTGATTGCCTTTGGTTCTTTGCCCGTTTATTAACTTGATGGTTTTATTGTTGCTGAATTTGAGTGCTTTATAGTTTCTGGAGACTAACCCTTTATTGTATGGTTTGCAAACATTTTATCCCATGCTGTCAGTTGATAATTCACTTTCCTGAGTGTTTCTTTTATAGTACAGAAGCTTTTCACCTTGATGTAATCTCATTTGTCAATTTTGGCTTCGATTGCCTATTATTCTGGGGTCTTTACCACAAACTCTTTGCATGTGTCAATGTCTTGCAGAATTTACCCAATTTTCTCAAGTAATTTGATGGTACCAGGTCATAGACTTGGGTCTTTAATCCATTTGAGTGGATTTTTTAGTAAAATGTAAGGCATGGGTCTGGTTTCATATTTCTGTATGTGGAGATCAGTTTCCCCAGCACCATTGTTGAAGAGATTGTCCTTGCTCCAGGGATTGATCTTGGCTTCTTTGACAGAGATAAGTTGGATCTAGATGCATGGATTGATTTCTGGCATTTCTATTCTGTTCCAGTGGTCTACTCATCTGTTTTTATAGCAGTACCAAGTTGTTTTGATTATAACTGCCCTGTAGTATATCTTGAAATCTGGTATTGTGATGCCTTGGGCTTTGTTTTTATATAAGATTGCTCTAGCTATTTGGGGTCTCCTGTGTTTCCTTATGAATTTTGGCATAATTTTCCTAGATCTGAGAAGTATGTACTTGGTATTTTGATAGGTATTACAGTGAATCTGTAACTTGCTTCTGGTAATATGGACATTTTGATGATATTGATTGTTCCTATCCATGAACATGGAAGATTTTCATGTATTTTCTTATTTCTTTAATGTCTTTCAATTCTCATAATAGAAATATTTGACATCCTTGGTAAAATTTATTCCAAGGTATATGGAGTTTTTTTTTTAAAGCTATTTTGGATGGGATTGATTTTAGAAGTTCTTTTTAAGCCATGACATTGTCTATGTATACCAGACTGTTGATTTTTGTGTGTTGATTTTATATCATGCCACTTAATCAAACTCTTCCAAGAGTTCCAATAGTCTCCTGGTGAAGTCTTTTGGATCCCATATATATATATATATATATATATATATATATATATATATAAAATAATATATATATTTATATATATATATTATTTTTTATATATATATTATATATTATATATATATTATATATATATTATATATATTATATATATATAATATATATTATATATATAAATATATATAATATATATATATATATTATATATATTTATATATATATATATATATAAAATCATGTCATCTGCAAATAGGGTTAGTTTGACTTCCTCTTTCCCAATTTGTATCCCTTTAATTTCTTTTTCTTGCCTAATGGCACTGGCTAAAATTTCCAAGACTATATTGAATAGCAATGGTAAGAGTGGACATTCTTCTCTGGTCCAGAACTCTGTGGGAATGCTTCCAACCTTTTCCCATTCAACAGCAATATTTGACAGGGTTTGTCATATATTGCCTAGATTGTGTGAAGGAATGTTCCTTCTATATCCAATTTGCTTAGTTTTCATCATGAAAAGGTGTTATATTTTATCAAATGTTTCTCATTATCTATTGAGTTAATCACGATTTTTCAGCAGTTAATGTGATATCACATTGATTTTTGTGAATGTTGAACCATCCATGTATATTAGGAATAAATCTCACTTGATCTGGGTGAATGATCTTTCTGATGTCTTGTTGGATTCAATTGGCTAGCATTTTGTTGGATTTTTTTTGTGTATGTTCATCAGAGAAATTGGTATGTCGTTTACAAGCTTAGGAATTAAGGTGATGCTGGTTTCCAGAAATAATTTCCAAGGTTCCCTCCCTTTTGGTTGTTTTGAATAGCTTGAGAAGAATTGAGATTTTTTTTTTAAGATTTATTTATATATTTGAAAGCCAGAATTAGAGAGGCAAAGAGATCTTCCACCCACTGGCTCACTCCTCCAGTTGCCTGCAATGGCTGAAGCTGCACCAATCTGAAGCCAGGAACCGGGAGCTTCTTCCAGGTATCCCACATGGATACAGGGGCCCAAGGACTCGGGCCATCTTCTACCGCTTTCCTAGGCTATAGCAGAGAGCTGGATCAGAAGTGGAGCAGCTGACACTTGAACTGGTGCCCATATGGGATGCTGGCACTGCAGGTTGGAGCCTTTACCTACTATGCCACAGGCCGGCCACAGTTCTTTAAATATCTGAAAGAATCCAGCAGGAAAGCCATGCACTCCTGTGCTTTTCTTGTGGGGGATGGTCTTTATTACTGATTCAATTTCTTTCTTAGTGACCTGTTTAGGTTTTCTGTGTCTTCATGGCTCAGTTTAAGTAGATTATATCCAGGAATCTATTCATTTCTTCTAGGTTTTCTGATTTATTGGCATACTGCTCTTTGCAGTAATTTTTATTGATTCCTTTCATTTCTGTGGTGTCTTTTACATTTCCTTTTTCATCTCTAATTTTATTGATTTGTGTCTTCCCTATTTTTTTTGGTTAGTTGGGCCAATGGTGTGTCAATTTTTTTTTTAAGCTCTTCCTTTTGCTGATAATTTGTATAGTATTTTTTGTTTCAATTTTGTTTATTTCTTTTCTGCTACTAGTTTTGGGTTTGGTTTGCTGTTTTCCTAGCTCCTTGAGATGCATTGATAGCTCATTTATTTGGTGCCTTTCCAATTTCTTGATGTACACACTAACTGCCATAAACTTTCCTCTTAACACCACTTTTTGCTGTTTTTCATAAGTTTTGATGTGTTGTGTTTTGTTTTCAGAAATTCGATTTCTTTTTTGATATCTTGCATGACCCACTGTTCGTTCAGGAGCATGTTGTTCAGTTGCCATGTGTTTGCATATGTTCTAGAGATTCTTTTTTTTTTTTTTTTTTTTTTTTTTTTTTTTTTTTTTACAGGCAGAGTGGACAGTGAGAGAGAGAGACAGAGAGAAAGGAGAAAGGTCTTCCTTTGCCGTTGGTTCACCCTCCAATGGCCGCCGCGGCTGGCGCTCTGCGGCCGGCGCACGGCACTGATCCGATGGCAGGAGCCAGGAGCCAGGTGCTTTTCCTGGTCTCCCATGGGGTGCAGGGCCCAAGCACCTGGGCCATCCTCCACTGCACTCCCTGGCCACAGCAGAGAGCTGACCTGGAAGAGGGGCAACCGGGACAGAATCCGGAGCCCCAACCGGGACTGGAACCCGGTGTGCCGGCGCCGCTAGGCGGAGGATTAGCCTAGTGAGCCGCGGCGCCGGCCTAGAGATTCTTGATTTGCTAATTTCTAGCTTCATTCCATTGTGGTCAGAGAACATGCATGATGTGATTTTGATTTGTTTTTGAATTTGCTGAGACTTGTTTTATGGCTTATCATGCGGTCAGTCCTGTTAAAAGTTCCATGTGCTGGTGAAAAGAATGTGTACTCAGTGACTGTATGATGGAATGTTCCATAGATATCTGATTGGTCCACTTGGTTTATAGTGTTAACTCTGTTTCTTATTTTCTTTTACTTTTTTAAAGTTTTTACTTAATGAATGCATTTTTCATAGATATAAGTTTAGGAATATAGTGGTTTTTTTCCCCCCCTTACCCACCCACTGCAACTCCCATCCCACCTCCCTCTCCCTCTCCTATATCTTTCTTCATTATAGTTATCTTTAGTTTGATTTTTATATACAGAGGACCAAATCCATGTTAAGCATTTTTTTTGACAGGCAGAGTGGACAGTGAGAGAGACAGAGAGAAAGGTCTTCCTTTTGCCGTTGGTTCACCCTCCAATGGCTGCCGTGGCCGGCGCACTGTGGCCGACGCACCGCGCTGATCAGAAGCTAGGAGCCAGGTGCTTCTCCTGGTCTCCCATGGGGTGCAGGGCCCAAGCACTTAGGCCATCCTTCACTGCACTTCCGGGCCACAGCAGAGAGCTGGCCCAGAAGAGGGGCAACCAGGACAGAATCCGGCACCCCGACCAGGACTAGAACCCAGTGTGCTGGCACCGCTAGGCGGAGGATCAGCCTAGTAAGCTGCGGCGCTGGCCGTTAAGCATATATTTCAACAGTTTGCACCCACACACAGACACAACATAGAGTACAGTTTGAGAACAAGATTAGCAGTCGATTCTCGTATTACAACTCATTAAGGATGGATGTCCTACATGGGGAGTAAGTGCACAGTGACTACTGTTGTTCTTTAACAATTAACACTCTTATTTATGATGTCAGTGATCACCTGAGGCTCTTGCCATGGATTGCCAAGGCTAAGCATTTTGTGACCATAGACTCCATCAGTTGTTGGACACAGCCATAAACAAAGTGGATGTTCTTTCCCGCCTTCAGAGAAGAGTACATCCTTTGATGAACCTTTATTTCCACTAAGGTCTCAGATCTTCCATATAGGATATTTTTTTTCCACAGAGTCTTGGTTTTCCATGCCTGAAGTGCTTTCAGGGGCCTTTCAACTAGACAAGGAAGCCTTCAGGGTTGATTCTGATGTCAGTTTTATTTACAGCAAATGTCATTCTAGGAGTCTGCTGTGTGGAC
Source organism: Oryctolagus cuniculus (assembly GCF_964237555.1). Taxonomy (NCBI): domain Eukaryota; kingdom Metazoa; phylum Chordata; class Mammalia; order Lagomorpha; family Leporidae; genus Oryctolagus; species Oryctolagus cuniculus. Next base: position 115,968,659 of record NC_091436.1, read on the forward strand.
TGTTTCTGTATTGGACTTTCCTTCTTTTTTAATACTATTATCAGGTGCTTGTTATTTTATCTCTTTTATACTTAAAGTCAACATATAGATAGGTTTATAGATAGACTTAACATTTAATATGATCATTTTAACAGTTAAGATGTCATTTATACCACTCATTTTTTTAAAATGGGTTTGAAGTCCCATGTCAAGTTTTTAGGCTGTACCCTTAGAAGTAGTCTATAGGAATGTATGCAGAACTATACTGCTTTACAGTTACAGACTACCTCCTCCCTCTTATTCCCCCTCTTGTTTTTAACTGGGATTTTTTTCAATTGACTTAAAATGCATATGATTAACTCTGTTACATAAAGAGTTCAACATATGGTATGAAGAAGAAAAAGGACATACAAAATAAAGTAACTATCAAATTATCCCTCAACAGTTAGGTCAAGGACTACTCAAGTCATTGATTCTAAAAGTGTCAATTTTTCTTCTATTCCTTTCATTTTAGGAGTGCTATTAATTCTCCCAAATCAGGGAAAACATGGTATTTGTCTCTTTGGGACTGGGTTATTTCAGTAACTATGAGGTTTTCCAGTTTGTTCCATTTTGTTGCAAATGACTGGATTTCATCATTTCTTACTGCTGTGTAGTATTCCATAGTGTACATATCCCACAATTTCTTTATCCAGCCCTTAGTTGATGGGCATTTAGGTTGCTTCCATGTCTTAGCTATTGTAAATTGAGCTACAATAAACATGGAGGTGCGGATAGCTCTTTTGTTTACTGATTTAATTTCCCTTGGGTAAATTCCCAGGAGTTGGATGGCTGGGTACTATGGTAGGTCTATATTCAGATTTTTGACGTATCTCCATACTGTTTTCCATAGTGGCTTTACCAGTTTACATTCACACCAACAGTGGATGAGGGTGCGATTTTCCCCACATCCTTGCCAGCATTTGTTTGTTGATTTCTGTATGAAAGCCATTCTAACTGGGTGAGGTGAAACCTCATTGTGGTTTTGATTTGCATTTCCCTGATGGCTAGTTATCCTGAATGCTTTTTCATGTGTCTGGCCATTTGGACTTCCTCTTCTGAAAAATGCCTGTTAAAGTCCTTGGCACATCTCTTCACTGGGTGGTTTTGTTACTGTGGAGTTTCTTCATCTCTTTGTAGATTCTGGTTATTAATCCTTTATCGGTTGTGTAGTTTGCAAATAATTTCTCTCATTCCGTTGGTTGCCTCTTCACTTTCCTGACTATTTCTTTTGCTGTACAGAAACTTCTCAATTTGTGGTAATGCCATTTGTTCCTTTTTGCTTTGACTACTGTGCCTCTGGGGTGTTTCCAAGGAATTTTTTGCCTGTACCAGTGTCTTGATGGGTTTCCCTGTGTTCCTGATTAATTTGGTGTCATGGTATATGTTTAGATCCTTCATCCATGTTGAGTGGATTTTTGTGTAGGGTGTAAGGTAGGGGTCTTGCTTCATGTTTCTGCACGTGGAAATCCAGTTTTCCCAGCACCATTTGTTGAATAGACTGTCCTTACTCCAGGAATTGGTTTTAGCTCCTTTGTCAAATATAAGTTGGTTGTAGATGTTTGAATTGATTTTCTGGTGTTTCTATTCTGTTCCATTGGTCTATCCATCTGTTTTTGTACCAGTACCAGGCTGTTTTGATTATAACTGCCCTGTAGCATGTCTTAATCTGGTATTGTTATGCTTCCAGCTTTGTTTTTGTTGTATAAGATTGATACAGCTATTTGAGGTCTCCTGAGTCTCCATATGAATTTCAGCATTACCTTTTCTAGATTTGAGAATGTCTTTGGTATTTTGATTGGTATAGCATTGAATCTGTAAATTTCTGAGAAGAATGGATATTTTGGTATTGATTCTTCCAATCCGTGAACATGGCAGATTTTTCCTTTTCTTGTATCTTTTATTTCTTTAATATTTTGTGATTCTCATCATAGAGATCTTTGACATCCTTGGTTAAATTTATTTCAAGGTACTTGATTGTTTTTGTAACTGTTGTGAATGGGATTGATCTTAGAAGTTCTTCCTCAGCTGTGGCATTGCCTGTGTATACAAAGGCTGTTGATTTCTATGTATTGATTTTTTGTATCCTGCTTCTTTACCAAACTCTTCTTTGAGTTCCAATAGTCACTTAGTGGAGTCTTTTGGATCCCCTAATACAGAATTATGTCATCTGCAAATAGGGATAGTTTGACTTCCTCTTTCCCAATTTGTATCCCTTAGATTTCTTTTTCTTGCCTAATGAGTCTGGCTAAAACTTGCAGGACTATATTGAATAGCAATGCCTATATTTCAGAACCACACGTGCCTGGCGGGACCCGTCCTTTGCTCAATCCCGGCACCTCCTGAGAGTGCTAAAGCTGCTCCGGAGGACGAGTGGACGGCGGGGAGGACAACCTGACCAGGGCACAGGGTGGCGGACCCAGGTAGCCACGCGCCAGTGAATACCTTCATAGGGTCAGCGAGGTAGAGCTTTTCAATAGTGGGCATCCCTGTCTGGTACCAGATCTCCGTGGAAATGCTTCCATCTTTTCCCCATTCAATGTGATGCTGCCAATGGGTTTTTCATAAATTGCCTTGATTGTGTTGAGGAATGTTCCTTTTATATGCAATTTGCTTAGAGTTTTCATCATGAAAGGTGTTGTATTTTGTTAAATGTTTTCTCTGCATCTATTGAGATAACCATATGGTTTTTTAAAAAATTAATAGAAAGTTTTATTGAATAAATATAAGTTTCATAAGTGAAACTTTTGGATCATAATGGTTCTTCCCCTCATACCCTCCTTCCCACCCCCAGACTATCCCACCTCCTACTCTCTCTCCAATCACATTCTCATTAAGATTAATTTTTAACTATCTTTATATACAGAAGATCAATTCTATTGAACTCAACAGAATTATTCTTAGGTGTTTAACAGGAATCAATTTCAATTGGATTTAAAAATATGAATGCAAATAAAAGGGAGGAGTTGGGCCGGTGCCACGGCTCAATAGGCTAATCCTCCACCTAGCGGCGCCAGTTACACTCCCAGTCGGGGCGCCGGATTCTTTCCTGGTTGCCCCTCTTCCAGGCCAGCTCTCTGCTGCAGCCTGGGAGTGCAGTGGAGGATGGCCCAAGTGCTTGGGCCTTGCACCCCATGGGAGACCAGGAGAAGCACCTGGCTCCTGCCTTCGGATCAGCGCAGTGCACCGGCCGCAGCGCACCAGCCGTGGCGGCCATTGGAGGGTGAACCAACGGCAAAAGGAAGACCTTTCTGTCTCTCTCTCTCACTTTCCACTCTTCCTGTCAAAAAAAAAAAAAAAAAAAGAGGGAGGAGTTGTACAGTTCAGCACACATTCCCTCAGAATCAAATGGCTTTTGTTCCTCAATTTGTTAATGTGATATGCCACACTGATATTTGAATGTTGAACCATCCCTGCATACCAGGGGTAAATTTCACTTGGTCCGGATGATTGATCTTTCCAATGTGTAGTTGGATTCTATTGGCCAGGATTTTGTTTAGTATTTTTGCATCTATGTTCATCACGGAGATTGGTCTATAGTTTTTTTTCTCTGTATCTTTTCCCAGATTTAGGAATTAAGGTGATATTGGATTCATAGAATTGGAGGATTCCCTCCCTTTCAATTGTTTTTTAAATAATTTGAGAACTGGTGTTAGTTCTTTAAAAGTCTAGTAGAATTCAGCAGGGAAGCCGTCCAGTCCTGGGCTCTTTTTTTGGGAGGGCGTTTTTTACTGATTCAATTTATGTCTTGGTTATGGGTCTGTTTAGGTTTTCTATGTCTTCATGGCTCAACTTAGGTAAGTTGTATGTGTCCAGGAATCTATCCATTTCTTCCAGGTTTCCCAATTTGTTGGCATACAGCTCTTTGTAGTGGTTTCTGATGATTCTTTTTATTGTCTGTTGTTAAATTTTCATTACCATCTCTAATTTTTTTGATTTGCATCTTCTCCTTTTTTTGGTTAGTTGTGCCAATGGTGTGTCAATTTATCTTTTCAAAAAACCAGCTCTTCGTTTTGCTGCTCTTTTGTACTGTTTTCCTGGTTTCAATTTTGATTTATTCCCTAAAGTTAATTTTCTCTTACTGGATTTGGGTTTGGTTTGCTGTTTTTCTATATCCTTGAGGTGCATAGTGTTCATTAATTTGGTGCCTTTTCAGTTTCTTGATGTAGGCACCAATTGCTATAAACTTTCCTCTTAGCACTGCTTTTGCTGTGTCCCACAAATTTTGATAAGTTGTATTGTCATTTTCTTTTGTTTCTAGATATTTTGGTTTCTCTTTATCTTCTATGACCCACTACTCATTCAGAATCCTGTTCATTCTCCATGTGTTTGCATATGATGCAGTGATTCTTGAGTTGTTGATTTCCATCTTCATTGCATTGTGTTCTGAGAATATGCATGGTATGATTTCAATTTCTTTTTAATTTGCTGAGACTCCCTTTATGACCTAGCATATGGTCAATCCTATAGAAAGTTCCATGCATCGGAAAAATGTTTACTCTGTGGTTGTGGGGTGGAAGGCTCTGTAGATATCTGATAGGTCTATTTGATCTGTAGTGTCAATTAGCTCTGTTTCCTTGTTTTTTTCTGTCTGTAGGGTATTAAAGTCCCCTGTTACTTTTGCATTTGAGTCTATATCTCCCTTTAAATCCCTTAATTTTTTCAAATAGCCAAGCACCCTTAATTAGGTGTATATACATTTATAATAGTCACATCTTTGTTGAATTGATCCTTTAATCATTTTATAGTGTCATTCTTTATTTCTTTTGTTTTTGTGTTAAATCTATTTTGTCTGTATTAGGATGGCCACACTGGCTCTTTAGTGGTTTCTATTACCTTGGAATATCTTTTTCCACCCTTTTCACTTTTAGTCTGTTACATCTTTTCTGGTAAGGTGTGTTTCTTAAAGACAGCAGATAGATGGGTTTTCTTTTTTACTCCATTCAGCTAGTCTGTGTCTTTTAACTGGTGAGTTGGGACCATTTATATTCAGTGTGACTATTTAAAATTGTTAAATAATGTCTTTTTCCCTGCCATGTTTCCTTAAGTAGAGCTGTTTATGTATTTTGGATTTTGTTTGTACTTTTTCTGGGTCATTTTCTACATTCATCTTTTGTAGTGAAGTTCCTATTTCTGTGTATAGCACATCCTTGAGCCAATGTTGTAGGGCTGAGCACAAAGATACAAATTCTTTCAATTTCTTTGTGGAAAATCTTTATTTCTCCTTCATTCATAAATGATAGCTTTGTAGGGTAACAGTATTCTGGTTGACCATTTTTTCTCTTAAAACTTGCAATATATTGGGTCTGGCGCCATGGCTCACTTGGTCAATCCCCCGCCTGCGGTGCCAGCATCCCATATGGGTACCAGGTTCTAGTCCCGGTTGCTGCTCTTCCAGTCCAGCTCTCTGCTGTGGCCTGGGAAGGCAGTGGAGGATGGCCCAAGTGCTGGGCCCCTGTACCCGTATGGGAGACCAGGAAGAAGCTCCTGGCTTCGGATAGGCATAGCACTGGCTGGAGCGGCCATTTGGGAAGTGAACCAACAGAAGGAAGATCTCTCTCTCTCTCTCTCTAACTCTATCTGTCAAATAAAAAAAAAAAAACAACTTGCAATATATCTCGCATTGTCTCTTTGCCTGTAGGGTTTGGGATGAGAAGTCCTGGATGAGTCTAATTGCATTACCTCTGAATGTGATTTGTCCTTTCTCTGGCAAATTTTAAAATCTGTTCTTTTGTGTTTTACTGATCTGAGGGTTGCCACAATGTGTCATGGTGAATTCCTTTTCTGGTCATGTCTGTTGGGAGTTCTGTGTATTTCTTGTACTTAGATGTCTCTTTCAGCTTTCTTTCAGTCTGTCTATTTATGGAAGTTTTCTGACATTTCATTAAGAAGGCCTTCTAATCCATTCTTTCTTTCAATGCACCCTCCGGGACTCCTGTGATCTTTACAGTGCATCGTTTGATAGAATCTTGTAAATCTCCAGCTGTTTTTTTTTTAATTTTCTATTTTCTTGTTGTATTTGGTCTGACTGTATTACCAGAAATTTGTCTTCCTGTTCTGATATTCACTCTTCTATTTCATCTGTTTAATTTGAGATTCCATGGCATTTATTTGGTCAGTTAAATTTTTCATTTCTAGTATTTCATTTTGGCTTCTCTTTAGAATCTCAGTTTCTTGAGTGCTTTTCATTCAGATCTCGAATCTGTTCTGATTGCTTCTAAGTAATCTGATTATTTTCTGATTTTTTTTTTCTAGCATGACTTCAATTTTTTCTTCAGCTTCCATTATTGAAGATTTAGATTGCTCCATTGGCGATTTCATAGATTCTTCCTTATTCTTATTCAGAATTTTTCCTTTGTTCTTCAGCATTTGTTTGGTTTCTGATTTTATTTTTAAATTGATTTCCCTCTGCTATGAGCTGCTATGTGTCTATGCCAGTTGCCAGTGTAAGCAAGCAGCTCCTGAAGCTTTGTTTATTTCTGGGAACTTAAGGAGGTGGGTATTTAAGGAGGCAGGTACCTGGGCTTTAATGTACTAAGCCCTGCCCACTGGGGCTGGTCTCCCTGCTCCTTTGCTTGCCAAAAAGGGCTTGGGCTTTTGCTGTCCAGTTTTATTTGTTGCTGTTTAACTTCAGTGATGTTGAGGAAGTCACTCTGAATTGTTGTGATCCTTGTTCCTGGTTGGGGTGTGTTGTGAGGTGGCCCCTGCAATTGATAGGTTCTTGTGTGGGAGGTGAAGGCACAGCCTGCTGCCTACACTTGAAAATGTAAATAATCAATATGGCTTCTCTCTGCCAGCTGCAGCTCTGGTTGTGAGGAGAGGGAAGACTCTGAGGTATTGTGATGTGTTCAACCTCTCTGCCTATCTCTCCTTCCCACTTAGAGCACCTGGCACTGTTGGCTAAATTTCCCATTCATCTGTCTGCATTTCCATAGGCTTGTACCCTCTCATCTGGTTTGCTGAGGGAGCGGCAATTGTCTCCTCACTGGGTCTGCATGCCATTCCCTTTCTGCACTTTGGTCACCTATTTTCCCTGGCATGGACCTAGGCACTCTCTGGTGAATTCCTGGGCCACTCTGTGCTGACTTTTTGTGATTCCGCCACCTGCTTGTATCCCTTCTATTCATTATCTATTTTTCCCTGTGTGACTCAGAACCTCCTGCTGCTATACTGCCATCTTCCCCCCACACACACACACTTATTTTATAATCTGTTCATTTCTGAAACTGGAGTATTGAAACCATCCACTACTATTGTATTGAAGTCTATTTCTCCCTTTAGATCTATTAACATTTCTTTCAAATATCCAGGTGCCCTGTAATTAGGTGCATATACATTTATAATAGTCACATCTTCCTGTTTTGTTGATCCTTCAGTCATTAAATAGTGTCATCCTTTGTCTCTTCTAACAGTTTTTGTGTTAAAGTCTTTTTTATCTGATATTAGGATGTCTACACCAGCTTTTTTTTCTTTTGATAGCACAGAATATCTTTTTCATTATTTTACTTTCAGTCTGCATGTATCATTCTTGGTGAGATGTGTTTCCTGTAGACAGCAAATAGATGGGTTTTGTTTTTTTTAATCTGTTTAGCTGGTCTGTATCTTTTAACTGGAGAGTTGAGGTCACTCACATTCAAGGTGACTTTTTTTTTTTTTAGAAAGCTTTTATTTAATAAATACAAATTTCATAGGTACAGCTTTAGGAATATGGTGGTTCTTCCCACTGCCACTCCCATCCCACCTCCTACTCCCTCTCCCATCCAAGAGGTGTGTGGTGGGTGTGACTAGGGAGCTCTGGTCAGTGCTCCAGCTTGGCAAGTATCTAGGGTAACATTCAAGTTGGGCGTGGTAGATCTCAATGCCTGGATGTTGGTCTCCAGTGTTTTGCATGCCAGCTAATGAACTGCACAAATGATCTGCACAGTCCTCACTGGGAGCACAGTTCCCACTTCAATGATCTACTCTAGGCAACCAAGGAGCTCTGACATGTGGAGTTACACTCCGTAACTGCCCAGAGACCTAGCTACACTCTGCACCTTCTCATGTAATTAACAAGTCCACATGGTCTCAGCAATTAAGGCTCCCATTGGAGCTGAGTGCAGAGGTTTCTCTGCCCTGCCAACCTGTCCAGTCAACAGAGGCAGATGTTCCCCGAGACAGCTGCATCTAGATGTTTTGATCCTGGGAGGCTGTTGGTACCTCACCATCCTATGTGGTTGCCAAGCCAGGCTCAGTGTTGGTGGGGACTGCGGATTCTTCCCTTTGCTAGAATCTCTGAATCACACATGACCACAAGGGCCACTGGCCAGATTTTGCGTTCTCCCCACCAGTACTGCTGCGTAGATGGCATGCTGTCTTAGCCAGTTGCTGGGCGCATGCACAGAGTGCTCTGCAGCTCCCACCCAAACTCAAAATGGTGCCCACCCTGTCTCAGCTGGGCAGCAGATGCTATTGCAGAGAAGTTGGTCAGATAAACATACCCCCTCTACTTCCACTGGGTCCGTGGGCAACCACTAGCAACTGATAGATCCTAGGGATCCAGTCCAAACTCATTCCATGCTGTCCCTCCAATTGTATCACCATATGTTGCTGCAGTCCAGTCTCATCTCCATCTCTGAGCTGCTGCCCACTCCAGCTCTTGGGTGCTACAGCTGTACCCATCTTTGATCTTCTTGCTACCTCTTACCATATCTTCTTAGGCTCCTTTGCAGACTCTATGCTAGATCTTTATGGATCTAAAATAGGTCTCTGGATTTCTTTTTCTGGGTCTACATCCCAAAGCATTTATGACTCCTCAACTGATATCCCCAATCTTGGCCAAAACAAAGAACTGTTCTTCAACTGTCGAGACAAAGCTGTTTAGAAACTTAATTAACTTTAAAGAAGCACCCAAGAATGATACATCTTTTGCAAGCATTTACACATAATACAGTTCTTTGAGGACAGAGGTCCTGCATGGAAAGCAAGTGCACAGTGACTCCTGTTGTTAATTTAACAATTAACACTCTTCTATATGATTTCAGTGCTCACCCAAGGCTCTTGACATGAGCTGCCTAGGCTATGGAAGCCTTTTGAATCCACAAACTGTCAGTATTTGGAGAAGAGCATAAGCAAAATGGAAGTTCTCTCCTACCTTAAGAGAAAAGTATATTCTTTGACCACTTCTTTCAACTGAAGTCTCACCCACCGAGGTCCTTCATGTAGGACATTTTTTGCCACAGTGTCTTGGCTTTCCATGCCTGAAATGCTCTTGTGGGCTTATCAGACCAAAGTATTTTTTTGAGATTTAAAAAGATTTATTAAAGACCTCTAGTTAGAGCAGCATTGGGAAGGAGGGGAAGAACTCAAAGGACCTTATAGCACTGGGGTTTTTAAGTATAATTTTGAAGAAAAACCTACCAGATTGACATTGAGCTACAAGGCAGGGACAAAAACCTATAAAAAGACCTGATTTATAATCTTTATCCTGTCTGGCTTGCTCATGATAAAACGAAAAAATGATCCAGAAGGGTGGGATAGGTAACTTGTTTTCATAATACACTGTGAGCTCAGGAAGATAATTGCCACTCCCTTGCTATTGTCATGGTAAATTAGGGGATTCCTAAGCAAGGAGGGCAGACCTTTTGTTCTTGCTAAAGATAATGTTTTGGGGAAAGGAGGCAAATATTTTACACCCCAAATTTCATTGGGAGCATCCTGACTACCTGTTAACTCATCTGACTCCTCACATCCCTCCCTTAACGTGAATGTGCCCTAACATCTGTTGGGGGGGATTGGACGATGATTGCTCTGGCTGCTTCATGCTGAAAAGGGGCATCTCTGGGAAGCAGGTCAAGACGGGGTTCCAGCAGGAGACGGCCTCTCAGCAGGAGGTGGCTTCTCCAGGGTAATGTAGTTCCAATTTGCAGAAACTGCTTCTATTGGATATTTCATGTGCATGGCCACCTAGAATTTTACTTTTTAAGTCTGGAAAAAATGAATATAACAAGCAGTTTGAACTCACAGGCTCTAAAACTGAGAACAGAATCATTATTAGAGGCCTTAAGAAAGGTACCTAAACCATGAGCAAGTTTTTTCATTGAGAGGCAAATAGAAACTGCCAGAAAGGGCTTGGAAATAATCAGGTGGGCTTTAAGGCCTTGCCAGTTATGAGGCTCTGCCCTATCTATCTCTTCACATGTGGTACATTATAAGGGAGGCACTCTGATTTTGACAATGAGCCTTCATGGCAAGAGTTTTAGTAGAGGTGTTTGTAAGCTAGAGTGCCAGCCCTGGCTACCACCTATGTTGGTGACCACGCAGGTGAAGTCACAAAGAAGCAGAGTGGGAGAATATAATTCTCCCCAGTAAACCTCCTCTGAGGCAGCTAATATGTAGAAAAGACGTGACAGTGGGGACCCAAAAGAGCTGACTCAAGAAGGAAGATGTGGGGTACAGAGACATGCTAAGACTTGCCTACGCAATTTCAGGTCACGTGGGAAGCTACATCTAATGGAGTCTATATTGAGAGACTGCCTGTCTGCAAATGAGGTAGTTACTTTAACTCAGAACCAATTAACAAATTATCTAGGAAATACCCACTAATGAGACCAGGAAATCAAGTTTGTAGGAATTGTGGAGACTTGGTGAGGTATAGAAAACACTTAGAGAAGCAGAGAGAGACGGATTTGTCAAGATCTAGGGTAAAGGGAAAACCCACTGAGGCGTGGAGCTCAGAGCCCATGGCCTCACTCCAGGCTGTCCCCAGTCTCACTGACAAATTAATCTCCAGGAAGGAGGAACAGAATGCAGTTTTCGGGTGACAGCCTAACAGGCCATTGGGATCTGGTGTCCAGTCAGGGAATCGTTGAAAAATTCCAGGGAGTGGTCCTGGCCTGAATTTCAAGGTTACTCCAAACCTTTCTCTCATCTCATGTGTCAGGCCGATCCCCACAAAACGAAGCTGAGTTGAACCAAATCAACATTCCCAGAGCTGAGATGAAAAGTATGAAGAGTGTAGCCTCTGGCTTTACAGCTCATGAGGCAAGAGAGAGATACTCCATCCGCTGGTTCACTCCCTAGTTGGCTGCAACTGCCTGAGCTGTGCCGATCCGAAGCCAGGAGCTCCTTCCGAGTCTCCCACATGGGTGCAGGGGCCCAAGGACTTGGGCCATCTTCTACTGCTTTCCCAGGATATAGCAGAGAGCTGGATTGGAAGTGGTGCAGCCGGGACTTGAACCAGCACCCATATGGGATGCTGGCACTGCAGGTGGTGGCTTTACCTGCTACACCACTGTGCCAGCCCCAGCAGAACTTTTAAAAAGATTTGTTAGAGTCAAAGACCTTCAGCCAGAGTGGCATGGAGGGGGGCTTACAAGAAAGGAGAGAACCCCCAAAGTCTACTTCTAAAACCTATGCTATGAACCATGACATGGGCAAAAGCGATCCCTCTCCCCTGTTTTTTACCAGAAAGACAGTACAAAAAGTTATCCAAAAATGCTACGTCGCTCTGAGTTTTGGAGCCAAAGTATCATTCTTTTTAAGGGTCCTTAAGTTATAAATTTTCTTTTATTGTAAAACCATAATTTATATGCTAATATTTCTCTTGAATTCTGTTTTGTAAACCATTAAATGAAAAGTGATCATAACATGTTCTGTGCAAAAATATATTATGCGTGTATAAGTGAACTATTAGGCTATAGAGTTTTCATAATGGAATATGGAGATTGAGAAGGAAGTGAATTTGTGGGAAATCCATTTACTTTTCATTTGTGCTATTCCATTCAGATTAAACTTAATGAGTTAAGTTGATGGGGAGATATCATAGTTCATGGTTTTTTTTAGTTTTTTTACTTTATTTGTATAAGAGGAATAATTTTAATATGTTTCATATAGAAAGTTTCAAGATCCTAATGATACTTCCACTCCTTCCCTCTCACCGTCCTCCTCTTATTTTTCATTTAATTTATATACAATGGTATACTTTCAATTTACTTTATAATCACAAGCTTACCCCTCCACTAAATAAATAATTCGACAAGTAGTAAGTAGAAAAACCACTGTTTCTCAAGAGTGTAGACAAGATACAAGCAATCAAATTGTAAAATGTCAATTTCACTCATACACATTTTTTTTGTACTCTGTATATTGATAATCACAAATCAGGGAAAATATATTTGTCTTCTGAGGACTGGCTTATTTCACTAAGGATAATGGCCTGCAGTTGTATCCATTTTGTTGTGAAGGACAGGACTTCATTCTTTGTTACAACTGAGTGTCATGTGTATATATACCACATATATATTCCATTCCATGTATTATTCCATTGTGTATATATGCCACAATTTCTTTAGTCATGAGTTGAGGGACATCTGGGTTGATTCCATATCATAGTTGTTAATTGAGCTGCTATAAACTTGAGGGTACAGATAACTGCTTCATATACTGATTTAATTTCATTGGGTAAATTCCTAGGAGTGGAATGGCTGGGTCATATGGAAGAACTACTTTCAGATCTCTGGGGAATCTCCATTCTGTCTTCCATAATAGTTGCACTAGTTTATGTTCCCACCAACAGTGTATTAGGGTATCTTTTTCTCTACATTCTCACAAGAATTTGTTACTTTTTGATTTTTGAAAGATAGCCAAAATTTTTGAAAGATAGAGAAACCGCATTGTGATTTTTTTATTTGCATTTCCCAGATGGCTAGTGATCCTGAGCCTCTTTTCATGTTTCTGTTGGCCACTTGTATTTCACCCTTGGAAAAATGTCTGTATCACATAGCCCATTTCTTTTTTTTTAAGATTTTATTTGAAAGACAAAGTTACAGAGAGAGATAGAGATAGCCGAAACGGCTGGAGCTGCACTGATTTGAAGTCAGGAGCCAAGAGCTTTGTCCGAGTCTCCCATGTGGGTGCGGGGGTCCAAGGACTTAGGCCATCTTCTGCTATCCAAGGCCATAGAAGGGAGCTGGATTGGAAGAGGAGCAGCCGGGACTAGAACTGGTGCACATATGGGATGCTGGCGCTTCAGGCCAGGGCTTTAACCTGCTACACCACAGCACCAGCCCCAGCCCATTTCTTAATAGCTTGTTTTTTGTTGTTTTTTTTTTTATTGTCAGTCAAGTTTCTTGAGATCCTTATATAGCCTAGATATTAATCTTTGTTCTTTACAAATATGTTCTCCCATTCTGTCAGTTGCCTCTTTACTTCATGGAGTGTTTCCTTTGCTAAGAAGAACCTCCTTAGCTTGATGTGAACCCATTTGTCTATTTTTGCTGTTATTGCCTATGTGTCTGGGATCTTATCCATGAAGTCTTTGCCTATGCTAATGCCTTGCAGTGTTTCCTCAATGTTTTCTTGTAATTTGATGGTTTCAATTCTTAGATTTAGTTCTATGATCTATTGTGAGTTTATTTTTCTTATGTATAGGGTGTAAGGTAGGGGTGTTGTTTTATACTAATGCATGCAGAGATCCAGTCTTCTCAAACACCATTTGTTGAAGAATGTCTTTTCTCCATGGAGTGATTTTGGCTCATTTGTCAGATTCATTGGTTGCAGATGTATAGATTAATTTCCATGGTCTCTAGTCTATACCCTTGGTCAACATGTCCATTCTTCTAGTACCAGGGTGTTTTGATTTTAACTTCTCTGTAATATGATTGTGATGTCTCCAGATTTATTGTTGTTTAGGATTACTTTAGCTAATCAGGGTTTCTTATGACTCCATGTGAATTATAAGGTTATTTTATCCAGTTCTGAGAAGAATGTCTTTGGTAATTTGAGATTGCATTGAATTTGTTAATTGCTTTTTATAGTATGGACATTTTATTGACATTAATTCTTCCAATCCATGAACATGGAAGAATTTTCCCCTTGTGTGTGTGTGTGTGTGTCTACTGTTTGTTTCCTTAATCTTTTGTAATTGTCATTGTGGATTGTGGGGAGCAACTGAGACTAGACTAAGTTACTGGAATTAAGACTTATTCTATGCATCTGCTCTCCCACAATATGGCGCTGGGGAGGAGCAAACAACTACGCAGCTGCCTCATCAGTTTGATAAGCTGCAGGAGCTGATCCTGCTCCTGATTGGAGGAGAGCAGCGTGCTCGGCGTGTGGGTAGCAGAGTTGGGATTGGTGGAAGAGGACTATAAAGGAGGAGAGAGACAACATGCACCGGGAACATCTGAAGGAACACCTGACCAGCCCCCGAGAGAGCCGGCCGGCGGTGTGCTGCTCCTCCGCGGAAGCGGGGAAAGTGGCAGGGGGTACCGCCCCTCCACGGAGGTGGAGGGGTCGGCAGCCAACCCAGGAAGGACCAGCAGCAAACCCGGGAAGGGCTGAGCAGACGAAAGAACAGCGCAGGGTCTAGTGTCGTTCCTCCGTGAAGAGGGGGAGCGACAGTGGATACCTTTCACATACTTGATTTTTTAACTTTTATTTAATGAATATAAATTTCCAAAGTACAGCTTATGGATTACAATGGCTTCCCCCCCATAACGTCCCTCCCACCCGCAACCCTCCTCTTTCCCACTCCCTCTCCCCTTCCATTCACATCAAGATTCATTTTCGATTCTCTTTATAGAAGATCAGTTTAGCATACATTAAGTAAAGATTTCAACAGTTTGCTCCCACACAGAAACATAAAGTGAAAAATACTGTTTGAGTACTAGTTATAGCATTAAATCACAATGTACAGTACACTAAGGACAAAATCCTACATGAAGAGTAAGTGCACAGTGACTCCTGTTGTTGACTTAACAAATTGACACTCTTGTTTATGGCATCAGTAATCACCCTAGGCTCTTGTCATGAGCTGCCAAGGCTATGGAAGCCCCCTGAGTTCAATGACTCTGATCATATTTAGACAAAGCCATGGTCAAAGTGGAAGTTCTCTCCTCCCTTCAGAGAAAGTTACCTCCTTCTTTGACCCATTCTTTCCACTGGGATCTCACTCACGGAGATCTTTCATTTAGGTTTTTTTTTTCCCCAGAGTGTCTTGGCTTTCCATGCCTGAAATACTCTCATGGGCATTTCAGCCAGATCCGCATGCCTTAAGGGCTGATTCTGAGGCCAGAGTGCTGTTTAGGACATTTGCCATTCTATGGGTCTGCTGTGTATCTCACTTCCCATGTTGGACCATTCTCTCCTTTTTTATTCTAGCAGTTAGTATTTGCAGACACTATTCTTGTTTATGTGATCCCTTTGGTTCTTAGTCCTATCATTATGATCAATTGTGAACAGAAATTGATCACTGGGACTAGTGAGATGGCATTGGTACATGCCACCTTGATGGGATTGAATTGGAATCCCCTGGTATATTTCTAACTCTACCGTTTGAGGTAAATCAGCTTGAGCATGTCCCGAATTGCAGAAACCTTTTTATACACAGACAATGCCTAAGCTGAGAAAGGACTTCAATCCCATTCACAATAGATACCAAAAAAAAAAAAAAAATCAAACATCTTGGAATAAAGTTAACCAAGGGTGTCAAAGATCTCTACGATGAGGATTACAAAACATTAAAGGAAAACTATACAAAAAAGGAAAAATCTTCCATGTTTATTTATTGAAAAAAATGTCCATTCTTCTGAAAGCAATGTACAAATTTAATGGTATACCAAAATACAAAAGACATTCTCCTCAGATCTCAAAGGATGCTGAAATTCATTTTGAAACACAGGGTACCTCAAATAGCTAATGCAACCTCACACACCAAAAACAAATCTGGAAACAGACCAGGGGCAGAGCCAAGATGGCAGAATAGTGAGGGTGCACACTGGTAGTCCGGGAAAAGATAGTTTAATAAAAGTGGAGTTACTGTAGCCTCAGGAAAAGGCTCAGGAAAAAATTGCAGAGGAAACTCTTCCAGATCTAGTGGATGTGACACAGAGGACCTACAGGGAGAGCAAGTTCGCCCACCGTGTGGAAGCCCAGCTGCAGAGTCTATGCATCTGCGCTGGAAGGGGAGGTGAGGCAAACCCTCAGTAACCTGAGACATTGGCGGGAAAATGGCAGAGGGAGCCTAGAGGGAACGAGGCTTGAAGCCCCGCTGGGGAAAGTTCACCAGGCTGACTGGAGGAGAGAAAAAAACCAAAAGGGGAACCAGCACGGACACTAGCCTCTCTCTCCACTCGCATTACAAAGCCGAGCAAGAAAAAGAGCAGGCCCCATTTTACGTATGTAAAGCGGCGTGCACCATTTTACGTATGTAAAGCGGCGCCCGCCATTAGCCAAGCAGAAAAACCTGACTCTGGTGGGGAAAAATAACAGGAGGTTAGGACCTAGTGAAAGTGTGGAGCTAATGAACTGAGACTCTGAAAATCTGAGAGGGGTGGTGAGAACTCACCAACTACACAAACTCGGTAACCTTGGCAACCTGGTGAGAGACTGGAGAAATTTGAGACCACACTGAGGGCTGCATAAACTCTGTGTGGTCCCAGGGGTAGAGCAGACGAATATCCACAGGGGCCAGATTTCATAAACCAACTACCCTCAATTCCACTCAGCTGTGCAGAATTACTTCCCAACTGTGTAAAAAATAAAAAATAAAAAATAAACTAAAAAAAGAGCGAGTGAGTGAGAGAACAATCTGGGTGAGTCACCTTTGGCACACGCTTAACCCTGAAGAACCAAACAGAGCTCTGTGGCCACACCCATCACAGCCTCTAAGGATCCATCAAAAGCAGACAGTCCACTTCATCTAGAGTTGTAGTATAATGAGAAAAAGCACCACAGCGAAGAAACCAAAGAATATGTCCACAATGTCAAACAAACGTAGAAACCGAGGTAACAAGAACAAGGAAGACACTATGATGCCCCCAAATAAAAAAGACACCCCAATTCAAGATTATGAAGATGATGACATAGAAGAAATGCAAGAAGCAGATCTCAAAAAATTAATAAGAACATTAAGAAGTTCTCAAAAACAAATTCTTGAACTACAAAAATCCTTACTGAACAGGATAGAAAATCTCTTGCGAAAAGAAAATATTGAGGAATCAAAATGAAATGAAACAACTAGTACAACAGGAAACTGTGATAGTGACGAGAAATCATAATGAAGTGAAGAATTCAATAGATCAAATGACAAACACATTAGAGAGCCTTAAACACAGAATGGGTGAAGCAGAAGAGAGAATATCGGACTTAGAAGACAGAGAACAGGAAAGGATACAGTCAGACCAAAGAAAAGAGGAAATTAGAAATCTAAAAATATTGTTGGGAATCTACAGGATACTGTTAAAAAACCCAACATTCGGGTCCTTGGGGTTCCTGAAGACATGGAGAGGGAGAAAGGATTAGAAGGCCTTTTTAGTGAGATACTAGCAGAGAACTTCCCAGGTTTGGAGGACAGAAACATTCTAGTACAGGAAGCTCATTGAACCCCTAATAAACATGACCAAAAGAGATGCTCACCACGACACATTGTAATTAAACTCACCACAGTGAAACATAAAGATCCTAAAATGTGCAAGAGAGAAACATCAGATTACTCTCAGAGGATCTCCAATCAGACTCACAGCTGACTTCTCATCAGAAACCCTGCAAGCTAGGAGGGAATGGCGAGACATAGCCCAGGTACTAAGAGAGAAAAACTGCCAGCCCAGAATATTATATCCTGCTTAAACTCTCATTTGTGAATGAAGGTGAAATAAAGACCTTTCATAGCAAACATAATTTGAAAGAATTTGTCGCCACTCATCCAGCCCTGCAAAAGATGGTTAAAGATGTGTTACACACAGAAACACAGAAACACGGCCATCAATATGAAAGAAGGTAAAGGAAGGAAACCTCACAGCAAAAGAACACAGGAAGTTCAAAGCATATATTAGAAAATATCTTTGGCAAATGGCAGGGCAAAGTTACTACTTATCAATAGTCACATTGAAAGTTAATGGCCTGAACTGTCCAGTTAAAAGACACCGATTGGCTGATTGGCTTAAGGAATAAAACCCATCTATTTGCTGCTTACAAGAAACACATCTTTCCAACAAAGATCCATACAGACTGAAAGTGAAAGGCTGGAAAAAGATTTACCATGCCAACAGAAATGAAAAAAGAGTGGGCATACCCATCTTAATATCTGACAACATAAACTTTACCACAAAAACTGTTAAGAGAGACAAAGAGGGGCACTATATAATGATTAAGGGATCAATTCAACAGGAAGATATAACGATTATCAATGTATATGCACCTACTTACAGGGCACCGATTTTAAATATATGTTAAGGGACTTAAAGAGAGACTTAGACCCCAATACAATAGTACTGGGGGACTTCAGTAATCCACTCTCAGACAGATCAACAGAACAGAAGATCAACAAGGAGACAATAGATTTATGCGGCACTATAGCCCAAATGGATCTAACAGATATCTACAGAACTTTTCATCCTACACAGAAAGCATTTACATTCTGCTCAGCAGTACATGGAACCTTCTCTAGGATTGACCACATACTAGGCCATAAAGCAAGTCTCAGCAAATTCAAAAGAATTAAAATCATACGATGCAGCTTCTCAGACCATAAAGGAATGAAGTTGGAAATTAGCAACTCAGGAATCCGTAGAGCATATGCAAACACATGGAGATTGAACAACATGCTCCTGAATGAACAATGGGTCATAGAAGAAATTTAAAAGAGATATCAAAAATTTTCGGGAAGTAAATGAGGATAACAGCACACATATAAAAATTTATGGGATACAGCAAAAGCAGTGTTAAGAGGAAAGTTTATATCAATAGGTGCCTATATCAAGAAATTGGAAAGGCACCAAATAGATGAGCTTTCAGTTCACCTGAAGGATCTAGAAAAACTGCAGCAAACCAGACCAAAATCTAGTAAGAGAAGAGAAATAATTAAAATCAGAAGAAATCAACAGGATTGAATCCAAAAAAACATTATAGAAGATCAGCAAAATGAAGAGCTGGTTTTTTGAAAAAATAAAATTGACAACCCATTGGTTCAACTAACCAAAAAAAGAAAAGACCCAAATCAATAAAATCAGAGTTGAAAAAGGGAATGTAACAACAGACACCACAGAAATAAAAAGAATCATCAGAAATTACTACAAGGACTTGTATGCCAGCAAACAGGGAAACCTATCAGAAATGGATAGATTCCTGGACACATGCAACCTACCTAAATTGAACCAGGAAGACATAGAAAACCTAAACAGACCCATAACTGAGACAGAAATTGAAACAGTAATAAAGGCCCTCCCAACAAAGAAAAGCCCAGGACCAGATGGATTCACTGCTGAATTCTACCAGACATTTAAAGAAGAACTAACTCCAATTCTTCTCAAACTATTCAGAACAATCGAAGAAGAGGGAATCCTCCCAAATTCTTTCTATGAAGCCAGCATCACCTTAATTCCTAAGCCAGAAAAAGATGCAGCATTGAAAGAGAATTACAGACCAATATCCCTGATGAACATAGATGCAAAAGTCCTCAATAAAATTCGGGCCAATAGAATGCAACAACACATCAGAAAAATCATCCACCCAGACCAAGTGGGATTTATCCCTGGTATGCAAGGATGTTTCAATGTTCGCAAATCAATCATTGTGACACACCACATTAACAGACTGCAGAAGAAAAACCATATGATTATCTCAATAGACGCCGAGAAAGCATTTGATAAAATATAACACTCTTTCATGAAGAAAGCTCTAAGTAAACTGGGTATGGAAGGAACATTCCTCAATACAATCAAAGCAATCTATGAAAAACCCACAGCCAACATCCTATTGAATGGGGAAAAGTTGGAAGCATTTCCACTGAGATCTGGTACCAGACAGGGATGCCCACTCTCACCACTGCTATTCAATATAGTTCTGGAAGTTCTAGCCAGAGCTGTTAGGCAAGAAAAAGAAATTAAAGGGATACGAATTGGGAAGGAAGAACTCAAACTTTCCCTCTTTGCAGATGATATGATTCTTTATTTAGGGGACCCAAAGAACTCTACAGAGACTATTGGAACTCATAGAAGAGTTTGGGAAAGTAGCAGGATATAAAATCAACGCACAAAAATCAACAGCCTTTGTATACACAGGCAATGCCACAGCTGAGAAAAAAACCTCTAAGATCAATCCCATTCACAATAGCTACAAAAACAATCAAATACCTTGGAATAAACTTAACCAAGGATGTTAAAGATCTCTACGATGAGAATTACAAAGCCTTAAAGAAATAAAAGAGGATACCAAAAAATGGAAAAATCTTCCATGCTCAAGGATTGGAGGAATCAATATCATCAAAATGTCCATTCTCCCAAAAGCAATTTATAGATTCAGTGCGATACCAATAAAAATACCGAAGACATTCTTCTCAGACCTGGAAAAAATGATGCTGAAATTCATATGGAGACACAGGAGACCTCAAATAGCTAAAGCAATCTTGTACAACAACAACAACAAAGCCGGAGGCATCACAATACCAGATTTCAGGACGTACTACAGGGCAGTTGTAATCAAAACAGCATGGTACTGGTACAGAAACAGATGGATAGACCAATGGAACAGAATTGAAACACCAGAAATCAATCCAAGCATCTACAGCCAACTCATATTTTTTTTTATTTTTTTTAACTTTTATTTAATGAATATAAATTTCCAAAGTACGACTTATGGATTACAATGGCTTCCCCCCCCATACCGTCCCTCCCACCCACAACCCTCCCCTTTCCCACTCCCTCTCCCCTTCCATTCACATCAAGATTCATTTTCAATTATCTTAATATACAGAAGATCAGCTTAGTATACATTAAGTAAGGATTTCAACAGTTTGCTCCCACACAGAAACATAAAGTGAAAACTAATAGATGATTTTTTTTAAATGATGATGAAATCAGATCAGACCTATTGTCATGTTTAATCCCAGTGAGAGTCAAGTTGGGAATTGATAATTTTTTTTTTACAGAAGATCAGTTTAGTATGCATTAAGTAAAGATTTCAACAGTTTGCACCCCCATGGATACACAAAGTGAAATATATTGTTTGAGTACTCGTAATAGCATTAAATCTCAATGTACAGCACATTAAGGACAGAGATCCTACATGAGGAGTAAGTGCACAATGACTCCTGTTGTTGACTTTACAAATTGACACTCCTGTCTATGGCATCAGTAATCTCCCTATGCTCCAGTCATGAGTTTCCAAGGCTATGGAAGCCCTCAGAGTTCTCCGACTCTTATCT
The DNA here is from genome assembly GCF_964237555.1 of Oryctolagus cuniculus. NCBI lineage: Eukaryota > Metazoa > Chordata > Mammalia > Lagomorpha > Leporidae > Oryctolagus > Oryctolagus cuniculus. Next base: position 115,989,858 of record NC_091436.1, read on the forward strand.
TGTTTAGACAAGGTCATAGTCAAAGTGGAGGTTCTCTCCTCCCTTCAGAGAAAGGTACCTGCTTCTTTGAAGACCTGTTCTTTCCACTGGGTTCTCACTCACAGAGATCTTTTTGCCAGAGTGTCTTGGCTTTCCATGCCTGAAATACTCTAATGGGCTTTTCAGCCAGATCTGAATGCCTTTAGGGCTGATTCTGAGGCCAGAGTGCTATTTAGGACATCTGCCATTCTATGAGTCTGCTGAGTATCTCACTTTCCATGCCAACTCATATTTGATCAAGGATCCAAAACCAATCCCTGGAGTAAGGACAGTCTATTCAATAAATGGTGCTGGGAAAATTGGATTTCCACGTGCAGAATCATGAAGCAAGACCCCTACCTCTCACCTTACACAAAAATTCACTCAACATGGGTTAAAGACCTAAATTAACAACCCGACACCATCAAATTATTAGAGAACATTGGAGAAACCCTGCAAGATATAGGTACCGGCAATGACTTGTTGGAAAATACCACAGAAGCACAGGCAGTCAAAGCCAAAATTAACATTTGGGATTGCATCAAATTGAGAAGTTTCTGTACTGCAAAAGAAACAGGAAAGTGAAGAGGCAACGAACATAATGGAAAAAATATTTGCAAGCTATGCAACAGATAAAGAGTTGATAACCAGCATCTACAAGGAAATCAAGAAACTCCACAACATCGAAACAAACAACCCACTTAAGAGATGGGCCAAGGACCTCAATAGACATTTTTCAAAAGAGGAAATCCAAATGGCCAACAGACACATGAAAAAATGTTCAAGATCACTAGCCATCAGGGAAAAGAAAATCAAAACCACAATGAGGTTTCACTTCACCCCAGTTAGAATGGCTCACATACAGAAATCTACCAACAACAGATGCTGGAGAGGATGTGCGGAAAAGGGACATTAACCCACTGTTGGTGGGAATCCAAACTGGTTAAGCCACTATGGAAGTCAGTCTGGAGATTCCTCAGAAACCTGAATATAACCCTACCATACAACCCAGCCATCCCACTCCTTGGAATTTACCCAAAGGAAATTAAATTGGCAAACAAAAAAGCTGTCTGCACTTCAATGTTTATTGCAGCTCAATTCACAATAGCTAAGGCCTGGAATCAACCCAAATGCCCATCAACAGTAGACTGGATAAAGAAATTATGGGACATGTACTCTATAGAATACAGCAGTCAAAAACAACGAAATCCGGTCATTTGCAACAAGATGGAGGAAATTGGAAAACATTATGCTGAGTGAATTAAGCCAATCCCAAAGGGACAAATATCATATGTTCTCCCTGATCGGTGACAACTAACCAAGAACCAAAGGGGAAACCTGTTGAAGTGAAATGGACACTCTGAAAAACAGTGACTTGACCAGCCCTTGTCCTGACTGTTGATGTACAATGTAATACTTTATCCATTTTAGTATTTTTTTGTTCTAGTACTATTGGTTGAACTCTGTAATTAACAGAACTATTCTTTGGTGTTTAAATTTAACTGAAAAGTGATCACTGTTAAATATAAGAGTGGGAATAATAGAGTTAGGGGATGTACAATTTGGGATATGCTCAAGCTGACTTGCCCCAAATGGTGGAGTTAGGAATGTGCCAGGGGATTCCAGTACAATCCCATCAAGGTTGCATGTACCAATGCCATCTCACCAGTCCAAGTGATCAACTTCAGGTCACAATTGATCACACTAATAGGTCTAAGAGTCAAAGGGATCACATAAACAAGACTAGTGTCTGCTAATACTAACTGCTAGAATAAAAAAGGAGAGAATGATCCAACATGGGAAGCAGGATACACAGTGGATTCATAGAATGGTAGATGTCCTAAACAGCACTCTGGCCTCAGAATCAGCCCTTAAGGCATTCGGATCTGGCTGAAGAGCCCAAGAGAGTATTTCAGGCATGGAAAGCCAAGACACTCTGGGGAAAAAAGAGACCTAAATGAAAGATTTCTGTGAATGAGATCCCAGTAGAGAGAATGGGTCAAAGAAGGAGGTAACTTTCTCTGAAGGGAGGAGAGAACTTCCACTTTGAGTATGACCTTGTCTGAATAAGATCGAACTTGGCGAACTCAAAATGCATCCATAACCTTGGCAACTCATGACTAGAGCCTAGGTTGATTTCTGATGCCATAAACAAGAGTGTCAATTTGTTAAGTCAACAACAGGAGTCACTGTGTATTTAATTCTCTTGTAGGATCTCTGTCCTTAATGTGTTGTTCAATGTGAATTAATTTTATAACTAGTACTCAAACAGTACTTTACATTTTGTTTCTGTGTGGGTGCAAACTGATGAAATCTTTACTTAATATATACTAAACTGATCTTCTGTATATAATAATTGAAAATGAATCTTGATGTGAATGGACTGGGAAAGGGAGTGAGAGATGGGAGCGTTGTGGGTGGGAGGGAAGTTATGGGGGGGAAAAGCCATTGTAATCCATAAACTGTAGTTTGGAAATTTATATTTACTAAAAGGTAAAAAAAAACTCCTGGTAGAATTTATTCTATGACCCACGGTTCATTCAGGAGCATGTTGTTCATTCTCTATGTGTTAGCAACTCAGGAATCTCTAGAAATATGCAAACTCCCAGCCTCATTGTATTGTGGTTCAAGAAGATGTGTGATAGGTTTTCTGTTTTTTTTGTTTTTTTTTTTTTTTGAATTTGCTGAGACTTGGTTTATGGCCTACTATGTGGTCATTCCTGGAGAGTGTTCCTGGAACTGTTGAACATGTATTCTGCACCTATCAGATAAAAATTTCTGTAGATATCTGTTAGGTCCTTTTGTTCTGTAGTGTCAATTAACTCTTTCCTTTCAGATTTTCTGTCTGGTTGTATCCATTGCTGAAAGTGGAGTATTGAAGTTCCCTATTACTATTGTATTAGAGTCTATGTCTCCCTTTAGATTCTTTAACATTTCTTTTAAATAGCCAGGTGCCCTGTAATTAGGTGCATATACATTTATAATAGTCACATCTTCCTGTTAAATTGATCCCTTAATCATTCATAGTGCTCTTTGTCTCAACAGTTTTTGTGTTAAAGTCTATTTTGTCAGATATTAGGATGGTTATACCAGCTCTTTTTTTGTTTCCGTTAGCATGAATATTTTTTAAATTCTTTCACTTTCAGTCTGCATGCATCTTTGTTGGTGTGATGTGTTTCTTTTAGGCAGAAAATAGATGAGTTTTGTTTTCTTAATCTGTTCAGCCAGTCTATGTCTTATCTGGATTATTGAGGCTATTTACTTTCAAGGTTGACTATTGATAATGACTTTGCCATTTTTCCAAAAATACTTATTTTTTACTTTGAATTTTCTTTGAACTTTTGCTGGGGCATTTTCTTCCTTTCATAGTGATGACCATGTTTCTGTGTTTCTATGTGTAACACATCCTTCAGCATCTTTTGTAGGGTTGGACGGGTGATGACAGTCTTTCAATTTCTGTTATGGAATGTCTTTTATTCATAAATGAGAGTTTTGCAGGGTGTAGTATTCTGGTTTGACAGTTTATTTTCTGTCTCAATACTTGGAATATATCTTGCCATTGTCTCCTAGCCTACAGTGTTTCTGATGAGAAATCCACTATGGTCTAATTGGAGATCCTCAAAGTAATCTGGCATTTCCCTCATGCACATTTTGAATCATTTCTTTGTCTTACTGTGGTTAGTTTGATTACAATGTGTCATGGTAAAGATCTTTTCTGGTCATGTCTAATGGAATTCTATGTGCTTCCTGTATTTTGAATGTCCCTTTCTTCAAATTAGCAAAGTTTTCTGTTATTTCACTAAAGGCCTTCTAATCATTTCTCTTTCCACAACTTCAGAAAGTCCTAGAACCCATATGTTGGGACATTTGATAGTATCCTGTAGGTTCCCAACGAAGTTTGGTTTTCTAATTTCTTCTTGTTTTTGGTTTGACTATAATTTCTTATGCTTCATCTTCTAAGTGGGATAGTCTTTCTTCTGCTTCACTGATTCTGTTAAGGCTTTCTACTGCATTTTTTATTCTATTGCATTCTTCATTTTATTTTGATTTCTCTTTAAGATCTCAATTTCATGGGAGAAATTTTCTTGTCCAGTATGGAACACTCTCTATACTCAATATCTTGCAAATAATTAAATACAAAGGCATACACCAAAGCAAAAAAAAAGTGAAGAAGGAAAAAATAGTACTAGAAGCTTCCACATATAATTGCACATAAATGGTAGTATTTGATTCTGCTGTTTGACTTGCTTACCCCTCAGATCATGTCTGACTGAGAGAGGGTAATAGTGGAAGCCCAAAAAGAGATACGAATTCCTGGGTAAGGCATTAAACTGAACTCATTGGTGAAATCCAGGGAGGGTCAGGCATTGGGCTGGTGCTGAGCTTGTGCCATGATAATACCTGGAGTTCCTGGGAGTTAAATATTCTCAGAAAAGTTGAAAAACTTGAAGGTCCCTGGCAGTATTTTGTTTTTTAATAACTTATTTGAAAGTTAGAATCACAGAGACATAGATCTGCCATCCACTGATTCACTCCCTGAATGACCACAGTAACATTGATCCATCAATCCAAAGTCAGGAACCCAGAGCTCCATCCAGGTCTCCAATATGGGTAACAGATTTACAGGGGCCCAAGCACTTGGGCCATATTCTACTTCTTTCCCAGGCACATTAGCAGGAAGCTGGATTGGAACAGCTGGGATTCAAACCAGAGTTCATGTGGAATGTTAGTGTCACAGACATCAGCTTAACTTATTGTACCACCACACCAACTCCCGTGACCCCATTGTAAAGGCTAGTAGTTTACTCTGAAAACTTTTAAAATTGTGTCCCTAAGATATTGAGAACTTTGAAATATACAGGAAAGGTCATGTAAAATTTTAAAACATTAGGTTGTATCTAATGTTGACAACTTCACACTTTAACCTAAAATCTCTACAGGCAACAATCATGAACTTGACAATGAAACCCCCAAATTTCTCTAAACTTTGCATACCTCTCATCCCACTTTATAACACATTTTCATTTTTCAGTCCCTCAACCTCCTGCACCTCAAAATAGTCTATCAGGCAAAGCATTTGTTCCCTTTGATTCTATTTTTAGGATGGCTTCCCTTCAGACAGGGCCATTAGAGCAGCTGTGAGAGTTGATCCTTGTTCATCGGGGACTGAAAAAAAAAAAGAAACCAATCCTCACATACAGTAGGCACCAGGACCCTCCTGAGCCACTCTGAATGCAGCTGTAAGCAGGTGAGTGCTACTGGTAGGGAGAGGAAGGGCCCTTTGCTGAACGGCTGTTGGTAGACTTAGGGATAGTCATGATTTGTAGATATAAATATAAAAATGGAGGGGTGCTAATTTATAGCATTGAAACTAGCATTATGAGACAGTGTCAGGTAATATCAAAGACTGAATGGGAAAGAAGTTGCATTTGTCTTGTGCTTGGTATTAATCCAGGAAGATGCACATGTGAGTTGTGTTCTTAGGGATTTAACAAGTTGAGACTCAGAGCAACAGTGATACATTTTAGGTTTAGTACCTAGTATCTTTTCCTGCCTACTGTGTGAACCTATTCCACCTCATCTCCTGACAGTTTCATGAAGCAGCCTGTTGAGAAAACCAACAAGAACAGCAAAAGTTCACTGCCACTGAATTCAGTGATATTAAGAGTTGAAATTCCATTTCTTCGCCATAGGCTCTGTGAACTAAAATTTAAACACCAATAAACTCAGGGGACAGGAGGATGTGCTCAGATCTTGCTGGGTGTTTGGAAACACTACCTGCTCCTCGCTGCTGCCAGCAGCAGTCCCGGCCCAGGCCTCTGCAGTGTACTCTGAAGCTCCAAGACCATTCTGGGCACCTCCCCAAAATGGTCATAACTGGCAGTGTCTGCACTTCTGAGGTTAGGGCATGCTGGGATTAGAAAGGCAGGTCAACAAAGCTTGCTTTGTAAGATATAAAACGCACGGCCCCAGTTCAAAGTCCACATTAAGCTACATTTTAGCCCTGGCTTAAAGTCCTTAAAGAAACTGTATTTCATCCCAGAGACCAACTCAGGCATTGAGAATCTGGCTCGTACAATGTGACCTCAAATTGTATTAACGTACTTGAGGCACATGAGCGGTTCTAGGGCAGAGTTGCTCCTATGCCTCCTCACTGTGGTAGCATTTAGATCTTGCCTCCCGAACAAACTTGAGCAATAAATTAGGGCAGAGACCCTGCCTTAAGTCCGTGGTAATCCCTAAAGCATGTGGCAGTGCCAGAACACAAAGTGCAAGTTCAAGGAAGCTTGACTAAGCTTATCACTAAATCTGAATTGTTAATTCATCATGGTGCATATTAATGGTAAGAGAATGAAAGACATCAGTGTAGAGACAGTGTTCTATTTATTCTGGCTAGCTGGCAGAAAGTGAAAATTTCCCTTACACTTTCCCCGCCTGGCCCCACGCCTGCCACCTGTTCTGGAGTATCACCATGCAGGGTTACCCCTAGAGCACCCTTGTAATGATGTTTTGTCACAAACTATAAGTAGCAATGATCCATAAAGGAGACTGAAAATGAGTTTCCTATCCTCCTCCCCATCCAAAAACTACTGGACAGAAATGTAAATCTTTAGTCATACTGCTGGAGAATCTCCCAGAAGAGTGCTCATTAGAAAGTGTTGTGTAAGTAAGCTCGTAATGCCAACTTCATATTTCAACCACTGCGTGCTCTTCAGCCACCAACAAAACCCACCATATCATTCATGAAATGTTCATGGAAATGCCTCCATGGTAAGGTAATGGTGGTTGGGAGGGGGGGGGCAGCACAGGATGAACACAACATGGACACCCCTCCCCTAGAAATTACAAAGAAGCATGGGAAATAAACATGCAATTACCTACCAAAATACAAGCAAAAAGTGTCAAAGTGCCCAATAAAAAGATACATAGGCAGTGATATGGGAATTCTTGTAGGAGACCAAATCCTATGTTTGTGATTAGGATGTAGAATGGCTTGAACTAGGCCTTGAGCAACAGCCAGAAGTTGTAGAAACAGCAGAAGCATGAGGAAGGGAATTAAATGAATATGGTTGGGAAACAGTAAGCAAGTAATCTGTCACCAGTGGAAGGGTGCACCAGGGGGAACAAGAGGAGATAAAAGTTAGACTCTTATCAGATTGGGAGTCAGATCCTATTCAATTAGAGTTCTAGTTTAGACTTTAGTCCATGGGTGAGTTTTTATAAACAATAGGACATTAAAGCTGTTTGAAGCAGCCAGAACTAGTAAGTGAAACGACCTCTGGGTTCTCCTCATATGGAAGTTGGAGAACAGGGAACTTAGTTTATGCCTTCTGGGGCACAGAACAGAGTGAGGAAGGTATAGGGCCATCTGGTGGAATACATGGAAGATGTCTGATGCAGCTGAAATTGTAGCCCAGTTTAACAAAAGCATAAACTGATGCATAGAGAGCTGAAATTGTTGAAGGCAATCCTAACTACCAGAGTCAGAATTTGAACCCAGGGCCACTTGACTCCAAAGCTGGTGCTCATACTTAGTGTTAGACTCAACATCATTGCAGAAATGTTGAAATCTTGTCTGACAACACAGATGTGCAGTTGCATTCTCATGGCCCCCAACCAATCCTGGGTCCATGGTGGCAGAGGCTCCAGAGAGATGGACATAACTGTAAAATGACAGGCTGGGTCCCAGGATAGGGAAGGTGAAGAGAGAACCAGGAATGGTGTTGCATTCAATAAAAATAGTGAGGGGTCTAGGTATTGTAGAATAGTTATATAATAGCATTTTGGTAAATGCTAGTCCATGTTGAAATGGATGTTTATAGATGTCTCAATTTTCACAACAGCTCAAAGATGTGGAGTCATTATGGCTGTCCAGAGAGGACTTCTTCTAAGGTAGCTATTCATCTCTTATGTCAATTCAAAGTTCACCTCCACAAACTCTCCCTTCTCCCATGATTTCCCTACCAGGACAGTATTGTCAGCCCCTACCTCTTGCCCATCCATATACCCATGGTTACCTCTTTCCTCTCATGCCTGGAACCTCATTCTGATTCTGTTACTTTGTGGGTGATAATAAGATTATGTTTCTTGAAGCCTGAAATTCAAGGGCAGACTTAGCCCTCTCCCTTTTCTTCAGTACCAGTGTTTTTCTCCCAGTGAATTGAAGTTTCTTTCAATTTGGAAAATTTCATAGTATTTCTCTTGTTAATAAGGATAGTTGATGTTGCTTGGGGCTTCTTAGTTCCTTAAATAAGCGTTAGTGTACTTATTTCCCATAAATAACTGGAGGATAGTCCTGTTGTCTCTGATTCAGATAAGCAAGCAGGTGCAGAGAAATTATTCATCTCTTGTTTCTCAGTTAGGTAAATGTTGGAAGCAGGCAGGGCCTGTGTTCTGGAATCTTAGAGCTGATTGGGAACTCATTGATAAGCTCTATTGAGTCCCATGATGCTGCTTATTAACATGATTGTGTCCACTCTAATGACTGATAGCCCCAGTTCTTGAGAACTTTCAAGAATACATGGAAACATATTTAAATCACTTCTTAAAGTCAGATTTGTACACCTGAGGTTTTGTAATCCCCCTCCAGCAGCACCGTATCACATGAGGCATAGTATACGACTCCTATCACTTGCAGGCATAAGCAGCACAGTATCCAGGCTGCCGTGCTGCAGAATCATATGACTTCCAACAGTTGCCTCAGACAGGCAGTGATTTGTGACTACTGAAGAGTACTTTAAATAACAAAATCCCCAGAGACATGTGGCTCAACTGGATTCATTTGATTTTTTATATTTCTGCATTCTTAATTAATGGCTTTATCATATTTAAAATCAACTAAGATATTGACCAAACTGACAGTGATTTATTTGTAGGGAAGGGTAAGCTTATTAAGCCCTAGCTACTCCAAGAAGACAAATGATTTCGCATTGCCTTTCTATTGGCATTCAGATATGTGATCCTTTTAATGGATCAGGTGTTATGGTCTGAATCTTTCTGGTCCCCCAAAACTTGTATGTGGAAACCCTAACATCCAAAGTGATAGTATTAGGAAGTAGGGCCCTTTAGTAAGTTATCAGGTCATGTGGAATTAGGGCCCAAGGACATTCATTCACCTCTTCCAACCTGCGAAGACACCATGAGCAGACATGATTTCGATGAAACAGGAATTGGGCCCTTGAGCAGACACCAAATCTGCTGATATCTTAATCATAGACTTGCCATCCTGCAAAACTGTTAGAAAAAAATTCTGTCTCTTACTAGCCACCTGGTCTGTGATATTATGTTATTTCAGCTTGAAAGCACAAAGACAGAAGGAAACATGTCTCCCTCTCCTCAAAACCTTGAATTCACAATACTTTGTTATACACAGGGGCAGAAGAAAAATCTACTTGTATAAGTTGATTACATACTAAGAAATTAAGAATTCCTTCAGGTATGGAAAGCAATGTAGCAACTTCTCATTTGCAAAATTCTCTTTCATATACACAGTCTAAACAACACTATCTTACTGCTGTCTTCAGATTGTTGCCTTAGTATTAGCTCCTAGAAGTGCTACCATCAAATATCAGAAGGCAAGCATTTGGCCTCATGGTTAAGATGCCACTTGAGATTCCCACATCCTATATCAGAGTACTTGGGTTTGAGTCCCAGCTCTGCTTCTAATTTCAACTTCCTGCTAATGCTCACTCTGGTAGGCAGTAAAATTGTTCAAATGCTTAGGACCCTGCCATCCACATGGGAGACATGGATAGGGTTCCCAGCTCCCATTTTCAGCCTGGCCCAATCCTGGCCATTGTATGCATTTGTGGAGTGAACCAATAGATTGGCGATCTCTGTCTCAAATAAAAATTTAAAAACAAAGAAAAATGAATTTAATAGCTAACCTACCTAATATCTTAGCAACACAGCACAGTCTAGAGCATCAGTTCCTTTCCCCCCTGATGACAGCTGCCTAGGAGCTATGGCTTCCCTGCCCAGCTCATGGAATATCACTAGCCTGGGAAGAATCAAAATTTGAAGCATCAATTTCACAACATCTTAAAATTGGACAATCTCAAGTTTAACCATCAGAAGCCAGAGACCGTCTATAATGTTTGCACATGCTCTGTGTGAGGTCTTCTGATTACCGTGTAGCTCCCTGAACTTCTACCCTTTCCTCAGGAGTGAGGTCTCTGCTTCCTCCCTTCAGCTGCCTCCAAAGCTCCGCTCTCAGTTATAATTTAACCTACTAAATGATTCCCTTCCCAAGGTTCTGCCTTCAGGACTAAATTGTAGCTCCATTAACCCAGGGACTAGGAGTCTATGCATTGTTGTTCTCTACCTAAAAGCGCCTAGGACATAGAAAGCACTCGGTAAGTATTTTTGAATGAGTCAATTAATGAATATGAAATAACAAACACAAATTGCCCTCAAGTTGTTCATGGACTCAGAATGAGAAAGAAATGCAGAATAAAACAAAACAGGAATTCAATGTAATACATATACCGCCAAAGAAAGATGCCCAGTTCAACCCAAAAGAGAAGGCGCAAGTGCCTAGCTTTCCCTGGAGCAATTCAACAGGTAAGGTCACCTGAGCTGAGACACAAAGGACAACCTTGTCAAAGGAAGTCAGTGGTAGGGGGTGAGCACTGAGCCAGAGGAAACAGCAGTGCAGGGACACAGCCTGAGAGGGGAGGGAACACATAGCCACTGAGAGAAATGGATTAGAGACAGAGCACAGGGAATCTGGAAATGATAGGAACCTGATCTTACAAGGACTTGCTGGACTGGAGGACAACTAGTTCAAGCTTTACCATATAGTTTGCACAGGGTGGAAAAGACACCAGTAGATGTTGCATCTTTAAATATTGCTTTTGCAAACTGGAGAATGCAGTGAGGTGGAAGAGGAGGGAGGCAGAACAATGGTAAAGAGGTTGTTGAAGCTGCTCCTGAGATGACCTGGGACCTGAAATGAGGAAGTAGATGTGGGGAAGGAAAGGAAGAAGTGAGACATGATGGGCTATATAATTTGTATGGCCCAGTGCAAAATAAGAATGCAGAGCCCCTTGTTCAAAGAGAAAAGTGCCATAAAAGTTATATAGAAATTGTTTCTTTTCTTCCATGGTCTCTTGACTTTTCTTGGTGTTTTTTTACATGTTGTTTAATGTTTTCTCAGTAAAGAAAAATTAAGCTCTACATTATTAGCATGAATTTTTCCCTCAGTAATACGTAATTTAACCTATACAAATGCCAATTTTAAATATCAGAGCATTCAATTCACAGAAAGAATCGCCAAAATGACACAATCTGCATTTAATGTCTCAGGGTGCCTAGAGCTGGTCTGAAAAGACAAACACAGGTCAGACTAAGGAAGGTTTAAAGGAAAAGGATTTGTGTTGCCAGCACTCTGGGCCACTGGTACACTCTTGGCAAGTACAGACCCCAACCTGTGCCCAGAAGCCCATGTGCAACACAAATGCATTTGCTCAAGGTGTTACCCTTGTCAGGGGTAGAGTCTGGGGAAGTCAAAACAGAAAGCCCCTCTTCACACAACAGACAGTAACTTCCAACAATCTCATACTTCCATTCCAGGATGGGCTGGATACTGTATGTGGGTAGGAAGGAATCTTAGTACCACCCAAGAGACGACTTTCTCCTGGTCACCTACCAGATGCACATGAACCTGCTAGGATAGGGACAGTAGCCACCAGGCTCCTCCCAAAGATATAACAAGGTGTTTGTTCCTAACCCTATCCAACCTTCTCAGGAATGTGCCCAAGGCCCTAAGCCTCAAGGGAAAGACTGAGTGGGCCTGGCACTAGGAAACATGAAAGGGGACAGCCCAGAACCCACCCACTGGAGATGGTGGGAGGAAGGCACACTTGCAAACTCAGGCTCCCAGCCTCCTCTGGCACTTGATCCACTGTCCCATTGAGCTTCCCTAACAAAACAAATTTGGAGGTTATCAATGATTTCAAGCAGAGCTTTACCCCTCAAGTACAGAGCCTTGCTGATGCCCATGAGCTAGGCAGAGATTAGAGACCAAAGACCACTGGTGGTAGGACAGGTAGTATAACTGTGAGCCCAGGTAGGAAACATAGGGAGGAGAAGGTGTATTTCTGAGTCCTTCATGGTTGGGCATTCCCTGCCTACCTACTAGACTTCCATTTTCAATGTGCAGTTGACTTTCAAAGAGGAAGGTTACTGAAAAATATATAAAACCTAAACATGTACAATTCTGAGGAAACTTCTTGGCTCAGGCTGAATGAAAACATTAATCTATTTAGCTATTTTTTAACCTACCACTAAAATTAAACATTTTGGAGAATTGCCTGGTGCTGTTAATCAGGAAAAAAAAATCCTCATTAGTTTTATAATTGTATGCCCCCAAAGTACTCAACAGGTACCTCTTCTGCTCCAGTGTCTAGGTCACAGTAATAAATTGGCTGAAAAAAAATTGCTGCTAAAATATTAAGCATGAGTATGAATTCACAATGATCTAAGGTAATCATTTGCTGAAACTTTCTTTTTTTTTTTTATCTTTTATTTAATGAATATAAATTTCCAAAGTACAACTCATGGGTTACAATGGCTTCCCCCCCCCATACCGTCCCTCCCACCCACAACCCTCCCCTTTCCCACTCCCTCTCCCCTTCCATTCACATCAAGATTCATTTTCGATTATCTTAATATACAGAAGATCAGCTTAGTATACCTTAAGTAAGGATTTCAACAGTTTGCTCCCACACAGAAACATAAAGTGAAAAATAATAGATGATTTTTTTTTAAATGATGGTGAAATCAGATCAGACCTATTGTCATGTTTAATCCCAGTGAGAGTCAAGTTGGGAATTGATAATTTCTTTCTTTCTTTTTTTTTTTTACAGAAGATCAGTTTAGTGTACATTAAGTAAAGATTTCAATCGTTTGCACCCCCATAGAAACACAAAGTGAAATATACTGTTTGAGTACTCGTTATAGCATTAAGCCTCAGTGTACAGCACATTAAGGACAGAGATCCTACATGAGGAGTAAGTGCACAGTGACTCCTGTTGTTGACTTTACAAATTGACACTCCTGTTTATGGCATCAGTAATCTCCCTATGCACCAGTCATGAGTTTCCAAGGCTATGGAAGCCCCTTGAGTTCTCCGACTCTTATCTTGTTTAGACACGGTCATAGTCAAAGTGGAGGTTCTCTCCTCCCTTCAGAGAAAGGCACCTCCCTCTTTGAAGACCTGTTCTTTCCACTGGGATCTCACTCACAGAGATCTTTTTGCCAGAGTGTCTTGGCTTTCCATGCCTGAAATACTCTCATGGGCTTTTCAGCCAGATCCGAGTGCCTTTAGGGCTGATTCTGAGGCCAGAGTGCTATTTAGGACATCCGCCATTCTATGAGTCTGCTGAGTATCTCACTTCCCATGTTGAATCACTCTCCCCTTTATTTATTCTATCGGTTAGTGTTAGCAGATACTAGACTTGTTTATGTGCTCCCTTTGACTCTTAGTCCTTTCATTATGATCAATTGTGAACTGAAATTGATCACTTGGAATAGTGAGATGGCATTGGCACATGCCACCTTGATGGGATTGAATTGGAATCCCCTGGTATGTTTCCAACTCTACCAATTGGGGCAAGTCAGCCCGAGCATGCCCCAAATTATACATCTCTTCCCTCTCTTATTCCCACTCTTATGTTTAACAGGGATCACATTTCAGTTAATTTTCAACACTTAAGAATAACTGTGTGATAATTACAGAATTAAACCAGTCATATTAAGTAGAACAGATAAAAAAAAATACTATGAGGGATAATGTATTAAGTTGTCCATTAGCAGTCAGGGCTATGCTGATCAAGTCACCATTTCTCATAGTGTCCATTTCACTTCAGGAGGTTTCCTTTTTGGTGTTCAGTCAGTTGTCACCGATCAGGGAGAACATATGGTATTTGTCCCTTTGGGACTGGCTTACTTCACTCAGCATGATGTGTTCCAGATTCCTCCATTTTGTTCATTTGCTGAAACTTTCTGCATTTTAAAATAATAATCCTCCAGAGGGTGAGCATTTAGTCTAGTCATTCATGATGAAGATATCTATGTCCCATACAGCAGATATCTAGATTCGATTCCTAGCTCTGTCTCCTGATCTCAGCTTCTTACTAATTCAGACCCTGGGAGACAGCAGTGATGGCTCAAGTAATTGGGTCCCCATCACCCATGTGGGAGACCTGGATAATGTTCGCAGTTCCTGGCTTCAGACCCAGACAAACCTCAGCCAGTGAGTGCATTTAGGGAATGAACTAGCAGATAAGAGTGTGCTTGCTCGCTCTCAAATAAAATTTAAAAAATAAGGGTTGGCATTGTGGCACAGTGGGTTGAGCTACCATTTGAAATGCAGGCATTCCATCAGAGTGCTGGTTCAAATCCTGGCTGCCCTGCTTCCTGCTAATGTGCCTGGGAAGGTAGTGGGAGATGGCCCAAGTCTTGGGCCCCTGCCACCCATGTGGGAGACCCAGATGGAGTTTCTGGCTCCTGACTTCGTCCTGACCCACACCTAACTTTTGTAGCCATTTGGACAGTAAACCAGAGGATAGAAGCTCACTCTCCCTCCCTCTCTGACACTCTGCCTTTGGAGTAAATAAGTCTTTTATTTTTTATTTAAAGTCAAAAGGTGAAAATGCATTCCATTAATTCATTTAAAAATATTTATGCTGAAAACCTAATATGTACTGGGCTGGAAGTGCAAAGAAGGAAAACATAAGACATAAGCTGTTCTGGAAGGAAAATATCCTAGTGGTGGGAAACCTTCAAGAAATGAATGTAAATGATATGGTCATTTTTGCTGGCACATTGCTTTTTGCCTGAGCCTGGGAATCAACCATTTCTCCAGGGGTCCCTGGTTCCTTTTAGTAGAATTTAGAGTCCTATGGCCGGTGGAAGTGTCACTGCTTCTCAGTGCTCAGTGAACAGGGTTCTATCTAGTTATCTGCAGGCACAGAATACATACACACAATTTATACCAATAACATCAATTCCAATTAAACAGCATAGGGTTTATTCTGTTTTTCCCCCTTCCCGTATTATAGCTTCCCTCATCAACATTGAGAAAACTGGTGCCCATAACTCTTGTTATGTTTATCTAGCCAGTCTCCCTCTCTCTAACCAAGTTCTCATGGTTGCTGCTACCCCTCACCACCACATAGGCACCCTTCACCCCATATTCCATGCCTGGCTCCTTACTCTCCTTACTCTGCATGTGCTTTGACTGCATGCACTGAGCCACATCCACGTGCATACCCTCCCACCCTGCTTGGGCACTAATTTTCTGAGCCATGATGCCCTTCCACATGGATGCCTTTCCCTTCCACTTGAGTTCTGATTCTCTAGGTCAGACTGCTCCAGAGTAGACATAGCCCTTTGAACTAATCACTCTCTCATAGCCCTTGTCTCAACTGTTGAACAAGTTTGTTTTTTTCTTTTTCACATAACTTGCGAAACTCTTTACCTAGCATAGATTTAATTGAAAATAGGTATTTTTTTTTATTAAGAATGGGACTAGGAAAGGGAGGAAGAAGATGGGTGGGAGTGGGGATGGGAAGGCTGGTATGGTGGGAAGAATCACTATATTCCTAAAGTTGTATTTACAAAAAAAATTTACATTTCCAAAAAAACCCTTATAGGCTACTCCTCCATGGATAGAGCCTCCTCTTTGAGTTTTGAGTCTGCAGTCTTATCTACATTGGCAAAGAGGCAATAAAAGCAAGCCAAGGTATAAACTACTTAAGGTAGCAGGGTCAGAGAGGAAGGGTTTGCATGAGGTCAAGCAGCTCCTCGTGCTACAGAGCAATCATTTACTCTTTAACTCGCCTCTCTCCCAGTTTATTAAAGACAGTCATCTTCCATTAGATTGAAATTTAACAACCGTGATCATTGGCCACCACCAGTTCAATAAGTAAGGACGTTATATCATACTCCAAACACTTTCCAGCATAAATAAACCAGGTCTTAGGATCTGGTATTGCTGTGTTTTAGAAAAGTTCTCTAGAATCAAGTCACCCAGCAAAGAAAGCAAGTACTACTTCAATAGTCCCTTGTAGAGATTTTTGTTGGTTGGTTTTGTGTTATGTTTATCCAGAATGTCCCCCACAACTTAGAATAAGTTAAAAATTACTGGAATAAAGTGATTATAGAACCCTGAGAAATGAATAATCCATCTACCTTCTAAAAGCCTTTAAAGCATGCTCTCCCTTTAATTAAATTCCTCCTTTTGATTCTCATCACTGTACCCATCCTTAATATTAATGACTAGAACTCTTTCCCTTGGCTTTTTCCAATGACCTTGCTCTCCAATCTAATCCTAGATTTTCACATTTTATTTATTTGAAAGACAGAATGACAGAGCGGGAGAGAGACAGAAAGATCTGTCATCTGTTGGTTTACTCCCTAAATTGCCTTAATGGCCCTGGTCAAGGTCAGAAGCCAAGAATTCCATCTAAGTCTCCCACCTGGGTAGCAAGTACTTGGACAATCTTCTGTTTTCCCAGGTGCATTAGTAAGGAGCTGGATTGGGAAGCTGGACAGCCAAGATTTGAACCAGTGCTCTGATATGGAATTCTGGTGTTGCAGGTTGTGTCTTAACCCACTGTGATACAATGCTGTCCCCTTGTTTCTTTATTACAGTAATTTTCACCTACCACTGTTTAAGAAGTCTTCTCAGAAAAGGTGTTTTCTTCTCAGGTACTCCTTCTGCCTTTCATCATATGTCAATTTTTATGTTAATTCAGCCATAAAATTCAATTTCTTTGCAGTCTCCCCCATGCATAGCTTTTGTAGAAATGGAATCATGACTCCTGGATGTGTTCTGGACTCTGCTCCTGATAAGCTGAATGATGTTGGGTAACTGCAACCTCAACTTTCTCATCCTAAAGTGAAGTGATGGAAGCAGATGATCTCCCATCCTACAGCAATTCCCTGTCAACTGCTCCATGTTACACTTTTCTGACTCTGTCCCTTTCTTCTATTTGTATTATGACAAAGAAAAATCAACATCTGCTTCATTCACTCAACGATTATTAGAGAATGAGTAGGTGCTGAGGATGCAAAAGGGGAATATGAAAGACAAGCCTCCATTAGAAAGAGACAGGAAGAAAATAAAAACATCAGATTATGATCAGTGTTATACAGAGAGAAAAGCATGATCACTTGAAGAGTGACTTTGTTGTGACGAAGCCACAGAGAACCTCTCTAAGGAGATGACATCTGAGTTGTGACTTAAATAAGCAAGCTATACAAGTAATAGTCAATGCAGAGGGAATAGCAACTGCAAAGGCGGCAAGTCATGTTTGAGGAACAAAAAACAGGCCAATGGCAGAAGTATGTTGCATAAGGGTTAGAAGGTACAAGAAGAGATGAGAGAAGGAGGCAGAGAACCAATCATGAGGAACCTATGGACCTTGGATTACTGGAAGGGTTGTAAGCAGAGAAGTGACAACAACTATTCGCTGATAAAGCCAGGTGTAGATGGAAGCAGGGAAACTAGTTTGGATCTACTGGAGTGTTTGGTGCTGTGGAGATGGAAAAAGTAGGTAAATTTGGCTAGATCTTGACAACAGATCTGACAGGACTTGCAGAAATGTTGTAAGTGGGGAGTGAGAGTCATCCAGAGTCACTCTTTCATAGTAGGATGGATGAACTTAATGGATGCTGGTGTGAAAAGAGCTAGTAGCAGATTCTCAAATCACAAGTATTCAACCCAATAGCTCTTCCATTCTTCTCTTTACATCTCCCTACTGATACCATAAATACCAGTTAGGATAGCTTTATTCTTCCATCAAGCATATATTTGTTAATTGTCTACTATATTTCAGGCTCTAATAGCTATTTGGTTAATTTTAGTTTTGGAACCTACTTAATCGGTAATCTAAGCTACCAATGAAATGGATTCTTTTTTTAGCATTGGCAGGCCACTTGCAACAAATGATGCCTTAGCTCGGTGCCAGCTGTGAGCAAATAGTTTTAGTTCTCAATCTGTAATATTCTAGAAATTCACAGGACATATCTAGGATAAGGTTTGGAGATGTCTTGCTCTTGTCATATTGTGTCCAGCTGCACAGCTCAGCTGTTCTCAACTGAAAATTTCACTGCTAGTGAGGAAAGGAACAGATTCAAAGCACTCTGCTGGAGTCTATCATGATGTTTGTTAGCAGAGGATATGCTCAGTCTGATTAGCTCCTTATAGATGATTATTTCCATTGCTGGCTTTGTAGGGTAGAAGTCTGAGTATGCTCCATGCAGTGTTTTTATAAATGTAAATCTGAAGCTGAGATCTTCACTTAATAAACATATAGTCTTACAGAATTACACTAATGGATTGAGACCTTTTGTAATTGAGGCAAAACAAAAATCATGCCTGATAAACTGACTTGGAGAGAAAAAGGAACCTCCACTAAAAATATTGGCACTAGAACTCACAAATTTGATTAATTTATTCCACATACCAACCCTGATTTACTCAACAGTATAAATATTTCTTCACTCTTGGGATTATCATTTTAAGATTCTCCAGATAAACAGGTGCAGAGTCATTCATGAGTCTGGCTCACTTCCAAGTGGCAAAACCTCCTCTAGACTTGCACATTTTTAGCTTCCAATTGCAGATATTTGTGCAAGGATGGAGGTCCAAGCTCATGTTCCAGGTGCACAACTAACATTTGTCTCTTATGTGATTGCAGCCGCTTTGCAAAAGTCATCTACTTTTTATGGATTGAGTTGTGCACAAATGCTTCCTCAAACTCCAGATCTCACCCACCAAACCTCAAAAAGTGATAGCTACCCCAGAGTATTAGTATTATGATATGAAGATTCTTTGAGTGTCCCCCAGAGATTTATGTGTTACAGGTTTAGTTTTCAGGGAAGTGGGTTGGGTGATGGCATGGGCCTTTAAGAGGCAGGGCCCAGTGGGAGGTCCTTAGGTCAGTGTAGGTACGGCCCTTGGAAGGCAATACTGGCCTTCTGCAATTAGCTCTCCAGACACAAAGGCCTGGACCCACCAAGTCTGTCTGTCTCTCTGGCTTCCTATTTGAGATATAATTGCTTGTTTCCATATGTGCTCCCAACAGTGATACCTGCCACAATTGTGATACAACCGAAAGGGCCCTAAAGATAAACCAATGCTAGCACCATTCCTTTGGACCTCTGGAACTCTGAGTCAAAAGTTTGCTGGAACTGCCTCAGGTATTTTGTTGTAGGGACAAAAAGCTGGTTACTACAAATAGAATACCAGGTAATTACTCTTTCCTATTGCAGAGAATTTTGCTAAGGCTCAAAACTGAGGGCAACAGACACTGCTACAATCTATGCACAAAAACTGGAGTCAGCCCCAGTGTTGATTGATAAGTACCAATTCAAGAACCAGCTCTTCTATTTCACAACCCACCCACCACTAACCTACTCATAATAAGACAACAGCCAGGTAGTAAAGAGGAAGGGAGTATTGTTTCTCCTTTCCTCTGCTTCAGTAGATCCATTCAGGCTAGGGTAGAGCAAGGGAAAGCAGAATTTAAATATGGTAGAGATAATAGAGGGCAGTAGAGGAACACCCTACACACTCATCATTTGGCTTATCAGGATATAGAAGAATCCTTTGAATGATGGAGAACATAGAAGTTCACTAGGATTGGTTATATTTCTGGTAGCCTCCTAAGAGTCATCCTCTGGGCAAGCAAACCCAAGAAGCAAGGGTTTGCTGTTTCCTTTGCCCATAATACTTTGACAAAAAGGAGCCTCACTGAACATTCATTGCTCAGTTCAAATATTACCTCAGAAATCTTTGCCCTCTGGATCTCATGCTTAGAGCAAGAATATTTACTGAATTGAAGGAAAGAAGGGCAAAGGGTCATCAAGTGGAGTAGAGTATAGGAAAGTTCACCAAAGGTGTTTGTTACAATACAGGTGGTCCTCAATAGACTCAAAAATACAAAAATATTAGAATATTAGGCTAGGAAAAATGTAAATATGAGAATGTTAGGCTTCCTCTGCAAATAAATGCGATACATCACAAAAACAGAAGAACAAAAACCATATGATTATCTCAATAGATGCAGAGAAAGCATTTGATAAAATACAACATCCTTTCATGATAAAAAAAAAAAACTTAAGCAAATTGGGTATAGAAGAAACATTCCTCAACACAATCAAGGCAATTTATGACAAAACCACAGCCAGCATCCTACTGAATGGGGATAAGCTGGAAGTATTCCCACTAAGATCCAGAACCAGATAAGGATGCTCACTCTCACCATTGCTATTTAATTTAGTTGGGAGTTTTATCCAGAGCCATTATGCAAGACAAATCAAAGGAATATAAATTGAGAATGAGGAAGTCAAATTATCCCTATTTGCAGATGACATCCAAAAGATTCCACTGAGAAACTATTTGAATTCATAAAAGAATTTGGTAAAGTGGCAGGATACAAAATCAACACAGAAAAAACCAATAGCCTTTTCATATAAATCAACCCGTGCACCTACAATCAACTTATCTTTGACAAAGGAACTAAAATCAATCCCTCGAGAAAGGACAGTCTATTCAACAAATGGTACTGGGGAAACTGGATCTCCACATGCACTAGTATGAAACTAGACCTTACACATTATACAAAAATCCAGTCAAAATCGATCAAAGGCCTAAACCTCTGACCCAATACCATCAAATTACTAAAGAACTTTGGAGAAACCCTGCAAGACATTGGCATAGGCAAAGACTTCTTGGAAAAGACCCCAGAAGCATAGGCAATCAAAGCCAAAATTGACAAATGGGATTATAACAAGCTGAGAATCTTCTGCACTGCGAAAGAAACACTCAGCAAAGTGAAGAAGCAACTGACAGAATGGAAAAAAAAAACCTGCAAACTATGCAACTGATGAAAGGTTAACATACAGAATCTATAAAGAGTTCCAGAAATTCAACAATAAAACAAATAATCCAGTTAAGAAATGGGCAAAGGACTTGAACAGGTGTTTTTCAAGACAGGAAATTCAAATGGCCAACAGTCACTTGAAAAAATGCTCAGGATTACTAGCTATCAGGGAAATGCAAATCAAAAATACAATGAGGTTTCACCACACTACAGTTAGAATATCTAACAGAAATCAACAAACATCAAATGCTGGCAAGGATATGGGGAAAAAGGTACCCAAATCCACAGTTGGTGGGAATGTAAACTTGTGCAGCCACTGTAGAAGACAGTATAGAGAGAACTCAGAAATCTAAATATAGACCTAACATGTGATCCAGCCATCCCATTTCTGAGAATTTACCCAGACCAAATGAAATCAATATATGGAAGACTTATGTGTACCCGCATGCTTATTGCAGCTAAATTCACAAAAGCTAAAATAGGGAATCAATCCAGATGTCCAACTGTTGACTGGATAAAGAAATTATGGTATCTATACACTATAGAGTACTACTAAAAAAAAATGAAATCCTGGTTTTGCAACAAGTTGGATGCAACTGGAAACCATTAGTGATAAGCCATTCCCCAAAAGACAGGTAGCATTTATTTTCCTTGATCCGAGGTAACTAATAGAGTACCTAAAACATAATGTATTGGGCATTTAGAGGTGGGCTGATTGTTTACAGCCCTTGTCTCTTCTGTTGAGGAAGAGTGGGGTTTTTTTTCTTCATACTATTTGTAGAATTCTTTTACGTAGTGTAGAGTTAACTTTATGATCATTAAGTAAACTGACAAAAGTAATTTGTAAAAATTAAGAGTGGGAATGTGAGGGAGGAGGAGGAAGGGTTGGAGCATTGGCGGGAGGGAGGGAGGGTATAACTATGTTCCTAAATCTGTGTATATGAAATACATGAAACTTGTATAACTTAAATAAAATTCTAAAAAATAAGGTAAGCTTTGCAGGTTCAACCTCCCAGGTGGCAATGGCTTTGTGAAACAATTTTAATGTCTAATGTCAATTAAAAGACTGGACTGTCTTTGAAAAATAACTTTTCCATAAACTTGATAATCTTTGAACCATATACATATAATGTTCTATACATTTTGTGGGTTTTTAAAAAATACCATGACACTGATATCATGTTGACATCTCATTCCTCAATAGATATTCATGTTCACTACACCGTTTCTATGGTGAATTAAGACAATTTAGGGGTTGATATTGTGGTATAGTGGGTAAAAGTTACCATCTACTACCCCAGTATCACATATGGGTGCCAGTTCAAATCCCATCTGCTCAACTTCTGATCTTCCTCCCTGCTAATATGCCTGGGAAAGCAGCAGAAGATGGCCCAAATGATTTGACCCCTGCACCCACATGAGAAACCCAGAAGCAGCTCCTGGCTCTGGCTCAGCCCAGCTCTGCTCATTGCAGCCATTTGGGGAGTGAACCAGTGAATGGAAGATTTTTTTCTCTACCTTCCAAATAAAATAAATAAAAACCAGTTTAGATATCACTTGTTTTGAGTTGGAATCAGGAAGGCAAGCCATGCTCAGTATGCAAAAATCATGTGTGTGTATGAAAATTTCATAAATCATTTGTAGAAACATTCTATATGTGTGTGCAAATATAGATTTTAAAATAAAATATACACCAGGCCGGCACCGCGGCTCACTAAGCTAATCCTCTACCTGCAGAGCCGGCACTCTGGGTTCTAGTCCCGGTTGCTCCTCTTCCAGTCCAGCTCTCTGCTGTGGCCTGGGAAGGCAGTGGAGGATGGCCCAAGTGCTTAGGCCCTGCACTCGCATGGGAGACCAGGAGGAAGCTCCTGGCTTCGGATCAGCACAGCACACCGGCTGTAGTGGCCATTTTGGGGGGTGAACCAACGGAAGGAAGACCTTTCTAACTCTGCCTGTGAAGAAAAATAAAATATACACCAAATTATCCTAATTTCAACCTTTAACAATGAATTTTGTGGAATAGGCAATAGGATGCCTACCTACGTGCCTAATACCTGCTTTAGGTTTTTTTTTAATTCAACATTTTTCCATAAATCTATTTGTATAGGATAAAAAATAATTCTTATATATAGAGAAGAATTTAATCAGTAGCATGAGAGACTTAGGAGAAAGCTTGGATTGGGACTATTGAGTATCTCTACCTAACTCAATAACTGGTATTTCTTAACTTGGCGCTTTTAAGATAAATTTAAAATTTAGGTTATTTTAGTGTAACATCCAATCTACTGGATGGACTATTACTTTTGTTCTTGACATTTAAATTTTATTAGCATTGCAAGGGATACCAAAAAATTTTAGCAGTATACAGGCCATTCTGTTATTTAAAATGTTTAAATCCCACCATGCACTTCAAAAGCATTCTTAAGTTCATTATATAGAGAGAGGAATATTTATTTTGTTGCTGTTTTGGCTAGTTGTATGACATCCATGAAAGCATTTGTATAATATGACCCACAGTGCAATCCTTGTCAATCATGGGCCTGATTAAGTCCTGCCCCCTCCACACACACCAATTTCTTTATCCTCCTGGCTCAGTTTTTTCAATGCAGCATCAACCACCACAAGATATACAATTTATGTTTATTATTTATTGCTGTTCTCTACCATGCATCCTTTTTCAGAACACAGATGTTTCTGCCTGTGTGGTGGTTGGTTTGTTTGTTTGCTTGTTTGTTTTTGCTTCCTTGCTCCTAGGACAGTGCCTAGTATGTAATATCAGAGACACCATAAGTAAATATTGAATTCACCAAAAAAAAGGGTGGGGGGCATGGGCTTTACTGCTAGTGGCAAGTTCAAAACCAACCTACCCCACCTACTGGCTATGACTAAATTACTACTTTTATGATTGGAATAATAGAAAGCTATTTCCAACATAATATTTGTTATAGAATACTCAGTACACAAAACATCAAAAAATGTTTTTCTAAAAACCACCTAAAAGTTATTAATGCTCTGAGCATATAGCCTCTAACCTCTGAGCTTAGTTTCCACC
The DNA here is from genome assembly GCF_964237555.1 of Oryctolagus cuniculus. Lineage (NCBI taxonomy): Eukaryota > Metazoa > Chordata > Mammalia > Lagomorpha > Leporidae > Oryctolagus > Oryctolagus cuniculus. The sequence goes on from NC_091436.1 coordinate 116,013,825, forward strand.
CATGAGGAATGGGAATTACAGCCATCAATTGGTTGTGGAGATTAGAGATAATGAACGGAGAATGTCTCCTGTGCTCAAAAAAACTAGATAGTAGCTGTTTATCTAGATAGAAGGTGAGCATATGTTTACCTCCAGACACATGGGAAATACTCTAATTGTCGCGGAGGAACGACACAGGACCCTGCGCCGTTCTTTTGTCTGCTCGGCCCTTCCCGGGTTTGCTGCTGGTCCTTCCGGGTTGGCTGCCGACCCTTCCACCTCCGTGGAGGGGCGGCTCCCCCTGCCACTTTCCCCACTTCCGCAGGGGAGCGGCACGCCACCGGCTGGCTCTCTCGGGGGCTGCTCAGGTGTTATCTGGATGTTCCTGGTGCATGTTGTCTCTCTCCTCCTTTATAGTCCTCTTCCACCAATCCCAACTCTGCTACCCACACGCCGAGTACGCTGCTCTCCTCCAATCAGGAGCAAGATCAGCTCCTGCAGCTCATCAGTCAAATTGGCGAGAGGCAGCTGTGTAGAAGTTGTTTACTCTCCCAGCGCCATATTGTGAGAGAGCAGATGCATAGAATAAGTCTTAATTCCAGTAACTTAGTCTAGTCTGAGTTAATCCCCACACTAATTTTAATTTCAGGAAAATTTAATTGTCTTCAGAGATTTATAGAAGTCAGTACCGTAGGAGCACCGTGGAGGCCTGTGACCGCGGCGGGTGCTGTGTGGATTAGGGGAGCTGCGGGGGCGCAGCGGGAGGCTCCTTATCTGCAGGCTGCTGGGAGGACAGCGCAAGGACGACATGGAAGTGAAGGATGCCAATTCTGCTCAGTAACTATGAGGTGTTCCAGTTACTAACTGATCTGAAAGAGTGGCGTAAACAAAGTGGGAAGAATAAACAGAGCTCTGGGCAACAGAACTTGAATACTATCACCTATGAAACATTAAAGTACATATCAAAAACACCATGTCGGCACCAGAGTCCTGAGATTGTCAGAATTTCTCACAGCAATGAAAAGCCACAAGCTGACTAAAGCTGAGAAGCTTCAGTCACTGAATCACGGGCCTATGACTGCTGTTGAGATCCAGCTGATAGTGGAAGAGTGAAGGATGGCTCACAGAGGACCAGATCGAAGCGCCTCTCCACACTGTCACAAGATTCTGCCCGCGGGGCCAGAAGCTGAGCAGAGACAGAACACCAGTGATGTGGCAATGGACGAAGAGGAGCCTGCATAGAAGTGCATCTGGCCCAGGCGTTTGATGGAGGCTCAGCAGCCACATCCCGGACATTCAGGAGATTGATTTTACACTTTATCCCACCAGGTCTGATTTCATGGTTAGTTGGGAAAATCAGAAAAATAAGCTGAAAGAGATATTTCTGCCTTGAGGGGAAGAAAAATGGTGAAGGCTGGCTGAGGTTGTCTGGGCAAAGGACTAAGGAGGGAGGACAATGGCTGTGGACCCCTCTGTGATGGAAATATTTCTTCTGTGGCCTTGGCCACGGTCATAGGGAAGCCTCTGTACACAGATGGTAAAATACTTGCATTGCTTTTGATGGGCTGTGTCGTAATTAGTTTCATCTGCTTCCCCAGGAACTCCCTGGGGAAAGCAAGCGCTCAGAGCTCTGTTGGGACGGAGCCGAACCATGAGAATCTAGTTAGATGCCTAAAAGACGCCCAGCGCAGCAAATAGTTACTCTGGGTTAAAAGGAGCCTCTGACCTTGGCTCACCTCAGAGGATTTCCTAGAGAACTGTGGAGATAAGAAGAGAAAGGGCGTGGCCAACCCTTCCACTGGACCTAAAGGCCGCTTTCCTGTGCTGGCCTTGGTTTTGTTTACCAGCTCACTAATGACTTGGTCTTAATTACCAAGCCATTCTTGTTGAAAAGCAGCAAGGACAGTGGCAAGGACAGTGCAGAGTTGGCCATCTTCCTGATCGCCCCCCACTCCGTGCTCTGAGACGGCAGGTACTGCCTGCGAGGCCGAGGGCAGTTCATCCGCACAGGAAACAAACGGTTTGCACCTTGAATGTGAGCTTGCTTCCGCAGCGCTTCTCAGGAACGGATGGATTCCTAAGAATTCCACTTTGCTTGCTGTTGCAGGGTTGCATCCGTTTTTTTTTTTAATTTAAAATATTAAGATAATTACCACATGAAGATGATTTTAATATTCAGGCTTTGGAAAGTTTAGTGGCTCCAGGCATGTGGTTCTAGGAATATTGCTGAAAGTCTTATTTCCCATATTCACTGTTTCCTGTTTGGGGAAGAAAAATGCCCGTAAGCATTCATTGGTAAGATTATTTTCAACACTACTATTTATTAGTCTAGTTCTGACCCCCTAGTTCATTTCAACGCTTGTATACACCTCATCCCAACTCCCAGGCAGTTGATTGCAGGTATATCCATCTTAGCCTGATCATCCAGAGACCAACTGAAGTCCGTTCTCAGGCAGCATTGAAAATAGCAGGAGATTGTATTCTCAGATCTCTCTCGAGCATTGAGAATTTGATCAGGAGCTGTTGGTTTATTTGTCAAGGCATATGTGTACCAGTGTCATTTTGGTTTCTTTAAGTGTGTTGGATGATTTTTTTTCTTGATAGAGGTAAGGCTTAATCCAGTTAATAATACTGTTTCCAGGTAATTGCCAATTTGTGACACTTGATAGATCTTTGAAGGGTTTCTATTGTCATAGATAGAAATAAAGGAAATCTGGCTAAAGACTAAAAAAAATAGTACAGTAGGAAACAAGTCACCATTGGAGATTATTATATTTAAGAGATAACCTCTAATGATGCCTGTAGTACTGTTTGTGGAGAGATGTCTGGTCTCCTTTAAGAGATGAATACATATGCATTTTTTTTTTTTTTTGCCAGAGTGTCTTGGCTTTCCATGCCTGAAACACTCTCATGGGCTTTTTTAGCTGATTCTGAGGCCAGAGTGCTGTTTAGGACATCTGCCATTCTATGAGTCAGACAAGTATCATTAAAGAAACTGAAACTCACCTGGAATACAGTTTTTGACAGAGAGCAGTGTTGAGTAGGTCTTGGAAAACTAAAACCCTTTCATGTTCAAACTGCCAGCCGGTTGAGACTGCTTACTAAACCAGCTTCCTCAGCTTACTAATTGGAGTAATTGGGGTGGGGAAGAAAAAGAGAAGAAACCAGATGATGATTATTTCTTCAGCTTTTCCTGGCCTGGTGGCTGTCCCCTTCCCGTCCCCATCATACTTTCTCTTGCTGGTTCCTTTCTATTGCCCCAGTAAAGATACTGCTAATTTTCCAGTCCAGTTACTTTCAGACAAGAAGCAGTTTCTAGCTGGGCACCCTTTAGCCTCAATGGAAGAGGGACCGCTGGCCAAGTTGACTTGGGAAGAGAAAGTTGATGCTTCACATACTTTGTATTCCTGATAAGGCTCCTGCCCTTCTCTGAGTCTTCCTCTTTGTGTGTGTGTGTGTGTGTGTGTGTGTAGAGGATAATGGGGGTGTGGCAAGGGGAGTGCTTGACCTAAATGAAAGATCTCTGTGACTGAGATCCCAGCGGAAAGAATGGGCCATCAAGGAAGGAGATACCTTTCTCTGAAGGGAGGAGAGAACTTCTACTTTGACTATGGCCTTGTCTAAATAAGATCGGAGTTGGCAAACTCAAAAGGCTTCCATAGCCTTGGCAGCTCATGACAAGAGCCTCAGGTGATTACTGACGCCATAAACAAAAAGAGTGTCAATTGTTAAATCAACAACAGGAGTCACTGTGCACTTACTCCCCAAGTAGGATCTCTGTCCTTAATGTGTTGTACATTGTGAATTAACGGTATAACTAGTACTGAAACAGTATTTCACACTTTGTATTTCTGTGTGGGTGCAGACTGTTGAAATCTTTACTTAGTATATACTAAGTTGATCTTCTGTATATAAAGATAATTGAAAATGAATCTTGATGTGAATGGGATGGGAGAGGAAGCGGGCGATGGGATGGTTGCGGGTGGGAAAGAGGTTATAGGGGGAAAAAGCCACTGTAATTCAAAAGTTGTACTTTGGAAATTTATATTTATTAATTAAAAGTTTTTAAAAAATGGAAAAAAAAGAGATGAATACATATGCAAATAAGTGATGCTAGCATTTCAAAGTGTTTACTATGTGTCACGCTTTGTGTGAAGCATTGTTTTCAGGAATCTTCTCATCTAAGCCACAGGATAATCATATGCAGTTACTATGCGTATCCCCACTGTATAGAGAAGAAGCTTAAACTTTAAGAGATAGGTCATAACTCATTCAGGTAATACGGCTTAAGTAAAGAAATGAGAATGTAAACCCTGGATCCGACTCCAGTGTCTTAATTTACAGAGCATTTTAGAATAATACACAGTATGAATGTGGTAGAGAAAGGTAGACATCACAAGCAATCTAGAAGGAAGAATGGATTAGAGGGGTCTATTGTAATAAAGCACAAGCATTTTTCATTCTATGAATTTACAGAAAGATTAATCAGTTGATTTTTATTAATATGCCCTGTACATCTTGATTGCCACTTGATCACAAGCGACTGTCCAGAAGTCTTATTGAAAAAGTCTCTGATTTGGGTACAGCACCATGGCACAGTAGGTTAATCCTCCATCTGCAGTGCCAGCGTCCCATATGGGTGCCCCTCTTCTGATCCAGCTCTCTGCTATTGCCTGGGAAAGCAGTAGGAGATGACCCGAGTGCTTGGGCCCCTGCACCCACGTGGGAGACCCGGAAGAAGCTCCTGGCTTCAGAACGGCCCAGCACTGGCCATCTGGGGAGTGAACCAGTGGATGGAAGAGCTAGCGCGCGCACGCTCTCCCCCTGCTCGCCCCGCCTGTAACTCTACCCCTCAAATAAATAAAATCTTTAAAAATAGTCTCTGACTTAAAAAAAAAAAATCCTCAGATTCCACAGTTCAGTTTCAGGCTTTGAATCACAGTGAATTCATTAAGATAGAGGTCACCCTTGAGGCCAAGACAGAGTAGCTACCCTCTGTCAGCAGCAGAGTCAATTATGTGATAGTGAAACCAAGACAGATGATTGGAAAAATATGGAGTTATAGTCAAGAAAATGTAGTGATTAGAATGGAACTTCTGACATGTCCGTTAAGTCTTAGGTCCACTGTTGGGCATGCAAAGGGTATGTCTGCGTGGAAGTTGGACTGCATGGTTCCCTCCTGCCCCCAGAACACTCAATGCTCTCCTGCTGTTCAGTCCAAGACTGCTTTCACACTTGGGTCTCTGAACTCATATCCTATTTATTGCCTCTGCTTCACCAGGATTCCAGTATCCTTACTTCTCTCTCCAGGATCCTGACTACTATTCTTTTGGTTCTTTTTCCTTGAATGTTTGCTATTTCTATTCCTTGTCTTGGATCATATGTCATGAACATTAATCCAGAAATTGGATCCTTTTGACAGTGTGCATCCAGAAGAAAGAAATAGGGTTGAAAAAATAAAATTACTTTGGCATCAGACTGACTTAGCCTGGAAGCTCTATTATTCCCTAAGCCACACAGGCTTGACTTTTTCCTGTGAAAATAAGGAAGACATCCCTTTTCCTGCAAGCTTGTTGGGACTCACTGAAAGGACAAGTGTATGAGGGGCTAGGACAGTCTTTGGAATTATTTTTAAGGGCCCTAGATGTCCCAAAAGAACCCCAAGTTAAGAATGACCAAGATATATAAAATAATTTCTAATTTGGTGATAAGTAAATCGGTATGGAACTATCACTGGTAAAATGTTTAGTTAAGGGCCGGCGCCGCGGCTCACTAGGCTAATCCTCCGCCTTGCGGCGCCGGCACACCGGGTTCTAGTCCCGGTCGGGGCGCCGGATTCTGTCCCGGTTGCCCCTCTTCCAGGCCAGCTCTCTGCTGTGGCCAGGGAGTGCAGTGGAGGATGGCCCAAGTCCTTGGGCCCTGCACCCCATGGGAGACCAGGATAAGTACCTGGCTCCTGCCATCGGATCAGCGCGGAGCGCCGGCCGCAGCGCGCCGGCCGCGGCGGCCATTGGAGGGTGAACCAACGGCAAAGGAAGACCTTTCTCTCTGTCTCTCTCTCACTGTCCACTCTGCCTGTCAAAAAAAAAAAATGTTTAGTTAAGAAGGTAACTTGGATAGCTGTTTTAATTTTACAGACTTTACATAATACGTGACTTGACTATATTCCAGGATTTTTCCAAGTGCCTTATTGTGCTAGCTCATGTGGCAAAAGCCACAGTTAATGGAAAATGACTAGTTTTACAGGTATTTTAGAAAGTACATAAAACTGAATACAAATGAATCTGATAAAAAAATTCAAGTATCTATAGAATGGTTACAAATAAAAGCAGATAATGAAGAAAGGAACCAACAATGATCAAGGTAGAAATCAAATGGAAAATTCAAAGAAGAAAATTATGAAATCGAAAGTTGAAAAGACAAGTCTAATCCAGCAAGCATGATCAAAACAAAAAAAAATCATACAAGCAATATTAAAGAGTCTCTAATACAGAGAGGAATATAGGAAAATTACAAGAGAATACCACAGCCAAATCAATACCAATAGACATCAATCTACTTAGGATATTTCTTCTCAATTTCCTTGGAAAATCATAAAAATTTTTTTTGTTAATTTTTTTAACTTATTTAATGAATATAAATTTCTAAAGTACAGCTTATGGATTACAATGGCTCCCCCCCCCCATAACGTCCCTCCCACCTGCAACCCTCCCCTTTCCCAATCCCTCTCCTCTTCCATTCACATCAAGATTCATTTTCGATTCTCTTCATATACAGAAGATCAGTTTAGCATACATTAAGTAAAGATTTCAACAGTTTGCTCCCACACAGAAACAAAGTGAAAAATACTCTTTGAGTACTAGTTATAGCATTAAATCACAATGTTCAGCACACTAAGGACAAAGATCCTACATGAGGAGTAAGTGCACAGTGACTCCTGTTGTTGACTTAACAAATGACACTCTTGTTTATGGCATCAGTAATCACCCTAGGCTCTTGTCATGAGCTGCCAAGGCTATGGAAGCCCCCTGAGTTCAATGACTCTGATCATATTTAGACAAGGCCATGGTCAAAGTGGAAGTTCTCTCCTCCCTTCAGAGAAGGGTACCTCCTTCTTTGATAACCCGTTCTTTCCACTGGGATCTCATTCGCGGAGATCTTTCATTTAGGTTTTTTTTTTTTTTTTTTTTTTCCCCAGAGTGTCTTGGCTTTCCATGCCTGAAATACTCTCATGGGCTTTTCAGCTGGATCTGCATGCCTTAAGGGCTGAGGAAAATCATAAAATTTTAAAAGGCTTCAAATAACTAACTAGACCAATAACTTCAGAAGAAAATAATGAGATAACTGCTCATGTACCTCCTGTAAGGACATCCACCTCAAAATAGGGAATGAATAATTTCCCTTCAAAACAACTACCCAGAAGTCTTACTGCGAACTTTCCCTGTTGATGGTTGACCTGAATTTAGTCAAGTGGTCAAAAGAATTTGGAAAAGGCCATCTTTTAGTTGAAAAATGAACAATGGAAAGGAAGAAGGGAGGATAGATACTAGGGAACAGCTAGATATATCTATTAAACCAGCAGTGAAAAAGCTAAGATAAAGTAATGGAAGAAACAATAGTAAAAAAAAAAAAAAAAAGCCACAGAGGCCAGCACTGTGGCATAGTGGGTAAAGCCACCGCTTGCAGTGCTGGCATCTCCTATGGGTGCCGGTTTGAGTCCTGGCTGCTCCACTTCAATCCAGCTCTCTGCTATGGCCTGGAAAAGCAGTGGAAGATTGCCCAAATGCTTGGGCCCTTGCACCTGCATTGGAGACCCAGAGGAAGCTCCTGGCTCCTGGCTTCATATCGGCACAGCTCCAGCTGTTGCAGCCTACTGGGGAGTGAGCCAGCGAATGGAGGACCTCTCTTTTGCCTCTCCTCTCTCTTTTTGTAACTCTTTCAAATAAATAAATCTTTAAACAAAAAAGCCACAAAATGGGCCAGTGCTGCCACACAGCAGGTTAAGCCATGGCCTGTAGCATTGGCATTCAGTTCCAGCTGCGCCACTTCAAATCTAGCTCCCTGCTAATGTGCCAGGGAAAGCAGATGAAGATAGCCAGTGCTTGGCCCCTGTACCCACGTGGGAGACCTGGAAGAAGCTCTTGCCTCCTAGCTTCAGACTGGTCCCACCTTGGCCATTGTGGCCATTTGGGGAGTGAACCAGCAGATCTCTGTCTCTCCTCTCTCTCACTCTGCCTTTCAAATAAATAAATCATCAAACTATTGAAAAAAGCTGTAAAGGAAAACTCCAGATGATTGAATATTGAAAAAATCAATACCTCACAAAGTAATCAGATAATAGAATACCAATCAAAATCATAAAGGGTTATCTTATGGAACTTTTAAAGATTGCTATAAAGTTCATGTGGAAGATAAAACATAGTAGGAAAACTTTGACAAAACAAATTTCAAGTGTCCACACAAATATCAAAACATATTCTAAAGCTATTAGAATTAAAACAGGGGTCGCACTGTGGTATAGCAGGTAGAGCCACTGCCTGCAGTGCTGGAATCCCATATAGGCACTTGTTTGAGTCCTGGCTGCTCCATTTCTGATCCAGTGACTTGTAAAAGCAATGGAAAATGACCCAAGTCCTTGATCCCCTACACCCACATGAGAGACCTGGAAGAAACTCCTGGCTTTGGATTGGTGCAGCTCCAGCCATTGTGGCCATTTGGGGAATGAATCAGCAGATGGAAGACCTTTCTCTCTCTGCCTCTGCCTCTCTAACTCTACCTTTCAAATAAATAAATCAAAAAAAAAAAAAAAACCATGTAGCATTTGGCTCGGGAGTACATCAAAAATCAAGTAAATTTATTTTTGTTGATAAAGAAACAGTTTTAAATATTTATTTGAAAGTTACACACACACATACACACAATCTTCCTTTTGCTGGTTCACTCCCCAGATGGCCACAACCCCAGGGAGGGCTAAGTCAAACCAAAGCCAAGAGCCAGGAGCTTCATCTGTATGTCCCACATGGGTCCGGGGACCGAAGCTCCTGGGCCACCTGCTGCAGCTTTCTCAGGCCCATTAGCAGGGATCTGTATCAGAAGTGAAGCAGCTGGAACACAAACCAAGTACCCATATGGGATTCCAGTGTCACAGGCGGCAGCCTTACTCACTACACCACAATGCTGGCCCCCAGGAAGCACTTCTAATAAGTAGGAAAGCTTGGACTTCTCAATAAATGAATTGGGACATTAAAAAAAAATGGTTAGACCAATAATGTTACCTTGTTTGATTCTCAACTCTAACTTCACCAGTTAATGTTATATAGAAATTGCAGCATTTGAAGTATGATAGATGCAGATAAATAGGGAATACAATACATAATTCTGGTGATATAGTCAGTTATGTTGTCTGTTGCTATCTCACAAAATGGAGTAAACTTTCAGACTCATGTGAATATAATTCCTGTGTGAGTCCCCTCAGGCTAATGCTATGTACCTTACTCAAAATAGTTCAGAATTCATTCACTCATTCATTTATTCATTCAACAAGTATTGTTCCTTGATCAAGGTACTTCTGGGTGCTGATCCATTCCCCAGACGTACAGAACAAAATATTTTCCTTATAGAGCTTACATTAATAAGAGATAACCAATAAATAAATGGGGCTAGGTATGATAGAAAAACTATTAAGCAGAGGAGAGGAAACAGGGATTTTCCAGAGTTACTTTATACCCAAGTAAGAAGAGCCCTGGGCCTCCCACATGACCCACTCTGGGGGCTAGAATTCCGAATACTAAAGGGACATGCCCACTTGCCTGTGGGGAGCAACTCGGACTAGACTAAGTTACTGGAATTAAGACTTATTCTATGCATCTGCTCTCCCATAATATGGCGCTGAGAGAAAGAGACCAAACAACCTGTATGCAGCTGCCTCATCAGTTTGACAAGCTGCAGGAGCTGATCCTGCTCCTGATTGGAGGAGAGCAGCGTGCTCGGCATGTGGGTAGCAGAGTTGGGATTGGTGGAAGAGGACTATAAAGGAGGAGAGAGACAACATGCACCAGGGAACATCTGAAGGAACACCTGTGGAACATCTGAGCAGCCCCCGAGAGAGCCAGCCGGCGGTGTGCCGCTCCCCCGCGGATGTGGGGAAAGTGGCAGGGGGAGCTGCCCCTCCACGGAGGTGGAGGGGTCGGCAGCCAACCCGGGAAGGACCAGCAGCAAACCCGGGAAGGGCCGAGCAGACGAAAGAACAGTGCAGGGTTTAGTGTCGTTCCTCTGCGAAGAGGGGGAGCGACACTTGCCCACTGTGTTCTTCCCATAATTGTGTTCTAAGCCACCCAGCACCATGGAATTGCCTGCATAAAGGCCAGACCTGATTGGCTTCATCCTTCAGAAAATGAAATATGCCCCAGGTGTGTACACTTCTAGGCCCAGTGGAAGATCAAAGGTAGCTTAAAAAGATATGTCAAAAGGACTAGGATAGGCTGGCTGTGTGTATGTGTGTATAAAGCTCTACTGGGCCTTTAAAATATTTAGATAGGTGATATATAGGCTTCTTCATACCCTTGTCCAGTCCTGCTGAAGTGAAAGGCAAGTCTGGTCAGGGGAGTTAGAGTGGGTGGCTCCTGATTTATACAGGAAATTACTTTAAAGTAAATGAGTAGAGCTGATGCAATGGAAGGGCAATTCATCTAGGCAACAAAATAACAAGTGAGGAAATTAAATTCAAAGTAACAGGAATAAAAAGCAACTCGGCCCATGCAAACCAACCACATCCAGGTTTGTGTGCCTGAGAGCCTCATGAGAAATATTTGAGAATCTTCTTAGAAAACTCAATTATATGACTTGCTATCTATTTAGCCTTTTAAATGGAATGATAAACCCTCTCACCCCACATGCCACCCGTGCTTTAAGAGCAACTCCACAGAGGCCTGAAATGGAACGGCTGAGTGTGCAGTGAGGTCAGCAGCTATGTGCAGTGCTGGGAGAGAGGGCTTCATTACCATGAGCTATAACTGGGTGACAGAAATGCCAGCAAGCCAGGCCCACAGCTAAAGAAGGGATCGGACTAATCTCAGACACACTCAGTAGACACTACATTAGCATTTCTGTCCTTTGTCAGAAGTACACAGCTCCTTATAAGACAAGTGAATCTCCAGCAAAACAGTTGTGCATATTCAATGCATATATTCCTCTAAAAGGCACACTCAGTTAATTATAATGTGTGATGTGTAAATAGTCATGTAAAAATGTAAAAACTAGGCAAATGTAAACTATACAAATGAAAAAGAATGAAAAATGATGCAAGTAAGGTGATAGCAGTGGTTGCCATTTCTTGTTGGGGTCATTTTTTCCTACATTTATGATTTTTTTCTGCCTCTTACTTGTTAGTTTCACAGTTGAAGAAACTTTCCTGAGTGAAATTTGTCAAATGAAAGCTCGATAGTCCCAAAAGTAATAAAATTAATAAATAGTCTGGTAAGCAGCTTAAATTAGAGAGAGAGAAATATATTTAAATCAGTAGCTGTCATATATCAGCAATAATCCATTAGAATGATGAGTTAGAATATATATATATATATATATATATATGCAGTTAAGTGTATTCATTCTGGAATAAATTTTTAAAAAGAATGTGCAAAATCTGCATTTCTGATTATATAAAGTATTTGTCCGAATAAAGGAGTAACATGCCTTGTTTCTGCATGGAACACTCAATACTATAAAGATATCATTTCTCCCCCATGGTAATAAGCTATTAAAATACAATTTCAGGGACCAGTGCTGTGGCATAGTGGGTAAAGCCTCCACCTGCAGTGCCCATATGGGCACCAGTTTGAGATCTGGCTGCTCCACTTCCAATCTGGCTCTCTGCTGTGGCCTGGGAAAGCAGTGGAGGATGGCCCAAGTCCTTGGGTCCCTATATGTGCATGGGAGACACGAAAGAAGCTCCTGGCTTCGAATTGGATCATCTCTGGCTGTTGCGGCCATTTAGGGAGTGAACCAGCGGATGGAAGATTTTTCTCTCTCTGCCTCTGCCTCTCTCTGCCTTCCAAATGAATAAATAAATCTTCTAAAAAATACAATTTCAGTAAAAATTCCAATGAGACTTTGCTTTAGAACCTAACATGGGAATTCTAGATGAAGTAGATACAAAATTTGCTAAGGAAGAAGAACTGCTAAAAAATAATGAAGAAAGACTTGTCTTCACAGAAGTCCTAAGACTTCAGAAATTAAAATAGCTTTGGGCACACAAAAAAGAGCTAGGGACTGGCACAGTTGTGTAGTGGGTAAAGCCATTGCCTGAGTGCCAGAATCCCATACGGGCGCTGTTTCGAGTCCCAGCTGCTCCTCTTCTGATCCAGCTCTCTGCTGTGGCCTGGGAAAGCAGTAGAAGATGGCCCAAGTTCTTGGGCCCCTGCATCTGCATGGGAGACCCAGAAGAAGCTCCTGGCTCCAGAGCAGCCCAGCTTCAGCCATTGCAGCCATTTGGGTAGAACCAGCGCTACTGTCTTTCTCTGCCTCTGCCTCTCAAATAAATAAAAATAATTTTTTTCTTTAAAAAGCTAAAGAGACATCTGTGTATGTGGGATTGACTATAATTAGGAGGATTTTCAAATCCAAGAGTAACAATGGCTTGTTCGACAAATGGTGCTGAGAATGGTATTTGAAGTGACAGAGAACTTTTCTTCAAATCGTAAGTAAAATATATATTTGCATACAGATTAGAAATCAGCTGGACTAATGAATGACAGATCAATGCAAGTAGTAGATGGAAAAACCAGTAATATATATTTTATAATCTTGGGCAAGAAAGTCTTTCCTAAATAAGAAGTAAAAGTCAGAAGTAGTGAAAGAAAGTTGACATACTTGACTATATCAAAGTGGAGTACTTCTGTGAAACAAATTAGAAAATAAACAATAGGCTTGGAAGGAAATATCTGTAGTATATATACAGACAAAAGACTAAGACAGAAAAAGATAAGCAGCCACATGGCTAACTGTGGGTTAAAGGACAGAGATAGACTTAAGTATTTCTTCTTCTATGGATTGTCTAAAAAATAGATTAAAAGCTATGCATCCTCACACAGTCATCAACACATGCAAATTAAAACATCACCAAGAACCACTTTTCATTTACTGGATTTGCTAATATTGAAGAGATTGGTAGTATTCAGTAGTTGCAAAATGGTAGGGAAAAGATGAATTTTTATATGTGGTGGTGGCAGTGTATAATTTGGTGCATTTTGAAGGCAATTTGAGAAAAGCTTTGGAAATAACCCAGCAGTTCCACACCTATAAGTCTATTCTACAGAGTGACTTACATGCATGGATATGTGCACAAAGCATCATCTGTAAAACTGACAAAAAAGGTCAGCTTGAAGTCCACCTATTTATGAGAGAATAAATGAGTTATCGTTTTACCATGCTATGGAATGCAATGCAGGGATTGTCAACAAGAAAGGAATGAGATGAAGTAGATTGTGGTAGTTTGTACTTGCTATAGAAGAATCTCATGACATCTCACTGAGTTGGAAAACTGTTACATGATTACATGCAGAAAGTAACCCGATTTTACTTTATTTTTAAGAATCCTATGTTATGGGAAGTGAGATACTCAGCAGACCCATAGAATGGCAGATGTCCTAAACAGCACTCTGGCCTCAGAATCAGCCCTTAAGGCATGCGGATCCGGCTGAAAAGCCCATGAGAGTATTTCAGGCATGGAAAGCCAAGACACTCTGGGGAAAAAAAAGAAACCTAAATGAAAGATCTCCGTGAGTGAGATCCCAGTGGACAGAATGGGTCATCAAAGAAGGAGGTACCTTTCTCTGAAGGGAGGAGAGAACTTCCACTTTGATCATGGCCTTGTCTAAATATGATCAGAGTCATTGAACTCAGGGGGCTTCCATAGCCGTGGCAGCTCATGACAAGAGCCTAGGGTGATTACTGATGCCATAAACAAGAGTGTCAATTTGTTAAGTCAACAACAGGAGTCACTGTGCACTTACTCCTCATGTAGGATCTCTGTCCTTAATGTGCTGTGCATTGAGATTTAATGCTATAACTAGTACTCAAACAGTATTTTTCACTTTATGTTTCTGTGTGGGAGCAAACTGTTGAAATCTTTACTTAATGTATGCTAAACTGATCTTCTGTATATAAAGAGAATCGAAAATGAATCATGATGTGAATGGAAGGGGAGAGGGAGTGGGAAAGGGGAGGGTTGCAGGTGGGAGGGACGTTATGGGGGGGAAGCCATTATAATCCATAAGCTGTACTTTGGAAATTTATATTCATTAAATAAAAGTTTGAAAGCAAAAAAAAAAAAAGAATCCTATGTTAAGGAAGGGTGGACTTTGACTTTTTATTTCATAAGCTTGTATATTGCTCCAAATTTTATTACTCTCATATTTTAATGATTTCATTTTTAGCTGAAGCATACAAAAACTAAGTAGAATCTCTATTTCAGGCCACTTCAGCTTTCCTGACCTTACAAAGGTCCAAGCACCCATCACCTCTACTCTGTCTACAAAAGTCCTGGAGCACTTTTAGAAAATAACAATACCGGGGGCCGGAGCTGTGGCACAGGTTAATCCTCCACCTGCAGTGCCGGCATCCCATATGGGCACTGGTTCGAGTCCCTGCTGCTCCTCTTCCAATCCAGCTCTCTGCTATGGCCTGGGAAAGTAGTAGTAGAAGATGGCCCAAGTGCTTGGACCCCTCCACCTGCATGAGAGACCAGGAAGAAGCTCCTGGCTCCTGACTTCAGACTGGTGCAGCTCCCGCTGTTGTGGTCATTTGGGGAGTGAACCAACAGAAGGAAGTCCTTTCTCTCTGTCCCTCCCTCTCACTGTCTGTAACTCTACCTCTCAAATAAATAAAATCTTTAAAAAAAAAAAAAAGGAAGATGAAAATAGCAATACCCGGGCTCCATCTCCAAACAACTGAGCTAGAATCACAGGGATCTCTTGGGCCAGTGCTAAGGCACAGCAGGTTAAAGCCACAGCCTGCAGAGCCAGCGTCCCAAACAGGTGCGGGTTCTAGTCCCAGCTGCTCCACTTCTACGCCAGCTCCTTATTAATGCAGCTGGGAAAATGAAAGATGGCCCAAGTACTTGAACCTCTGCACCCATGTGGGAAACCTGGAAGAAGCTCCTGGCTTTGGCCTGGCCCAGCCCTGGTCATTGCAGCAATTTGGGGAGTGAACTAGCGGATGGAAGATCTCTCTAACTCTGCCTTTCAAATAAATAAATACTTTTAAAAAATCTTAAAGATCTCAAAGGGTGGTCTGCAGCCTCAACTGTTTTGGGGAATATGTTAGAAATGCAGTATCCAGGCCCAACCTAGACCCACTGCATCAGTATCTGCATTTACATGCAGAAGTTTCCCCTTATCTGTGGCTTCATTTTCTTTGGCTTCAGTTACCTATAGTCAATTGTAGTTTGAAAATACTCAATGGAAAATTCCAGAAATATGCAATTCATAAGTTTTAAATGGCAAGCTGTTCTGAGTAACATAATGAAATTTCCCACTGTCCCACTCCACCCTGCCCGAGACACCTTTCATCCAGTGTATCCAAGCTATATCTGCTACAAGCCCATTAGTCACTCAGTAGCTGTCTAGGTTATCAGATCTACTGTTGTGATATCACAGTGCTTGAGTTCAAGGAAGCCCTATTTTAATAACAGCTCCAAAGCAAAAGCCTTGTGATGCCAAGGAGTAGCACCAGGGCATAAAGCTGGAAGGACAGATTAATTCTGGTACTATGTGGCAACACTGCAGGATATATAAGAAAAAACACACTATATATAATATTCAGTACAATCTGGGATTTCAGGCATCAGTTGGAGATCTTGGAAAGTATCCCCCTTGAATAAGAGAAGACTAGTGTAATATCCTTCAGGGTATTTGTTTGCACATTAAAGTTTGAGAAGCACTAACTACTCATTTATTGTATATTTGACCTAGAGTGAGTTACTTAACCTCTGTAAATGCCAAATTCCATATCTGTAAAATGGAGAAAAGTAGTATCTGAGAGCAAAATAAGCTTGTGTGTGTAAAGAGCCCAGAGCCCTGCCTGGCACACAGTAGGTACTTGATCAATAGGTTTTGTGATGGGGCACCTGAATTTTGCACCTATAAAAGTGAAGCCTTGGCCAGCGCCATGGATCACTTGGCTAATCTCCACCTGCAGTGCCAGCACCCCGGGTTCTAGTCCCGGTTGGGGCGCTGGATTCTGTCCCGGTTGCCCCTCTTCCAGGCCAGCTCTCTGCTGTGGCCCGGGAGTGCAGTGGAGGATGGCCCAGGTCCTTGGGCCCTGCACCCACATGGGAGACCAGGAGGAAGCGCCTGGCTCCTGGCTTCGGATCGGCACAGTGCCGGCCGTAGCAGCCATTTAGGGGGTGAACCAATGGAAGGAAGACCTTTCTCTCTGTCTCTCTCTCACTGTCTAACTCTGCCTGTCAAAATAATAATAATAAGTGGAGCCTTGTTGATTGGTGTTTATTGATTTCCACTTACCAACTTACTAGGATGTATGGCCAGTGATCAGTATACACAGAAGACTCACATGATGGGGCTGCTCTCCAGTACAACCAATGTGCTGCTGCTCCCACAAATCCAACTCTGTTTTCCAAGAGTCAGCACAGGATGTGCTTCTGATTGTTTATACCAGTAGTACTTGTTACTGAATTATGTAGTAAATAGTTATAAACCAATGAAATATGAATATATAGAGGGTTGTTTCTGTCAAACAGTAAACTGAATGTTTTTGAAAGAACTGATAAATTCGGGGCGCCGGATTCTGTCCTGGTTGCCCCTCTTCCAGGCCAGCTCTCTGCTATGGCCAGGGAGTGCAGTGGAGGATGGCCCAGGTGCTTGGGCCCTGCACCCCATGGGAGACCAGGAAAAGCACCTGGATCCTGGCTCCTGCCATCGGATCAGCGCGGTGCGCCGGCTGCAGCGGCGGCCATTGGAGGGTGAACCAACGGCAAAGGAAGACCTTTCTCTCTGTCTCTCTCTCTCACTGTCCACTCTGCCTGTCAAAAAAAAAAAAAAAAAAAAAAAAAGAAAGAACTGATAAATTAATTTTCTTAAAATGGGTGGGTGAGACAAATATAAAAGGCAAGAGCAAAGAAATCATACACATTTATAACTATATTCAAGTTGCCTTGTCAGTTTATTAAAGTCTTCAACTCAATGTAAGGAAACCAGTATTGGAACTCACAATTAGTATTTTGTAGGTAAGTTTAAGATAGATTCATTCACCTGGGTTCACACACAGTCTTGGCTCTGTATCAAAAGATAGGGGAAGACTGTGTGTGTGTGTGTGTGTGTGTGTGTATTTGCTTTAATTCAAAATAAAGTGGTTCTACTATAAATAGGCATCTCTTTTAGACATTTCCCATGTGATCTGATTATTCAAAGTTTCAATTTCAATAGGAAGAAAAAGAAATTTTTTGTCTCCTGCCTGACCCTCCTCCTCCACACGGTCCTTGTTAGAAATAAAGTCTCTTGTAGCTCTTCCAGTTGTTCTTAGGGGTTAAATGTCATGAGGTCATTTTACCTTATGAAAAGTCTTATTTTGATGATTAAGATGTTCAGCTTAATGTAATAATCAAACCTCAAAACTTATCCCCTCCGAGAGGTAAGTTCCGATTCCAGCCAAGAAGTTCATGCTGTGAACCTGGAAGTGTGAAAGCATGGTTGATGTCTTTCAACTTCCCTTGCCCCTTCCCACCCTCACTGGCTCTCCAACCCCTCTGGAATTGGGCTCCGGGTGAGAGTGTTAGGCAACAGGCTCAGTCTTCCACAGATGGAACCATCAACAATCAACTTCTAATTGGAGGACCCTCTAGAAGGTCCTTTTGGGATGGGAAACCTGCTAAATAAGGCTGTGGACCAATCCCCTCACGTGGGTTCACAGAACAAACCTACTTCCTTATCCCTTAGCTGGTAAAAGTACTTCCTCTCAGTGCCTCCCTTTCCCCCTTTCCTCATAGGTAATAGCAGTTCCAGCCACCATAGTTGGCTTCTTGGAGAGTCAGACACCCAGGGTTCCCAAGTATAATTGTGTGGTTGTAACCACTGTTTATGTATTGGGACCTCCTAAAGTTGTGCAGTGTACAACCTCAACAGCCATCCTCAGAGATCAGACACTGGACCATTGTATTCCAGGGGACTCAAATCAAGCTCCTCAAGAGACTCCCTCAAAGCCTTTCAGGGTATTTGTTTGCACATTAAAGTTTGAGAAGCACTAACTACTCATTTATTGTATATTTGACCTAGAGTGAGTTACTTGGGTTAAGAGGAAATGCACACTTCTCTTACAAAAGGAAAAGAGGAAAATTCATGATCCTCCAAGGATTTTCACGTAGGAATTCTCTCATGGGCTGTTTAGAATTCTTGGCCTCTTGACTCAGTCTTAAATATTTTCTAAGGGAACACAAAAACAGATGTGGCCACCTAATTTGCTTAAGGTATTTTGGGTTATATTTTTTGTTCTTAGACCTCCCTAAGCTGCTCCACTTCTGATCCAGCTCCCTGCTAATGTGCCTGGGTAAGCAGCAAAAAGATGGTGGGCTGTACCACACGGGAGACCCAGAAGAAACTCCTGGCTCCTGGCTTTGAATTCGTCCAGCTCTGGCTGGCAGCCATTTGGGAAGTTAACCAGCAGATGGAAGATCTCTCTCTCTCTCTCTCTCTCTCTCTCTCTCTGCCTTTGCCTCTGCCTTTCTGTAATTCTACCTTTCAAATAAATAAATACATTTGTAAAAAAAAAAAGAATATGCTTATAACACATGTTCTATTATGTATAAAATGTGAACATTAAAAGAAGTAATGATAAAGACTCTTGCCCCAGGTGGTACTACAGTTAAAATGCCACAGTAGTTAAGATATTGCTTGGAAATCATAAGAGAGTACCTGGGCTTGAATTCTAACTCCACTTCTGATAACAGCTTACTACTAATGCACATTGTGGGTGACAGCAGATGACTGCTTAAGTAGTTGGGTCCTTGCCACCATATGGGAAACCCAGATTAAGCCAGGTCTCTGGCTTCAGCTAGGCATCTGGAGAGTGAACCAGCAAACTGAAGGTACCTCTCTCTCCCTCTCTCCTTCTCTCTGCCTTTCAAATAAAATGGAAATAATTTTTAAATAAAACTTTAAAAATTCTTTAAAAAAGAAAATAAAGCTTTGCCCCATTAATTATCTCCTTAGTTTCCTTATCACTTCCTATTGTTTATGATTACTACATATTTTTGTGATCGTTGATTCTATGTTAACATTGATGTTTCTCTTTTTTAAATTTAAAATTTTTTTTTTATTTGACAGGTAGAGTTATAGACAGTGAGAGAGGGAGACAGAGAGAAAGGTCTTCCTTCCGTTGGTTCACTCCCCAAATGGCTGCTACGGCCGGCGCTGCACCAATTTAAAGTCAGGAGCCAGGTGCTTCTTCCTGGTATCCCATGCAGGTGCAGGGGCCCAAGCACTTGGGCCATCCTCCACTGCACCCCTGGGCCACAGCAGAGAGCTGGACTGGAAGAGGAGCAGCCAGGACTAGAACCCGGCGCCCACATGGGATGCCAGTGCTGCAGGCGGAGGATTACCAAGTGAGCCCTTGGTGTTTCTCTTTTAAAGTGATGAACATTTTCTTCGACCACTATTGGAGATTTAATTAAGTCTGCTTATTCCTGAATATTTCCCTAAATTTAGTGATCAGTGCATTGGTACTCTATAAAACACTTTGCAGGGGCTGGTGCTGTGGCACAGTGGGTTAAAGCCCCCTCTCTGAGATGCCAGCATCCCATATGGGCACTGGTTCAAGCCCTGGCTGCTCCACTTCCAATCCAGCTCCCTGCTGATGTTCCTGGAAAGGCAGTGGAGGATGGCACAAGTCCTTGGGCCCCTGCACCCATGTGGGAGGCCCAGAGGGAGCTCCTGGCTCCTGATTGGCCCACCTCTGGCTGTTGCAAACATTTGGGGAGTGAATGAGCAGATGGAAGATCTCTGTCTTTCCTTCTCTCTGTAACTCTGCCTTTCAAATAAATAAAGTCTTTTAAAAAAAATAAACACTGGAGCTAGTACTGTGGAATAGCAGGTAAAGTCACCACTGTAGTGCCGGCATCCCATATGGGCACCAGTTTGAGTCCTGGCTGTTCTACTTCCCATCCAGCTCTCTAATATGGTTTGGGAAAAGCAGTAGAAGATATCACAAGTCCTTGGGCCCCTGCACTCACATGGAGACCAGGAAGAAGCTCCTAGCTTCAGATCAGCGCAGATCCGGCCGTTGCAGCCAATTGGGGAGTGAACCCACAGATGGAAAACCTCTCTCTCTGCCTCCCCTCTCTGTATAACTCTGACTTTCAAATAAATAAATAAATCTTTTCTAAAAAAAGAAGAAAAATTTTGCTTATGACTACTTCTTCAGGAATAATCAAGATTAAATAATGAGAGAAATCCATAAGAATTCCTATCTGCATTTTCCAAGGTTATTCTATAAGTCATTCATGCCACAGAATAGTCCTGAAAACAGGATTCATATATGTATCTTCCTCTTAGAGACCAACAATGTACAAGTCTGAGAAGTCTTTCACTAAAAAAAAAATTAAAAATCTATCTTTACTTCTAAGCTGGATTTTTTAAGGTAACCCAATTTTAACATTCCCTTTAACAAGATTCTACAGAAGACATTTTGAAGGACATTGGGCTTTACATAAACATTGCTAACCCAGGAAGAATAATAAAAAAAGAAAGCCAAGAAGATCTTTTCATTGGAGCAAAGACAGAGTGGTCAGGTGACTGCTTGCTGGGGATATTCTAATTCGATCTATCAAAGGCAGTTGCTTTTATAAAGCTGCTTTCAAGTTATAGCTGGATGGAGTAAGAAGTTCTGGAATTCTATTGCACAGCAGTATGACTATAGATACTTTACTGTATATTTTTCTATTTGAAAAAGCAACTAGGGGTGGGTCATTGGCGTGGCAGCTAAGATGTTGCTTGGGAGGTCTGCATCCCATGTCAAGGTCCCAGTTCCACTTTGCATTTCAGCTTCCTGCTAATGTAGAACTTGGGAGACAAGAGGTAATGGCTCAAGTACTTGGGTCCCTGCCACCGATCTAAGAGACCTGGATTGAGTTCCAGTCTCCTAGCTTTGGCCTAACCCATCCCTGACTGTTACAGGAATCTGGGGAGTGAACCGGTAAATGTGAATGTGGACACATATTCTCTCTCTCTCTCTCTCTCTCTCTCTCTCTCCCCCTTCCCTCTGTCTCTCTGCCTTTCAAATCAAGAAGGTAGGAATTGGTATGGTTTTACCATAAATATATATTTTTTTAATATTTATTTTATTTGAGAGTCAGAGTTACACAGAGAGAGAAGGAGAGGCAGAGAGAGAGAGAGAGAGAGAGGTCTTCCATCCACTGGTTCACTCCCTAATTGGCTGCAACAGTCAGAGCTGCGCCAATTTGAAGCCACGAGCCTGGAGCCTGGAGCCTCCTCCAGGTCTCCCACACAGGTGCAGGGGCCCAAAGACTTGGGCCATCTTGCACCGCTTTCCCAGGCCACAGCAGAGAGCTGGATCAGAAGTGGAGCAGCCAGGTCTCGAACCGGCACCCATATGGGATGCCAGCACTGCAGGCGGCAGCTTTACCCACTACACCACAGTGCCGGCCCCATAAAGATATATTAAATGTTTGAAGAGATAGACTTATTTACCTTAATTGGACATTATACAAAAACATTATATAAAAAATCACATGGTACTCCATAAATATGTATAATTTTCATATGTATGTTAAAATATTTTAAGTTTTTTTTTTTTATTTGAAAGGCAGAGACAGAGGAAAGGAGAGGGAGAGAGAGATCGCTCTCCCATGTTGCTGATTCACACCACAAATTCCCACAACAGCCAGCCATCAGGAACTACATCTCCCATGTGGATGTGGCAGGGACCCAAGCTCTTGAGCCAAACACCAGCTGCCTCTAGGGTGCACATAAGCAGGAAGCTGCATGGACAGCAGAGATGGGATTTGATCCCAGACTCTCGGATAAGAGACACAGGCATCCCAAGTGGCAGCTTAACCCATTGTACCACAATTCCTGCCCTAGCCCCTTGATGTTTTGAATGGTATGACTACTAGAAAACGTAACTGATGTGAAGCCCTTCAGGGCAAATTCAATTTCCTTCATGGCCAGGCAGAAATGCGTGAAAACACCCAGAGGTCAGTGTAGAGCAAACCACAGGTGGGTGATAGAAACAGAGAAGTGAGGACAAGCGTCCTATCTAAAGGGTGCTGTTGCCACTCAGCTTCAGCTGCTGTTCCCATATAGATAAGCAAGCCCAATATTGCTAAACTGTATAATGATTCATGACAAGTAAACATTTTATTCTTCACTCCTTATTTTATTACCACAAATAAATAAATATCCAAACAAAATACTAATGTAGCCAAATTCAGCCCCCACAGCAATCGTTGTGAATTCTCTTGTGTTCAGAAATGAGGATCCCCCTATCCTAAATATCTAAGATTGAGAGGATTTTGGAATCCTTCTGCCTTGCTCTCATTCATTCATGGTTAACTTACCACCTCTTGCTGTGCCTATGTTCTCGCCTTCTTAGGATCCAGATTGTAAAGAAAATTAAAATCCACTAAGGGAGGACAAGAAGGGACCACCTGTGTAGAAAGAGTGTGGCTTCCAGAATAAGGAATCTATAATGCCTGTTTTAGCAGCCCAGAGGAAGTTTTTGAACATTGCATTCTTACCAGCTGTTTCCCAGAGTATTGAGTTACTATATTGTCTGAAAGAATTCAGATATCCATGAAACTTTCAGAGCATAATTTTAATAAATTCTCTCATTCAGAAATAACTTCGGCTATTTTAAAACAACATAATTGATCCCAAGTTGCATAAATACAAGGCAAGATAGTTTCAAGATTTTATGACTTGGAGCCTTCTTTAAAAAAATATGAATAGGAATAAAAAATGATTATTAAAACTTTACCAAAAAAATCAGTTATCTATTTTCAGCTTCTTTAAGTCTTTCCTAATCATACAGTTATTGGTCATAGAGAGATAAAGAAATATATTAATGGAGTGAAAACTCAAATAATCAAGTGTGGCAGGCAAGCAAAGACAGGGCTGTCATGTAGGACTGTGAGTGAAGGGAACTTTTCAGTTCTTTACCTTTTTCAGGTAATTTAACAATGCAGCTCATGAGAGAGTGGCCTTTGGAGTCTTGTTTAATCTGGTTTCAATCTTGTTTAGTTCTAGAGTTAGAAGATCTTTAATGCAAGTAAAGGGGCCATCACCAGAGCGGCAGACTTTCTTGAACACTGACTATGTTAACAGGCACCGTTCTGGATACAGAGACACAAAAATACAATACTGCAAGGACTTTGTCCTCCAGGATTGCACAAGCCAGGGAGGAGGAAAACATATTGTCATAACACGATAAGTTCCAGGAGAGACAGACGTACCCAGGGCATTATGGGAACACAGAAGAGAGACTGAGATGTGGGTAGGGGAGGGGGAACCAGTCAGGAGAAGGAAGGAGTCTCACCATGGAAAGCCAATTGGTGGAGAAGATATGCAGTTCAAAACTTGTTAAAAAAGAAAGTTATATTATTTTAACTCAACCTGGTCACATGAACCAGTCCCTAATTTTTTTAAAAAGATTTATTTACTTGAAAGAGTTACACAGAGAGAGAGAGGTATTCCATCTGCTGGTTCACTCCCCAATTGGCTGCAACTGCCGCAGTTGCACCAATCCAAAGCCAGGATCAGGAGCTTCTTCCAGGTCTCCCATGCGGGTGCAGGGGCCAAAGGACTTGGGCCATCCTCTACTGCCTTCCCAGGCCATAACAAAGAGCTGGATTGGAAGTGGAGCAGCCAGGACTTGAACTGGCAACCATATGGGATGCTGGCACTGTGAGCAGTGGCTTAAACTATGCCACAGCGCCGGCCCCTTCTAACTTTTATTAAGCCAAGTATCGCAAGTTCTCTGCAGTAAATTTCTTCATTTTTGAAGGGATGACTCTTCAATGATGCTATGCCAACTGAGACTTAATCTTCAGCTTTCATATGTAGATTGTTTTGTATTATTACTATTTGATATCTCAAAGCAACCCTCAGTGACTATACTCTTACAGCCATTGGAAAACCAAATACTGTGTTTTGAAAACTATGCTGTACTTTTAAAAGTGCTGGCAATGAACATGTTTTCTCCTTCACGAGTCTGTCTTCAGACCAAAACAGTGCTGCTGCCTTCAGAATGTCGTAACTCAGCATGTGATTTGCAAGTGTCCACTTACATCAAGAACCTCTTAACTATACTGAGAACAACCCAAGCACAGCTGGTATTTCTAGCCGCTATTAAGATAGGCTGCATGAATTCACTGAGTTAGCTATAGTTTCCATGAAAGTGTTTACTTCATTGATTGGCCTCGTGTTAATTTTCCAAAAGTAAGAGTTTGATGGGACCTTGGAACACTCTGCCTTGTCACTAGACTTAACACCTATGTGCCTAACATAGTACTTTATATTCTTTATCATATCACTTTTTGTAAGTATTGAATATATTTCTGTTTATTTTTGTGTTCTGTTTTGTAGCCTTAAGAAGTGTTTCAAACATATCTGAATGTATTAAAAAAGCTAAATGCCCTACATGGTATGATGCTGCATAATATATAAAACTATATGCATACATTAAATTTTGTCTCCTGGAAAAAACACCTATGTGCCTAAAATAATAAGTATATCCCTTATCTCACTGTTGAAAGGTAAATGTTCTGTGTCTATTATCTGGAAGTTTTTGGAATACAGACATTCCTATCTCCTGTTGGTTTTGGGGCATCATTAACAGATCTTCCAGGCAAAGATTGCTTCTACCACATTAAAGATGAGAGATAGTGGCTGGCGCCGCGGCTCAATAGGCTAATCCTCCGCCTGTGGCACCGGCACCCCAGGTTCTAGTCCTGGTCGGGGCATCGGATTCTATCCCGGTTACTCCTCTTCCTGTCCAGCTCTCTGCTGTGGCCCGGAAGTGCAGTGGAGGATGGCCCAAGTGCTTGGGCCCTGCACCCGCATGGGAGACCAGGAGGAAGCGCCTGGCTCCTGGCTTCGGATCAGCGCAGTGATCCGGCCGCAGCAGACACTGGGGAGTTAACCAATGGAAAAAGGAAGACCTTTCTCCCTGTCTCTCTCTCTCACTGTCCACTCGGCCTGTCAAAAAAAAAAAAAAAAAAGATGAGAGATAGCATGCTTTGTCCCCTGTGACTGATCTCTGAGCCAGCCCTTCTTAGTAAACACAAGTAGATGAATGCTGGCACAACCTACATGTCAGCTGAAGTCTCCAAGCCTTGTTGATATTTAAATAAAATTGGGTGACCTTCCTAAGATACTGCCACTCAGAACTTCTATGCCCTTGTCAGCATTTCAGGGAAAAACCCTGGGTACCAGGTGTAAAAATCTGTCACCTCTGACCTCAAGTTTCTTCTCCATTGATCACCCCCTCACAGCTTCCTACAGCTTGCCCATCCAGTCTGCTCAGTGCAACCTGGACAGCTTGCCACTGATTTTCACTTAGAACACTCACCCAGGGCAGTGATGTCTAGTGACCTTTATTGAAACTTTTGTGCCACGGGAAGTATTTACAGCACAGAAATGCAAACAGGTTAAAAAATGGATCATTAAACATCTTTGTTGTTATAGGTGCTTCAGCCAGGCAGCCATCAGAAACTTCCTTCTGGCTCCTCTTTCTGCACCAACTACAGCTTCCGGTTGTGTAGCTTAGTGCCCTGTCTCCCTCAAAACTCACCACCTCCCTGCTCCCTTGTTTTCCAGGCTGTCTCCTCTCAGCTTCTCTCCTTCACTTACCCTGCAGAGCAGCTGAGCTCCTGAGCTAGCTAACTGAGCCGCTAAGAAGGGAAACAATCTTCTCAAAGAGTAGTAGGCGGCTGGATGATCAAGAGCCGGGCCAGAGAAAGAGAGGGAGCAAAAAAAGGCTCTGCAACCAGAGCTAAAGCCAAGAGCTCCTGACAATACAGCTGCCCCATGGAACAGTAGAAGCCACAGCCTGATGTTCTAAAGCCTGCGGCTCTGGCTCCAGATGCCACCATTGGCCCCACGGCCAGAACAGCTTCCTGTCTACCCTGCTTCTTCATCAGTGGCTCCCATTTATAGCCTGGGGTGATCTGATTAGCCATGCCATGTCTTGCTTGTGCCTATCTATGCCATCACTGCAAAGAAGCCTAGAAAATTATGCCTTTGGGTTTTTGGCTTCCATGGTAAAAACTAGCTTCTGCTTCTTGCTTGATCTCACATAGTAGGAAAACCCATAACCACTGGGGAGGTGTTCAGATGTGGGGCAGCTAGGAGGGAAACCTGTCTGCTTTACCTTCCCACTGACACACAGGCTCCTGGCTTCCCTGGCTCCTTGTTGACTTTGTACAGCCAAAGACTTGGTAGAGTCTTTGCTAAAGGGCCGTGTTCTCCAATCTCACCTTCTAAGGACACACATGGGCAGTTTTGTTCTCTCCATCTCTCCTTACTTTTGCTTGAAATTCAGAAAAGGCGTGTTCCAAGTAACCCAAAATTTATAAACATGAAGGAATGATTTGGATCCCTTCCTCAAGTTGCTTTTAAAGGTAGTAAGTCATTTGTTTTCTAGCTGCCATGGAAGAACAACTTTAAGATAAAGCCTGCCCCTGAAGTTCAGCTCTTATTTTGAACTGTTTCCAGCTCATCCTAAGATCCTACAGAGGACGTTGTCACATAGCAAACAGATGCTCTGTAGACTCCCAGAGGCTAAATTTTCCTTCCAAGCTCTTTATACTTGCACTGCCCATATATGTGCACTACCCAACACTAGCTTGTGGCTATTGGTATCTGAGATAAGGAAAATCCAAATTTTAGCACTTGAAGTCTGCTGAAAGTATAAAAGATGAGATTTTGAAGACTTAGTACTTATTTGGAATGTAAAATGCCTCATTGATAATTTTATACAGATTACATATTGAAATAATATTGATATACTGAGGTTAATAAAATATATTATTAAAGTAAATTTCACTTGTTCCCTTTCACTATTTTAATGTAACCCCAGGATAACTTATAATTAAACATATGGTTTGCATATATTATGTACTCAACACACAGAAATACACCTGTAATTTTAGTCCATGAGGATATAGCCCATTCTACACTTGAAGAATTCATAGTACAACATAAGAAGCCTTTGAGACCAAACAGGTAGTTTTACTTCCCAAGAACATTAATAAAATTCCCTTGTGTGAACAACAAAACTATTCATCATTCATTTAGCAGTTTTTTGAAATAAGCAATCTATTAGCCAATTACTGAGAATCTACTGGGTTGGAAAATGGGACTTCAGCTGTGAATAAATCAGAAACTGTCACTGCCTTATGCAAAGTGAAGTCGTGGAGAGAATACTCTGGAGTCTGACAATTTGGGATCTGCTTCCATTTTCTTATGTGTAAAACAGGGATCCTCTCTGGAAAAGATATTGTGAAGATTAAGTTAGTTTATGCATGAAAAGCACATGTAAGAGGACTGTATTAGTTATCTGTTGCTAGATAACTTAGCAGCTTTATTTTTTTCTTTTAAAGATTTATTTATTTGAAAGTCAGAGTTATACAGAGAGAGAAGAAGAGGCAGGAGAGAGAGAAAAAGGTCTTCCATCCACTGGTTCACTCCCCAACTGGCTGCAACAGCCGGAGCTGCACTGATCTGAAGCCAGGAGCCTCCTCCAGGTCTCCTATGCAGGTGCAGGGGGACCTGGTTCATCCCCCACTGCTTTCCCAGGCCACAGCAGAAAGCTGGATCAGAAGCAGAGCAGCCGGGACCTGAACCAGTGCCCACATGGGACACCAGCACAGCAGGCACCGGCCCCAACTTAGCAGCTTTAAACAACATACATCTACTGTCTCATTGATTCTTTAACTAGATCTGGTATTTTAGGACAACCAAAATATTAGCAGGGCTAGGGACTCTTCTGAAGGCCCAACTGCCAAGTTCACTCAGTGGTACTTGGCAGAATTCTCATTGCTTGGAATGCTGACTTGAGGGCTGCAGCCCCTTCCTGGCTGCTGCTTGCCTGGGCACGTCCTTGGAACTGGGCTTCATCACAGCCACCAAAGGGGAAAGTCAGAATCTTTGGCCACCTAATACAGAAATGATATGGTCTCAATTTTGAGGTCTTCTAATGGTTACACACAAGTTAGGGGATTGTATAAAACCATGAATCCTGGAAGGCAAAAATCATTTGGAGCCGTCTTGGAAGCTACATGTACAGATACCTGGTACAGAGTGAGTACTAGTTACATGCCAGCTTTCATCATTTTTGGCACTTACCATTCAGTGAGGAGTTAGTTATTGAACTGTGGTATAGAAGGGAAAATAAAACATATCACTGGAGCAGAAAACTCAGGCTGTATCTTCATACAAGGACTTCTTGAATATGTGATATTTAAGCCAGGGTATACAAAGGATGAGTTAGAGATTCATTAGGCAAAAATGATGGGAGTGACCACTCAGACAATTGGAACATAAAGTGTGAAAGTCTTGAGACAGGAGAGTATTGTATGAAGACTACACAAGGGTAGTGTAAATTGGCCAGCAGATGTGGTGGGGGTATGTATGAGAGAGTGGGGAGAACTGAAGAGCAAGGCTCCTGAAGAGGTGCCTCTGCAGTCCAGAGAACTGGAAGGAGGGCTGAATCTGGGTAGGGGACTTTTCCGTTCTAACAAGGTGAAGAAGGAAAGGTTGGGGACTTCTTCCAGGAGACTTATAGATTTGGTCGATTTTAGGACATTGAGTGCATTCTGATAGAAAGACTTCCTCAGGCATTGCCTTTTTACCAGACGCTTCCCCTTCAGATGCTGAGTAGCTAATCATCATAAATTCATGCTATTCCAAATGCAAACCTTGGACAAGCAGCATCAGCATTACCTGTGCACTTGTTATGAAGGCTGAATCTTGGCCCTCACCCCAGACCTACCTTATCAGAACCAAGATTTCCAAGGTCCCCAGGTAGTTCCTACCACAGGCACCTGATACAGAGTAAACACATAGCTTGAGAAGTAGCATTCTAACTAACCTTCTGGTGGTGACAGGAATTGAGAATGGCTTACTAATCTGAGGTATAGTCTACAGCAAAACTTAGGAGACCATGGATATTGGTACAACTATTTCTTCAGCTACAAAAGCTTTTTGAAAGACACTTATTTTTTCTCAGGAGACTCTATGAATTTTTGTAAGAGAAAACTACAAAAAGCACAACATCACAATATTTTTCACAAATTTGGATTTTACTATGTTGTCAGAATACATTTTGTTTCGTTCATTCAAAAAATGTTTCAAATACCTACCACAAGCTAAACATTGTACTGGTTCTGGGGTTACAATAGTAAATACAAAAGATTTCCCACCCTCAGGACCTCATTTCCCTTCTTAACTAATTTATGGTCTGTCATTATAAACCTTCACTGTAGATAGCCCCAGTTTTCTTGTCCTTTAACATATCTTATTCGATATGCATTCATTGATTCATTTACTTGTTCAGTTGAAGAACAACTACTCCTCATCCACTTTGTGCAAGGCACTGTTTCAGACACTTGAGATTTGTCAATGAATAAAATAAAGATCCCTGGGACTGGTGCTGTGGTTTAGTAGGTAAAGCTGCTGCCTACAACGCTGGCATCCCATACAGGCACTGGTTCAAGTCCTGGCTGCTCTACTTCCAATCCAGCTCTCTGTTATGGCCTGGGAAAGCAGTGGAAGATGGCCCAAGAGCTTGGGCCCCTTCACCCATGTGGGAGAGCTGGAAGAATCTCCTGGCTCCTGGCTTTGGATCAGCTGAGCTCCAGTCATTGTGGTTGTTTGGAGAGTGAACCAGCAGATGGAAGACCTCTCTCTGCCTCTGCCTCTCTGTAACTCTGCCTTTCAAATAAATAAATCTTTAAAAAAAATTAATATCCCTGCTTCCTTGGGACCTACCTTGGAGCTGGTTCTGTGGTAGAACATAGGAAGAGATTGAGAGAAGACAGAGGGTACTAACACTGTAAACAAATTTCTCAATCTAAATTGTCTGAATTCTACTGAAGTTGCACCCCAAATGCCAGGGTGTTCTTTCTAAAATGCCTATCTTAGCATGATAACCCTTTTCATTAAATAAACTTCAGTTGTTAAGCCAAATTACTTTAAGAATAAAGAACGGGCCTGGACTATGGCATAGTAAGTTAATCCTCCACCTGCAGCGCTGGCATCCCATATGTGACCTGGTTCGAGTCCTGGCTGCTCCTCTTTAGATCCAGCTCTCTGCTATGGCCTGGGAAAGCAGTAGAAGATAACCAATTGCTTGGGCCCCTGCACCCACATGGGAGACCTGGAAGAAGCTCTGGTCTCCTGGCTTCAGATTGGCCCGGCTCCGGCCATTGCGTTTGGGAGTGAACCAGTAGATGGAAGACCTTTCTCTCTCACTGTCTGTAAGTCTACCTCTCAAATAAATAAATAAAATCTTTAAAAAACAAAAAGAATAAAGATCAAATTTCTTAATGCATACTGAAGCTATCTTTCCAGGCTCCTTTTCCTGCACATCTCACACCCCCTGTGTTTCCAGCATATCAACCATAGCAGTAGTGAATATTCACATATGAAAGCCTCTCTGAAACATTTTTTTTTGAAGTATCTCTTAGAGTTTCCATTTTGGCCCTTTATTCTTCCATTGTGTTCATACTTTTACCTCCAAAGGTATTCTATTAAGATGACCATCTCAGTGTCATTCCAGTAGGACTGGGGTTAATAATCTCGAACTCTTTAATATGATACAATTGGTACCAATAGCTGTTTCTTGAAGTCTGTTCCCGCCATCATGTCATTATCACAAATGTTGATAGAATCCCAATTTTCATTATAATAAAAATAAGGTCGAATGCTCTACCCCTTTCTCTGAGTTGAGGACATGGAACCAAGAAAGATTGTTTGGTAATGAACCAGAAATGAAATGTCTATGAGACACTTCCAACAAATACAGTGCTGGAGATCTATGAGTAGGAACAAAAACTTTTTTTAAGAAACCAAAGTAATTTTGCCTGTTACAAAGCTGACTGTAATTACAACAAAAATGGCAACAAAGACAGATGCTATCCAAAGAGTTGGGAGACATCAGGAGAATGAGAGGTCAGTACCTAGGAATTCATGGAACATCAGCAAATGTACCAGAAATGATCCAGTGCAAGCCTCTAGCAAGCAGGAGCCCTTCTATATCACGTACTCAATAGCTTCTTTTGCTTCCACCCATCTAATTATAGGGAAGTGCTTCTTGATAATGCCGCCATGTTCATCATTGGAACCCAGTTAGAATAAGAATTTTTCTTCCATGTTTTAAATTTATTTCCCTAGGAATTTCCATCCACTGGATTTAACATCTTAGGCTACAAACATTTTAACTGAATCCCCCTGTTGCACAGTAGCCTCCAAAGATGGAAGTCTCATCTATCTTAATTTCTTTCTTAGTCGTACTTTTCTCCAGATGTTCCAATATGCACAGCTCCTACAGTTTTCTAGCTTATAGCCACCTTCTTCATGTTGCAGAATGACTTCTCTGTGTGCCAAGACAGCAAAGTTATGCTTATCAGATCATCTGACTAATGAGGAATAATTAGAACATTGCTTGTCCATGACCTATTTTTCCATTAGTGCAGCCTAATGTTTTTAAGCAGTCATTTCATGTTCTTGGTGCCTTTTAAAGCTTGTGGTCCATTACACTCCTTTGGGTCTTGTTTTGCACGTGAAGCATTGCCAGAGCAACTGCGTGTATGCTTATCTCAGACTTCCTTGTAGTTCACTGCGTAATCACAGACCAAGGGCAAACCTGCTTTATTCAACTCTAACATGCTAGGGCCACATGTGAGGTCTGTAGAAAGTACCCTGCCCCTGGCAAAGGAGTACATGTGCTTCGCTTCTAAAGAACAGTCTATTTATAGCCAGTCTTCTCAAGGGACCTAAGATGAGCAGGCTAGTTACCTCTCTAGAAATTAAGTTTGACCCACTCCCTTCCCTTCTTCTGCCTCTACTCAAATCTCTTCTTTCAACACTTAAACACTCACTCGATTCATTTTCTTTCCTCACACCCAGGAAAGATCGAGCTCTTGACTTTTTTTTTTTTTTTCTTTTTCAACAACTGGCCAAGTTGAGAAACCTGACTCTCTCCCCCAACCAGAGCCCCGCCTCTGCCCCAGGATGGCCTGCAGTTCAAAGCCAAAGAGGAAGAGGAGGGCTCAAGCTGCTCCTCCTGGCAAGAGAGCGCAGGCTCGGCCTGCTTTATCCAGTGGGACAGCCTAGGGTCACTCTAAAAATTGCTGCTGCTGGGACTTGTCGGGTGGCTGCTGGTGGCTCCCCACTGCTTCTCCTTCTCCCCTTCTCTGTCTCTCCACAGATTGCCTCCCAAGAGGAGTGTGCTGCTAAAACTTCCTCATCGCAAGTTGGGCTGCCCTTTCACACACAGGAGGGTAAGGAGTTGGGACCATATTTGCCGATTCCCATCTTCTGCATCCTTGGGGTATGTGGCTGTGTGGGTGGGACAGGGTGGGGTGTCTGTGGTTAAGGGAGTCTCCAGCTAGGTCAGATTGCTTGTGATCTGCAGTTAGGAGACCAAAAATATTTTCCTGAAATGTAAAAAATGTGATCAATTAGAAGAATGTGACAGGAACAGAAGTGCATGAGAGTGATGCCCTATAAAAGTAAAATTACTTATCATTTCTAACAATTTTAAGTCTCTAAAGCTTAAGGAATGTTTTTCTTCCACTATTTTACAAAGGGGAAGGAGAGAATTCTTAGGCTTTGTTCACAAAGTTTAGAACTCCATCTTTATTTTTATCAGGAACCACTTAAATATTTGGTCGCAAATTAGTTTAGATCAAACGCTGCTATCAGGTTTAACTACATTGGTAGCACAAAAGCCAGACATGTCTTTGAACTCCTAGAAATATGATCTTTGACAAAAGAGAGATTCCCACTGCAAAAAGCCCCAAATTTGTTATTTTTAAAAAAAGCCAGGTTTTTTTCTATAAGAGTGCATATATGGCTACCCTGACATATGTTTTATATTAAAAACCATGTTGCAAATAAAAACCCCCATTCAGTTGGCCATAACTTAAAATGGCAAGACAAGAAGCCAGGGTGTTTCTATTCCTGGAGGTAGCACTGACAAGCGCCGACAGATGCTAAGACTGGAATGTGGTAGGGACAGCAAACAGGGGCAGCTGATTTACCCCCTTGGCAGAAGACAGTCTGGGATCCCAGCTCATTCGGGCCTGGGAGTGACAGTGACACTTCAGCACACATGGCTTTTCAGCTTGCCCTGTATAGGGTCTCTCCCAAGAGGCAAGGGTGGCATGCAGAAGCATGTTATTAAACATGAAGTGATAGCCTCCTATGCAACCAGTTCTATTCTGTGAGCTTCCATCCAGGCTCAGTTTGAGGCCAGGAGGAATTTGAAGTGCAAGACTTACAGAGACTCACCCACTTAGAACCCAGGGCACACTGATGTTACCAGTTCTTGGCAACAGTATTCTGGACTCTTTACAGAATCTCATGAAAACTCTGAGCCCACTCTATAAAAAAGAGCACGTGAACCTATGTGCAGAATACATTTCAGAATCTTTTTCAGAGCTTGTGGGCCCACCTGAAACTCAATCCAAGCAGGTCATCCAGCTACATGTGCTTTTTGCATAAACCACAGATCAGCTTTTAGTATAAGTGTGTCCCAAATACTGCTTGGGCTATACTTACACTAAACTATGATTCATGGTTTATCTAAAATTCAAATGTAATTGGGCATATTGCATTTTTCTTAACTAAATCTGACAACTCAGACCTGAACACACAGAGCCCATAAGAAAAAAAAAAAAAAAAAAAAAAAAAAAAAAAAAAAAACAACCTGTTTCAGTCAATTCAAGCCCATCTGACAGTGAGTTCCAGAGCTATGGAAGACCAGATTGAGAGAAGTGGCGCAGGAACAGACTTTGACAGTTCTGATGGTGGAAGTCAGCTGTGTATTCTTAACTCTATAAAATTTGATAACTGAATGGGACTTTTCTCCCCATTTAACAGATAACTAAAGGGAAATCCTGAAAGGTAAACATTTTGTTCCAGGGCTATCAACTAGAGCAGAATGAACAAGAAATTCCAGTCTTCAGTTCTACAATGATCAAGGGAATGTGAATCTTAACTCAATTTCCAATCCCTTTCCCCCACCACAAACAAAAATCTAGGAAAGAGAGCCATTTTCCTAAAAGTTTCAACAAAGCTAAAGCTAAAGATTTTGCATTCATTCCTTGTGTCCCAAAGCCAGACTTAGAGAATAGAATTATACTGAACTTTGTATATATATAGTCTGTATACTTCATAAATAAAAAACACACAACCTCTAGCTAAGTTGAGCCATGTGAAATTGCCGATACTTGTTTTTAACAAAAAGAGGTAATTTCATATTTAATCTAACACTCAAAAGGAAGTGCTTGATTACCTGCTCAACAAATCCATGCAAGCCCTCCTTGGACCTATTTATATTTTTGGCTGACACAACCTATTGGACTTTAACATCCTTTATACCCTTATTAGGATAAAGGAATTCATAAGATCTATGTCCCTCCCAAATTTTATTTTATATTCAATAATGCAACTGTTTTATTTTAATATTTGGAACTAACAGAACTAGTTCATGTTCCCCACATCCAAATTTTTATTTTATAATCTTTAGCTCCATGGTATTCAGTCTCAATCTTTTCATGTAAGACAAAGCTAACTTTTAACCTACTATAGGTATTGGTCTACCCTGGATTTAAGGGAGATGACCTAGGGTGCCAGGTTTCCTCTGGGCTTCAAACTTTACTCAACAACACTGCGTGCTTACTTTTGTGACCTTGGACACATTTTTTGAGAACTCTGAATCTTAATTTATTCTCTTGCAAAATGAACACAATAACTTACTCTTTAGGATTTCTGTGCTGGTTATATATTAAACAATTAAAATTATACAAAGTACTTAACTCAAGGCTCAGTACACAGTAAGCCCTCAATTAATAAATGCTAACTACCTGATTATTATTACTTGATTATTATTCTAGGTAGAAATAAAGTTATTGGCCTACATTTAACATATAATATAGATCCATGCTGCGTGAATTGTATTTAGAAATTAATTACTAACATTCTTAATTTAAACTTGGCAAATATAGAAGATGGTGAACAATGTGATGACTTACGTAACTCTGCCCAGCTATCTGTCAGGTGTTAAATACATGATACTATTGTCATAGAAGTGACCCGAGCCACAGTTTGCATGGGGCAGTGGCAAAAGGAATGCAGAATTGCTCTCTGTTGCCATGCTGCCATTTCTAATGCTCTGCTGTTACAGGGGTTCCAAGAGGCTGCTCTGGGTAACAGAGGTTGGAGCAGAAAGTGAAGGAGTCTGTGGCTTTCACAGCCAGGGCAAAGGACCTCCAGGGGCTCCCTCCACAGAATGAAGGGATTGCTCCCATAGCAGAAGGTCCCTTCTAAAGCCCTCTGCACCCTCTTCTTTGTGCAAAGCCTCTTCTTTGACCGAAAAAGGGAAGTGACAGGAAGGGACAGTCAGTGCCTCCAAATAGCCGCTCATCCCTTTACACGACCTCAGCTGCTATGGCTCAACCTGCTCTCCTTTCCAGTGTTTCCTACTATGGTAGAGGCCATGTGAAAAGTGCAAGCCACCAACAGTGGCAAGGGAGTGCTGAGAAGTTCTCCCTCCCTTTGATCGTATGGGGACAGCCTCCTAGAGCTTCCTCTTTAAGGAGGAAGAAACAAACCTGTTGTAGTTAAGGAAAAAGTGGGACAAAGTCTCCAGCCAGTGACGTTCAACAAGGGTGCACTACTTACCATGCAGACCGTAGCATGAGTCAACCCTTCCCTAGGGTATGGTAACCATGGGGATTGCCTCATCTCCCAGCTTGGCAACCCCCTGAGCAGTTGGCCATGAGGTATTTACTTGGTTAAAAACAAACAGCAACAACAAAATAGCTTTAAAAAATAGTAGGTAAAACTCTTAATGTAATTTTAAGTATAAATTTAATCAAAAAAGAATGGAATGCTTTCAAAAATGTATTGCTTAGAACCTACATTATACTCTACATTATATATGAGGATATATACATCCAACTCATTTTTGTAACACCTCGAACTCCCAGCCAAATTATGATGGTTGTAGTGACTGTCACTGGTGATCAGCTATGTGACACAGGGCACCTAGGAACATTTGTATAATTGCAGAAAAACAGTTTCTGCACAAATTGCTTTTGACTACGTGTTCACCAATGACCTAGTTAATGAGTAATGTTTTATTGTGATATTAATATAAAGAGAACAGATTGAATGTAGTTCATAGATACAATTCTAAGAATATAGTTTTCCATACAGTCAGCCTTGAGGCCCAACATCATGCCCAAATGAACAAATGAAAGTGGATTAAATTGTTCCACTTTACTTTTATGCATACATGCACTTCTAAGCTGCCCTTTTATAATGTCTTTCCTTTAAGACTGCCCTTGCACATAACTTTAATATGATTGGGAGAAATGCCGGTTGGGCAGTTCACATGGGATACAGGAACCAGGCAGCATCCCTACAGCGTTGAAGATAACATCAGAGCTTTACCCAGCTGTGAAGCAGTGACCCCTCTGGGGAATCTGTAGTGTCCTTATTGTAGGAACATGGCACAGACTGAGGACATCTGGGCAGGAAACAGACAGCCTCGCCTTTGGGGGACAGACACAGGAATAGAATGTGGTGGTAGCCTCCTAACTTCAGTCTTTAGAGATATCTAGAAAATACAGTGACCTGGACATTGTCTGCATGCTCTGATTTTAATAGTCTGTTACATGGTCCCAGGTCTATTTCTCTCCCTCTGCCTTTCCTAGAGAGAGCTAGAGAAGCCAGTTACCTCTATAAGGTGATTTCACAGGCTCTAAAATCCCAATCCCTTTTTTTTAAACTTTTATTTAATGAATATAAATTTACAAAGTACAGAATATGGATTACAATGGGTTCCCCCCCATAACATCCCTCCAACCCGCAACCCTCCCCTTATCCATTCCCTCTCCCCTTCCATTCATATCAAGATTCATTTTCGATTCTCTTTATATACAGAAGATCAGTTTAGCATACATTAAGTAAAGATTTCAACAGTTTGCTCCCACACAGAAACATAAAGTGAAAAATACTGTTTGAGTACTAGTTATAGCATTAAATCTCAATGTACAGCACACTAAGGACAAAGATCCTACATGAGGAGTAAGTGCACAGTGACTCCTGTTGTTGATTTAACAAATGACACTCTTGTTTATGGCATCAGTAATCACCCTAGGCTCTTGTCATGAGCTGCCAAGGCTATGGAAGCCCCCTGAGTTCAATGACTCTGATCATATTTAGACAAGGTCATGGTCAAAGTGGAAGTTCTCTCCTCCCTTCAGAGAAGGGTACCTCCTTCTTTGATAACCCGTTCTTTCCACTGGGATCTCACCCGTGGAGATCTTTCATTTAGGTTTTTTTTTCCCCCCAGAGTGTCTTGGCTTTCCATGCCTGAAATACTCTCATGGGCATTTCAGCCGGATCCGCATGCCTTAAGGGCTGATTCTGAGGCCAGAGTGCTGTTAGGACATTTGCCATTCTATGGGTCTGCTGTGTATCTCACTTCCCATGTTGGATCATTCTCTCCCTTTTTTATCCCTTTTTAATAAGAATAATGATTATACATTATATATATGTATATATATATACATATATATACATGCACACAGACACACATACTCCACAAAAGTTAATCTGTTTAAAATTTGTATTTGAGACATAAAAGAATACTGAAAAAAGCAACACAAAAAAAAAATTCACATCTAGGAAGCAGGATTTGCCCTTAACTGAATAGCTTAGATCATTTATCAGACTTGCTCGTGTAACACTCAACAGGCCCTGAGGAAAGAGGGCAAGGGCAACAGGACGTAGATCAAGAGAAGGTCATGAAAATCCTCATGAGTGGAGCAAGGTCAGTATAGGCCAACAGAGCGAACACCACAGGCAGTATGAAGGGCCAGATGATGGAGGAAGGAGACATCAACAGGCAATAAGGCAAGGAGAGGCAAGGAAGAACGTTTCCTGATTTCACTATGTTGTCTAGCCTCAGGCTATTCTCTCTCTTCCTAGAGTTTTCTTAATCCTTCTCAATCGCATGTTAGAACTTATCAAATTCTAACCCTTCTTGAATATCCTGCTCAATACCTCCCTCATGACCTCAGCCTCTTAGCCTGCAGGTAGCACAATGTCCTGCCTCCCTGCTTCAGCTTGCGGCATTCTCTCCACTTCCCTCTAATGACCTAGAACTATACCGTTACCAGGACCCAACCTGATTGGTGTTATCTGCACCCCTTCCCTCCTAACACTACCCCATCAAAATAGTTTGAATCCTTAGCTCCAAACACATAGATTCAATCTGTTGCATAAATCTGTGGTTTTGCATACCTAACCTGGAACCAAGTGTCCTAAGCCCTGGTATTTACATGAAAACAAAAATAATCTGTTCCCCAGCCTGTGTAATTTCATGAATTCCATTTTTCAACTTGGTATTTTCAAAAATCTCTCAGAAGTCTTTATATGTTCCAGAAATCTCCCTTTGACTGCTGTTTGCAAGTTCGCATTCTGGGTTGCTGTGTTTGCTTGTCCCAAATTGTCTCGCACTCCTCATGAACGCTTCTCCACAACGTGACAGCTCTCCTAAACATGTTCCTTCCCTTTATTCCCAAAGAAAGACACAGCTAACAAAGGCTATTGCTTTTAATGAAGATGATGAGTCAAATACTTTTGAACTTTCACTTTATTTCGGGTACTGTACTAAATGCTGTTCAGATATTTCCTCATTAGCCTTTGATCGACAACTCTGAGGCAGGCAGTATTATTCTCTTCTTTTTAGAGATAAGTCAGTGGAGACTCTCACAGGTTAGGTAATCTACAGGTGAACATACTGCAGATAAGTAATGGATTGGTGTTTATGTTTTTTTTTTGTCATAATTCAGTTTGAAATATCTAATTTCCTTTGTGATTTCTTCTAATGCTTATAGATTATTTAGAAGCATATTGTTTAATTTTCAAACATTGGAAATTGAATGGTTCTTAGTTCCACTGTGATCGTATACTCTGCATGATTACAATGCATTTAAATTTGCTGAGACATGCTTTGTGGCCCAGCACAGGATCTAACTTGGTGAATGTACCATGCGCATTTGAGAGGAATTTATATTCAACAGCTGTTGGGTGTAGTGTCCTACTAAGTCAGGGTGATTGATAATGTTGTTCAGAGAATTTATAATTTACTGATTTTGTCTAGCTGTTCTATCAATTTCTTAAGAGTGCTATTACATAATCCATATGCATTCTCAAGTATGACTGTGGAGTTGCCTATCTGCCCCTTCCTTTCTACTTTTTGCATATTTTGAAGGTTTGTTTTTAGGTAGACACCTGTTCAGGATTGTTATATCTCCATAATACATTCATCTTTTTATCATTATGAAATTCCCTCTGTCACTGGTAAGATTTTTTCTTGAAGTCTATTTTATCTAATATTGATAGACATTCTAGCCTTCTTATGTTTCTTATTTTTGTGATAAATCTTTTTTCTATCCATTTATTTTCCACTTTTCTGTTTCTTTATATTTCCAGTGTCTACTCTTGTAGACAGCACATATTTAGGTTTTTCTTTCCTTACTCATTCTGGTAATATGTGCCTTTTAATTAACGTGCTTTGCCATTAATGTTTAACATAACTATTAATATAGTTGGCTTTAGGTTTACCATTACATCATTAGTTTTCTGTTTGCCACTTGTAATTTCTGTTCCACTTTTCCTGTCCTCTTCTAAATTCCACTTATCTAATGAATTTTCAACTATACTTCGCATTGTTTAAGTGGCTATTTATAGGTCTGTTAACCAACACAATAGTCATTAGTCACATGTGGTCACTGAACACTTGAAAAGTGGTTGGCCCACAGTGAGATGTGCTGCAAGTATAAAATATGCTCTGTATTTTGAGGTTTCAGTTCAAAAAAAATACAGAGCATCGCCTTGGTAATTTTATAACAATTACGCGTTGAAATCATAATATTTCATATGTTACATTGAATAAAATATGACTAAAACTAATTTCACTTGTTTCTTTTTACCTCTCTTGAAAGATTTGTTTTTATTTATTTGAAAAGCTGAGGATGGAGAAAGGAGAGAAAGAGAGAGAAAGAGATCTTCCATCCATTGGTTCCCTCAGCAAATGGCTGCAATGATGGGAGCTGGGCTAAGCCAAAGCCAGGAGCCTGGAACTCCATACAGGTCTCCCACCTGGGTGCTGGGGGCCAAGCACTTGAGCCATCATCTACTACCCTTCCAGATTTCTTTAACAGGGAGCTGGATTGGAAGTGAAACAGCTGGTATTCTAACTAGCGTTCCAATATAGGATGCCATCATCTAAGGTTGTGGCTTCCACTGTGTCACAACACTGCCCCCCCCCCTTACCTTTTTTAATGTGGTTCTGGAATACATGGCTCATGTTGTAATCCTATGGGGCAACATTACTCTATATATTACAATAAGCATAGTTAAATTTTCTCTGGCTTCATAAGTTAATATTGTACTATTTCACATAAAATATAGAAACCTGTTCAGCTTCTTTGACCACTGTCACCCCTTACTTTACGCTGTGATTACCATATGTACTACTACATCTACATTATAAACAGCACAAGATAATGTCATTTTTGCTCTGAAGAGTAGTACTTATTTTAAAGAACTTTAGGGCAACAATAGTCTCTCGTGTTCTTTCAGATAATTGCCATCTCTTAAGTTCTGTCATTCATTTCAAAAGACTCAAGTTTCCATTGGACTTTCCCATTCTGGATCTCGTTCCCAGAATCCCCACCTAATTTTCAGTGAACGTGGTTTCACAAACTCTGTCCTCGGGTTCTTTGATTCAGAAATTGGAGTTGTCACTGCCCTGTGCAGTACTGATCTGCAGCCTACTCTTAGACTAAAAGCCATATAAGAAGTATGTGTAGGGGTCAGCGTTATGGTGTAGCAGGTAAAGCTGCCACCTACAGTGGCAGCATACCATATGGGCACGGGTTCAAGACCCAACTCTTTCACTTCCAATCCAGCTCTCTACTATGGCCTGGAAAAGCTGCAGAAGATGGCCCAAGTGCTTGGGCCCCTGCACCTGCGTAGGAGACCAGGAAGAAGCTCCTGGCTTTGGATGGGTGCAGCTCCAGCTATTGTGGCCATCTGGAGAGTGAACCAGGAGATGAAAGACCTCTCCTCTATGTGCCTCTCTGTAACTCTGCCTTTCAAATAAATAAATAAATCTTTAAAAAAAAAAAAAGACAGAGAAGAAGTGCATATATGTGGGTCCATGGAGAGGGCAGTGAAGACAGACTCACCCAATGCTCTGCCCCTTTTCTAACTGTCTCCCCTACAACTCCCTCCTCCTTTTTTATATTCCCTGTTGTCTTTGGGTAATTCCTCCTACTTCTCCCCATCCCTCCCCACCACCCAGCTGGTAATTGTTATCTTTATATGATATTCATTCCTAAAGGCATAGTGAGCTGGTAGACAAATGACCAGGCTTTATTAAGTATACTTGATGATACCTCATGTAAGATAACTTAAGAGAGGGGCTGGTGCTGTGGTGTAGCAGGTGAAGCCACCGTCTGCAGTGCCAGCATCCCATATAGGCACCAGTTTGAGTCCCGGCTGCTCCACTTCTGATCCAGCTCTCTTCTATGGCCTGGGATAGCAGTGGAAGACGGCCCTGCACCCACATGGGAGACTGGAAGAGGCTGGTGATCGGCGCAGCTCCAGCCATTGCGGCCATCTGGGGAGTGAACCAGTGGATGGAAGACCTCTCTTTCTCTCTCTCTCTCTCTCTCTCTCTCTCCCCCCTTCTCTCTCTAACTCTTTCAGATAAATACGTCTTTAAAAAAAAAGATGACTTAAGGGAATAGCAACATAGAAAAGGAAGATTTAAAACAGGCAATAAGATCTTGTTCAAGTCTATCATCTACCCCTCCAGTTGGAATTCCCCACTGACCCTTTTTCTCCATAGCTTTGCTAAAATTCTGAGATGCCTCTGTAAGTGTTATCTAGACCAAAAGACTGCTAACAGGCCTAACTGTTACCATTTGTTTCCTAGGACTGCCTGAGCCTGTGTTTCAGTTACTACGGTGCAGTAACTGAAAAATCACAGAGTACCCCAGGGAGCACTCGGGGACCCAGCTCCAACCACTATGGCCTGAGTTCATTCTGATTAGTAGATGCTCTGTTTTTTGAGTTACTAATATTTTCAACATTGCTCATCATGACACCACCAGCAACAACAACAACAAAAAAGTATGAGGAAGGAAAAACAGAATATTTAGGATTCAGTCTGAAGCATTCAGATTACTCTCAGGTTTCGCATTTGCTGTAAAAGAATGAGTGTTTATAAGCCTTATATCAGCATGAATAAAAAGTTGGCCACAAGAGCTCTTCCAGGAATGTAAATAGGACAGAACTTTTCCCCCAAAATGTACTCTGTTGTGCTTACCTAGCTGTGCTTACCTCTATTTATTATGTCTGAGCCAACATAAATTACATCCGCTATGGCCCCTTCATTCCTTGCATAGTCCTGCCTACATAGCAGTAGATTTCTGATAACTGCTTGCTGAACAAACTATTTTAAATTGCTCCCCAAAAAATCCCACAAGGGAACTATCAACATCTAAATTGAATGTATTTAAACACTAAAATGATGGTATATTCGTAGTTGATTTCACAAGGTGAGGACAATTTCTGCACGGTTTGCAGAAAGGGAGGAGGATGGGCCTATGTGCTAGATAGTCTTTTAAAGAAATACAAATGTGAATACGACAACTTGAGCTTAATGAGAAAAACAAAAGCCATAGCAAAGAAACAGATAC
The DNA here is from genome assembly GCF_964237555.1 of Oryctolagus cuniculus. NCBI lineage: Eukaryota > Metazoa > Chordata > Mammalia > Lagomorpha > Leporidae > Oryctolagus > Oryctolagus cuniculus. The sequence continues at coordinate 116,056,843 of NC_091436.1, forward strand.
TCTGTTTCCTACTGACCCACTGCTCTCCTTCAAGGGATAAGGACAGGCACAAATCCCATACAACAGAAGGTTTATGGAATTTTTGAAACACATATTCCAGTAATCAAACTGAAAACCTTTCAAAGATGAAATCACAGTGAGATTTAACACACATACACACACACACACACACACACACACACACAACCAAACAAAAGTGAAAAACATCTAAATGCCTAAATGCCCTACGATGTGGTAATAGTCAGATAATTTATTATACATCCTTACTATGAAAACTCACGCACTTAATAGAGAAAATGAGATGAATTATGTATGAAAGTGAGAGAATATCTATTTCTTTGCCAGGGCTTTTGTTTTCCTCATTCAAATGCATTCAACTCAAATGGAAAAGATGTATGGGAAGAGGTGGGAAAATGTGTATGAGTTATTGTTAGGTAAGAAGAATGATTTTCTGAGTAATAGTGTGAGGTTTTTTTTGTTTGTTTGTTTGGATTTATTTATTTGAAAGGCAGAATTAGGGAGAGAGACAGAGAGAGGGGAAGAGAGATCTTCTATCTGCTGGTACATTCCCCAAATGTCTACAACAGCCAGAACTGGGCCAGGCCAAAGCCAGGAGCCTGAAACTCCATCCAGGTCTCCACATGGGTGACAGGGGCCCAAGCACTTAGGCCATCTTCCAGTGCCTTCCCAGGCACATTAACAGGGAGCTGGATTAGAAGTGGTGCAGCTAGGACTAATGTGAGATGCTGGTGTGACAGGCAGTAGCTTATTCTGCTGTGCCATAATGCCGGTTCCAGTGAGTGTAATTTTTTTAAAGATTTATTTGAAAGTCAGAGTTAGAGAGAGGCAGAAGCAGAGAGAGAGAGAGAGAATGAGGTCTTCCATCCGCTGGTTCACTCCCCAGATGGCTGCAATGGCTGGAGCTGGGCCAATCCAAAACCAGGAGCTTCTTCCAGGTCTGATGCAGGGACTCAAGGACTTGGACCATCTTCTACTGCCTCCCCAGGCCATAGCAGAGCATGGATTAGAAGTAGAGCAGCCGAGACTCAAACTGGCACCCATATGGGATGACAGCACTGCAGATGGCAGCTTGACCTGCTATGCCACAGTACCAGCCTGGAGTGTATTTTTGATATAAGTTCTCTATGAGGCCTATGTTAGAGCTGGCTTGTAGTGACTCACAAAACTAATTGTTACATTTTCAGGAATTTGGCGAGCTAGCTGTTAAGCAATGATAGTTTGAAATCAATCATGATGAATGTACTTGTACCAAAAAAAAAAAAAAAGCAGGATAATGAATAAGGCTAATTCTTTCTCCTTATACTTGTATATTTACTTATTTAATGTGGTTCTCTACATTGGGTTTCCACCTTTCATTTTGTTCCTCTGAATTTTTTTTCTATTTCTGATCCAGTGCCACACATTTTTAGTACCTATAAATTTCTATATCTGGAAAATATTTCTATACTCTTATTTTTAGACAAAATTCTTGAATGTTCTTTCATACTTACTCCTTCAGTTGAACTTGGAATTTTATTAAGTTCCAAACAGCAAAAACAATCTTCTTATAGAAATAGTAACAAATTTCACCAAATTGACATCCTTGTCCTCATATAAGAATGTAGAATCCCTCTTCTTTTAAATATGCTAGTGAAGTCCTATAGTGCCTATCATATGAGTCTCAGTAAATTCCAGTCAAGAATGTCTCTTCCAGTTTTATAGATTTCATTGCTATTGTGAGTAAAATCATCTTTTTTATAATACTGTCTACATTTTACATGGATTCCTGAATTTTAATATTTTATTGAGGAAAATGTGCAACATGGTTATAATTTACTTTCTCACGAATTTACTGGCAACAGAGTAAACTAAACCCTTCCAGTGATGTTTAAGTACTATTCTATAACTACTACACAGCTGAATAGAAAAAGTTGTCATTTCTGGCATGTAATAAATACTTGACAAAACAAGCTACTAATAGATCATATTTGATAATACAAATCTTCTTAGAATTGTCTTGATGCTGAAGTGAACTGTCCATAAAATGTGCCTTCAGTTTAAAATGTCTTCAAATCTATTTTTGAGGATTAATCTATTTTATGCCACTAAAACATTATTACAAAAAAAGTTTCTCAGTGTAGCACTTCCAAGTCCAAAGCACAATTAAAATAAGAGCACTTTTTTTTTTTCTTGCCCGCGACAGTGTTTGCCAACATGGCGCCCAAAAAGAAGACTGTCAAAAAGAACAAAGCAGATATTAATGAGATGACTATAATTGTCGAAGACAGCCCCCTCAACAAACTGAATGCCTTGAACGGGCTCCTAGAAGGAGGCAATGGCCTTAGCTGCATTTCTTCTGAACTCACAGATGCTTCTTACGGCCCCAACCTCTTGGAAGGTTTAAGTAAAATGCGGCAGGAAAGCTTCCTCTGTGACTTAGTCATTGGTACCAAAACCAAATCCTTTGATGTTCATAAGTCAGTGATGGCTTCATGCAGTGAGTACTTTTACAACATCCTGAAAAAAGACCCATCAACTCAAAGGGTGGATCTCAATGATATCTCGCCACTAGGCCTGGCCACTGTCATTGCATATGCCTACACTGGGAAGCTGACTCTCTCTCTGTATACAATAGGAAGTATTATTTCTGCAGCTGTCTATCTTCAGATCCATACGCTGGTAAAAATGTGCAGTGATTTTCTAATTCGAGAGATGAGTGTTGAGAATTGTATGTATATTGTCAACATCGCTGAAACGTACTCCCTGAGAAATGCAAAAGCAGCCGCCCAGAAATTTATCCGGGATAACTTCCTTGAATTTGCAGAATCAGATCAATTTATGAAACTTACATTTGAGCAAATTAATGAACTGCTTATAGATGATGATTTACAGCTGCCCTCTGAGATAGTAGCATTCCAGATAGCAATGAAATGGTTAGAATTTGACCAAAAGAGAGTGAAATATGCTGCAGATCTTTTGAGCAATATTCGCTTTGGCACCATCTCTGCCCAGGACCTGGTCAATTATGTTCAGTCTGTACCGAGAATGATGCAAGATGCTGATTGTCACAAACTTCTTGTGGATGCTATGAACTACCACTTACTTCCCTATCATCAAAACACACTGCAGTCGAGGAGAACAAGAATCCGAGGGGGCTGCCGAGTCCTCGTCACTATTGGAGGACGCCCCGGCCTTACTGAGAAGTCCCTTAGTAGAGACGTCTTATATAGAGATCCTGAAAATGGATGGAGCAAGCTTACGGAGATGCCGGCCAAGAGTTTTAATCAGTGTGTGGCTGTGATGGACGGGTTTCTTTATGTGGCCGGTGGTGAAGACCAGAATGATGCAAGAAATCAAGCCAAGCATGCAGTCAGCAATTTCTGCAGGTATGGGATCTTTTATTAGAAATTGGAATGGTTCAAGATGATGGGGAAATTGCTCTGACTTAGAGGTAAACTAATTATGCCTTCAGCTTAGTTCATTGGCTCAGTAAATCAGCAGTAATGGTAATAACAACAACGCCACTTTATGTGTGGAGAGCACTTTCCACTGCATAAAGTACACTTACATATATTATGCACTCCACATTTCTGAATAAGTATATGAGGTAGGCAGGCCTGATACGGTTACTCTGAATTTGCATATGAGAAGCCTGATACCCAGAGACGTTATCCTACTTGCAAAGGGCAACTCATAAATCCTGCTGAATAGTGTGTATCTGAACACAGAGGCGGGGGTACTGAAAGCTTGTCTCTGTGGACTCCTCTCCAAGTGGCCAGGAAGAAGAAAGGGGTCACGCAGACGGAGGAGGGGGCAGTAGGAGCCACTACTGCCTGCCTTGCCTTATCCTGGTGGCCCCCATTCTCACTGGCTGAGAAAGAAACAGTAGGCTACAGGTGAGGCACCACACTAGGTCCCTCACCTCCTGGCAGGCTCAGTGTCAGCGTCCCCACATTGGGGTTTGCCAAGTCAAGCAGCTTCCCTGGCTGCTGCCAACAAAGTTGTCACGTCTCTCCTGCATTTCCAGATACGACCCGCGCTTCAACAGCTGGATACACCTGGCTAGCATGAACCACAAGCGCACGCACTTCAGCCTCAGCGTGTTCAACGGGCTCCTTTACGCCGCGGGCGGCCGCAACACAGAGGGCAGCCTGGCCTCTCTGGAGTGCTACGTGCCCTCCACCAACCAGTGGCAGCCCAAGACGCCCCTGGAGGTGGCGCGCTGTTGCCACGCCAGCGCGGTGGCCGATGGCCGCATGCTGGTGACCGGCGGCTACATTGGCAACGCGTACACGCGCTCGGTGTGCGCCTACGACCCGGCCAGCGACTCCTGGCAGGAGCTGCCCGGCTTGAGCACCCCCCGCGGCTGGCACTGCTCGGTCACGCTGAACGACCGGGTATATGTGATGGGGGGCAGCCAGGTGGGGCCGCGCGGGGAACGCGTGGACGTGCTGACCGTGGAGTGCTACAGCCCGGCCACTGGCCAGTGGAGCTATGCGGCGCCGCTGCAGGTGGGCGTGAGCACGGCGGGCGCATCAGTCCTGAACGGCCGCGCCTACCTGGTGGGGGGCTGGAACGAGGGCGAGAAGAAGTACAAGAAGTGCATCCAGTGCTTCAGCCCCGAGCTCAACGAGTGGACGGAGGACGACGAGCTGCCTGAGGCCACCGTGGGCGTGTCCTGCTGCACCCTCTCCATGCCCAACAGTGTGACTCGGGAATCCCGAGCCAGCTCGGTGTCCTCTGTGCCAGTCAGTATCTGAACCCAGGTAGCTGCCGGCATGCAAGAAAGAACGCGTATGTATTCGTAGAGCCACGTGGTTAACATTTGGCGTTAGCGAAAAGGAAAATATATAACATTTACTACAATGATTATGTTTTTAAGTACATCGAGGTGCATGCCTTGGTGGCTTTAAATTCCTAGCATGGCATAATCTACCTCTCTTTTTGTTTTTTCTTTTTTTAAGCAAAATACAGGGTCTTAGCCAACGAAAGAAATGGAATTTATTTCAGCGGCCACTGGGTGGCAGGCCAAACTCGTTGTAGACGCTCTTCCAGCGTGGCGCTGGCCCAAAGGTATAGCGGAGACACCCACATTTGAAGCTTATTTCATGTTCAAAGGCTTATATCGCCCTCTTAGAAGTTGAAAATCTTCATTCGTAGATTTATTTAAAAATGGAAACCATTTACGAGGGTCTCCATAAAGACTTGAGATTTTCCTGTACTTGACCCCGTGAAGACTTTTGTTCTCTTAGTAAAGGAATTTCAGGTATCCTCACCCTAAAAGCTACACCAACGTGGTTGAAGGCAACCTGAGCCTAATGTAAGCCCTGGAAAATCACCAAAGAAAACTATATGCTTAAGGACCATTAACTTCTAGCTAGATAACATGAAGGTTATACAAGCAGTCACAGTAATTTGATTTGCTCCACTCTTTTACTTGATGAGAATGAAGAAAACATTTGGAATTCTTGGATTTGGTAATACCTGCATAAATGCTATTTTCCATTTCATATCAATCTTGGTTTCTTCAACATCTGATACATTCACTCATTGACATATTAAAATAATATATGCCCATTCTGTTCTTATTCACTCATCTCCAAATCTGCTTTACACATCAAAGTGTATCTAGTTGATGTCATTTTTCTTATGTTTGCCAAGTTGGGGGAAAGGGAATGATTGTAGTAAATGATACATATTTTCCTTTCTTATAATTTATCACTTTATTCTTCGATAGCTTATTTTGGAGAGGAGGTGGCCTAAAAGTATGGGTTATGTGCAATTGGATTTTTTTAAAATAAACTGTTTAAAGGGTTAAACAGATTTATGGAAACATAACTTGGTTTTCATTAGTCCCACCCTCTCCCACCTTCTGTAGGTAGGTTATTGCTAGAGTTATGATATTTATATCTAAGGTATTTTATGTGAACTTTGAAAATTGGTTCACATAGGACACTTTGTGGAACAATTTTATACTATTGCCCCTTATAAAAAGTTCAGTCTTTGGGTAGTTAAAGGTAACACTCCAGTGAAAATTACAGACATTGTAAATTGTCAAGGCATTATTCAATTAAACACACTGGGCTATTTCCTCACCCTGTGCATTGAGTAAGGAGTTTCACCAGGTATGGGCCAGATCTAAAGCACCTGCTCCTTTGACTCCTTATCTGCCCAGGCTGGAAAATAAAACTCTGAGAAAATACTTTAGGGAGTTCAATCACTGAACTCTTAAGGCACCAGTGATACAACCCATACATAGTCTTTTGTCCTTCCAGCAGCATTGGTAAAATGAAAGTTTCCATTAACCAATTATTTTGACCACAACTTGCAAAGCCTATGTGAGGGTGACTGTAACATCTTTTATATATAATGTGTGTGTGTGTACGTATGTGTGTGTGTGTGTAGGTGTGGGTATTTATACCCAATTGAGCAGCCTTTCGTGTATTGTTCTTTTTGAAGGGAGGACATGTTTTACTATGGATTGCAGATTGTACATCGGCAAATAGATGTAATTCCTTGATGCACACTAGTTGATGTGTCTCCTATTGAGATCTTAGAAGTATTCTGTGAAAAGGAGGACCTAGGCTGGAAATGAAATAAGAACCAATTGGTTGTAACACTTTGTGATGGAAAAATGAGGAGAGACATTGAAACGAGAGGATTTTCCATCTGCCAGAACTTGAGATAGGTTGTGTACAGACGTGGCAGTAGCTTTCTGGAGATAAAACTGGAGACATGTTACAGCTGGACACATCATTTGAAATTAATCAAACTTATTTTCTGTATTATTTATCTTAAGACTCAGAAAATACATATATCTGAGCTGCCCAGGTTCTTGGGGTGTGTTGCTGTTCTATCTTCTGCTTCAGCAGGTCAGGAAAGACCAGTATGAATTTGCAATGCTAGAATTTCTGACATAACACCTTGGAAGGAGTCTGGACATAAGCATTGGTAAAAGTTTTAGATCCCAGAATATCCTGTACTGCTAATTGAAAGACACCAAAGTGCAAAATCAAAATGCTGTGTGTCTCCTTTCTTTTATGTATAAGTGAAACATGTTCGTCAACCCAACTATTGAAGTAGTTGCTCCTGGAAAGTATAACTTCTCCGTGTTTCCCGAGTGGAAAATTTGCTTCATTTTTTAAATAACATTTTAAGCTTATATTCACTTATACTCCTGAGTTTTAGGATCCAACTCTGTATTCCTTTAATGAAAGAAAAGGACCTTCTATTTTTCTAATGCCTGTGTCCTGTGATTAAATAAAAGCATCCATTCATTGTGTCTGAGGAATAGCACGATACCAACAGCTGAAATAAAAAATTCAAGCTTTCTTTTCTGAATGGGCCAGGACCTAATGAGAAAGTCTGTAGGAGGCCAGACTTCAATGTCATTTGTCCATTTTTAATTCAGTTCTTGGTGCCAAGTTATCATCACTGCTAACCTAGTTGCTTTTAGGGTATTGAATGAGTCTCATTTTTACTTTCATGTTGAAAGAATGCTTATGAATAAAAGGTCAGTGATGGTACAGATGAATGTAATTCTAAACAATGATTAGATGGCAATGGAGCATTATGAGTGAAGAATATAATTGAGGTATAAGAAAGTGAGTACTGAATGGTTCTATGACTTAAGGCAGACCAGCAATTATAGTTAGTGTGTTTTATAAACATGCATGTAAATAGAGGTTTACCCAGAAAAATATGTTAAAAAGTTGTTTTGTTTTGCTGGTTATTCTGGCCAACTGTCTTCTGAATTCATTCAAGTTATTAGATAAAATAAATTAAAATAGCTTAATTTATTTATCCCTTAGTTCCAACCAAATGAATTTTTGGTGCCTCTGAAGGAGCCGGAGGTTCCGGCCACTAGTGTATGTGTTTTCTAGCACAAGGCAGCATTAAAGTGTTACATTTCAATATTTCTTTTCATACCAATAAGAATTAGAATTTCCAAATATACCTCCACAGGTAACTATGAGAAATGAAGACTATAAAATATTAAGATTGACCCTCCAGCACATTCAGAGGGTCAAGACCATTTAATTGTCCCTCTCAGGGAATTTGGAAGAAAATACTTGTCTTGGATATGTCTAAAATTTTTTTTATGTATTTAACAAATTTTGGCAAAAAATGTTTGCTCAAAGCAGTGTAATACTATATAAGAAACATACTAAAATGTATGTAATGTTATTCTATGACCTCATCACTATCAATAAAGCTGCACTCAACAAGAACCTAGTCAATGATCAAATGTGAGCAGTTTTGTCCTTTTTATGATGCATGGTGTGTTTGTTTTCCTGTTTAGTTTTTCATGCTGATTCACCCAAACAAAACAATTACAATGACAAAAATATATAACAAATAATTCAAAAAATGTCCCAGTAGCTTAAAGACTTAGTGAAAGGAAACAAATATAAAACATCACTACTGACTTGCTGTGTAATCCCAATAAAAGCCCAGTTCAGATCTGGCTCAAATCTGACCATTTGGAAGTCTGAGAGTAAGTGTAGTTTCTACTCTTGTCTCCACTCTGACCATACCAACTGGACACAGATTCAAGCCCATTGTCACTGGCAATGAAATGACCTATTAGGAAATAAAATCATATTGCTATGTAGAAAAACCTTTCTCTTCCACCTCATGATTCCAGATGAGCAAATGAAATGTAACCAACAGAAGACGCTCAACTTTTGATGTAACCCAGTATTTAAATAATAACATTCAACTGAGGCCATCCTAGTTCTGTCTAAAAAATCATAACTGGTAGCAATATTTTCATAAACTTCTCCAACTCCTGTAGCCAAGTGAAGCAACCAGTCCAGCCCCAAACTCAAACTGGCTGGTGCCGCATTCCCAGTTCTGAGCAGTCTGAGCCTCTGAGTTTCTTTGCATTTGCTTTGAACTCTCACAGAACTCCAAGCTTCCCAGCAGGTTTGCACTCGCTCCCACATTCACTCCCTCCCACATTGGTCAGTCTATCCAGTGTGAAATTTTCTAATGATACTAATTACATCTAATGTACTCTAGGACATATCAGAGGTGTAACCATTTTGCACTTCCGTATTTGGCAGCTTGCTGGAAAGACCAGACACTGAAGGATGTTGAAACCCACCCATAGACTTTGTTCTCATCAGAGTGGCATGGAAGTCCTTAGAAGATCCACTTCAGGAAAGGCAAGGACAGAGGATAGCCAGCCTAGAGCCCTGAGAAACACCCTACTTAGCCCATTTTTTTCTTTTCCAACCACATTCACAGGCTGGTTTATGAACCAAGATGTGAGCTGTGTTACACTTTATGCCAACACCAATCTTTCATTTTCAGAGCCAACGTGCTCCTTAGAGAATGGTGAGGATGGGAAAGCACATTTCCTGAACCTTTGGATGGATACAGTGGCCTTTGATCAACCTAAAGATCTTACTCAGCTCATTTCCTTATCTCTTCCAGGGAAGCACCTTATCAAGGCAGCCAACTCATCCTGGAGAAACTGCCAATCTGATTTTGTTCTGATATTTAATCATAGCTAGAGCAGTGCCTGCAATCTTCAATAAAAGCCTTTTTTCATTGTTATTTAGTCTAGAATGGGGAGGAAGAAGCAAGACTTTGACTTCAGTAACAAAAGTTTCTCTCCACCTCAACCATCCTCACTGTAACATTTACTCAAAGGAGGGAAGTATCCAATGGTGTGATTGGAGGATTTGGCCTTTATATGCTGTTTGTTTATGCTGTTTTTGCTTTGTACTCACATTTAGGCTTCCACTATTGGCCTCACATTTAGGAATTCTGTCTTGTTCAATTGTGAGGATATCTCCACTCTCATTTGGAGAGGGAAAATAAGATCTGTTTTGGCCTGACCAGGTACAGAAGTGATTTGTATCCATCCCCACTCCCATCGACTGGCCAGAACCAGTGAGATATAGCCCTATCGAGATGCATTCGGACTGGGAACAGAATCTCCATGTGGGTCAAGAAGGAAAAGGAAAACTTTTCACAAAACATTGTCAGCACAACAAGTGATTATTCATTTTCTTGCCTGCATATCAACAGAGCAAGGAGCTTCCAGTCAAACTGCTTCCCCTCAATCAGCCCCTCTGGCTCTGTACTCCCTTTCCTGGATCATAACATGTACACTCTGCTCCCCTTTTATACCTTTCTTTTCCCTTCTGGAGAATAAACCCAGACAATGACTGCAGCCTTTTCTTAATTCAGTGTTCTTACATGTCTAGAGAAGGCATGCATTGAATGTATTTTGCATGCCTTGAGTATTTGCAGAAATCTGGTTCCCACAAACCATCAGGGAAACCCATCTAACACAAGGAGGTATGGTCCTGAATCCCTCCCTCCCTGGGTCTCCACATCCTTCTACTTCTGGAGTTCTCTAAATTCTTCTTGATTTTATCTCTTTTAGAGCAATGTTGATTATAAATTATACATCTATGACTTAGTTCCACTCACTGCAGCCACATAAGGAGGTTCCAACACTTTCTAGTTTGGCAATAACACATCAAGGACTGTCTAAAAGAGGACCTAGGGGGTAGGTATTCTGCACAATGTTTAAGACACCACTTGGGATGCCTGCATCTCAGATTGGAGTGATGGGTATCTCAGATTGGAGTGATGGGTTCAAGTCCTTGCTATGCTTTCTATTCAGTTTCCTCTAATGCACACCCTGGGAGGCAACAGGTGATGGCTCAAGTACTTGGATCCTTGCTACCCATGTTGAAGACCTGGATAGAGTTCTAGACTTTGGGCTTCAGTCTGTCCCAGCCCCAGCTGTTACAGCCAGTTGGGAAGTAAACCAGTGGATAGGAAACCTCTCTATGTGCATGTGTCATTGTGTATGCACATGTATTGCTCTTTCAAATAAATAAAACCCTAAAAAGTAATATAAGAGGCCTTGCACGCATCTCATCAGATACCATTAAGAAGAATCCTGAGGTAGAGCAGGGAAGGAAATTTAAATGGTTGTAGTCAGTTCCCAAGGTCTTATTTCCTAACCTTAAAAGCCTCTCTCTTTATTGCAGAGTCCCAAGTTGAGAATTTTTTTTTTAATTTATTGTATTTATTTGAAAGAGAGTTACAGAGATAGGTAGAGGCAGAGACAGAGAGAGAGAGAGAGAGTCTTCATATGCTGGTTCACGCCTCCAAATGACCACAACGGCGGGAACTGAGCCCATCTGAAGCCAGGATCTTCTTTCGGGTCTCCCTGAAAGAAGGGGCCCAAGGACCTGGACTGTCCTCCACTGCTTTCCCAGGCAAACTAGCAGGGAGCTGGATCAGAAATGGAGCATCCAGGACTCAAACTGACATCTATATGGGATGCCAGTGCTACAGAATGGGACTTTAACCTGCTGCGCCACAGCACCAGCCCCAAGAAATGTTTTATTCTATCACAGTTCTGCATCTGAGCAGCAATTCTGAATGCAAAAAGAATCATTACTTAGCAAAATGTCCACTGGGCATAATCATACATCAAGCATCTCGCTGGAATACCATCATGCTGTGTATCTGTAGGGCAGGCAAGAATCAGAGTCTCAGGAAACGACCCTGAGGCCTGAAGCACATTCAATTCAGTGATCGGAGCCAGTCCTACAAGTACAATTAAATTAACAAGAATATACTTTACTGCTAAGTTCTGTGCTCCGTCAGTCCTCAGGGAGATGAAAAGGTAAATCCAACTCAGTGCTTGCCCTCATGGTGCTTGGAAGTCATTCAAGTTTTCTAATTGATTCCATTGAGATGTTGTTCTTTGATTTCCAAGCCCCATGACCTTGATCATGCTCTTTATCTTCTCTGTTCTGTGCTCTGGGAGGCTGACTCCACCACCTTGTTTGGTCAATCCATTGTGTCATCCAGTGGGAGACATCAGAAGGAGATGGAAGGACAGAGGCAAGTGGTGGGAGTTCTTTCCTGCCCTCTCCAGGTTTCGGCACTGTGCTTTTGGCAGGGCTACAACCCTGCACAGCCAGAGCTCCTGCCAGGCGGGCCCTCCTCACAGGTTCAGCTCTCCCTGAGCTCACCCCTCACCACACCATTCATACCAGCTCAGAATATTTTCTTAAGCTCTGCTACCCTTTTCAAGATATGCTCCTTAGGAGCAAAGACTTTGTCTGTCTTATCCACTGCTGTACCTGCAGTGTCTAGAACAGTAGTAAGAGGACAGTATTTTTTATGTGAAATAGAAGACTGAATGAAACAATAAAACCATTATGACTTGATGTTTGCTGATTGCTCCTCCAATATTACTTTTATTGAACCAACAAATATTTATTGAGCTTCTACTATCTAAAAAGCCCTTTCCTTTATCCTAGGAGTCACAACAAATGAGTCCAATAAAATATACAACCATGATAACTAGGACTTTCCAACAGCTGGAAGCCAAAAATTAAGTTCCTAAGAAATACCACAGGTAAAAGGAGTTATGCAACCATTTACTGTACATTTCTTTTTTAAAAAGATCAGAAGAGTTATATCTCTATAGCTATTTCCCCATTCATTTTTTTAATTACATGCTTTCTTTCTATAATTACCTAATCTTCAAAAGCAGGTTAGTACTAGTCTCAGCATTTAGCTGGTGTTTATTCAGTACTTACTAAAATATCAAGCACATATGCTCAAACATCACATGACAGTCTATATGTATACACATACTTATTTACTTATGTAAACATCTTTGGCATCATGTTACTACATGTTTGCATTCTGAGACTAATAGCCCTGATAGCCATAATTCCATCATCATACCCCACATAAGAGCTAAATGAATTCACAAGTAATGTTCACTACTTTTTTTTTTTTTGACAGAGTTATAGACAGTGAGAGAGAGAGAGACAGAGAGAAAGGCCTTCCTTCTGTTGGTTCAGTCCCCAAATGGCTGCTACGGCTGGAGCTGTGCCAATCCAAAGCCAGGAGCCAAGTGCTTCTTCCTGGTTTTCCATGCAGGTGCAGGGGCCCAAGCATTTGGGCCATCCTCCACTGCTTTCCCAGGCCACAGCAGAGAGCTGGACTGGAAGAGGAGCAACTGGGACTAGAACCCGATGCCCATATGGGATGCCGGCACCGCAGGCGGAGGATTAACCAAGTGAGCCACAGCGCCAGCCCTAATGTTCACTATTTTAAACACTTCTGTGGGCAGCCATCTTCCTGGTGACATGGAGAAAACTGAGAGGGTACAGCCAACACAGAGGGACTACTGGGAGTGAATGGGATACTCACAACCCAAACCCTGAACCCCCTCAGGCCCCACACTGGTCTCCTTTTACATTTCTGCCACTCCCTTCATGGGTCAAGTCACTCATGGCAGAGTCCTGGCTGAAGCACATTGAAGCGCTGGACCTGAGTCTATCAGTGAGACTAAGAGGTGGATGCTGTATAAAGAAATAGAAGGTGGCCTCCTCCACAAAGGCATACTCCTGAAGACAGAGAGTGGACTGGAGATACCCCGAGCCAACTTTGGGAGCCTCACACTGAAATGGCAGGATCACAAAGGGCTGGAGTTACCACGGGAGGAGGCTTTCCCCATCTAGCGTGCTAGTCTGCAACAGGGACCAACTGTACCCACTGAAAATCTAGGAAAGACGTTGCCAATTCCCTGAATTCTTATAGTTGAAGTTGAGCTTGATCAGACAGTACCTTTAATGAAGCCATTCAGTCCTCTGCCCCTGCCTGCCTAGACTGACCTAATACAAATGAAAGAGGGAACCTTCAGTAGAGGGAGATTTGTGTGACAGGCACAGACAGATCAGGAAACTTAAAGTCAAGAGGAAAATGAGCCTCCCCCAGGGATATATGCATAGGATTCCTCTGCTGCAGCAGGTGCCACCATTATCCACTGACATGCACATGTGCCCAGAATGGGTTATGGCACAGCACTGCTGTAATATCTCACAGTTCTGAGGGAGGGCCAGGTAGGGCAGGAATGACCAGTGTTCATTGGCTGACTCCTCTGGCTGTGGATAGCCTTTTCCATTTCTCCCTAATGCATTGCATAAATAAGATCTCTTCCCATTTGTGCAATAGGCAGAGCAAAGTTGCAGATCATGATTTTATAGAACCCAGCCTGCCCCTCTTCCAGCCCTACTGATGCCCTGCCCTGGAGGCCAGGCACTTGTTTGAGTCTGAGACAGAATACACCATAGGGTACAATGCTGTTGGTGGTGGCTCAAAGAATCCTGGCAACCAGAGATGGAACTTCAACACACTTTAGAACCATGGAGAGTCTGCTCTGTCACAGAAATGTCTTCCAGCCTTCTGCCTCTGTGCAGTGCTCTGCTGGCATTGTCTGAATGCTAAAGACAGCACCCTGATGTCTTGGGGCTTCCCGGAGATTCTGGTATCTGCGATTATGACTGCTTTTTTTAATAAGGAGCCAACATACTTTAAGGAGAGAAAAAGATGTGAGCCAAAAAATTTTTCTGCCAGGGGTTGTAGTATATGATAAAGTCAGTGAAAATATTAGACTTAATCACATCAGACTAAAGACCCTCAGTCACCCTCCATAGAGGCCAGGCCTCTGAAGTCACCCACACTGAGTTGGGCGGCACTTAACAAAAATCTTCACCAGCCCATCTTTTTACTTGAGGACCCAGAGGACTTCTCAACATAGAAAAGTGAGGCTCACCAATTTTCACTTCAGAAATGATAATGGCATACCTACGAGGACACATGCAGAGGCTGGCACTATGGCATAGCAAGTAAAGCTGCCCCCTGCAGTGCTAACAACCCATATGAGTGCCAGTTTGAGTCCTGGCTGCTCCACTTCTAATCCAGCTCCCTGCTAATGCACCTAGGAAAGCAGTGGAAGATGGACCAGGTGCTTGGGCTGCTGCACCCATGTGGGAGACCCATAAGAAGCTCCTGGCTCCTGCCTGGCCCAGTGCTGGCCATTGTGGGCATTTGGGGAGTGAACCAGCAGATGGAAGATCTCTCTCTCTCTCTCTCTCTCTCTTCCTCTCTCTCTTTCTCTCTCTCCCTCTCTCTAACTCTGCCTTTCAAGTTAATAAATCTTTAAGAAGTAAAAAAGAAGCCAGTGCCGCGGCTCACTAGGCTAATCCTCCACCTTGCGGCACCGGCACACCGGGTTCTAGTCCCGGTCGGGGCGCCGGATTTTGTCCCGGTTGCCCCTCTTCCAGGCCAGCTCTCTGCTGTGGCCAGGGAGTGCAGTGGAGGATGGCCCAAGTGCTTGGGCCCTGCACCCCATGGGAGACCAGGAGAAGCACCTGGCTCCTGCCATCGGATCAGTGCGGTACGCCGACCGCAGCACACCGGCTGCGGCGGCCATTGGAGGGTGAACCAACGGCAAAGGAAGACCTTTCTCTCTGTCTCTCTCTCACTGTGCACTCTGCCTGTCAAAAAAAAAAAAAAAAAAAAAGAAGTAAAAACGAAAAAAAAAGTTCAGTTTCAGTCACTGGAAGATACAAGTGACTAACACCAAAAATATCTTAAAGGCAAAGCAGAAAAATGCCGAAGAGTGGGTAGTAGGGATCAAAATGCTCACCCTCGGGAAAAGCTTCCCCAAGAAACTCTGGGATGGGAACCCAAGAGCAGGAAAAAATGCTCGAGAACTCAAACACACAAATGAGTCTGGTTGCAAGTGACAAAGAGGGCTAGTTAAAACCTGACCGAAACCATGCTGAAGGATGAGAGACCTTCCTGTTGTATTGAGGAGAGTACAGAGGTGACGACAATATGGAATGAGACAAGGTGAGGAAATCAGAGAGGGAGAATGGAGACCACATAGATCTCTCTATCAGAAGGCAGCGTGAGGACACTCGGTGACACTGCTGCTGTAAACGTTTCCTTTGAAAGACTTGAAGGAGAGGGGCTGGTGTTGCGGCACAGCAGGTTAAGCTGCTGCCTGTGACCCCTGCATCCCATTTTGGAGCTCCAATTCAAGTCTCGGCTGCTTGCTTCTGTTAATGTGCCTGGAAAAGCAGCAGAAAATGACCCTAGTACTTGGGCCCCTGCCTCCCATATGAGATGTTCTCATGGAGTTCCTTGTCCCTGGCTTCAACTTGGACCAGCCCAGCCATGGTCACCATTTGGAGAGTGAACCAATAGATGGAAGATGTTTCGATGTTTCTCTCTCCCTCTCTCTCCCTCTCTCTCTCTCTCATGTGTGTGTGTCTCCCTCATTCACTCTATAACTCTGCCTTTCAAATAAGTAAATAAATATTTTTTAAAAAAGACTTGAAGGAGAAAAACAAGCACTATTTTTAAATTATGTGAAGAAAATAAAATGAATGAAGAGCTTACAGATCAAATAAAACGTCTCCAAGTTGAGCCAACAATCTGAAAATTCACAGCTAGAAGGTGAGATTCAAGAGCTTTCAGCTGCAACATCAAGACCGACAGGATGATTCAAAGAACATGCAAGGAAGCCTGTGGAAAATTGACGGATGAGGTATCTTAACCCTTAGAAATATAGCAGAAACCTCCCACAATGTAGGCTAAGTCCATCATCAGTATACATCAAAAGCGCAGCTCCTACTCAAGAGGGCCCGCGGCCTGGTGAAATGAGGGCAGAGAACAACTTCCTTCTACCTGACCTGGATTCATTACCTCCCACGAGAGAAGAACAACAAAGGGCTTCGAAGTTCACTCAAGGAAAAGGAAGTTCAAGGAGCTAAGAAAAGGAAATGGTCACAACAGACTAAAATTACCTGAAGCAGAGCTGAAATTCTGAATTTCTCAAGCTGCCACAACTTTGTAGGCCGATGAATAACTGCCCAAGTGGCCACACCCTACCATCTGGATCCTGTGCACATATTATACTACATGGCCAGAGGGACTGTATGCCATTAAGCATAAGGATCTTGCGGTATGGAGATTATCCTGCATTAACTGGATGGCCCAATCTAATCACTTGAGCCCTGGAGAACAGAGAGATTTCTCCAGCTACAGTCAGAAGCACAGCAGAAGAGGAAAGCCCAGAGCCTCCAAGCATGAAAGGATTTGAAGTAATATGCTTGCTGGCTCTGAGACATAAGGGCCCACATACAGAGGGGCCTCTGGGAACAGCCAGAGAGAAAATTGAGGGATGTTGCCAGCGATCTGAATGAGCCTCCTCCTAAGAGCCCATCCCATCAACACTCTGATGATAGCCTTGTAAAACCTGGAGCAGAGAAAGCAGCCCAGGCTTCCAACCTACAGGACTACAAGATAGGAAATTTGTGTTATTATAACTTGCTAACGTTGTGGTGATTTGTCCAGCACCCATAGAAAACTGAAGCCCTTGGTATTCAACATGCAACCCTGGGCCCCAGCCTGAGACCATCAGTGCCTCCCCTGGACTGCCGGGGAGAAGCAGGAGGCTGAGGCTGGGAGGACCCAGGGACCCAGGGTCACATGCAGGTTTGATTCAGTATTCAAAGCAACCAAAGTCTGCATAACCACAGACACCGATTTGCCTGTATTCTTTCTTCTCTCTCCTTAAAAATCACTTTGATTTCTTTTTAGTAGTACTGTTTCTATTTAATTGACACTACAGTTGCTCTATTAGATTTAGATGATTTAAATATTATTTTTATAAAAATTTCCCCTTCAGTGGACCCTACAGAATTAAACTGTAGAAATATTATACTTTGATTGAAATACAGGATCCATCTTCATTTATAGCATTAATGAATTTTGGCATGATCAGGTAGAGACAGTTGAAAGAATTAAAGCCATTTCTATATCCTATGAGGTATTATTAGAAATAAATAAAAGTAAATTAATATTTGCCTCAATAAATTTTGATTGTCTTTAAAAATACACATACACATATAAAAAGAAAAAAGCCCTAACCAACAAAAATATTCCATCTAAACTTCATCATATTTTTATTAGGCTAGCCTACATGTATGATTTACAAAGGAGTTGGAATTTTCCCATTATTCTTATTTTATAATTTCTTTGTAACATTTATTAAGCTAAATTTGATACAGTGAAAGTAAAAGTTATATATAAATTATATATATCTATATCTTTATTTGGAAAATAATACCTTAGAAATTATAATGCAGGCAAACCTTGATAGAAAATATAACATTGATTAAATAGCAGCTAGACTAAAAAGACACAAATCAAATGACTTTTAAGGAGAAAGAACACAGGGGAGTTTCCAGTGGCCATGGATGTACAGGAGTCTTTATAGAGGCAGAAAGATACTTGTTATATCTTGCAACCTGCTAGGTGCTCAAGACCCAAAGATGAATAGACTTTCCCTGTCTCCAGGGGTGGGGGGAAATGAGAGGAGAGGCAGGGGACACAGATAGGTAAACAAATTACTGCCGTATGATGCAATACGAGCAATTACAGGGGGATGTGTGGAATCTCTTGGGATTGCTGCAAATTCTATCTGGAGGGTTTAGAGAAAGACAGGTGAACTTGGAGCTGAATTTTTTAAAGATTAAGAAATGCAGGGTAACTGTGGGTTGTGTACTCTGTTCAGAGAGTATTATAAGCTTGACACTCTTGCCTCTTGAATTTTGCCAAAAAATTGAGCAAGGGTTGTCACCTGCTTGCCTCTTCTATGGTCTTCAGGATTGGAAGACTGGATTTTCAGACCCAAATGTAGCATTTGCTGAACTTCACTTCCAACATCTGCAAAAATGACAATAATCCTAGCCACTCTGCTTACTTCATAAGATAATTTTATAGATCAAATTAGGTAATTTATGTGAAAACATCAGAGCATTCTACAGCTTATTGTAGGTCACAATGTTTCTACACTGAGTTGCCTACTATTGCCAACTTTTTAAACTTTTATTTAATAAATATAAACTTCCAAAGTACAACTTCTGGATTATAGCGGCTTTTTCCCCTCATAACCTCCCTCCCATCCGCAACCATCCCATCTCCTGCTCCCTCTCCCATCCCATTCACATCAAGGTTGATTTTCAATTCTCTTTATATACAGAAGATCAACTTAGTATATACTAAGTAAAGATTTCAACAGTTCGCAGCCAAACAGAAACACAAAGTATAAAGTATTGTTTAAGTACTAGTTATTCCGTTAATTCGCATAGTACAACACATTAAGGACAGAGATCCTACATGGGGAGTAAGTGCACAGTGACTCCCATTGTTGATTAACAATTGACACTCTTATTTATGATGTCAGTAATCACCCGAGGTTCTTGTCATGAGCTGCCAAGGCTATGGAAGCCTCTTGAGTTCACAAACTCTGACTTTATTTAGACAAGGTCATAATTAAAGTGGAAGTTCTCTCCTCCCTTCAGAGAAAGGTACCTCCTTGTTTGATGGCCCATTCTTTCCACTGGGATTTCACAGAGATCTTTCATTTAGGTCATTTTTTTTTTTTACCAGAGTGCCTTGGCTTTCCATGCCTGAAATATTCTCATGCACTTTTTAGCCAGATCTGAATGCCTTAATGGCTGGTTCTGAGGCCAGAGTGCTATTTAGGACATCTGCCATTCTGTGAGTCTGCTGGGTATCCCACTTCCCATGTTGGATTGTTCTCTCCTTTTAGTTCAGTTATTATTAGCAGACACTAGTCTTGTTTATGTGATCCCTTTGACACTTAATCCTATCATTGTGATCAATTATTAACTGAAACTGATCACTTTGACTAGTGAGATGGCATTGGTACATGCCACTTTGATGGGATTGAATTGGAATCCCCTTATAGCCAATTTTTAATCACTACAGTGTTAGTCTGTTTTCTGTTGCTCTAACTCACTACTACAGACCAGGTGGCTTATAAAGAATAAAGATTTATTCAGCTCATAGTTCTGGACCTCCAAGGTCAAGGGGCTGCATCTAATGAGGGCCTTCTGCTGATGGGGATTTTTCCACAGAGTGCTGAAGTGAAGGTTATCACATGGTAAGAGGGGACCATACCAGAGACAGAACTATGCGGGTTTTTTATAACAGACCCACTCTAAAGAGAGCTCATTAATCCACAAAGCCCTCATGATCCAATCACCTCTTAAAGGTTCCATCTGGTCCCACCTCAAAATTCCTCATAATAAGAATTGAATGTCAACATGAATTTTGGTAGAGACATTCAACCTTACCATCTACTACACATTAAAAGAGCAGATTGGGGGCCCGGTGAGTTAAACCTCGGCCTGGGATGCTGGCATCCCATATTGGAACACCAGTTCAAAAATCCGGACTCTTCTACTTCTGATCCAGCTCATTGCTAATGTACCTAGGAAAGCAGTGGAAGATGGCCCAAGTGGTTGAGCCCCCACAACCCACATGGGAGACCCAGATGGAATTCCTGGCTCCTGGCTTCAGCTTGGCCCAGCTCCAGCCATTGCAGACATCTGGGGATTGAACCGCAGATGGAAGATCTCTCTTCCTTCTTTCTCTCTCTTCTCTTCAAATAAGGAAAATAAATCTTAAAAAAAAGATTATCGGAGTAATAATCTATGTGATTTCTGGGACCATTTTGTGTCCCAGCTGCACCTCTTTAGATCCAGCTCCCTGCTTAAGGCCTGCAAAAGCAGTGAAAAGAAATGGCCCAAGTGTTGGGTCCCTGCCCACCATGTGGGAGACCTGGAAGAAGCTCCTGGCTTTAGCCTGGTCCAATGTTGGCTGTTGCAGCCATTTGGGACATGAACCAGCAGATGGAAGATCCCTCTGTCTATCTCTCCCTCTCTCTCCCTCTTTCAAATAAATAAATAAATTTTTTTTTAAAAAAATGTGATTCCCTAGAGTTCTGTGCCATATTTCTTCTGAAGCCTTGCATAGATGTTCCCTCTTTGCTTCCCAGTGTTTTTCAAGGATATGCTGGGGCATGTATTATTAGAGCAATCTTGGAGAGGAGTAAGGAAGATGCAGCAAGAAGTCCAAGATAATAGGGTTGAATCAGGACTTGAACTCCAGCTCTTTTTTTTTTTTTTTTTTTTTTTTTTTGACAGGCAGAGTGGACAGTGAGAGAGAGACATAGAGAAAGGTCTTCCTTTTTGCTGTTGGTTCACCCTCCAATGGCCACCATGGCTGGCACGCTGTGGCCAGCGCATCACACTGATCTGAAGGCAGGAGCCAGGTGCTTCTCCTGGTCTCCCATGCGGGTGCAGGGCCCAAGCACTTGGGCCATCCTCCACTGCACTCCCCGGGCCATAGCAGAGAGCTGGCCTGGAAGAGGGGCAACCGGGACAGAATCCGGCGCCCTGACCGGGACTAGAACCCGGTGTGCCGGCGCCGCAAGGCAGAGGATTAGCCTAGTGAGCCGCGGCGCCGACCCAGAACTCCAGCTCTCGCTTTCAGGTCCCTGGTTTGCACACACAGTACACAGAACCAAGACGGCATGGCAATGGTGTTTTCAAAATAAATATTTCAATAACTACTCAGAGCAGATTAAGATATATGTATAGTAATTACAGAGGCCCAACAGTAAAGTTCATCCTTTCCAATATTCAACTACTGGTTGGGGAATCATACCTCTAAAATTTAGAAAAATTATCTGACCAAGGTTCCTACCCTCCTTCCCATGGTCTGGACACTGTGGTGGCTTTCATTTCTCCTGTTCTAGTCGTTCTAGGTAGAAAATGTCTTTCCCATCTTAACTTGTAGAAATTCTTCCCATTCCTAAACTCAGTTCAAATGCCACTCTTCGCTGATCCCAGCTACCAAAAACACCTCCCTCTCTTGACATCACTCCGTTTAGACTAATGGATAAGAACCCAGGCTTCCAAAGCAATCTGCCTGCTATGGAATCTTAGCCACATTACTAACTAACAAACTCTGTGCCTCTGCTCTCTTATCTATAAGTGGGATGCCATGGCAGTAATGCTAATAATACTTGAGCATTGCAAGTTTATTAAAAACATTAGGAACAGGTAACAAAAGCAAAAATAGACAAATAGGATTATATCAAACTAAAAGGCATCTACACAGCAAAGGAAACAATCAACAGAATGAAGAGAAAATCTTCAGGAGGAGAGATAATATTTGCAAACCTTGTATCTGATAAGGGGTTAATTTCCAAAATATATAAGGAACTCAACTAAATAGCAAGAAAACAAATAATTCATTTTTAGAATGTACAAAGGACTTACCTCAATAGACATTTCCTAAATGACATACAAAAGACCCATAGTTACATGAAAACTTCTCAACATCAATAATCACTAGAGAAATGCAAATCAAAGCCACAATGGGATATCACTTCATCCCAGTTAAAATGGCTGCTATCAAAAGGACAAAAGATTAACAATTGTTTTCAGGGATGTAGAGGAAAGGAACCCCTTGCACACTATTGGTGTGAATGTAAATTAATACAGCCATTATGGAAAATAGCATGAAGGTTCCTAAAAAAAAACCTTTAAAGTAGAACAAATGATTCATTGACCCCACTGTTGGGTATATATCCAAAGGAAATGAAATCAGCATGTCAAGGAGACATCTGCAAGCTCACGTTTATTCAGCAATGTTCACAATGGCCAAGATACAGAATCAATCAAGGTGTCCTTTGACAGATGAAAGGATAAAGAAATTGTGATATGGTTTGTGATTCCAAATGCAATGGAAAACTACTCAGTATTAAAAAGGAAATCCTGCCACATCAAATGAAATAAGCCAGGTACAGAAACACAAATACCATGTCATCTCACTACTATATGAAATCTAAATAAGTTTAACTCCTAAGAGTAGTTGGGAAAATGGTGATTACCAGGAGCTAGGAAATAGGGAGGAAAAGACTGGGGACATGCGGTTCAAAGGATACAAATTTTCAGTTAGGATTAAGTTCAAGAATGGTCTTGATAGGGCTGGTGCTGTGGCATAACAGGTTAAGCCTCTGCCTACAATGCTGGCATCCCATATGGGTGCTGGTTCAAGGTCCAGTTGGCTCCACTTCTGATCCAGCCCACTGCGGATGCCCCCTGAGAAAGCAGCGGGTGATGTCCCAAGTGCTTGGGCCCTTGCACCCACATGGGAGACCCGGAAGTAGATCCAGGCTCTAGGCTTCAGCCTGGCCCGCCCTGGCTGTTGCAGCCATCTGGGGAGTGAACAAGCAGATGAAAGTCCTCTCTGTAAGTCTGCCTTTCAAATAAATTTAAAAAATAAATCTTTAAAGGGAAAAAAAGAATGTTCTTGTACAAAATGGTGACTATATTTTATAATCATATAATTTGATATCTCTAGAAGAGTAGGGTTTAAGTATTCTCACTACAAAAAATAGTAAGTATGTGAACTAGTATATAATGTGATATAATGTTAATTAGCTTTAGTCCTTCCACCATGCACACATTTTTTTAAAGATTTATTTTATTTATTTGAAAGATAGAGTTACAGAGAGAGGTAGAGTAGAGACAAAGAGAGGTCTTCCATCTGCTGGTTCACTCCCCAGATGGCTACAATGGCCAGAGCTGCACCAATCTGAAGCCAGGAGCCAGGAGCTTCTTCTTGGTCTCCCATGTGGGTTCAGGGGACTATGGACTTGGGCCATCTTCTACTGCTTTCCCAGGCCATAGCAGAGAGATAGATCAGAAGAGGAGCAGCTGGGACTAGAACTGGCATCCATAAGGGATGCCGATGCTTTAGGCGAGGGCGTTAACCTGCTGTGCCACAGTGCCAGCCCCATGCAGACATATTTTAAAATATCATACTATAAATTAAAAAATATGTGATTTTTTTATTTAAAATATTCAAAAAATCAATAAGAGAAAATATGCAAAGCACACCTGATGACATAGGCAGGACCCTGTAAATACTAACTGTCAAATTCTCCTCTGTTCATATGCAGGTTTCTCATCCTGTACCAGATAACCAGTTCTCTGAGAATAGAAATTTGTTCCAGAAGTCTCCTGGCCTCTTGGATAAAAGTACATCCCAATTCTGCCATTATGAACTCTGTGACTTTGGCCAGTCATTTGATTGAATTATTAGTCTTTCATCTATAAAATGGAAATAAGATGAAAATTAAAGGCAACAATGTATATTAAAGCATAGGGCACAGTACTGATCAGATAGTAAAGTATGAGATATATTTTAGTCATTATTTGATTCTTTTTTAAAAAATATTTATTTTATTTATTTGAAAGAGTTACAGAGAGAGGTAGAGCCAGAGAGAGAGGGAGAGGTCTTCCATTCTACTGGTTCACTTCCCAAATGACTGCAACAGCCAGAGCTGAGCTGATCTGAAGTCAGGAGCTTCTTCTGGGTCTCCCACATAGGTGCAGGGGCCCAAGGACTTAGGCCATCTTCTACTGCTTTCCCAGGCCAAAGCAAGGGGCGGATTGAAAGTGGAGTGGCCAAGACTCAAACCTGTGCCCAAATGGGATGCTGGCACTGCAGGCTGGGACCACAGCACTGGCTCCCATTATTTGATTCTAAAGAATCTGTGTCAAAACTTTATTAAGTGATTAAAACTCCCATATGATAGTGCTTGTCAGATAATATTTTCTGACCTGTCCAGTTGAAATCATAGATCCAAATATAGAAGTTTAAAAAAAGGGGGGGGGGGGCTGGCGCTGCGGCTCACTAGGCTAATCCTCCGCCTAGCTGCGCCGGGACACTGGGTTCTAGTCCCGGTCGGGGCGCCGGATTCTGTCCTGGTTGCCTTTTTCCAGGCCAATCTCTGCTGTGGCCAGGGAGTGCAGTGGATGATGGCCCAAGTCCTTGGGCCCTGCACCCCATGGGAGACCAGGAGAAGCACCTGGCTCCTGCCTTCGGATCAGCGCGGTGTGCCGGCCACAGCGCGCCAGCTGCAGCGGCCATTGGAGGGTGAACCAACGGAAAAGGAAGACCTTTCTCTCTCTCTCTCTCTCTCTCTCACTGTCCACTCTGCCTGTCAAAAAAAAAAAAAAAAAGAATAAAAGAAAGAGCACAATATCAGGAAGTTCAGGTCTGGAAAGATATCACCAGGCAGTGTTATGAGGCATATGCACCACAAAAGTCAAAAGGACCTCAACTCCATTAGAAATAAAACCATCACCTCCTTCCTGATGGAGCGGGGAAGAAGAGGAGATGAGAAGGAAAAGAAAAAGGCAACAAGGGGAGAAAGTAAAAGTGTTGGCTGGCCAAGGGACAAAGGGTGGGGAGAGGAGAGTGAGGGTGAAGTGAGAGGAGACAGAGAGTGGCAGGAGGTATTTGTGAATAAGGAAGCTCTACCCAAGGGGTTGTCAGTTGATGTGCTACCACCCCTAAAGAGTGGGTTGAAAACATAAGAGGGAGTATTATGTCCAAACATTGAATGTCAGATACAGTAAATACTATGAAATGCGTGAGACAATCCCACATCACAAAGAATAGCCCCATATCCTATTTAATGTCTGATTCAGTAAGTGATAAATTCAGGACTAAACTTTATTTTAGGTATTAATTCATAGTATTTTTTTGTTTGTTTTTTTTTGAACTTAAATGTTTGGTTTTTGTTTATTTTATAAAAGTGCTAGAAAGAAGAGAGTACAAAGGCTCTTTAAAAAGCTCGTGGCAGTCAAGCATATGTCCTGGTGGTTGATACCAGTTTAGATGCCTATATTACATATAGAAATATCTTGAGATTTATGGCTCCAGCTTTTTATTCCAGTTCTTTGGTATTGCAATCCCTGGGAGGCAGTGGTGACTTGCCATCTACATGGGAGACCTTGATTTATTATTGGTTTCCAGCTTCAGTCATTGAGGGTATTTGAAAAGTAAGCCAGAAGTTAGTAACACACATACTCTCTCTCTTCATCCAACTTCCTCCCTCTCTGCTTTTCTTTTTTTTTGTTTGTTTGTTTGTTCTAATGTAAGCTGACCATCCTAGTAATGCCACTAAAATAAGGAGGAAATTATATGATTGTTCTAGTAACAATTTTCCTTAATCAGGAGAAGCTTATATGTCATTACAGTTATAACTTTGCCTAGATTATAAATCATTGGAAACATCTCCTCTCCTGTGATAGGACCCCTCTCTGTGTGTGAGAGCCACACACAGCTCTTGTATCAGTGCATACTTGTCACTGCTGTATTTGCAGAGATTCTACATCATTTTGCCTTTACTGTCGTCATCCTGAGCCAGGAATATTATGTTACTTTATTATCATTTTTTATGTTTCAGTTGGGATTATATTGATTCTTTAAATTTATTTAGTTTTACTTATGTGAAAGGCGGAGAGACTATGTGAGAGACAATGAGAGTGAGAGAGAGATGAGAGAAAGAGAATCTTGCATCAACTGGTTCACTCCTCAAATGCCTGCAACAGCATGGGTAGGACAGGCTGAAGCAAGAGCCAGAAATCCATCTTTATCTCCTGTATTTGTGCAGGGACGTAAGTACCTGAATCATCATCTGCCACCTCCCAAGGAGCACATTAGTAGGAAGTTGGACAGCAGAGGTAGATTTCAATTTCAGGCACTCTGATATGGAATGCAGGGATCCCAGGTGGTGGTTTAACCTGCTGTGACACAATGCCTACCTCATGTTGATTTTTAAATTATGAAGATAACCTGGTTATATTATCTACATAAATTATTTCAAGATAAAGACATCTTAAATTTTGTTATACATAGTGGGTGTTGGTTCTGATGGCATTAAATGCTTGCTCAAGAAGTAATTCTTTCTTTGTTTTTTTTTTTAAGGTTTATTACTTATTTGAAATAACACAATCAAAGCAATTTATACAAACCCATGGCCAGTGTCTTATTGAATGGGGAAAAGTTGGAAGCACTCCCACTGAGATCCAGAATCAAAGATGTTCACTCTCACTACTGTTACTCAATGTAGTCCTGGAGTTTTAGCCAGAGCCATTAGACAAGAAAAAGAAATCAAAAGGATTCAAATTGGGAATGAGGAAGTCAGACTATCCCTATTTGCAGATGACATGATTCTATATATAGGCGATCCAAAAGACTCCACAAAGAGACTATTGGAATGCATAGAAAAGTATGGTAAAATAGCAGGATAAAAAAAATCAATACACAAAGATCAACAGGCTTTGTATGCACAGACAATGCCATGGCTGAAAAAGAATTTCTTTTTTTTAACTTTTATTTAACAAATATAAATTTCCAAAGTACAGTTTATGGATTACAGTGCCTTCCCCCCCACCATAACTTCCCTCCCACCTGGAACCCTCCCATCTCCCACTCCCTTTTCCATTCCATTCATATCAAGATTCATTGAAAAAGAACTTCTAAGGTGGATCCCATTCACAATAACTACAAAAAAAATTAAATAACTTGGAATAAATTTAAGCAAGTATGTCAAAGATCTCTACAATAATTACAAAAAATTACAGAAAGAAACAGAAGATACAAAAAAGAAAAATCTTCCATGTTCATGTATTAAAAGATTCAATATCATCAAAATGTCCATTCTTCCAAAAGCAATCTAAAGACTCAATGTGATATCTATCAAAATACCAAAGAAATTCTTCTCAGATCTAGAAAAAATAATGCTGAAATTCATATGGAAATACAGGAGACCTCAAATAGCTAAAGCAAACTGATACAACAAAAACAAAGCCAGAGGCATCACAATGCCATATTTCAGGACATACTACAGGGCAGTTATAATCAAAATAGCCTGGTACTGGTACAAAAACAGGTGGATAGACCATTGTAACTGAATAGAAAGCCAAAAATCAGTCCAAGCACCTACAACCAACTTATCTTTGACCAAGGAGCTAAAACCAATCCCTGGAGCAAGAACAGCCTCTTCAACAAATGGTGCTGGGAGAACTGGATTTCCACATACAGGAATATGAAGAAGGACCCCTACCATACACCTTACATGAAAATCCATTCAAAATGGATAAAAGACCTAAATCTATGACCTGATACCATCAAATTTTTAGACAACACTGGTGAAACCCTGCAAGACATTGGCAAGGAATTCTTGGAAAAGACCCCAGAGGCAATAGCAGTCAAAGCCAAATCACAAATGCAATTACATGAAATTGAGAAGCTTCTGTACTGCAAAAGAAACAGTCAGGAAAGTGAAGAGGCAACTGACAGAATGGGAGAAATGATTTGCAAACTATGCAACTGATAAAGGATTAACAACCAGAATTCACAAAGAGATCAAGATACTCAACAAAAACAAAACAAATTACCCTGTTAAGAGATGGGCCAAGGACTTAAACAGATATTTTTCAAAAGAGGAAATCCCAATGGCCAACAGACGCATGAGAAAATGCTCAGGATCACTAGCCATCAGGGAAATGCAAACCAAACCACAATGAGGTTTCACCTCCCCTCAGCTAGAATGGCTTTCATACAGAAATCAACAAACAAATGCTGGCAAGGATGTTGGAAAAAAAGGTACCCTAATCCACTCTTGGTGGGAATGTTAACAGGTAAAACCACTATGGAAATCAGTTTGGAGATATCTCAGAAATCTGATTATAGACCTACCATAGGACCCAGCCATTCTACTCCTGGGAATTTACCCAAGGAAAATGAAATCAGCAAATTAAAGAGTTATCTGCAATAATAATAAACCCCCGTGTTTATTGCAGTTCAATTCACAATAGCTAATACATGGAATCAACTTAAAAGCCCATCAACTGAAGACTGGATAAAAAAAATTATGGGCTATGGGATATGGAATACTACACAGCGGTTAAAAAAATTAAATCCAGGAGCTGGCAATGTGGCATAGCAGGTAAAGCCGCCACCTGCAGTGCCAGCATCCCTTATGGGTACCGGTTCGAGTCCCAGCTGCTCTACTTCCAATCCAGCTCTCTACTATGGCCTGGGAAAGCAGAAGTTGGCCCAGGGGTCAGCACCATGGCTCACTTGGTTAATCTTCTGCCTGCGGCACCAGCATCCCATATGGGCACTGGGTTCTAGTCCCGGTTGCTCCTCTTCCCGTCCAGCTCTCTGCTGTGGCCCGGGAAAGCAGTGGAGGATGGGCCAAGTGCTTGGGCCCCTGCACCCACATGGAAGACCAGGAAGAAGCACCTGGCTCCTGGCTTCAGATCGGCATAGCGCTGGCTGTCGCGGCCATTTGGGAGGTGAACCAATGGAACCTTTCTCTCTGTCTCGCTCTCTCAATGTCTATAACTCTACCTCTCAAAACAACAAAGAAGAAGAAGAAGCACCAAGCACTTGGCTCCTGAAACCTCAAGGGAGACCCAGAAGAAGTTCCTGGCTCCTGGCTTCAGATCAGGTCAGCTCTGGCCATTGCAGCTTTTTGGGGAGTGAACCAGGAGATGGAAGACCACCTCCACCACTATGCCTCTGCCTCTCTGTAACTCTGCCTTTCAAAACAAAATGAAATCCTGTCATTTGCAACAAAATGGATGAATCTGGAAAACATCATACTTAGTGAAATAAGCCAGTCACAAAGGGAGACATAGGTCTCCCTGACCTATGATAACTACTAGAGCACCGAAAAGAAAATCTGTAAAAGTGAAATTAACACTTTGAGAAGCAATGCCTTGATCAGCCCTTGTCTTGACTTTTGAGGAACAGTTTTTGTTTTTTTTTCTTAGTGGAAAATGGGACTGGAATGGGAGAGGAAGGAGGAGGTACAGTGGGAGTGGGGGTGGGAGGACAGGTATCTTGGGAAGAATCACTATATTCCTAGAGTTGTACTTATTTTTTTTTTTTTGACAGGCAGAGTGGACAATGAGAGAAAGAGACAGAGAGAAAGGTCTTCCTTTGCCGTTGGTTCACCCCCCAATGGCCGGGGTGGCTGGCGTGCCGCGGCCAGCGCACCGCGCTGATCCAAAGCCAGAAGCCAGGTGCTTCTCCTGGTCTTCCATGCGGGTGCAGGGCCCAAGGACCTGGGCCATCCCTCCACTGCACTCCTGGGCCACAGCAAAGAGCTGGACAGGAAGAGGTGCAACTGGGACAGAATCCGGCGCCCTGACCAGGACTAGAACCCTGGTGTGCTGGTGCCGCAGGCGGAGGATTAGCCTATTGAGCCACGGCGCCAGCGAGTTGTACTTATAAAATTTGTACTCATTAAATACACAGTTTCTTTGGGAAAAAAAAATAAAAAGTACTGGTTTCTAGCTGTCTATTTCCTGGACCTCTGACCCCCTATGACTGTTATGTACAGAACTAAATTGACCCTCCAAATAGTCACTACCACTAATTTTATTGCATAATAACATGATTTGAAAATACAACATCTAATTTTGAGAAGTTGAAGAAAATGCAATTCTAATGTACATGGCATTGAGCATTCTCAGGTTGAGGGACATCTACAACATGATTGAATCATGAATCTTCAGGGCTGGATTCTATAGGCGACCTGATTCCAGCCCTTTCCTGCAAGCACTATCCTGAGTCCATAGATTCAGATTTTTCATTAGCTGAGAAGGATATCAAAAACAATGATCTGCAGTAAAGAAATCATTGCAGCATTCAGATTTGCTATGGGCAAATTTCCCAGGTAGAAAGTCAACAGAAACATGGCTGGTGCCCCTCAGCAGCCTTGTGAGCTTAACGAGTTTTATTTTTCATGGCTATAATGCAGGCTACTGATAACATTTGCCCCCTAGGACTGTTGTGTGAGTCAAAGACGTCAGCCTCTGTCATGCACCCAGACAAGTGCTGAGTAAATGAGAAGAACTCACTAAATGTTAGTGATAATAATTCTTCTTCCTGTGAAATGTCCTGCCTTTGACTCTACCCATAGTGGGGCTTTCCAAATTGCACAACTTTGAAAAATGGCTCTTCGGAGTGGTTGTTTGGTGCAGCAGTTCAGACTCTGCTTAGGATGCCTGCACCCCATATCAGAGTGCCTGGATTTACGTCCTAGCTCCACTTCCAGTCCAGTTTCTTCATAATGCAAACCCTGGAAGGTGGCAGACGACGGCTCCAGTACTTGGATCCCTGTCACCTACATGGGAAACCCAGACTGAATTCCCATCTCCTGCTTTGATCTGGCCCTGTTCCAGCTGTTGGAGGCATTTGGGGAGTAAAAGAGTCGATCAAGATCAATGAAGTAAACTCACTTTCTCTCTGTCCCTCTCATTCTTTCCCTTTTCCTTTCCTTCTCCCTCTTCCTCTGTGTTTCTTCTTTTTAAGTAAATAAATATTTTTTAAAAGAAGCAAGCTTTTAGTAATGCTTATATGTGCTTCTCTAATACCAGGTTCATGGTACTCTTTATACCCATATCATCAAATACAGATCAAACTAGGGGAAATTCTAAAATAAAACAAAAATATCAGAGAATTTCCCTGGGACAGGAACAGACTAAAACAACGGACATTACAGGGACACTAGCTCTATGTTCAGAAGCATTTAGACAGTACAGAGCTTTGTTATATTTCATGAGCTCATAATACCCAAAGAAGCGAATACAGAAGAACAATAGCTGACATATCGGGTTTTTCAGTCATATTATCAGTGGCTGACAGTTTGCCAAACTGCCCTTGGGATTGGCTCTGAATTCACATAACAAAAAGAGGAAAAGTATGAAAATGATCACTTCCCATTCGACTATAAAAGTCGTGGATAATCTGAATGAAAGACAGATCAGTGCGAAAACAAAGAAGAGCTTGCACATATGATGATAGGATTAGTAAATTTCTCTTATTATTGAGGTATCTAAATACTAAAGAACAAGATGTTTAATAAAAATGAGCAAATAGAAATCTCTACTAAATATATTTGAGTTATTATTTTACTATAACTATTGATGGTATATTAGTTTCCTAGGATTACCACAACACATAGCCACAAATCAGGAGGTTTAAAACAAGGGAAATGTATTCTCTCATAATTCTGGGATTTTGAAATCCAATATCAAGGTGCTGGCAGGGCTGGTTCCTTCTGGAGTTTCCAGGAGAGTCTATTTCATGACTTTCTCCCAGCTTCTAGAAGTTACCAGCCATCCTCGGCAATCCTTAGCTTGTATGTGCATCACTGCAATCACCAGCCCTATTGTCAAATGGCCATCTTCTCCCCAATTGTCTTTTTTTTTTTTTAAAGATTTTATTTATTTAATTGAGAGGTCGAGTTACAGACAGTAAGAAGAAGAGATAGAGAGAAAGGTCTTCCTTCCATTTGATCACTCCCCAAATGGCTGCAACTATGCCGATAGTTGGTTGAACTCTCCAAATAGCTGAAGCTATGCCAGTCTGAAGCCAGGAGCCAGGTGCTTCTTCCTGGTCTCCCATGTAGGTGCAAGGGCCCAAGCACTTGGACCATCTTCTACTGCTTCCCCAGGCCACAGCAAAGAGCTGGATTGGAAGAGGAGGAACCAGGACTAGAACCAGTGCCCATATGGGATGCTGGTGCCACAGGCGGAAGATTAACATACTGCACCATGGCGCCAGCCCCTCCCTGATTGTCTTTATGCCCTCAAATGGAATTCTCCTGTGTCTGTGTGTTTGCATCCAAATTTACCTCTTCTTTTAAGTATATTGGATTTAGGCTCAACTTTGGATTAGTCTGTTTCCTGTGGCTATAACAAAATACTTGATATTGGGTACTTTTTAAAGAAGAGAGGTCAATTTAACTCACAGTTCTGGAGTTCAAGGGCATGATATCAGCTTCTGCTTGGCTTTGGTGAAGGCTTTGTGGCTACATCACAACACAATCTATGTCCTCATGGTGGGAACACAAGTAGAGGGAGAGATCACACAGCAAGACAGGAAGCCAGAGAGATTCAGGGGCCAGCCTCAATCCTTTTATAACAACCCACTCTGGCAGGAACTCGTTCACTCTTTGAGACCAGCATTAATCTCTTCTGACGGCAATGCCTCCAATGACCTAATTACCTCCCATTAGCCCCCACTTCTTAAGTTACACCACTTGCCAACCACACTATACTGGGGACCATGCTTCCAGCACATGAACCTTTGAGGGAAACACTCAAATCATATCTAAGCCATAACACAGGTAAATGACCTCAATTTAGCTTCATGACATCTGCAAAGATTCTATTTCCAAATAAGTTTACATTCATAGGTACTAGGATTTCAACCAGACTTTAAGGGGAACATGATTCAACCAATAACAGATTTGCTAGCTACTAAAGAGAATTTAGAGGTGGTCAAGCTCTGCTCATTGGCCTGAGCATCTTCATTCCTAAGATAAGGAAGGAAAACATGCTAAACCTTTGGACTTGATTTTTTGGGTAGGATGGTTCTCTTTTAGCAATTTTTCACTCAGGTTATATGTTGGTGTTTTTCTAGATTTTAGGAGAAGTGATTTTTGCCTTGTCTTTAAGACTATTAATTCTTTATAGGTCTGAGTTACCCTGAAGATGGTAAAATTATTAAGTCTCTCATTGGCTGCTACTGACAAGGAAATGAGAGGAAGAAAAGATAGAGGCCATCCAGGGGAAGTTACTAAACTCTTACCCCAGACCTGTTGTGTGCCAAGAACTTCTCTAGATGAAAGTAAAAGAGCAGCAAATGGGATCTCCATCAAAAAAAAAAAAAAAAAAAAAAAAAAACCAGCATAGGATGTTCCAGCTCTTTCTATATCTTAAAATGAAGAAGGAAGTTTGTTTTATGACAGTTAGCTTCCAAATCACAAAAAAGACAAGGAGAAATGGGAGGGACTCACAGCTCTATGCAAGCAAAATGGTTCTCCCTTTCCCTCACCTTTAAGGACAATTAAAAGAAAAAACTGAAAAATAAATGAACTTGATTTTTTTATGTTTGTCTACTTATTTATAGCATGAGTCAGCAAATAAGGCCTATGTAGCAAATTTGCCATCTGTTTTGTGAAAAAAAAATTTTGGTGCACAGCCACATATACGTTTTGTTGTCTACGGCCATTTTTGACTAGGATTATAGAGGTAAATGTTGCTCACAAGGCCTGAAATATTTATTGTCTGGCCCATAATGGGAAAAGTTGGCTAGTGCTTTATTTAGGTAATTACACAGGGAATCAGAAACTAAGAAACACTGCAAAGCACCAATACCTTTAACATGGATTACAGGTGGTAACTTGCAATGAATCCCTTGACATCACCATTTATTTGACAAATCTGAGCTTAGTGATAAAAGTTTGCATTAGTGCCTACTGGTTAAAGCCAAGCAAAGTTTAAACAACCAAAATCCCTAGTAATCATAAGAGAAGGGATGCCAAAACTCAGTACTATTGAGAATCAGAGTCCCAGAACTAATAGAAAACAAGGGCGTGAATTAGTCTAATACAGATTTCTATACGGCTTAAAGCAGGGGATAAAAATCCTCTGCTTACTACTGTTTGCAACTATTTTTTGATGGGGTGATGAGATGTTGTACAACTTCTCCCTGGTATTGCCGTTCTTGTAATTTTCCCCCTTCTTTGCCTGGTATACTAAACCATGGGAGTGTTTCCCCAAATACTGCTGGAGACCATCACACCCTCCACAAGGTCCTAATACAGCATCCCAGACACCAGTGCCCAGGTCCCAGGGGCCAAGGCTGCTCTCCAAGCTCCTGCATCTAACCCTTATCCCAATCCGCATGCTCTGATCTAGTGTGCCCATGTTCCCCACCCAAACTGTGCTTTTCTGGCCAGCCTCTGTGGCTGAATGCCTTAGTTGAACTGTCTGCCTGGCTTCCCATCAGATCATCTTTGATTCTGGGCTCTGCAGCAAAAGTGCCAGACCTGATCTATCCCAGTCTGCTCTGACCTCATTATTTTTCCCCTAAGGGCACAAATGTCCAGTCTCTACCACTAAGCCTCAGGGACATCTGCGTAATATGTTGGCTCTTCCCTTTTTGCTGAATCTGTCTTTCCCTGACAGTTTCGAGGTTATCGTGTCTTGGAACATTCCAGATCCTAAAGGGCCTGCTAATCCTTTCTGTCCTATGAAACGAGCTAATGAGTATATTACAGCACTTAGAAGTGTGGCTGACAGCAAAAAACACCTACTACACGTTAGCTTTATTTTATCAAAGTCTGACCATTGATTGTACTTCTTCAAAGCTGCACCATGCACAGAGAGTTTCTGGAATCAAGCATCTGCTTCTAAGAACAGGATACATCTTCAGGTTGCTGAAACATTATTCTTATCTTGTATCTCTTGAATATTCCTGAAGTCTTATTTTCAAGTAGCAAAAAATAACTTCAGGGATGGCCTTCTAAATGAAATGAGAATGTAATAACATCTATAGTATTTATTGGCCTTGTGTTTAAGCCACTGGAATGCAGTTTTGCTAATAGATGAGTGATCTCTAAACCTTCACAAGCTTTTTTTTTTTCATCTTAACAGAAAACTACTTTTCTAATTTTATAATGCAATCATTGGTTTTCCCCAAACACAAACATAAAAAGAACTACTGGTACTAAAAAGGTAACATATTTATCCAGCGTAACAGCAGTCTCCCATAACAAGGGTCATCTATTCTCATGTGCTGCTACTAAATGACCACAATTATGATGTGCTGGGCACTGAGTACCCAAGTCTTGAGCTCCGAGTTTTCCTTTTGCTGGCTTCTTGTCTTCTGAGCTCTTCAACCAAGTCCTGGAGGACAGAGTTGCAGGAGGGAGTGTGATAGAAACAAGCACGCAAAGGTGCCTATCTTCCAGCAGCACTGGGAACAGGTCTGCCTCAAAGACCACTGGGACAAATACACCCTGTAATGTTCCTGACATAACTTGTCAAGGATCTGCTCTAAGAGTAGTCATTTGGAATGGATAATAATTAATGGGCCTGTAGGGACCAGAACAATAGCTTTGTAGCTACTGGGAAATTTCAGACAGCGGGCATGGCTCCAGATATGAGGTAATCTGTGATCTTTAGACTCAGGTCTCTTTTAGAATAGCTGGAGCTAGAATTGATCCCATATTTGCCTCCAGGTAAAGGGCCTGCCAAAGACATTATGTCCAACACAAAGTCCAGATGATTCCTTATATCTTGTTCTTGGTTTATGGTTGTCCTTATACAATATCATAAATATTTATCTCCCCCCATTAAACCCTAAGCATTTTAAAGGTTACAATTATATTATTTTCATGTTTATATCTCTCAATGCCCAGCAATCATCAATTCATCAATTAAAATAAAAGCGCACACACAGGACTTCACACACCTCAAGTAGACCAAACTATTGAGACATTAATGGGACTTCTGGGCCTCTTTGCCAGGGATGGGGGAGGGGATTAAAAGTGGTATCTTTCTCTCCCCAGCCAGTTCTCTGGGCTCATTCACAAATGGAATTGAGACTTATGGTCCTACTCTTGCCTTAAAACCAAAGGGTCCTGGTTGTGGGGCCATGGAATAACAGGACTAATTGAAGCATGTCCTAACCACCCACCAGGTGTCATGGGTAGAGGGATCCTCCCAAATATTTGTCATAATCAAGTGTATCATCCTTTTTGAGGAAAATTGCTTCCATATCTGGGTGTCCCTATATATTCTTCACCTAATACAACCAAAGATATCTCTTAGCCTTTCAATGCCAACAGCACTGCCCAATCCTGGCTGCTCCCAGTCATCTTGACCAAACACTTCGAGAACTGGGCATGATTCACAAAGCTCCACCCTCTAGAAGTTACAATATTTGCATGGATAGTACAATAGGGACATAATTAGAGCAAGAGTAATGACAAACCTGCAATTAGTAGAGAACAAGAGCCACTACCACTTCTCCTTCCCCCTCCCCATATACTCCATTTTATGTTTTTATTCCTTTTAAATGAATCCATTATGTGGCTTTCAGTTTCCTGATCTCAATCTCTCATTCTAGATTTCTTTAGATTCAACATCCCCCAGTGTCCTTCTGTGGCACCCTACAGCTCACTGGTTTGCCATCTTAGTCTGCTGTTCCATGGTCTAGCCTCAGGTCAAACATCTGATACAAGGATGAAGAGG
Source organism: Oryctolagus cuniculus (assembly GCF_964237555.1). Taxonomy (NCBI): domain Eukaryota; kingdom Metazoa; phylum Chordata; class Mammalia; order Lagomorpha; family Leporidae; genus Oryctolagus; species Oryctolagus cuniculus. Next base: position 116,093,496 of record NC_091436.1, read on the forward strand.
AAACTTTAAAACTTTCAAAGTATAAGAACCAGAGAAGTATCTCCAACCCTCACAGGTTACCATGTATCTCAGATATAACTCTCTGGATATTAAAAGGCTGAGAAGAAATAACTTATACGCCATATTCCCCTTGTTAATCTGAGATGTTATAAGGATGAGGAGAAAAACAGAGGGAATAGAGGAGAATGAATTATGAGGTATGCTGGCTCCAGGCTATTTGTCTCGTGGGAAGATGAATTCTTGGACCACTGCCAACAATAGTTCCAACCCCTTGGAATTCTAGAATGGTGTCATTATCTACTTGATTGTCCAGTCATGAAAGAACAACCTTCAGTCCTGCACTTGCATGAAAAAAGTTTTACAGCATGGATTAGCTTCATTCTTTTTAAATGAATGCAGATGAACGTGACTTTTATTGCCTGTCTTTTACAGCATCCTTTAAAACCACTTGCAACAGTTTGGCTGTAGGGAACATTGCTTTTCAATAAACTCGAGTCGTTGTTAGCTATTACAGCACCGCAGTCAATAAGGACACGTTACTACAACAGTCCTGGCAAGCAGCAGAGTTCTGACTTCAGTGTAGAAGACAGCCTGTGACAGGGTAAGCTCCCTGGAGACCCTCATGCATGCATACTTTCTACAAACAGGTTTCAGGATATACCCTCAAGAAATGCTTCTTTACTGGAGCTAGCTTCAGTTTCCCCTCTAACCTTTGCAGACAAATGATCCTGGTCTAGATCATGCTGAACTGGTACTCAGAAAACCAATAGATGGAGACCAGTCAGAAGACTCCCCCACACACACTTCCAGTCATGAGGACATAATACCTGTTGGGAGTGTAGGAACAAGGGGTACTGTCTCGCTATCTGGAAGTACTGTGTGCAACCCAGCCTTGCTTGAATCTGATCTTACCCTCTCGCACCTTGGGGAGCTCTGTACACACCTGAGCTACCTTACTCCAGAGAACTGGAAGCATTTGGCTTGGCTTCTTTGATATATTTGGATAGAGTAAAGCAAAAGGGAGTGTTACATCACATGGAGAGAAAAATAGAAGGAAACAGAGAGGATTGTGGCAAACCAATCCTTATGCAGAAAAGCACATGTCATTCTACAGAGCACATGGAAGAAAAGATGCTCTGTTTGGAAAGAGACTGTTCCATCAGGGGAAATACAAAGTCTTCCCACAACAATTTCTTTGTCCTGAAAACTGGCCTGGCTGCCTACTGTCTGCTACTAATCAGGTTCCAACTTGGTCTAGCATTCAGAGGGAAATGTGAAACTTGAAAATTTTTGTCTCCCCAGCTTCTTTCAGTATCTCACCACTGCTTTACTTTGGTGACTGCCTTGATTTCCATCCCCAGATGCCCATAGCTGCTTTATTTCCTCAGTCCCATGGCCTACTTGACACATAGTGGATTTTGGTCCACTTCCTCCAGGTCCTGCTTTCTGCCAGGTTACCATAGGTACACTAATTTATAAAGCACAGTAGTGTAGACAAAGGGTTTGTAGACAAAGAAACCCTGATGGCACACAGCTAAGCAACACAGTGCCTTCTCTGGGCCTTGATTTCCTCATGCATATAAAAGATATTTCTTCAGTAGGGTTATTGAGAGAAGCAAACGAAGACAAGGCTCCTGGCTTGGGACAGGCACAGGGCTGGCACTGGGGGTCATGAGGGTTAACAACCCAAGTAGATATAAAAGTATGTGGAATTTGAGGGCAAGTCACATGGCAGTGGGCAGAAGATGAGGACATTTTGCTGAGGGTAGAACTTCTATACCCTCACATCCCACCATCCCACTACCCGGGCAGAGTGTGCTTTTCACACCCATCAGGGAATCAGAAGAGAATCTCAGAGAAGGTTCCTGAAGTCATTCAACAGGAAGGCTAGGGGCCGGCACTGTGATGTAGTGGTTAAAGCTGCTGCCATGCCGGCATCCCATATGGGTGCTGGTTCGAGTCCCAGATGCTCCACTTCTGACCCAGCTCTCTGCTATGGCTTGGTAAATCAGTGGAAGATAGCCCACATCCTTGGACCCCTGAATCTGTATGGGAGACCTGGAGGAAACTCCTGGCTCCTGGCTTAGGATCAGCCCAGCTCCAGCCATTGTGGCCATTTGGGGAGTGAACCAACAGATGGAAAACCTCTCTCTCTCACTCTCTGTAACTCTGCCTTACAAATAAGCAAATAAATCTTAAAAAAAAAAAAAGAGAGAGGCCAGCACCATGGCTCACTTGGTTAATCCTCCGCGTGTGGCACCAGCATCTTATATGGGCACCGGGTTCTAGTCCCGGTTGCTCCTCTCCAGTCCAGCTCTCTGTTGTGTCCTGGGAAGGCAGTGGAGGATGGCCCAAGTGCTTGGGCCCCTGCACCTGCATGGGAGACCAGGAGGAGGCACTTGGCTCCTGGCATCGGATCGGCGTAGCTCCGGCCATAGCAGCCATTTGGGGGGGTGGGGGATGAACCAACAGAAGGAAGACCTTTCTCTCTGTGTCTCTCTCTCTCACTTTCTAACTCTATCTGTCAAATTAAAAAAAAAAAAAAGAAAGAAAAAGAAAAAAAGGAAGGTTGGAGGAAGGTGCATGACAGAACTCAGCAGTTTTGCACAATGAGCACAATAGAAATTTTGCAGATAAGATTTTATTATAGAACAAAGATGGTGGGGCCAGCACTGTGGTGCACTAGGTTAATCCTCTGCCTGCAATGCCAGCAAACCATATGGGCACCGGTTCGAGTCCTGGCTGCTCCTCTCCCAATCCAGCTCTCTGCTATGGCCTGGGAAAGCAGTAGAAGATGGCCCAAGTCCTTGGGCCCCTGCACCCACATGGGAGACCCGGAAGAAGCTCTTGGCCCATGGCTTCAGATCCGTACCACTCCAGCCATTGTGGCCATTTGGGGAGTGAACCAATGGACGGAAGATTTTTCTCTCTGTCTCTCCCTCTCACTGTCTGTAACTCTACCTCTCAAATAAATAAATAAAATCTTAAAAAAAAAAGATGTTGAAAGAAAGATGGGTAATCTAATGGAAATTGTAATTTGATAAGATTAGAATTAACTACTGTCCTGTTGATTTTTTAATATACTTAATTGGAGAATTTAAAGTAATTCTCATGATCAATGATTTATCAACTCAGTCTCCTTTGGGGAAATGAAAATTTCCCTTAACATGTTGGCAACAAAATCCTGTTCAAATCATAGCACTTAGCAATGTCCTAGCCATTGTATTCTAGTGCAATTTACTAGTTGATGTTTATGGTTATGAGGAGGTAAATAAGCCTCAGCTTTGCCAGTTGTATAAAAGTTCAACACATATAATTACATACAGTACATAATACTTGATAATAAATGACAATGTTACTGGTTTATGTATTCACTGTACATTTTATAAGTCACTTTTAAAAAAATTGATTTGAAAGGCAAAGAGATAGTGAGAAAGAGAGGGAGACAAACAGAGAACTCTCATCCACTAGTTCACTCCCCAAATACTGCAAACAGGGACTAGACCAAGCTAAAGCCAAGGATAGGAAACTCAATCTGGTTCTCCCACACATGGGTAGCAGGGACCCACATACTTGAGCCAACATGTGCTGCCTTCCAGGGTATACTTTAGCAAGAAGCTGGACAGAAAGCACGGACAGGATTCAAACCCAGGCACTCCAATATGGGATGTAGGCATCCCAAGCAGCATACATCCACCCTTATATTATAATCTTATAGGACTACCACAATATGCGCAGTCAACTGCTTACTGAAACATTGTTATGTGACACATGACTATAATCTAAGACTTTGTTTTGGAAATTGTTAGATAATTTATGGATTGGAGAGTTTTGCTTATTTCATCTTTAAAGATAGAAATAGAAGATGGCACAAAAGAAATGGAAAACTCTTCCATGTTCATGGATTAGAAGAATCAATATCATCAAAATGTCCATACTGCCCAAAGCAATTTACAGATTCAATCTCATTCCAATCAAAATACCAAGGACATTCTTTTCAGATCTAGAAAAAATGAGGCAGAAATTCACATGGAAACACAAGAGACCTCAAATAGCAAAAGCAATCTTATAAAACAAAAACAAAGCCAGAGGCATCACAATATCAGATTTCAAAACATACTACAGGACAGTTATTATCAAAACAGCCTGGTACTGGCAAAATTAAATGAAAACAAACAAAAAGACAAAACAAAACAAAAAAAGAACAGATAGGTAGATTAATGGAACAGAATAGAAACACCAGAAATCAATCCACACATCCACAACCAAATTATCTTTGACAAGAGAGCTAAAATCAGCCCCTGGAGCAAGGACAATCACTTTACAAATGGTGCTGGGAAAACTGGGTTTCTGGATGCAGAATTATGAAACAAAGCCCCTTCTTTACACTTCACACAAAACTTAACTCAAAATGGATCAGAAAACTAACTTTATGACCTGATAGCATCAAAGTACTAGAGAACACGGGGAAACCCTGCAAGACATTGACATAGGCAAAGACTTCTTGGAAAAGACCCCAGAAGCACAGGAAATCAAAGCTAAAATGGACAAATGAGATTACATCAAACTGAAAAGCTCCTGCATTGCAAAAGAAACACTACACAAAGTGAAGAGGCAACTGGCAGAATGGGAGAAATCATTTGCAAACTATGCAACTGATAAAGGATTAATATCCAGAATCTATAAAGAGATCAAGAAACTCCACATCAACTAATCAAAAAATCCAGTAAAAAATGGGCAAAAGGCTTGAATAGACATTTTTCAAGAGAGGAAATTCAAATGGCCAACAGACAAATGAAAAAATGCTCAGGATCACTAGTCATTAGGGAAAAGCAAATCAAAACCACAATGAGTTTTACCTCACCCCAGTTAGAATGGCTTTCATACGGAAATCAACAAACAACAAATGCTGGCAAGGATGTAGGGAAAATGGTACCCTAATCCACTGTTGGTGGGAATGTAAACTGCTGCAGCCAGTGTTGAAGACGCTATGGAGATACCTCAGAAATCTGAATGTAGATCTACCATAGGACCCAGCCACCCTATTCCTAGGAATTTACCCAAAGGAAATGAAATAAATATATGAAGGCATTTTTACCACCCAGCTTAATGGGATTTGGGGTCCCATGGCAAGTTTTTGAAGTATACCCTTAGAAGTAAGTCCATAGGAATGAATGTAGAACTATACAACTTTACAGTTATAAACTTCCTCCTTCATTATTCCCACTCTCATTTTTTACTGATCTATTTTCAATTGACAATATACACACGATAAACTCTATGTTAAGTAAAGAGTTTAACAAATAGTATGAAAAAGAAGAAAAATAAAAATGGTTCCTCAGCAGTCAAGTCAAGGGCTATTCAAGTCATTGCTTCTCAGAGTGTCGATTACACTTCTTCAGATTTCCTTTTAGGTGCTCTGTCAGTTAACACAGACCAGGTAGAATATTTGGTATTTGTCCCTTTTGTACTGACTAATTTCACTAAGTGTGATATTTCCAGATTCATCCATTTTGTTGCAAATGACCAGATATCATTTTTTACCACTGTGTATCATTCCATAGAGTGTATATTCTTCAGTTGATGGGCATTGAGGTTGATTCCATGTCTTAACTATTGTGAGTTGAGCTGCAAATGGGGGTGTAGATAACTCTTTTTATTTACTGATTTCATTTCCCTTGGGTAAATTCCCAGGGTTGGGATGGCTGGGTCCTATCATAGGTCTACATTAAGATTTCTGAAGTGTCTCCAAACTGTCTTCCATAGTGGTTTTACCAGTTTACATTCCCCCAAAAGTAGATTAGCATCCTTTTTCCCCACATCCTTGCCAGCATTTCATCTGTTGTTTGTTGATTTCTGTATGAAAGCCATTCTAAATGAGGGGAGGTGAAAAACCTCATTGTGGTTTTGATTTGCATTTCCCTGATGGCTAGTGATCCTGAGCATTTTTTCATGTGTCTATTGGCCATTTGGATTTCCTCTTACGAAAAATGTCTGTTTAAGTTTTTGGCCCATTGTTTTTTTTTTTTTGTTTTTTTGTTTTGTTTTGTTTTGTTTTTGACAGGCAGAGTTAGACAGTGAGAGAGAGAGAGAGAGAGAGAGAGAGAGAGAGAAAGGTCTTCCTTTTTCCGTTGGTTCACCCCCCAAGTGGCCTCTACAGCCAGCATGTTGTGGCCAGCGCGCTGTGCCAATCCAAAGCCAGGAGCCAGGTGCTTCCTCCTGGTCTCCCGTATGGGTACAGGGACCAAACACCTGGGCCATCCTCCACTACCTTTCCGGGCCACAGCAGAGAGCTGGACTGGAAGAGGAGTAACTGGGACAGAACCCAGTGCCCCAACCAGGACAAGAATCTGGGGTGCCGGCGCTGCAGGCAAAGGATTAGCCTAGTGAGCCCTGGCGCCGACTTGGCCCATTTCTTAGCTGGGTTGTTTGTTTTGTTGTTGTGGAGTTTCTTGATCTCTTTGCAGATTCCAGTTGTTAATCCTTATCAGTCGCATAGTTTGCAAATAACTTCTCCCATTCTGTCACTTGCCTCCTCATTTTCCTGACTGTTTCTTCTGCAGTAAAGAAAGTTCTTAATTTGATGTAATTCCATGTGTTAATTTTGGCTTTGATTCCCTGTGCCTCTGGGGTCTTTTCCAAGAAATCCTTGCCAATGTCTTGCAGGGTTTCACCAGTGTTGTCTGAAAATTTGATGGTATCAGGTTGTAGATTTAGGTCTTCTTTTTTTCTTGATGTTCTTGCCAGTTTTCTTTTTTTTTTTTTTTAGTAAATATAAATTTCCAAAGTACAGTTTACGGAATACAATGGCTCCCCCCCCTCATAATTTCCCTCCCACTCACACCCCTCCCATCTCCCGCTCCCTCTCCCATTCCATTCATATCAAGATTCATTTTCAATTCTCTTTATATACAGAAGATCAATTCAGTATATATTAAGTAAAGATTTCATCAGTTTGCACCCACACAGAAACACAAAGTGTAAAAATACTGATTCAGTACTAGTTATAGCATTACTTCATATTGGACAACACATTAAGGACAGATCCCACATGAGAAGTAAGTACACAGTGACTCCTGTTGTTGACTTGACAATTTGACACTCTTGTTTATGGCGTCAGTAATCTCCCTAGGCTCTAGTCATGAGTTGACAAGGCTATGGAAGCCTTTTGGGTTTGCCGACTTCAATCTTATTCCGACAGGGTCATAGCCAAAGTAGAAGTTATCTCCTCCCTTCAGAGAAAGGTACCTCCTTCTTTGATGACCCCGTTCTTTACACTGGGATCTCACTTGCAGAGATCTTTCATTTAGGTGTTTGTTTGTTTGTTTGTTTTGCCACAGTGTCTTGGCTTTCCATGCCTAAAATACTCTCATGGGCTCTTCAGCCAGATCCAAATGCCTTAAGGGCTGATTCTGAGGCCAGAGTGCTGTTTAGGACATCTGCCATTCTATGAGTCTGCTGTGTATCCCACTTCCCATGATGGATCGTTCTCTCCCTTTTTGATTCTATCAGTTAGCATTAGCAGACACTAGTCTTGTTTGTGTGATCCCTTTGACTCTTAGACCTATCAGTGTGATCAATTGTGAACTGAAATTGATCACTGGGACTAGTGAGATGGCATTGGTACATGCCACCTTGATGGGATTGTATTGGAATCCCCTGGCACGATTCTAACTCCACCATTTGGGGAAGTCCGATTGAGCATGTCCCAAATTGTACATCTCCTCCCTCTCTTATTCCCACTCTTAAATTTAACAGGGATCACTTTTCAGTTAAAATTTAAACACCTAAGAATAATTGTGTGTTAATTACAGAGTTCAACCAACAGTACTAGAACAAAACAAAGAAAAAATACTAAAATGGATAAAGTATTACATTGTACATCAACAGTCAGCACAAGAGCTGATCAAGTCATTGTTTCCCATAGTGTCCATTTCACTTCAACAGGGTTTAATCCATTTTGAATGGATTTTCATGTAAGGTGTATGGTAGGGGTCCTTCTTCATCCTCCTGTATGTGGAAATCCAATTCTCCCAGCACCATTTGTTGAAGAGGCTGTCCTTGCTCCAGGGATTGGTTTTCACTCCTTTGGCAAAGATAAGTTGATTATAGGTGCTCAGATTGACTTCTGACATTTCTATTCAGTTACAATGGTCTATCCACCTGTTTTTGTACCAGTACCAGGCTGTTTTGATTACAACTGCCTTGTAGTATGTCTTGAAATCTGGTATTGTGATGCCTCTGGCTTTGTTTTTGTTGTATAAGTTTGCTTTAGCTATTTGAGGTCTCCTGTATTTCCATATGAATTTCAGCATTATTTTTTCTAGATCTGAGAAGAATGTCTTTGGTATTTTGATAGATATCACATTGAATCTTTAGATTGCTTTTGGAAGAATGGACATTTTGATGATATTGATTTATCCAATCCATGAACATGGAAGATTTTCCATTGTTTCATATTCTTTTATTTCTTTCTTTAGTGTTTTCTAATTATTATTGTAGAGATATTTGGCATCCTTCATGAAGTTCATTCCCAAGGTATTTGACTTTTTTTGTAGCTATTGTGAATGGGATTGACCTTAGAAATTCTTTTTCAGCCATGGCATTCTCTGTGTATACAAAGACTGTTGATTTTTGTGTATTGATTTTATATCCTGCTATTTTACCATACTTTTCTATGAGTTCTAGTAGTATTTGGTGGCATCTTTTGGAACCCCTATATATAGAATCATGTCATCTCCAAATAAGGATAGTTTGACTTTGCCTTTCTCAATTTTTATTCCTTTAATTCCTTTTTTGCCTAATGGCTCTGGCTAAAACTTTCAGGACTACATTGAACAGCAATGGTGAGAGAGGACATCCTTGTCTGGTTCTGGATCTCAGTGGGAATGCTTCCAACTTTTCCCTATTCAATAGGATGCTCACTGTGGATTTGTCATAAATTGCCTTGATTGTGTTGAGGAATGTTCTTCTATACCATTTTGCTTAAGAGTTTTCATCATGAAAGAATATTGTATTTTATCAAATGCTTTCTCTGCATCTATTGAGATAATCTAATGGTTTTGTTCTTCAGTTAGTCAAGGTGATGGTTCATATTGATTGATTTGCAAATATTGAACATCCTTGCATACCAGCGATAAATCTCACTTTGGGTGAATGAACGTTCTGATGTATTTTTGCATTTGATTGGCTAGAATTTTGTTAACTATGTTTGCATCTATGTTCATCCGGAAATTGGTCTGTAGTTCTCTTTCTCTGTTGAGTCCTTTGTGTTTAGGAATTAAGGTGATGCTGGCTTCATAGGATTTTGGAAGGATCCCCTCCCTTTCAATTGTTCTGAAGAGCTTGAGAAGAATTGGAGTTAGTTCTTCTTTAATTTTCTGATAGAATTCAGCAGTGAAGCCATCTAGTCCTGGGCATTTCTCTTATGGGAGAATCTTTATTACTGATCCAATTTCTGTTTTGGTAAGAGGTCTATTTAGATTTTCTGTGTCTTCAGGCTTATTTTACATAGGTTGTATATGTCTGTAAATCTATCCATTTCTTCTAGGTGCCCCAGTTTTTTGGCATACAGATCATTGTAGTAATTATTGATTATTCTTTTTATTTCTGTGGTATCTGTTGTACATTTCCTTTTTCCTCTATAATTTTAGTGATGTAGGTTTTATCTCTCCTTTTTCTTTTTTAGTTGGGCCAACGGTATGTCAATTTTGTTATATTTAAAAAAAAAACAGCTCTTCATTTTGCTGATCCTTTGTATTGCTTTTTTTTATTTATTTATTTATTTTTTTGACAGACAGAGTGAATAGAGAGAGAGAGAGACAGAGAGAAAGGTCTTCCTTTGCCGTTGGTTCACCCTCCAATGGCCGCCACGGCTGGTGCGCTATGGCCGGCACACCGCGCTGATTTGAAGGCAGGAGCCAGGTGCTTCTCCTGGTCTCCCATGGGGTGCAGGGCCCAAGCACTTGGGCCATCCTCCACTGCACTCCCTGGCCATAGCAGAGAGCTGGCCTGGAAGAAGGGGAATTGGGAAAGAATCCGGCGCCCTGACCGGGACTAGAACCCGGTGTGCCGGCGCTGCTAGGTGGAGGATTAGCCTAACGCAGCGTGGCCTGTATTGCTTTTTGATTTCAATTTTGTTCATTTTTTCTCTAATTTTCATTATTTCTTTTCTCCTACTAGTTTTTCATTTGGTTTGCTGTTGTTTTCTTTCTTATATCCTTGAGATGTATTGGTAGCTCATTTATTTGGTGCCTTTCCAATTTCTTCTTTTTTTTTTTTTTTTTTTTTTTTTTGGACAGGCAGGAGTGGACAGTGAGAGAGAGAGACAGAGAGAAAGGTCTTCCTTTGCCATTGGTTCACCTTCCAATGGCCGCCGCAGCCGGTGTGCTGCGGCCGGTGCACCGCGCTGATCCGATGGCAGGAGCCAGGTGCTTCTCCTGGTCTCCCATGGGGTGCAGGGCCCAAGCACTTGGGCCATCCTCCACTGTACTCCCTGGCCACAGCAGAGAGCTGGCCTGGAAGAGGGGCAACCAGGACAGAATCCGGCGCCCCGACCGGGACTAGAACCCGGTGTGCCGGCACCGCAAGGCGGAGGATTAGCCTAGTGAGCCACGGCGCCAGTGCCTTTCCAATTTCTTGATATTGGCAGCAAGTACTATAAACTTTCCTCTTAACTTTTCTTTTGTTGTATCCCATAAATTTTTTTTTACAGGCAGAATGGACAGTGGGAGAGAGAGAAACAGAAAGGTCTTCCTTTTGCCGTTGGTTCACCCTCCAATGGCCGCCGTGGCCAACATGCTGTGGCCGGTGCACCGCGCTGATCCAAAGGCAGGAGCCAGGTGCTTCTCCTGGTCTCCCATGGGGTGCAGGGCCCAAGCACTTGGGCCATCCTCCACTGCACTCCCGGGCCATAGCAGAGAGCTGGCCTGGAAGAGGGGCTACCAGGACAGAATCCAGTGCCCCGACTGGGACTAGAACCCCGTGTGCTGGCGCCACTAGGTGGAGGATTAACCTATTGAGCCGCGGCGCCAGCCTGTATCTCATAAATTTTGATTTCTTATTGCTGTCTTCATTTGTTTCCAGTAATTTTTTGATTTCTCTTTTGACTTCTTCTATGACCCACTGTTGAAGAACATGTTGTTCAGTCTCCATGTGTTTTCATATGTTCTAGAGATTCCTAAGTTGCTGTTTTCCAGCTTCAAGGTATTGTTGTCTAAGAAGATGCATGGTATGATTTTGATTTTTTGAATTTGCTGTGTCTTGCTTTATGGCCTAGTATGTGATCAATCCTAGAGAAAGTTCTGTGTACTGCTTAGAAGAATGTATATTCTCCAACTATAGGATGAAAAGTCCTGTAGACGTGTGTTAGGTCCATTTGGTCTATAGTGCTGATTACTCTGTTGTTTCCTTGCTGATTTTCTGTCTGGTTGATCTGTCCATGGCCAAAACTGGGGTATTGAAATCCTCCATTACCTTTATATTTGATTCCATGTCTCCCTTTAAGTCCCATAACATTTCTTTTAAATATCCATGTGCTCTGTAATTAGGTGTATATATGTTTATAATAGTCACATCTTCCTATTGAATTGATCCCTTAATCATTACATAGTGCCCTTCTTTGTCTCTTTTAATGGTTTTTGTGCTAAAGTCTATTTTGTCTGATATTAGAATGGCTACACCAGCTCTTTTTTTGGTTTCTGTTAGCATGGAATATCATTTTCCATCCTTTCACTTTCAGTCTGTGTGCATCTTTTTTGTTGAGATGTGTTTCTTGTAGGCAGCAAATAGATGGGTTTTGCTTCTTAATCCATTCAGCCTGTCTGTGTCTTTTAACTGGAGTGTTGAAGCCATTTACATTCAAGGTGACTATTGATAAATAACTATTGTGCCCTGCCATTTTTTCATAAATATTCTTATTTTTTATTTTGGATTTCCTTTGTACTTTTACTGGGAGATTTCCTTCCTTTACCTTCTTTTGTAGTAATGACCATGTTTCTGTGTTTCTGTGTGCAGCACATCTTTAAGCATCTTTTGCAGGTCTGAACAGGTGGTGACAAATACTTTCAATTCTTTTTCTCATAGAAGGTCTTCTTTCATCTTCATTCATAAATGGGAGTTTTGCAGGGTATAGTATTCTGGGTTGACTGTTCTTTTCTCTTAAGATGTGGATTGTATCTCACCATTTCTCCTAGCCTGCAGGATTTCTGATAAGAAATCTGCTGTGAGTCTAATTGGAGATCCTCTGAAAGTAATCTGGCTTATCTCTAGTACACACTTTAGATTCTTTTCTTTATGTTTCAGTGTGATGAGTTTCATTAGAATACATCATGTTGAAGATTTTTTTCTGGTCATGTTTATTAGGAGTTCTATGTGCTTCCTATACTTGGATGTCCCTTTCTTTTTCCAAATTAAGAAATTTTCCGTTATTATTTTACTAAAAAGGCCTTTTAATCCTTTCTCTCTTTCCATGCCTTCAAGGACTCCTAGAATCTATATGCTGGGTCATTTGAAAGTATCCTGTAGAATACCAATAGTGTTCTTTACTTTAATAATTTCTTCTTCTTGACTTTGGTTTGCCTGTATAATTTTCTATGTTTTGTCTTCTAAGTCAGATATTCTTTTTTTTCTGTTTTACTGATTTTGTTAAGACTTTCCACTGCATTTTAAAATCATTCTATTGTATTCTTCACTTCCAAGATTTTATTTTGGTTTTTCCCTAAGATCTCATCTTCATGGAGAAATTTTCTTTCATGTCATATATGGATTTCATTAGTTTGTGCATTTGCTTCTGATTACTTCTACATAGTCCTATGATCAAATGATCAATTTTTTGAATTCCATTTCTGGCATTTCTTCCATCTCATCTTCACAATCTAGTTTTGAAGTGTTATGTTCTTTTGGGGGTATCATGTCTTCCTTATTCTTGTTTCTCGAATTGGCGTGTTTGTTATTTGGCATTTGTGGAGATATTCTTTGGTTTCTTTGTTTCTTTGCTGTGGCAGCTTTTATCTTTGGACCATGTTTGTGTGGATTAATGAAGTGTCTGCTCTCAGTGAATACCTAGAGGCTTGTGGTGGGTGTGGCCAAGGAGCTCTGTTCAGTGCCCCAGAGTGGAGGGTGTGTCTGAGGTGACATGCCCAGCTTTGATGTGGTAATTTTTTTTTCATCAGAGGTGAGGTTTGTTCTTGCCTGTTGGTGTAGACTCAGCTGAGATCCTTTCCTCAAAGGAGACCAGTCCCAGTGGGAATGTTGTTTGTCCACTCTGCCACATGGACCACATAGGACCTATGCAATCCTCAGTATAAGCTCAGATTCCCCAGCAATGTCCCTTTTCAGGTAATCAGGGAGCCTTGATCGTGTGGAGCCTTTCACAGTGACTGCCCAAAGTGCCAGCCACATCCTAATTCTTCCCACACAGCCTCAGTGTTTTCACTGTCCCAGCCCACAAGCCTCTCACAGTCACAAGCATCCAGCTCTCTGTTCTTCCACCAGACTCAGGAGTCTCCTCTTGACTGATTGTTGGGCATGGACATGAGATGGTGCAGCTGTTATATATGACCAAAATGGGGCCTACTTTCTGGCAGCTTATTACAGAATGTAGTTGCGGTATCATCAGGAAGAGAGAAATCATCCCCCGACTTTTGTTTTTTCTCCTCTAGTTTTTCAGGTCCATGGAGTTCCAAAGTGGATTCTCTCTAGGCTCTTCCTATGGCTTTTTCTCTGGTTGCTTGGGCTTGCTGCAGCCTCATCTTGCCCCACAGTTCAATGCTGTTGCAGAGGCTCTCAACCCCTGGGGTCCCAAGTTGAGCATGTCCGTACCCTCCATATAGGTCCACTGTGTTCCTCCAGTTTGCATAGAGTTTCCTCTGCTGTTTTCCCTGTAACTCTTCCCTGAGACTGCACTCTTTCCACATTTTTAAAACCATCTTCTCCTAGACTAGAGCAGCAAGCTCCCTCCCTACTCTGCCATCTTAATCCCCTCTTCAGTTAACTTTATACACATAAAATTAACCCTACACTAAGTAAAGAGTTCAATAAATAGACTGTCCCTCAACACTCAAGACAAGGGTTGTTCAAAATCATTGCATCTCAAAGTGTCAATTTTACTTCTATACATTACCTTTCTATTACTCTATTGGTTACCACAGATCAGGGAAAAATATGGTATTTGTCTTTTGGGGACTGACTTATTTCACTAAGAATAATGTTTTTCAGTTGGATCCATTTGATGCAAACAACAGGATGCCATCTTAAGTGCTAAAGTGACCATAGTAAATGTTAATGTGATCATATACATAGGATTAAGTGTTAAAGGGATCATATAAGATCAAATGTCTGGTAAAATATCAACAGAATTAAAAAGGAGAGAATGTTCCAACATGGGAAGCAGTCCACACAGCAGACCCATAGAATGAAAGTCACTATAAATAGCACTCTGACCTCAGAATCAGCACTTAAGGCATCCTGGGCTGGCAGAAAAACCCATGAGAACATTTCAGGCATTAAAAATCAAGACATTGTGGCAAAAAAAATGTTGTACATGAAGGATCTCTGTAACAGGGACCCCAGTGGAATGAAGTGGCCATCAGAGAAAGATGTACTTTTCTCTGAAGGGAGGAGAGAACTTCCACTTTGCTTATGGCCTTGTCTAAACATTGATAGAGATTGTGGATTCAAAAGGCTTCCATAGCCTTGGCTGCTCATGTCAAGAGTCTTGGATGACCACTAACATCATACATAAGAGTGTTAATTGTTAAATTAACAATAGGTGTCACTGCACACTGACTTCCCATGCAGGACTTCTGTCCTCAATGAGTTGTATTATGAGAATTAACTGCAAAACTTATTCTCAGTTGATTCTGGAATCAACCTAAATGCCCATCAACAGTAGACTGGATAAAGAAATTATGGGATATGTACTCTACAGAATGCTATACAGCAGTCAAAAACAATGAAATCCAGTCATTTGCAACAAAATGGAGGAATCTGGAAAACATTTTGCTGAGTGAATTAAGTCAGTCCCAAAGGGACAAATATCATATGTTCTCCCTGATCAGTGACAACTAACCGAGCACCAAAAATGAAACCTGTTTGTCGCTCCCCCATTCGCGGAGGAATGACACAGGACCCTGCGCTGTTCTTTTGTTTGCTCAGCCCTTCCCGGGTTTGCTGCTGGTCCTTCCCGGGTTGGCTGCCGGCCCCTCCACCTCCGTGGAGGGGCGGCACCCCCTGCCACTTTCCCCGCTTCCGCGGAGGAGCGGCACACCGCCAGCCGGCTCTCTCGGGGGCTGCTCAGGTGTTCCTTCAGATGTTCCCAGCGCATGTTGTCTCTCTCCTCCTTTATAGTCCACTTCCACCAATCCCAACTCTGCTACCCACACGCCAAGCACGCTGCTCTCCTCCAATCAGGAGCAGGATCAGCTCCTGCAGCTTATCAGTCAAGTTGGTGAGAGGCAGCTGCGTAGAGTTTACTCCTCCCCAGCGCCATATTGTGGGAGAGCAGATGCATAGAATAAGTCTTAATTCCAGTAACTTAGTCTAGTCTCAGTTGCTCCCCACACCTGTTGAAGTGAAATGGACACTATGAGAAATGGTGACTTGATCAGCCCTTGCCCTGACTGTTGATTAACAATTTAATACGTTATCCGTCTTAGTATTTTTTTTGTTTGTTCTACTTAATACTATTGGTTGAATTCTGTAATTAATACTCAGCTATTCTTAAGTGTTGAAACTTAATGGAAAAGTGATCCCTCTTAAATATAAGAGTGGGAATAAGAGAGGGAAGAGATGTGCAATTTGGGACATGCTCAAGCTGACTTGCCCCAAATGGTAGAGTTAGAAACATACCAGGGGATTCCAATTCAATCCCATCAAGGTGGCATGTACCAATGCCATCTCACTAGTCCCAGTGATCAACTTCTGTTCACAATTGATCACACTGATAAGTCTAAGAGTCAAAGGGATCACATAAACAAGAATAGTGCTGAAAATACTAACTGATAGAATAAAAAAGGGAGAGAACAATCCATCATGGGAAGCGGGATACACAGCAGACTCATAGAATGGCGGATGTCCTAAACAGCATTCAGGCCTCAAGATCAGTCCTTAAGGCATTTGGATCTGGCTGAAGAGCCTATGAGAGTATTTCAGGCATGGAAAGCCAAGACACTCTGGGGAAAAAAAAAAAAAAAAAACTAAGTGAACGATCTCTGCAAGTGAGATCCCAGTGGAAAGAACAGGTCATCAAAGAAGGAGGTACCTTTCTCTGAAGGGAGGGGAGAACTTCCACTTTGACTATGACCTTGTCTAAATATGATCAGAGTCGGTGAACTCAAAAGGCTTCCATAGCCTTGGCAACTCATGACAAGAGCCTAGGGTGATTACTGATGCCATAAACAAGAGTGTCAATTTGTTAAGTCAACAAAAGGAGTCACTGTGCTCTTACTCCTCATGTAGGATCTCTGTCCTTAATGTGCTGTACATTGTGATTTAATGCTATAACTAGTACTCAAACAGTATTTTTCACTTTGTGTTTCTATGCAGATGCAAACTGTTGAAATCTTTACTTAATATATACTAAACTGATCTTCTGTATATAAAGATAATTGAAAGTGAATCTTGATGTGAATGGAAGGGGAGAGGGAGTGGGAAAGGGGAGGGTTGGGGGTGGGAGGGAAGTTATGGGGGGGAGCCATTGTAATCCATAAGCTGTACTTTGGAAATTTATATTCATTAAATAAAAGTTTAAAAAAAAACTTATTCTCAGTTTTTTTGTGTGTATGCAAATTTTTGAAATCTTTACTTAGTACAGAGTTGGTCTTCTATGTATAAATTGATTGAAAATTAATCTTAATGGAGAATGGGACTGGGAATGGGGGAGGGAGGAGGATGTAGGGTATGGGTAAAAAGGCAGATGTGGTGGAAGAATCACTGTGTTTCTAAAATTGTACTTATCAAATTTGTACTCATTAAATAAAATATTTCTTCAGTAAAATAAAAATTCTTGCCTGACTCCAAAAAGTAAAAAAAAAAAAAAAAAAGAATCATTATATTCCTAAAGTTATACTTATAAAATTCATATTCATTAAATAAAATGTTCTTTGGGGGGGAGAAACTAACAAAGTTAATTGAAAATAGATCTTATTAAAGAATAAGAATATGAATAGGAGAGGGAGAAGGAAAAAGGGTGGGAGTATGGCTGGGAGGGAGGGTAGGGTGGGAAGAATCACCATGTTCCTAAATTCGTATATATGAATTGCATGAAGTTTGTATACCTTAAATAAAACATTTCTAGGTTAAAAAAAGCAAATAATGACCCTTAAAAAAGTATACTCTTAAAAATCGCATTACAATGTTCAAAACTAGAAAATTCAACATATACTATCTCTTATACTTTGCATTCAAACTTTGACTATTTTCTCAATAATGAGTTCTATAGCAAACCAGGAACCAACACAAGATCATGAACTGTGTGTACTTGTCACACTTCTCTTCTCTCCTTTCAGGACTTTGTCTTACCAGTAGCAATGGTTCTAAGTTTGCAAGTAGTTGCAAGGAAAGAACTTGTGTTCACCATCCTTACACTCTTTAGGAGTTCACTTTGCCTTAGCAGATAAAATTTGGTGTGTGCTATTCTAACCTTCCAGAGTCTATTCTTTAGGGTGAATAAACCCAAGAGCCAATTTTCATAAACCCTTATGGGTGGCATTGGAATCCATATTTACATGCAAAGATTCAAAGTAAACTTCAAAACAGTAGTGGCAATGATGGCTAACTTTCGTGTAGCACTTGCTCTTGCCATATATTTAGTCATTTAATCCTCACAACACTAGAAGATCAATATAATGGATGTGGGCCTACATATTGTAATCCCTAGTCCAGATTCTTGTCTCACATAGATAATTCTCAGTGGAGACATAAATAAAAGTACACAAAGTGAGAACAAGATTTGTGCAAAAGGTGAGGAAGTGAATATACATTCAAATGTGAGTGTAGACCACCCCATATGAAGAGATACCTGAGTGAGTGAGTGAGGGGATCAGAAGATTGCAGAAAGAACCTGAAACAGAGAGGCCTGAATAGCACCCCAACCATGGTCCAGGACCAAAAATAAAGGGTTCTCCTCAATCTCAGCCTCTTTTATGAGGTAGAGGGTAGTGTGTGAAGCCATCTGGAAATTTTATAGCACTGTCACATGGAATTTAATATCCATATAATCATGGTATCTCCCTTTCTTGGTCCCTGATGACACACAGGGGCATCTTGGGAATGTGGGTATCTTTGACTGATAGGTAAAGTGATAACATACAAGGCTACCAGGATTCCAGCTCACATAGATTTAACTAGCTGCCTGCCTGTTCATACAATGTCACAATTATCATTGTATTTATTTTACTACAAGAGAAACACAAAAACACCAGAAGGCACAGAGAAGTTAAATAACTTGGACAAAAATCACATTGCTACCTGAACTCTAATCCTAGGAGTCTAGTGCTAGAGCCTTCCCATTGGTTCCTTCTCTGCCAAGTAAACCTCATCAACTCTTTCACAAGCTTTTTGACTTACAGGTAAATGCCTGATCTTTCTGATAAGTTGCACATGGTGTGTTATTATGAAATGTATACAGTATTTGGCCTTTGCCCCTGTCACCTGACATACTGCACCTAAACCTTTGGCTAATCCCCAAGGTGATGAGAGTGTCTGTTGTATTCTAAGGAGGGTACTGGTTCCTCGAGACTTAAGATAGCTTCAGAATGGGCACTGGCCACTAGAAAGACCAAGGTGTGATTAGAGGGTGGGGACTTTCAGCTCCATCAGCAACCTTCCCCTCCAGGTAAGGGAAAGGGGCTAAAGGTTGAACTGATTACTCAGTGGCCAATGATGTAATCATGCTATGTAATGAAGCCTCCATAAAAGCACAACAGGACTGGGTTCAGAGAGCTTCTAGGTAGCTGAACACGTAGTGGTTCCTTAAGTCTGATGTATTCAGAGAGGGCGTGGAAGCTCTGCCTGTTCCCACATACTCTGCCCTGTGAATCTCTTCCATCTTGCTGTTTATTTGTACCTTCTGTAATAGGCTTCATAGTAGATCAGTCAATGCAAACATGTCTTTGAGTTCTGGAAGCCATCCTAAAAAATTAAACAAACCAAAGGAGGGGGTGATAAAAACCTCAATTTATGCAGCCAGAGGATCAGAAGTACAGGTGACAGCCTATTTGTAATTGGCA
The DNA here is from genome assembly GCF_964237555.1 of Oryctolagus cuniculus. Taxonomy (NCBI): domain Eukaryota; kingdom Metazoa; phylum Chordata; class Mammalia; order Lagomorpha; family Leporidae; genus Oryctolagus; species Oryctolagus cuniculus. The sequence goes on from NC_091436.1 coordinate 116,112,725, forward strand.
TATGTGGGGGCTTATGGGACTGAGCCCTTAGCTTTGTGGGATGTTACACTACCTTCAGGTAGACAGTGTCAGAATTGAATTGAATTATAGGACACCCAGTTGGTGTCCATCAGAGAACTGATTGGTTGTGGATGGGAAGAAATCCCCACACTTCAGCAACTAAAGGTGAGATTTTGTGTGTTGATTTTTCAAAAACAAAATATTGGTTTGGTTTTCCTACCTTATTTAGTGGTATTAGTAAAAAAACCCATAAGAATAATGCCCTGTTCTAACTTGGAGAGCCCCACACTGTCTATCCTACTAAAGGAGCAAAAAGAAAACCCAAAAGAACAAATTAGCAGCAAATGGCAGTGTCAGGACAGATTGTCAGAGAGTCATATTAAACAAGGTAAATATTTTCCCAGCTGACTGAAGTAAATATGACAATTTTAATTGTTACGCATTTTAATCAATATTTAACTAGTATTCACTGTGTACGGATGACTCTACATTGCATTTTTTGAAAAAAATAGATGCAAAGGTCTTAAATAAAAACAAGGTCTTCATAAAAACAAAAGTTTAAGAGTATTTACACATTTGTGAATTAATTAGTATTGTACAAAAAATAAAAGCAAAACCAAACAACAACAACCATGATTCACATAAACCCTGAGGGAATAATTATAGTTGGGAAAGTTTAAGAAAATAAGTTTTTTGGGCCAGCGCCGTGGCTCACTTGGCTAATCCTCCGCCTTCGGTGCCAGTATCCCATATGGGTGCCGGGTTCTAGTCCTGGCTGCTCCTCTTCCAGTCCAGCTCTCTGTTGTAGCCTGGGAAGGCAGTGGAGGATGGCCCAGGTGCTTGGGCCCCTGCACCTGCATGGGAGACCAGGAGGAAGCACCTGGCTCTTGGCTTCAGATCAGCGTAGCTCTGGCCTTAGCGGCCATTTAGGGGGTGAACCAACGGAAGGAAGACCTTTCTCTCTGCCTCTCCCTCTCACTGCCTGTAACTCTACCTGTCAAATAAATAAATAAATAAAATCTTTAAAAAAAAAAAAAAGAAAAGAAATTTTTCCTTCATGGTGTAAATTTTGAAGTCGGTTTAGAAGGCCAAGAGGCTTTGTGGAGTGAAAAGCATGTTAATGTGAAGCCAAGGCCCTACTGAAAGATCTAAGACACAAAGTGAGACACTAAATTTTTTTCATAAAAGCACAGATTAATGTTAAAAAGGAGAGATGAAGTTGTTTACTAATTCATCAAAACACTCATTAAATACTAGGGGTTCAGAGATGAGTTCAATATGGCTCCAAAGGAACAGGCAAGAGGGCAGCTTCAGTCCAACAAGACAGTAGCTACCAACATCAAGGGTCAGAAACATAAGTTGAATGGAAATTTGGGATGTGGGTTTCTACCAGTAGAATCCCAACAGCCTCCAGCCTTCCAGCCCTCTTTTACCATGACAGAGTCCTGGGTCATTTGCAATGACAATTGGCATTCTTGGCGTGGTACTACTAAAGGAAGTCTCTAACACCACCCCTACCCTAGTAAGTCTCCATTGATTGTTGCAACTTCCACCACAATGGTCAACACCACTACCACTACAAATAATCATTCTTTCCAGGTAGACTTTTGTCATTATCATTGACTTAAGAATATCTACACATCGCCAATCTTGGAGCTCTTTCATTGGTGTCAAACAGATTGTCTCCTAGAGATTATTATTTTGTCATTCTCTAATAATTCTCAAATAATTGACATACCTCCATTGTGTTCAGCTTTGAGTGAGTTTAACCACTGAGTAGATGGGATTAAGAAACATCTTTGCTTATTACTCTAAATCTCAGTGTCCTGGTGCCTGAGCATCAATCCCCAAATCCTTCACATAAAGTCCAGTCCAGAGTCCTAGAGGCAGTGAGGCAGACTGGTTTTCCCTGGGGACACCAGGCCTCTGTGTTCTGTTGTTACTATGCAAGAAAGAAAAGAACCTGAAACATGAGCTTCAGTGAATGAAAGGCAATCAAGTGACAGTGTCTCTAAGGTTTACTACAGCAAAAGAAAGGAAGTGGAAGGTAAGCTTCTCCATAAACGCTTTTTTCATATCTTTATTTTTTTAACTTTTATTTAATGAATATAATTACAATGGCTCCCCCCCGTAACTTCCCTCTCACCTGCAACCCTCCCCTTTCCCACTCCCTCTCCCCTTCCATTCACATCAAGACTCACTTTCAATTATCTTTATATACAGGTCAGTTTAGCATATATTAAGTAAAGATTTCAACAGTTTGCACCCACACAGAAACACAAAGTGAAAAATACTGTTTGAGTACTAGTTATAGCATTAAATCACAATGTACAGCACATTAAGGACAGAGATCCTACATGAGGAGTAAGAGCACAGTGACTCCTGTTGTTGACTTAACAAACTGACACTCTTGTTTATGGCATCAGTAATCACCCTAGGCTCTTGTCATGAGTTGCCAAGGCTATGGAAGCCTTTTGAGTTCACCGACTCTGATCATATTTAGGCAAGGTCATAGTCAAAGTGGAAATTCTCTCCTCCCTTCAGAGAAAGGTACCTCCTTCTTTGATGGCCCCGTTCTTTCCACTGGGATCTCACTCGCAGAGATCGTTCACTTAGGTTTTTGTTTTTGTTTTTGTTTTTGTTTTTTTTGCCAGAGTGTCTTAGCTATCCAGGCCTGAAATACTCTCAAGGGCTTTTCAGCCAGATCCAAATGCCTTAAGGGCTGATCCTGAGGCCAGAGTGCTATTTAGGACATCTGCCATTCTATGAGTCTGCTGTATATCCCGCTTCCCATGTTGAATCGTTCTCTCCCTTTTTTATTCTATCGGTTAGTATTTGTAGACACTATTCTTGTTTATGTGATCCCTTTGACTCAGTCCTATCATTATGATCAATTGTGAACAGAAATTGATCACTTGGACTAGTGAGATGGCATTGGTACATGCCACCTTGATGGGATTGAATTGGAATCCCCTGGTATGTTTCTAACTTTGGGGCAAGTGAGCTTGAGCATGTCCCAAATTGTACATCTCTTCCCTCTCTTATTTCCACTTTTATATTTAACAGGGATCACTTTTCCGTTAAGTTTCAACACTTAAGAATAACTGAGTATTAATTATGGAATTCAACCAATAGTATTAAGTAGAACAAACAAAAAAATATTAAGACGGATAACATATTAAGTTGTTCATCAACTGTCAGGACAACGGCTGATCAAGTCACAATTTCTCATAGTGTCCATTTCACTTCAACAGGTTTCCTTTTTGGTGCTCGGTTAGTTGTCACCGATCAGGGAGAACATATGATATTTGTCCCTTTGGGATTGGCTTGTTTCACTCAGCATGATGTGTTCCAGATTCCTCCATGTTGTTGCAAATGACTGGATTTCATTGTTTTTGACTGCTGTATAGTATTCTATAGAGTACATGTCCCATAATTTCTTTATCCAGTCTACTGTTGATGGGCATTTGGGTTAGTTCCAGGTCTTAGCTATTGTGAATTGAGCTGCAATAAACATTAAGGTGCAGACAGCTTGTTTGTTTGCCAATTTCATTCCCTTTGGGTAAATTCCAAGGAGTGGGATGGCTTGGTTGAATGGTAGGGTTATATTCAAGTTTCTGAAGAATCTCCAGACTGACTTCCATAGTGGCTTTAACAGTTTGCATTCCCACCAACAGTGGGTTAGTGTCCCTTTTTCCCCACATCCTCGCCAGCATCTGTTGTTGGTAGATTTCTGAATGTGAGCCACTCTAACCGGGGTGAGGTGAAACCTCATTGTGGTTTTGATTCGCATTTCCCTGATGGCTAGTGATCCTGAATGCTTTTTCATGTGTCTGTTGGCCATTTGGATTTCCTCTTTTGAAAAATGTCTATTGAGGTCCTTGGCCCATCTCTTAAGTGGGTTGTTTGTTTTGATGTTGTGAAGTTTCTTGATTTCTTTGTAGATTCTGGTTATTAACCCTTTATCTGTTGCATAGTTTGCAAATACTTTTTCCATTATGTTCATTGCCTCTTCACTCTCCTGTTTCTTTTGCAGTACAGAAACTTCTCAATTTGATGCAATCCCAATAGTTAATTTTGGCTTTGACTGCTGTGCCTCTGGGGTCTTTTCCAGGAAGTCTTTGCCAGTGCCAATATCTTTCAGGGTTTCTCCAATGTTCTCTAATAATTTGATGGTGTCAGGTCGTAGATTTAGGTCTTTAATCCATGTTGAGTGGATTTTTGTGTAAGGTGTAAGGTAGGGGTCTTGCCTCATGCTTCTGCACATGGAAATCCAGTTTTCCCAGCACCATTTGTTGAATAGACTGTCCTTGCTCCAGGAATTGGTTTTAGATCCTTGATCAAATATAAGTTGGCTGTAGATGTTTGGGTTGATTTCTGGTGTTTCAATTCTGTTCCATTGGTCTATCCATCTGTCTCTGTACCAGTACCATGCTGTTTTGATCACAACTGCCCTGTAGTATGTCTTGAAATCTGGTATTGTGATGCCTCCAGCTTCACAAATTTTGTTGTACAAAATTGCTTTAGCTATTCGAGGTCTCCTGAGTCTCCATATGAATTTCAGCATCATTTTTTCTAGATCTGAGAAGAATATCTTTGGTATCTTGATTGGTATCACATTGAATCTATAAATTGCTTTTGGGAGAATGGACATTTTGATGATGTTGATTCTTCCAATCCATGAGCATGGAAGATTTTTCTATTTTTTGGTGTCCTCTTCTATTTCTTTCTTTAAGATTTTGTAATTCTCATTGTAGAGATCTTTAACGTCGTTGGTTTATTCCAAGGTATTTGTTTTTGTAGCTATTGTGAATGGGATTGATCTTAGCAGTACTTTCTCAGCCATGGCATTGCCTGTGTATACAAAGGCTGCTGATTTTTTGCATTGATTTTATATCCTGCTACTTTGCCAAACTCTCATATACGCTTTTCAATAGAAGATCATCAAATCACAGTGATTCAGCACCACTAAATTTCTTTGTTATTTGCACCACATACTAACTCCATTGTGATCCAGATATTGCTCCCAATATATTGCCTTATCATATCTCACCATGGTTATTAGGGAAGTATATCTCATGCAAAATGTATTTATTCTAAATATTTACACTTGTATTAGGTAGGATGTTTCTGTCAAAAAAAAAAAAAAAATAGAGATAGCACAGCGGAAGCAGGCAGAGACCCGGTAAACACTGTGGTTTCCTTTCCAGAAGAAGTCTGTAATTGGTTTGCACCCTCACATTTAAGCTATTGCTGACTCACTGTGACTACTCAAAGCTGCAGTTAGCTAATGCTTAGAAATTAATTTGACATGGAAACAAAGTCCAATGTGAAGTTCTCAAGATCATGTTATGTGATCCATTCATACCTGAGTATGTACTTAGTCATAAACCTAGGTACACACGCCAACTCACACACACAGTGGAGCTGACAGTGCATGACTCTAGAAAAGTCGAATGACCAACTTGACACTGAATGAGGTCAATGAAGCATTATTTTAAAATAAACTGAATGCTACAAATCAGCCACTAATTCCCTCTGCATTTATATTCCTATGAATATATACATATTCTCACATAAAAGTTCTTTTTTATTTTTTAATTGTTTATTTATTTATTTGAAAGGCAGAGTTACAGAGAGAGAGGGAATAGAGGAAAAGATCTTTCATCCACCGGTTCACTCCCCAAATAGCAGCAACAGCTGGAGCTGAGCCGGTCCGAAGCCAGGAGCTTCTTTTGGATCTCCCATGTTGGGGCAGAGACCCAAGCACTTGGGCCATCCTCTGCTGATTTCCCAGGCAAACTGCCAGGAAGCCAGTCTGGAAGTGGAACAGCTGGGACTCAAACTGTTGTCCATATGGATACCAGCACTGTAGGTGGCGGCTTTACCCACTACACCACAGCACTGGCCCCTGAAAGTTGTTTTTTAAAAGAAACTTAAAACCAAATGAAAGGAAATAGTTAGAATTTGAACCAAAAGAAGACTGAACAGAGAGCCCTAAGTAGTACTATGTATTTCCATTTTCTTGCTCATTATCACAGTATTGGAGGAAGAAGGAATCCCTTCCCCTCCGCCCTCTGAAGACTCACTGGAATGAACTGGCAACAGACAGATTAACAAGAGAAAAGAAGCACAAGTGTATTACCATCCACAGCAGGGTGATTACCCACTAGCCCTAGGAAACAGCTGCTTATATACCCTTCCTCATAGAGAAAAAGGGGCAAAGAGAAATGCAAGTGATTTGGAAAGTTAATGACTGATAATTAAGCAAATGAAAGGACCTCCAGATAGGAAGTAGCTTTAAATAGATTCTCTTTGGAATTTGAATGAACCTGAGGGACAGACAGTATCTTGTGAAGAAGTCCATCCAGGTGTGGTTGTATCCTCAGCCTTCTTTTTGGCCATAGATAATGAAATTTCAGGTGGGAGTAGAAGGCAATTGCGTTCTCTTTGGCCAATCATATCTTATCAAGATAAGGGAATATCAGAGTCTTTCCCTGCACAGACAAAGAGAAAGAAGACTGGGGGCTGGTGCATGTCAGAGAGACCTTGATGCTAAGACTATTTCTCGAGCTGAGCTCAACATGGGGCACACAGTGCCCTACCAGTCAATAATTTTAAAATGCATTGACACACAATATACACACTGTAAAGTATAAAATATTAATGTGGACTGTAATTTTTCTATATGCATTTACCTATGTCCTCACTATCCAATTCAAGATGGAGGACATCTCTGCTCTGGTCCCTGCAGAGGGCTACTTCATGTCCCTTCCCAGTAAGCATCTCCTCATAGAAGAAAGTATGGGCTGGCACCGCGGCTCACTAGGCTAATCCTCCGCCCTGCGGCGCCGGCACACCGGGTTCTAGTCCCAGTTGGGGCGCCAGATTCTGTCCCGGTTGCCCCTCTTCCAGGCCAGCTCTCTGCTGTTGCCCGGGAGTGCAGTGGAGGATGGCCCGAGTACTTGGGCCTTGTACCCCATGGGAGAACAGGATAGGTACCTGGCTCCTGCCATCTGATCAGCGTGGTGCGCTGTCTCTCTGTCTCTCTGTCTCTCTCTCTCTGTCCACTCTGCCTGTCAAAAATAAAAATAAAAAAAAGAAGAAAGTATGGTGCTTTTCCATGCTGAATTGAGACTCAAAGTCTCTCTACTCTTCCCTTATTTCTGCCTCCACCCAAGTGCAGGGAGGGGCTCTCTCTGAAGTTCCCTTACCTGACTGAGGAAACTTCTATAGAAATGTAATTGTCTTAAACCCCCTCCCTAGGACTCTCATCCAGTAAGTAGGAAAGATTAACCGTGGGAGAAGAGACTGAAAGTCATCACCACACCCAGAAGACTTTTCCTCTATTCTGAGGGCAGCTCAGGATTGCCAGGACAGGCTGTCCACATAGTAAGACTACCTTTATTCCCAGAGAAGTTCCAGCCCCTCATCAACCTGAAACTTAGCTGCTGCCACCCCCAGAGCAGAGGGGAGCTTTGTCTCAGCCATAGCCTATTCTCTGCGCTCATTCAGTTCTCCTAAAAATCATTCACTACCCCCTCTAAAATTGCTTAAACACCTCTCACTTCTCTCTGCCATCTGAAGAGGATATTTAAGCCTCAGCCATCTGGGCCCTCTTTGAGTTTCATTTATGTGTGTATGTGGTTTCCTGTTTGTCTTCCTACGTCTCTTGTCAATCTGTCTATTGTCAATTAATTTTAGCAAAGCTTCAGTGGGGGGTGGGGCTTCCTCTGCCCCTACAGAGGTATTCTATTCTAATATCTATTACCATAAATCATGTAGTTTATTCATGAAATTTACATAATTGGAATCATGTAGTATGATACATACTTATTTAATACATATTTCATTTTTAAAAATACAATACCTTCAAAAGGTATAAACGTGATGTCCCTTTCTCAGCTGGCCTCCAGTCATTCAGTTCTTCTACCCAAAGTTAACCAATGACATCAGCTTCTTGTTCATCTCTATAGAAATATGTATTCATGTACATGAAAATATATAAGCATGTGTATGGTTTTCTTCCTGACACAAATTCTACAGGAACACTGTATGTCCAATGTTCTAAATTGGATGTTTTATACGCAGCCACACACATAAAAGATACTGTGGATACTGTTCCCTATTTAAGACTGTTTTGATTTGCACCCTGCTGCAGGATATACTAGTAAAGAAGCATTCTCTATTGATAACCATTGAGGTTATTGCCCATTGTTAGCTATTTTAGAACATTTAGTTATGTCTTTAACATATGTCAAAGTAAATCAGGGCCCAGTGTTGTGGTGCAGCAGGGGAAGGCTCCAATTATAATGCCAGCATCCATAATGGAATGTTGATTCTTATCCTATTTATTGTACATCCAAACCAGCTGCCTGCTAATGCACCTAAGAAGGCAAAGGAATAGATACTTGGGCCCTGGCCACCCATGTGGAAGAACAGAACAGAGTTCCTGACTCCTGGCTTCAATCTGGCCCATACCTGGTTCTTGCAGCTGTCGGTGCAGTGAACCAGTGGATGGAACATATCTGAGAGATGTGTATGTCTCCATGACTTTGCCTTCTCTTTTTCTTTTTCTTTTTTTTTTTTCTTTTTTTTTTTTTTTGACAGAGTGGACAGTGAGAGACAGAGACAGAGAGAAAGGTCTTCCTTTGCCATCGGTTCACCCTCCAATGGCCACTGTGGCCAGTGCGCTGCAGCCGGCGCACCGCGCTGATCCGAAGGCAGGAGCCAGGTGCTTCTCCTGGTCTCCCATGGGGTGCAGGGCCCAAGCACTTGGGCCATCCTCCACTGCACTCCAGGGCCACAGCAGAGAGCTGGCCTGGAAGAGGGGCAACCGGGACAGAATCCGGCACCCCAACCAGGACTAGAACCCGGTGTGCCGAGGCCGCTAGGCGGAGGATTAGCCTGTTGAGCCACAGTGCTGGCCTGACTTTGCCTTTTCAATAAATCAATTGAATAGATTTTTTTTAACACAGGAAAAGGACCCTTTAAGAGCCATTTCTATTTCTTTTTCTGTGTACCTTCTTCTCATTGTTGTTCATTTCCCTATTTTTTGATTGATTAATTGAAAGATGCTTCTGGGGGCAGTGCTATGACATAGTGGGTAAAGCCGCCGCCTGCAGTGCCAGCATCCCATATAGCTACCGGTTCAAGTCCTGGCAGCTCCAGTTCTGATCCAGCTCTCTGCTAGGGCTGGGGAAAGCAGTGGAAGATGGCCCAAATCCTTGGGCCTCTGAACCCATGTGGGAGACCCGGAAGAAGCCCCTGGCTCCTGGCTTCAGATTGTCCCAGATCTGACCATTCTGGCCATTTGGGGAGTGAATCAGCAGATGAAAGACATCTCTCTCTCTCTCTCTCTCTTTCTCTCTCTCAATCTGTGCCTCTCTGTAACACAGCCTTTCAAATAAATTTTTTAAAAGATTCTTCCTATATATTTGAAACTCAGCCTTTTATTTGTAAAATGTAAATATTTCCTCAGTTTATTATTTACCTTTTGGGTTTTTTTTATTGTGGCATTTACCATATAGACTTTTATGGAGTTGAATTTTTATTGTATGGCTTTTGGGCTCTTACTCAAAACATATTTTTTTAAAGATTTATTTATTTGAAAGGCAGATTTACAGAGAGGCACATGCAGAGGGAGAGGTCTTCCATCTGCTGGTTCACTCCCCAGATGGCCGCAGCAGCCAGATCTGCACCAATCTGAAGCCAGGAGCTTCTTCTGGGTCTCCCACTAGGGTGCAGGAGCCCAAGGACTTGGGCCATCTTTCACTGCTTTCCCAGGCCACAGCAGAGAGCTGGATCGGAAGTGGAGCAGCCGGGACTCAAACCAGCAGCCATATGGGATGCCAGCACTGCAGGCTGCAGCTTTACGTGCTACATCATAGCACCGGCCCCCTCAAAAAATATTTTTTAAAAAGACTCTCCTATGAGGTACCTTTCTCTGAAGGGAGGAGAGAACTTCCACTTTGATTATGGCCCTTCTAGATAATGACAGAGTTTGTGAACTCAAGAGACTTTCATAGCCTTGGCAGCTCATGACAAGAGCCTCAGGTGATCACTGACGTCATAAACAACAATGGGAGTCACTGTACACTTGCTCCCCATGTAGGATCTCTGTGCTTAATGTGTTGTACTATGCGAATTAATGGTAAAACTACTACTCAAACAGTACTTTATACTTTGTGTATCTGTGTGGGTGCAAACCGTTGAAATCTTTACTTAGTATATACCAAGTTGATCTTCTGTATATAAAGATAATTAAAAATCAATCTTGATGAAGAATGGTATGGGAGAAGGGGTGGGAGATGGGATGATTGCAAGTGGGAGAGAGGTTATGGGGGGGGGAAGCCACTATAATCCAAAAGTTGTACTTTCCAATTTAATTTACATTTTTTAAATAAAAGTTTAAGAGAAGACTCTCCTATGGATTCTGTGGGTGCTTTAATAATTTGGGTTTTGTGTGTGTTTCAACGTCTGATTCATTTGGAATTTATTTGGATGTAAATGTAAGGTATGAAAATAACTTTACTTTTTCCCAGTCAACGTTAAGGTTTATAAACACCATTTATTAAACAATTTAAAAAATTAAAAATTAAACAAAAAAACTTAAACTTAAGTTGAAAATTCAACTTAAACAGTTGAAAAATTAAAACTTTTCCTTTTGATTTGGAATGGCATTTTGTACATTCTATTTGCATTGAAGTCTAAATCTAGAGTTTCCATTGTCCATCATTATTTGAGGGTTACTATCTTCCAGCAGTTTCCAGTGCTACATTGTATTAACTGTTATACTTCAAGATGTGTTTTAATATCTGATAGTACTGGGCCTGGCGCTGTGGCTCACTTGGCTAATCCTCCACCTGCAGTGCGGTATCCCATATGGGCACTGGGTTCTAGTCCCGGTTGCTCCTCTTCCAGTCCAGCTCTCTGCTGTGGCCCAGGAGGGCAGTGGAGGATGGCCCAAGTGCTTGGGCCCTGCACCCACATGCAAGACCAGAAGGGAGCACCTGGTTCCTGGCTTCGGATCAGCGCAGTGCCAGCCATAGCGGCCACTTGGGGGGTGAACCAACGGAAGGAAGACCTTTCTCTCTCTCTCTCTCTCTCTCTCTCTCACTGTCTGTAACCCTGTCAAATAAATAAATAAAAAATCTTTAAAAAAAATATCTGATAGTTCTAGCCATCTTAATTTGGCTCTCATTGTCCTTTTTTTTTTTTTTTTTTTTTTTTTTTTTAAGAATTTGTCTCTGCCAGGCACTCTGGTGTAAAAGGTTAAGTTCTGCTTGCAATACCGGTATCTCATATGGGTGCGGGTTCTAGTCCAAGCTGTTCCACTTCTGACCCAGCTCCCTGCTAATACTCCTGAGAAAACAGTACTTGGCCCCTTTGCTCACTTGGGAGACCTGGAAGAAGCAGCTCCTGGCTCCTGCCTTCAGCCTGGCCCAGCCCTGGACATTGCAGCCATTTGGGGAGTGAACCAGCAGAAGAAAGATCCCTCTCTCTGTCTCTGTCTCTCTCTCCCTCTCCCTCCTTCTCCCTGTCTCTCTCTCTGCCTCTCTCTCTCCCTCCCTCTCTCTCCCTCCCTCTCTGTCTCTCTCTTTCTCCATCTCTTTCTCCCTCTCTCTCTCTCTCTCTCTCCCTGTCTCCTCTCCCTCTCTCCCTGTCTCCTCTCTCTCTCTTCCTGTCTCCCCCTCTCCCCCCTCCTCCCTCTCTCCTCTTCTTTTCTCTGTATATGAATGTTTTTAAAATACAAGATTTATTTATTTTACTTGAAAGTCACAGTTACACAGAGAGAGGAGAGGCAGAGAGAGAGAGAGAAAACAGAGAACTGGATCGGAAGTGGAGCAGCCGAGTATCAAACCAGCGCCCATATGGAATACAGCACTGCAGTTGGCAGCTTTACCCGCTCCACCACAGCGCCGGCCCCTCTGTATATGTCTTTCAAATAAATAAATCTTTTTTTAAAAAAAGAATTTTTCTGGTTTTGTTTGCTGGTTTGGGTATATTCATATTGCCCTAAAACTTAGTGGCTTAAAAATTTCTTACTTCTCATGATTTTGTTGGTTAACCAGACTCATCTGGAATATTCTCATTTGAAGTGTTTCATAGTATTGCAGTCAGCTGAAGACTTTCTTCTTCATATGCCTGATACCTGAGTTAGGATGGCTAGACAGCTTGGGGTCTAGCCAAGCATTTCAATCTCTACAGAGCCTCTCCAAACAGCTAACTCGGCCTTCCTCACAGCATGGCAGGATGAGGGTAGTCAGACTTCCACAAAGCTGTTAAGGTCCCACACTCCACCCCCACACCCAGGCATTCCAAGAGGTCCATAGAGAAAGGCTCATGGTTCTCATGACCTAGTCCCAGATATCATACAATAGCCATTCTGCCATGATAAATTGATCAAAATGATCAATGGATTGAAAGAGAGGGACTCATGCAAAAGGATGAATAACAGACCACTTTTTACCCACTATGCCACAGCAATGTTCCCTGGACCACTTTTTTTTTTAAAGATTTATTTACTTATTTATTCAAAAGTCAGAGTTACACAGAGAGAGGAGAGGCAGAGAGAGAGAGAGAGAGAGAGAGAGGTCTTCCTTCCGTTGGTTCACTCCCCAATTGGCCCCAATGGCCGGAGCTGCGCTGATCCGAAGCCAGGAGCAGGGAGCCTCCTCTGGGTCTCCCACACAAGTGCAGGGGCCCAAGGACTTATGGCATCCTTCACTGCCTCCCCAAGCCACAGCAGAGAGCTGGATCAGAAGTGGAGCAGCTGGGTCTCAAACCTGCACCCATATGGGATGCCAGCACCCCAAGCCACAGCATCAACCCACTGCGCCACAGCGCCGGCCCCCTGGACCACTTTTTAAAAATAGGCACCATATTTAAGGAGCATGACAAAGTAAATATTTTAAAAAATTTATTGATCTGGGGGCTGGCACTGTGGCTCACTTAGTTAATCCTCCGCCTGCGGCACCGGCATCCCATATGGGCGCCGGCTTCTAGTCCCGGTTACTCCTCTTCCAGTCCAGCTCTCTGCTGTGGCCCAGGAGGGCAGTGGAAGATGGCCCAAGTGCTTGGGCACCTGCACCTGTGTGGAAGACCAGGAGGAAGCACCTTGCTCCCGACTTTGGATCAGTGCAGCGCCAGCTGTGGCAGCCATTTGGGGAGTAAACCAATGGAAGGAAGGCCTTTCTCTCTCTCTCTCTGGCTGGCTCTATCTGTCAAACTAAAAAAAAAAAAAATGTATTGATCTGACTTATGTCTGTAGATAACTTCTAAGCAAAGAAAATTTTTCACATGAAACTCAAGATCAACATCTATCCACAAGTGTTAAGAAATAACTTCTGTGACTTAAAAGAGAAAATTGGACAACAGAAGGTATTAATGCCACATCTAAAATAATAGTTGAGTCCAGCTGCTGTAACAAAATAGCATAAACTGAGAGACTTATAAACAATTCCATCCTTTCCTCCAGTTTCCAATAGCACATTCCTCACTTCTACCTGGACCTCATCAGAATGACCTTACCAACCAAACATCTACCACCATTCTGTTCACAGAAAATATGCCCTGAGTGATCTCTGAGAAGACTGAGGCTCTGTGGTCCTCTTTGCCTCTGGGCCATTACGAGCAAGGTAGGCTCCTAACCCTCCTAGCCCCAACCCATGACCCAGTTCCAAAGCTGCTTCCACACTGTTAGGTATTTGCTACAGCAGCAACCTACTGCTTGGTGCCAATTTTCTGTTTTGTCTGTTTTGACTCTTATAACAAAAGACCATAATTGGGTTGCTTGTGAACAACAGAAATTTCTTTCTCCTGGACCTAGAGGCTGGGAAGTTCAAGATCAGGGCACCAGCAGGTCTGGTTCCTTGCCAGCATCTGTTTGTTCTGTTGTCACGTGGTGGAAGGGACTAGGGAGCTTTCTGAAGCCTCTTTTATAAAGACACTAATCCCATATTTGAAGGCTGTGCTCTCATGACCTAAATACCTCCCAAAGGTGTCGCCCCCTAATACTGTCACTTTGGGCATTAGGATTTCAATGTGTTATTTTGGGGGAGGACACAAGCTTTCAGTCTATAGTAGACACCAACATTTTATGATTCACAGCGTGTTTTCCTCAACGTCATTGCTCCTCATTTGCACACTATGCAGTTTTACTATTCTGCTCTCACAGATGATGAAACTGAGGCTCAGAGGGGTCCTGATTTTGCTCGAGGCTCCATAGTTACTCTGCCTCTTGAGTCCATCTCGCCAGCAGCAGAGAGACTCTAGCATCTACAGAGCTGAAAATCAATTAGCTCAGTTGTACTTTTTGGAAAGAAATATACTTTCTTTGAATGTTAAGTATACAGAATATTATTTCCATAAATTGTTTTCTCTTTTTTTAAACGAAACTTGTATTGTCTTCTACCCTTGATTTCATATTTTTTTTCAAAATATTTATTTGGGATCACATAAACAAGACTAGTGTCTGCTAATAATAACTGATAGAATTAAAAAGGAGAGAATGACCCAACATGGGAAGCAAGATACACAGCAGACTCATAGAATGGCAGATGTCCTAAACAGCACTCTGGCCTCAGAATCAGCTCTTAAGGCATTCAGATCTGGCTAAAAAACCCATGAGAGTTTCGCAGGCATGGAAAGCCAAGACATTGTGGCAAAAAAAAAAAAAAAAAAAAAAAAAAAAAAAAAGCCTAAATGAAAGATCTCTGGGAATGAGATCCCAACGGAAAGAATGGGCCATCAAGGAAGGAGGTACCTTTCTCTGAAGGGAGAACTTCCACTTTGACTATGGCCTTGTCTAACAAGGTCAGAGTTGTGAACTCAAGAGGCTTCCATAGCTTTGGCAGCGCAAGACAAGAGCCTCAGATGATTACTGACTTCATAAATAAGAGTGTTAATTGTTAAATCAACAATGGGGGTCACTGTGCAGCTACTCCCCATGTAGGATCTTGTCCTTAATGTGTTGTACTACACAAATTAATGCTAAAACTACTACTCAGACATTACTCTATACTTTGTTTGTCTGTGTGGGTGCAGTGTGTTGAAACCTTTACTTACTATATACCAAGTTGATCTTCTGTATATAAAGATAATTAAAAATCAATCTTGATGAATGGTATGGGAGAGGGAGTAGGAGATGGGATGGTTGCAGGTGGGAGGGAGGTTATGGGGGGGAAAAGCCACTGTAATCCAAAATTTGTACTTTGGAAATTTATATTTATTAAATAAAATTTGAAAAAAAATTATTTGAATGAGAGAGTAAGAGTGAGGGGGTAGAGAGGAGGGGTGGGAGAGAGGGATATTCCCTCTGCTGGTTCACTCCCCAAATGGCCACAACCACGGGGGCTGGTCCAGGCCAAAGCCAGGAGCCCAAAGCTCCATTCTAGTTTCCCACAGGGATGGTAGGGCCTAAGTCCTTGGGCCATTTTCCACTGCCCTCCCAGGCATATTAGCAGGGAACTGGATCACAACTGGAGCAATCAGGACTTATGATACTGTTGTTGTAGGCAGTAGCTTAGCTAGCTGCACCACAACACTGGCCCTGGTTCCTTGCTGTTGATAAAGACAGAGTTGTAAGAAATGGTTCATTTTCTTAAGTCTATTCTAAGAAAACACCTCACAAATATGATAAATTGTAAATGAAGATCTTTGCATTAGGAGTCAAAGGGCAAGTAGAGAGAGTGTTGTAAATTGCTAGAAATATCCCCGTCTGGTGCAATCTGCTTTGCTCCTCCAGTACACAGTTGTCATATGGGATTGTGGGCAGAATTCTACAACTTTGAGGTCAGATGGGACATACCTCTGCTCATAGGAAACAAAAGACCAAGGATAGAGTCAGCAGACACACTAATGTGAGGAATTACATTCATGAACAATACACAATAGAAAAATTTGACAGGAAGTTGAAAACAAATGCTTCAGTTGACACAGAGAGAGATCAAGGAAGACAATCTATAACAAGCCGGGAATAGTTTGAGAAAAAAAGCAGATTTTAAAAGTGGTCAATTGGAATAGATTGAATTAAGATATACTGATTTGTGGTGAAAGAGACTGAACTGTATTCACTATTTTTTAACTTTTATTTAATAAATATAAATTTCCAAAGTACAGCTTTTGGATTACAGTGCCCCCCCACAACTTCCTTCCCACCCGCAACTCTCCCATCTCCCACTTCCTCTCCCATCAAGATTCATTTTCAATTATCTTTATATACAGAAGATCAATTTAGTATGTATTAAGTAAAGATTTCAACAGTTTGCACCCACACAGAAACACAAAGTATAAAGTACTGTTTGAGTACTAGTTTTACCATTAATTCACATTGTACAACACATTAAGGAATGAGATCCTACATGGGGAGTAAGTGCACAGTATCTCCTGTTGTTGATTTAACAAATGACACTCTTGTTTATGGTGTCATTACTCACTCGAGGCTCTTCTCATAAGTTGCCAAGGCTATGGAAGCCTTTTGAGTTCGCCAACTCCAATCTTATTTAGACAAGATCATAGTCAAAGTGGAAGTTCTCTCCTCCCTTCAGAGAATGGTACCTCCTTTGAAGGCCCATTCTTTCCAATAGGATCTCGCTCACAGAGATCTTTCATTAAGGTTTTTTTTTTTTTTTTTTTTTTTCCCAGAGTGTCTTGGCTTTCCATGCCTAAAATACTCTCATGGGCTCTTCAGCCAGATCCGAATGCCTTAAGGGCTGATTGTTAGGCCAGAGTGCTGTTTAGGACATCTGCCATACTATGAGTCTGCTGTGTATCCCGCTTCCCATGTTGGATCGTTCTCTCCCTTTTTTATTCTTTCGGTTAGTATTAGCAGACATTAGTCTTGTTTGTGATCCCTTTGACTCTTAGACCTATCAGTGTGATCAATTGTAAACTGAAACTGACCACTTTAACTAGTGAGATGGAATTGGTACATGCCACCTTGATGGGATTGTATTGGAATCCCCTGGCACGATTCTAACTCCACCATTTGGGGCAAGTCTGATTGAGCATGTCCCAAATTGTACATCTCCTCCCTCTCTTAGTCCCACTCTTAAATTTAACAGGGATCACTTTTCAGTTAAATTTAAACACCTAAGAATAATTGTGTGTTAATTACAGAGCTCAACCAATAGTATTAAGTAGAACAAAAAAAATACTAGAAGAGATAAAGTGTTAAGTTGAATAGTATTGACTTTTAAGCTGTGCACTTACTATAACTTTGCTGTAGGTGTTGCCTAAGAATAGAGAAAAATTGAAGGAAATAAATTTTCCAATGAGAATGGTTCAAATTATTCTAAGTTTATCTTGAAAATATGATTTTCTAAAAAAATTAAACTTTTTGTCTCAACTTCAACAATTTGTCTTGCAGGGATTTATACTAAAAGAAAAGGAGCATGGTGTTGTCTGAGTAAACACCTATGCTTATTAAAAGGTGAGAAAAGCATCGTGTAGGAACAGATCAACACAAAGGAAAGGTGTCTCTACAGGCAATGTAAGCAATAATGGATCTGGACAGACAATATGGAGTCATACTTATCATGCCTGAGAGTGAATGTGGGTAGAGTGGATTTATAGTATGTAAAGAATAAGTAACAGAAAGAAAGATAGTGACATAGTGCAGCATTCTTTAGAAATGGGTTCCCCGAGGCTCTGATCCCATATATGGGGTAGCACCTGCTCTCAAGCTGCAAGCTGACACTGCTGCTCCAAAAAACACACTTTGAGAAGCACTGCCCCAGGTCTGTGTTGTCACTTGGTAGCTGCCAGGAACATGTGGCTATTTAAATGAAATTACGCGAAGTAAGATTTCAAAAGAAGATTCTCTGTCACATCAGATTTCACACCGCATTTCAAGTGCTCAGTAACTACAGATCCAAAACATTTCTATCATGACTGAAAGCTTGGTTGCACAGGGCTGCCCTAGACTGTCTAGATTGACCTGGATACACTGGGTGTTGGCAAAGTTCCTCCTCTGCACTCTCTCCCTGTCCTGCATTTGCCCAAAGTCTTGTCCAGAGATGAGCCAGCTATGTTTGGTTTAGGCGTATAGAATTCACTAGGACAGTTATCTCAACCTCTCCACTCCCTTTACCATCTCAGGACTTCTCCCCTCCTGCCCAAGAAGTTTGCCTGCCCTGCTTGTTCTTCCCCTGCTCCTGAAATAATCCACGTGTCTTTCTGAAGTCCTTTAAAAACACGGTCAGTGCCTACTACGGAACTAGGTTGACCTCCGCGGAGCAGTCTTCCCTGGCTCCACAATGCTCCTCTCTTAGGCTGACCAGTTTGCCTGCTGGTCCTAACTCTCCCTGGCCAATCCGTGCTGCCCTCCCCATTGCCCCATCCATTCATAACTTTTCCCACCCAACCCCTGCCCCTGGCCAAGAGGCTGGGGCTTTTGTGGCCCTAGGCTGTATTGTATGAATGTATGATTGTGTGTTACTGGGGTCAGCAATGTGGTGTAGTAGGCTAAGCCTCCACCTGCAGCCCTGGCATCCCATATGAGTGCCGGTTCTAGTCCTGGCTGCTCCTCTTCTGATCCAGCTCTCAGCTGTGGCCTGGGAAAGCAGTGGAAGATGGCCCAAGTTCCTGGGCCCCTGCACTTGCATGGGAGACTCAAAAGAAGCTCCTGGCTTACAATCAGTCCAGCTCGAGTTGTTGTAGCCATGTGAAGAGTGAACCGCAGATAGATGACCCCTCTATCTGTCTGTAACTCTCCCTCTCAAAATAAATAAAATCATAAAAAAGAAAAGAAAATGCATGAATGTTTTATCCAGAGATAGTTTTATCCTGTCCTTTTGGAGGGTGTGTGTGTTTTACATTGCTGTGATCACACTACATTCTCTATTGTGCAATTTGTGGGTTTTTTACCACAGTATTTGTGGTTATTACAGACTTTTGCAAAGATACTTTATATTACTGGTGATATTATGTGATTTTACTGCAATTTACATAACATTCTTTCTTCCCCCGCCTGTCCCCCACAAAGAAACCTTTTATTTAAGGAACAGAAACTTTGTGGATTTTATAAGTACAACTTTAGGAATATAGTGATTCTTCCCACCATACATAACCTTCTTTCAATCATTGGAAATTTGGGTTGTTCCCAAATTATCAGCATTATAAGTAATGGTGTGATGTTGAACTTCTGAATAAAACATTTCCACATATTTGAAATCTTGCCCTTTCATTAGTCTCTCAGTTCCAAGTTTGTCAAAAGGATCGTCATTTTGATCTTTACTTCACTCTGTTGCTACCTTAGGGTAGTAAAGCTAAAAAATAAAGTACCAAGCATACAAATAAAAACCTAAAACAAAAAAAACAACCCTATAATAATAGCAGAAAATGATAACCTGTTTTAACTTCTAATTCTTTTTTTTAAATATTTATTTATTTATTTGAAAGGCAGAGTTACAGAGAAGCAGAGGCAGAGAGAGAGAGAAGTCTTCCATCTACTGGTTCACCCTCTAGATGGCCACAATGGCTGGAGCTGTACCAATCCAAAGCCAGGGGACTCCCCTGGGTCTCCCACGCAGGTATAGGGGCCTAAGGACTTAAGCCATCCTCTACTGCCTTCCCAGGCTGTAGCAAAGAGGTAGATTGGAAGTGGAGCAGCCAGGACTCAAATCGGTGCCCATGTGGGATACTGGCACTACAGGAGGAGGCTTTACCCACTACATCGCAGGGCCAGCCCCACTTCTAACTTTCTAGTGACCTTGATCAATGTTCTCTCTGTGTAATTTCTAGGCATTTACATTTCCAGTTGTATGAATCTGTCTTGAAGTTTTGTTTATGGATTTTACTTTTTGAAGTAATCAAATAAAAAAGAAATGTGTTTAACTACAAACAACAGAAGCTGGAAAAGAGCAACTTAAATAATAAGTTTGCCTTATGCCACAAGATATCTAGGCTGTTATGGAATCTCAGCATACTGTTTCTGTTTTTTACCTCCAACATCCTCATCATGAGGCTTTTATCTTCATGCCTTTCACCTCTTGGTTGCAACAAAGCTGCTGCATCTCCAGGTATTATATCTTTATTCCAGGAAAGAAGAATAAGAAAAAGGGAGGTGAGAAGAAGCTAGACCTAGTAGGAAAGCAAAAAGTTTCATAGAAAACCTCCACTTATTTCTCATGGAAAATTTATAGAGTCATGTGGTCCCTCTAACTGCAACAATCTGGTAAAGCAAATATTGTTTGGACACATTACATACAATCAAGCTGTTTTAAGAAGAAAACTGTGATAGGAAATGTGGCATGAGCAGATACAAGGATGGCCTCAGTCTCATATGGTATTATGGCCATGTTAATTGTTAAACACTGAGGTTATGTAATAACTGTACCAAGAAATCCTAGTTTTAGACAGCAAAAAGTAATGTGGATATGTGCTAAGTCCAGATTAACTACAGAGAAAAAGTAAACTAAAGCACTCCCAAAATTTCTTCTCACTTTAGAAAAGTCCATCTCCCTTTAGCCACAATTGCAAAATGCAAAAACAAGACAAATAAAACTAGGAAAACAGAAAACTTTTTGTAACCAACTTTTTGACAAAACTTTGACCTGACCCAAGGAGAGGCCATTTGAAGTAGTTAGTTATCTGATTTAGTATGAATGCTAACACTGCAGAAATATTAATGTTTCAGTAAAGGGTGCTGCCCATATCTTTCTTGGAATATTACATCATAAATAGTACCTTCTAAATTTGAAAAGTTCTAACTTTTCAAGCATCTCTTAAGTCCAATTTTTTTTAAGTCCAATGTTTTGAACAGGAGATTATGGAAGCATTCTAACAATAATAATCTCAATGTATATACAAAGTTTAGCAGAAAGTTTAGAGTAATCACAAAGATAACTTTAAATTAGGACAGGCAGAAATGAAAACCATGATGAAATTTTGAGAATCTGAAATAAGGTCAGATGTACATGGTGCTTTAACTGGAAAATTTAAACCACCTATGTTAGTCAGTCAATGAGAAGGAAAGAATGAATAGTTTTTTCTAAATTCTAAATATTACATACATGTCACAATAGCTAAGACCTGGAACCAACCCAAATGCCCATCAACAGTAGACTGGATAAAGAAATTATGGGACATGTACTCTACAGAATACTATACAGCAGTCAAAAACAATGAAACCCGGTCATTTGCAACAAGATGGAGGAATCTGGAAAACATTATGCTGAGTGAACTAAGCCAGTCCCAAAGGGACAAATATCATATGTTCTCCCTGATCGGCGACAACTAACTGAGCACCAAAGGGGAAACCTGTTGAAGTGAAATGGACACTATGAGAAACAGTGACTTGATCAGCTCTTGTCCTGACTGTTGATGTACAATGTAATACTTTATCCATTTTAGTATTTTTTTTGTTTTAGTACTATTGATTGAACTCTGTAATTAACACACAATTATTCTTAGGTGTTTAAATTTTAACTGAAAAGTGATCCCTGTTAAATATAAGAGTGGGACTAAGAGAGGGAGGAGATGTACAATTTGGGACATGCTCAATCAGACTTGCCCCAAACGGTGGAGTTAGAATCGTGCCAGGGGATTCCAATACAATCCCATCAAGGTGGCATGTACCAATGCCATCTCACTAGTCAAAGTGATCAACTTCAGTTCACAATTGATCACACTGACAGGTCTAAGAGTCAAAGGGATCACATAAACAAGACTAGTGTCTGCTAACACTAGCTGATAGAATCAAAAAGGGAGAGAACGATCCATCATGGGAAGCGGGATTCACAGCAGACTCATAGAATGGCAGATGTCCTAAACAGCACTCTGGCCTCACAATCAGCCCTTTCGGATCTGGCTGAAGAGCCCATGAGAGTATTTTAGGCATGGAAAGCCAGGACACTCTGGCAAAAAAAAAAAAGAAGAAGAAGAAGAAGACCTAAATGAAAGATCTCTGTGAGTGAGATCCCAGTGGAAAGAACGGGGTCATCAAAGAAGGAGGTACCATTCTCTGAAGGGAGGAGAGAACTTCCACTTTGACTATGACCCTGTCAGAATAAGATCGAAGTCGGTGAACCCAAAAGGCTTCCATAGCCTTGGCAACTCATGACAAGAGCCTAGGGAGATTACTGACGCCATAAACAAGAGTGTCAAATTGTTAAGTCAACAACAGGAGTCACTGTGTACTTACTTCTCATGTGGGATCTGTCCTTAATGTGTTGTCCAATGTGAAGTAATGCTATAACTAGTACTGAAACATTATTTTACACTTTGTGTTTCTGTGTGGGTGCAAACTGATGAAATCTTTACTTAATATATACTGAATTGATCTTCTGTATATAAAGATAATTGAAAATGAATCTTGATGTGAATGGAATGGGAGAGGGAGCGGGAGATGGGAGGGGTGCAAGTGGGAGGGAAATTATGGTGGGGGAGCCAATGTAATCCATAAACTGTACTTTGGAAATTTATATTTACTAAATAAAAAAATATTACATACATGTGAATGCTGAGCTAGCCTCAAAGCCTAGTCCCAGAAATACCACTGACCTGTATGACTTAATAGGATCACTGTGGAATGTCCCATTGGAAAAGGTAAAGTAATTGCTCAACAAGTCTTTGCTCTTTTGTTATTCTGAAATGATCCTCTATCTGAAAATACTTAAGCAGGTATATCTCAGCATTGTAAGAGAAATGATCCCTAATAGTTCCTATGAATATTTAGTGTACTCAGCAAACTTCTACTAAGGCACATTTACATGGTCAGTAGTGACCAAAATATTCCATGTATTGATTGTCCTGATCAGTGTTCATTTTACTATACGTAAGCACTGTATTATACAAGTATTAGGTAATATAGTATCATAAAGTACTGATTACAATCATCTAATCTTATTCTAGCTCTTCGAGGACTGCTGTGGCGGAGCTCAGCAGGTAATCAGACAATAACTACAAGGCACTGCTTCTCAAACTTTATTGGGCACACACTTCATGGGGTGAGAATGGAAGTTGTGAAAAATACACATTCTGATTTAGCAGGCCTGGAGCTGGGGCAGGATTCTGCATTTCTCCCAAGATTTCAGGTGCTACAGATGCAGATTGCTGGACTACACTTTTGAGTAGCAAAGTCCTACAGCTTCTTCCAAAAATGAAATTTTCATAATCCTCTGTGAACAAGGTATCTGTGAAATGGACATGATAGCTTACTACTCTTAGTCACTTAGCAGGAAACATGAATCTCAGGATATACAAAGTTTGAATCCACAAAGTCAGAGGAACTCCATGTGATTTAGAAATTCAGTCAGCTTGCCAAGAGTAAAATGAAGAACATAATTCAGATGTGGATGGGAACTTCTGAAGTCCAGAAGCCTTTGCTCTGACATGCACTCTGAATAGAGCTGTCCCCATGCCAAGATTGCACTAAAAGGTGAGCACGCCCAACCTGGAGAAAACATGTGTCTCCAAGAAACCCTTGAACTCTTCCTCAAGAGGAGCCAGGCAACTCTGGAAGACCCAGTTAATATCTTGGGCATATTACTTGAAAAGAATATTTAGGCCCCATAAACACACTAGACATTAACTGGAAAATAAACCATAAAAGTAGTAAAACAAAGTGAAGAACTCCATAACCATCAGGGACAAAAAGGAATTCAGAAAGTGAACAATTTACACAAAGGTTATTACACTAGCTAAGAGTCTCCTTGTTTCTAGAATCTTTTTATCCCTGATTTGTGTTTTCTCCATAGTCCAGGCAATCTTCTCCAAACAGAACTTTTTACAACCCTGTTGTAAAATCATCTAAAACTCACTGTAAAAATACAAATACTGACTCTTTTTAGTGCACCAACCTGTGAGTATTTACAAAGGCTTACCCATATATTTACTAGAACCACAACCAGGATAATGGGCAGTTCCATGATCTCCAAAATTCTCCTCTGTCCCCTTGTAGCCATGGCTATCTTTCTCCCCTCCCCCTAACCTGACACTGTTCCTGTTTTGAATGGAATCTCTGGTGTGTCTTTTCAGTCCACCGTCCACCACCCCTCCCTCATGCAATGCTTCTGAGATGCATCAGTTTTGTAGTGTTGTGGCTTCATCAGGAGTTTGTTCCTTATCAAAACTGCACCCCCACATCTGTGTTTTCATGGATTTTGTAATTTATCAGAATATTAATAAATATACTTTAAAAAGCTATGTGAAAATTCACTATATTATTTTAAGTGTAAAGACTTTATTTATAGCAAAACACTTTATTATAATTTTACTTTCCTGGTTTTAATGGAAGCAAATTCATCTATGTTTTCAAAATCTAGGGCCGGCGCCGCGGCTCACTAGGCTAATCCTCCGCCTAGCGGCGCCGGCACACCGGGTTCTAGTCCCGGTCGGGGCGCCAGAATCTGTCCCGGTTGCCCCTCTTCCAGGCCAACCCTCTGCTGTGGCCAGGGAGTGCAGTGGAGGATGGCCCAGGTGCTTGGGCCCTGCACCCCATGGGAGACCAGGAAAAGCACCTGGCTCCTGGCTCCTGCCATCGGATCAGCGCGGTGCGCCGGCCGCAGCGCGCCAGCCGCGGCGGCCATTGGAGGGTGAACCAACAGCAAAAGGAAGACCTTTCTCTCTGTCTCTCTCTCTCTCACTGTCCACTCTGCCTGTCAAAAAAAAAAAAAAAATCTACTCCTTGGTTTATCTCATTTTCTTTTGTGTGATACCACCATGATTGCCATTTCCAAAAAAATTCTCAAAACCACTTCCAAATTTGGAAAAGATTGTGCTAACCAAAATACATGAATCCATTCTTAAAAATCCAACCACAATACTAATTTTTATATTATAAATTACTTATAATGCATATTTCTTGAAGTATTTTAGGTGAAATTTCTATAGGATTTAAATTGTCTGAATATTTAAGAGCCAGGTCACTGACTGCTTTTTATAAATTAAATGTAATCATAGATAAGTACTCTTTTTCTGATTAAAAATTCACCTCTGAAGGTGTACTCTTATCAGTCCATTTGTGCATTACTTAACAAAATGCCTGAGGCTGAGTAACTTATAGAGAGGATTGTTTAACTCAGTTTTGGAGGTTGATAGTCCAAACAGCATAGCTCCAGCTCTGGCCAGGGCTCCCTCGTCGCATCACAGCATGGAGGTGGACTTCATGGCAGGATGTGTGCGAGAGCACACACTGTGAGACAGGCTGGAAGAGAGTGATTCAGAGCTTAGACCTGTCTTTTAAAACAACCCTCTTAGGAGAACTAATGAAGAATGAACCCAGAAGAGCTATGTTAATTCCTTCTGAAGGTATCACCCTCATTGGCCTAATTATATCCATTATGCCCCATCTCAAAGGTTTCGCTTCCCCTTACATCTTATTCCTTTTTCACATATTTATAAACTCTAGAAATATATTCATATCTCTCAATAAAGTTTGATATTCAAATATTCCTTCAAAGTAATTAATTTTTATCCTTTGTTATAAGCAGAGTAATAAGCCTTCTAAGAAGCATACAACTTCATATATATTAGTGGTTTTTAGATATAGAAATTAATGCTTTCCACTGTTTTAAAGTATTGTCCCATAAAGTTTCATAGAAGTATATAATATATTGCACCAAGATTTTCTCAATTGTAGCATAACATTTTTATTTTTTAATGATTTACTTATTTGAAAAGCAGAATGACAGAGGGAGAGATGGTGGGGGGTGATCTTCCATTCTTCCATCCACTGGTTCACTCCCAAAATGGCCACAACAGCCAGATCTAGGCTAGGCCAAAACCAGGAGCCAAGAACTCCAGCCCTGTCTTCCACATGGGTGGCAGGTCCCTAAATGCTTGGGCCATCTTCTTTCCCAAGCACATTAGCAGGAAACTGAATTAGAAGCAGAGCAGCCCGGACTCAAACCAGTGCTGTGATATGGGATGCTGGCATTGCAAGGTGAGGCTTAACCTGCTGTGCCACCACACTGGCTCCAATATATCTTTTGATATTTGAGAAATATCTTATTTTATGTATTATTGCATTTGGTCCAGATGTTTATTTTTAATTTGTCATGATTTTAAAAAGCATTGCTGTAATATTAGTTGTCTTACTTGGTGATTTGGCACCCCTAAAATTTGTACCTGATTAGAATATCTTACTTGCCTCACCTTCATCCTGGGCCTGTGATATAATGTGGATGTACCACTGTTGTTTTATCCAAATGAAGGTGAGTTTGGGGTTGTTTCAAGTTTGGGGCACTTATGAATACAGTTGCTATAAACACATTTGTGTAGAATATTTTTAAAGATTTATTTATTTGCACAAAAATGAGGGAGATCTTCCCCTGTTCTTACTCCTTGCACTTTTTGCAATCAGGGCTTCCAAGAAGAGCAGTATTTCTTTAAAAGAGATGACGCTGACCAAAAAGGTTTTGTCTAGGATCTAAAGAATTGGTGTGCATGAGCAAAGTGTTTCTAAATAACTTCTGCCAGGAAAGTGAAACTTCTTTTGTCCTAGGGTAGTCACATGAGTGGCTTTTTAGTTAAGCTCAGGATAAAAAGAAAGCTTTTGTCCGGGGATTAGGATGGAACCCAAACTTCTGTGTCTCAGTCAAGGCTACCACTCCCCGAAATTCTTGTTTTATAAAACTGAATACCAGGGAAACAATGGATCAATTTGCATGAGTCCAGGATCCTCTGAGAGGCAAGAAACTGAGTTTTAATGAACCCCAGCTCCCTGATATGTGGACATAGGGAATTATCAAGGCAGACTAGGATGGCTCTGAAATTATATTGACTCTAGGTATAAAGTGGTGAGCTGGATCTACACCAGAAGCCCTAGAGCGGATGGGAAAGGGCTGCATTCAACACGTACCCAGCTGTTACTGGAAGCACCGCAGGCCTATTCACCAGGACACTGGGCTCGTGATCCAAGCAATAGAGGCAGAGGACATGGCTGTGAAAGGCAGGGAAGCCCCACCATGGAGGACCTTTATCAAGGCCCAGAACTGACACAGAGGATTCTCCTCCCACCTCAATGAACTGAGCAGTACCAGAAGTTGGACCCATCAACATCATCTGTGAGTTGCAGAGGCCTCACTCCTGTAACAGCACCCACACAGTGGGGTTGGGGCAGGGGGAATGGCACCAGCTGATCTGTCACCTGTGCAAGTCAGACTTCAGAAGTCCCATGGTTTCGGAGTTTTTATTTAAACAAGTCATAGAAAGAACTAGAAAAGAGATCTTCCTGCTACTCTGGCAATTGAGATTCTCAAAAGTTTCCATAAACTCAATATAAAAATATAAATGAATACTCCCTAAACCTAACTTTATGGAGTGGGTAATTCCAGTTATATAGAGAGCATATCCCTTATCCAAGATAATCTTTGAAGCAATATCTGAGATATAATTTAATGGATAAAGGCATAGATTTGAAGCCAGACAGTCTGAAACCAAGTTTGAGTGGCAATCCCAGAAAACACCAGAAATGAATAAAGAAAGAAAATGAGAAAGGGAAGGGAGCTGAGGAAGGGTGTGCGATCAAGTCAGCTTCTCTGGGGAGCAGCTAGAGGGTAATCCTGCTAAGGAACTGTCAGAGTAACCTTGGGAGTGTCCCAGACAAGGGCGAGGAAGCTGAGCTGTTGGATCCCCCAGCACTCTGTCCTCTACTGCTTCCGGGTTGCTCCAGGAGCATTCCCTGTCTGTTACTATAGCTTTCCACACATGCTCCTGAGCACGTTCTCAGGACCAGAACAAAGCCCTCAAGCAGAGAATCCCAGGTATGCGCTGCAAGCAGGTGGGAGCCTATGCAGAGGCTGCCAAGAGGACATAACTGTGGGCCACTAATCTCATCAGCCACTCCCTGAGGAATCTAGAAACACACTCAGAAGTACTGCCGCATTCTACCTTCATCACAAGCCTGAATATGGGTTTTTTAAAAAGATTTATTTTTATTTATTTGAAAGACAGAGTTACAGAGAGAGGTAGAGACAGAGGGAGAGGTCTTCCATCTGCTGATTCACTCCCCAGATGGCCGCAATGGCTGGAGCTATGCCGATCCAAAGCCAGGAGCTTCTTCCGGGTCTCCCACGCAGGTGCAGGGACCCAAAGACTTGGGCCATCTTCCACTGCTTTCCCAGGCCATGACAGAGAGCTGGATCAGAAGAGGAGCATCCGGGACTAGAACCGGCACCCATATGGGATGCCGGTACTTCAGGCCAGGGCGTTAACCCACTGTGCCACAGCACAGACCCCGAAAGATGGATTATTATCATCCCCATTTCACAAGCAACAAAACTGAAGATGTAAGACACTAAATGACTTGCCCACAATTAATTGGCACAGAAAGAACTTGAACTCATATTTTCTGCTTTAAACATCACCTTCCCTCCCCTCAACTATAACAAGTCATTTTATAAATTGAGCCTAAAAGGATAGAAAAATATTTGCCAACGATAATCGCTGTGCCACCTGTAGGTCTGGGGGTATGAGAACCGTAGAAGAAATCATGCTTAGACAGCCAGCAAAAACATGGAGTAGTTTGGTTCCCATTAGAAAAAGAAGAGTGGGAAGAATCACTATCTTCCTAAATTTGTACATATGAAATACATGAAGTTTGTATTCCTTAAATAAATTTTTAAAAAGAAGCAGCAGCTATTTACGGTCCAGGCTAGTATTGTAAGTAAGTTAAATGATTCCAGAGGTAAGAAGGTATTAGAAGTCATGGAAGGGAAGGCTGGCAAGATAGAAGGAGACAAAAGGGGCACACACAAAGCCTTGTGCAATGCTTTGATTTATGGCTTTGTTACTCTCCCCCTATCTTCATTCCAGCCATTCTGGCCTCCTTGACTACTCCAGCTACCCTGACTATGGCCTTTGCACTAGAACGGTCTTTCTTCAGATGTCCACCTGGCTGAATCCTTTACATTCTTCAATGCTTTGCTTAAATCTTTCCTTCCCAAGAAACCTAATTTCCACAACCACTTGATTTGTATCATATCTTGACCACGTGCCTAATCTCACACTCCTGATCCTTTGCTCTTTATTTTTCTTAACTCTTATCACCTCTGACTTCCTATATAGTCACTTCCTGTGCATGTTATATGTCTCCCTTTGTTCAAATGTAAGCTCCAAGCACTGGTGTTGTGGCATAGGAGGTAAAGCCACCACCTGGACACCAGCATCTTATAAGGGCACTGGTTTGAGATCTAACTGCTCCACTTCTGATCCAGCTCCCTGCTAATGTGTCTGGGAAAGCATTAGAAGATGGTCCATGTCCTTGGGCCCTCACACCCACATGGGAGACCCAGACTCTTAGCTTCAGCCTGGCCCTGTCCTGTCTGTTATGGCCGTTTGGGGAGTGAACCAGCAGATAGAAGATCTCTCCATCTCTAACTTGAACTTTCAAATAAATAAAATAAATCTTTAATTTAAAAAAAAATGTAAGCTTAAATAAGGCAGACAATTTTGTTATATCCACAGATGTATCACAAGTACTTAGAGTAGGACCTGCCTAGTGGTAATTGCTTAATGAACATATGTTGAAAAATGTCAGGCACTCGTGAGAATGTTCCAACATGGGAACCACTCCACACAGCAGACTCATAGAATGATAAACACCCTAAACAGCACTCTGAACTCAGAATCAGCCCTTATGGCATTCCAGTCTGGCTGAAAAGCCCATGAGAGCATTTCAGGCATGGAAAGCCAAGACTCTGTGGCAGAAAAAAAAAAAATCCTACATGAAGAATTTCTGTGAGACCTTGTCTAAATACTGATGGATTCAAAAAGCTTGCATAGCCTTGGCAGCTCGTGACAGGAGCCTCGGGTGATCACTGACAACATAAATAAAAGTGTTAATTGTTAAATTAACAATAGGAGTCACTGTGCACTAACTCCCCATGCAGTATATCTGTCCTTAATGAGATGTACTATGAGAATTAACTGTAAACCTTGTTCTCAAACAGTTCTTTACATTTTGTATGTGAGTGGAGTACAAATTGTTGAAATCTTTACTAATAAGGTTGGTCTTCTGTATATAAACTTCATTTAAAACAAATCTTAACAAAGAATGGGATGGGAGAGGGAGGAGGAGGTAGGATAGGAGTGGGGGGTGGGAGGGCAGGTATGGGGAGAAGAATCACTATATTCCTAAAATTGTACTTATGAAATTTGTACTCATTAAATAAATGATTTTTTAAAAATCAGGCACTCCTAAGCCCCCCAAAGAGTAATCAATGTGTTATTCTATACCTTCACCTCTGCCTGTGGTGCCAGCATCCCACATGGGCACCGGTTTGAGTTCCAGCTGTTCCACTTCTGATCTTGCTCCCTACTAATGGCCTGAGATAGCAGTGGAGGATGACCCAAGTGCTTGATCCTCTGCACCCACAGTGGAGACCCAGAAGAAGCCCCTGGCTCTTGGCCTTGGGTTGGAGGAGCTACAGCCATTGCAGCCATCTGGGGAGTGAACCAGCAGATGGAAGACCTCTATGTCTCTCCCCCTCAAATAAATAAGTAAATCTTTAAAAAAAATAGGCATTTTCTTCTCAATTTACCTTAATAATTGTGTTTTATTGGTAGTGATTATTTAAATGACTTTATTTTTTAATGCATTTTAAAGTCAGAGAGAGAAGGAGAGAAAGAGACATCTTCCATCCCTCTCCAAAATGCCCACAATAACCCAGTCTGGGCCAGGCTGAAGCCAAGAACCTTATACTCCATTCTGGTCTCCCACGTGGATGGCAGTCATCCAAGTGTTTGAGCCATTACCTGTTGCTTACCAGAGTGTGCATTTCCAGGAAGTTAGATAAAAGCAGAGTGGGACTTGAACCCCAGAACTCAGAGAGGGTACTGACATCCCAGGTGGTGACTTAACCGCTGTGTCAAACACCTGCCCCCTCTATCTACTTTTGTTTTTCCCCAAAGAAACCATTTAATGGGTACAGATTTCATAAATACTCTATTTACTTTTAAATATAAGTGTTTTGTTTGCCCTATGAAGAAGATGGTTTATCTAGTAACTACTCTTAGTTCTCTTTTTAGACATAGTAGATGCCATAAACCTTATTTTGCCCTTGGTCCCTGCCCCCCGCTGCCAAAACCTTTTATTTAAAGATTACAAACTTTATGCATCTCATAAGTACAACTTTAGGAACAAAGTGATTTTTCCCACTGTACCCACCACCTTCCCATCCTTCTTCTTCCTCCTTCTCCTAGTCCCATTCTTATTTTTTACTAAGATCTATTTTCAATTGCTATCCACATATGATTAGCTCTATACTAAGTAAATTCAACATATAAAAAAAAACTTCCTCAACAGTCAAGACAAGGGCTGTTCAAAGTCATTGCATCTCAAAGTGTCAATGTCACTTCTATAGATTACCTTTTAGGTGTTGTATTAGCACAGATCATAGAGAACATATGGTATTTTTCCTTTTGGGACTGGCTTATTTCACCAAGTATGATGTTTTCCAGTTTCATCCATTTTGTTGCAAATGACAGGATTTCATTTTTTCCCATTGTGTAGTATTCCATGGTGTACATATATAATAATTTCTTTATCCAGTCTTCAGTTAATGGACATTGGGGTTGATTCCATATCTTAGCTATTGTGAATTGAGCTGCACTTTGGTTCTTTTTGTTTAACAGAAGGTAGGATCTGCTACATGGTCAGCATTAGGTCTGGACACTATCCTTATATGGTCAGTGTTTGTATATCAACAGTATTTGAAAACATTTGCTCTAGTTCCAACAGTCAATGTTAACAGTCAAAGTTAAGCAATAAATATCCAAATGCCAGGGAAAGGACAGAGCTATGGACTAAAGAGTAACAGAACTCTATACTATGGAGTGAAATCACTAGAAAAAAAGAAGCATTTAAATAATTCTTTTTAAAAAAAAAGATTTATTTTATTTACTTGAAAGAGTTATAGAGAGAGGTAGAGACAGAGAGAGAGGTCTTCAACCTGCTGCTTCACTCCCCAGATGGCCCCAATGGCCGGAGCTGTGCCGATCTGAAGCCAGGAGCTTCTTCCGGGTCTCCCACATGGGTGCAGGGGCCCAATGACTTGGGCCATCTTGCACTGTTATCCCAGGCCATAGTAGAGAGCCAGATCAGAAGAGGAGCATCCGGGACTAGAACCGGCACCCACAAGGGATGCTGGCGCTTCAGACCAGGGCGTTAACTCACTGCGCACAGCGCCACCCCCAGCATTTAAATAATTCGAACATGTAAGTTGAGAACTAAAAATTGTACCTAAACTCATAGAACAACATGTAACATTCCAATACACCCTGGTGAGTGTTGTAGTTTTAAAAAATAATTTTATTTGAATAATAAATAACTAGTTCAGTTTCTCAAAACCTAAAGTCATCAACAACTAAATATGTAGAAACACATAGAAAATATACAATACAAAAATTCCTCAGTAACACTCACTTTCTAACCCAAAAGTAATCATCTGGGGGCGTGTGTTATACCACAGCAGGTTAAGTTGCTGCTAGTGATACCAGTATCTTTTTTTTTTAATATTTATTTGAGTCAGAGAGAGAGAGAAAGATCTTCCATCCACTGGATCACTCCTCTCAATGGCCTCAACAGCTGGGGCTGGGCCAGGCCAAAGCCAGAAGCTTCCTCCAGATCTCCCACATGGGTAGCCGGGACCCAAGCACTTGGGCCATCTTCCACTGCTTTTCTCATGCCATTAGCAGGGAGCTGGATCAGAAGTGGAGCAGCCAGGACTTAAACCAGTGCCCTACATGGGATGCCTGTGTATCAGCCTTACCTGCTATACCACAACGCCAGCCCAACATCAGCATTCTATATCAGTCTACTAGTTTGAATCCTGGATGCATTGCTTTATGTGTTTGGGAAATAGCTGAAGATGGTTCAAGTACTTGGGCCTCTGCCACCAGGATAGAGACCCAGATGGAATTTTAGACTCCTGCTTCAATCTGACCCAGCCCTAGATGTTGCAGTTATCTGGAGTCTGAACCAGCAGATGGAAGATCTCTCTTTCCCTCACTCTGTCACTCTGCCTTTAAAAATTAAAAAAAAAAAAAAAGTAGCAATCTAATGTAGAGAGTACAGAAGCTGAGTGAACTCCACAGCACACCGAGAACTCATTGGAAGAACTGTGTCAGTCACAGTGAAAATGTGGGCAGATGGCACAGCTAATGAGAGGCCATCATGGTTTGTTCTTGAACTCAAATCAAGGACAGAACAGTTCCTCACCATTCATCCATCATCTACCCCAACATATTGGGTGCCCACTAAAGGGACAGAATAGTCAGCTTAAAGTCATTGAAAAAGTAAACAGAAAGAAGCAGTTTCTGGTAAAATGAGTTCCCAGTAAAGGAGAAAAATGAGTCAGGGCAAGTTTCACCGAAAGGGGTTAGCACTGAAAATCATTGGCTTGTTTGCAACGCCTAGAACCAAGAGAATGAAGGAAAGAACACATCAATATTTCTGTGGCATTCTTGCTTAGTCATGGCTATTCATCTAAAGAGCCTTTACAATTATGTATTTATTTTAATCAAATTACTCCTTTTTGGCAAAGTTATAAATACATCATTGGCAGAATGAAAGAGATGGCTCTCTTTTTGAAAAATATTCTGTTTTCTTGTCTATTCCATGAAGCAATTAAGATTCCTACATCAGTCTGAATTGCAACAATACTGAAAAGGTCGGGGTGGGAGGGAAGCCATTGTAATCCATAAACTGTACTTTGGAAATTTATATTTACTAAATAAAAGTAAAAAAAATATAGTACAAAAAAAAGGTCAAGAAACTATTCCATTAATTAAATGCCAGTTTCATAGGTGGGGAAGATTGTGTTTAAAAACTCATTCAATATCACCCACTGACAACTCTGACAATTTTTTAAACCTTTTTTGTTCTACTTGGTTTAGAAAACCTTATGGGAATTTCTGTACATCTGAATATTATGGAAATTCATCACATACTAAACTCGTTAGAATGACTCAATCTGACACTCTAGTCAATTCATCAAGCTCCTTGTGGACACATGAGAGAAATCAAAGTGGCAACTACAGTGCAGCATTTGATTAAAAGTCTAAGTTAATAATGCAAGAAAGTTAGTATATAGTATTTGAGCTGGTTAACGTATGCTAAGAACTGTATTAGGTGATTTTTTGTCACAGAATCTAAAAGCAGGTAAGTAAACTATTAAAAGGTTTCACCTAAGACCATTCTTCTTTAAACTATCTCAAAATTCTGGGGATCTGGTCATATTACTACATTTGAAATGGATGAATGAGCAAACTCATTGAGGATTTGCAATAAAAATTAAAAGCCTTGTTGTGACTGTTGAAATCTTTACTTAATGTATGCTAAACTGATCTTCTGTATATAAAGAGAATCGAAAATGAATCTTGATGTGAATGGAAGGGGAGAGGGAGTGGGAAAGGGGAGGGTTGCAGGTGGGAGGGATGTTATGGGGGGAAGCCATTGTAATCCATAAGCTGTACTTTGGAAATTTATATTCATTAAATAAAAGTTAAAAAAAAATTTAAAAAGCCTTGTTGTGATGAGCTCTACTGCCCTCACTGCATGACCAGGTCCTTCTCAGCCCAACCTCACTGCACTGCAGCAGGCACTAGACCCTCTGGTGAGGGAAGGAGAGAGAAGTTTCCTTAGAGCTGATACTCCCAAACGCAATCTCTCAATCTCAGTGCCCTGGCCATATGGAGCCTGAAAATCGTTTGCTATAGGAGGCAAAGTGTCCTGTGCACTATAAGTAGCCCAGCGGCATCTCAGGCCTCTTTATTTGATCTGTAAATCACATTTTATTGGAAGCCCAGTGAGGACTGTGATGATAGATACTTCACATGCTATTGTACTTCAGTACCTAACAAAGCACCTATCACCAGGAAGACACTCAGTTAAAATTGGCCAGGCAAGAATATGTCCAGGGGGCCAGCACTGTGGCATAGCAGGTAAAGCTGCTGCCTGCAGTGCTGTCATCCCACATGGGCATTGACTCAAGTCCTGGTTGCTCCACTTCCCATCTAGCTCCCTGCTAATGCACCTGGGAAACAGTGGAAGATGGCCCAAGTGCTTTAACCCCTGTGCCCACATGGGAAACCTGGAAGAAGCTCCTGGCTCCTGGTTGTGGCCATTTGGGGAGTGAACTAGTAAATGGAAGTCCTTTCTCTTTCTGCAAGTCACGTTTCAAATTTGTGTGTGTGTGTGTGTTTATTTATTTATATGCACATAGTCTAGGGGCAGGTATTGTTGCACAGCAGATTAAGCTGCTACTTGGGACCCAAGCACCCCATATCAGACTATTGGTCCATGTCCCAGCCTCAACTTTTTTTTTTTTTTTTTTTTTTTTTTTTTTTTACAGGCAGAGTGGACAGTGAGAGAGAGAGACAGAGAGAAAGGTCTTCCTTTGCCATTGGTTCACCCTCCAATGGCCGCCGCAGCCGGCGCACTGCGGCTGGCGCACCGCGCTGATCCGATGGCAGGAGCCAGGTACTTCTCTTGGTCTCCCATGGGGTGCAGGGCCCAAATACTTGGGCCATCCTCCACTGCACTCCCTGGCCACAGCAGAGAGCTGGCCTGGAAGCTGGCAACCGGGACAGAATCCGGTGCCCCGACCGGGACTAGAACCCGGTGTGCCAGCGCCGCAAGGCGGAGGATTAGCCTATTGAGCCGCGGCGCCGGCCCCCAGCCTCAACTTCTGATGTGGCTTTCTGCTGATGTGTATGCTGGGAGGCAGCATATGATGGCTCAAGTGCTCAGGTTCCTGCCACCCACATGGGAGTCTCAGAAGGAGTCCTGATCTCCTAGTTTTAGCTTGAGCCAGCCTGGCTATAACAGATACTTAGAGAGTAAACCAGCAGATGGAAGATCTCTCACTTTCTGTCCTTCTCTGTCACTCTGCCTTACAAATAAATCAGTAGGTTTTTTTTTAAAAGGTTATATTTAACATTTCAAAGGATTGTGAATTTAGACATGCTTTATATCCAAGGTCTTTAGATTTTTTATTTTATTTTTTTGCATGTAGCACTTGTTGAATGGATATAAAACTAAGCAGTTTTTGTCCTTTGGATTCACAGTTACCTGGATCCAAAGCCCAGTTCTGCCCACCAGCCTAAGTTAGTCATTAAAGTTCATTGATCTACCTTTGTCTGCTCTATAAAACAGATATAATAACACCTTCTTTAAACAGAGACGTGGAAAGGAGTAGCATTGTTATTTATAAGGTGTTTGTCACCTAGTAATTGTTCAATAGATGACACATGTCATGACATTTTTCTTAAGAGTGAAAATAGCTTAGTTTGTCAACCAAACCATACTCAGCTGTTGGCATACAGCCTCCATTTGGGAACCTCAGTTACAACAGCCAAGCCAAAGCTATTCTAAACCTTACAAGTAGAGTCTATGGTGAATCTTCCTGTTCCTAGCCTGGTACGTAATATGCCCCAACTAAGCATTGAACCCAACAGATGGCAATCTGTCTCGAACCCTAGCCATCTTTGTTTCAATATAATTTGGTGTTTGTCTAAATTCTCTGAATTATATTCTATTTGCCTACCAGGACAAACTTTCTGCTTAGATCTATCCATGTTACTAGGGCTCAAACATTCTCCTGGTTATTTCTAGCCCCTACTCTATGCTAATACCCATAGTAAATCTCACAACACAGACCAACTCAAACCACAGTGACAAAAATAAGATCAAGGGGCTGGAATTGTGGCACAGTAGGCTAAGCCTCTGCCTGCAGTGCTGGCATCCCATATGGGCACCAGTTCAAGTCCCAGTTGCTCCTCTTCTGATCCAGCTCTCTTCTTATGGCTTGGGAAAGCATTGGAAGATGGCCCGAGTACTCAGGCCCCTGTACCCACATGGGAGACCCAGAGGAAGCTCCTGGCCCCTGGCTTCAGATCTGCCCAGCTCAGCCCATTGTGGCTATTTGAGGAGTAAACCAGCAAATGGAAGACGTTTCTCTCTCTCTCTCTCTCTTTCTCTCTCTCTCTGTAACTCTACTTCTCAAACAAATAAATCCTTTAAAAAGTAATAAAATACAGGCTGGCACTGTGCAACAGTGGGTTAAAGCCCTGGTCTGCAGTGCCGGCATACCATATGGGCACTGGTTCAAGTCCCGGCTGCTCCACTTCCCATCTAGCTCCCTGCTATTGTGTTGGGAAAGCAGCAGAGGATGGCCCAAGTCAGGGAGACCCAGAAGAAGCTCCTGACTCCTGCCTTCAGATCGGCCCAGCTCCGGCCATTGCAGCCATCTGGGGAGTAAACCAGCTGAGAGAAGACCTCTCTTTTTGTCTCTCTCTCTACCTCTCTCTGTAAGTCTTTCAAATAAATAAATCTTTTTTAAAAATAATAAAATAAACTACCTAGAAACTCCATACTGCCTCTATCCATCAATCTAACCAAATGCTGGTTCACTCAACTGATCCGAGGTGGAATTCCCCTGAGTAGGATACTGAGCATCGAGGCACAATCCAAGCTGAAACAGACTTGAGGAAAAGGAAAGTGAATTATTTGGAGAAAAAAGAAAGGATAAAGTAAATAGTTATAAATTGCTATGTCCCAGTTCCCATTCATCCATTCTATCTTTTCATCTCTTCTCTTGCCCGTTCCAAAGGTCCTGGCCAGTAGACATCAAAACATACACCCACAGCCATGTAAATAGTTAAATGTAGCTGTAAGTATTCCCACACCTCTGAAAAATCCAGTTCACATCCAAGATTGAGGTCAACAACCTCAGATTTTCCTGACTTAGTGAATCTGGCACAGTGTTTCAGCAAACCATTCCTTGTATTTAATTTCACCAAGTGGTGCTCACATAACTTAGTAAAAATTTAAACCCTTTTCTGATTGAGTAATGTGCTAATGCTGGTAAAAAGAGCCTGTTGACACATCTGGCTCATGTGGTGTCTTAGTCCACTTTGTAGTGCCAAAACTGAACTTCACAAACTGGATAATGTATAAAGAACAGATTTGTTTCTTATCATTCTGGAGGCTGAGGATTCCAAGGTCAAGTGCTCTGCATCTGGTAAGGGCCTTCTTACTGTGTCACTCCATGGTGGGAGGCAGAAGGGCATGTATGCACAAAAGAGGGGAGGTGGGGGAGGAAGAGAGAGAAGGAAGGGAAGGGAAAGGAACTGAACTACTCCCTTTATCGGGAACCATTTCTAGTTAATCGATCGACTTCAGTGGTAACAGCATTAATCACCTCTTACAGGTCCCACCTCTCAACTCGTGATTAAGTGTACTCAGTGGACTTCCTTAGACAAAAATTTAGATTATATTGTTCTACCCCTGGTCCACACAATTTATGTCCTTTTCACATGCAAAACACATTCATTCTGTCCTAATAGCCCCAAAGCCTGACCTCATTCTAGCACCAGCTAATGAGTCCAAAGTCTCAACTACATCAGATATGAGACTGAAGGCGTGATTCATCCAAAAGCAAATTCCTCTCAGCTGAGAGTCTGTGAAATTTGTAAGCTATGTGCTTGCAAAATACAATGGTAGGACAGACAACAAAATAAACATTCCCATTCCAGGAGAGAAAAATAAGCAAGAAGAAAAGGGTAACTGCTCCTAAGTAATTCCAAAACCCAACAAGAAAAGCAATGTAAGTTCTCAAAGCTGGAGAATGATCACCTGGGACTCCATGTGCCACCTCCCAGATAAACTGAAGGGATTGGGTCCTGAAGCCTCAGGCAGCCCTGCCCCATAGCTTTGTTGGACTCATGTAGCAATTTTCACAGATTTTTGGAGTTTTGCACCTGCAGTTCTTCCAGGCTAGCACGGTACACTGGCAGCTCTATGGTTCTGGGGTCTTCACGGCTCCACTAAGCATTACCCTACTGAGGATTCTGTGTGGTGGTTCCAACCCCATATTTCAACTCAGATTGCCCAGTAGGGGCTCTCTTTGATGGTTCTGCCTCTATAAAAAAGTCTCTGCCTTGTCCCTAGGCTGTCTGCAAAATCCACTGATATCTAGGTAGAAGAAACTGTGACCCCATAATGCTTACACGGTGTGCAACTGTAGATTCAGCACTACGTGGACACTACCAAGGCTTACAGCTTGTGCCCTCGGCTATCACATGAGCCATACCTGGGCCCTCTTGAGCCACAACTGGGACAGACATAGGGCACTATGAGAATTTCAGAAACAGAGTTCCTAGGAAGTTCAGGACAGCCAACACTGATGCCTCTCTGGAAATCTTGACTCAAAGATTTCTCAAATGCCTTTGGGGTCATTCTCTCATTGTCATAGAACCTGGCCTCCTTTTAGCAAAAGGCCATGTGACAGGAGAAAAAAGAAAGGATAAAGTAAATAGTTATAAATTGCTATGTCCCAGTTCCCATTCATCCATTCTATCTTTTCATCTCTTCTCTTGCCCGTTCCAAAGGTCCTGGCCAGTAGACATCAAAACATACACCCACAGCCATGTAAATAGTTAAATGTAGCTGTAAGTATTCCCACACCTCTGAAAAATCCAGTTACGGGGCATTCTTTAAAGCATATATTGGCAAAATTTTTCTAACAAGGACAAATAGTAAATATTTTAGTCCTACAAGTTATATAGTCTCTTTCACAACCACTCATTCATTCACAGAGTAGCATGAAAGTATCCATAGACAACATGTAAATGATAACCACAGTTGTGTAACTATGAAACTTTATTTAGACCCTAGGGTAACCAAATGCTAGAACTGGCAGACAAGAACATAAAAATACTCATTATAATTATGTTTAATGTGTTAATAAAAAATAAGTATAATAAATAGATGGGAAATCTGAACATATAAATGAAGGGGTAGGTGTTGTGGTTCAGTTGACTAAGCCACTGTTTGGGATACCTGCATTCTGTACAGGAGTGTCTGAATAAGCCCTGGCTACTCCAAATCTGATGCAGCTCCTTGCTAATGTGCCTGGGAAGCAGCAGATGATGGCTCAAGTAGCTGACTCACTGCCACTCATGTCAGAGATCCAGATGGAGGTCCTGGCTCCTGGCTTTTGCCTGGCTCAGCTCTGCTGGCATTTGAAGTGCCAACAAGTAGGGAGAAGACCACTCTTCTTTCTCTCCATCACTCTGCCTTTCAAATAAATCAATCTTTTTAATGGAAATTGTTTTTCATTTAGTTACTTTACTTCATTAATTTATTCGCTTTTTATTTGGTTATTTATTCTGAGGGAGAGACAAATACAAACAGCTCCCATGTGCTGATTCACTCCACAAATGCCCACAATGGCAGGAGCTGAGCTGCATCAAAGCTGGGAAACTTTTTTTAAATAACCAGGTGGAAACTCTTTAACTGAAAATAATATTACCTGAAATAAAACATGCATTGATAGATGTCATAGTAGACTAGGGATTGCATAAGAAAAGTCAATAAGCTTGAAGACAAATCCAAAGAACCCACCTGCTATAGTTGTAAGAATACTATTCCTCGGCGCCGTGGCTCAATAGGCTAATCCTCCGCCTGCAGTGCTGGCACCCCGGGTTCTAGTCCTGGTTGGGGCACCAGATTCTGTCCTGGTTGCTCCTCTTCTAGGCCAGCTCTCTGCTGTGGCTCGGGAGTGCAGTGGAGGATGGCCCAGGTCCTTGGTCCCTGCACCTGCATAGGAGACCAGGTGGAAGCACCTGACTCCTGGCTTCGGATCGGCACAGCGCAGTGCGCCGGCTGTAGCAGCCACTTTGGGGGGTGAACCAACAGAAAAAGGAAGACCTTTCTCTCTGCCTCTCTCTATCTAACTCTGCCTGTCAAAAAAAGGAAAGGAGAGGAGAGGAGAGGAGAGGAGAGGAGAGGAGAGGAGAGGAGAGGAGAGGAGAGGAGAGGAGAGGAGAGGAGAGGAAACTATTCCTGATGAAACTGGGTGCAGGTAGATAATGTACTGCTTAGTGGAATGCTTATTGCTCAGGAAAGCCCATACCTGGGGACATTGCAAACCACTAAGACAATGCACTGTAAGAGCCTTTCTGCACTCCCCCCCCCCCCTTATCAGGGGCCAGGTGGCTCTCTGCACCTCCCCCAACAAACAGCTTAAGAAGGGACCCTGCTGCTGCTCAGATGGAATGAAGCCTAGTTTCCTACCCCCTGTCCTCTGTCCAGGCAGGCTCAATCCCCACCCTGTCTTTACCCCCCACCCCCCTTCTGTCCTCCCTAAAATATAATCTTCTCTACTTTAACTAGCCATTTCTTCTCCTTCTCTGAACCCTAATGTCCTAAAATCTAACAGTAGCCATGTGTTGACATACAATCCCCAAGGAGATGATATGAAGAAGTGAGGCTTGTGGGAGGTGATTAGGTCATGAATGCAGAGCCCTCGTGCATGAGATTAATGCACGGTTTTGGGTTTTTTTTTTCCCCAGAATGCGCAGCAGGACTTTATTGCCATCTCTACAGCTACTGGCTTTTGAGATCATGCATAGTTTTTATTATTTTATTTGCATGCATTTCATAAATACAACTTTAGGAACATAGTAATTCTTTCCTCCATACCCACCCTCCTACCCACCCTCCTCTTCCCTCTGCTGTTCCCAGTCTTGTTTTTTACTAACATCTATTTTTGTTTAACCTTATACACAGAAGATTAACTCTTTTCTAGGTAGAGAGTTCAGCACTTTGTATGAAGAAGAAAAAAAAAAAAAAACTAAAAACAAGAAAAGTTTGAAAAAAAAACAACAAAAGCTGTTCCTCAATAGTCCAGACAAGGGCTGTTAAGTCATTACATCTCAATGGTAATTTTGCTTTTTCTTTTTTCAGAAAATTATCTTTAAAGATGAACCCAAGAATGATACATCTTTTGCTAGCACTTAGACATAACTATAATTTATGTGACATAAGAATATCCTCCAATTACTACACTAAAATGAAGTAATTCTTTGAGAGCAAGTTTTACTTTTAAGTCTCTTAATACAACACTTTGAGTACTGAGGTTCTGCATGGGAAGTTACTGCACAGTGACTCCTATTGTTTATTTAACAATTAACATTCTTAGTATGACTTCAATGATCACCCAAGGCTCTTGACAAGAGCTTCCTAGGCTCCAGAAGCCTTTTGGATCCACAAATTTCTTCAGTATTTTGACAAGGCCATAGGCAAAGTGGAAGTTCTCTCCTCCCTTCAGAGGAAAGAACATCCTTCTTTAGTAGCTGCTTCTTTCCACTGGGGTCTCACTCGCAGAGGTCCTTCATGTAGAACATTTTTGGCCATAGTGTATTGGCTTTCCATGCCTGAAATGTACCCCTAGGCCTTTCAGCCAAACCAGAATGCCTTAAGGTTGATTCTGAGGTCAGAGTGCTATTTAAGGCAATTGTCCTTCTATGAGTCTGCTGTATGGACTGCTTCCCATGTTGAAGCATTCACTCCTTTTTAATTCTGTCTATTATTATTATTACCAAATACTCAGTGCTATTTATATGATCATTTTAACACTTGATCCTATTTATGCTATCACTAACACTTAACCCTATCCACATGATCTCTTTAACACTTAGAATGCTGTTTTTACCACCCAGCTTAGGGGGATTTGGGGTCCCATGGCATGTTATTAAGCTGTACCCTTAGAAGTAAGTCCAGACTCTCGAAAGGCTTGAGGAAGAGGCCTTTCTCCCCTCTGTCCTATGAGAATGCAACCAGGAGGCCCCTTCTGTAAGGAACAGAGACCCCACCAGACCCTGAATCTGCAGGCACCTTAATCTTGAACTTCTCTGCCTTGAGAACTAGGAACAGTATGTTTCTGATGTTTATTAACTAACCAGAATAAAGCATTTTGTTACAGCATAGTAGCTTGAAGGGAATAAAAGATTATTGAACCTGAGGAACAAGAGGAAAATAATGTCACTGGATAGAGCCTTGGTGACTTATATGACAATACCAAAGGGTCTAACATGTGTGTAATAGGAGCATCAGAAAAGGAGAAAGAAAGCAGAGCAAGAAAAAAAAGTGAAGGAAAAGATGCCTTTCCCTTGCTCTGTTCTCACTGCCATGCATCCTGGCACAGGCTGCCTCATCTGGAGGAAGTGGCTCACTTTTTGCATTCATAAACAAGTGCTGGTTTTTACCTACCAAGTGCTGCCTACTGGGATAGAATCTTAAATCTAATGTTCAAAAACCTAAATAATTCAGGATTTTGAAATTAAAACAATTGCTGAGAATGACCAAGTGATATTGTGAGGGATCATACAGGCCAATAGGCAGTTGGGTTGGTCCCCCTAAGAGGGTGCAAAATGCTTGCAACCCCAAAAGTTATCTTTAGCAAGATCAAGGTGTCCAATCCCAATGCATGCTTTTCCCCAAAAGTTGCCTTCAGCAGAACAAAAGTGCCCATCCCACTCTTCTGAGTTTCTGGTTTTATCATAGGAATAGAAAGAAGTTACCTATCTCAGACAGGGCAAATAAGGTTACGGATCAGGTGTTTTCATGGCTTTTGTCCCTGCCTTGTAAATGATTGTTAGCTGGTTAATATTTTTTTC
The DNA here is from genome assembly GCF_964237555.1 of Oryctolagus cuniculus. Lineage (NCBI taxonomy): Eukaryota > Metazoa > Chordata > Mammalia > Lagomorpha > Leporidae > Oryctolagus > Oryctolagus cuniculus. The sequence goes on from NC_091436.1 coordinate 116,156,135, forward strand.
CATAATTGTGCTTAAAAACCCTACTATCATCAGCCCGCTCCCCACCTCCTATCCTGGCCACTTAAGCAGGAGGTCTCGGACTTAAATAAATCTTTTCTCTCTGCCTTGTCTGTGTGGAAATTCTTCTGTGTGAGGCAAAGAACCAAGGTAACCCTTTTCTCTCCTGCTGTTTCACCCATCATAACAGTACACTATGAGAATTAGAGTTTATTCTCCATAAAAATGTACAAGAGACACTACAGAAGCTGAGTATATCACACTTTCATATCATCTCTGACTTCTCTCCCTAATAGTCTTAGTGGGGAGGACTAGTCAAGGTCCAGTTAGGCCTCTGAATAGGATTCATGATATGTGTCCTGCACTTAATCACTTAGGTATCTGCTTCATGCTCTGGGAACCTTAGGAATGATTTCAGGGAGTTAGCTCTGCTTATCAGCTTGTTCACATGCATTCTTTTAAGACTGAGTTTATCAGCTGATTAGGATGAACGGCTTTGTCCATTATCAGTTGCAAAATCCTAGTCATGGCTATGAATTGCTGAGCTCTGTCATTGAATCTGTGGGAGCTGGAGTCACAGTGTCCTTTCTGCAGATCATCATTTTGCATGCTGTGACTAAGTGTGTGTGTCGTTTAAAGCATATTTGTTAGGAGTCACTTCCTACTTGGAGGGAAAGCCGGAAAGAAATTCTCTGTTGACACATTAAACATTCTTTTCCTCCTCTTGCTTCCCGGCCTCCTGCCAACAGTTGCTTTGGAGTGGGGACAAAACTGTTTCCTCATCCAAGGCTGTAGGAGTTGCCACAGATTGTCCAAAGTGCTGTAGACAGTAACAGCTGAGACCAGAACTAGGATCTAGGTTTTTCTAATTATTCATAAAATACTCTTTCAACTGCTTCTTGACTATAGGTATTGATCAGTGAGGAAGTTCATTGCAATTCCAATTTTGCAAGAGTTTTACAAGATTATTTTTGAGGGGCAGGCACTTTGGCAATGTTACGGGTGAAATGGCAGCAGAGAAAGGTTACTTGGCTCTATGTCTCACATGGAAGAATTTCCACACAGATAAGACAGAAAAAAAAAAGCAAGATTTATTTAAGTGAGAAGGCTCCTGCCAGAAAAGCCAGGAGGGGGGCTCCAAAAGAGGCAAAACCCAAGAGGCAAATGATTGTAGGGTTTTTAAACAGTTTGGGGGGAGGAAGGCCTGACACTCAACTAATAATCAGTTACAAGGTGTGGACAAAACCCATTAAAAGGGGCTGGTGCTGTGGCACAGTGGGTTAAAGCCCTGGCCTTAAGTGGCGGCATCCCATATGGGCGCTGGTTCTAGTCCAGGCAGCTCCTCTTCCGATCCAGCTCTCTGCTATGGACTGGGAAGGCAGTGGAGGGATGACCCAAGTTCTTGGGCCCCTGCACCTGCATGGGAGATCCAGAGGAAGCTCTTGTCTCCTGGCTTCAGTTTGGTGCAGCTCTAGCCATTGCGGCCATCTGGGGAGTGAACCAGCAGATGGAAGATGTCTCTCTATGTCTCTACCTCTCTAACTCTTTCGAATAAATAAAATAAATCTTAATAAAAAAAACACTATCAAAAGGCCTGATTTGTAATTTTATTTGCCCTGTGCAGCTTGCTCTTGGTAAATCAAAAGAGCCATCAGAAGGGTAGGATAGGTAACTTGCTTTTACAGTAAACTGGGAGCTCAGAAGGGTGCAATTACTACTCTCTTGCTAGTCTCATGAGTGGGATGGGTGCTTTTGTTTTGTTAAAGGCAGCTTTTGAGGAGAAATATGCATTAGGATTTGGCACCCTGATCTTGCCGAAGATAATTTTTGGGGGAAACAAGCATTTTGCACCCTTTTAGAGAGACTCCCCTTTCCTCACTTTCCACCAGTACCAACCTAACAGCCTATTAACCCATCCAACTCCTCACAGCACAGCAAGTTAAGCTGAAGTAGACAGGCATGCAGGTTAAAACTGATTAGGTTTGTGAGCTGGAACACCATGCCTTTGCCATGCCCCTATGTGACCTCATGCCCCTGCCTGGCCACACCTGAGTGCCCACTAGCCAATCAGGGCAATTAACCACTCCCCTTTGAAAGTTGATTAAAAGCCTGGGACAGGGTGTGCCCGGCCCCTTTTCCTTGCCTTGGCCTCTTACCAGTAGGGGGCTGGCTGTTGCCTTGTGCCTTCAGGGCACGTGGCCTTGGACCAGCTGCCCCATGCTTCCTGGCCTAGATGCTCTTCCACGTGGCTGGTTCCTGGTACTTGGTATGAACCCAGATCTACTTCTCTCTTATAGATCAAGACCTCAGTCTCCTATGCATCTTTTGCACTAAATAGAAGCTTAAAATGAACCGTGCTGCCTCGTTCATTTATGCCGGTATTCAGAATTCTTCTCTGAATATTAGGCAAGAACCCACTTGGGCCTATTAATATTGGGGATTTATTAATCATATGGCGATATCATATGGCACCCCAAATTATAACATATATGGCACTCCAGATGGGACTTTCGGGGAACTTTAAGGGACCACATTTCGTATATGTTTTAGGGGGCCAAATTCCGATAACAAAGCCACTGCTTCGGACGCCTGCAGACCATTTTGAAGTGCCTGGGATTTTATTCTTGCATCCATTTCCAAACTAATTTCCTGCTTATGTGCCTGGTAAGCAGGAAGCAGAAGTTTATGGCTCAAGTATTTAAATCCCTGCCAACCATGTGGAAGACTTGAACAGAAATTCTGGCTCCTGGCTTCTGTTTAGCCTGGCTCTTACAAGTATTTGGGGAGTGAACCAGCAAGTGGAAGATATTTTTCTCTATCTTGCTCTGCCTTTCAAATGAGTATTTTTAAAAAATGAAATTAAATGATAATGCATCTTAAAAAATTATTTTCTTGAAACTATTTTGAAATGTAATGTAAGGCAGTACAGCAACAGGACATTCTGAGTCACAGGGGGGAAATAGATAATAAGTAAAGGGGATACAGACCAATGACAGAGTCATGAGAGTCTCACAGAGAAGCCCAGGAGTCCAGCAGAGACTGAGGAGATACACACAGAGGGAGCACAGAGTGACAGAGGTGCAGTGGAGTAGCCGAATGAGGAGACTGATGCCACACCATCCCACCCTCCCCCAGAGGGACAGGTGAGATGTGAGGTCACAAGTCCATGGAGCTGTGGTTAGCAGCAGGCGGGAGAGCCAGGCAAACTGTGTTTGAAGTTCCAAGTGGGAGAATAGGGCAATAGACTGAAAACTCAGGCACACCCCCTGTCCATCCACGTCTTCTCCCCTGCCCCCAGCTGGATCTGCAGCTGGCTGGGAGAAGCTATACTGTCTGTTTACATCTCTGAATGTAAACAGGGTGCTACTGCATTTGCCACCCATGTACATGACCATCAATTGTGGGGGCCACATCACAACACACCCCCACCTGGAAATGAGGATCACAACATTTCAGAGTAACTTCCCCCAACCACCATGCAAGCTGTACAACAGGGAGAAGTTCTGAACATTAAAATCCCTAGCTCATTTCACACACTAGAACCAGCCCAACCAGGTGGGGCTTAGCACACCAGAGCTCTCCTATCTGCCCCCATCACCATCCAGAAGTCAGCAGGACTCCCAGAGGTGGGGCTGTGTGTTTCCATTGGCAATGCCCAGACAAACAGCAGCTCATAGCAGAAGGAAATCTCACCACATGCACCAAGACACATATTAAAGATAAAAGTAACCAGAAATGCCAAAAAAAAAAAAAAACAACAACAACAACAAAGTGAAAAGCCTTAATAAGAGTAAGGAAGAGAGTATGAGCCCCACAAAGGAACAGAGAAAGGATTAGAAGGCCTTCTTGATGAAATAACAGAAAACGTCCTCAATCTGGAGAAAGATACATCCAAATATAGGAAGTACACAGAACTCCCAATAGACATGGCCTGTGGGGAGCAACTCAGACTAGACTAAGTTACTGGAATTAAGACTTATTCTATGCATCTGCTCTCCCACAATATGGCGCTGGGAGAGGAGTAAACAACTTTTACACAGCTGCCTCCAGTTCGACCAATAACCTGCAGGAGCTGATCCTGCTCCTGATTGGAGGAGAGCAGCGTACTCGGCGTGTGGGTAGCAGAGTTGGGATTGGTGGAAGAGGACTATAAAGGAGGAGAGAGACAACATGCACCAGGAACATCTAAGGGGAACATCCGGATAACATCTGAGCAGCCCCCGAGAGAGCCGGCCGGCGGTGTGCCGCTCCCCCGCGGAAGTGGGGAAAGTGGCAGGGGGAGCCGCCCTTCCACGGAGGTGGAAGGATCGGCAGCCAACCTGGGAAGAACCAGCAGGCAACCCGGGAAGGGCCGAGCAGGCAAAAGAACAACGCAGGGTCCTGTGTCGTTCCTCCGTGAAGAGGGGGAGCGACAATGGCCAGAAAAGATCCTCACCCCCACACATACTGGCAAAGCTTTCCTCAGTAACACATAAAGAAAAGATCCTAAAATGTGCATGAGAGAAACGACAAATCACATTCAGAGGAAACCCAATTAAACTCACCCCAGACTTCTCATCGCAAACCCTACAGGCAAGGAGGAAATGACTAGAGATACTCCAAGTCCTAAGAGAAAAAACTGTCAACCCAGAATACTGTACCCTGCAAAAATCATCTATAAGTGAATGAGAAATAAGGGTCTTCCACAACAAACAGAAATTGAAAGATTTGTAACTACTTGCCCATCCCTGCAAAAGATGCTCAAAGATGTGCTACACATAGAAGCAGGAATATCTCTACAAAAGTAGATGAACACAGAAAATTACCCAGAAAAAGAACAAATGAAATCCAAAGTACATAAACAAAACTATTTATGGAAACATGGTAGGGCAAAGTCAACAATAGTCACACTGAATGTAAATGGTCTCAACTCCCCAGTTAAAAGACACAGACTGGCTGAATGGATTAAAAAAGAAACTCATCTATTTGCTGCTGCCTACAAGAAACACATCTTACCATCAAAGATGCTCACAGACTGAAAGTAAAAGGATGGAAAAAGATAATTCATGCTAAGAGAAACCAAAAAAGAGGTGGTGTGGCCATCCTAATATCAGACAAAATGGACTTTAACACAAAAACCATTGAGAGACAAAGAAGAACAAGAACACTGGAATTGATCCTCTGATCATTATAAACAGGAAGATGTGTGTATTATAAATGCATATGCACCTAACTACAGGGCACCTGGCTCTTTAAAAGAAATTTTAAAGGATTTAAAGGGAGATAGACTCAAATACAATAATACTGGGGGACTTCAATAGCCTATTTTCAGCAATGGACAGATCAACCAAACAGAAAAGCAACAAGGAAACAACAGAGTTAATTGACATCATAGACCAAATATACGTAGCAGATATCAACAGAACCTTCCTCCCTACAGCCAAAGAGTACACATATTTCTCACCAATATATGGAACTTTCTCTAGGATTGACCACATGCTAGGCCATAAAGCAAGTCTCAGCAAATTCAAAAAATTGAAGTCATACCATGCATCTTCTTCGACCACAATGCAATGAAGCTAGAAATCTACAACTCAAGAATCTCTACATCATATGCAAACACATGGAGACTGAACAACATGCTCCTGAATGAACAGTGGGTCATTCAAGAAATCAAAAGAAAAATCAAACAATTTCTGGAAAAAAATGAAGATGACAATACAACATACCAAAATTTGTGAGAAACAGCAAAAGCAGGTGATAAATACATTTTCAAAGACACAACAATAATGGTAACACTTACTATTGCTGTATTCCTTTATCACTCACCCAAACAAGATCACATATATTATTGCACCTCACAGTAGGAATATAAGCCTTAAATACAAGTTCATTATTCTAAGTTACAGGGCCTTCCACTTTACAACCAGAAAATCAGAGTGAATAGAAAAATTCTATAGTCAAAATCCGTCTTGTGCTGTGGTGTAGGAGTTAAGCTGTTGTCTGCAGTGCCAGCTTCCTATATGGGCACTGGTTCGAGTTCTGGCTGCTCCACTTCCAATCTAGCTCCCTTCTAATGGGCTGGGAAGGCAAAGGAAGATGGCCCAAGTGCTTGGTCCCCGCACCCACATGGGAGACCCCAGTGAAGCTCCTGACCTCAGACTGGCCATCCCTGGCTGTTGCAGCCATTTGGGGAGTGAACCAGCAGATGGAAAAATCTCTCCTTCTAATTCTGACTTAGATTTATTTCTTTGTTTGAAAGAGATACAGAGGGAAGGAGAAAGAGAGAGAGATAAAGACAGAGAGAGCTTTTCCATCTGCTGGTTCACTCCCAAACGGCTGCAACAGCCAAGGATGGACCAGGCTCAGGAGCTTCACTGTAATCTCCCATGTGGGTGCAGGGGTCCAAGTGTTAGTAAAATGGTATGGTCTTATCTGTGGTACCATCTTGGGCTCTGGCCCTGTCACCATTTTACACAATAAGCTTCATTCTAAACCCACCCTGGCTTACTAGAAGTCAGGTGACCAAATGACCCGATTACAAGCATCCGCTCCACCCCCACCTTAATGGGATTTGCCACTCCCACTTCCTTACCTCTGCAAAGCTATATAAGACCTGTTTTCCCACTATAGGCTGCTGTTCTCTCTGTGCACAGGGAGGCAGCCTGTCAGGTTTCCCCCACCTGACAACAAACCTTTTCTCTTACTCCAGTGTTTGGTGTGTTTTGTGGTGCCCTTTCCTTTCACCAAGTACTTGGGCCATCCTCTGCTGCTTTTCCAGCTGCATTAGCAGGGCTGGATCAGAAGTGCATCAGCCAGAACTTGAACTGGCACCCATATGGAATGGTGACACTACAGGCTGAGGCTTAACTTTCTACGCCATAGTGCCTGCTCCTAATATAGAAAATTTTTATAAGGCTGTTAGAGTTGGTATCACAATGGTAAGGTACAGCCATTTTGTCACATGGCTCCTACAAAATGTTAGTAAACAAATGTGCAGTTGGGATATTTATTACCCACAAAAGAACTTTTAGAAACCTGAAAAATAGCAGGGCTTATTGGAAATCTATTTCTCCTAACACTAAACAAAATTAGAATTACAAATACCCAATATTTAAGTCTTACTGTGAGGAGTCAGGTGGGTTAATAAGCAGTCAGTGGAAATTGGATTGCACTTCCTTAGGAATCTCCCAATTTTATCATGAGAATAGCAAGGGAGTGGTGATTTCATACTCTTGAGCTCACAATTTATTGAGAAAACAAGTTACCAAACCAACCATTCTGGATGGCTTTTTTGTTTTATCATGAGCAAGCCAGACAGGATAAAGGATTTCCAATTGGGTCTTTTGATAGGTTTTGTCCCCACTTTTTAACTGAATGTCAATCTGATTGTCAAGGGTTTTTCCTTCAAAATTTTGCTTAAAAACTCCGTTGCCACCAACCACTTTGGGTTTTTTTCCCTCTCTTGGAAGCTCTCTTCCTGGAGGTCTTTGACGCTAATAAATCTTGCTTTTAAATCTCTCTGCTTGTCTGCTTGGAAATTCTTCTTCCATGTGAGACAAAGAACTGGGGTAATAATATTCTCTCTGCTTTTGTTTCACCTGTAACAGTCTTGGCTGCCAGCAAGAAAATGTCATAGCGATGAAGGTGGATGATGCAATGATTATCATACTTACACTTTTCCCTCTGCTGCAAAGCACTTAGTCTCAAAAATAGTGTTTTCAGGGCCTGGCGCTGTGGCATAACAGGTAAAACCATTGTCTACCATGCCAACATCCCATATGGGTGCCAGTTCGAGGCCTGGCTGCTTCACTTCCAATCCAGCTCTTTGCTACGGCCTAGGAGAGCAGAAAAGATGCCCAATTCCTTGGGCCCCTGCATCTATGTGGGAAACCCAGAAGAAGCTCCTGGCTTACAGATCAGCCCAGCTCTGGCTGTTGTGGCCATTTAGGAAGTGAACCAACAGATGGAAGATTTCTCTCTCTCTCTAATTCTACCTTTCAAATAAATAAAACTTTTTTAAAAAAGTGTTTTCATATTTGAAGAAACAGAATTAAATCTGTATCTATAATAGCAATAGTTGATAGCTGCTCAAAATTCATGCTGCACATGACTTTTGGCCTGCTTTCTGCTTGGTATGGATTCCAAACTAATTTCCAGGCTTTCCCTTCTCCTTTAGATTAATGGCCTCACTCTCCTTTGCATTTCTCTCACTGAATAAAAAGCTTAAAAATTTAAATATATATATTTATTTATTTAATAGCAATAAATTGGGCTGGTACTGTGACATAGCAGGTAAAGCCACCACCTGCAGTGCCAGCATCCCATATAGGTGCTGGTTTGAGTCCAGGTGCTCCACCTCTGATCCAGTTCTCTGCTATGGCCTGGAAAAGCAGTCAAAGATGGCCCAAACCCTTGGGCCCATGCACCCACATGGGAGACCTGGAAGAAGCTCCTGGCTCCTGGCTTTGGATCTGCCCAGCTCCAATCATTCTGGCCATCTGGGAAGTGAATTAGCAAATGGAAGACCATTCTCTCTCTGTAACTCTTTCAAATAAATAAATAAATCTTTTAAAAATTATAGTAGCAATAAGTATCTCTTGGCTCTAGAAATTTGGGCAGAGAAATAGATCTACAGATAATATCAGAAACTTGTTCCTCTTTTATAATTTTCTCCATTACTCTTCATTACATTTATTCATTAATCCAAAGTATTTATTAAGTGTCTACCATAAGCTTGGCCTTTCATTGGTTTATGGGGTAATGAATAGGAAGTTCTAAATGCTAAGAAACCTTGGAAAAAGAGTAGCTGACAGATGTGTGGATCATTTAGTCTTTTCATTTAACTAAAGAAGGGCATAAAGGAAAGAATGGAGGCTCCATGGGGGTAGGCAATGCCTAGCCAGCAAAGAGTACTAGTGACTACTAAACAAAGTGTTTAAAGGAAAAGATGCTAACCAAGACCCAGAGAGAATGAAATTTTGCTTTAGTATGAGATAGTGAGAGGTATTCTAAACTACAATGCTATAATAAAAATGTCATAATTGCAAAATTTTACACATGGCTTTGCCAGGTGTATATTAAGTTCTTTAAGAGATAGAACAGCAGGGCTGGCATTGTAGCACAATCGGTTAGCCTACACCTGTGATGCCAGCATCCCATATGGGCACCAGTTTGTGTCCCAGCTTCTCCACTTTCCATCTGTCTCCCTGCTAATGGCCCAAGAAAAGCAGTGGAGGCACTTGGGCCCCTGCTACTGTTATGGGAAATGGTGGTAGAGAAGCTATTATTACCTTGGTTCTTTGTCACATACAGAAGAATTTCCACATGGACAAGCAGAGAGATTTAAAAAGCAAGAGTTAGAGTCAAAGACCTCCAACCAGAGCAGCATGGAGGGGGGCTTCCAAGAGAGGAAAAATGCAAAGGACCACATGGTACCAAGGTTTTTAAGTACAATTTTGAAGAAAAAAACTTAATCAGATTGACATTCAGCTACAAGGTAGGGACAAAACTCATTATAAAACCTGATTACAATCCTTTATCCTATCTGGCTTGCTCATGATAAAACAAAAAACCAGCCAGAAGGGTGGGATAGGTAACTTGTTTTCTTAACAAACTGAGTGCAGGAAGATGAAATCACCACTCCCTTGCTATTCTCATAAAATTGGAGATTCCTAAGCAAGGAGGGCAGACATTTTGTTCTTGCTGAAGATAACCTTTTAGGGGGAAGCAAGCATTCTACAGCCCAAATTCCACTGGGACCACCCTGACTACCTATTAACCCGCCTGACTCTTCACACTACCTATGTTGGAGACCTGGAAGAAGCTCCTAGATCCCAGCTTAAGCTTGGCTCAGCCCTGGCTATTGCAGCCATCTGAGGAATGGACCATCAGATAGAAGATCTGTTTCCTCTTCTCTGCAACTCTGATTTTCAAATAAATATCTCAGGGAGAATAAAAAGAAATAGAATAGTAGTAAAGGTATTTTTCATTCTACTGGACATAAATCTCGTATTGGCTTATTTTGATACAACTTTGAACATATAATTATCTGTATATTTCTTTCCGTATTAAAAAGAATGACCTTTCTAATCACAGTCCCTTCTAGCAATTCAGTATCATGGTATTTCATTCAAAACTCAGTCTTGTCCCTTTTTTAAAAATGTATTCGTGTCTTAGAGACAAATACAGAGAGTACTCACCTACTGATTCATTCCCCCAAATGCCTGCAATATCCAAGGGACTATCTAGCAGAAGCAAGGATCCTAGAACTCAATCCAGGTCTCCCACATGGATGGCAGGGACCAAGTTACTTGAGCTAGTACCTGCTGCCTCCTGGAGTGCACATTAGCAGGAAGCTAGAATCGAAAGTGGAGCCAGACATGATCACTCGGACTTACCTCCAGTGGTAGAGCTAGAAATGTGCCAGGGGATTCCAATTCAGTCTTATCAAGGAGGCATGTACCAATGCCATCTCACTTGTTAAAGTGATCAGTTTAAGTAAGTACATAATTGATCAAAAAGATAGGTTAAGTGTCAAAGAGATTTCACAAGTAAGACCAGTGTCTGCAAATAATGAAGGATAGAATTAAAAGGGAGAGAATGATCTTGCAGGGGAAACAGGACACACAGAAGACTCATGGAAATAGCAAATGCCCTAAACAGTACTCTGGCCTCAGAATCAACCCTTGGGGCATTCAGATCTGGCTAAAAGGCCCATGAGTGTCTCACAGGCATGGAAAGCCAAGACACTGTGGCAAAAACGACCTGAATGAAAGATCTCGGTGAACAAGATCCCAGCAGAAAGAACGGGCCATCAAAGAAGGAGGCACCTTTCTCTGAAGGTGTGCTATGGCCTTGACTAAATAAGTTCAGAGTTGGTGATCTCAAGGGGCTTCCATAGCCTTGACAGCTCATGGCAAGAGCCTCGGGTGATTACTGACATCATAAATAAGAGTGTCAGTTGTTAAATCAACAACGGGAGTCACTGTGCACATGATCCCCACGTAGGATCTCTGTCCTTAATGTATTTTACTATGAGAATTAACAGTAAAACTACTAGGCGAACAGTACTCTATATCTTGTGCGGTTGTGTGGGTGCAGTCTCTTGAAATCTTTGCTTAGTATATATTAAGTTGATCTTCTGTACATAAAGATGATTGAAAATGCATCTTGATGAAGAGTGGGATGGGAGAGGGAGGGGTAGATGGGATGGCTGTGGGTGGGAGGGAGGTTATGAGGGAAAAAGCCACAATAATGCAAAAGTTGTACTTTGTAAATTTACATTTGTTAAATTAAAAAAAAAAAAAAGTGGAGCCAGAGCTCAAACCCAGCCACTCCAATATAGGATGTGGGCCTCTTAACTGCTAGGCCAAACAGCTTTCTCCTATGCCCCCTTAAGGAATAATCTAGATTCTCTGCCTCTACTTCTCATTCCCCATCTATCTCTCATCACTCTGTGATCACATTGACGGTCCATAACATTCAATGTGTACCACGTTTTATTGGATCTGTCCATGAATCTTGACACCGTTGGTCATTCTCTCCTTTAGCAGCTATCCTTTGTCTTCTCAGATACCAGTTATACAGGGTTGTCCTTCTACCACTTCTTTTCATTCCTTTGTGAGTCCCTCTTTCTTGGTCTTCTTGAAAGATTGTATTCTCCAGTGTTCTGCCCTTTGTACTTATCTCCTAACACTGCACACACTCCTCCAAGGTGAACACTTCTGTAGGCAGACTTGTCCTACCATTTATATGCAAAGAACTCATTATTTCCCAGAGCCTTGACCTGTCCTGGGTTCCAGGGTCATAGTTCTCACCTGCCTATTGAATATCTATTTGTCACCTATTCCCTTCCAAATGAACATGAACAAGAACCAAATCCAGGAGTGGGCATTTGGTGCAGTGGTTAAGATGCCATTTGAGATGCCCATATCCCTTATCAACATGCCTGGGTTCAAGTCCCTACTCTACTCCCAATCCCAGCTTCTGGTTAAAGCAAACATTGGGAGACAGCTGTGATGGCTCAAGTAGTTGGTTGTCTGCCGTGCACATGGGAGACCTGGATTGAGTTCCAGGCTCCTGGCTTCAGCCTGACCCAGCTCTGGTAGTTGCAGGCATTTGGGGAGTGAAGTAGCAAATAGGAAATTTGTCTTTGTGTTTTTTAAATTAATAAAATTATGGGACTGGCATTGTGGCACATCAGGTTAAGCTACCATCTGTGACACAGTCATCCCACATAAGTGCCAGTTCAAGTCCTGGCTGCTCCACTTCCAATCCCACTCCCTGTTAATGTGTGAAGTGAAGGCAGAAGATGACCCAAGTGCTTGGGAATCTGCTACCCACATGGGACCCAAGATGGAGTTCCTGGCTTCTGGCTTTGGCCTGGCCCAGCCATGACAATCATGACTATTTGGGGAGTGAACCAGTGGATGAAGATTCTCTTTCTCTAACTGCTAATCTGTAACAAATAAAATATTTATTAAAACAGAAGAAATGTTTAAAATATTTTATAGTCAAATCCATCATCTCCCTACTCCAACATTCTGCTGCTGCTCTTCCTCTATTTCTAATCTCTGGGCCCACCACCAAACTGCTGAAACCAAGTCTTGGAGTCCCACCAAGATTCTTCCCTCTCTATTAGCCTTAGATCCACCATAGGCAGAGCCCGAGACAGGCAAATGCTAGCCTATAGTCAGTTTTTTTGGGGGCAGAGATTTCAAGAAACTGAGGTGGGGGCTTGGGGTAGAGCCAATCCACAAGTACATAAAGTAGTCACTGCTATAGCAGTTATGATTTTTGAGGGTCTCTGAAATACAGCTAAGAATTGCCCTTCTGAAGGATATAAGAAGGCTAAACATGCAAGCTGAGTATCATTTATCTGAAATGCTTGGGAACAGAAGCACTCTGAATTTCAGAATTTTTTTGATTTTGGAATATCTGCATATATGTAATAAGATACCCTGGGAGCCGGCGCCGCGGCTCAATAGGCTAATCCTCCACTAGTGGCGCCGGCACACCAGGTTCTAGTCCCGGTAGGGGTGCCGGATTCTGCCCCGGTTGCCCCTCTTCCAGGCCAGCTCTCTACTGTGGCCTGGGAAGGCAGTGGAGGATGGCCCAAGTGCTTGGGCCCTGCACCCCATGGGAGACCAGGAGAAGCACCTGGTTCCTGGCTTCGGATCAATGTGATGCGCCGGCCGCAGCGCGCCAGCCGTGGCGTCCATTGGAGGGTGAACCAACGGCAAAGGAAGACCTTTCTCTCTGTCTCTCTCTCCTCTCTCTCACTATCCACTCTGCCTGTCAAAAAAAAAAAAAAAAAAAAAAAAAAAAAAAAAAAAAAAGATACCCTGGGAACAGAACCCAAGTATAGACACAAAATTCATTTATGCTTCATATATACCTTACACAAAATGCCTGAGGTACATTTTGATTGCAACCCATCAGAGGGAGTCAGGAGTAGAATTTTCAACTTATAGTGTCATGTCAGTGCTCAAAAAGTTTCATATTTGGGGGGCTGGTATTTGGTGCAGGTTAAAAACTGCTTAGAAGCCGGCGCCGTGGCTCAATAGGCTAATCCTCCACCTTGCGGCGCCGGCACACCGGGTTCTAGTCCCGGTTGGGGCGCCGGATTCTGTCCCGGTTGCCCCTCTTCCAGGCCAGCTCTCTGCTATGGCCAGGGAGTGCAGTGGAGGATGGCCCAGGTGCTTGGGCCCTGCACCCCATGGGAGACCAGGAAAAGCACCTGGATCCTGGCTCCTGCCATCGGATCAGCGCGGTGCGCCGGCTGCAGCGGCGGCCATTGGAGGGTGAACCAACGGCAAAGGAAGACCTTTCTCTCTCTGTCTCTCTCTCTCTCACTGTCCACTCTGCCTGTCAAAAATTAAAAAAAAAAAAAAAAAAACTGCTTAGAGACGCCTGCATCCTATATTGTAGTACCTGGGCTCAAGTCCCGGTTCTACTCTCCATTCCAGCTTCCTGCTAACACTCACCCTGGGAGGTAACAGGTGATGGCTCAAGTAATTAGGTCTCTCACATGAGTGGCAGGGACCCAGATTGAGTTCTAGGCTCCTGGCTTCTACCTGGCTCAGCCTCAGTTGTTGGGGGAATTTTGAGAGTAAACTCGCAACTGGAAGATCTGTCTCTCTGTCACTCTGCATTTCAAATAAGTGAAAATAAACTTTAAAAAGTTATTTTTTAAAAGTTTGAGATTTTTGAACATTTCAGATTAAGAATCCTTTGTGTATGTGTGTGTGTGTGTGTATGCATGAAAAATACCCTGGCTCTTATCCCCATAGAGTGCTATTCTCTTATACTTACAGTTTGTGTAGCTGTCACAATGTGTCACATATGTGGTAAAGCTGAGGTGAGGCACTGCCATATGGTTGCTGATGCTAGGTGAAACATGAACCATGTCCCATAACCACATATATCCATATACAGGAGGATATGCATAGGTTACATGTAAAATATCAAACCATTTTGGGGCCACCACCTGCAGTGCTGGCATCCCATTTGGGAGCCAGTTCAAGTCCTGGCTGCACCACTTCTGATCAAGCTCTCTGCTGTGGCCTGGGAAAGCAGTAGAAGATGGCCCAACTCCTTGGGCACCTGCACCCATGTGGGAGACCTGGAGAGGGCTCCTGGCTCCTTGTTTTGGATTGGCACAGCTGTGGCCATTGTGGCCAACTGGGAAGTGAACCAGTGGATGGAAGACCCCTCTCTTTCTGCCTCTCTTTTTCTCTGTGTAACTCTGACTTTCAAGTAAATAAGTATATCTTAAAAAAAATACATTTTATTCAAGGGATGAGCATCTGCAGATTTTGTTATCTGTAGAGGGTCCTGGAACCAATCCCTAACAATACCAAAGGACAATGTTAATAAGAATAAAAGCCAATTCCAATTATAATTTTAAAGTCAATATTAGCTAAAATAATGTTACTAGCTAAAAATATAATTATCTTGACCAGTACTTGAAATTAAGATGTTCTGATTGATTTAACCAATGGGTAATTTGAAAACAACCTTCATTTAATTAAATTCAATACAACAGCTATGTATTGAGAGCTATTAGGTGCCAGGGACTGTGCTGGTAGCTGGAAATTTGAAGTTGAACAAGTCCCTACAGTCCTGCTTCCTGGAGAAAGCACACAAGTCAGACAACAGCCATGGAGCTGTGGGAGAGGGGTGCTTCCAGGGAAGACTTCAAGTATGGATCATGTAAGGTAAATTCTCAAAGAATAACTGGAGTCAGTCAAACCAAATGAGGAAGTGAGGGGAAAATAATCTGCCAGATATTCAAATGCTCAGAGAACATTAAGGAAGAACATGGAGGAGGACCAGAAGAAACCAAGCTGGGGCAGGCATTTGGTGGTATAGCAGGTCAAGCCGACACTTGGATGCCCACATCTTATATCACATTTTGCACGTTCAGGTCCTGGCTACTCCACTTTCAATTCAGCTTTCTGTTAATGTATCCTGGGAGGCAGCAAATGGTGGCTCAAGTGCTTGGGTCCCTGACACCCAAGCGAGAAGCTCAGATGGAGTTCCAGGATCCTGGTTTCAGCCTGCCTGTTACAAGGATTCAGTGAAATGAACCAGCAGATGAAGATTTTTCTCACCTACCCCCTTTCCCTGCCACTCTGCCTTTCAGGGAAGGGAGGGATCAGACTGGCTAGATGAGGAAGAATGGCAAGAAATAAAGTTGGAGCATTAAGAATATAATTGACTTTCGCTCTAATTTAAATCATGAGCCCTGTGAGCATTTATACAAAGGCAAGTGAAGAGCTGTTAAAGAATCATAACACAAGGGAGGTTCACAACCAGGTTTGCATTCAAAGAAGGTCTTTCTGACAGCTATATGGAAAATAAAGTGGATGGGGCAAGATCAAGGCAAGGAGACCAGTCATAAAGCTATTTCATAATGCAGGCAAGATGAAAAGCCTTTGAGAGTATTTCAGGCATGGAAAGCCAAGACACTCTGGCAAAAAAAAAAAAAAAAAAAAAAAAAAACCTAAATGAAAGATCTCTGTGAGTGAGATCCCAGTGGAAAGAACGGGTCATCAAAGAAGGAGGTACCTTTCTCTGAAGGGAGGAGAGAACCTCCACTTTGACTACGACCTTGTCTAAACAAGATAAGAGTCGGAGAACTCAAAAGGCTTCCATAGCCTTGGAAACTCATGACTGGAGCATAGGGAGATTACTGATGCCATAAACAGGAGTGTCAATTTGTAAAGTCAACAACAGGAGTCACTGTGCACTTACTCCTCATGTAGGATCTCTGTCCTTAATGTGCTGTACATTGAGATTTAATGCTATAACGAGTACTCAAACAGTATATTTCACTTTGTGTTTCTATGTGGGTGCAAACTGTTGAAATCTTTACTTAATGTATACTAAACTGATCTTCTGTATATATAGAAAATTGAAAATGAATCTTAATATGAATGGAAGGGGAGAGAGAGTGGGAAAGGGGAGGGTTGCAGGTGGGAGGTAAGTCATGGGGGGGAGGGGGAAGCCAATGTAGTCCATAAGCTGTACTTTGGAAATCTATATTCATTAAATAAAAGTTAAAAAAATGCAGGCAAGAAAAGCTGAGGGCCTTTGTGATGGGTGAAATGGTAGAGTGGCCATGCAGATGAAGAGAACTGGAATTTTTTTTTTTTTTTTTTTTTTTTTTTTTTTTTTTTTTTTTGACAGGCAGAGTGGATAGTGAGAGAGAGAGGCAAAGGTCTTCCTTTTGCCGTTGGTTCACTCTTCAATGGCCAACACGGCTGGCGCGCTGCGGCCGGCGCACCGCGCTGATCTGAAGGCAGGAGCCAGGTGCTTCTCCTGGTCTCTCATGGGGTGCAGGGCCCAAGGACTTGGGCCATCCTCCACTGCCTTCCTGGGCCACAGCAGAGAGCTGGCCTGGAAGAGGGGCAACCGGGAAAGAATCCGGCGCCCCGACCGGGACTAGAACCTGGGGTGATGGTGCCACTAGGTGGAGGATTAGCCTATTGAGCCACAGCGCCAGCCGAGAACTGGATTTTATCAAGTACCAAGAGGGTAGAAGTGACAGTACTTGTATATCAACTAAGGATGGTATCAATGTGGAAGGAGAAAGTCGAGCATGATGCTTGGACTTCTTTTTCAGATAGATGGCAGTATCAGACTCTGTAGTTGGGACTTAGGAGGAGCTACAGGATGGGGTAGCAAAAAGCAGTGTGGGGTAGGACAAGAGGAGGAGGATTCATTCTTTATGGACACATTTAGATCAAGGTTAGATGCCTAAGAGAACTCTAAAGGCATCCTTGGTAAATGGCTAAGAATAGAGGTTTCACATGGGATTTGAAGACATTTCAAATACCTGAGAATTCTTCAAAAAGTCTGTGGGAATATGTATTATCGCAAAACTGTCATGTATTTCAATGTGGGGTTTTTTTTTTTTGGCAGCAAAAAAATAATTTATCTTTTAGTTCCCCTTTTTCATGAACTTTTTGAAGTACCCTCATACAAGATAATTGAAGCTATGTAGGAGATGAGATTGCCCAGGAAGAGTGTATAGAATAAGAGTATGTAGAATAGAAACAGAAGGCCCAGGACATGGCCTGAAGGACCACCAGTATGAGAAACACGGGATAATCAAACAGGTTCTCAGAGGAGATTGCAAGAGTCAGAATAGTAGAAAGAAAACCAGAACACAGTGGTGCAACAGAAGCCAAGAAACATTTTTCATACATTGTCATATACCACTAAGAGGTTAAAAGAGGAATGGAATCATGCCCATCACATTTAGCAATACAGAGTTCTCTGTGACCCTGTAAGAGGCATTTGATTGGCATGATAGAGCAGAAACCAGATTACAGTGTGTTGAGAAGTGGCAGGAGAGAAAGG
The DNA here is from genome assembly GCF_964237555.1 of Oryctolagus cuniculus. NCBI lineage: Eukaryota > Metazoa > Chordata > Mammalia > Lagomorpha > Leporidae > Oryctolagus > Oryctolagus cuniculus. Next base: position 116,173,982 of record NC_091436.1, read on the forward strand.
GAGACAGCACAGAGACCACTGCTGAATTCACTGGGTTTCCAACCAAACTATCACTGATAGAAGACACATAGCCTCAGCCATTCTCACTTATTGGAATTTACCTCTTGCCTTTGAATCTCAACTGGGTCTCACACCTTATGCTTTCATACCCCATCCCCCAGGGCCACCTGAAAGACCAGTTGCTGGAACACCTAGAAGACCAGTTCCAGGAATTCTCCTCTGCCTGCTGTCCCCTACCCCACCCCCATCTCTAGCCCTCCTAAGATATTAAAAGGCCCCTTGGTGTCAGGGCCTTCTGCCACGTGTTCCATCAATGTACACATGGGCAGTTGGTCACCCATCTCTATGAATTTATTTTCTTTGAATAAATTCTGTATGGCTGTAAATTTGTACACTGACTCCTCTTGATAACAGATATGGTCCCCCCAAAACTTCCCCCAAAGTCCCATCTGGGGTGCCATATAAAATCAGAATATTGGGTGCCATGATATCACTGTGTGCTTATTAATAAGTTCCCAATATTAATAAGCCTGTGTGGGTTCTTGCCTAATATTCAGAGAAGAATTCTGAACACCAGCATAAATGGACAAGGCAGCATGATATGTTTTAAGCTTTTTATTCAGTGAGAAAGACGCATAGGAGAGTGAGGGCCCTGGAGAGAGGTAAATCTGGATTCATACCAAGGACCAAGAGCCAGCCACTTGGAGGAGCATCTAGGCCAGGAAGCATGAGGCAGGTGGCCCGAAGGCCGGGTGCCCTGGAAGCACAGGGCCACAGCAAGCCCCGTACTGGCAAAAGGTCAAGGAAAGGAAAGGGGCAGGCACACCATGTTCCAGGCTTTTAATCCATTTCCAAAGGGCAGTGGTTAATTAATCTGATTGGCTGGTGGGTGCACAGGTGTGTCCAAGTAGAGGCATGAGGTCACACAGGGGCGTGGTGAAGGCCTTCCAGCACACAAACATGATCAATTTTATTCTATATGCCTACCTACAACACTCTCTGTTCTGCGCCTCTTAACAGTTACTATCACTTCCCAGAATGTAGCCCTTAGAATCACTGCATAAAGGGAACGAATGATCGAGGAAAGAGTGGACAATGAGTATAATTCAATATGGTAATTTTTATATTTAAAAGGTAGCCTGTTATTGAAGTGAAAGGCTGTAAATACTGACTTCTTAAGCAAAATTGATAATATTGGTTATAATCAGCTCATTTTTCATCCAGCTACAAACTGAAAAAAATCTTACTCATCAACCTCAACTTCATATCTTACACTAAAGTTAATAAAATAAGGATCTATCTTAACTAATTCACTCAATTTCTCAGGTTAAAAAAATCTTCAAAAGAACTGACAGCCAATCTTGAGAAATGTTATAGTTTAAGACCTTATTTTTACTTTAACTCAAACAAATTCTATACCTGCAGCAGGTTAAATTAAATTTTAAGAAGAGGTTTAAGAATAATTTAGCTTCAGTTAGCTTTTGCTATATAACAAAGCACCGCAGATGTAATGACTGGAACATTCATCATTTTCTATGATTCTAGCACATATTTCCCAGTGGGCAGTTCTTTTGGCCTGGGCCCACTCAGCTGATAACAGCCTGTTCACCTACACAGTTATAGGTAGATGGCCATTCAGCTAGAGTTGGATGATTATCTTTGGTGGTTGGCAGATGTTAGCTGGAGCAGGAGGAATGACATAAATATGGCATTTATGTGCTGCTTCATCCAGCGGGCATATTCGTGCACTCGGTTATCTCAGGGTTCCAAGAATCAGAAGTCCTAATTCAGAAGCACTTCAAGTCTACTGTGGCACATTTGTTAATGGCCTATCAGCCGAGCAAGTGGCATGACCAAGCCTAGGTTTACTGAGAAGAATTCACCTCACATTGAGAAGACTATAAATTCACATTGCAAAAGGAGATGCAGACAATGAGGAAACAATTTGCCATTCATCACAACTAGGTATTCAATAAAAATACTTATTTGGGGCACTTTCCTAGTTTAGGTTTTATGGAACCACCTATGCATGCCGCATATGCACAAAATAAAATTTTCATTTCTTTTCTCAGAGGTGGTGCTGATTCACAGAGATGGAAGGGTATTCTGGGGGCTTTGAGTTCCTTGAGGGACTTACAGCCTCTGTCTCTCTTCTGAATCCCCAGTAGTGTGGTAATTTATTTGGATATAAATGAGTGGCTTGTGAGCTAGATAAATATCAAAATAGTAAGAAAAATGCATACTAAGGCATTTAATACATTTTAGATACCTATTAGTTTCCAGTTTCAAACTTTGTGTTGTTTATTATTTCAAAAAAGAATTAAAGAAACAACTGTGTTTTCTGACAAATTTTCAACAGTTATTTGCTTGCCAGGCATCTTTCTTGTGAGGTGATGTTCACCAGCCTTTCACTGAAAGGGTTAAAAGAATGGAACTTGGGGAAAGGAGAAAGCTGACCTGCAGGAAAGGCAACTCAGGCATTGTTATGCAGATTCCAGCCTCAGGTGGAGTCTGCTTTCCAGTTTGCCGTTCTTCCTTTGTATCACCATAGAACAAAGGTTAACAATATGCTTATTCATTACATTCATCACTGTGCATCTTTGATATCAGTTGGTTTAACACAATCACTCAGCAGCAAGGAAACTACGGAAAGAATGAAAAAAATCCAACTTTGTTGAATTACTGATTTACCTATGGTGAGCTTTGGTGATTTGGGCTTTATTGCAACAGTTCCAAAAAAATTGAAAATGAACCCCTACAAAAGATAAATAAATGTAGCCTTCCTAAAATGATAAAAGAGGAAATAAATAGGCTAAGATTTATCTTTTTGGGGGGAGCGGGGAGGGGACAGGCAGAGTTAGACAGTGAGAGAGACAGAGAGAAAGGTCTTCCTTCCATTGGTTCACTCTCCAAATGGCCGCTAGTCAGGCACTGCCCCGATCCAAAGCCAGGAGCCAGGTGCTTCTCCTGGTCTCGCATGCCGGTGCAGGGCCCAAGCACTTGGGCCATCCTCCACTGCACTCCCGGGCCACAGCAGAGAGCTGGCCTGGAAGAGGAGCAACTGAGACAGAATCCGGCGCCCAACCGGGACTAGAACCCGGGGTGCTGGCACCGCAGACGGGAGGATTAGCCTAGTGACCCGCGGCGCCAGCCTAGGTTAAGATTTCTAAGAACCACAAAATTGATCTTCTCTAGTCAAAATTCACCCTGTGTCTTCAAAGAAATCAGTGGACCAATGAAACTAAGTGCAAAATTAAGCTCTGATTCCTCTTCCTGTTCTCTTTTTAGGCAAGCATGGTGTGAAAGGGAACTTGGGAGTTTCTAAGGGAGTGGACTTCAGGCCCTGTCCTTTCTGCATCCTAGTCCCCTTCAGGCTCCTGCAATCCCAGATCTTGCCCGGATGCTCATAAGCAAGCTCCATCTTAACACCTGCCTTCCTTTATCCTGTCCGTCACTGCCTGGGTTCCTGCTCACGAAGGGGGTATCCATCATCTTCTGAGAAGCAGAAGCAGACACCCAGACCCCTTGAAGCTCCCACCCACACCTCTTATACTAGGCTTAGCTGCTGAACTTGCTAGGGCCTCTCCTCAGCCTATTTTCAGAACTGTAGTCAGCAGATGAGGAATGGCAGTAACAGACTTCCAGGACAGGGAGGGAAGCATGGCTAGAGAGCCACAAGAATGTGGTGGCTGGGTGCAGCCTGTAGAGGTTGGTGAAGGCTTTAGGCCTTTAGAAAGCAAGAAAAAGAATAGGTACATAACAGGCCATCAGTGGGCGGCGGTCCACCTCACTGCCTGCCCCTACGAGATAGGGTCTGCAAGGCCTTTTCCATTTGCATCCAGGTCCTGTGATGCTTTCCAAGCCACAGAGCTCACCTGCCTTCAGTGCAGACCATCCATCCACACAAAACCCAGGAAAAACCACTTGAGTGTTGTTACGTCCACAGTGCTGGCTCATACTTCCCCATCCATACATGTGTTTCATCTTTGGATGAAGAGTTGGGAGACAGGGAACACAGAATGTCTCCCTGGGAAGAATCAATCAACTTCTGAAAAGACAGAATCACGGTTTCCCCTTCTCAGAGCCCCATCATCTGGCATTGGCCATCATATCTGCAGGAACCTGTGTTAGCCCTGAGGTATTTTCAAATCTCCTGCCATGTCTGGCACTTTGACTATCAATTATTCATTTGTATATTCATCTAGCAAATGGTTATTAAACTTCTCTCCCATGCCGGCTGTTGTTCTGGTTGCTAGGAATAGAATGAGATGCTGAACAAAATATCCCTCTCCTCGTGAAGTTCACATTCTAAGGTCCCCTATTTGTTTAGTGTTTGCCTTTCTTTCCTCCAGCCTTGTAAAATGCTATTTTCCCTGTTAGGAATGACTCCTCTCTATCATATATCCTCCTTTGGCCAAATTTACCCACTTCGCTCATCCCAATGGTCACCTCTGAACACTCTTGGGATCCTAGATAATCTTTGCAATTACCAAGAGGAGGGGCACAGAATCTTATTTCCTGGGGTGGAAGAAATGGCTCTGAAAGTAATGGCTGCCATTACTGCTCTTCAGAATCACCAGAGTGCTTTGTACTCCAAGATGCAAACTAACAACACTGAACCCATATTGTCCATGGGTGGGGATGCATATATTAATGTTTGCTCATTTGATGCCTAATTTATGTTGCAAGCTTGATAAAGAAATTATTGAATTGGATTTGGCAAACATGTGAATGAGTAAGACTTATTTGTTTGTTTGGGAGATTTAACAGGCAAAGGGTGGCTTGAGCTTAAAGAGAAGGCAAATGAGAAGGCAATAAAGAATGAGTAATAGGATACCACTTTGAACTGAGGGCAAAGTGTGAACATAGAACACAATTCTGGCGGCAATATTGAAGGCTGAGAATGTATCTAGGCAGAAGATAAATGAGGTCATATTAAGAAGATGGCTTTCTGGAGCCAGAATTGTAGTGCAGTGGGTTAAACTACTACCTGTGATGCTAATTCATGTTGGCTGCTCCATTTCTGATCCACCTCCCTCCTAAAGTGCCTGAGAATAGCCATTATGCATTTGGGTCCCTGCCACACATGTTGCCTACCTGGGTGACGTTGTTGTTCCTGGCTTCCAACTGGGTCAGTCCCAGTTGTTGGGACCATTTGGAGAGTGAACCAGTGAATGGAGAATCTCTCCCTCTCCCACTGTGCCTTTCAAGTAAATCAATCTTTTTTAAAAAGATGGCTTTGGAGCCTGAGCTGTGGCATAGCAGGTAAAGCCACCGCCCACAGTGCTGGCATTCCAGATGGGCACCGGTTCAAGTCCTGGCTGCTCTATTTCTAATCCAGCTCTCTGCTGTGGCCTGGGAAAGCAGTGGAAGATGGCTCAAGTCCTTGGGCCTCTGTACCTATGTAGGAGACCCAGAAGAAGCTCCTGGCTTCGGATCAGTGCAGTTCCAGCCCTTATGGCCAACTGGGGAGTGAACCAGTGGATGGAAGACCTCTCACTCTGCCTCTCCTCTCTCTGTGTAACTGACTTTCAAATAAAATAAATCTTTAAAAAAAAAAGATGGCTTTGAGGAAGATAATGGGAAGGTCAAATTTGAGAATGAATATGTAGAAAAAAAAAAAGAGAGAAGTAATGAAGTTTATGAATCCTTGGACTTGAGGAATGAAGGATTAGTGCAAGTCCAAGTTTAGGAGATTTGTAGAACATTCTTATCCCTTGCATGAAACAAAGCTATGACTTGAGAATTTGGGGATTGAGGGACTACAGGGACCATAAACATGACAGACTGTGAAAGCTTATGGTCACTGACATTTCTAGCAACTGGGGTACTCCACAGTTAACACTGCTGAAATCTGCTGGGCATTTAAAAATACATGTATATATAAAAGATAATTCTTGCTGAGTAGAGTGGAATTTAAGACATGTCCAAAAGAACAAAGAATCTAGGTGAGGTCAAAAAGAACAGAATTATTATCATAAGATAGAAAATGGGTTCATGAAAGGGCTATATGTTTTTATTGGATAGTATATTATGTTGTTTAACTTGTTATACATTAAAATGTATTACATATTAACTAGTGTTACATAGTGTTATATATTAACTAGTGTTATACATTAAGTTATGAAAGAGTAGTTTCAGAATCTAAGGTACTTCTTAATCAAAGAAATACCTGCCATTTGTATTCATCTTCAGTCAATCATAATTCCAAGAACTACAATTTACCCCAACTATTTTAAAATATACAACTGATCATAGCCTCCTTCACAGACATCCTAAGTCATTTAACCAAATACTGCCCTGGAAGCAAGGAAAGCAGCATAATGCAGCCCCCACAAACACTTGCATTTGTTCCATGGTGCCTAACTATGATCAACAAACTTCAAGTGCATAAAATCATCTGTACCCAACAATGACCCTGGGAGGGAAGTAAAATAGACCTTCCACTCCCTAATTTACAAGTAGGGAAACCGAGGCTCAGATAAAGGAGGTAGATTGACCAAAGTCAGAAAGCTACTAAGTTGAAAGTTTTTCATACCTCAAGTCTTTGCTCTTTCCACTATCCTCTTCCTGTTCACCCAGTTTCTACATAGAAGGCTGGAATCTGCCTCTCTATTAAAAACTATATCAGCAGCTGTGGCTTAAACATATCCTACATGCTACTGTAATTAAGGGTTAGAGTAATCCTCATGCTAACTTACCCACAAATGTCAGTCAAGCTGTACTCAGAGCTCATGCATGAATAGAAAGTATGAAAACATAATACTGGCTTTCAATCTTTGAGTTTCTTTCTTAACTTCTATTTTTTTTTTTTTTTTGACAGGCAGAGTGGACAGTGAGAGAGACAGAGAGAAAGGTCTTCCTTTGCCATTGGTTCACCCCCCAATGGCCACTGTGGCCCACGTGCTGCGGCCGGCACACCGCCCTGATCCCAAAGCCAGGAGCCAGGTGCTTCTCCTGGTCTCCCGTGCCGGTGCAGGGCCCAAGGACTTGGGCCATCCTCCACTGCACTCCTGGGCCACAGCAGAGAGCTAGCCTGAAAGAGGGGCAACCGGGACAGAATCTGGCACCCCAACCGGGACTAGAACCTGGTATGCCAGCGCCGCAAGGTGGAAGATTAGCCTATTGAGCCGCGGCACCAGCCTCTTACCCTCTATTTTTATAGACACTTTTTCAGAAGTAAAATTTTGTGCACATGTACACATTTCTTTAGTTTTCATTTTTACAAAATACTACAGAAACGAATCCCAAGTTTGAGCACCTAAAAAAATAAAATGTAAAAACACAATGGGCAGTGACACAGAGATATTAACAGAAATAGTTCAGAGTGTCTATGGAAATAAACACACCAAAATCTCTTTTCCCTAAATCCCTAGTCTTGTTCCCAGTTGGACAAGTTGGAGAACAACTCCGGGGAGAATTGAATTTCAAGAATATTATGCATTGCTCTGTGTCCAGTGAAAATGTTGGAAGACATTTCCCTTTCTGTATGTCTCTTAATGAAAGTGAAATAGATGGAAGGAATTGGCATGGGTCCCAGTCCCCTGACCCTATTTACATTCTGACCAAATTGCCAATACAAATATTTTTAAGATTCTTGATATCTGATGCAGAATCATGTTGTCAATCATGCTTTGATAGGAAGCTAACTCACAAGATGTACAAAACCTATTCTGAAAGCATCTGAAACTTTCCCACTATAAAACATGAATATCTGAGAAAACATAGTAGTGTTAGTCATCCTCAATTGAAAGATTAAAATGCTATGGGTAGAAGTTGAAGTGCCTAGGCAAGGCAGTTAGGAACACGTCATATTCCCTTTTCTATGTAGAAAATGATAGGTCCCCCTTCACAGCATTTTCCTAAAAAAAAAAGAAAGAAAGAAAGAAAGAAAGAAAAAAGATTTGAGTTCATTGAAACAGGCCAACAGGTTTTTGAATTTCATATAATAAGGCCTTTTAATTTATAATTTCATATAATAAGCTCATTAACTTCATGGCATTTAAGATTTAAAATTATATAAGACTATTTATTAGTAAAATGGCAGTCTTATCTATGGCGTGATCTATACCCTGACACCATTCTAGGTTCTAGCCCACGCCAGCAATCCTGGAAGCCAGGTGACCCCATGGCCCAACCACAGGTGTCAGCTCCACCCCCACCTTAATGGGATCTGCTGCTCCTACTTCCTGCCCACCCCCCTGGCAAAGGTTTAACAGGACCTGTTCCTGAACAAGTCTCCCTCCCTATCTCTGTCTCTTGATCTCGTACACTCTCCTCTTTCTTTCTTCACCGCTTACCTCTAGTCTGTTGGGTTTCCCTATCAATAAACCCTTTCCCTTACTTTGGTGTTTGCTGAGTTTTGTGGAGGCCTTACATTATTTACCTCTTGGATTGGTAACACATCCCCAGTTCTGTACCCAAGGGTTCTGCTTTCCTCTAAGAACTGACTTAAATTCTGGATGGGCTTCCCAAGATTGCAGTATTAGGCAACTTTGAGCTGGAACAGTGGACGGCAAGTGTTCAAGGATGGTGATGCACAGAAGGGGACAGGCCCGTGGTCTAACACCTAGACTGGATGAGGAAGAGGAGTGAGGAGAGGCCAGTAGAGGACCAACAAACATGTCAGGGTGATGGATGGTCATTCATGTGCATGTCTCCAAGGATGATATGGCCAGGGACAATGTTCCAAGAAAGACTGGGAGGGGCCAGTGCTGTGGCGTACCAGGTAAACTTGCCACCTGCAGTGCCAGCATTCCATATGGGCACAGGTTCAAGTCCTGGCTGCTCCACTTCAGATCCAGCACTCTGCTATGGCCTGGGAGAGTAGAAGATGGTCCAAGTCCTTGGGCCCCTGCACCCATGTGGCAGACCCGGAAGAAGCTCCTGGCTTCTGATCGGCCTAGTTCCCTTGGTTGTGGCTATCTGGGGAGTGAACCAGCAGATGAAAGGTATCTTTCTCTCCCCCACCCCACACTCTGCCTTTCAAATAGATAAATCTTTAAATAAAAAAGAAGGAAAAGCTGGGAGCCATAGCCCAAGACTTGAGTGGGCGAGTGGAGAGATACGGAAGTCCTTGGAGGACAGCAATGTAAAGCAGAAAGAAGTGGTACAGAACTAACCTAAACATGCAGGATACTTACCTAAAGGTTGAGGAATAACCAATGTCTGGAAGCTGCAGCCAGATAGGAAGAGGGCTACAAATGGGCTCCCAGATCCCAGTACCCAGGCAATGCGGGAAAACTAGCAGCCTGTATTTGAAAGGGCTACAAAGGAAGCTGTCTTTTGGAACGAGCTAGGCTCCAGCTAAGGCAAGCAGATGAAGGAAGAAATAGGCAAAAAGGCTGAAAGTGCACAGGGATTGTTAATATCAAGTTATTGAATAATTCCAGAGCAATTCTGGAGGATGTGAGAGGGATGTGGAAGAAGGGGGAAGAGGCAGAGAAATCACAAATACCAAGGGAGAGACTACTTAATGGCTTACATTGAGTGGTGACCAAGACCAATGGACATATCAACTTGAAGATATTTTGGTGACATCTTCATGCTGAATGGAAGGCAGAACAGCAATTACATCAGTTCTGGATGAGGGGTGTAAGCGAGTACATGGCAGTGCCTGAGTCACATTGCCTGAAAAACTTTTATAAAACATAAGTATCTACGTCCCACTCCCAACCAACTAAAATACAATCAGTGGCAGTAGTCCCAAGGGCTGATCATTTTTGGCAAAAGTACACTTTTTAAGATTCCCCAGGTTCAATAAACCACTGGTATATGACAGCGACTCTCAGATGGCCCCTGGGCTGGCAGTATCTTTGTGGCCTGGGAACTTGTTGGAAATGCAAATATTCAGGTCTTGATCCAGATTTACTAAATTAGAAACATTGGAGATGAAGCTCACTGATTCATGTTGTCACAAGCTCTTTGGTGGTTCTTTCCTTTTTGAACACTTACCTTTTCCTTTTCTAATTACTCATTGTATTTATTTGAAAGGCAGAGAGACAGGGACAGACAGACAGAAATCTCCAATCTGCTAATTCATTCCCCAAATGCCCACAAAGGCAGGACTGGGCCAGGGTGAAACCAGGAATCTGGAGCTGTCTTCGTCCTGTGGATGGCAAGGATCCAATCTCCTTGAGCCATTACCTGCTGCCTGCCTGCACGCATGTTAGTGGAAGCTGTATGGGATGCAAGCCAGAACTTGGACACGGGCATTAAACACAGGCAATGCAGCATGAGAAGTGGGTGTCATAACCACTGTGCCAAACACCTGTACTACTGGGCAATTCTGATGACAGAGCTTCAGGACCACTAGTATACAAGAGGAGTGGAGGGTACAGTTGTTATAGCTGTCTATAGGTATCCTTCATGGGCAACAGAAGTCATAATCCCAACAGCATTTTACCAGGAGTCTTATTATAGTTCAAATTCTTTTGTTTTAAAGATTTATCTATTTGAAAGACAGAGTTACAGAGAGAGGTAGAGACAGAGAGAGAGGTCTTCCATCCAATGGCTCACTCCCCAATTGGCCGCAACGGCCGGACTTGCACCAATTCGAAGGCAGGAGCCAGGACCTTCTTCCAGGTCTCCCACTTGGGTCATTTTCTGTGCTATCCCAGGCCATAGCAGAGGGCTGGATCAGAAGAGGAGCAGCCAGAGCTAGAACCAGTGCCCACATGGGATGCTAGTGCTTCAGGCCAGGGCTTTAACCCGCTGCGCCACAGCGCCGGCCCCAAGTTCAAATTCATTTTACATGTAGTTTTCATAGTTTGATAAGCAATAACTAGAAAACACGTACACACACACATAATGTTTGTCTTGAGACTGAGTATTTTGTATGTTTATGGTTAATGTAAGTCTTGCATGCTAAAGTTCAAACTGACCCTCTTGATCTTTGCCTAGAACAAAACTGAACAGCAGTTATCATCCATCCAGAGGCCGCTAATGGCACACTGACAGCAGCAAAGGGACAACAGGCTCTTCATGCAGCCCCCTCTTATGCAAATCACAGGACAGAACTTGTGTTTCAGTTACCAAGGAAGATGAGCACATACAATGACATGTGCTAGTAATCTATTTTTTTAAAAAGGAAACCACTCTTAAAAAGAAACCAAGGGAAAGAAAACTAACAGGAAATTTCTCAAACTAAACCAGGTTAAATATTGGCAGTTTGTGGAGGACAAATACAGACATGTGAGATGTATTTCCTGAAAATGTTAGCTCTTAAGTGAAGAGATTTTTCTCTGTATGTTCTTAAATAGAGATTGGCATTTTCAAAGTGGCATATTCAAGATGGTCCATAAGTTTCCAATAATAATAATTAGCTCCCCAATCTGGCCTTGTTTAGCTTCCTTTTTCACTGTGCTTTTATCCCAGTGCTTAGTTTGCAATTTGCTTAATAGCTAAGAATAAGTATACTAACAGAGTAAAACAGAATAAAAGACACCTGAACTCAACTAATGAATGCATAATTTATGTAGAAAAATATCTTTACACTTTAACATATAAAACTGTTAATCCAAATCTCCATCCATCACTGCATACTACACTAGTAACTAGTTTCTTTCCTTTTTTTTTTTTCTCCAAAAATTTGAGAGAGAGAGAGAGAGAGAGAGAGACTGGTCTTCCATCCACTGGTTCATTTCCCAAATGTCCACAATGGCCAGGGCTGGGCCAGGCCAAAGCCAGGAGCTTCCTCTAGGTCTCCCTTGTGGGTCCACGGGCCCGAGCACTTGAGCCATCCTCAGCTGCTTTCCCAGGTGCATTAGCAGAGAGCTGTATGGGAAGTAGAGCAGTTAAGAGTCGAACCGGTGCCCATATATAACACTGGCACTGTAGGAGTTAGCTTTACTGCTATGTCACAGCACCAGCCCCTCCTTTCCTCCTTTTATTGTTTTCTTCTACAAGATTTTTCCCACAGGAAAGCTCAACAGCTTTCAGTAAACAAAACTCTACTACCCTCTGAAGGACAGACAAGATTAGAAAAGGCAAGGGTCATACACTCCCAGGGAATCTGCCTTGGAGAAACCACAGGAGAGGAACAGAGGAACCAACTTTGTGTTTGGAGGTGTGCATAAGTAGCACAACAGGTAAGGAGAGGGCTGTGAGGTTCTACTCTGCCTCCTCCACCTGTTTCCCTTTGTGCACTGCCATCCCTGTAACCACTCTGCATCACAAGGAGCAAGCAAGAGGCCACACTAAGAGGAAGGCTGACCCACTTTGGGAGGCACTCGTTTCTCTACCTTCTCTTCACCAAGCCTACATAAGGAATGGTAGACTCCATCTGACAGGACTGCCATTTTGAAAAAGCACCCCCATAAGAGGAGGGGCCAAGTGTGGGAAGCAACTGATAAGTTGTTGAAGCACTCTGATCTCAGAATCAGCCCTTAAGGCACTCTGATCTGGCTGAAAAGCCCATGAGAGCATTTCAGGCATGGAAAGCCAAGACACTGCAGCAAAAAAAATGATCTACATGAAGGATCTCTGGGAGTGAGATTCTAATGGAAAGAAGGAGCCATCAAAGAAGGATGTACTTTTCTCTAAAGTGAGGACAGAACTTCTACTTTGCTTATGGCCTTGTCTAAATACTAATAGAGTTTGTGTATTCAAAAGGCTTCCATAACCTTGGCAGCTCAAGAAAAGAGCCTCGGTGATCACTGACATCATAAATAACAGTGTTAACTGTTAAATCAACAACAGGAGTCACTGTGCACTTACTCCCCACGTAGGACCTCTGCCTTTAATGAGTTGTACCATGAGAATTAACTGTACAACTTGTTCTCAAATAGTACTTTATAAGTTGTGCGTGAGGGGGTGCAAATTGTTGAAATCTTTACTTAGTATAGAGTTGGTCCTCTGTATACAAAGTTAATTAAAAATGAATCTTAATGAAGAATGAGATGGGAGAGGGAGAAGGAGGTGAGACAGGAGGACAGATATGGGGGTTGGGGGGAAGAACTGCTATATTCCTAAAAGTTGTACCTATGAAATTTGTATTCATTAAATAAAAGCTTTCTTTAAAAAAATGGGTTGTTGAGGCTCTTCTGGTACCTATGGCTCCCTGGAATCACAAGGAAGCCATAAACTAAAGCCTCAGCCATTGATATCTCCCCTGGTACCTGATAATTCCATGGAAACAGCAATTCACAGCCTAGAATACCTGAGGTTGTGACCATTATAAAAAGAAAAAAAAAAACTCACATGGTTAACAGTATACACCACGTCAAGCAGAAATACTGGACAAGTGTTTAAAATAAGCACATAAATAATGGGCATTGTGATACAGCAGGCTAAGTCACTGCTTGCAGTGGTCTACAACCCATATTGGGATGCCAGTTCCAAGTCCTCGCTATTCTGCCTCTGATCCAGATCCCTGCTAAAGTGTCTGGGAAGCAGTAGACAGTTACTCAGAGAGAAACAGTTTATGTCCAAGAATTTTAATTTTTATTCATTTATTTTTATTCATTTTATTTTCAATTATTTGGAAGGCAGGGAGGCAGAGACAGAGGTCTACCATCCACTGGGTCACTGTTCAAATCCCCCAAACAGCTGGGACCTGGCCAGGCTGAAGCCAAGAACTTGGATCTCAGTTTGGGTCTCTCACAGGGACCCAAATACTTGAGCCATCGTCTGCCACCCCTCAGTTCACACATTAGCAGGAGACAGAACCAGGAATTGAACTCGGACACCCTGGCATGTGATGCAGATGTCCCAAGTAACATCCTAACCAGTATACTAAACACACTACCAACATCAGATTTCTTAACAAAAGCACTGAAAACAAACATTTGGAGATTTTCAGATACCATTCTATTATTGATTTCTATTTTAACTCCATTGTGGTCTGTGCTTGATCTGAATCCTTTTAAACTGATTGAGGTGTCTGCTCAGTATAGACCATATTTTGGGCAATAGGACAAGTCTCAAAGACTGACAGATGGCACAGTAGCACATGAAAAGATGCTCACCATGAGTCATTAGGGGACTGCAAGTTAAAAGCCCAGTAAGGGGCAGGCGCCATGGCGCAGTGGGTTAATCCTCCACCTGCAACCCATATGGGCGCCAGTTTGAGTCCCAGCTGCTCAACTTCCAGTCAGGCTCCCTACTATGGCCTGGGAAAGCAGTAGAAGATGGCCCAAGTGTTTGGGCCCCTGCACCCGCGTGGGAGACCTGGAGGAAGCTCCTTGCTTCGGATCAGCACAGCTTCAGCCGTTGCGGCCATTTGGAGAGTGAACCAGTGGATAGAAGACCTTTCTCTTTGTCTCTCCCTCTCATTGTCTATAACTCTACCTCTCAAATGAATAAATAAAATCTTAAAAAAAAAAAGCCCAATAAAATACCACCACACACTAACCCACAAAATGTTGCCAAGGACGTAGTGGAACTGGAGACCTCTTTCAGTACTGAAGGAATCCTCATCTAAAATGGTTCATCCACTTTGAAAAAAATAGTTTAGTACTTTTTTTTTTTTTTTGACAGGTAGAATGGACAGTGAGAGAGAGAGAGAGAGAGAGAGAGAGAGAGAGAAAGGTCATCCTTTTGCTGTTGGTTCAACCTCCAATGGCCGCCGCGGCCAGCATGTTGCGGCCTGCGCATCGCACTGATCCGAAGCCAGGAGCCAGGTGCTTCTCCTGGTCTCCCGTGAGGGTGCAGGGCCCAAGCACTTGGGCCATCCTCCACTGCACTCCTGGGCCACAGCAGAGGGCTGGCCTGGAAGAGGGGCAACTGGGACAGAATCTGGCGCCCCGACCGGGACTGGAACCCAGTGTGCCGGGGCCGCTAGGTGGAGGATTAGCCTATTGAGCCGCGGTGCCAGCCAGTTTAGTACTTTCTTAAAAAGTTAAACATACATCAACCATATTATCCAGCTATTCCATTCCAAAGAAAAAGAAGCATACAAGACATATCACATACTGCTTTTGTGTCCTGGCTGCTCTGCCTCTGATCCCAGCTTCCTGCTAATGTGCCTGGGAAGGCAGCAGTGATGGCCCAAGTATTTGGGTCCCTGCCACCCATATGGGAGACCAGGATTCCTGCCTCCCAGCTTCAGCCTGGCCCAGCACTGGTTGCTGTGGCCATTTGTGGAGTGAACCAGTGGATGAAAGATATCTCTGTCTCTCCCTCTCGGTTGATCTGCCTTTCAAAATAAATGTTTTAAAAATTAGAAAAATTGATAATTATTGCAATTGGATGACAGCTACATGAGAGTTCACAATAATGGTCCTTTATGTTTGAAATTTCCTATAATAGGCACTCTAAAAACATACAAAGAAAATATAAGTATCAAATACATTAGAATTGTCACCATTAATGTGAAATGTTATGGAAATAGAAGGAAATGAAAATGGATGAATGAAACAGAAGTCTAGCACAGATCATTGGCCATATGCTATATATTAACAAGTACAATTAACTCAACCTTCAGCCTATGAAAGGAAAACACAAAATGAAGTCTTAAGTCTCTAGGTTGGCATGCAAGGTCTTCTACATCTGGGCTCCACAAATAATATTAAACAATTTTATTTTATCATTCACCTTCAGAATCTTACATCCCATGTAAAGGAACTACTGTGCTTATATTCACTAGGGCTGGCAGCGAGGCATAGAAAGTTAAGCTGCCACCTGCAGTGCTGGCATCCCATATGGGCACCAGTTCAAGTTCCAGCTTCTCCACTTTGAATCCAGCTCCCTACTAATGGCCTGGAAAAGTAATGGAAGATGTCCCAAGTGCCTGGGTCCCTGCACTCTCATGGGAGACCTGGAATAATCTTCGGATCCCCTGCACTTGCATGGGAGACCCTAAAGAAGCTCCTGGGTCTTGACTTTGGATTAACCTAACTCTAGGCTGTTACAGCCATTTGGGAAGTGAACAAGCAGATGGAAGCTCTCGCTTGCTCTCTATCCCTCCCTTCCTCTACCTCTGCCTTTCTTTTTTTCTTTTCTTTTCTTTTTTATTTGACAGTGAGAGAGAGAGACAGAGAGAAAGGTCTTCCTTCCATTGGTTCACCCCCCAAATGGCCTCTATGGCCAGCATGCTGCACTGATCTGAAGCCAGGAGCCAGGTGCTTCCTCCTGGTCTCCCATGCAGGTGCAGGGCCCAAGCACTTGGGCCATCCTCTACTGCCTTCCCAGGCCACAGCAGAGAGCTCACTGGAAGAGGAGCAACCAGGACAGAATCAATAAATCTTAAAAAATAAAAGAGACCCATTCACTTTTTTGTTTTAAAGATTTATTTATTTGAAAGTCAGAGTTACACAGAGAGAGGAGAGGGAGAGAGAAACAGAGAGGTCTTTCATCTACTGGTTCACTCCCAAATAGCCAGGAGCTTCTTCTGGGTCTCCCATGCGGATGCAGGGGCCCAAAGACTTGGGCCATCTTCTAGTGCTTTCCCAGGCCATAGCAGAGAGCTGGATCAGAAGTGGAGCAGCTGGGACTAGAACCGGTGCCCATGTGGGATGCCGAACCCATTGCGCCACAGCGCCGGCCCCAACCCATTCATTTCTTTGAAAGGGAGGGGGGGGCTCTAATAAATTCTCTTCCATCCACTGGTTCATTCCCCAGATGGTCGCAATTGCTGGGGCTGGGCAGATCCAAAGCCAGGAGCCAGGAGCTTCTTCCCAGTTCCCTCATGAGCACAAGGGCCCACTTGGGCCATCCTCTACTGTTTTCTCAGATTAGAAGTGCAGCAGCTGGGACTTTAATCAGTATCCATATGGAACAAGAGTGTTACAGGCACTGGCTTTACCTACTATGTCACGACACCAGCTCTTACTGTTTACTTTAAAAAAGTATGGAAACCATGCATAAATAATAATGTATTTCCTTTCATTACCTGTATTGTTCTAGAATCAAACAAATAGGTATTTCAGTATTCAACCCCAGTTATAAACATTTTAAACATCATTTTCTCAGGCCTTTTCTGAAATCCCCCCAAACTGTATTTCCTTTCCCTGCTCTTTGTCATTGCACTCTTTTAAGTTGTGCACTAATTCGTGTACTTCTGTACTTAATCTCCTCCCACCCAGCTAAGCTCTGAGAACTATCCTGTCTTTGATTCACTAGTTCATCCTACACACCTAGCACTGTACCTGATACCCAACAGGCACCTAGCAAACGTTCATCAAATCTGTTCCCATTTCCCCAGTCTCCTTACTTTCCTCATTTTCCTGCATCTTTTCCTTTATTGCAGTTCTGAATTTCCCATCTGCTCTATGAACCCCATAGAACATCATTGAGAAGCAGGAGATGGATCAGACTGACAAGACAGAAAGCTTCGCTCTCACCATCATCCAGAATGATGATACCATCACAAGAGTGAGGCAGGACAGAAGAGTCCCTGCCATGGTGGGGGGAGAAAGCTGAGACTTGGGTCTCCTGGGCCAATAGCTGACTCTACAGGAGACCCAAAACCAGTGCCATCTTTCTCTTAGTGGTTGGGGAAGAGCTGTAAGTGGAGAAGCTGAAAGGGAAGACCTGGATTGGAATTGGAATTCTGCTACCTAATTAGATATCTAAACTTTTCAAAGCATACTTAAATCTTCAAGGGTTACTTCTTCCAAATGCAAAAATGGAGAAATCATTGTCCACCCTATTATGATATCGGAATTGGCCCCCTGAAATGATATTGGAATGTGGCCCCTTTAAAGTTCCCCAAAAGTCCCATCTGGGGTGCCATATGAAATTGGAATACAGGGTGCCATATGGTAACACCATATACTTACTAATAAATTCTCAATATTAGTAAGCCTGTGTGGGTTCTTGCCTAATATTCAGAGAAGAATATTGAATACTGGCATAGATGAACAAGGCAGCATGGTACATTATTCAGTGAGAAAGATGCATAGGAGAGTGAGAGCTTTATCTAAAAGAAAGGGGTATATCTGGATTCATACTGAGTACCAGGAACCAGCCACATGGAGGAGCATCTAGGCCAGGAAGCATGGGGCAGGTGGCCAGAAGGCCATGCACCCTGGAAGCACAGGGCCACAGCAAGCCCCGTACTGGCAAAAGGTCAAGGAAAGGAGAAGGCGGGCACACCATGTCACAGGCTTTTAATCCATTTCCAAAGGGGAGTGGTTTATTAACCCGATTGGCCGGTGGGTACACAGGTATGGCCAGGTAGGGGCATGAGGTCACACAAGGGCATGGTGAAGGTGTGGTCTTCTAGCTCACAAACCTGATCAGTTTTATTCTGTATACCTGCCTACAACAATATGGCTGTAAGAATCCAATGAGAGGAGGCTTAAGAGCTTGAATATAGTGACACTGACAGACAGACAGACACACACACACACACACACACACACACAAATGTCCCAGTTAATAGACCAAAGCTATGGTAATTATTTGATCCAGGTCTGTAAGTATTCAGAAGTAGCTCATTGGCTTCAGTGAATCAGTTGCCTTGATCTTTTCCCTTCTTGTAGGATGAGTTGTCTACCCAACTTCTTCCCAAACAAGATATCATATCTTAAGTATGCAAAACAGTAGTTATTTTTTTTATCAGAGATGTTGTTCTGTTCCTACTGTATCTCATACATGCAACTTTTGAGATTTGCAACACTCTACAAACTTTTCAGAAGATAAGGATGTCATTCATCTTGCCCTCTGTGCTACGGAGTCTGAGCCCCACTTGGGGTCCACTTGGAGTACCCAGAGTGCTGTTTCAGATATAAGGTGGTTAACGGGCCTGGGCCTTTATTAACAGTGTCTGTATGGAACTTCCTTCTGTAGAGATTGTTTCTCAACCACTTTCATATGTGTTCTACTGTCAAAGCCTCACAATAATTGTGAGATAGGGCCAGAATTGTCTTTTTTTTTACTTTTTCCCCTAGAACTTGGGATAAGAGATTAACTTATTTGTCCAAAGTCTTACTAGTAGTAGCTACCATTGTGAAAGAATGAGCGAGCTAGTGAGCTAGTAGGTAAGGAATCCAAGCCACTCATCTAGGCCCTAGTCTCCCCTTCTCTCCTATTCTTTTCTTTTTATGAAAATTTTTAGTAATCTGTATGATAGGTTTTTTCCCCTCCTGGAATTCTGGAATGCAATGCTAACATGATTGCTAAAACTATAAGCCTCAAAAAAAAAAAAAAAAAAAAAAACCACAGTAGTCATTTTTATTGTTTCAACAGTATGCTTTGTAAGTCCAGCTTTCATTAATCATGCAACAACATGTTTTCTGAATTAAGCTATTAACAGACGTTAAATGTTAAGGTAAATATTTGCAGGCTTACGTTTTCATTTCTTTTTGCCTTTTAAGTAAATCACCTTATAACTGTCTGAATGTAAAACATCTCCACGTATAAACCAGTCCTAACTTGAAAAGTAAAACTTAGAAACCTCAACCATTACTGTAGTTAAAATGTAATGACCCTGAACTAATTTTTACATCTAGAAAATACAAGAATGGATAAAGAGAAGAAACCTTCACTGATGATTCTGGCTTCAAGTAGAATTTATGTTCTTAGGAGGAGAAAAAATAAACAGGATTTATCACAACCTTGAGTATAATATGATTAAGTTATTTCTCACAAATCTGACATTAAATGTACCAACTTTCTTAAAATCAGGACTTTTTTGTACTTTTTCCCTTTTGTGTCTTCCACCATTCTGTGCCTGAAACCTAGTTAGCAGTCTGGTCTTCCCCTGTGGAATATCATAGTGTAATATTATCAAAGGGCTGCCATTAACTATTGTTGTCATCCCAAGTAAATTTTGGGAAAAAAAAATAATATAACCCTATGACCATGTAACATGAATCAGTTAAAATTTCAACTATTCAGGGCCAGTGCTATGGTGCAGTGGGTTAAAGCCCTGGCCTGCAATGCTGGCATCCCATAGGGGCACTGGTTCAAGTCACGGCTGCTCCACTTCTGATCCAGCTCCCTGCACATGCACCTGGGAAAGCAGCAGAGGATGGCCCAGGTGCTTGGGCCCCTGCACCTGCATGGGAGACCTGGCTTAGGACTGGCTTAGCTCTATCCCATGTGTGAAGAAACCAGTGGATGGAAGATATCTCTACCTCTCCCTCCCTACCTCTCTAACTCTTTCAAATAAATCTTCAAAAAAAAAAATCACCTATTCTGTGACATTTTAATACTAGTTTGGCTTCCTAGATAAATATCACAAGTGTCTCATAAGCCCTTTTAGGCTTTGAAAATTGGTTAAAAGTATTTCTAGGGAATCTATAGATTCATAACAGAAACTAAGAACTAAGACAGAACAAAGGAATATGTCTGTGGTAACAGTTCACCCCGATAACCCCACTTTGCATTGAAGATGGAAGCTATATGTCCTACCTTCTGGAAAATGAAATAAACATTCCCTGCTTCATTTGCCAGGTTTTATCCCGAGTGGGAGCAAAAAGGAAATTCCTGTAAGAGCTAGTTACTCTTTGGGTCTGCAATTCTATGAGTCTTAGTGAGTGACACTGCAAACAGACACTGAAAAGGAGTGACCTGTTTTAGTTTCACAGATTTATTCTCAGAAAACTACCGAATCACAGCACCTGTAGTTCAATTATTAGCAAAGATGTATTTCTATTACTTGCTTCAGTATGCCATCTACAGTGATCGAATTTAGTTTATTTTCTGTCTTCTAAAAGGACAGCTCTGGGAGAAAAGAAGTGTTACTGTAACTCACACAATATCCCAAGCACAGAGAGCAGAACCCACACAGAGTGGATGCTTAGTATTAAAGTAAACGAGCACAAATTTGATTTGGCAGAGAATTGCTTAGTTACATAAACATGCTACTTCACATACTGTTTAAACTTCTGAACCAAGTTCCTTGTAACGCAGATCAACACCGAGAGTAACTTTACAGCTAGTTTATGAACATACTTACTCCAAGTTATTAAATATTAAGACATCTGTAAAAGATTTACTTGTTTTTCATAATGAAAGCATCAAGATAGTGCCGAATGTAACTCTGATGATAAACTAATCTCAAGGACAAATTCACACAGCTGTTGCCATCACCACTGCAATAAAATTATGACTCAAAGCTAGCAAATTTCCTCATCGCACATGCCAGCAACTGCAGGATAGTGTCCCTGAACTTCATGAGGACAGTATGAACAGTCATTAGTTCTCTGCACACGGAAATGGCTCACCATCTCTCACCAAAGTTATATTTAGTTTTTCTGACTGAGAAAAAAATTGCTGGGTGCTTGAGAAACAACTCTAGAGAATTCTCATTTTTGATCCCATGAACTTTAGTGAATGATGTTGCGAACTGATACTAAAGAGTGACCAGCTTTACTTCCTTGGACTTACTCCAAGGATCATACCCAGATAGGATTTTCCTCTAAACACAAATCTTCACTTGAGGGTCACCCAGCTCTACCACTAGCTCTACAAATGCCCAAGTTACTTTTATCTTTTCAGTCTATACTTCAAGTGACTAGCAATTCAGCTTCAGGTCTGCCTCTCGGTCTTTCCCTATGTCTCCTTCCATCAGCAAGTTAGGTAGGTATCATTCTGAAATCCAACAGTCATAGGCAAAGAAATCAAGGGTATATAGAAATGCATAAAAACCTAAAAATATCAGTTTGTGTTCCTTCCATACAGTCTTGACACAGTAAAGATTACTATTTTAATTTGCAAATCTCTATGTCCCATATTCCGGGGGCAAGGAGATGCACAACTGGCAGGGAGAGATCTGGGATTCAATGCAGGTTCTATCCCTCATCATTGCTCTAAGAAAGGAGTTCTCAAAGTTCCTTAAGAATTGAGTCCATTCTTTGCATTAGTTGGGTATAGAATGACAGTTGGCAAAGAGCAAATTAAATCTGTAAAAAGCATATCATGACTATGCACCTCACATTTAGATGTAAGAAGTTAAAACTATTAAGAAGATTAAATAAGACTCAGAACACAAAGCACCAGCTGTCCTCGTTCAGGTGTACAAGAAATATTCCTTCTCTCACTTCGATTTTCCCCCTTTTGTTTTGTAAAAGCACTCTGCAAACCGTCAAGGCTTATTCCAATTTCAGGTACAACTGTTTGTATGGCTTTGTTTTGAGCAATGTGAGGAAAGTGAGATGAACTTGGACTTTGAAGGTAAACAGAGCACCTTTGGATCAAATCCTAGTCCTGCTGTTTACAAATTTGGCCTGTCTTTGCGCGTGCTTCCTAATCTGAGAGCTTCGGCTTCCTCCTCAATACATTGCAATAGCCTTCCCCAACCTTTTTCATAACATTGTACACCTTGAAAATGCTAGTGTTTTTACTGCAAAGGATGTTGCCACCCACAGCAAGATCCTTCTTTGCTATCAAAAGGGCAGATGGGTAGTGGGCATTTTGGCAACCATAACTACTCACGCTCCGCAGCACCTTCTTTGGGCTGCTCTCCTCACTTGGCTCGTGGGGAGAGAGGTAAGCCTTCCTCATCGTAATAGATATTGAATACTTCTTAGTTCGCCATTCTTCTCCAGATCAAACTTGCACAGAGCAACCCTACTTACCCGTTGTGTCCATGCTGTTGGCTGAACACTCCTCTGGAGAGTAACAGCTTAGGCTATCCCAATGCAGAGCTGCCCATCGAAAGTGAGGCTTCCTGGTGCCTCTTTCAATGAGGAACTCATCAGTCCACCCTGCTGTGACAGCTGTGGTCTCCCATCCCTGCCGCATGGCTCCACAAGGCCTACATCTGAAGCCATGTGGGTTGCCCATGACTAGCAAGCTGCTTCCTGTTAACTCAGGTTTTTCATTGGAGAGGCACAAGAGGAGCCAGTGAAGGTTTGCCTGAAAGAAACCTGAAGAAAAAGCACCGGCAGCAGCTACCAAACTCTTAAAAACTAAAGTGCAAGAAAGGGGGTTTTTGGTGGCCATTTGAGAGCCTTAAACTCTAGCTTTTACATGTGCAGAAATTTGGAGTAACAAGGGAATCACTTTTCTGGGAAAGTCTAATCTCATCATTGCAGCAGTAGAAACATCCAAGGCTGTAGCAGGGTTGTACTTCCTGAAATTCTTACCTTTGCTTGATTGATACAAAAGAAGCACTATTTAATGCACCTGCCATATGTACCAGGTGCCCTACATGTTACTTTTAATCTTTAAAACCACTCAGCAACTTATTACTCTCCCTCATCAAACAGATGAAACTTAAGCAAAGGGGCTTGTCCAAGATAACAGAGCTAGATGCAGGCAGAGGTGTGATTCCGAGTACTAACACTTGAACTAAGGCTTTTCCACCAGGCTCCATTCACTGTCCAGTAGCCCAGAGCTACTCCAAAATACACTGAGTTTTCATTTCTATTTTTTTAAGATTTATTTATTTATTGGAAAGGTAGAGTTAGGCAGAGAGTTAGAGAGGCTAGCTCACTCCCCAAATGGTGGCAACAGCTGTAGCTGGGTCTATCTGAATCTAGGAGCCTGGAGCTTCTTCTGGGTGTCCTACATGGGCCCAGGGACCCAATGACTTGGGCCATCTTCCACTGCTTTCCCAGGCCATAGCAGAGAAGTGGGGCACTTGTGACTCAAACCGGCACCCATGTGAGATGCGGTTGCTGCAGGTGGTGGCTTTACCCACTATGATACAGCACCAGCCCCTGAGTTATGGCTTCTTAAACTCACTTATTAAATACAGATGGAAGACTAAAAACTGCAACCAGATCTAAATATTAATACCAGGATACAACAAGTCTCTCAAGGATAAGCATAGACAGTTTGGCATGTAGACCAAGTGGCCACAAGGAAAAGAGAGGGTAAAAAAGAGGCCCTGTTACTAATGGTAGAGCCAGAAATGTGCCATGGGATTTCAAATCAATCGTATTAAGGTGGCATGTACTAATGCCATCTTACTAGTCAAAGTGATCAGTTTAAGTTCATAACTGATCATAAAGATAGGATTAAATGTCAAAGGGATCACATAAACAAGACCAGTGTCTGCTAATAATAATTGATAGAATTAAAAAGGAGAGAATGATCCAGCATGGGAAGTGGGATACACAGCAGACTCAAAGAATGGCAAATATCCTGATCAGCACTCTTGCCTCAGAATCAGCCCTTAAGGCATTCGGATCTGGCTAAAAAGCCCATGAGAGTTTCACAGGCATGGAAAGCCAAGACACTCTGGCAAAAAAAAAAAAAAAAAAAAAAACTAAATGAAAGATCTCTGTTAGTGAGATTTCAGCAGAAAGAACTGGCCATCAAAGAAGGAGGTACCTTTCTCTGAAGGGAGGAGAGAACTTCCATTTTGATTATGGCCTTGTCTAAATAAAGTCGGAGTTTGTGACCTTAAGAGGCTTCCATAGCCTTGGCAGCTCATGACAAGAGCCTCGGGTGATTACTGACGTCATAAATAAGAGTGTCAATTGTTAAATCAACAACGGGAGTCACCATACACTTGCTCCCCATGTAGGATCTCTGCCCTTAATGTGTTGTGCTATGCAAATTAATGGTAAAATTAGTATTCAAATAGTACTTTATACTTTGTGTATCTGTGTGGGTGCAGTCTGTTGAAATCTTTACTTAGTATATACCAAGTTGATCTTCTGTATATAAAGATAGTTAAAAATGAATCTTAATGAGGGTTGAGATGGGAGAGGGAGTGGGAGATGGGATAGTTTGTGGGTGGGAGGGATGTTACTGGGGGAAAAGCTGCTATAATCCAAAAATTGTACTTTCAACATTTATTAAATAAGTTTAAAAAAAAAAAGAAGCCCTGTTATAGGGACCATCAGTGCACTAGAGACTAGGAATATACTAAATGGCGATGTGTGCACACCCATATACATATAATTGTGTTTGTGACAACTTTAAGCAGTGATATTAACCATTGTGTATGTTAGTTCTCATCAAATCAATTTGATGCCATTAGGAGCCTTTGCATAGTTAAGGAAAAGCACCTGTGTAATACTTAAAGTTTATCTTGATCCATATAGGCCAGGTTTCTCAATCTGGCTGCTATTGCCATTTTTTAGTGAAAAGTCATGTTTTGAGGCTGTCCTTGGGACATACTGCCTTATGTCCCTTTTAGGTGAGTTGAATTTTTTTCTAATATACCTACTACTTCTAAACCTAAGTGTTAAAATAAGTGGAAAGGGGGTATTATAGGGAATAATTCCTTTAGAAATAGAATTCTGTTATTCCTTGTAGGGTTTTTTCCCCCCTAAAAACCTAGTCCTATCTAAGCAAAAATGCTCATATTCAGCACAGCTACTTTCCTACATAGATGCAATTATGGTTAGCTGTTTTTCACATCTCATACTCCAGGCATGATAGGTTGCTGTGTGCCAAAGATCATTATTTGCTGTTATCTAATCTAGGATGATGATTACATGTATTTACATGAACTACAGGAAGCCAATAAGAGGAAAAGGGTGGGGACTAAGATTAGGAATCTTTGAAAGGATAAATACAGGCTTTCAACAGTTAACTCACCTTGACACTTGGCCTATTTCAAAAGAATAATCATCCATGCCAGTCTTCATGGAAGTTTATACTACATGTGACATACTTGACTTTTTTGTTTTGTTTTTTTAAATGCAGTTCCATACGTTACACAAAAACTAGATAATCTGGACTAAAAATAACTGAACAATATCTACTGTTTCCAATTTCAGGATGAAGAGATTCCCAGTAAAGGATTAGCCTATTGCACACTTTTCCATTTTCATGGATTACCTTTCATATTAATTGTTCCAATGTCTTACCTTCCTCTCTTCAATCTTCAGTTAGAGCTAAGAGATCTTGCTCCAGTGAGATTTACTTTAAATTAATGAGAGGAGGTAAGTAACAAGAACAACCATATTGTGACACTTAAGCTGGAGAGTCCTTATCACACACAACAAAGTCCTTATCAGACCCTGTTCTCTCCACTTTCCTGTTGGCGTGGAAATTCCCAAAGATTTCTGCTTTAATCATACTCCAGGAAGAAGAGTCTCCTGACTCATATATGACCCTTCCCAACCCAAGATACCATCTTAGCATCCTATCTTCTCTCTTAGCATCTCATAGGAATACTGTCCCGTAAGGGGGGAGGGAGAAAAGAAGGCCACTTCCTGTGGGTTCTGGATCCCATCACGTCATGTCTCCTGGGAGTTCCTTTTTCTCACCTCCACATCTTGAATCTTGCCCCCTGTGAACTCCTACCCATCTTTGGAGCGCACTGAAGCTCCCCCATCTTAAAAACAGGTCTTTACTTTCCTGCATAAACCTTTCGTAACCCTACCTGAAAAATCCATCTGTAGCGTGGGTTCTTGGCCCAGCACTTAACACTGCATCCCACAGGAGTTCAAGTCCCAGCTCCACTGGATTCCCTCTAAGTGCACGCTGGGAGGCAGCAAGTGGTGGCTCAAGTCGTGGGGTCTCTACAGCTCTCCAGTCCTGGCTTGGGGGACATATGGGGGACTGAACCAGTACACAGATCTCACTCTGTCTCATATGGAAGTATTAAAAAAAAAAAAAAAAAAAACAGTAAAAACTGAAAATCCACGTGAACTGAAAATTGACCGTTAAAAAGTTTCTTTGCTTTTGTCACAGGGTATCTCCGCACCGTGTGTTTAAAAAGCTACCAAATACAAGAAGACTTGTGTAGTTTTTTTTTTTCCTATTAATTTAGCAGCACTGACAACAAACAGTGTTTAAGCTGGAGGAGAAACCTCCGGGCTTGCACCTGTGAGCGCCTTCCTCCGAGGCCCGCAGCCACATCCCCTGCGCTCTCCTCATCGCTGGCTGCGTAGCCGCTGACTCAGGGGAAGCCGTACCGCACGACCCCAGGGAAAGGATAAGCCCATTTCTCCTACTCTCTTAAAGGCCCGACAGCCTGAGAATCTGAAATGGCTGCTGCCCTCACGCGAGCAGCCACCCACGGATCCGGAGTGCGGACTTTGCCCCGGGGCTCGCTCTCCTCAGGATTGACCTCCGGCGCCGAGCCCCGCACAAAGTGCTGAGTCACGGTGAGGCGGCAGCGCGCGCCGCCCGGCGCAGTCACGTGGCGGGGGCTGTACCACAACAACGGCGCGGCGTGCAGCGCCCGCGGCCCGCGCCGCTTCCTCCGGCGACAGCCCGCTGTTCGGAGCATGCTCAGCTCGGTGGCGCGGGCGCCCGGCGTCCCCGGCCGCCGGACTCCGGGCCGGGTTTTCTGGTGCTCCCGGCATCGGGTTTGCATTGGTCCGTGGAGCTCGGAAGCCAGCGGTGCGGTGCGGTGCGGTCCGCCGCTTGTCGGGGGTGGGTTTGGTTCGGGCAGGTGTTTGAGTTCTTCCGCGGAGGAAGTGGTCAGGAAATCTCTAACCTTTCCTCATGACTAGCTCATTCTGCAAGATAGGAGCTTTGCCTGTTTTGCTGAAGTCTTGACGGGGCTGTGTGCTGAAAACCCACGCCCAAATGTGGACGTGCAGCTTTGGGTGAAACTCACGTTATGAGATGCCGAAGGAGTCCCGCAAATGCAAATTACTGTTAGAGCAGCTGTTGCTGACTGTGACCGCTCGGTCTTAGCGGGGTGTTTTCCCTTTTACCAGGAATTTCTGAGGATGCGGCCAACATCCCGCTTTTAAATTTGGTTCAACTGCCGGTGGAGCCGAAATGACCGCCGTGGTTTCGAGTGCGAGTCTGGGGTGGGGTGGGGGGGGAGAGTGGAGGGGAGAAGGGTGTGAGTGCGGCCCGAGATCTAGAGCGGAATAACTCGGATCCTAAAGCTAATTCTCACTACGCGGGTGTCTGGCTAGAACTTAGTCTCTTACTGGATGGAGCCAAGCGGACCCTCCCGAGAGGGTTGGCTCCACGGTAAGGTAATTAGGAAATCCCGCAGCTCTAAGGGAAAATCCTGCTTTGTCCAGTGTCAATAAAGGTCCGCACCAGCGCGGTCTCAACAACTTGGGATGCGAGATAGACGCAGTCTGAAAATCGAAAAGAAACAGGTGAATTAAATACACCACGTCTTTCTTAGCTCAGTATCCGAAATACTGTCCTACACATCAACGTGCAATCAACACGAAATTTTAGATATTTACATTGGATTTTTGTGTTAAGTCATCAAAGCTGGTCGGTCACACAGCACACTTCTTGAGCCACTAAATTTCACCGGAAATACTTAATTTCTATTTAGATTTCATGAAACGTACACTTGAAAACATGGAGTCACATTCCCAACTTGTTCCAAAATTTACTTAAAAGGTTTCAAATAAGCGGAGCTGGTGTGGTGGGCTGTAGTTGACGTTTTAAGGTGCTCCCTGCTGCTAGGCCAGCATCCTATATTCTGCTGGTTCAAGTCCCAGCTGCTCAGCTTCTGATCCTGCTTCCTGCTAATGAACCTAAGAAAGCAGCAGCAGACGATGGCCCATGTACTTGGGCCCCTGCACCCACGTGGGAGACCACGATGGAGTTCCTGGCTCCTGGCTTCTGCCTGGCCCGTCCCCAGCCATTGTGGCCATGTGGGGAGTGAACCAGCAGATGGAAGATTTTCTCTGTCCCTCTGTCACTCAGCCTTTCAAATAAATAAAAGTTTTCCAGTAAGTGAATGGAATGTCCATTTTTAAATTCATATTGAAGTTAAAGTAAACGTTCAGTTTCTGGTTAGCCACATTCAAATGCCCAGTAGTCACATGTGGCTAATGACCATTATGTGGAACACTGCAGGCTATGAAATGTGACATCGTGAGAATAACCAAATGACCCTTTCTTTGGATGCCTTATCTGTTTGTGAAGCAGTTTTTTTCTCTATCTCCCTCTCCCCTGCCTCCTGCTTTTCAAAAGGCGCTAATATATGAAGTATTTACCTTACACCAAGCACAGAAGGCACAAGTCATCTCAATTCCAGAGAAAATCACTATATAGTGTGGATATGCTTTTGAAAGGATTCTATATCCTGTGCAGAGGCAAGCACAAATTCAACTGAAACACAGAGAGCAGTTATTCCGGAAAAATAAGTAGGAAGCCAGGCACGGAAAGGTCTGGTGCAGGCAGTGAAGGCACAAGACTCTTGAGCCTCAAACCCCATCCTCCACACACACACACCCCACTGTGAAAATCACAGCCAACCTTCCCTATCCCTGTGCCCGCATCCTGTGACGTGTACTGTGGAGGCTGTGAGAGAAGACACTCCCCAATCATGCACTCAGTGATTAGGAAGTGCTTACGCAAAGTGAACTCTGAAGTGCCAGGGAAAGGATTGTCATATGCACACTCCTCCTGGCCTCAGGACAAGTGTGACCTGGTTGCTGTCACTTTGCTCTGGATCTGTCATGTCATTGCTGTGTCAGAGCTTATTTACTGAACAAGTGCTTGGGGGCAAGGTACCTTCTTCCTTCCAGTTCCCGCCAAGGGAGAGCCAACTCCAGCTGTTCCTAGGCAAGCTCACGTGAGTGAACAGCATTTTGATCACTTTAAATGGATGAAGCTTAGGTTTGAAGGCAGGATAACTCCTTCATATGTTCTATCTGGAGACGGCGATCAATCCCCATTTTTTTATTTTTAAAAGTGGCCAACTAGAACGCATGTTATCAAATACTTACAGATCCATGAGAAATTGTACTATCCCCATCCACTGAAGGCAGGATTAAACTAGGCGCATTCAGGCTTGGAAATAATTTGCCCGAAGTTTCCCAGTGCCTCTGAGGTACAGTCATGTGACTCACTCGACTCTCAAGTTAATTACGTTTTCAAGGCATTCTGCGGCTCTCACCTGTGTCTTTTCCCGACCTGGAGTTTAATCTCTTCGGATTAGGAAAAAAGGAGTTTTACATCCGCATTCGCTTAAAGCGATGCAGCCCGCCCCGCCCCAGCGCCGCCCGCGCACCCCTCCTCCGCAGAGAGCCTCGGGGCCCCCGGGGCTCTGGGCCACGCCTCTCCCTCCTGCCCCGCCTCCTTTCCCCGCCCCCCGCCCGCAGTCTATAAAATCCGGAGCTGCGGACCGCGACCTGGAGCGGCGGACCAGCGGGCGGCGGCACTGGGCATGCTCCGCGGCGGCGCAGGTTTTGGTCACAAGTAGGAAGAAGCCAGTGAGTGCACGACACCGGCAAAGAGAAGCGGGAGCCGCAGCGCGGCCGTGGGGTCCGTCGCCGCCGCCTCGGAGCAGGAGCAGGGCGGGAGCGAGAGAGGGGCGAGGCCTAGAACCGCCCAGCCTGCCTTCCCGTCTTCTGTCTGTGCGCGGTGCGCCGGACCCCCGGATCTGTCACCTGGGCGGCGGGGACCCGTCCTCGCACCGGGAAGCCGGCGCGGACAGGACCCTCCCTCTGCCAGCTGCGTCCCGAAGGCCCCCGCCTGGGGTGGAGCCGTAGCTGCCGCTGCCTTCTGCGGGCGCCCGGAGCCCGCGGCCGCGGGCACCTCCAAGGAGTCGGAGGAGGGGGCGGCCATGGGGCTGCTGTCCCAGGGCTCGCCGCTGAGCTGGGAGGAGACCAAGCGCCACGCCGACCACGTGCGGCGGCACGGAATCCTCCAGTTCCTGAACATCTACCACGCCGTCAAGGACCGGCACAAGGACGTGCTCAAATGGGGCGACGAGGTGAGCGCCCGCGGTCGGGCCACCCCGCACTGCCTTTGTTCAGCCCGGCGGGACCGGAGCTCCGGGCCCCATCGCGGTCGGCGTCCTGCAGTGCGCCCCGAGAGTCCCCGGTACCTCCCCGTCCCGGGCGCGCCGTGCCTGCCTTCGCCTGGCCGGCGTCCAGGGCCATCCGGACCGTGTGGGGCCCCTGCCTGAATCTCTAGCCACACTCGTGTCCCCTGTGCATTCATTCATTCATTTGGGTGTCTCCCTTCATTCGGCAGACGCGATGGGCGCTGGGATGGCGTGAGCATGAGAAAGTGTACATGTATTAAAGTCCAGTGTATCTCCCGACCAGTCTCGAAATTGGTTCTGAGATTAATGAGAAAGGGATCGATTTGTCCTCATGGACCCATTGCTGTTAGAAAGCGGGTCTTGGAAGTTCGCTTATTTGCTTGCCTCATCCAGGTGTCTTTCACAATGCTCTTCTCAAGCCCCTACTCCCGCCTCCGCCCACGCTGATAGCTGTAAAATTGCAACAAATTTTGGCTCCCTTTTCTTGAAGAGGGAAACCCTCCTTGATCCTGTTTAGTTCTAAGTGGGAGTGCCTAGAGCTTCAAAATAGGGATTTGTTAGCGCCTCTCCATGGCCCCAGTCCAGCATCTAAACTTCACCAATCAGTGCTTCAACATGTGCTCTGCCTGCAGATGCGGATGTCTCTCTATCCTCAGTATGTTGAACCATTGTTTATTGGAATGATGTGGAAAGCAGCTTTAACAGTTACTGTTAGGTTTAGTCCATTCTGCCAAAGCTTTCTAAGTCCTCTCTTCCTGTTTTTAAAAAACAAGGTGCAGTACAGATAATTAACTTATTCAGAAGTCAGTCTCTGTTTTTGGATTTCAGTTTTTGCTTTCGAATGTATCTTCTGTCAGTGTTTACCTGTTTGGTGTAAGTGTGTGCAGGTCCAGCAGAGCATCTTGCAAAGTTTCCTGCTTTCTAAGATGGGATGGTAGCTCCGCCTCCCACAGCTGTAGGAATTGCTAACTCGGAAAAAGAATGACTAGTAATTTGCACTTCTACAAAAGGGATTTGTCACACTTTGTATGGAAAAACAGCACAGTCTGTGTTTGATAATTCTTCACTTTTCTTCAGTTCATCTAACACTTTCTGTATTCATTTCTGTATTGTGTGTCACTCACAGGGCAATGTCGGCCCAAGGAGACAGGGACAGTGTACATTGTGCCTTTTGTTCACTTCTTGTTGTCCTAAGGTTTAGTCTTGTGCCTGGTACAGTTGGCATCAAGTGCTTGTGGCACAGGGAATGTATGAAGTGTCACTTAGTTTTGCATTGTAAGACAATTTAGCCATCTTTGAGCAACTAGAAATTAAAATTTTGTTTGTTCACATTTTGACACCTGACTACCAAAGGGAAAGCAGTTGATGGTGGTCATTGCCCCAGGCAGAATTACATGGACTGGAGACTTTCTGCTGTGTTCACCTAAGATCCTACCAGAGTCTTAGTCCTGTATTTAGGAAACTTCTTGCTGTAGGTAGGACGAACATTGAGATCTTCTGTATGAAGTGACTTGCATTGTTGAGGTAGCTGAATGAGAAGAACTCAAGAGCAGGGTCTTTATGAAGGTCAGCACCCAGGAAAGTGTCTCCCCTTTGATAAGTGGTTATGGAGAAAAGGTTGGGATTAGGTGCTCCTCCCCACCCCACCCCAAAAGATCAAAGGTGTTGCTTCTATAAATTGGGCTTGGCATTTCAACCAGGTAGTAAAACTTGAAAAGATAAACCTGGGCAGATCTGTTGATAAAGAGACTTCAGGGTGTCTTAAGGCTGTAATAATCTTTCCTGGATAGCACTGCTGTCATGTTAAAATGTGTTAAACATGTTCAGTGAAAGCTTTCGCTTGTGACTGCACACTTCTTGTCCCAAATATCACTTCATGAGCGAGATCCAAAGCTGCAAATTGGTTTTTCTTAAGAAACTTGATTTTAGATGCTTCCTGTCTCACCAGCGTGTTACTGTTTATCTTATGATTTGTCTTCTCCATCCTCTCGAATTTTCTTCTTTCCCATGCCTGCCCTCTGTGTCCTTTGGAATGGGGAGGTTACTATTTAATAGAAACACAAAGTAGAAAAGATGTAAAAAAATCACATGCTGCTCATTTTTTATTAAGATTACGTACAGAGAGAGATCTTCCATTCACTGGTTTAGTCCCTAAATGGCTGCAGCGAGTGTCCAGGGCTGGGCCAGGTTGAAGCCAAGAGCCAAGAACTCCAACTGTGTCTCCCATGTTAGTGCAGGGGCTCAAGTTCTTGGAACATCTGCTGCAGTTTTCCCAGGCCCATTAGCAGGGAGCTGGATCATAAGTGGAGAAGCCAGGACTTGAATCAGTACCCATATGGGATGCCAGCATTGCAGGCAGCAGCTTAACCAGCTGCGCCATACCCTGGCCTCTGTTCATTTATTACATTCTGCTTCCGTTGTCCCTGGGTAGAGGCTAGAGGCATAGAAGTTTCAAGAAGAATAACATTCCTACCTATAAGTATTGACAGTCCAGTTGTAGGCAAACAGCCTGACAGAAGGGGAAGAATTGATTGTGAAGACTTCCCAAAAGGAAAAAAAAGTCCCACGCAACTTTTTGCTCCTGAAACGGCAAGTCAGTGATGCCTTGGTGTCTGCTGAGTTGGTCCTTTCCCACCCTTGACCTGTGGGATGCAGATGGCCAGTGCTCCTGCTGTGCACCTTGAGCTTTCTGGGGAGAGAAGGTGTGCTGCTCTGGGGGCAGCTGGGTTCACGCCCAGGTACTTGCTAATGCCGCTGTTCCTCGGCATCAGGCCCACGTAATCACCCTCTTACGGGACAGCACGAATGGATCATGACTGCAGGTTGTGATCCGTTAGTGGTTTGAGAAACAGTAGATTCCAGTTAGGACTTTGGGGTGTGGGTATGGTGAAGGCACTTAACAAGAGATCCACCTTGCCAAAATCTTTAAGTGTAAAATACAAAATTAACTACAGGAATGATAGAATTTGTTCATCTTGCATGATTGAGACTTTATGCTTTTGCTTAAGAACTCCTTCTTGCCAGCCCCTAGCATCTGCGATTCTGTGCATTTGACTATTTTAGCAGTTGGCCCTTCTGTGACTTGATTTGTTTCTCTTAGCGTAATATCTTCAAAATCATCCACATTTTCGGATTTCCTTCTGTTTATTAGGCTGAATAATATTCCATCGTTTGTGTATACTGCATTTTCTTTGTCCATTTTTTTTTTGTCAGTTAACATTTAGGTTCGGTTCACATCTTGGCTGTTGTGAATAGTGCTACTGTAAACATTAGATTGGTAATCTTGATGCCAACCAGAATTCTCAAAAACTGAAATGAAAGAGAAGAGTACCAAGTATGTAGGCAGAGTATTATGTCAAACTTATGCATTATTTATTTGAGAGCAGGTGTGAATAGGGGTGTGCCTTGGGATGCATGTACATTTTTTCTGACTTTGAAGAGTTTGAAGGCCACAGTCCCTGATTTATCAAGGAAGGCTCCGTGGATGAGGTGAGCCTTGAGAGAACAAATAGCTGCTCAGCATGAATCTTTGCACATAGTGGGAACTCACTATTGCATGAACAGCACAGAATTCAGAATGCTGGCTGGGAAACCCAGAGGACCAACTAGCAAGTGAGCTTGTGTGCATACAGAAGCCGTGGGAGGTAACTGAGGACTGGCTGGGCTGATAAATGTAGAGGAGGGTGTGGTGGGCGAGGCAGACACCCCTATCCCCCTAGATGAAGGGTGATAAGCAGAAAGTGGTGTTTTGAGTGTGATAGGTTGAACTGCATTGGCTTGACACCAAAATGATGTTTTGTGTGGTTCAGTGTTGCACTTATACAGCCACGCCTTGATTTTCAAAAGAAAGAACAGAGCCTTTAAAGAACATTATACTGTGGCTGTAGGTATGGTTGGAAGCCCTCCCCCGCCCTGCCTTTTTTATTTTTAAGATTTACTTATTTGAAAGGTGGAGAGAGAGATCGATTTTCCTTCCACTGGTTCATTCCCCAAATGCCCACAAACTGGGCCATGCCCAAACCGAGAGCCTAGAACTCCATCCAGGCCTCCTGTGTGAGTGACAAGAACCCCAAGTACTTTGCCATCATTCACTGCCTCCCAGGTGCATTAGCAGTGAGCTGGATCAGAAGCAGAGGAGCCGGGGCTCAAACTGGCCCCTTAACCTGCTGTGCCACAACATGCGCCCATGTCTGCCACTTCAGAAATGCCAACCACTTATCTCCTCCCGCCAGAAAGAGCCCTGGGTTTGGGTCCAGTGTGGATTCTCGCCAAGGTCTGCCAAATTGCCTGTGTGATCTTGAGCCTGGGTTTCCTCATTTGGAAAGTGAGTGTGTTGGACTTTTATCTGATCGCTTCTAGCTTTTGCCATTTGAGTAAGTACAATTTGAATAGGATTACTAATAATGTACATATTTCAAACCAGAATGTGTTAGCTCTTTGAAATTCATCTGGAGGTAACCTTTTCAACTGCTGAGTAAAGACAATCACGGTAGTAAAGCAGACTATGTTATAGAGCCATGCTTTTGTCAACTTGTTGAAATGCAAAAGTATTTTTCTGTGAGGATCATAAATAGGTAGATTTCCAGGTCAGTCTTCAGGTTCCTGTTTGCACTTTAATATGAAGGTGCAAACCCTACCTAATCAACAGTTGTTATGCTTTCTGTGGGATACAGAGGTTTCTGCCTTCTAGGTGCCGGGATGTTACCTTATTTTGCCCCCAAATTAGAGGAGGGAGTGGTGGAGAGAGGTGACGCAGATATTCCTGGGTGAAAAAAAAGTGAGCTCTTGCTTGTTTCTTAACAGGTGACACACACTTTTCAGATACAGATTTTGTTTATAACTTGTGTGCACATTGAAAGATAGAGGAAATCTATGATGCAAATATGATAATAAATGACTTTTGACTTTTCCTAATCACTCCAGAGTTGACTTAGCTGCCTGCCAGGTATTTTCAGCTACTTAGTAGCAAGAGGTAACAGAATTGAATCTGCCTGACTCTAGGTCCATTTATTTTTTTAAAATTTAATTTTTTAAAGATTTTTTATTTGAAAGGTAGCGTTAAAGAGGCAGAAGCAGAGAGATCTTCCATCTGCTAGTTCACTCCTCAAATGGCTGCAAAGGCCAGAGCTGGGTCCATCAGAGTCCAGGAGCTTCTTTGGGGTCTCCCCCATGGATGCAGGGGCCCAAGCACTTGGGCCATCTTCTGCTTTCTCAGGCATGTTAGCAGGGAGCTGGATCAGAAGTGGAGCAGCTGGGACTTGAACTGTGCCCGTATGGGATGCTGGCATTGCGGGTGGAGGCTTTACCTGCTATCCCACAGTGCCGGCCCCCAGGTCTGTTTCTTAAACACATTATACCACAATTCTAAAACAAAAAAGTTTTAGATTCTTTACAATGTATTACATTACATCAGACCTTCTTTTGTAGTTTAACTATCCAGGGAGGGGGAGGGAGAGGGAGGGAGGGAGGGGGAAGGGAGAAGACTTCCATCCGCTGGTTCACTCCCCGAGTGGCTGCCACGCTGGAGCTGGGCGGATCTGAAGCCAGGAGATTCTTCTGGGTCTCCCTTGTGGGTGCAAAGGCCCAAGAACTTGGGCTACCTTCTACTACTTTCCCAGGCCATAGCAGAGAAGTGGATTGGAATTTGAGCAGCTGGAACTTGAACCCGGGCCTATATGGGATGCTGGCACTGCAGGCAGTGGCTTTATCTGCTACACTACAGCACCAGCCCCATAATACAATTCTAATAACTGTTTTTAATGTCCATGGCTGTTGATTCTGTCATCTTTGTCACTTCCAGTCAGATTCAATTAATTGATTTTGATTTTTCTCTTCATTTTTGAGTGTGTTTTTCTGATTCTTGGAATGTCTAGTAATCTTTCTGGATACCGAACATTGTGAATTTTACCTTGTTACTCTATTATATTTGTATATACCTATAAGTATTCTTAAGCTTTGTTGTGAGAATACAGTTATTTGGGGACAGTTTGATCTTTCAGGTGCTGCTTTTATAATTTAGGTTTCTGAGTTGAGGGCTAATTCTTTTCTACTGAGGCAAGACCTTCATGGGTACTCTACCTAGTGCACCTGAATCATGGTTGCTCCTTTTTGCTGATGGGAAAAACGCTGCTCCAGCTTTGGGTACTTGCCTCACATATGTGTGTTGAAGAACTACTGAGTCTTTGGAGAAAACCTTTGCAGACGGCTGGGGTTCTCTTCTTTCTGATACTCTGTCCCGTGAACTGCTATGATTCTGGCCTTCAACTCTCCAATTCAGGGAGTCCACTGAACTTTGCATCACTTCCATGCCCCTGACCTAAGCCTCTCTCCAGGCAGGAAATTGGAGCAGTTTTAGGGTCAGTTAACTTTTTTCCCCCCATATCTCAGATATTTCTGCTCTTTATTAGCTGATATCCAATGGCTTCAAAACTATTCTTTCTTATACTTGGATTTTCTTTCTCCTTTTTTGTTGTTGTTTTTGGTTGTTGCTGTTTAAGGTCTCTGTTACTTCATTTTTATTAGAAATGAAAGTTTTTTCCACTTTTTATATTCTTTTCAGTTCTGTTCTCCATTGTAAACTCTCTCTAAAGTTGGCTGCTCTAGTAGTTATTAGATCCCTGCCAGCAAACAAGATTTAGCCAAGCTTTAAAGCCAGGATTTTCTTTGTGGTTGTGTTTCATTGTTTAGTATTACTGTTATCATTCTATGATGGGATAGTTGTTCAAAGTACAGTTACATGTAATTTGAAAGTTTATGTACATTTTATGCATTAGCTTGTGTCTAAAGATGACAATGTAAGCCCCAAATGGTTGTGTAATCCAAGATATGGAACTTAATTACTTCGGACTACAATTTCCTTATCTATATATCTAATCAAAAACTCCATCATTTGGTTTTGAATTACATGCTCATATATATATTTCCAATTGTATTTATTAACATTTTTTGTTTTAGAATGTTCTGAACTACATATAACATGGAAATCAGGAAATGCATATGAGAAGTAGTAGAATCCCTTTCCTCACCCAGTTCCCTCTTGGGTTTTAGCTTTTTTTTTTTTTTTTTTTTTTTTAGATTTATTTATTTACTTGAAAGGCAGAGTTACAGAGAGGCAGAGGCAGAGAGTGGTCTTCCATCCTCTGGTTTACTCCCCAAATGGCCTAAATGGCCAGAGCTGAGCTGATTTGAAGCTGGGAGACAGGAGCTTCTTCTGGGTCTCCCACGTGGGTGCAGGGGCCAAGATGACTTGGGCCATCTTCTACTGCTTTCCCACACCATAGCAGAGAGCTGGGTCGGAAGAGGAGCAGCAGGGACTTGAATTGGCAAAGTAGCACCCATATGGGATGCCAGCACCGCAGGCAGAGTTCTATCCCACCTACGCCACAGCGCCAGCCCCTGGGTTTTAGCTTTTCTATTAGGTAACATACTTTACTGGCAACTGAAAAATAATCCAATTCAAAAGCATAAATACTAGGTTTCTAGAAAGTTGTGTTTTTTTGATTGCAATGATTATTATTTTTAAGTTTATATTATTTTTATTTACTGGAAAGGCAGAACAACAGAGAGGGGGTAATATCTTCCATGCACTGGTTCACTCCTTGGTGCCTGTAACAGCCCGGGCTGTTTTGGCCAGGCCAGAACCAGGAGCCAAGAGTTCCATCTTGGCCTCCCATGTGGGTGTCAGGAAGCTGACTAGGGAAGCTGGTTCAGCATGGAGGAGCCAGGACTCAAGCAGGCACTCTGGTCCGGGATGTGAGCATCCCAAGCAGCAACTGAACCCACTGAGCCACAGTGGCTGCCCCTAGATTTTTGTCTTTTGTTTCCTAAGTAAAATGAAAGTACCTAATTGAGCCTCTCAAATTTTCTATGAAAAGCAGAGTGGTATTGCAAAATGCCTCCTTCAGAAAAGCTGAGACTTCAGCTTTACTTACACATGGCAGACCACTAAGAGCTTTGCTTCCAGGATGGAGGACTTTCAAATGAAGAAGTGTTTATTGAGTGCCTCCTATATGTTGGAGAGAACCTAGGAAAAGAAAAAAAGCTGTTTACCCTTGCAGAATTCCAGCGGAAGTAGGTATGGGAGAAGAGGAGTTGGTTCTCTCTACAGAGATTCTTGGGTCTTTTAGAGCTCAGAGCTCTTAAAGGAAGGTTGAGAAGGCAAAGAAAGGGTGTGGTACACATGTGTGAGGTTACAAGGTTCCTGGAGTTGAAGTGCTGGGTAGTGTGGCTGTAACACGGCCAATTCTGCAATCAGGGGATGGGCTAGAGGTTGAGGCTAGAAAGATGGATTGGGATTAAGGCTATTGAAGGTGCTTTCTTTTTCTTAAGGTTTTTTTGTTTGTTTGTTTGTTTTTTGTTTTGTTTTTGTGTTTTTGTTTTTTTTTTTAACTTGAAAGCAGAGTTACAGAGAGAAAGAGAAAGAGAACCATCTGCTGGTTCACTCCTCAAATGGCTGCAATGGCTTGGACTGGCCCAGGCCAATGTCAGGAGCCCAGAGCTTCTTCCAGGACCCCTGCATGGGTGCAGGGACCCAAGTACTTGGGCTGTCTTCTGCTTCTTTCCCAGGAGTGTTAGCAGGGAGCTAGATTGGAAGTCGACAGCCGGGGCTTAAATTGATGCCTATATGGGATGCCAGCATCACAGGCAGAGGCTTAACCTGCTACGCCACAGTGCTGGCCCCCTGAAGGTACTTTCTAATAGTCCATGTGGGCAGGCATAGTATTACAGGTCCAGAAATGATACTTGGAGCTTTTCTGTAGATCATGTGATAGTGGTTTGGAGAGGTCAGTAGAAACAAGCCCTCACCAGAGGACATCATCCTTGCTAGAAGAGAAAGGAGAGTGTAGCTGAGCCTCCAGAGGTAGGGAATTGTGCATAATGGGAAGGAAGCTGAGAAGAGTTGTCTGGGGACCCGGCCCTGGAGTACCTGTGTCTCTCACCCGGGTGTCTAGTCTGGGGAGCCAAGTGTATAATAGTCCCTGCTGGGATCCTTCCTGGGGGAACTGGTTTGGCCGTCCTGGTTTAAAGCCCTTTCATTTGAGGAGTTCAGCACTTTACAAGCAATAGGAATACTGGATGGATAGTGGTGACATCTAAGCTGACTGCAGGTTAGGTGGCTGCTAGCCCAAAGGTGGTGGTTAAAAACCAAGGTGGTGGTGGGGGGCAGGATAACCCAGAGAGAAAACATCGACTGTGCCTCTGAACCCTGATGAACACATGAAAGGGGAGATGGGAATATAGTGTGGGATCCTGAAAAGTAACAGTTTGGGAGGTAGCAGGATTAGTGATGGCAAGCTTTCAATGGGTACCAGAGGATGAGAACCAAAACAAAGGCACTGGTTTGCTGGGGGCTCTAGTGATGGTGTATTTCCAACATGCTAAAGAGTAGTGCTGCAACTCATCGAATGGCAAATGCCCTAAACAGCACTCTGGCCTCAGAATCAGCCCTTAAGTCATTCAGACACTGAGGCAAGAAAAATGACCTAAAATGAAAGATCTCTGAGATCCCAGCAGAAAGAACTGGCCATCAAAGAAGGAGATACCTTTCTCTGAAGGGAGGAGAGAACTTCCACTTTGACCATGGCTTTATCTAAATAAGATCAGAGTTGGTGAACTCAAGAGGCTTCTATAGCCTTGGCAGCTCATGACAAGAGCCTCGGGTGATTACTGATGTCATAAATAAGAGTGTCAATTGTTAAATCAACAACGGGAGTCACTGTGCACTTACTCCCGATGTAGGACCTCTGTCCTTAATGTTTGTACTATGTGAATTAATGGTAAAACTACTCATATGCAAATTAACAGTAAAACTACCACTCAAACAGTACTCTATACTTTGTGTATCTGTGTGGGTGCAAACTGTTGAAATTTTTACTTAGTATATACTAAGTTGATCTTTTGTATATAAAGATAATTGAAAATGAATCTTGATGAAGAGTGGGATGGGAGTGGGAGATGGGATAGTTTGCGGGTGGGAGGGAGGTTATGGGGGAAAAGCTGCTACAATTCAAAAGTTGTACTTTGGAAATGTATTTATTAAATAAAAGTTGAAAAAAAATAGTGCTGCAGGTTAAGTTGCTGCCCATGACACCTGCATCCCATTTGTACACTGGTTAGAGTCCTGGCTGCTCCACCTCTTATCCAGCTCCCTGGTAATGCACCTGGGAAAGCAGTGCAAGATGGCCCAAGTCCTTGAACCCCTATGTCAATGTGGGTGACCCGGATGAAGCTCCTAGCTCCTGGCTTCAGCCTAGCCCATCCTCAGCTGTTGCAGCTACCTAGGGAGTGAACCAAAGGATGGAAGATCTCTCTCTCTCTCTTTTTTTTTTTTTTTTTTTGACAGGCAGAGTGGACAGTGAGAGAGAGACAGAGAGAAAGGTCTTCCTTTTGCCATTGGTTCACCCTCCAATGGCCGCTGCCGCCGGAGCACCCCACTGATCCGAAGCCAGGAGCCAGGTGCTTTTCCCGGTCTCCCATGGGGTGCAGGGCCCAAGCACTTGGGCCATCCTCCACTGCACTCCCTGGCCAGAGCTGGCCTGGAAGAGGGGCAACCGGGACAGAATCTGGCGCCCGACCGGGACTAGAACCTGGTGTGCTGGCGCCGCTAGGCGGAGGATTAGCCTAGTGAGCCGCAGCGCCGGCCTCTCTCTCTCTCTTGCTCTGTAACTCTGCCTTTCAAATAAATAAATAAACCTTTTTTTTTTTTAAAGGAAAAGAGCAAAAATCAATTTCTGGCCAAAATAAGTACTTCAAGCCTGTGCATATTTTTATAGCTCATCTGGTCCTTGAAATTGACAACTTTTCAAAGGAAGCAGACTAGAACTGGGAAAGCAGTTGAGTTTTTGTCCTTTGGGTGGTATTTCTGTGGCTACTAAGTTGTCACCCTTGTATAGTGAAACTGAATGTTGATGGTGTCGCTCCCCCTCTTCGTGGAGGAACGACACTAAACCCTGCGCTGTTCTTTCGTCTGCTCGGCCCTCCCCGGGTTTGCTGCTGGTTCTTCCCGGGTTGGCTACTGTCCCTTCCACCTCCGTGGAAGGGCGGTTCCCCCTGGCCACTTTCCCCACTTCCGCAGGGGAGCGGCACACCGCCGGCCTGCTCTCTCGGGGGCTGCACAGGTGTTCCCCTTAGATGTTCCTGGTGCATGCCCTCTCTCTCCTCCTTTATAGTCCTCCTCCGCCAATCCTAACTCGGCTGCCCACACGCCGAGTACGCTGCTCTCCTCCAATCAGGAGCAAGTCCTACAGTTTATTGGCTGAACTGGAGGCAGCTGTGTAGAAGCTGTTTTCTTCTCTCCCAGCGCCATATTGTGGGAGAGCAGATGCATAGAATAAGTCTTAATTCCAGTAACTTAGTCTAGTCCGAGTTGCTCCCCACAGATGGATTTGGTAGGTTTGAATGAGCCCCCTTAATCTACAGTAACAGTTGTGTTTCCCAGACTTTGTTCAGCGAGACAGGGAAGCGTGCGGTGGGCCTCAGACCTCCACACACAAGAGGCCTTTTTGATGCACCTTCATAGGTCCACAGAGACTGCTTATCTGGGTCGGCATCTCTTCAGAGAGATTAATGGCCAAGGTGCTACTTTGTTGGATGCTCTTTAGAAAAGAGCTATCTGTTTTCCTAGATTTTTGTGTTTGCTGTGGTCAGGATTTGGTGATTGGACATATTTTGGCAATAGAATTATAAAAGGATCTCCAAAACCTGTTTCTGATTGCATGAACATCCAGGCAGACCCACTGTCAAGTTTGCCCCCCTCCCCCTAGGTTCTGCCTTTAGTCCTTTGCTTTCAGGTAACTCCTTTCTTTTGAACTGGGTGCCTATTTAGAATTAAAACAAAGCCCTGAAGTGAGCTAGACTCCATCACCCTTTTCCTGGAAAGTACTAAGAGCCTGGGCTGTGATTCTGCCTACTGGGTTGACCACAGAGCTCATGGGCAGGGGGGTCCAAAGCTTCCCCGGGGCCAGGAGGGGCTGGAAGTTCTGTGGACACTGGCTGGGACTTGTCTGGAGTTCAGAATGAGTGGTTGCTGAAGTGACCTTGCATACCAGAGAGTTAGCATTAAAAATAAAATCTTGACCTGTTTCCTGAGACCTGTCAGCCCACCAACCCGAGAGGTTATGTGGGTGTGCTCCCTTTTGGCCCCTTCTGCACGCGATCACGTCTGCACCCCACATTGGTGTTTAGATGCCCTGCTGTCACCTAGCGCAGTCGCCAGCAGTCCTTCCTGTGCTGGGCACGGGAGACCCCTGGCTGCCACTGCAGCCGTGTCCAGGTTGTGCTCTGTTGACTGCGGCTCAAAGAGCAAGAACTAGGAAGCACACAGAAGTCTTCTGGGCGCGGAGTTCGTGCACTTTACTCCCAGAAGCATAGCTCAGGCACTCCCCTAGGGATCACTTCCTTTATATAAAGTTCCTGTGTGCTTAGTCATCTGGTTTTTCTACTCTGGATGAAACTTCAAGAAAGCAACTCGGGCAGAAATGAGAGGAACCAGTCCAGAGAGAAGCTGCAAGAAGCAGGTCCCGCTCTGGGCACCTCGTGGACTTCCAAGGACCTTGTTCTGTAGGACTCTAATTAAAGGAATGAACTTGCTGATGAAGCCTGGAGCGCTAATAAAAAGTGAAAGTGTGCTTAGCAGCTTCTTATGGTCGGTTTAAGAGGATGTGATCAGTGTTGGAAAGGTCAGCACACATACTGTACGTGAGCATTGTTAAGACAGGGCACGCTTTGATAACGCTCTGGTAACAAGACTTTGCCCTTGAATAAAATTACCCTTTCTGGCAATGCAGAGTAAATTGTGTGCTGTATTTGGTGTGAGAGGGAAAGAAAACAGGGGGTCTTGGATTAACAGGATTTCTAGAAGAGTTTAACTACAGAAACAGTCATTTAGGAGTGGAAAGGATATTTGTTTTTCTCTTGTTTTACAGATGATAAAAACCAAGGCCCAGAGACTTAAAACACATACTGAGTGGCTGTAATTTGGGAAGATGAGGACGTGTTGGGGCT
Source organism: Oryctolagus cuniculus (assembly GCF_964237555.1). Lineage (NCBI taxonomy): Eukaryota > Metazoa > Chordata > Mammalia > Lagomorpha > Leporidae > Oryctolagus > Oryctolagus cuniculus. The sequence continues at coordinate 116,217,483 of NC_091436.1, forward strand.
GGAGAGCAGCTTTGCCCAAGTCCAGGAGGTGCTAGTGTGGGTGGCTGTCTGTGGTGGCAGGGACATGAAGGGGTCACAGTGTCCTGGGGTCAGCCATGGTCTCTCTGAAGAGAGAGACCATGAAGACCACTTGAGGCACAGAGGAGCTCTTGAAGGGCCAGGGCCAAGTCTTCAGGCAGAGGGGGGCCTTGTTGGAAAGACAGGAAAGGCTAGTGTGGCTGCACCGTGGGGTGGGGAGCAGGATTCAGGATGAAGGAAGCCGAGAAGTTTGGCTGGATGGTTCTTGGGCAGGGAGGTTGGGCTTTTTGCCGAATGTGAGCTTCAAGCAGTGGAGTGATTTGATCTGCTCGGTTGAGGAGCCTGGGTCTGCCTGCCGCAGAAGTAGGCAGTGAGCATTCTACACCACAGCTTTCACTTAGGTCTTCGAGCTGAGCACCTAGAATACATGCCCTGTTTGTGAAACTGAAACAGCACTTCCCTTCCTATGAGTAGCATGTTCCGATACTTCTGTCCTACTGCACCAAAAGGGCAGTAATGTTGATCATAGCCCCCCATGGCCTGAAAGGGGTTGTAAGCAGCATTTAGAGCGCTTAGAAGACCCTGTTCTGTCTCAGTCAGGGTTATCACTGCCCTAGAGCTAGGAAAGAATCCCGAGTTAGACACTCTGCATGTATTATTTTATGTAGTCCTCCCCAGGGGCCCTGTGACGTAGATTTTATCCCTGTTTACACAAGAAGTGACCATGATTCAAGCAGATGGACCCCAAAGGGTGCACTCTGAGCTGTGCCCCCACGTGTTGCCAGCCCAACAAGCAGGAGTTAAGCACTCCATGCCAGCTTTCAGAGGCGGCAGCCAAAGATGAGACCCAGGCTAGAAAGGCTAGGGCAGGAGGCGGTGGCAGCGCAGGAGCAGGCAGGCTTTTTGTTCTCAGATGAAAATATGAATGTGTCTTAGAGCCACAGATGCAGACTTCAGCACTTTTCATCCCCAGAGGGCCCATAATTCTTGTGAAGTGCCAGCACTCTTTCAAAAGGACACCATTGAATACGCTTGGTAAATTTCTCGGTCCACAGGACACTTGCTAACAAGTTTAATAATGTGACTGCAGCCTTCCCAGCTAATCTGCTGGCATCTTGCCCTGTGGAGAGGCAGAGATGTAGGACAAGCCCTTTATAAGAAAATCAGGCTGACCTTACTTGATGGTTATACAGCCTGTGCCCACTTCCTCCCAGGGCCCAGGTAGCTAGCCACAGTCAAAGCCAAAGCTTTGACTTCCCTCCTTAAGGTTTTCACCTTTGCACTTGAGTCTCAAATAGGGCAGGGAAGGATTTTATGTTCACGAGTCTAAATCTTCCAAATCCTTTTTTGCACAGGTTGGAATTACTCTGTAGTTGAGATCTGCTGTGACATCCAGGTACAATTCTTAAGTGAGATCTGTGACGCTGCCTCCCTGACATGGGATTGTGTCTGATGATGGTGGATGGCATTAAACTTGGGGATCTTGAGGCACTGTCATCCTTTCTCTGGGGGGTAGTAGGTCGGCCCAGCAGTCACTTTGTAGTTAAAATTCCTTTATTTTAGCAATGGCTGTCACTTAGGTACGTTGGAAAGCACTTTAATTTTCCCTCCTCTTTTTTTGGGTGGGTCAGTGAAACACCACTTCCCAGGAACTACAGCTGTAAATTTTTAATATTTCTCAAAGTGAGTCCCTGAATTTCAGACAAGCTAGCTCATAAATAGTGTCTTCCAAGGGAATGTGCCTGCTCCAGCCCTTCACAAGTGCATCAGGCACTGAGCTGGGCATCGCTCAGGGAGAGTGGGTGCTTCTTCCAGTAACAGTCATGCCCCATGCTGCAGCCCTAGCTTCTGCACCTGGTAGGAGGCACTGCAGAGATTCTGGTCAGTCCTCTTCCCTATGCTGCCCCAGCTCCCTTGCCCCACCCCCATCCCAGCTGTGACTGCTGCAGGTGGCTGACCCAAAGCAACCCTATCTGGGAACCAGGATATCCTCTTTCTTGTCCACGTAGCATCTTGGATACTAGTAGGGGAATGTGTTCTCAGGAAAGAGCCAAGGAATTTACATGTCCTTAGAAGCCAGAAGCTATGGTACTAAACAGGTGTTCTGGTGCAAATAGGAGCTACTCATAGTTGCAGTATTGTTTCTGTAAGAGGAAGTGTCTTCTGGTGCAGGTTTCTGAATCGCAGGGTGATTGTGTTGTGTTGGTGACCACACGAAGGTCAGTAACTCAATGTGTTGGCTACCTTTTCAGAGGGAGTGAGAAGACTATTAGGTTCCTGCTACATTTGGTTCAAAGGAAGGAAGGAGGAGTTCCATGATGGCCTTTATAAAGTCTGGGCATTTTGCACTTGGATCTCCGGTCACTAATTTAGGCAGGTGAAGAATGCTTTTTCCATGCAGGCCAAGGTGATGATTCAGAGAATCAAATCCCTGGATTTTTATGCAGTGTTAGAATGGGGATTTATATGTCATAAATAAAAAGCAGCCTGTTCTGTAAGCAGAATGCCTAGTGGATGAAGCCAACGGAAGACTGGGTCAGGGTGAGGCCACGCAGATTTTGGTTTCTAAAAATGTAAATTTTCCCTGGAGTGCATCAGGAGTAATTCTGTGGCTTGAATTGACATTTTAAAGTAGGAAGAAAAAACCCATTTTCTCAAAACATATGAAATGTTTTAAGAATTTGATACAACTTTAGACTAAACTATTCAAATGTTTCCTTATTTGGAACACAGAGCAATTTAATAGAACATATCAACAGTTACCAAGCACCACACATGAAAAATATGTACACGAAAGCACACATTATAGTTTCTGCTTTGCACTTACTGGTCTCCCCAAACTCTTCAGTTTTTGGCCTTGTGAAATGGTGTTTTGGGTATTTGTAAAGTCATTGTTAGACATGCCTACCTTTGAATTCACCATTAACCTAAATCTGTGCCACATCAAGTTTCACTTTGTCTGTATTAGAATTTCTTACTCACTTTTCCACCACTGTGAACACAGCTGCCCTTTCGGTGTTGCTGTTCCGTCTTCCTTAGGTAACTGTAGGTATTGAAAAACTCAGTGGGATGACTGCAGCTAGCACTCCCAGGTACGATGTTAGACGTGGACGTGGGGGCCATCCAACTTGATTGTTGATCGGGCTCAAAAACCATTGGTCATTGACATTTCACCGTGAGGACGCAGTTCTGGACAGAAGGCACGGTCTCCAACCCTGAAACATGCTTTCTGGGGCTGGGCCCGGCAGACAGTGATCGTGCTGCCCTGGTGCTGAACCGCTGGGTGGGGGTGTCTTGTGGGAAAGTGCTCATGGCAAGGGTGTGCGGGCCGGCACCCTTGCCTGGCCAGTCCCACTTGACGAATCAGCTTAGATTTAATTGACATTTCCTCCAGGAAAGCTGAGCTCCTGGATGGGAAGAGACCCTGCTGTTGCCTGTCCATAACTCCTTTTGGTCATTTAGAGTGCTCCCCCAGAGAGCTTAGCCATGTCTTATTATTTCGTGTCACTCCAGCCAGTGTAAGTTTGAGAACCTCCTTGATTGAAGGGATGAAAGGACCCAAGGAGGTGAGGGGAGGGGAGGCACAGCAAGACAGGATGTTTTGGTGCCTATTAGTTGTTCACTCTAACTGGAACTCTAACCCTCTGAATGGCTGTGGGCTTGCTCAGGAGTGTACAGAGAAAACTGGATCTCATGGGAAGAAAAGGCAATATTAGCAAATGGGCCAGTGGATGAGGTCCGACAGTGGAGCAGAGGGCTGGCTCTGAACCCCAAATGTCCATTGCTCTGCACACCCACCTTTCCTGGACTACGTCCTGGAGCCCTTTCCTGCCTTGCCCTCTTCCACCTGAACACCTGGATACAGCCCCTTTCCTGGGGTACCAAGTCCTCTATCCACTGTCTGGGGGAGCATGTAGGACCTTGTGACTGCTTGTCCCTTAAGGACTGGATAATAGGGTCCTTCTCCCCAGAGGTCGGGCACATGAAAACTTACATACTTTTGAGAGGGGCAATTCTTGTGCTTTTCTTTTTTTAAGATTTATTTATTTATTTGAAAGAGTTACAGAGAGAAATCTTCATCTGCTGGTTCACTCCACAATGGCCAGGGCTGAGCCAGTCTAAAGCCAGAAGCCAGGAGCTTAATCCAGGTCTCCCACATGGGTGCAGAGACCCAAACACTTGGGCCATCTTCTGCTTTCCCAGGTGCGTTAGCAGGGAGCCGGATCAGAATTGGCACAGCCAGGTGTAGAACCGGCACCCATATAGGACATTGGTGTCCTGGGTGGCAGCATTACCTACTATGCCACAGGGCTAGCCTCAGGACTAGACCATATCCTGATCACACAGTGTTCTCTCCTCTAGGGAGTGGAAATAAAGAAAAATATCTAATCAAGAGGCTGATACTGTGGTGTAGCAGGTAGAGCCACCACCTGCAGTATTGGCATCCCATATGGGTGCCGGTTCAAGTCCTGGCTGCTCCATGTCCAATCCAGCTTCCCCCTCTCTGTAACTCAGCCTTTCAAGTAAAAGAAATAAATCTTAAAAAACATTTAAAATTATCTAATTGTGCCTCAAATTTTAAGGTACCTGAAATCATCACCCTCAAAGTAGAAACTCGGGATGTTTAAACAGGAACATTTTTATTTAATACTAGTGGTAAATACATTTAAAGACTTAGCAAACATCCCCAAAATTTGATGTAAGTTGCTATTAACTTACCTTAAACTTTAATGCTACAGGTATGCCAGATGTCTACTCTGTATTCAGTAGGGCAATGAGTTCTTACATCACTCTCAATTAAGATTTTTTTTTTAATTGGCCTGATTTCAGATGAACACAAAGCACCTCACTCTTGTTCAGACCTGAATCAAATGACTTAAGGATTATTGTGTCCAGGTGGTTCTTAGCAACACTATACTAACACATAAAGTACATAAGAGTCTTTTCTATGTGTCTTTGTCCTTGTTTTCAACAACGCAGATATTGGGATAAAATGCAGCCTTTTAGAATAGAAATCTAAGAGGATTTTAATTCTGATTTGTAGAAAGGATAGTGCACATTTAAAATATGAATGTCTTATACAGTGGTCAGTTGTTTTTACTAGGTCTGTTTTCCTTCATTTAAAAGGCTAATGGTATATGCTAGACAGCATTGTCCCTAGGAATTGTGATCTGTGCTGAACTGAACTCAGTGGTGGTTGGTTTTCCTGTTTCTTCCTGATGTTATTAACCACACAGACTTGAATTAGTTACTCTGCAACCCCTTTATAATGCCCTTTGAGTATAAGCTTCTAGGGTTGTATGTGTGCAGCGTATGTGCTGGAAGTAGGGGTTGACAGGCTAATCAAAGCTCAAAAGCTGGTTCAGTAGTCCCCCACTTGTTCTAAATTCCCCCAGTGAATGCCTGAAACCATGGATAGGACACAGTATATTTAGTAATTTACCCATGATAAAGTTTAATTTATAAATTAGGCTCGGTAAGGGATTAACAAAAACTAATAAAATACAACAATTATAATATGCACAGTTACTTCAAAAAGTTTGTGGAAAACAGAATTAAAAGGTAAACTTCTTGTTGCAAAAAAACTTGAAATCCATGTTGCTTTTTTGTAATACAGACTCTTGAACTTTTGTAAGACCCCTGTATACCGTAGTAAAAGAACGTGGTCTCTTTTGAAGCAATCAAGACAAGTATTATTTTCGGACTTGAGTAACCAAAATCACAGAGCAAAAACATAAGTAGGGGACCAGACTACTGTGTACTGTAACCCTTAGAGTCATTGTGGTGGTACAGAAGGGCCTCCATATCCTGTTCTGTTATTTTTGCTTTCGTCTGTTCCTCTCACCTTTTGGATACAAAAAGCAAGTACAGGCTGGGGACAAAATTCCAGAAATCATAAAATATAGCATTGTGGCTTTAGGTGTTTTATATTGGGAAAGTACTGTTCTATTATATCACTTAAATTTTTTATTTATTTTTATTTATTTGAGAGGCAGAGCATCCATCCACTGGTTCCCTTCCCAAATGCCCTCAGAGTTCCAGGATGCCAAAGTTCAGGGCAGAAAACTCAATCCAGGTCCCTCTCGTGGGTGGGAGGAATCCAGTTATTTGAGCCATCACCAGTGCCTCCTGTGCTCTGCATTAGCAGGAAGCCGGAGTTCGGCACCTGGAGTTGAACCCAGGCCTTCCAATGTGGGTATGTGGGACACAGGAACTGGCATCCCAAGCGCTAGGCCAAAGGCCTATCTTTGTTGTCACTTCTTATTACCATTCATTGTCTAGGTTACTGAACCAAACCCCATTTCAGCTCTGGTTTGTCTGTTAAAGATTCAATTATTTGAATGCCTGTACTGGACTAGGAAGTAAATGTGAATGTGTTGAGGTGGCAGAGGAGATTGAACAACAAGAGCCAAGATGCCAAGGAACCCCTGATACAGAAAGATCTGGGTGACACAGAGGAAGAGGACTGTGGGAGGCCTTGAATTTTAGTTTGAAAAATATTTAGAAAGTTCTTAAGGCTTCCAACAGAACTTAGATTTTTTTATTGAAAAGTAAGTTTGTTTTTCTCATTTGGTAAATGTTCTGTTTGTTTTTATTTGCTTAATGATATCATCCAGTGACTATTTTTTTAATTAAGGAGTGTTAGCATTTAAATGTCATCCATTTGGCTGTTTAACATTCAAAATGAGTTTGAGCTTGTTGCCTTTTTACCCTGCTAATGTGGGCTAGGAGTGTTTTGCTGTTGTTTGTAAAGATTTATTTATTCATTTGAAAGGCAGAGAGGAAGAGACAAAGAGAAAGGAAGAGACTGAGAGAGATCTTCTATCTGAAGGCAGGAGCCAGGAGCCTCTTCCAGGTCTCCCACATGGGTGCAGGGCCCCAAGCACTTGGGCCATCCTCCACTGCCTTCCCAGGTGCATTAAAAGGGAGCCAGATTGGAAGTGGACCTGAACTGGCGGCCATATGGTACGCCGATACCATAGGTGGCAGCTTCACCCAGTATGTCACAGTGCTGGCCAAGGAGTGATTTTGAAAATGAAGAATTTTTTGTTCAAAACTATGCTAACAAAGCTTATTGCAATTTAACTTATGTGAGGGGACTTCAAAATGTTCCTGGAAAATGCATATTATGAAAACTATCATGGATTTCTGAATTCTTTGCATCAAAATAAACTGATCTTTTAATTACTTTTCATGCACATTTTGAAGTTTCCTCACATATGAGAAGTTTATGGCATACTTTTTCTCTTTATGCTCATTTAAAGATCATACCTAGGACCTTCTCATGTCCTTCCTGAAGATTAACAAAGTGTCCTGTTCTACCAGGTTCTGAACGTTCAGGACTCACTCATCTGTAGATGCTATCTAGCAACTTGTGCCTGATTTGGGGAGCAGTTCTGGGTCCTGCAGCCTAGAATTTTTCCATTGACAGTAATTGTGCAGGTGCATTTCTCCTATTTTTGGTTTACTTACCTAAAGCAAGCAGTATTACTCATTTCTTGAACTAAAAGAATCTGATTGAACCCAAACCCTTTCAGTAAGGCAACCAGCAATAGCTAATTGGAAATTTATTTTTTGATTTTTTTTTTGGTTGTTTAAACATGTCAGGCTTGCTTATTTCTTGCTACATGTTTCCCTCTTTATAATTCTTTCTTAGCTGAAGAGCAAAACAATCTCTTCCGTGTTACTCTGTCTTGTGATGGGGATGGATGGTTCACATACCTTCCAAGGCCAGGCAAGTACACCTAAATAAGAGAATAGGCTATTGCACATCAGAGTGTGCGCCTTGTGAAGGGAGCAGCTCAGCCCCAGCCCTGCAGACACAGGCCCAGTGCTGGCTTCTGGGTGTGTGTGTTTCAAGGCTGGGAATCTAGGTTTACATCATCTGCCACCTGTTACCTGCAGAGACTTGTCTTTGTGCATTGTGCAAAGGATGCCTGCAAGTGTTTGGCTAAATGGTCCAGTTCCATACCTTTTCACTTAAATATGGATAATGGATGTTTTGTTTAAATTACAGATTGTGACTGTGTTAGTTTTTCATTACCATGATGAAATAGCCAAGGCAGTGTAACTTTAGAAAGGAAGGAGGTTTGTTTGGGTTCACTGTTAATGGCAGGCCCTATTGGTTCATGATGGCATATTTAACTTCTGCTTTTTATCAAAATCCCACCAGGTGCTCCTTGCGTTGTAGATTTTATTGGCTTCAGAGTAGAGAAATTGTCTGAAAATACTCAGGATAAACTAAAATTGTTAACCCCTAACATAACATCTCCACATTAGTGTATGTATGATTATGGTTTAATTTTCCACAAGAGGACTTGCAGTGGGGTTATTACAGATTCTGCCACTGAGGAAGTATAATGTACCTTTGCTTGGAATGATCAGATAAGCCCTTTCTGATAATAATCCAATTGATGGAATATACAGCTGCAATGGACAGAATCGTAGCTTTGATCTCTTTTGAAGTATAATTTGGCAAAATAGGCCTCTTGACCTTTTGCTGGGACATTAAATGGGACAGGAGAAAGAGAAGGGATTGGAGAAGAACAGTTCTTATCCTTAAACAATGCCAGCGTTGATTGGCCCTCTTTACAGGTTTTCATATTACGCAGAGAACGCCTGCTACACACCATGGTGTAAGCAAATGGGCCTGTCTCACGTTCACGTGGATTCTTCCTGGCCTTCACATTGCCCTGCCATCCTCTTTTATGAAGGTCACACTGAGCACAAGTCTGGGAAAATGTTAATCTTTCTTGCCTCTATTGTCCACAGGTGGAATACATGTTGGTATCTTTTGATCATGAACATAAAAAAGTCCAATTGGTCCTGTCTGGAGAAGAAGTTCTTGAAACTCTGCAAGAGAAGGGAGAAAGGACAAACCCAAAGTAAGCTGATGCACTGAAAGCTCGGTGTGGTGTTTCTGGGACTGCTACAGCTACTGGAACATAAATGTCCTCTCAGCTTGACGGGGGCCAGACAGCATAGCAGTTCAGAGCACAGTCTGCGTTTCCAAGCTGCCCAGCTTTCAAATCCTGATTTCTCTACGCAGTAACTGAGTGACTTTGGGCAAGTAATTTAATCTCTCTGTGCCTCAGTTTCCTCATATGGAGAGATAATAATACCAACTCTAGGGTGCTGAGATTAAATACAGTGATATACTTAAGCATTCAGCACAATAAACAATTGTTAAAACATTTCTTGAAAAAGATTTATTTATTTGAAAGGCAGAGTTACAGAGAGGCAGAGGCAGAGAGAGAGAAGTCTTCCATTCACCGGTTCGCTCCTCAAATGACAGCAATGGCTGGAGGTGGGCCAATCCAAAGCCAGAAACCAGGAGCTTCCTCTGGGTCTCTCATCAGATGCAGGGGCCCAAGAACTTGAGCCATCTTCTACTGCTTTTCCAGGCCATAGCAGAGAGCTGGATTGGAAGTGGAGCAGCCGGGACTTGAACCAGCACTCATGGGATACTGGCACTGCAGGAAGTGGCTTTACCTGCTATACCACAGCGCCAGCCCCTAAACATTTTTTTAAAAGTCATCATAGAAGGATAACTGGGATCACAGAGGATGGTATCCTATAAATCTTGCAGATGGAATTTATTTGGCATGTTGCTTTTAAAAATGCTCCTTTATTTATGTGGACAAAGCAGGGGAAAGGGACACGGGAGCAGGACAGCAGGCACGTTGTGCTGCAGTGTGTTAAGCTGCCGCTTGGCACACCTGCATCCCACACTGGTGGCTGGTTCGAGTCCTAGCTGCTCCGCTTCCAGTCCAGCTTCCTGCTGATGTGCCTTGCAAGGCAACAGATGATGGCCCTGCTTACCCACCTAGGAGACCCAGATGGAGTTCCCAGTTCTTGGCATCAGCCTGGCCCTGCCCTGGCTGTTGCAGGCATTTGGGGAATGAAGCAACAGATAGAAGATATCTCTCCTCCCTGTGTCTCCCTCTCAAATAAATAAGTAAATCTCAAGAAGAAGAAGAAGACGAGGCATGGGGCATGTGCTCTCTAGTTCCATGTCACTGCCTGGTGTTTGGGAAGTGCATCTCAGCACTGATCTGGAAACATCTCAGAGGCCTCATTCTTTCCTGCCAAGCTTGTCCTGGTCAGTGAGTGTCCTGTGTGCCTTTCCACTTACTTGTACATATTTTGGGCCCTGTTCTTTTTAACCCTCATATAATTGAAGAGCTGTAGAAGATGAACAGCTTTTTGGGGGAGTTATAAAGGAATTCTTAGCTTCATTTATACCTAATGGTTTCGAAACATTTCAGGCAGCTTTAAAAGTTGAGTCCACTGCAGCAGCAGAATGAGATGGGTCTCGATGATTTCTCCTCCGCAGCCATCCCACCCTTTGGAGACCAGAGTATGGGAGTTACATGATTGAGGGCACACCTGGGCAGCCCTATGGAGGAACCATGTCCGAGTTCAACACTGTCGAGGACAACATGCGAAAACGCCGGAAGGAGGCTACTTCTCTGCTGGGAGAAAATCAGGCTGTTTGCACGATAACCTCGTTTCCCAGGTTAGTTCCTGTGTTGATGTGCCCCAGCAGAGAGAGCTGCACTATCGGTGAGAAACGGAGCCCGTCGTGACCCACGCATCCCCCGCTGTAATTCTCAGGCTTGACAGGCAGTTGTACACTTCCTAGGCGGCATTCGCTAGACTGTAACATGCATTCCTTTCGCGGATGGAGGCCACTCCCTCTCCCTGTGAGCAGGAAAAATCTCAGGTGGGTGAGGGGTGGACAGGTTGGTTTTGAGGAAGTTGACATCTTCCTTCTTTCTACTGTTTGAAAGAGAGGGTATCAAGTCATTAGCTCTGCCGTTCACTCAGACTGAGTGCCCACTCCCCGCCGTGCACGGGCAGCGTGGCAGTGTTACCATGAGTGAACACAGACAGCCTGCTGTGTGGAGCTGGGGGGAAGGCAGAGTAGGACAAGTCAGTTGACGCATGTAAAATCAGGGTGGTTCCATGAGGAAGAGAAAGGGTGCTACGTGGCTGGCTGGTGGACTCCCCAGGAGGATGATGTCCAGAGTTCTAGGGAGAAGCTAAGAGGAGTGCGAAGCAAGGGAATGTCCCAGGAGAGGGAGTAGCAAGCACAGGGCCCTAGGAAGAGCCTGGGGGAGCACAAGCCTAATGGAAATAAGAAGCAGGCAAGCTTGCCTGTGTGGGCAGGAGGCTCGAAACAGAGCCAGGTGTGTTGTCAGGTGAAGATAGACAGGCTGGGCTGACGAGAACTTTGGTTCTTACCTTAAAAGCGAAAGGAGACCTTGGGAAGGTCAAGTTGGGTATATAACATCATGGTTTCCTGTCATAGCCCTCACCTGGGCATGGGTAAGGCTAGGGAACAGGTCTCATGGCCTCGGAGGAGAGGAGTAAGGGACCCAGTCTGGGAAGACAAGAGCAGCCTGGACCAGCCTGGGTTAAAATGTGGCAAAATCAGCCAGCTTGCTGCAGAGCTGTGGGTGGGTGATTATCTCATGAAAACCTTAGAATAACAGAGGCTGAGAAGTAGGTTTTTTGACATGTTTTTGACAACTTACCAGTAACCTGGAAAATCTAGCGCTTTGTGTTTTCCTTTTTTCCCCTTAACATTAGGAGAACTGATACATTTGACTTGGCAAGTTTTAAAAAAGAGGAGCTTGTAACACATACGAGAACTGTTGTAGCGTATATTTTAAAATTTAGGAGTTGTATGGATAGGATAGGCAATGATGGAATTTTTTTTGGTGGGGGGAGGCACAAAATAGTTTTCCATTAAACTTCATGTGCCTCTTAAAATATCTGAGAATGGCTCTATGTGGACACTGGCCCTGTTAGAAAAGATTTAGCTTTATAAGTCTTTTTTAACTTGTAAACTAAGGGCAAATGTCCATTTGCTTTTATTATAATATTTAACAGGCCCTTTCTGGAGAACAGAGGAAGATCAGCCTACTAGTAGAACTTTTCAGTTAATAAAGTGAGCACAAGAAGCCTATAAAATGTATGCCGTGTATAAATTTTTTTAAGAATAAAAGTGGGAGTTCAACTGGCTTATCCTGTAACAGTAAGAAAATAATAAGCAATAAATTGGAAATGTTGCTTTATAATCATTATGAAGAGAGAGGTGAGACAGAGAAGTAAAGTTTTCTTTAAAAAGCTATTTTTTTTTTTTTTTTTGGACAGGCAGAGTGGACAGTGAGAGAGACAGAGAGAAAGGTCTTCCTTTGCTGTTGGTTCATCCTCCAATGGCTGCTGCGGCCGGCGTGCTGCGGCCGGCACACCGCACTGATCCGAAGGCAGGAGCCAGGTGCTTCTGGTCTCCTATGGGGTGCAGGGCCCAAGTACTTGGGCCATCCTCCACTGCACTCCCTGGCCACAGCAGAGAGCTGGCCTGGAAGAGGGGCAACCGGGACAGAATCTGGCACCCCAATCGGAACTAGAACCCAGTGTGCCAGCGCCGCAGGTGGAGGATTAGCCTATTGAGCCACGGCGCCGGCCTAAAAAGCTATTTTTTTTTAAAGATTTATTTCTTTATTTGAAAGGCAGAGTTAGAGAGAGGCAGAGACAGACAGAAAGATCTTCCATCCGTTTATTAACTATCCAAATAGTCACAATGGCTGGGTTTGGGCCAGGTTGAAGCCAGGAGCCTGTAACTCCCTCTGGGTCTCCCATATGGGTGCAGGGGCCCATGCACTTGGGCCATTTGCCACTGCTTTCCCAGGCCAATAGCAGGGAGCTGGATCAGAAGTGAAGCAGCAGGGACACAAACCTGTGCTCATATGGGATGTCACAGGCGGCAGCTTAACTCACTGTGCTACAGTACCAGCCCAAAAAGCTATGCTATTTTTTTAAGTCTAGCCTTATTAGGATAGGAGTATATCTTAGGCCTTGTGAACCTTGACAAGAATAGAGTGAGTGAGTTGTTAGATACGTCCCCTTACATCCACAGCACATAAGAAAGAACATTTTCTTGTATTGTAGGGTCGAGAGAGAATGGCGTGCTCTGTGTGAGGAGGCACAGTAGGCCTGTGCTTACTCTGTGAGGAATTGTAGGCCAAAACGGTGCTCCTGTCACGACTCGCCTTTAATGAAGTTCATTGGCTCACAGCAGGAAAAGGGAGTTTTCACGTCCTCAGTCACACTGGCCTCACTGACATTCTCAGTATGACCAGCAGGGATGCGAACCATGTCCCTGCTTGTGCAAAGCTCTGTTGGACAGCGTTGGCCAAAGAAACCAGCAGCCTGGGTTCTCACCCGGCCCTCCGCCTGCCATGTGCTCACATGTTCTGATTCTCTCGCCATCCAGCCTGCTTCTGCTTAGCCAGGAATCCCCCAGGATTTAAGTGTGTTACCCTCCTAAAGGACTTTTCTTCATGGGTAAAGAATCCACATAGCTGCAAGGATTCCCAGGAGCCCTTAGAGCAGCTAGGAGCTGGTTTCCAGACAAAATCAGCATCTTCAGTTGTTCATAGGTGACTATTGGCAACTAATAGAAACTTTATTTTGTAAAAGGAAGGAGTTAAACTAAGTCATGGGCTAGGCCTGACCCTGAAGCCAAAACTTCCTGCCATTGGTCTACACCCTGACAAGAGCCTCCCTTGTTTTGATTTCTCTGACTTGGTTAGTCTTTGCCTCCCTCACAGCACACTTAACATTGACCTTAGTTGCTCACTTGGAAGAACTGGTGTGCCCTGCAGGGGATGTGGAATTTGAGTTTTATATTCAAGAGTAACTGGGGAGTTGCATTTTTCTGTGTTGGAAACTAGGGCTGTCTTTCAGGTCAAATAAGATAAGAGAGCTGGGTTTCAGACTGCAGGGGGTGCTCTCAGCGGGTGGCCCTTCCGGATTACAGCAAAACCTAGCAGGAGGCTGGGGGCAGCGGTGGTGTACAAGAGTCAGAGGTGATCGAAGTTTCGCGCTAGCTAAGGAGGACACCCCAGAAGCTGAGTAGGCAGACACCTGTAAGCTGTGACAACTTGCCTGCCCACGGGAAGCAGCTCCTGAGCTGTCAGTCCTTGGTAGGGGAGGAGAAGGGAGGGCCTGAGCCAGTGCTCTGGAAAGCAGGTGAGTGGAGACCCAGGCAAAACCTATACATAAGGAGCTGAAATCGCAGAGGAGGAGCCTTCTGAGCAAGACAAGGAAACAGGAGGGAGCGGCTGCGAGGGGGCACAGTATTTACAAGCACACAAACCGTACTAGAGCCCCACCCCCCACCGAAGGGGAGTAATAGGAATGAGTGCTTTTTGACAGGTGCCGTGATGGCAAGACTACATGCAGTTCGTTGCTGAAAACAAATCCCATCTATTTAGTTCTTCTTTGTTGTAGATTAGGCTGTCCTGGGTTCACACTGCCCGAGTGCAAGCCTAACCCGGTCGAAGGCGGAGCTTCCAAGTCCCTCTTCTTTCCAGATGAAGCCATAAACAAGCACCCCCGCTTCAGGTGAGTCTGCTCTGTGTTGAAATGCAGTTGCCCTTCGCGAGGACGGTCTTCCTATCCTGTACTGATGCTGGCTGCTCTCCTACTGAGCCAGAAGAGACGGCGGACATCCACTACACCCCTGGCTGCTTGATCGTTGCTGCTTGCACCCAGACTTTCCAGGTCATCTTAAAGTCATTAGTTTGGCCACTGCCCTCCCCCTTATGAACAGTCTTTTCGATCCTACTCTGTAAACATCTATTGTGGGACATTTCCCCTTAACCTTTCCCCTCCCCCCCGCCACAAGTTACCATCGGTGTGCGTGATCCAGTCATCTCCCTCTTCGTTCCTGGATAATAAGGTAAAATATCTATACCACCTGGTGTATGTAAAAGGCATATTGTTCCTGTAGTCTCTTAACTTCTAGGTCTGTTGCTTTGTAGTTTAGTTCTTAGGCTGTAAGTTGCTTCAGGTCTGCACAGCCTGCCCCTGGCTTTGTGCCTTGAGTGCTCACCTGGGATCCTGACCCACAGTTAGGGACACTGGGATTTTCCCAAAGACCTGCACATTTGCTGTGTGCAGAGTCTTTTTGGGAGAAACAAAGATTTATAGAGATCATTTCCAACTTCAAGTGCTAGGTGTTTAAAATATTCAGCTACAAGAAAAGATAGATTATGACAGATGTCAAAAGATGGTAATGCCAGAGATCTTCCTTAGTGAAAGGAGCGTGCTTCTGCCTGAGAAGATCAAGCAAAGCCAGCTACACAGAAGATGTGGCCTTCAAACTCAGTGCAAACACAGTCAAGGCACAAACGTGTGATGGTGTGTTTTCTAGTAGCTATATTAAAGTAAAAACGGATGAGCTTAATTTTATAACGTTTTAACAATTGAAAATGTTCAAAATGCTATTTCAGCATGTAGCCAGTATTTTTAAATAGTTAGGAAATGTTACTTTTCTTTTTTGCATTAAGTCTACAATCTGGTGTGTACTTGACTCTGACAGTGTGTTTTAATGAACACTCGGTATTCAAGTGTACCTGGTAGTCTCTGGGTTAGACGGAATAGTTCTGAAGAGTAAATATTAATGCTGCAGACTGGGAGAAGGGAGGAATGAGGCCTGGGGATTCATAGTGAGGGGGATGTGAGTATTAATGTTTGAAGTCTTTGGAATTAACAAGGGAAATGTTAGATTGAAATTCAGCCACGAGCACCTGAGCTTGATGTGGCAAGTAACCAGGAGCCACAGGAGCAAGGGCTGAGTGTAACTGAGTAGCTAGACACAAGTGTTCAGTGGTATTTTTTCTTTTTAATTAATTTTTTAAGGAATACAAATTTCATATGTACAACATTAGGAATATAGTTATTCTTCCCACTATTCCCACCCTACTACCCACACTCCCCTTCCCAGTACCATGCTCCATTAAGATTCGTTTTCAGTTTAACTTTGTACATAGGAGACCAACTCTATACTAAGTAAAGATTTCAACAATTTGTACACACACACAAACTGCTTGAGAACAAGCATCACAGTTAACTCTCATAATATAACTCTTTGAGGACGGGTCCTGCATGGGGATTTAGTGCACAGTGACTCCTCTTGTTAATTTAACAACACTCTGGTGGTCACTAATGTCATACAAAAGAGGCTCTTGACATCAGCTGCCTAGGCTATGGAAGCTTTTTAAATCCTCAAACTCTCAGTATTTGGACAAGGCCGTAAGCAAAGTAGAAGTTTTCTCCTCCCTCTAGAGAAAAGTACCTCCTCCTTTGATGGGTTCAGTGGTACTTTCTTGAATAATTAGTTTGAGATAAATTTCATTCCATTTACTCCCTCTGCATGTATTTGTTTGAGTCAGAGAGTAAGCACTGCCATTTTTTGGTTCATGCCCTAACTGCAGTGTCCTGGGCTGGATCGAGGCTGAAGCTGGGAGCCAGCAACTCAATCCAGGTCTCATGTTGGTGGCAGGAACCCAACTGTTTGTGTTATCACCCCTGCCCCCCATGGCCTGCACTAGCAGGAAGCCAGGACCAGGAGCTGGAGGCAGGTATCTGAAGTCCTCCCCTCCCGTGTGGTTCCAGGGCAAATGATCTGCTAAGCCAAACACTCACCCCATGTACTTTCATGTAATCAGATCCTTTTACCTGAAGGCTCTTTGGTAACCAATGTACCATGTTTGGTTGTCTGTTTTAGTACCCTAACGAGAAATATACGACACAGGAGAGGAGAAAAGGTGGTCATCAACGTACCAAGTAAGTCTGCAGCGAGGGGGCTGGGAAAGACGTGTGGAGTTGTTGTCTAATCCCTAATTCTCAACCATTTCCTTTTTCTCCCTTCTTTAATTAATAACACAGTATTTAAGGACAAGAACACACCATCTCCATTTATAGAAACATTTCCTGAGGATGATGAGGCAGCAAAGGCTTCTAAGCCGGACCATATTTACATGGATGCCATGGGATTTGGGATGGGCAACTGCTGTCTTCAGGTATAGTTTCAGATACGCAGAGACCAAGTGTCCTCATCCGTTTCTGTTTAACTCCTTCTCTTTATACCTGCGTGTTCCCTGTCTTAAAAAACCACGTTTTAATCAGGTTGTAATGGTAGCTGATATGACTTTCTGAAAGCAATGAAACTATTTATGAATTCATGCAGAGCTATCTTTTTTTTTTTTTTTTTTTTTTGACAGGCAGAGTGGACAGTGAGAGAGAGAGACAGAGAGAGAAAGGTCTTCCTTTGCCGTTGGTTCACCCTCCAATGGCCGCCGCTGCAGCCGGCGCACTGCGCTGATCCGATGGCAGGAGCCAGGAGCCAGGTGCTTTTCCTGGTCTCCCATGGGGTGCAGGGCCCAAGCACCTGGGCCATCCTCCACTGCACTCCCTGGCCATAGCAGAGAGCTGGCCTGGAAGAGGGGCAACCGGGACAGAATCCGGCGCCCCGACCGGGACTAGAACCCGGTGTGCCGGCGCCGCAAGGTGGAGGATTAGCCTATTGAGCCATGGCGCCGGCCCAAGAGCTATCTTTTTTTTAAAGAATTATTTTATTTACGGGGCAGGAGCCATGGCGGAGTGGGTTAACGCCCTGGCCTGAAGCGCCGGCATCCCATATGGGCATCAGTTTGAGACCTGGCTGCACTACTTCCGATCCAGCTCTCTGCTGTGGCCTGGGAAAGCAGTAGAAGATGGCCCAAGTCCTTGGGCCCCTGCACCCACATGGGAGACCTGAAAGAACCTCCTGACTCCTGGCTTCGGATTGGCTCAGCTCTGGCCGTTGCGGTCAATTGGGGAGTGAACCAGTGGATGGAAGACCTCTCTCTCTTTCTCTGCCTCTTCTCTCTCTCTGTGTAATTCTGACTTTCACATAAATAAAAAAAAAAAAAGGAATTATTTAATTATTTGAAAGAGTTACAGAGAGAAGTAGAGCCAGAGAGAGAGAGGTCTTCCATCTGCTAGTTCACTCCCCAAATGACCACAACGGCCAGATGTGAGCTGATCAGGAGCAAGGAGCTTCTTCCAGGTCTCCCATGTGGTTGCAGGGGCCCAAGGACTTGGGCTGTCTTCTACTGCTTTCCCAGGCCATACCAGACTAGATCGGAAGAGGAGTAGCCGGTACTTGAACCTGCGCCCATATGGAATACCAGCGCCCATATGGGATGTTGGTGCTGCGGGCTGCAGCCTTAACCCGCTGTGCCACAGCACCAGCCAAAGCTATCTCTTGACAGAGAACTCTAGAATTTTCTACAGCTCACCACAATGGCATCTATTTGTTATATTAACTTTTTTTTTTTAAAGATCTATTTTATTTATTTGAAAGAGTTACAGAGAGAGGTAGAGACAGAGAGGTCTTCCATCTGCTGGTTCACTCCCCAGATGGCCGCAATGGCCGGAGCTGTGCTGATCCGAAACCAGGAGCCAGGAGTTTCTTCCGGGTTTCTTAGGCCATAGCAGAGAGCTGGATCGGAAGAGGAGCAGCCGGGACTAGAACCGGTGCCCATATGGGATGCAGGCGCTTCAGGCCAGGGCGTTAACCCGTTGCGCCACAGTGCTGGCCCCTGTTATATTAACTTAAAATGCAGAATACTCTGTGAACATTGGCACTATCCCTTTTCCATATGCCTAATTTTTACTGCCATCTGGTGACAGTTTGAGGTGGTTGAACATCACTCAAATCTTTATTATTTCTGAAAATGAGCTCTGATGGAAGTACTATAGTGATTTTGTGATCCAAGGGTGAAGCATTGTTTAAATTTTTACTTTTGTACAGAGTCATCTAGTGGTATGAAAAAAGAATAAATATTTAGCAACTCATGTTTGTTTGCCTTGGTACTGGTTAGGTGGCCCAGGAAGTAAAATAGCCTTTCTCTATTGATTCAATTAACATTTTTCCTGGATCTGATTAAATTCCTGGTGCCGCTGGCAGCGGCTGTGTCCAGGCTAGCGGCGAACCTGAGTGGGAGATCACAGGCCTGTGCCGGGGCGTTGGCTTTCACTCAGGAACTTGGGTGATGCCCTTCACTGCTTTTGGCTCCGTTTTCTCATGATTTAAACCAAAGGTTTGCATTAGGGCTTCTTCCAGATCTGACTTGAAGCTCGTATTTATTCTGTGGCTTTTATTAGGGATGTTTGCTTTAACCCACAATTTGATTAGAGTCATGTTAGGAAGGAGTAAGAATTGCACAAAACATAGTTTTTTAAATTGAAAGTTAGGAAAAGGGGCCAGTGCCGCGGTGCAGTAGGTTAATCCTCCGCCTGCAGCACTGGTATCCCATATGGGTGCTGGTTCTAGTCCCGGCTGCTCCTCTTCCAATCCAGCTCTCTGCTGTGGCCTGGGAAAGAAGTAGAAGACCCAACTCCTTGGGCCCCTACACCCACATGGGAGACCGGGAAGAAGCTCCTGGCTTCAGATTGGCACAGCTCTGGCCATTGCGGCCATTTGGGGAGTGAACCAATGGAAGGAAGACCTTTCTCTCTGTCTCTCCCTCTCACTATCTGTAACTCTACCTCTCAAATAAATTAATAAAATCTTTAAAAAAAATTTTTTTTAAAGTTAGGAAAAGAGCGGTTGCTTGTTATTGTCCAAAGAGATCTTGTCTAATTAGAGTTACTTAGGCTGATCAGGAGGAGTGTCTAAGGACCTGAGGCAGTGCAAAGGCTGGGGCCTCCTGCCTGATGGCAGTCAACACAGAGGCTCCGAAACCCAGCATTCCCCTCATGCCGAACCACTGCAGTGTAACAGGCACTGGCTCGTGTGTATACATCCCACCCATCTGTTTTCAAAACTGTATATAATCCAGGCCGATTATAGGCTAATCCTCCGCCTTGTAGCTCCGGCATACCGGGTTCTAGTCCCGGTCGGGGCGCCGGGTTCTGTCCCGGTTGCTCCTCTTCAGTCCAGCTCTCTGCTGTGGCCCGGGAATGCAGTGGAGGATGGCCCAAGTGCTTGGGCCCTGCAGCTGGCTCCTGGCTTCGGATCAGTGCGGTGTGCCTGCCGCAGTGGCCATTGGAGGGTGAACCAACAGTAAAAGAAGACCTTTCTCTCTGTCTCTCTCACTGTCCACTCTGCCTGTCAAAAAAAAAAAAAAAAAAACAAAAACCTGTATATAATCCAAATTGAATGCCAGAGTCATATTTCTCTACGCTGAATTTGCATAGCCAATGATCTTGGTTTTTTTCTTTTTTTTTCTTTTTTTCCTGTTGTCCTGACATATATAAGTAGCATGAAATATACTGCTTTCAAACAAACATAGGCCAGTAAGTTTCCTTAGACATTGTTTCACGTTTAAAAAAAATCTTGACTAACTGCATATCTGCTTTCCTATCTTAATTGCAAGTGTTTCTAAAGAGAACCATTAAGCTCTAGGAACTTACAGTACATGGCTTTGAAATTGTATAAGTGCTATCACAGTACCAGTTGCCTTTTCTTGGTTTAATATTAAACCAGGATGTTCTGCCAAGGACCACACAGTTGCTCTAATACAAGCTCCAAAGGGATATTCTTTCCCTTGAAACCCTGTATTTTTGCAAATAAATGTGTCCTCATGAATGAATATTTTTTGTTGCCTGAAGATATTTTTCTTTCCAATTGAAGTTCTGTCATGGGTTTAGGATTAGGTTTTCTTTTTCCCAGTGATGTGTCCAGTTCCAGTACTCCATTTAAAAAAAAAAAAAAAAAAAAAAAAGTCGTAAGCCCGGATAATGTGACATGTATCTGTGGCAAATGAATTCCACAGATAGCCACAGAACTCCTTTCTCTGTAAGTGAAGCATTAGAAACTGCTTATTATATAGTAAAGCAGAAAAAATGTTTCAGAGTAATATTTAAGGCTAATGGAAGACTTACTGTACAAAATAAAAAAGGCATTTTAACCACACTCAAATTTTTGACCTTTTGGACTTTTTGGGAATCATTTAATAAGCAGTAAGTTCATGATATGTTATGGTGGTGCTTTTACATTAAGAAAATCATGTGGCTTCAAACTTGAGTTCTATATAAATTTTAGATCAGATACTTAGATTTTTTTTTTTTTTTTTAAGATTTATTTATTTGAAAGGCAGAGTTAGAGAGAGGCAGAGAGAGAATGAGAATATCATCCATCCACTGGTTCACTCCCCAAATGGCTGTAATTGCCAGAGCTGGGCCAATCTGAAGCCAAGAGCCAGGAGCTTCTTCTGGGCCTCCCACAACAGTGGAGGGGCCCAAGGACCTGGGCCACCATCTGCTACTTTCCCGGCCATAGCAAAGAGCAGGATCAGAAGTGGAGCAGTCGGGTCTTGAACTGTTGCCCATGTGGGATGCTGGCACTGCAGTCAGTGGCTTTACATGTTACACCACAGTGCTAGCCCCAGATATTTAGATTTCTAACATTTACCTTCCTTGTGCCCCTTTTCTGTCTTGTCAATGTTCTAGTTACGTTATGTCTCTTTATATAATGCTTTAAAGGACCCCACAAGGGGCTGGCATTGTGGTATAGTGGCAGTTTGTTTGCCTGCTGCTGCACTTCCAATCCAGCACCCTGCTGATGGCTTGGGCCCACCCAGTGCTTGGGCCCGTACCACCCACATGGGAGACTCAGGTGAAGCTCCTGGCTTTAGCCTGACTCAGCCTAGTGGTTGCTGCCACCTGGGGAGTGAACCAGCAGCTAGAAGATCTCTCTCTGTCTCTCCCTGTCTCCCTGTCTCTGTGGTTCTGACTTTGAAACAGATAAATAAATCTTTAAAAAACGATACCAGAAGCCAAAACTATTCATAAATTTGTACCTTCTTAAGGTGTATTAAATTTTCTTTTGTTCTGAGTTATGACCCATACTGATATCATATTTGAGTTGATGGTCACTGTCTCAGCCCTAGAGTCAGCAAGCTGGTTACAGAATTTAGTATTTAAAATAACTGAGTCACTATTAAATTCCAGTTGCTAATTTTCTTAAGCCTACTTTTCTAGGGTTAGCTTTTCTGGGTTTCGCCTATGGATTGCCTCGTGTATCCTCGGCCATCCAAGAGAAGCCAGTCACTAAATCCAGTCATTAGTACTTAACAATAACAGAGGGAATTAAAACTCTTCCCAGCTTGCAGTTAATTACATGCGTGCTAACCCAGTTTGTGTTCCTGTCCCCCATCCGCCTCCATCCCCCTAAATGAAGGCGGGACTTGGCTTCTTCTGGGTGATTGTTTCGGAGAGTTTGTGCTCGCCAGTTATGTGACCTCTCTCTGCCTCCTGAATGTGCAGGCCTCCCAGGGCATCTCCTGATCTTCAGAACGTCACACCCCAAGGATTTCTCCAGCTCAGATGTTTCTTCTGGCCATCAGCCATGGAGACCTAGCCACATTGCACATCCTCTTTGTCTGGCACCTTTCTCCTGACCTGGTCTCCCTGTGTGTGCTGGGTGTATGTAACACTGGCACTGAAGCCCAAGTCATCCCCGTGCATTGGCCTACTCCCAGCAGCCTGCCCCAGTGTTTTCCTTTCTGGCGGCAGTGCTTTGACTGCTTTCCCTTTCTTCTAGTCTTGCCCCTTCCTAACTGCTCCCTGTATTGCACCAGGTGAACTTGGTAACCATCATGAACACCTCCAGGTCTCTTCTGTGCCAACACGTTAGAAGCCCTTACCTCACTGAAGTAATGGTGCTGTAGAAGGAAATTGGCCAGCAGAGGAGGAAATGACCTGATGAACTTCACCATGTATTTTGTGTTTTACTTTTCTTTCCTGACTTGTTTTCTTTTCCTGACTTATTTTGCTTTGAACATTTTGTTTGTATTAGTTGTCTCCATGTAGTGGAACATGATTAAATACCACTTGATTTTACCCACAAAATCTTTTAAACAAAACTGTTGTATTAACTGTTGTCACCTATGAAACAGCATCCATGGCCTTGCCCCCTTCTTTCCCAGCCATCTTCCTTCTCAGACTGTATGAGCTAATGATGGTTTCTTGTCATTAATAGCTTCTAATTCTTAAACAGGTGACATTCCAAGCCTGTAGCATATCGGAGGCCAGATACCTTTATGATCAGTTGGCCACAATCTGTCCAATTGTTGTAAGTAGAACTACCTTTCTTTAAATACTTCTTTGTACAAAATAAGATGGCACGTGCAGAATTTGCAATTTGTGATATTTAAGTCTAGTTAAGATTTTATTTGGAAACAAACTAGATAGTATGCAGACTTAATGAAGCTGTACAAGCTTACAGTTGCTGGTAAAACATCTGCATCATTGTAGTGTGGCCATTTTCCCTGTCATAGTGTATCTGCACATCATAGAGATGATGATTTAAATGCCCCAGACCCAAGGATTTGGGTTGCTTCTGGTATATTTCACTGTGAGAAACCGGCACATACAAGATCTTTTCTTTTAAAAGGGAACAAATTTCTTATACTTAACATTTGCAGTGTTTTCTGTAATGATCTGAGCATATGAAATAGTTACACTAATAGTCTCTATATCCCTGTCTACTAAATGTTACAGTACGTGTCATTTTGGAGTTAGTTTTGACTGATTGATTTTTCTTCTAATTTGCCCATGCCTTTGCATTTATTTATCATTGGATGCCAGACACGGTCAATTTCCAATTGTGTTCTGGAATTTTTTTTCTTATAAATGTTCTTGACATTTATTCCAAAATTTAGTTAAAATACTTGGAAACTGATTTTTAAAAAGGAAGGAAAAGTACATATGTTAAAATTATTGTATGAGTTGCATAAACCCACTTTTTTTTTTTTTTAATAGAAGAGTCACCACATAGAACTTTGTCAGCATATAAGTGATACCTTGAGCCTGCAGGAGCTGACTTTTATTTGTTTTTAGATGGCTCTGAGTGCTGCATCTCCCTTTTACCGTGGCTACGTGTCGGACATTGATTGTCGCTGGGGAGTGATTTCTGCATCTGTAGACGATAGAACTCGGGAGGAGAGAGGACTAGAGGTGGGAATGATTTTTCCTCAATAGCCTTTTGAAGTGAAATGGGGATATTGTAAATACTTGGCATTTTGAGATCTCCCTTAGGCTTTTAAAGTCTTGCATTGGCTTAGTAAATCCGACTTTGTTTTGCAGTGAATATGTGGGGAATGTGATTTGGTTTGGGTTGGGAATTAATTTTTATCATTTTTTGACATCTGTATTTGGACTTTTTTTAACATTAGTAGTACCAGTTTTCTATATTTTGGAAGTCAGTGCTGATGGCTATTTTTATCAAAATGCTTTTAGGTGCTATCTAAGTGCTTTGTATAAATGCTTTCTGCTCTGCTGTGAAAGGGTAATTTCTTGTCAGATTCTATTTTTCCATGTGAAGGGTTAGGTTTTACTAATAAAGATAGATTAGCACATCATATTTTCATGTGGAGCTGTAACCCTGCATCTCTCCAACCAGGGTGCACATCCAAACCACCCCTAGGCCTTTTTTTAAATTTTATTTATTTATTTGAAGTTACACAAAGAGAAGGATAGGCAGAGAGAGAGAGGTCTTCCATCCGCTGGTTCACTCCCCAATTAGCCACAATGGCTGGAGCTGCACCAATCTGAAGCCAGAAGCCAGGAGCTTCTTCTGGGTCTTCTACACGGATGCAGGGGCCCAAGGATTTGGGCTGTCTTCTGCTGCTTTCTCAGGCCATAGCAGAGAGCTGGATCAGAAGTGGAGCAACCGGGACTCAAACCAGTGCCCACATGGGATGCCGGCACTGCAGACTGAGGATTTAACCCATTGTGCCACAGTACTGGCCCCATCATAAATTGTTCAACATGCTTTCTAAGTGGAACTAAAATTTAAAGGATAGGTGATTTTGATTGACAGCCCTGTTTTACATTATGGGTTTTTATTTTTTTGCTTCCAACCTTGACATCTGTTTTCATACTTTTCAACACTATCAAAGTGATCTTACAAAGAAAAAAGTATGTTTAAATCATGCCAAAAAATAAAAGGATACTTAAATTACCTCCAGATATTTATAAAATATAATTTTCCCTAGTAATACTTCCTAGGGCTCACTAATGTTTTTCTTATTTTAAGATTTTTATATTGTTCTATGTAAATATGACATTTTAATGTAATAATTTGGGGTGTTGATTTATTTCCAAATCATCTTATATGGCATTCATTCATATTTTCTTAAATTTTAGCCACTGAAGAACAGTAACTATAGGATTAGTAAATCTCGATATGATTCAATAGACAGCTACTTATCTAAGTGTGGTGAGAAGTATAATGACATTGACTTGACGATAGATAAAGAAATCTACGAGCAGCTCTTGAAGGAAGGTGAGCATCTATGCCTATTGCTAGGTTTGATTGTACGCCTTTAGTTCTTCAAAGTTCTTTGCAACATTTTTTTTGCTGACTCCTGGTCTGGTTTCTGTTTTTAGTGTGAAGTCTCTAACTTTTCTTATGAGGCTGCTTGTTCCTAAAGTTTCAAGTTCCAAATACTTGTGAGATCTTCTTGACTTTTAGCAAAAGGAACTTGCTTTGGAGCCCTGTATCTAGGTCCACACCAGTGCCCCAGCAGGCATTGTGTAAGTAGCGACTAAAATGCTGACTCTTCCCCAGTGTCCGTAGGAGAAAGGCCCAGGCGAGGTGAGAATACTGAACAAAACCAGCTGTTTCCTAAGCTCCTAGAGGCCCTGCCTTCAAACTGTGGACTGAGAGGAAGCGGTGCCCCGCATTTGCAGTGAGCGGTGTGGTCTGTCTTTGCAGGGATTGACCATCTCCTGGCGCAGCATGTTGCTCATCTCTTTATTAGAGACCCCCTGACTCTGTTTGAGGAGAAAATACACCTGGATGATGCCAATGAGTCTGACCATTTTGAGGTATTTCCTCTGTCTTTAGTACATTTCCAAGAAGGAAGCCATTTTCCCAACCCGTGAGGAAGTAGTGGCGGTAGAAATAAAATACACCATTCATTCATCACCCAGCGCTGTAAAGAACTAAGAAGAATTACACATTGAACATAGTAGTTATTTTAGTGCCACAGGCATGCCCCCTAGCTTTTTACTAAACACTCGCTATTTTGTTTTCTGAGCACGTCACACTTCCAAGAAAATCTTAACAACCTTTTTGTATTTGTGAATTGAAGAGTATTTGGCCTGGACAATAAGCAGCCTTCTTCCCTAATTAAAAGTCAGATTATCTTAATGTTCTCCTAGACTTGTAGAAAATTGGTTTTATTCTCTGCTTTCTTATTACAGAATATTCAGTCCACAAATTGGCAGACAATGAGGTTTAAGCCACCTCCTCCAAACTCCGATATTGGCTGGAGAGTGGAATTCCGGCCCATGGAGGTGAGATATATGTTTTGGTGTTTGTCGCCCTTCCAATACTTGTATCAGAAGGTTTTTAAGTTCACTGTAAGGCAGTGAAGATCCAGCATGTGCATGTTAAAGCAAGTCCACAGCTCAGGAGGGGATCTCTGAGAACAGATCTGGGTGGAGGCTTTTCAGGCTCTGGAGATGGCTTGGGATGACCTGACCCACAGAGTGGAGGGCAGGGCCTCTCGGGAGGAGGGGGTTACTGTGTGCTTGGTCCATGACTTTCTGGGCTCCTGCTTGTCTAGGTTCAGTTAACAGACTTCGAGAACTCTGCCTATGTGGTGTTTGTGGTGCTGCTCACCAGAGTGATTCTCTCATACAAACTGGATTTTCTCATTCCGCTGTCAAAGGTAAGGGTGTCTACTCATATACATATATACTGTTCATTTCAAATCAGACATTAAAATCTTCCACCCTTTAGAATGAAGTGCTTCTCTTTTCACTCGGTTCTATTTTTCATTTTAAATCTAAGCTTTATTTCTAGAGGTTTTCCATTCAAGATAATTAATGGCTGGAGATAGCCCCATATATTGATTTCATCTACCTAAAACACCATTTTGATTACAATAGTAAAATCAGAATGAGGGGAAGCAGGACTATAGGAATGGAGAGAGAGGTCTCACATCTGTAGGACTGGAGTTGAGTTATTGCTGGAGGGCACAGACAGCACCCAACTGACATGAGAGCAGATGGGAGCTGATTCAACCCATCCCACCAGGGACCAGCAAAGGAGCTTCCTGGGAGTTTTCCCAGCGCAGCTTTGGAGCAACCCCACGCTATGAAGCTGCAGAGCTGGGAGCTCTGGGGGCTCTGGGGGTCCTGGGGTTATCCAGGCAGAGAGACTGTATGGGGAAGACTGACTGCTCAGCTGGGTGAGGGCTTACTGCAGTGGGTTCCTGCTGTGAGGGGTCAGGACCAGAGAAAGAAGTAGAGCAGCCCTGGCACAGCAAACATGGGTGGAAAAATAAAATTGCATGGATGCAGCCCCTGCCTGCAGGATACCTGCCTCCCTGCTCCCTGCACAAACCAGGTTGTCAGATTATGCCTGGCATCCTCCCGTTTCCTCCCATGGAAGTTGAGCAGTCAGTCTGCCCTGCCTGCCCATCACATCCAGGCTGAAGGAAACCTGTAGAATTTTGTGTGCCTGTGTTTCGCTTATGGGGTGTACTTTCTGGGAAGACCAAAACCTAGCCACAGTTGAGCCTGTTTGTAAATATGAATAGAGGTCTGAAAGGCAACAGAGTCTTAAAGACAGGGCCTGGCCAGGCCTGCAGGGTAGGCTAATCTCAGTGAAAGTTAATTCAAGAAACTAGAAAGACTTCCTAAAGAAATGCTACCTAATGCCCTCAGGTTCTCAAGAAGGGCTGCATTTAGATAAGCAATCAGGATGAGCCAAAGAGCTTTGGCAGAAATAGGAATCTAGGACTCGAGACATGGTAGCAGCACGTTCTGCACTCAGAATACTCACCAGCAAAGCAGGTGTTGCTGAAGGTCAAGTTAGTGATTTAGGAGAGACTAGATTAAGATTCATTCCAGTAGAATGGCAGACAAGTGGATATTATGGGAGAACTGAAACAGGGAGAATTGCTCTGGAATGTTTGGTATTTGGCAGTCAGAAGAAGAGAATGGTCCATATAGAAAGAGACAGAATACAGTAACCAAAGAAATAATAGAATTTGCCGTTACCATAGGAGTCCCTTCAGAATGAAACAGAAATATGAGGATATTTCAAAAAAGTTCGTGGGAAAGTGATGTAACAAATTTTTGAAATCCATTCAGTTTCTCCATAGTACACATTTTCAGGAACTTTTTGAAGTGCCTTTATATTTGAAGAAGAACCCAAATCTAGGAATTGTATATATGTCAAGTAAAGAGAAAAATTTGTGCACAACAGAGAACGTTGGGAAATACGCCACAGGAGGAGGTGGAAAGAAACCTTTCAGGAATGCTGAGCGGTAAAGAATTAGCAACCACAGAATTCTGTTCCCCACCAGACTTTAATTTCCAGATGATTCTGGGTCTTATCGAATGTCTTTGTTCAGACCACTGTAATGAAAGCAGCAGAAATGTGTCACTCATGGTTCCGGAGGCTGGAAAGTCTCAGATCAGGGCACCGGCAGATGCCGTGTCCGGTGTGGACCCACTGCGGTTCACGGACGGCATCTTCTCACTGCATCCTCCCATGGTGGAGAGCAAGCGAGGTCCTTCTTAAGGGCATGCAGCTCATTCATGAGAGCAGAGCCTAGGATCTGATCACCTTCTAAAGACCCCACCTCTTCCTACTGTTGCATTCAAGATTAGGTTTTGAAGTATGAATGGGGAGGAGTGGCACAGATGTTCAGATCCTGGCTGCTGGCAGGGGGATAGTAGAAAGAGATGAATGGTAGAGACTGTTGAATGCTTGACACCTAGAAAGGAATACTGTCAGAACTATTTCTTTAAAAGCAAACCACTACTAGTATAGAAATATTATTTCCAGATTGCTGGCTAAAAGGGTGGGGAAAAGGACAAAGAAAGCATCAGTGCCCTAAAGTATAGCAATACTTAAACGAGGGAAGAATTTAATGGCTTGGGTAATAAGATACAGGTTTCATGAGAAAAGCTAAGAACATAAATCCCTTGTAGTAATTTGGTAGCTTTTAAACCTAGACAGATTACTTGATGCTTGTGTGCCTTGTTTGCTGCATGTAGATGGAGGTAAGCAGGCTGTTGTGAGCTCACGTGAGTATTAAGGGAGATGAAGCACTCAGCAGACTACCTTGTGTGTTACCCAGTACTGACAGGTCAGGTCCTGGAAGAAAGCGAAAGGCCGTAGGGGAATTAAATGACAGTTTTCAAATGCTTTGAGGAAGATTTACGAAAATTAAGGAGCACGTTTATGTGTCAAAATAAGACCATATGGGATGCATTCCCACCAGAATTCAGCAAAAAGGTATTCAAGAAACATTTCACTATTGGAAATTAAAAACATCTGTCCTAATGTCCAGATTAATCAAAACTATAATTGAAGATTGTTCAGGAAAGCAAATGACAGTGGGATGCTGGCAGAGCTTGTCTCTAAAGATAAACCATAGCTTTCGGTGTTTCATAAAGGTTGAAAATAAACCTAAGCATTCAAGAATGTAAAGAGCAGTGGTAAAATTCACTTTCAAAAATGAGTTAATGAAAGCAGAAGAGGCAGTAAAACCAGCGATCTTTATGAACAGATACTATTAGGAATGAAAGTAGAGATGTCCAGGTCGGCACCGCGGCTCACTAGGCTAATCCTCCGCCTTGCGGCGCCACCACACCGGGTTCTAGTCCCGGTCGGGGTGCCGGATTCTGTCCCGGTTGCCCCTCTTCCAGCCCAGCTCTCTGCTGTGGAGGATGGCCCAAGTACTTGGGCCCTGCACCCCATGGGAGACCAGAAGTACCTGGCTCCTGCCTTCAGATCAGCGTGGTGCACCGACCGCAGCACGCCGGCCGCGGCGGCCATTGGAGGGTGAACCAACGGCAAAGGAAGACCTTTCTCTCTGTCTCTCTCACTGTCCACTCTGTCTGTCAGAAAAAAAAAAAAAAAAAAGAAAGTAGAGATGTCCAAGTCGTAGTGGGGTTTCAGACTATAATCTGAATACTCCTGTTCAGAAGGTCCCACGAGTCTCAAAGAACAAACAGATACCAACCGTAAGCTCCTCCCCAGTGAGGATGGGAGGAGGCTACTCAGGAGAAAGCTGTGCCTTCCCGGCCGTGCCATTCTGACCCTCTCGCTCGTGTTTCTGTTTGCTGAGGTTCCACATCACATTGCAGTGTAGAAAAGACTCCTACTGAAAGGTTTAGAAGCTCTCCTTTCAGGATTCTGGAAAGTCATTCAACAAATGGAGACATTCACAGTTTTTCAGGCTTGTGAATGAGTTGACGTGCAGGGCCACCAGGTACGCAGACAGCACTGGTGACTGGGCCCTTGGAGGACTAAAAAGCTTACTCCAGATCTGACAGCCTGTTAACTCTGCTTACGCAAGTGAGGCAGCAAAACCCCCGTGGCAGGAGGGAACGGCATTTGAACGAACCATAAGAACTGGATTCCAGTCCCACCCTGCCTTCGTTACCCCAGGGACCTCTGATCCGCTGCTGAACTGTGTAAAGGGACCCAACCACTCACCTTCCCAGCACTGTAGATTTGTTGCAAGGTTCAGTCACAGTGCTGTTTTGAAATGCAGACATCTTACAGGAACATACTGTTTTTTAAAGTAAACATCTCAGTATTCTCCATTTGTGATTAAAAGCACGTTGCAATCAGTGGTTGAGTGAAACAGCCTCACGTAAGGAAGAAGTGTTCTTCCAACCAGAGAAGACCAGAGGGGAAGTAGAATCCTGAAAGGAGTGTGCCCCGGTGCCAAGGCGAGGTGCTTCTGCGCCAGGTCAGAGACATCTTTATGTACTCGTGGTTCTTCTTCCCCCTCAGGTTGATGAAAACATGAAAGTCGCACAGAAAAGAGATGCAGTCTTGAAGGAGATGTTTTATTTCAGGAAAGATATTTGCAAAGGTATGACACTTTCTTGGGTTCTCAGGGCCGCTTTGGCTACAACAGGCCACTAAAACTCCTCCGTGCTCTCGTGGCAGGTGGCAACGCTGTGGTGGACGGGTGTGGCAAGGCTCAGAACAGCACAGAGCTGGCGGTAGAAGAGTACGCCCTCATGAGCATAGACACCATCATCAACGGGAAGGTAGGTCCCCGGCCGGGCCCCGCGCTGTGCTTGCCGACTGGTGGGGTGCTCAGCCTGTGTCCTGCTTCCTACAGGAAGGTGTGTTTCCTGGGCTCATCCCCATCCTGAACTCTTACCTTGAGAACATGGAAGTGGATGTGGACACCAGATGCAGTATTCTGAACTACCTGAAGCTGATTAAGAAGAGAGCATCCGGTATGCTGGCCATTTCTTTTCTTTTTCTTAAGCTCTTAATATAGGTAGAGCTACACAATCTTAAAACATTGTTTGTTTTGTAAAAATGTTTTCCTTTTTTATTTGAGAGGAAGAGATAATGAGAAAGAGCACCCCAACCCATAACTCTTAAATTTCAAATAAAAAGGTCTCTGTAAAAGATAAAGTAATGGGGCTGGCGCTGTGGCATAGCAGGTGAAGCCACCGCCTGCAGTGCTGGGATCCAATGTGGGTACCGGTTTGAGACCTTGCTGCTCCACTTCCAATCCAGCTCTCTGCTAGGGCCTGGGAAAACAGAGGATAGCTCAAGTCCTTGGGCCGCTGCACCCGCGTGGGAGAACCGGAAGAAGCTCCTGGCTCTCAGCTTCATATCGGCACAGCTCTGGACATTGCGGCCATTTGGGGAATGAAACAGCAGCTGGAAGACCTCTCTCTCATTCTCTCTCACTTTCTCTCTGCCTCGCTGTAACTCTTAAATCTTTATGTACATACTTAAATAAATAAATCTTAAAAAAAAAAATAACACAGTGCTATCTGTATTTCACTTGAGCCTTTTGTGAACCTTCTGGAGTCAGGAAAGCTATACAACCCTACATCACATCCCGGGTGGTTGCTCTGCCAGTTTCTCTCTTCACTCACTTTCTCCACTGTATTCTTCTTTCATTTCTCCTGACCAGTGTTTGCTCTAGGTACCCCTTTGTTCTCTGAGGTAGTCTCAGGACACTGATACAGGTCGTCTCAGCCCTCTGGCCAAATAGAGGACATGTGCTTTTGTACAGGTGTGCTGAACTCCTGTCCCTTAAGAACTGGCTGTGTTGGCATACAGGCGGCATCTTACAGGAACCAAATGTATATGTTCTCGTTGCCCACCTGCAAACTAAAATTCTTCCCCAGGGACCGCTGTCGTGGCACAGTGGGTTAAGCTACCCACCGCCTGTGATGCTGGCATCCCACAGGAGTGCTGGTTTGAGTCCAGCTGCCTTGCTACCAATTCAGCTCCCTGCTGATGCACCTGGGAAAGCAGCAGAGGATGGCCCAAGTGCTTGGGCTGCTGCCAGCCACATGGCGAGACCTGGAGGGGATTTTGAACTCCTGGCTTCAGCCTGGCCCAGCCCTGGTTGTTGTAGCCATTTGAAGGGTGAATCAGCGGATGGAAGATCTCTCTCTCCTTCCCTCACTCACTCTCCCTTTCAAATAAATGAAATAAATCTTTAAAAAAAAATTCCCCCTGGGAAATAATTTTATTTAAGATTTTATTTGAGAGGCAGAGTTTCAGACAGAGGGAGAGAGAGAAAGGTCTTCCATCCACTGGTTCGCTCCCCAGATGGCTGCAGTGGCTGGAGCTGAGCCAATCTGAAGCCAGGAGCTTCTTCCAGGTCTCTTATGTGGGTGCAGGAGCCCAGAACATGAACTGGTGCCCAGATGGGATGCCAGCACTGCCGGCGGCAGCTTAACTACTATGCCACAGCGCCGACCCCCAGGGGGAATTCTGTGAAAGGTAGGTTGTTCCCAACTCCTGCCGTGTGTCTGCACTGAAAAGTCATGTTGATATCTTTCCTTTTTTTTTTTTTTT
This sequence comes from Oryctolagus cuniculus, assembly GCF_964237555.1. NCBI lineage: Eukaryota > Metazoa > Chordata > Mammalia > Lagomorpha > Leporidae > Oryctolagus > Oryctolagus cuniculus. The sequence goes on from NC_091436.1 coordinate 116,250,169, forward strand.
TTAATTTTTATTTGACAGAGTTATAGACAGTGAGAAAGAGAGACAGAGAGAAAGGTCTTCCTTCTGTTGGTTCACGCCCCTAATGGTCACCACGGCCAGCGCTGCACTGATCCGAAGCCAGGAGCCGGATGCTTCCTCCCGGTCTCCCATGTGGGTGCAGGGACCACTTGGGCCATCCTCCACTGCACTCCCAGGCCACAGCAGAGAGCTAGACTGGAAGAGGAGCAACCGGGACTAGTACCCAGCACCCCAACCAGGACTAGAACCCGGCGTGCCAGTGCCTCAGGTGGAGGATTAGCCAAGTGAGCCACGGCGCTGGCCAACCACTTTTCAAAATCGAATTTATGCTAGGCACTAAGTATCAACTTATTTTAATTCTGTTAATTTTCCATTGTTAAAAAACTGCTTGTTTTTCCAGGAGAACTAATGACAGTTGCCCGATGGATGAGGGAGTTTATTGCAAACCATCCTGACTACAAGCAAGACAGTGTAATCACCGATGAAATGAACTATAGCCTTATTTTGAAGTGTAACCAAATTGCAAATGAATTATGTGAATGCCCAGAGTTACTAGGCTCAGCCCTTAGGAAAGTAAAATATAGTGGAAGTAAAACTGACTCTTCCAACTAGACATTCTCTAGAAAGAACAACACATTGCTGTTTCATTGAAGAAGTGACTGCGGGACTGGGACTCCGAGCCCACGTGTATGATGTGCAGACCAAATAATAGAACTGTACTGTTTCCTGGCCAGTGGGCCAGAAATGGATTTAGAGGCTTTCTTCAGTAGGCAGATCTACAGTTTATACAGTATACATGTACAAAGTAAAGTATTTTTATGATTAACAATGTATTTTAATAACATTGTACCTACAGTCAATGTGAACTGGCTTGTACATTTTTGAATTCTTACTCTGGAGAGAATACTGTTTAAGCAGTCTTGTAAATGCAGTGTACTAGCAGCTGTACAATACCTTCATTCCAGAGTTTAAAATGTTTGTTGTAAATTTTTGTTCCTTTGAAGACTACGTGGGACCTGATTCATTGAAATGTATCACTTTAAAAATACTTGCTCTTGCTTAGAATCATCTCCTTTGTTGTGTACATAAAATCACTTATAATTCATGGGAGGTGCGTCAGGGCTGACCTTGGATTCCCAGCACCTTTTCTGTGGTGCTGCTTCTGCAGTTGGAATAACTGACCATGGGACCGAATAAAACCCACTGAACGCTATGGCTTGTTGTGAAAGGGCATCTCCATTATTACACTTGCTAATTCAGTCCTTAAAAGATAACTTTATAGGAGGAAAGGAGACTTACCCAGCGTTCACCTGTAATGATTATCAGTCATTTTTCTTCCTGTACGTACTGTCAAAAATGACATCAGTTCTTCTGATACAGATTGCTGCTTTATTCTTAAATCCTCAAACCTAAAGCAGTTACTGAAGTTCTAGGATTTTTTTGTTTGTGTGTGTTTTTTTTTAATTAATCTCTTCTCTCATTTCCCTTGAGCATATTGATATGGACTTCTTTTAAAAGCCATTCACTCCAGTCTTGGAGAATGTTCTGTATACTGCTTATCTTTCTCTATGAAACTCATAATCATGAAATGCACTAAGTGTTGTGAATCAGGACCCTAGATGTTTAATTGTAAATAATTTTGTTTCAAATAATTGTTACAGCTTTGTGTTGAAGTTCTGTTTTTCTCAATTAGAGTCTTAACTGCTTCTAAAAATAACTGTATTATACATTATGCAAACCTTTAAGGCATAAATATTTAAACTGTAATGCTAATTTTAAAAGATTGCAATAAAGCTGCTTCAGCTAAACCTGTTTATGTGTTTAAAGACCAGCATTATTGTTTTTAAAGATTTACTTATTTTTACTTGAAAGTCACAGTTGCACAGAGAGAAGGAGAGGCAGAGAGAGAGAGAGAGAGGTCTTCCATCCATTGGTTCACTCTTCAAATGGCTGCAACGGCCGAGGCCGAGCTGATCCAGAGCCAGGAGCCTCTTCCAGGTCTCACACAGGTGCAAGGCCCAAAGACTTGGGCCATCTCCTACTGCCTTCCCAGGCCATAGCAGAGGGCTGGATCGAAGTGGAACAGTCGGGACTCGAACCGGTGCCCGTGTGAGATGCCAGCACTGCAGGCGGCAGCTTTACCTGCTATGCCACAGCATTCTGTACTTCACATTTGTATTCTGGAGGATTAAGGAATGCCTATTTTTGGTTTACAACTTTTCTTGTGTGAGTCAAATTTTATAAAGGTAGAGAAAGTGTTTGACGTATAAAGAAAGAGTGAAATTAGCTTTCAGGAAACTTAAATGTTGAATCCTACAACTAGATGAATAGTAGAGTTGATTTCCTAGATTAGCCTAGAGTCTGTGAAGTGAGTGTTCAATCCTCAGATGTTTCTAGAAAGACACCAGATGCCCCAACTCCCTAAGTAGCTATGAGGATAGCAGAAGGGCTTGGAGTGTGACTGTAATGACTGCTATGCCCTAAAAGTGGCTTTGTCTAGACTCCATAGCCTGCTGTGCTGGGTTGGGGTGACACGGGGAGTGTTGATGGAACTTGGGTGCTGGACACGCTTTGAATCAGCAAGTCCTGCAGTGTTAACCCACCCTGTCCACCTCATGGGCAGAGCTGGTGAAGCAGTGGGCTTCCTCTGGGCAATACAGTTGCTCAGAGCGCTGACTTTATCTAGATGCTCCCAGGGCAATGCTGTCAAACTAACCTGCCTACGATTTCTCAGGGGTCTTCTCGTGGCTTAGATTGGGGAGCGAGCATTTCTGCACACATAACAGGCTCCTGGATAGTGCTGACACTGTTGCTTACCCCATGGAGAACAAGAACTCAGATTATTTTGTACCCAAGCTATAAACAACTCCATTTCAAATCACTCGCCTTCAGACTCATGTGTCTATGTCTTACTGAAATCAGGTAATAATGCTCCTTCCCAGAGAAAGTAAGCCGATCAAGAGCTTTGCCACCAGAACCTGAGAAGTCGGAGGCTGAGGGATAGAATTATAACCACGGAAATGAGCAAAAGGTATTTTTTCCTCATTAGAAATTCCTGTAGCTAAGCCCAGGTACTCGGAACCTCACTTGGAACACAAGCGTCCTTAACCTGCTTTTAACCCAAAGTCCAACTTCCTATCAGGTCCCCTGCATTGGTAAGGTTTCCAGGGATCAGCTTTGTGGTGTAGCAGGTAAAGCTGCCACCTGCAGCATCAGCATCCCATTTGGACACCAGTTCGAGTGAGTCCTGGCTGCTCCTCTTCCAATTCAGCTCCCTGCTAATGCACCTGGGAAAGCAGTGGAAGGGGCCAGCGCCGTGGCTCACTAGGCTAACCCTCCACCTAGCGGCGCTGGCACACCGGGTTCTAGTCCCGGTCGGGGCGCCAGATTCTGTCCCGGTTGCCCCTCTTCCAGTCCAGCTCTCTGCTGTGGCCCGGGAAGGCAGTGGAGGATGGCCCAAGTGTTTGGGCCCTGCACCCGCAAGGGAGACCAGGAGAAGCATGTGGCTCCTGCCTTCGGATCAGCATGATGCGCCGGCTGGCCGCAGTGCACCAGCCACGGCGGCCATTGGAGGGTGAACCAACGGCAAAGGAAGACCTTTCTCTCTCTCTCTCACTGTCCACTCTGCCTGTCAAAAAAAAAAAAAAAAAAAAAAAAAAAAAGGCAGTGGAAGACAGTCTAAGTGCTTGGGCCCCTTCACCAGTGTGGGAGACCCAGAACAAGCTCCTGCCTCCTGGCTTCTGCCTGGCCCATTCCTGGCCATTGCGGCTATTTGGGGAGCAAACCAGCAGATGCAAGACTTCTCTGTCTCTCCCTCTCTCAGTAATTGCCTTTCAAGTAAATAAAATTACATCTAAAAATAAAGTTTCCTCTTAATCCCACGATGCTTTTGGCAATTAGCATGTCTCTGAGGTTGGAGGTGGGAAGTGGGGGAGGGAACTTTCCTTGATTTTCTGGGAAACCACCAAGTGATGCCAAAAATTAGCCGAAGTTCTGACGAGCTGATGGGATGTTTGTTGGAAACCTGAAACAGAAAAGGTAGAAGTATCCTTCAGGTAACTTGTAGTGTTTGACATGGGGGAGGAAGCCACAGGGAAGTGGGCCTGTGAAGCCAGGGCCTTTCAAAGCCTGGCTGGATGAGAGTCCCTTGCCATGGCTGCAGATACTTAGCTGGGTGCTGTGGTTTTCAGGGGTTCTGATGAACTTCCCGTTGAGGGTTAAGACTCACCTGCTTCTCCTGAAGAGAAGCCACAGAATTCTGCCAGCTGTTCTCTCCATTATGCTTTTGTGTAAATATTTAACTTTCCCTATAAACACTACTAGGAATACATGCCTGGTGAGATTTAGGAAAGTGAGAATTAGAAGGTTTTTTCCATCTAAGCTGCTCTAACAGTATCATAGACTGAGTGACTCAAACCGCAGATGTTTATTTCTCAGCATTCTGGAGTCTGGGATTCCAAGATAAGAGTCCTGACAGATTCAGTTCCTGGTGAGGGCTCCCTTTATGGTGTGCGGAGGACCACTTTGCCCTTCCCTCACATGTTGAGAACAGAGATTGTGTCATATCTCCTTAAAAGGGCACTAATTCCATCCTCATGGTCTAATTACCTCCCAACGGCCCCCACCTCCAGGCAGCATTACATTTGAGTTTAGAATACATTATAGGAAGTCTTAAAGGGGATACATTCAATCCCTAAGAGAAGGGAAATGAATACAGATCTGGAAGTGAGGAGACCTTGAGGGGTCTAGAATAGACACGTTCCTTGGACTGTCACATGTTGGTAAGCAGAGGCTGGGTAACTCCTTAACATCCTTTGCACTCCTAACAGTCTATGAAATGAAAGATTACAACACTAAGTATGGAAGATGCACTAAAAACAATGGACTGTATAACAGTGATAGCAAAACTACACACAGCACATGTATCTCACAAATTTCATGTTGAGTGAACAAAGCCAGATAGAATGGGCACTGTAAGATTACATTTGCAACTTGAAAACTAGCAAAGCTAAGTGACTACTGCAGAAGTCCCTCTAGTGGTTGCCTCTGGGTAAGAGTGAGCAAGCACTGACTGGAAAGACAAACTTCCGGGTTGCTTGACATGTTTCAAATCTGCGTGGGTGATGATTCACAGACACATATGTTTGAAACTCACTGAACGGGATGATTATTTGGCACAGTGGTTAAGATGCCACCTGGGACTCCCACATCCCATATCAGAGTGCCTGGGTTTCAGTCTCACCTCCAGTACTCTTTCTAGCAGGTGCACCTTGGGAAGCAGCAGGTGATGGCTTAAGTAATTGTGTTCCTGAAGGACCTGCACTAGTTCCAGACTCCCAGCTTTGGCCTGACCCAGCCTTGGCTGTCTTGGGTGTTTGGAGGATTCTGCCTTTCAAATTAAAATGAGAATAAATAAATAAAAATAACTGATGCTGTACAATTAAGGGGCATGTTTATACTTCAAACAGAAGAAAATGGAGGTAAAAATTTTATAAAATACATAAAGTTCAACTCAAAATGGATCAAAGACCTAAGCATAGGACATGAAGTTACTAGAAATAATCAGGAAAAACACTTTAAGGCATTGGTATAGGCAAAGATATCTTTGTATAAGACCCCAGAAGCACAGTCAATAAAAGCAGTGATAGACAAATAGGATTATATCAAACTGAGAAGCTTCTGCACAGCAAAGGAAAAAATCAAGAGTTAAGAGACAACAGACAGAATAGGAGAACATATTTGGAAGCTATTCATCTGATGGGATTAATATCCAGACTATGTAAGAGCTCAAACAATAGCACAAAACCGAAATAATTTTAAAATGTGTAAATTATCTGAATAGACAACTCTCCGAAAGACATACAAATGACCAACAAGTATTTGAAAAAGTGCCCCAGGGCCAGCGCTGTGGCACAGTGGGTTAACACCCTGGCCTTAAGCTCCGGCATCCCATATGGGTGCTGGATTGAGACCCGGCTGCTCCACCTCCAATCCAGCTCTCTGCTATGGCCTGGGAAAGCAGTAGAAGATGACCCAAGTCCTTGGGGCCCTCCTACACCCACGTGGGAGACCTGGAAGAGGCTCCTGGCTTCAGATCGGTGCAACTCCGCCCATTGCGACCAATTGGGGAGTAAACCAGCAGATGGAAAGCCTCTCTCTTTCTCTCTCTCTCCCCCTCTCCTCTCTGTGTAACTCTAACTTTCAAATAAATAAATAAATAAATTTTTAAAAAAAGAAAAAATGCTCTATATCACTAATCATCAGGAAAATGCAAATCAAAACTACAAAGAAAGAACATCTCACTCCAAAGACAAAAAATACATGTGGCAAGGGCAGACAAGGGAACTTTCATATGTTTTTGGTGCGAATATACATTAGCACAGCCACTATGGAAAAGAGTACAGAGACTCCTTGAAAAAAAAAATAAAAACCACCATATGATTCAGAAATCTCACTGTTGAGTATACATACACAAATGGAATCAAATCACTTTATTAAAGAGACATCTGCACACCTATGTTTATTGCTGCACTATTGGTCCTAACAGCTAACACAGGGAATCAACTAAGGTATTCATTGACAGATGAATATAGAAAAAGAATCCACACAATGGAATATTATTCAGGTATAAAAATGAATGATACTCTGACTTGTGCAACAAGGTACGTGGAACTGGAGGAGGTCACATTCAATGAAATAAGCCAGGCACAGAAAGACAAATACCACATCCTCTCACAGATTTTAAAAAAAATATATATCTCATAGAAGAGAGTGGAACAGTCACCTGAGACAGGGAGGGGTCTAGGAATAAGAGAGGTTAGATGAGGTTGGCACTGTGGTGTAGCAGGTAAAGCCACTGCCTGTGATGCCAGCATCCCATATGGGTGCTAGTTTATGTCTTGGCAGCTCCATTTCTGATCCAGCTCCCTGCTAATGTGCCTGGGAAAGTAGTGGAGGATGGCCCAGGTTTTTGGGCCCTTGCACCCATGTGGGAAACTTGGAAGAAGCTCCTGGCTCCTGGCTTTGGACTGGCCCAGCTCTGGCTGTTGTAGCCATTTGGGGAGTGAACCAGCATATGGAAGACCTTTCTGTCTCTGTGTAATTCTGCCTTTGGAATAAATAAATACATCTTTAAAATTTTTTTTTTAAAAAAGAAGTTAGTCAAGGGACACCAAAGCAGAGAGGAGGAATTAGTTCTGATGTTCTGCTACCCAGCAGGGGAGCTAAAGTTTATAATACTCTGAGATATGAGTATTTCAAAATAACTAGAAAGGAAGAGTAAGAAGTTTGGTTTCCAATACACAGAAATGATTAATGTTTAAGGAAATGCTAATTGTCTTGATTTGACCATCAGAAATTGTATACATGAACTGAATTATTGTACTGTGGCCTACAACTATGGATAAATACTAGAAATTTATCAGGACTGTATTGGTACAGAATACAAGTACTTCTAGCATAAAAGCAAGAGTGGAGAGGTTTTCAAATGCCAGTATTTGCACACTTTAAGCAACATAACCATTTGTATTTCATTTGTAAAATGGATATGAGAATTCTTGGCAGTGTTACTATGGGGTGGAGAAGAGGTGACGCTCGTCAAAGCCAAGTGCATAAGCTCCGCAGGTCTGCTGTTTGCACCCCCTACCTTAACAGTGAGAGGGCACTATTGTGCTAAAGATGACATGAACTCTATCTACTTCCTATCTACCGACCACATTTTCCCAACCGTCTCCTTCAGAGTAACCTACCCTTCCAAAAATGCAATGAGAAGTCAGCCGAGAAAAACAAACACTGCTAACTTAGGAACTAAGCGTTCTAGGTTGGGAGGAGAATGAAACAAGAGAAGTTCCTTGTATGTCTTTATCATCTCTCATACATAGTCACGGTGAGTTTCCTAGAACCTTTCTTAAAAATAAGATTTATTTATGTATTTGAAAGGTAGAGTTACACAGAGAGAGGGAGAGACAGAGAAAGAGAATCTTCCATCTGCTGGTTCATTCCTCAAATAACTGCAATGACTGGGGCTAGGCCAGGCCCACGCCAGGAGCCTGGAACTCCACCAGCATCTCTCACATGGGTGGCAGAGGCCCAAGCACAGTAATCTTCCACTGCTTTCCCAGGTGCATCAGCAGGGAGCTATGTCAGAAGTGGAATAGCCAGACTTGAACTACCACTGATATGGGATGCAGGCATTGCAGGTGGCAGCCCAACCTGCTGTTCCACATCACCAACTCCTAAAAGTCCAAATATTTTGAATATTGTTGGCCTTCCTACAGAGTAGAGGTATTTGGTATATTCAGGATGCTTGGATGCAAGTGACACAAACACAGTACCCCAACAGGCTTAAACAAAAGAGAGATCTCCCAGTGTGCACAATTGAAATGTTCGGTGGTGATGCTAGCTTCAAGCAGAGTTTACTTGGGATTCAAATGCCATCAAGTCCTTGGGTCTGCATCTCTGGCCCACACTTCCCACTTTAGTGATTTCACTCTCAGCAGGTTTTCTCCAAAATATCCTCTTTGCCCCCTGTGCCCAACCCACTGTGTGACAGTCCCAAGGACCCCAGGAGTGCATCTTAGTAGTGGACACCCCCCCAGTGGAAAAGGGCACCACCCCCCATTTGCCTCAAGTCTACAGGAATGTCTGGGTCAGCCTCTGACCTGGTGAAGAACCATGATGTGTTCTCAAGAGATTGGGTTCTAGTATTTTTTTTTTTTTTTTGAAGATTTATTTATTTACTTGAAAGGCAGTTACAGAGAGGCAGAGGCAGAGGTGGCGGGGGGGTCTTCCTCTTCCATCTGCTGGTTTAATTCCTATTGGCTGCAACAGCTGGAGCTGGGCCAATCCGAGGTCAGGAGCTTCTTTCGGGTCTCCCACGTGGGTGCAGGGGCCCAAGGACTTGGGCCATCCTCTACTGCCTTCCCAGGCCATAGCTGGAAAGAGGAGCAGCTGGGGATGGAACCACACCGGATGCCAGCACTGCAGGCGGCTTTACCCTCTATGCCACAGCACTGGCCCCTGGGTTCTAGTTCTGCCTCTATGACCTGTATTGGTGTGATACTGAGTAAGTCATTTGCTTCCTCTGGATCTCAATGGTCTCATTAGCAAAAGAGAGGGATAAAATTTCAGTAGGTCTGTTCCAGAGCTAACCTTGCTCTAGATTTCACACCAAAAGCTTTCTCCTCTGGACTTTAGATAATACTGCCTCCTAGTGGTCTATTCAGTAGCTGCCTTTTCATTTCGTTCCACTGGCTGACAAATAGCCAATTCAGACAGACATGCTCTGAGCAAATTTACTGAACAATACAAGTACAGTATTAGAATATATTTTTTGATTCTCATTCTAACATATAAGTAGGCTTGTGCTTTGACATAAGCGATTGAAGCTGTGAGATTCATTTTTATTACTGTTCCAGCTTCGTACTGGTCATCCTGTTATGCTGTGCTTTCCTTATTCAGTTGTAAGTATTTGCTGAGATGCTTTGTGATTCCTTCTTTGGACATGGTTATGGAGTAATGTGCAGCTTCACTTCAAAACCTTTGGGGCTTGCCTACATCTCTCTTATTATTGATGTGCACTATAATTTTATTGTGGTCATATTCTGTATGATTATTCAGTGCTTCAAATTTTAGATTTTTTAAATAGCCCAACATATGGCCTTTATTGATGACTATTCCACATGACAATATACTGTGTCACTGGGATCTGTAATGGGTAGTTTTCTTTACCAAGTTGAATTTTTGATAATGTTCCAATCTTCTGTTTCCCTACTGCTTCTTGTTGTTGCCTTCTCTTTCAATTCTGAGGGCAGAGTGTTCAGAATCTCCAAATGTGATTGCAGACTGGTTTCTTTCTCCCTTTAGTTTTGTCAGTTCTTGCCTCATATACGTTGAAGCTGTGTCAGCAGCTATCTTCACATCTAGGACTAGCACGGGTATTAGCCACTTTCAGTGCTATGACTAGGGACATTACACAAGCACGAGCTACATGTGAAGGAAGGAGGTTTAATTGAATCATTGTTCTGGATGTTCACAGTCCAAGACTGGGCAACCTTATTGGTCTGACAAGGATGGTGGATGGTGGAACAGAGGAGGATCACAAGGCAAACCAAGAAGTAGAGAAATGGAACGTACTCACCTGGGTCTATGTGGTCTCTCCTTATATCATGATCCAGTTGTGGGCTCCACCCAGGAGCCCAATCCCATCTAATCACTTCTCTAAGGCTCACCTTCAACTATCATAATTGGATTAAATTTTCAGTTATTTTTATTTTTTTAATAAAGGAAAGAGGTTTATTGGGGCTCTTGATTCTCGAGGTTCACAGTCTTAAGACCAGGCCAGATGGTGTTTGTGCTGGCAGAGTCCATAGGTGGCACAGGGCCACGTGTGACAGGAGACAGGGGTGTCTGTGAGGTCTCGTACTTTTTTTGAACTTTTATTTAGTAAATATAAATTTCCAAAGTACAGTTTATGGATTACAATGGCTTTTTCCCCTCCAATAACTTCCCCCACCCACAACCCTCCCATCTCCCGCTCCCTCTCCCATTCCATTCACATCAAGATTCATTTTCAATTATCTTTATATACAGAAGATCAATTTAGTATATATTAAGTAAAGATTTCATCAGTTCGCACCCACCCAGAAACACAAAGTGTAAAATACTGTTTCAGTACTAGTTATAGCATTACTTCACATTGGACAACACATTAAGGACAGAGATCCTACATGAGGAGTAAGTGCACAGTGATTCTCTTTATTATTATTATTTTTCATTTTTATTCTACTTGAAAGGCAGAGTCACTGAGAGAGAGAGAGAGAGAGAGAGAGAGATCTTCCATCTGCTGATTCACTCCCCAAATGGCTGCAACAGCAGGATCTGAGCTGGGCTGAAGCCAGCAGCCTCTTCTGAGTCTCCCATGTGGGTGCAGGGGCCCAAGCACTTGGGCTGTCCTCTACTGCTTTCCCAGACCATCATCCTGGAGCTGGATCAAAAGTGGAGCATCCAGGACTCAAATTGGTACCCATGTGGGATGCTGGCGTTGCAGGTGGCAGCTTAACCCACTACGCCGGAGCACCGGCCTCATGTGAGGTCTCTTACGAAGCCACCAGGCTTTCATCGTGGAGGCTGCACCCTGTCACCTCCTGGGGCCCCTCCTTCCAACCCCATAACTGGATTGGGTTTGCAGCCTCTTGGACTCAGACACACAGCAGGTAGTTTCAGTCAGTTCTCAGTTTTCTCCCCCGGCACAGAAACTTGGTGCATAAGGGGCCTCTAAGGAGCGTGTGTGAGGCATGTGGCATGGAAATGCCCTGTGTGCACAGTGCTTTCCTTTTGTGCACCACAGCTGAGCGGGGCCAGCAGCGCGCAGAGGAGCGGGGCTTCCCTGCTCCATTGTAGCAGGTGTTCCTTCCCATGAGTGGCCGTTGCTGGAAGACTCCGCCTCTTGGGAAGGCAGTGGCCTGCAAAGCCCCTGTCGTCCAGGGTCCCAGGCTTGCCCACACGAGAACACCTTGCAGGTCTCCTGTAGTTGCTTTAGTAAACGAGTGTTGTTCCGTCTTGAGACAGAAATTTCCAGCTTCAATCCATTAACTGTTAACGTAAGACTTTGAGGGCCAAGCCTTTGATATAAGAGCTTTTTGGGGACACACAAACTAATATCCAAACTGTAACAACAAGTCTCCTCAATGAACTGACCCTTATGACATTATACGGTATTGTTTTTTTTATCTTTGGTAATACTTTTTTTAAGATTTGTTTTTGTAAAAAAGATTTATTTATTTATTTGAAAGACAGAGTTACACACACACACACACAGAGAGAGAGAGAGAGAGAGAGAGAGAGAGAGGTCTTCTGTCTAATGGCTCACTCCCAGTTGGCTGCAATGGCCGGAACTGCGCTGATCCGAAGCCAGGATCCAGGAGCTCATCCGGGTCTCCCACATGGGTGCAGGGGCCCAAGGATTTGGGCCATCTTCCACTGCTTTCCCAGGCCACAGCAGAGAGCTGGATCGGAAGTGGAGCAGCTGGGTCTCAAACCAGAGCCCATATGGGATGCTGGCACCTTAGGCCATGGCGTTAACCTGCTGCACCACAGTGCTGGCCCCAAGATTTATTATTTTATTTATTTGAAAGAATTACAAAGAGAGGTAGAACCAGAGAGAAGTCTTCCCTCCACTGGTTCACTCTCCAAATGACCGCAACGGCCAGAGCTGAGCTGATCTGAAGCCAGGAGCTTCTTCCAGGTTTCTCGTGTGGGTGCAGGGGCCCACAGAGTTGGGCCATCATCTTCTGCTTTCCCAGGCCATGGCAGAGAGCTGGATCAGAAATGGAGCAGCCAAGACTTGAATTGGCACTCATATTGGAAGCTGGTATCACAAGCAATGGTTTAACCCCATGTGCCACATCGCCAGCCCCAATATTCCTGTTTTGAAATTTGTCTCATACTATTACAGCCATGCCAATTTTCTTATAATTAGTGATTACGTAACAGATATTTTCCATCTTTTTACTGGCAACCTATCTAAGATTTTATAATTTAAAGTGTATTCCTTACTAACAGCCCTGGGTCTTTTTAAATTTCTTTTTTATTGAAATAGCCCATTCATATTTATTATAAGGAATATGTCTGGGTTTAAATCTACCATCCTATGTGTTTCTACCATTCTGTGTTCCTTTAATCCTCATTTCTTGCTATTTTTTCATTTTACATTTTATCCCTCTTATTGATGTAATTATACATCTGATTTTAAAATTAATGATTCCTCTTTGTGTATTTTTAAAATAATGATAATGTGGATCTCTAACAGCATCATAAATCATGTAATAATATTATCTCATTCATATATATAGCATGAGAACCATACAACAGTGCACCTCCCATTTTTTGCGCTACTTCCATATGTTTTGCTTCTAAAGGTGTTACAGTACTTGTAATCCAACACTGATGCTTTACTTTAAAAGTAAAACATATCAAGGCTTTATATCTAAAATATGAAAGAAGTCTCAAAACCCAACAGTAGAAATAACAATCCAATTATAACAAGGAAGATAGGAAGAAATATTCTAACAAAGAGACAAAGCAGATGGTAAATAAGCACATGAAAAGAAATTCAACATCATTAGCAGGTGGGAAATGCAATAGGAAACTGCAGTGAGTATTATTATACACCTATTAGAAAAGTGAAAATTAAAACAAATAGTGACAAATTCTAGTAAGGATACAGAAAAACTGCATTACCCTCATATTTTGGCTGATGGGGATGAAAAATGGCCCAGCCACTCTGGGAACTGCTTGGCCATTTCTTACATAACTAAATATGTAATTCACATTTGACCCAGCAGTTGCACTCTTGGATATTTATCCCAGAGAAATGAAAACTTAATGTTTACACAAAAACCTGTTACACAAATGTTAAAAGCAGTTTTATTCCTAGTAACCAAACACAGGAAACAACCCAGATGTCCTTCAAGGAGCAAATGGTTAAGCAAATATGGTCCATGTATACCACCAAATAAACTCAGCAAGAAAAGGGAACAAACAGCAGCAGTCTGGATGAGTCCCCAGTGGACTATCCTGGAGGGGAAAAGCCCAGGGTTTTTTTTGTTTTGTTTTGTTTTGTTTTGTTTTTTTCGACAGGCAGAGTTAGACAGTGAAAGAGAGAGACAAAGAGAAAAAAGTCTTCCTTCCGTTGGTTCACCCCACAAATGGCCCCCACGGCAGGCGCTGCGCCGATCCAAAGCCAGGAGCCAGGTGCTTTCTCCTGGTCTCCCATGCAGGTGCACTTGGGCCATCCTCCACTGCCTTCCCGGGCCACAGCAGAGAGCTGGACTGGAAGAGGACCAGAACCGGGGTACCGGCGCTGCAGGCAGAGGATTAGCCAGCCAAGTGAGCTGTGGTACCAGCCAAAGCCCAGTTCTAATTAACAGTTGCTAGAGTTTAGGGATGGAAGCAGGGACATGAGGAAGAAGTTAGCCTCACTATAAAAGGGCAGTACAAGGGACCCTGTGACTGTGGAACTGCTCAATATTTTAATTGTGACAATGAATACATGAATCTATAAATGTGATAAAATTATACAGGACTAAAAGCACACAGAAAAGTAAAACTGGAGAAATCCGAGTAAGATTGTGTCGCTCCCCGTCTTCGTGGAGGAACGACACAGGACCCTGCGTTGTTCTTTCGTCTGCTCGGCCCTCCCCGGGTTTGCTGCTGGTTCTTCCCGGGTTGGCTACCGACCCTTCCACCTCCGTGGAAGGGCGATTCCCCCTGCCACTTTCCCCACTTCCGCAGGGGAGCGGCACACCGCCGGCCGGCTCTCTCGGGGGCTGCTCAGGTGTTATTCGGATAGATGTTCCTGGTGCATGTTGTCTCTCTCGTCCTTTATAGTCCTCTTCCACCAATCCCAACTCTGCTACCCACACGCTGAGTACGCTGCTCTCCTCCAATCAGGAGCAGGTCCTGCTGTTTATTGGTTGAACTGGAGGCAGCTGTGTAGAAGCTGTTTCCTCCTCTCCCAGCGCCATATTGTAGGAGAGCAGATGCATAGAATAAGTCTTAATTCGAGTAACAGTCTAGTCTGAGTTGCTCCCCACAGATTGGATGATTATAGTAAGGTCAATATATTGGTTATGGTATTTGATTACAGTTTTGCAAACTATTTCTATCATAGAAATTGGGTATAGGATAAAAGGGACCTCTGTATTTTTTAAAGATTTATTTATTTATTCGAAAGGCTGAGTTACACAGAGGCAGAGAGGCACGGGGAGGGGAAACGGAGAGAGAGATGTCTTCCATCTGCAGGTTCACTCCCCAAATGGCCACAACGGCCAGAGCTGAGCCAATCTGAAGCCAGGAGCCTCCTCCCATGCAGGTGCAGGGGCCCAAGGACTTGGGCCATCTTCTACTGCTTTCCCAGGCTATAACAGAGAGCTGGATCAGAAGCAGAGCAGCCAGGATATGAACCGGTGCCCATATGGGATGTTGGCACTGCCAGCAGCGGCTTTACCCACCAAGCCATAGAGCCAGCCCCTCTGTATTATTTTTAATAATTTTAAAATTTATATAAGGAAAAAAATTTAAGCATTTCATATATACAGTTTTAAGAGCATAATTATACTTTCCACCCCACCCTCTGCCCATCCCTAGTTCCCACCCTTCCTCCTACTTTCTTTCTTATGGAGATTTGATTATTGTTTATAGCCTTTGTTTATACTCTTCAGGAACAGTGGTTTTTCTACTTTCTACTTGTTGAATTCTTTATTTAGTGAAGGGTTATGCTTATGATTATAAAGTAAATTGAAAATTAATCACTGTCATTGCATTATTCATATAATTACCTATGAATTTATTATTATCTCAAAGTAATGTTTATTTTTAAAAGGTAATTGTACAGGTGCCAGAATAGAAAGAGGTAACAAATGTTCCCCCCGCTGAAGAATTTAAGTTGGGGCCAGCATTGTGGTGCAGCTGATTAAACTGTCTCCTGTGATGCCAGCAACCGATATGAGCTCCAGTCTGAGTCCCAGCTGCTCCCTGCTAATGTACCTATGAAAGCAGCAGAAGATAGCCAAACTCCTTTGGCTCCTGTACCCACATGGGAGACCCAGATGGAGTTCCATGCTCCTGGCTCAGCCCCAGCTTTTGTGGCCATTTGGGGATGAAAGATCTCTCTGTCTGTTACTCCCTCTCTCTGCAACTCTGCCTTTCAAATAAACAAATAGATCTTTAAAAAAAAATTGTTGTCATGGAGTAAGGAATTGCCGGCGCTGTGGTATAGTAGGTAAAGCCGCAGCCTGCAGTGCTGGCATCCCATATGGGCACGGGTTCAAATTCCAGCTGCTCCTCTTCTGATCCAGCTCTCTGCTATGGCCTAGGAAAGCAGCGGAAGATGGCTCAAGTCCTTGGGCCCCTGCACGTGCATGGGAAACCTGGAAGAAGCTCCTGGCTACTGGCTTTGGATCGGCGCAGGTCCAGCTGTTGCGGCTATCTGGGGAGTGAACCAGCAGATGGAAGACACCCTCCCCCACTCTCTGTGTGTGTGTCTCTCTCTGCCTCTCCTTCTCTCTCTGTATAACTCTTTCAAATAAATAAATAAATATTTTTTAAAAAGGAATTTAGTGGTTTTAAAGATGGCAAAGGCCCGATCTAAAACTAATTCCTTGAGCAAGGACAGTCTATTCAATAAATGGTGCTGGGAAAATTGGATTTCCACGTGCAGAATCATGAAGCAAGACCCCTACCTTACACCTTACACAAAAATCCACTCAACATGGATTAAAGACCTAAATCTACGACCTGACACCATCAAGTTACTAGAGAACATTGGAGAAACCCTTCAAGATATTGGCACAGGCAAAGAGTTTCTGGAAAAGACCCGGGAGGCACAGGCAGTCAAAGCCAAAATTAACTATTGGGATTGCATCAAATTGAGAAGTTTCTGTACTGCAAAAGAAACAGTCAGGAGAGTGAAGAGACAACCGACAGAATGGGAAAAAATATTTGCAAACTATGCAACAGATAAAGGGTTAATAACCAGAATCTACAAAGAGATCAAGAAACTCCACAAAAACAAAACCAACAACCCAATTAAGAGATGGGCCAAGGACCTCAATAGACATTTTTCAAAAGAGGAAATCCAAATGGCCAACAGGCACATGAAAAAATGTTCAAGGTCATTAGCAATCAGAGAAATGCAAATCAAAACCACAATGAGGTTCCACCTCACCCCGGTTAGAATGGCTCACATTCAGAAATCTACCAACAACAGATGCTGGCGAGGATGTGGGGAAAAAGGGACACTAACCCACTGTTGGTGGGAATGCAAACTGGTCAAGCCACTATGGAAATCAGTCTGGAGATTCCTCAGAAACCTGAAGATAACCCTACCGTTCGACCCAGCCATCCCACTCCTTGGAATTTACCCAAAGGAATTTAAATTGGCAAACAAAAAAGCGGTCTGCAGCCTAATGTTTATTGCAGCTCAATTCACAATAGCTAAGACCTGGAACCAACCTAAATGCCCATCAACGGTAGACTGGATAAAGAAATTATGGGATATGTACTCTTTAGAATACTATACTGCAGTAAGAAACAACGAAATCCAGTCATTTGCAACAAAATGGAGGAATCTGGAACACATCATGCTGAGTGAAATAAGCCAGTCCCAAAGGGACAAATACCATATGTTCTCCCTGATCGGTGACAACTGACTGAACACCAAAAAGGAAACTTGTTGAAGTGAAAGGGACACTATGGGAAACGGTGACTTGATCAGCATAGCCCTGACTGTTAATGAACAACTTAATACATTATCCCTCTTAGTAGTTTTTTTGTCTGTTCTACTTAATATGACTGATTTAATTCTGTAATTAATACACAGTTATTCTTAAGTGTTGAAATTTAACTGAAATGTGATCCCTGTTAAACATAAGAGTAGGAATAAGAGAGGGAAGAGATATATAATTTGGGACATGCTCAAGCTGACTTGCCCCAAATGGTAGAGTTAGAAACATACCAGGGGACTCCAATTTAATCCCATCAAGGTGGCATGTACCAATGCCATCTCACTAGTCCAAGTGATCAATTTCAGTTCACAATTGATCATAATGAAAGGACTAAGAGTCAAAGGGAGCACATAAGCAAGTCTAGTACCTGCTAACACTAACCGATAGAATAAATAAAGGGGAGAGTGATCCAACATGGGAAGTGAGATACTCAGCAGACTCATAGAATGGCAGATGCCCTAAATAGCACTCTGGCCTCAGAATCAGCCCTAAAGGCATTCAGATCTGGCTGAAAAGCCCATGAGAGTATTTCAGGCATGGAAAGCCAAGACACTCTGGCAAAAGATCTCTGTGAGTGAGATCTCAGTGAAAAGAACAGGTCTTCAAAGAAGGAGGTACCTTTCTCTGAAGGGAGGAGAGAACCTCCACTTTGACTATGACCTTGTCTAAACAAGATAAGAGTCGGAGAACTCAAGGGGCTTCCATAGCCTTGGAAACTCATGACTGGAGCATAGGGAGATTACTGATGCCATAGACAGGAGTGTCAATTGGTAAAGTCAACAACAGGAGTCACTGTGCACTTACTCCTCATGTAGGATCTCTGTCATTAATGTGCTGTGCATTGAGATTTAATGCTATAACGAGTACTCAAATAATATATTTCACTTTGTGTTTCTATGGGGGTGCAAACTGTTGAAATCTTTACTTAATGCATACTAAACTGATCCTCTGTAAAAAAAAAAAAAAAAAAAAAAAGAAAAGAAAAGAAAAGAATAGAAACTATCAACTCCCAACTTGACTCTCACTGGGATTAAACATGACAATAGGTCTGATCTGATTTCATCATCATTAAAAAAAATCATCTATTATTTTTCACTTTATGTTTCTGTGTGTCTGTGTGGGAGCAAACTGTTGAAATCCTTACTTAATGTATACTAAGCTGATCTTCTGTATATTAAGATAATCGAAAATGAATCTTGATGTGAATGGAAGGGGAGAGGGAGTGGGAAAGGGGAGGGTTGTGGGTGGGAGGGACGGTATGGGGGGGAAGCCATAGTAATCCATTATTCGTACTTTGGAAACGTATATTCATTAAATAAAAGTTAAAAAAAAAAAAAAAAAAAGATGGCAAAGGCCCATTGGGCAGATCCAGGAGACAGCTTAATTCTAACAGATGAACTCTGTAGTCATGTAATCATACTACTTAATATTTATCGCGCAATTACAGATGCTTTGCCTGTAGTAATTCATCTTATCTCTACCATCACTCTGCACTAGGATATTACTGCCATATTGCCAGCAAGGAGAATAAAACACAAGTGAGTTAAGTAACTTGACCAAGTAATTTTTTTTAAAGGGAACTCTTGATTTAGCCAATCTTGAATGATATTACAGTGCTATGTAAAGAGTACCAGATTATTTGTCCAGAATCTTGGGTTCCAGTTCCAATCTCTTACTGAGTCACTTTAAAAAAAAAAAAAAAAAAGATTTATTTATTTATTTGAAATTCAGAGTTACACAGAGGCAGAGAGAGAGAAACATCTTCCATCTGCTGGTTCACTCTCCAATTGGCCACAATGGCTGGAACTGTGCCAATCAGAAGCCAGGAACCAGGAGCTTCTTCCAGGTCTCCCACTTTTTTTTTTTTTTTTCATTTGACATGTAGAGTTATAGACAGTGAGAGAGAGAGAGACAGAGAGAAAGGTCTGCCTTCTGTTGGTTCACTCCCCAAATGGCCACCCCGGCCAGTGCTGCGCCAATCTGAAGCCAGGAGCCAGGTGCTTCCTCCTGGTCTCCCATTTGGGTGCAAGGGCCCAAGCACCTGGGCCATCCTCCACTGCCCTCCCGGGCCACAGCAGAGAGCTGGACTGGAAGAGGAGCAACCTGGACTAGAACTCAGCGCCCATATGGGATGCCAGTGCCGCAAGGTGGAGGATTAACCAAGTGAGCCACTGTGCCAGCCCCAGGCCGTTTTCTACTGCTTTCCCAGGCCAAAGGAGGGAGCTGGATGGGAAGTGGAGCAGCTAAGACTCAAACTGGTGCCCATACGAGATGCTGGCTCTGCAGGCAGCGGCCTTACCTGTTATGCTACAGAGCCGCTCAAACTAATTCCCTTCTTTTTTAAAAAGATTTATTTATTTATTTGAAAGTCAGAATTACACAGAGAGAAGGAGAGGCAGAGAGAGAGAGAAAGGTCTTCCATCTGCTGGTTCACTCCCCAGGTGGCCGCAACAGCCGGAGCTGCACCAATCCGAAGCCAGGAGCCAGGAGCTTCTGCTGGGTCTCCCACACGGGTGCAGGGGCCCAAGGACTTGGGCTATCTTCTGCTGCTTTCCCGAGCTATAGCAGAGAGCTGGATCAGAAGTGGGGCAGCTGGGTCTTGAACCGGTGTCCATATGGGATGCCAGCGCTTCAGGCCAGGGCGTTAACCCGATGCGCCACAGCACCGGCCTCCTGATTTGCTTTTATTTTGAGAGATGATTCAAGAACTTGGTTGTCCCATTTGCAAAAAGATGTTCCTAGAATCTTTACCACATGAACATCATTCTGTATTTTGATGATTCCCTGACTCTAAATAATCAGCAAAAATAATTCTTTTTTTCTGGGCCCGCTTTGCCAGTTGGAGCCATCCCTAGTGGCATCACTCATGTCTCCTGAACCTTCCAGGGTTACTGAAGGTCTACTGCTGAATACTGGTGTTTGGTTTCACTGGGCTACCACTGACTGCCACTCTCCCCACAAAAGGCTTCCCTAATGCTTTCAGGTGTGGCCAACTTCAGGTGATAACAGTAGCGGTCATTTACTGAGTCCTTACCGAGTGCTAAAGATTGACACAGGCTATGACATTTCATCCACACAAAGCCCTGGGAAATGAGTACTGTCAGGATCCATTTTTACACTGGTGGCCTTGAAGACTAATGCCTGACCTAAAAACTGCTGCAAGCAGTAGTAGGTAGAGGCAGCTCTCAAACCTTCACCTCCCTAATGCAACATTTTTTTTTTTATTTAATGAATGCATTTTTACATAGATACAACTTTAGGAATACAGTGGTTTTTTCTCTCATGCCGCCCACCCCGCTCCCTTCCCACCTCTCATTCCCTCTCCCATCTCCTTCATTATGGATCATTTTTAGTATGGCTTTATATATAGAGGACCATCTCTGTGTTATCATATCTCATATGTTATCATATCGCTTTCAGCCTTCCACAAAGTCATGTTTTAGGAGGAGGATTGGGACATTGTAAGTATTTTATAAATTATAAAGTTAAGGTTAAAATTTAACTTAAATAATACAATTTTTTTAAAAAAAGATTTACTTATTTTATTTGAAAGAGTTGCAGAGGGAGGGAGAGACACAAACAGAGGTCTTCCATCTGCTGGGTCACTCCCCAAATGGCTGCCAGGGCTGGGCCAGGCCAAAGTCAGGAGCTTCTCCCAGGTCTTCCACATGGATGCAGGGGCCCAAGCATTTGGGCCACCTTTCACTGCTTTCCCAAGTGTATTAGTAGAGAGTGGATTGGAAGTGGAATAGCTAGGACTCAATCTGGAGCCCGTATTGCAGGCGGCAGATTAACCTGCTACACCACAGCGCTGATCTTTAATATTATAATTTAAAGTGAATTTGCTCATTTCCTTTTCTGAAAATTTACATTTGGTAAGCCATTTTAACTAAAATCACCTTGGCATTCCAGCAGCCCCCTTATGATGGCAGTATAAGACTAATACTTGCACCTGCAGCTTGCAGCGTCGACAAGCTGACCGGCAAGCCATGTGCTTCTCAACACATCAGCCTTTGGCCTGCTCTGGGGTTAGGCAAAATGTGAAATCAGTGACCTTTGGTGGGGGGAGGTGGGGTGAAGAGTCTCAGGCATCTAAGGTTGTTGACCCCAGAAACAAAAGAAATCCAACGAACTTGCAAAACAGAGAAAACAACTTCCTTTTGGGAAAAAAACAAAGCACCTACTTGTTGCTGCCCACCCATTTAATAACTGGCCTTGATTGTCTTCCAGCAGCAAACACAATAGCCCTATCCACAAATGTTTTTCCCATTTCTTCTGTTCCGTTCAAACCAAGCATTTGAGAATAAATTGTTCATTTCTCTTTTCTCGATGTGCTCCAATGGTTGTAAACAAGGAGACAACTGGTATATAGAAATGTCACATGTTTCTCTTGACTACATATGGTCTTATGAACCCCTGCCTGGGTATTAAATGAACAACAGAAGGATGATCTGACTATCCTCAGAGGGCTAGGTTGGGACTACAAAAAACAAAAACCAGACAATAAGCCTGTACTGGATTATGTTCAAGTGCAATAGACACCTTTGGACTGTCTTCCCAGCACACTAGATTCTTTTTCCAGAGAACTGTCCCATCCATCTACACAGAATTAGCCCCCAGAGTTCTTGTTTTTATTTTATGACCCTTGGTCATAGCTGATTGTCTAGAGGCAAACATCTGGAGGAGGCAATCCAAGAACCAATTCAGTTCTCCTTCTCTTGAGAAATCCGACTAAGACAGAGATGCAAGCAACTGAGTCCAGCCGTGAGTGGAACATTAGAAAGAAAGCCCGAGGACTTTTGCTGCTGGGGCTCCGGTTGTTCAACTCTCCTCCCACACTGTGGGTGATCGACAGCCCACCCAACAACTTCACGGTTTTGTTTATCTCAAATAGGTGTCTGTGACAATCATTTCCTATCAAAGACACCATGCCCTGTGGTAGCTTCAGTGGAGGTGGATGTAAAAGAATCACTGACACGTTCCCTGATCCTGTGTCGACCAGGAATCTTCTTGCTATGGAAGGGAATAGGATCTGGGGTTTGACTTAGCTTGGTGATCCCCCGAACAGCTTTGGTCACAGTACACACAGAAACGACAATAACATCTGCTTTACAAAGTCATGTCAGGCAGGAAGTGTGACTCTGGCTGGGCTCCTGGCTCATGTCAAAGGTTCAAGCAACATCAGCCTCTGCCATGCCTTGAGAACAGATTCTCCGGATGCTCTCAAATTCAAGTCACACAAAGATCATGGGAGTTATATTTTAAAATAGAAAAGGCATCATTCCCATGAAGAAAAAAAGTTACAACCATAATACTGGCTGATTTGGAGGTGGTGGACAGCAGGCAGGGACTAAAGTCAGAGGCCTGTCTTCGAGGGCTGGAATGCCTCAGCTTAACCCAATGGGCAGGTTACTGGGAAAGTCCAGAGGAACCCTTGCTTCCACTTGCTTGGGAATATCGGTGCAGGCCAAGTCAACCCTACTAAGTGAGCAGCAGCCCCTTCCTCCTAGTGGCTTTTTATTGTGGCAAACACTTTGACCTGATTAAGTTATTCTCACGAAAGCCACAAGGGCTTCCATTCCTTCCCCTCCTCTAGGCATTTTTCCAAGAAATCAGTGAGGAAGGCACAAACAGAAAAAACCTCTTTGCATGGAATTTTCGGCAGCATTGAGGAAACTGGCATGGCTTTCTGAGTGTCTTTAAATCACCTCATGATATGGAGGTGATATGCTATGGAGCATAATGGAGATGAACTGCCTGTTCTGCCTAGAGACAAAATTCCCACAATTCCCTAGAGCTGCTTGGAAGTCACTGACCTCCTCATTGCCATGTTCCTCAGTAAGCATTGACAAGATAGTGGTCAGTTGTATCTGGCAGCTAATAAACATTTCTTTTTAAAAAAGAGTTCTATTGGGGGGCCGGCGCCGTGGCGCAGGTTAATCCTCCACCTGCAGCACCAGCATCTCATATGGACACCGGTTCGAGTCCCAGCTGCTCCTCTTCCAATCCAGCTCTCTGCTGAGGCCTGGGAAAGCAGTAGAAGATGGCCCAAGTCCTTGGGCTCCTGCAGCCACATGGGAGACCCAGAAGAAGCTCCTGGCTCCTGGCTTCGGATTGGCACAGCTCCGGCCATTGCGGCCATTTGGAGAGTGAACCAGCAGATGGAAAACATCTCTCTCTTTCTCTCTCTCTCTCTCTCTCTCTCTCCTCTCTCTGTGTAACTGTGACTTACAAGTAAAATAAATAAATCTTAAAAAAAAGAGTCGTATTTATTTGTTTGATAGGCAGAGTGACAGAAAGATCTTCCATCTGCTGGTTCACTCCACAAATAGCCTGGAACTCCATCTGAGTTTCCCATGTGGGTGACAGGGACTCAGACTGTCCTTTGCTGCTACTTTTCCAGATGCATTAACAGAAAGCTGGATTAGAAGCAGAGTAGCCATGGCTCAACCTGCGCTCCATACGGGATGTTGGTCTTGCAGGCAGCAGCTTACCCTGCTTTGCCACAGTGCAGGTCCCTAACAAATATTTCTTTTTTTTTTTTTTAAGACTGATTTATTTATTTGAGAATCAGAGTTACAGACAGAGAGAGGGAGAGACAGAGAAAGAGGTCATCCATCCACTGGTTCACTCCCCAAATGGTTGTAACAGCTGGAGCTGGACCACGCCGAAGCCAGGAGCAAGGAGATTCTTCTGGGTCTCCCACATGGGTGTAGGGACCCAAGGACCTGGGTCATCCTCTTCTGCTTTCCCAGGAGCATTATCAGGGAGCTGGATCAGAAGTGGAGTAGCCAGGAATCAAATCGGTGCCTACATGGGATGCCAGCACCGCTGGTGGAGGCTTAACCTACTATACCACAGCACCAGCCCCCTAGCAAATATTTCTTCAGTGTTCACTCAGTGCCAGGGATTGTTGATCTTTAAATCCAGGGTGACCAAGAGAAACAATTTCTCCTCTGAAGAAGCCCATGTCCTCATGAGTACAGTACATAGATATCATGACTCAGATTTGTTCACAGTTCTGCCTCCCCTGGATTCATGGGTTCTGTGGAGAGTGTGGAATGGCTATTTCCTCAAAGCCCCTTACAACAGCGGAGCACAGTATATTATGCTTTCTTTAAAAATGAAACACAAAAAATTCTCATTTTTTGCAACTGAATCTTGATGATCTATGCCACCTCAAGACTTCCAGCTCCACTCTGTTTCTCAGCAGGTGTTCTGTCCCTGCGTGGACCGCTCAGTCTGGCTGCCCAAAGCAGAAAAGGATGGGAGGTGACATGCATAACACAGCTATGGGGAACGTATGCAAGCACTGCAGGGACTGGCTATGAAGCAAAGCCAGCAGAGCGTGGCTAACACAATCAAAGAACAGAGAGTGCCTTTTTCTAAATTAGAGGACTGTGTCAATAAAATTCTTTCTGAAAAATAAACAACATATGAGAGAAGAATCCAGGTTTGCTCTGGGGTGGTATTCAAAGTGTTTGAACTGTTTTCTCCTTTGGAGTATCTGCCCCAAGTAAAGCATGACTGACTATTTGGTCTGGAGAGATCAGGGTGCATTCTCTCTGATGGCTGGAAAACGGATGGGCTTAACACACTGCAAAGCTTAAAAGCAAGCAACAACAACAAAGAATGAAACTGAGGAAGATCTTCATTTCTGACTAGAAACAAAAACAAAACTCTGGTGAGAAAAAGTGACTATTGTCAATGTGACTGGTTGGTATTATTTGTATACACCCACCCGAAGATGTTATGGACTAGTTACTGAAATCATCCCACACAAAATTTTAAACAAATGGCTTAATGTTTTTATTTTTGCCACAGTGTGTTTCCTCTTTGTGTTACCAAGCAGCTTTTGCTCTGGAGGTGGCTCAGTTCTATCCATCGAGGGACAGCTCTTTACCCTTGCTCCTCTAATCTAGACCCTGGTTCAGAAGGAGCCTTGTCTCATTGAAGCATGATACCATGCTTTCTGTTTGGCAAAGAGCCATCCTTTCATTCACAAAGATCCCCAACTACTTCTTCATATTCCTCTGATAAATCTATGGGAAGTCTGAATGAACATGAGTGGAGGCAAAGACATAAGTAAGAGACACAACAGAACATAGAGCTCATGGAGCAAGGTCACTTACGTCTGACAGCTTAATTTTAATGGTGTGACCTTGAGCAAGTTGTGCTTCAGGTTCCTCATTTGTAAAATAGGGATGACAATAATAGTACCAATTTCACAGAGTCATTGTGAAAAATCAAAGAACTGTTATGTGTCAAACACATAAGACAGTACTTTTTTTTTTTTTTTTTTTTTTTTTTTTGACAGGCAGAGTGGACAGTGAGAGAGAAAGACAGAGAGAAAGGTCTTCCTTTGCCGTTGGTTCACCCTCCAATGGCCGCCGCAGCCGGCGCACGGCGCTGATCCGATGGCAGGAGCCAGGAGCCAGGTGCTTTTCCTGGTCTCCCATGGGGTGCAGGGCCCAAGCACCTGGGCCATCCTCCACTGCACTCCCTGACCACAGCAGAGAGCTGGCCTGGAAGAGGGGCAACCGGGACAGAAGCTGGCGCCCCGACCGGGACTAGAACCAGGTGTGCCGGCGCCGCTAGGCAGAGGATTAGCCTATTGAGCCGCGGCGCCGGCCCATAAGACAGTACTAATAGAATAGTAAGCACTCAATAAAAGCCAGTTATTATTCTATGTGAGTGTAGTTTTAAAAAATGATCCACAATGAGAAATATATTCAAAAATTACTATAGATTTTAACTTAATGTAAAATTTGTTATAAAACATTATTAAGAAAATGGAAAGATGCATAACCAGCTGGGGAAAATATTTGCCACCATACAACAAAAAGTTAGTATCCTTCATATATAAAGAGTTCTTATAAACATTGAAAATTAAAGATTTTAAGACTACCAAGAAAACGCAAAGGAAATGACAAAACAACTATTTATGGAAAAGGAAAACCTTGGCAAAACATCTGTGTTCACTGATTAGAAGACTTTATTTTTTTGCATTTTTCCCTAAAATTAGCATTTAATTAATGTGAAGCTTTAAGATATGCACATACTGCTCTACTTCCTAATTACACATAAAATATGCCTGTGAGGCCTCATGGGAACCGGCAACACAGGCCACCCCTGGGAGTGGGAGCCACAGCAAAGGCTCTACAACATAGTACTTGGTGCTGGTGAGTGTGTGATGAACTGGGAGAGCTGTGCGCACCGTGCTCGGCGAGTGTCCACAAAGACTCGGTGCCTGGGTGGCCACACCTTCACACTGTCCACCACTCTTTTCCTCCTATTGACCAGTGGGGAAGCCTAGGGCCCCATAACCCAGGACTCACAGTTGGACCTGCTCCCCCTACCTCTCCTCCTCCCGAGGGCCTTGTCCAGGTCCCCTCCCCAGGCTGCCAGGACAGGGGACACAGCTGGGTGCCCCCACCCCACCCAGCTGACCTTGACCCACTGCCAAGACCACACCTGCTCACCAGGATGGCAGCCCCTAACCACAAGCCCTGCCTGGCTCTGCCTGGACTTCGGCACCCAAGGCCCCACGAAGATCCCCAGCCTCTAAGTACCTTCTCTACAACACGGCAAAGTCTGGACACGAGGGGTGGTCCACCATGACACCTTTTTTCTCTGTAGCCATGAGGACAAGCTCTGAGGAGGTGGCCTAGGGTGGTGACCAGGAGGCCACAACCAGCCTGGGTCACAAGCACCGAGCAGGGATCACCCAAGGGGTCTCAGATGCCCACCAACCGCTGAGGACCATGAACGCACCTCCCTTTCGCTCCCAGCCACCTCCTAAGGCCCACCCCTTCCCTGATTAGAAGACTTTATGTTGTTAAGATGTCAGTACTATGCAAAGTTATCTGCATATTAATGAAGTCACTATCAAAATCTCACTTTGGGGACCAATGTTGTGATGCAGTGGGTTAAGCCACTGCTTGGGATGCTGACATTCCATATCAGAGTGCTGGTTCAAGTTCTGGCTGCTCAACTTCCAATCCAGCTCCTTGATAATGTGCTTGGGAATGCAGTGGAAGATGGCTCAAGTACTTGGGGCCCTTCTATCTACATGGGAGACATGGATGGAGCCCCAAGGTGCTGGCTTTGGCCTGGCTGTTGTGGCCATTTGGGGAATAAACCAGAGGATGGAATATCATTATCAATCTCTCTCTCTTGCTCTGCCTTTCAAATAGATAAAATACATTTTAAGAGATTTTAGCCAAAGTTGGAAGCAGCCTAAATGTCCATGAGAAAATGTAGCATTTACATACAATGGAATATTATCTAGCCTCTTTTAAAAGGGAAGGAAATCCCGACACATGCTGCAACATGGGTGAACCCTGAGGACATTACACTGTTAAATAAGCCAATCACAAAAGCACGGATTCCACATATTTGAGATATCTACTGTAGTCAAAATCATAGAGACAGAAAATAAGTGATGCTATCAGGGAGTTGCTTCTTAAGGGATGTGGAGTTTCTTTTCATAAAAAAAGTTCTAGACATTGGCTGAACTACAATGTGAATGTAGTTAACTATAGAAATGTTCACTTTAGAATGGTTAAAATGGGGACTGTCTTGTAGTACAGTGGATTAGCCACCACTTACATTGCTGGCATTCCATATTTGAGCACTGGATCAAGTCCTGGCTACTCCACTTCTGATCCAGCTCATTGCTAATGCACCTGGGAAAGCAGTGGAAGACCGCCCAAGTACCTGGGCTCCTGCCACCCATGTGGGAGACCTGATTGGAGAGTTCGCAGCTGCTGGCTTTGGCCTGGCCAATTCTGGCCATTGCAGCCATTTGGGGGAGTAAACCAGTAGATGGAAGATTTTCATTCTCTCTCTCTCTCTCCCTCTTGCTCTCTCTCTTTCTGGCAAATACATAAATAAGTTTTTTCAAAAATGTTTAGAATGGTCAATTTTATATGCATCTTACCACAATTAAAGGTTAAAATTTTTTAAATAAGGAGCCGGCGCCGTGGCTCAATAGGCTAATCCTCCACCTTGCGGCGCCGGCACACCGGGTTCTAGTCCCGGTTGGGGCGCCGGATTCTGTCCCGGTTGCCCCTCTTCCAGGCCAGCTCTCTGCTATGGCCAGGGAGTGCAGTGGAGGATGGCCCAGGTGCTTGGGCCCTGCACCCCATGGGAGACCAGGAAAAGCACCTGGCTCCTGGCTCCTGCCAGGATCAGCGCGGTGCGCCGGCTGCAGCGGCGGCCATTGGAGGGTGAACCAGCGGCAAAAGGAAGACCTTTCTCTCTCTGTCTCTCTCTCTCACTGTCCACTCTGCCTGTCAAAAAAAAAAAAAAAAAAAAAAATTTTTAAATAAAAGGAAAATTGAAAGTTAGCAAACATGAAAAATATACAAACTCATTTGTAATGAAGGATATTAAAATTAAGATGGAATTAATTTTTGCTGTTCTGATTAGCATAGGTTTTGTTTTTTAGTGTCATACTCAGTACTGACATAGATATACCAAATCAGCACTTGCCCACACCTCAAAAGCACTTGGCTTAAAGCCTTAGATACTCTTCTTTTAGGAATTCTGTTTTAAGGAATGTGTCACAAGGAAATTATCAGAAATGCGGAGAGCATGTCACACACACATTTATGTATTTTTATGTAAAGACTTCTCCTCACAGTGTTATTTACAATAAAGAAAATTGGACAACCCAACATCTACTACTAAGGAAAAGCTTATGAGTGCCATGCTTTAGAATGAATGAGATGGAGCATTTCACAACCATTTGGAAAGATATTTGTGAACAATACTAAAGGCATGAAAAGGTGGTTCTGATATAATAGTAAGATATCAAACAGGAAATAGAATTTAATATGTGGTGTAATAAAAACCATGCCAAGGATATAGGTGAGCAGAACAAAAAGAATGAAAGCAATTTGAGATACACACAAGAATGCCTCCAGTTGGTCAGACTGAGGAGGATTTTATTTGCACTTTCTGCTCTTTTCATTCTCTCACAGTGGATCTACAATTGCTACAGGGCCTCTGTGGGAGATGTCATCTTTACTTTGAATCTCATGCCAGGTCTGTTAGCCAACGGTTCTGTTAGTGAGCACTGGGGATAATATCAACCAGGTCTTCGATTCTCAAGTTCACGTGTGTGTCCCAGACTCCAGTTACAAAATACAGCCTTAAGTAATGTTAGTACAGATATCTATTATCTTTTTGTTGTTCTGTGGTAATATATTTTTAAGTAACAGCACTCACACATACTCCTACCAATATCTCAACAATTTTTATAGTCTTTAAATTTGCCACAAATCAGCTTTTTCTGAGTTTGTTCTACAGAGCACCTTTCCTCTTTAAATCTTTTTTCATTTCTTTGTTTGCAAGATAGAGAGACAGAAAGGGACACACACAGAGAGATCTTCCATCCACTGTTCATCCCCCAAATGTCCCCAACAACCAATGCTAGGCCAAGCCAGAGCTGGGAGCCTGGAACTCAATCTGGGTCTCTCCTGTGGGCGGCCAGTACCCGTGTACTTGGGCCATCATCTCTCTGTTGCCTCTCAGGGTACACATCAGCAGGGAGCTGATAGGAAGCAGAGGGATTAGTACTTGAACCAGGCACTCTGTTTTGGGATATGGTGTCCCAAGAACTTTCCAATTACTGTGCCAATTCCCACTCCTACAGAGCACCTTTCTAAAAGTTGTTAATAGATAAGTCAATGAGAAAGGGCTTCCCTGATAAAACAAATTTGGGAAGCTCTGCGACTTTCATTGCTTCCAAAACTTATTTGTGCTGGACCTCTTTTATCAGGTAGTGGCTTTTAGCATCATGTGAGACTGTGCTTTTTATGAAACCATTTGTGAGATGCTAGAATAATGTGTAATAACAGAATGCTGGTCAACACACTTCCCAGAAAAAGTAAGATTTTTGTTCCATCAAATTAGGGACCTAAAATTCTTAATGGATGTGGTCAGTGATGTTATGAATTAATCTGTTTCCCTCTAACATTCATATTTGAACTTCTAACTTCAGTATCTCAAGATGCAACTATATTTGGAGATAGAATCTTAGAAGAAGTGATTAAGTTAAAAAGGCCATTGGGCAAATCCTATACCAATAGGTATCCTTATAAGAATAGGAAATTTGAGGGTAGGTATTGTGGAGCAGTGGATTAAATCACTGCTTGGGATGCCCATGTACCATATCAGAGGCCAGTTCAAGTCCCAGCTATTCTACTTCCAATTTAGCTTCCTGCCATTGCATTATGGAAAGCAGTAGATAATGGCTCAAGTGCTTCAGCTTCCACCACCCCAGGAGGAGACCTGGCTTCAGTTCAGCCTGGCCTAGCCCTAACTACTGTGAGCATTTGGGGAGTGAAACAGCAGATCTTTCTCGGGCCCATTGCTGTGGTATAGTAGGTTAAGCCTCTGCCTGCGGCACTGGCATCACGTATGGGCCCTGGTTTACATCCCAGCTCTCCTCTTCCAATTCAGCTCTCTGCTTATGGCCTAAGAAAGCAGTGGAAGATGGTCCAAATGCTTGGGCTCCTGCATCCACCTGGGAGACCTGGAAGGAGCTTCTGGCTCCTGGCTTTGGATCAGCCCAGCTCCAGACATTGTGGCCATCTAGGGAGTGAACTAGCAAGTGGAAGACCTCTCTCTGTCTCTCTCTCTCTCTTTCTCTCTCTCTCTCTCTCTAACTCTACCTCTTAAATAAATATTTTTTAAAAAGATATTTCTCTCTCTCTCTTCTATCACTCTTTGTCACTCTGCTTTTCAAGTAGGTGAAAATAACACTAAAGAAAAAAAGAAAAAGATACGAAAATTCTAATTACCATAACCAAAAAGTTGACATTGAGGATTTTGAACAACAAAACTATAATCTCAGATTTCCTGCTACCAGCAGTATCCCAGTCAGTTTACTACTGTCAAAAAAGGTGAGAGGATATTTTTCAGAAAAAAATTTTAGTTATATTTATATGTATGTATAAGTATATATGTATATTTATTTATTTGAAAAGCAGAGTGATAGAGAGAGAAAGGTCTTCCATCTGCTAGTTCACTCCTCAAATGGCTACAACAGCCAAGGCTGGGCCAGGCCAAAACTAGGAACCAGGAACTCATCCAGGTCTCCCATGCAGGTGGCAGGGGCCCAATCACTTGGGCTATCATCTGCTGCCTTCTATACCCCTCCCGTCAAAACCCATGGGCACAGTGGGCTTGCCTCCCACCTAGGAGAACCCAGAGGACTTGGCTTGGTGGTAGGGTGCACCATGGACACATTGAGGCTGTCCCTGACCTTCCTCGTGACCTCCAAACCCCTCCTCTCCCCTTGATCCCACCAATCACAATCCTCATTAACTTCCAAAGACAAAAGGCCAACCCCACTGTTTCCATGCATATGCAATTTCTCCTGCCTGGGATGTGTCTTCCTCCTTATCTGCTAGCTGACTCATCAGTTTTCAAAACTGAGATCCGTGTCTCTTGAAGCTAAAATTCCTTAGTTTGACCTGCAAATATTACAGCGATCTAACCCTGGCTACCTTTCTGATCTCATTCCTTAACACCCTCTTGTCTCACTGAGCTCAGGGCACACTGGGCTCCTCGCTGTCCCTGTAACTTCCCAGCATGCCCTGCCCACAGCCTCGCATTGCTGTTCCCTCTGCAGGAAGGCTCTTCTCCCCACCACCTACATGACACCCTTCACTTCATTCCTCTTCTTACACAAATGTGATGCTCCCTACCTAAAGCAAGCGTGCCTGGTCCTACACACATACTGTCACTCTCCACTCTGTCTCCTCTATTCCTCTTCATTGCGTGTGCCACGAGCTGATTTTGTTACATACGAACGTGTTATGTTCGTTGTCTGCCTCCCCAGTAGGATGTAAGTCTTGTGGCTGACAGAGCTTTTAATGCTTAGCATCACATTGTAAGCCCCTGGAATAGAATCTGGCAGGTAACATTACCCAGCGACCAGTGGTTAAATAAAAATTACTGCAAGTTGATTTCCAACTTGATATTGTACCTCCATGCAGCTCTGTGAATAAAGAGATGACTCTAGGTCAGGCTCATGTGGATTTGACTCAAATGATATTTATGCATGTGTGTGAGCATTCCTGCATGCTTGTGCATGTACACCCAAAGGCACTCCAAAAAGATCGTGGAAACAGAATTTAAAAAATGTTTATTTTGGTGCAAGAAAGTTTTTTAAAATTTATTTTAAAGGTAGTGAGACATAAATAGAGGCAAATCTTCCAACTGCTGGCCCATTCCCTGAATATTCATAATAGCCATGGCCAGGCCGGGCCAAAGCCAGGATCGAGGAACTCCTTCTGGGTTTCCTATATGGCTGGTAGGGACCCAAGCACTTGACCCATCACCTGCTGCCACCTACGATGTACATCAGTAGGAAGCTGAAATTGAAAGCAGAGTGTGGACTTGAACCTAGGCACTCTGATATGGGATGCACTCAGGCACCTCAAGCAACAAATTAACCAGCATGCCAAATGCCTGCCTTTCCAGTGAACTTTTTTTAGGGAATTGCTAGACTTTTTATACAGCAATTGTACAATTTTCTTTTTTTAAAAAAATATTTATTTATTTGAAAGGCAGAGTTACAGAGAGACGGGGGTGAGGGAGAGAGCTTCCATCTGCATGAATCACTCCCCTAATAACTGCAACTGTTAGAGCTGAGCCAGGCTGAAACCAGAAGCCACACATTCCATCTGGGTCTCCCACATCGGTGTTAGAGATGCAAGCACTTGAGCCATCTGCTGCTGCTTTCCCAGGTGCATTAGCAGGGAGTTGGGTCAGAAGTGGAGCAGCCAGGACTCAAATTGGTGCTCTTATACGATGGTGACATCATAGGCAGAGGCTGAACCTATTGTGCCACAACCCAGTCCAGCCCCCCCCCCCCCAAAAATGTAATGCAAACATATGATGGGTTGTCAGAAAGTACATGGAAAATGTGTGTCATGAAGGAATTCTGAATGGATTTCAAAATGCTTTACATCAACATAAATTTATCTTTTAATTTCATTTCATTTTTCCATGAGTCTTTTGAAGTGCCCTTGTGTGTGTGTAGGTGTGTATGTATAAAACATGTCTACGTTCTCAGTCTGGACCACTGGTTCAGAATAACAATGTGGAAGATTTACAAAGAGCATGATATGACTGTGGGAGAATTTCCTGCTCAATTCTATTTGGGGCTCTGAAAGCGCATTGCATTCCTTCCTGCTAAGGAAGTAGGGAAGCCAACTTGCACTCTTTAAACAAACTCTATGCTTGAAATCAAAGCTAGCTTCACAACCCTGCTGCTTGTGCAGCCACACAGGGTCTTGTGCACAAAGGACCCACCCTTGTTTTAACACTGTGTTTCTGTTGTCTTGAAATTCATAATAATTTTGAACAAGAAGACCATCCTTTTCATTTTTGTACAGGGCCCAGTGAATTATGTAGGTGGTCCTGCTCTGAATGTACCACTGCCCTGAGGATTCTCCATCAGCAAGTCCACCTAGTGCTGTGTAGAGTGCAAGAGAAATGAAATTTGCTCTCTGCCCCAGATTGTTCACCCACTCTGCTCTCACTCCCTTTTGCAAGCATTGCTGGGAGATCACCAAGTATGACTCTGGTTCTCTCCCCGTGGCAAGATCTGCATTGCATTGCTCTCTCCCCTTAAGGACTCAGGATCACAGCCAGGAGCAATCCTTTTTTTTTTTTAAATTAATTAATATATTTTTAAAGATTTATTTTTATTTGAAATACAGAGTTATGGAGAGAGGTAGAGACAGAGAGAGGTCTTCCATTCACTGGTTCACTCTCCAAATGACAGCAACAGCCAGAGCTGAACTGACTCGAAGCCAGGAGCTTCTTCCAGGTCTCCCACATGGGTGTAGGAGCCCAAGGACTTGGGCCATCTTCTACTGCTTTCGCAGGCCAAAGCAGAGAGCTGGATTAGAAGTGGAGGAGCCAGGACTCGAACCGGTGCCCATATGAGATGTGGGTGCTGCAGACCAGGGCTTTAAACACACTGCGCCACAGCGCCGGCCCCTCCAGGCGCAATCTTGAAGCATTCTTTCTGGTCTGCCCCTTGGGCTGCTCTGCAGAGATTTGTAATCCCTGGACTCATTTTCAGTCTGCTCCCAAATCCACCATGATGGTTACTTAAGGACACAGCTCTGTCTTGGCTGCTAAATTTCTGGAGAGCAGAATTTGGGGAGTTGGGCAGACTTCTCTGTTGATGAGACCCATAGCTAGAGTTTCTCCTATGGCAACCTGAAATTTTAAAAACTACTTCCCTACACTTGGTAGTTGCCAACTCCAGCCCACTTTTTAAAAAGATTTATATTATTTATTTGAAAGATAGAGTTACAGAGAGAGGTAGAGACATAGACAGAGGTTTTCCATCTGCTAATTCATTCCCCAGATGGCCGCAATGGCCAGAGCTGTGCCAATCCGAAGCCAGGGGCTTCTTCCAGGTCTCCCATGTGGGTGCAGGGGCACAAGGTCTTGGGCCATCCTCCACTGCTATCCCAGGCCATAGCAGAGAGCTGGATCATAAGAGGAGCAGCCAGGATTAGAACCGGCACCACATGGGATGCCGGTGCTTCAGGCCAGGGCATTAACCCACTGCACCACAGCACCTACCCCTCCAGCCCAATTTAACAGAGCTCAGTGCCTGCCACATAGCAAATAGACTTTGAAAGAACACAGGGATCTCGCTGAAGGGAAAAATGAAGCAGTAGTCTGAGACCATCTTTCCTGACTCCACCCCACTGTTAATGTTCTTTTGTATTTTTCCTTCTGTCTTAAGCTGAGCTAGCAAATCTTCGGCCAGAAGCTATTTCTAGGAAGCTTGGTTTAACTAAAAGGGATTTTCCAAGTCATTCATCACATTCTGTCTAAATTATATATTTATGTTCATCTCTTCTGAGGCTGTAAGCTCTTTGGATCACTCATGGCATCTGATTCTCTATAAAAGCACCACACACAGGCACTCAGTGTCTTGCATAACAGTTTCTTACAAATAGTTACTTAATCCTTAGGCAAAGAGGCACAATGGCATCTTACTGAATCTTAAATACTTTTACTGATTTCTATCCAATATCCCTGATGAAGTCTCGTGGCTCTGACCATTGTTTTGCTTCTACACTCACTCTCTGCACCGCAGCCCTGCTAAACAGCTGTAGCTCATCTTCTGTGAGGTTAGGCTCTTCATCTGTGCACCTGCCACAGGCTAACACAACTTCTCCACAACCAGTCTTTCCAAGGACCCCTCCTCAGTCCACTCCACCCCCTAGAATCACAGACACTGAAACTCTTTACTTAACCTCCTCTTTCCCTCTTCTATGCCTTTCCCTTCTCCTTTTATTGTCATTTGAAAGATTAGAATATCTATCATTTTCCATGCTCACTGGCTCTTTTAATGGCAAGGACCTGTGGCCAAGGCAGTCACACAGCACTCTGGTCTGGAGGCCCCAGGCTTGGGGTTTCATACTGCTGTCTATGTTTGTATTTGTTGGTGGGACAGTGGAACCTTCCCCAGGGGCTTGAAACCTTGGCTCACATTTAATACTACCTCTGCTACCTCACTGCTTCCTGGAAGGTTCTTAGACACATACTGTCACACCTGATGTCCAAAGCCCTGTCTGGCCTCCCCCTCTCCACTATCTTATCGCTGGTGCAGGGGTACTTGAGGTCAAATGCAGCTGTCCTGCCTGCTACATCTTAGAACAGGATCCTGGGCACCTGTGAGTGTCTGCACTCACCCCAAGAGAATCATGATGCCTGTGGGAGCATGATTTAAATAGAAAATTCTTTTAAACCAACAAAACAGCATGACAGATCAATAAAGACTGGAGGGCAGGCATTTGGCATAGTAGTTGAGATGCCACATCTAATAGCTGGGTTTGAATGTGCCAGCTCTGCTCCCTATTCCAGCTTTCTGATCATGTGTACCCTAAGAGGCAGTGATACTGACCCAGGCTCTTGGATTCTTTTGCAGTGGAAATTGACAAGAGGTCAATAAACAATCTACACAAGGTTTCTTGGGAGTTTTGCTGGAGTGCAAGGGAGCTGGCATAATGAGAGAAGGTTCCACTACTGGCTCAATGAGAGGAGCTGGCAGGTGTTTTTATCAGCTGGGGAGGGATGGAGGCATGCCCTTGGCACCTAATATCCTGTCATTCTGGCTTGGCTCCTTTGGCATACAGCACCAAGATTTGTATCTGGCTCAGTGTTCTGTGCAGGCACTGTTGTTTCTCTTGCACACAGCATGTGCAACATGGTGATGTTACACACTTTGACCAACCCAAAAAGGTCAGATACTGGTCACACTGCACCACCTTGGGCATGCCTTATGCAGTAAGGGTGTGGACACTCCTTGCCTTTGATTGGGTTGGAGCCAGGCAGAAGGTTGGGATCTGGGAAGAGGGTTGAGTCCTGCTATCTCTGTCTAAGCAGCAGGTTTTGCCGCAAGCATCTGGGTCCCTGCTACCCATGTGGGAGAACTGGATTGCGTTTCCAGCTTCTTGCTCATGTGCAAACTGACAGGCAGCAGATTGATGGCTTAAGTTCTCAGGTTCCTGCCACCCAGGTGGGAGACCTGGATGGAGTTTCAAGTTCCTGGATTTGGCCTGGCACAACCCCAGCTGTCAAGGGAATTTAAGGAGTGAACCTGTGCTTGGGGGTGCTCTCTTTGGTTATCTGCCTCTGCCTCACAAATAGAAAAAATTTAAGGAAACTTTGTAAGAAAGGAGAAATCATTTATCTTTCTTTTTGAATAAGAAGCCTTATATTTTCATGTTTAAAATTAATTAGTTTATTTGAGAGGGGGATGAGAATGGCACTCCTATCTGCTAGTTCAACCTCCAAATGCTGGCTATGGCCAGAGCAGCAAAGCCAGGAGCCAGGAACTCAATCCAGCTTTTCTACGTAGACATCAGGAACCCAATTACTTGGGCCATCACCATTGTCTCCCAGGCTCTACAGTAACAGGAAGCTGGAATCAGGAGCCAGAGCTGGGAGTTGAACCCAGCTACTCCAACATGAGACAAAAGTGCCTTCAATGCTAGGCCAAAAAACCTGCCTCCATATTTCTGCTTTAACTGGGCCCCTAAACCATGTAACTAGCCACTGATGGTCACATGGCATATGTTAGGAACTGTGGGATGTTCTTAAGAAATGAAAATATGATCTAACTACAACTAATACCTAGGAGCTCACAGTGTAATTTTGGGGAGATCAAATATATTCCAATGAAATAGCCATATGACAATGCAGCAGATATAACAGCTCAGACAGCAGAAATCACTCTGCACTAATGGGTACACATTTTATGAATGTGAGCTGGACTAGGAAGAACAAATGATAGCAACAGATGGCTGAGAAGCACATGGGGATTCCAGTGTTCCAGGATATTACCATAGTCCTGCAATGTACCTTCAATACCTTTTTTCACCTTTATCCTACTGGACCAGGATATTTGCCATTTACAGATGCCAATGAACTCCTGAGAGACAAACCCAAGGTCTCCCTAGTCCTCACCCTCTTCCTTCTCTCTGGAACAGAGGCATTGTTAAGATCCTCCCACCTGGTTTTGCAATTCTTTCATTACTAAACCTAAATTATTACAGATACAGTGGAAATCAAAGGGAGTGCAGAGATTCATGAGAACTATGCAGGCAGAATTGATGGGATATAAGAGATAATAACTAGAAAAGAAAAGAAAGGAGACAGGCAGACTAGGCATCTCAGGTGTGAATAGCATCCCATATGGGCTCCGGTTCCAGTCCTGGCTGCTCCACTTCCAATCCAGCTCTCTAATGGCCTGGGAAAGCAGTGGAAGATGGCCCACGTGCTTGGGCCCCTGTACCCATGTGGGAGACCTGGAAGAAGCTCCTGGCCTGGCTTTGGATAGTACCAGCTCTGGTCACTGTAGCCATCTGGGGAGTGAACCAACAAATGGAAGATTCATTCATTTTCTCTCTCTCTCTCTCTCTCTCTCTCTCTCTCTCTCTCTCTCTAACGCTGCCTCTCAAATAAATAAATACATCTTTGAAAAAAACAAAAGAAAGAAACACATGCAGTTGAATGCCTGGAAACAAAAACCG
Source organism: Oryctolagus cuniculus (assembly GCF_964237555.1). Classification (NCBI taxonomy): domain Eukaryota; kingdom Metazoa; phylum Chordata; class Mammalia; order Lagomorpha; family Leporidae; genus Oryctolagus; species Oryctolagus cuniculus. The sequence continues at coordinate 116,288,558 of NC_091436.1, forward strand.
GACTTTATTGAGTTTAGAACTGTACTTCTCCACAGCCCAGATGACTCCAAATTGGAATAGACTGAAAGCTAATAGAATAGAGGAATAGGATAATGGCCAGCTTTACAAAGAAGTGTTTTCTCTTTGGTTTACTTGTTTTTGTTTCAGTAAAGGTGAAGATAAAAACAAAGAAGCCACCTGCTCTCACACTGGATGACAATAAACACAGTATATTCTCTTGCTGCCCATGGGGTGCTTTGGTGGAACACTGGTGTCAAATCCCACACATCCATTCTAAGGGGAGAGGACGGGGATTTGGCTGTTCTCCCACCGCTAGACAGCTCTTCACAGAGCAGACAGCAAGGCATGCCTTGACATCTGCAAGCACTCATGCCTTTACAGGGGTGCTTCAAAAAGTTTGTGAGAAGGGGATTTAGAAGATAAGTTTGTTTTGCTGCAAAAATATTTTAAATTCCATGCATAAGTTTTTTATAACACTCATTTTCCATGAACTTGTCAAAGACCCTACACATGCATGGTTTGCATTGTTTCACAGGGAAGGATAGAGTTTAGAGCAATTGGAAGGAGCTGAAATGGTTTTAATTTGATTTACTTAATATATAATTTAAAGGATGGAAAAAGATATCCCATGCTACATGAAACCAAAAAAGAGCTGGTGTAGCCATCCTAATATCACACAAAATATATTTTGAAACAAAAATTCTTAAAAGAGACAAAGAAGGGTACTATATAATGATGAAGGGACCAATTCAACAGGAAGATATGACTATAATAAACATACATGTACCGAAATACAGGGCAACTGGGTATTTAAAAGAAATGTCAATGGATCTAAAGAGAGACGTAGATTCCAATACAAAATTAATGGGCGACTTCAATACCCCACCTTCAGCAATGGACAGATCAACCAGACAGAAAACCAGCAAGGAAACAACAGAGTTAATGACCCTATAGACCAAATGGACCTAATGGATATCTACAGAATTTTTCATCCTACAATTGCATAATATACATTTTTCTTACCAATGCATGGAACTTTCTCTAGGATTGACCACATGCTAGGCCATAAAGCAAGCTTCAGTAATTCAAAAAAATCAAAATCATACCATGCATCTTTTCTGACCACAATTCAATGAAGCTGGAAATCAACAACTCAAGAATCTCTAGAACATATGCAAACACATGCTCCTGAATGAACAGTTGGTCATTGAAGGAATTATAAGAGAAATAAAAAAAAATTTTGGAAACAAATGAAAATAATATAACATATTGAAACTTATGGGATATAGCTATAGCAGTGTTAAGAGGGAAATTTACAGCAATTGGTGCCTACATCAAGAAATTGGAAAGGCACCAAATAAATGAGCTATCAATACATCTCAAGGACCTAGAAAAACAACCAGCCAAACACAAAATTAATAGGAGGAAAGAAATAATTAAAATTAGAAAAATAAACAAAAAATATAAAAGATGAGTGAAAGGAAGAGTTTTTTTTTAAATAAATAACCGATACACTATTGGCCCAACTAACAAAAAAAAAAAAAGAGGGAGAAGACCCAAAGACCCAAATTAATAAAATCAGAGATGAAAAAGGAAATGTAACAACAGATATCACAGAAATTAAAAAAGAATCAGGAACTGCTACAAAGGGTTGTATGACAACAAATTGAGAAACCTAGAAGAAATGGACAGATTCTTGGACACATACAGCCTACATAAATTGAGGCATAAAGACAGAAGCCTTAACAGACCAATAACCAAAGTGGAGATTGAATCAGTAATAAAGATCCTAAAAAAAAAAAAAAAAAAAAAAAAAAAAAGCCCAGGACCCCATGCCTTCACTGCTGAATTTTACTAGACATTTAAAGAAGAACTAATTCCAATTCTTCTCAATCTACTCAAAACAATTGAAAGGGAAAAATCATCCCAAACTCCTTCTATGAAGCCAGCATCACCTTAATTCCTATACCTGTAAACGATACAACAGAGAAAGAGAGTTACAGGCCAATATCCCTGGTGAACACAGATGCAAAAATCCTCAACAAAATACTAGCCAATCAAATCCAACAAAACAACAGAAAGATCATTCATCTGGACCAAGTTGGATTTATACCTGGTATGCAGGGATGGTTCAACATTTGCAAATCAATCAATGTGATACATCACATTAACAATTTGAAGAATAAAAACCATATGATTATCTCAATAGATACAGAGAAAGCATTTGATAAAATACAACACCCTTTCATGATGAAAACTTTAAGCAAATTGGGTACAGAAGAAACATTCCTCAACATAATTTATGACAAACCCATAGCCAGCATCTTAATGAATAAGGCATCCAGTTAGATTTTTTGTTTTACAGAAACCACAAATAAATTTTAGTATAAGTATATCCCACACAATATTTGGGACATATTTATACTTTAAAATTACTCGTTGATTATCTAAAATTTGTATTTAATGGGCATCTATGTTTTACCTGACAACTCTATAGACCCCACACCTTCTTTCAGCTTCATCTAAAATAAGGAGAAATAAATTCATTTCAATTCAACAGATATTTTAGCTCCAAAGGGGAACGGTCCACAGGGTCATGTAGGGGTATTTAAAGATGTGGAGGACACACACCCTAGCCTCCAAGGAACTTTTTTTTTGACAGGCAGAGTGGACAGTGAGAGAGAGAGAGACAGAGAGAAAGGTCTTCCTTTGCCGTTGGTTCACCCTCCATTGGCCGCCGCGGCCGGTGCACTGCGGCCAGCGCATCGCATTGATCCGAAGCCAGGAGCCAGGTGCTTCTCCTGGTCTTCCATGCAGGTGCAGGGCCCAAGCACTTGGGCCATCCTCCACTGCACTCCCGGGCTGTAGCAGAGAGCTGGCCTGGAAGAGGAGCAACCGGGACAGAATCTGGCGCCCCGACTGGGACTAGAACCCGGTGTGCCAGCGCCACAAGGCGGAGGAGTAGCCTATTGAGCTGCGGCGCTGGCCCCAAGGAACTTTCAATCTAGAGTCTTGACCAAGGTACCAAGGTAGCTGTCAACCAAAGTCTTGCCTTCATTACTTGATGGGAGAAGGCAGTTACATGAGAGCTACAAACGCAACTGAGGAGTTCAAAGGCAATAAAATCCTACAAACTGTATTTGGTGGGTCACAGGGAGATGTGGCATGGGGAAAGACAGTTAAGAGTCATTGACAAAGAGGTGGGCAGACTTCTTGGGAAAGGAGTCTTTCACAGCATCATGGGCTTTCAAAAGAGAAGTAAGTAGTCAGGACTTTGTGTTCAGGAAACCACAAGAGCCAAAGCCCAGGGTGGGGAAGAAGCAGAAAGACCAGGTGGGGATCGAAGCGAGTATCAATTCTGGGTCAGAAAATCATCGAGAAAAGAAAAGCATATAGTGGGAATGGTGGGAAGGAAATTCTAAAACTCAGGTTGAGGCTATTTTAGGAGAGCCTTAAGTAGGAGATGGGCAAGTGTCTCTCATCTGGAAGATCAACTCCAGGTACTCAGACCACGTTCACCTCTGTATCTGCTTAGAACCCTTCTCTTGTTCAAATAGGGAGCCAAGGGATGTTGGGGTGGAGGTTGACAGCCTGTCTCTTTCTGTCTATTGCTCTCTGTAGAAGGATCCCCTGGCTGATATCAGAAAGTAGGAAAGAGAAAAGGGAGGAGCTATAGAGGAAGTGAAAGGACCATTTAGGGAACCCTTCAGCAGTGCAATTCTTGTTGATGCATTATCGCATTTCCTCTTGATGATAACTTAAGAAGGCAACTGCTTGCTCCAGCAGATGACACAGAGGTGCACACAGGTCACATACCTAGTTGAAGCCAGAATTTTAATCCACATCTAATTCAATGCAGGGAGAAATGCTGAGATGAACAGTAAGGTTTCTGAAAGACTAGGAGGGTAGGAGCACATAACAGCAGAGAATGGTTTTGTTCCCAAATAGCTTTCATGCAATGGGAAGACAATGTATGGGAACCTGTTTGATAAGAGAGAGGCTGGGTTGGCAGAAATACTGTTAACCATTAGCTCAACGGGTGTGTTTTGTTCCAGCAGTAAATATAAACAGATCTTTCATCTTCCATGACCCATCCCCACTTTGTTCTTTTTTCCTTAAGCACTAACAGTGAGTGAGTAGTAACAGCTCTTCCCAGCAGGGTGGGCCTGTTCTGTTTCCCAAGAAAAGTCATGCTCTTCTGACCTTATGTGGGTACGCTCATTGTCTTTCTCCCTCTGTCTCCTTCTCTACACTTCATAAACACATATATACACATATACAGGTAGTTCAAACAGTGCATAAAAATGGAATTAAGCTGCTTGTTTTGGTGCAAAATATTGAAATCCATGCACAGCTTTTTTCAGTGCATTTTCCATGAACTTTTTTTTGAAGATCTCTCATGCACATGGATTTAAAAATATTTTTGCACCAAAATAAACTTTTAATTTCATTTTTTTCCACAGACTTTTGACCTTCTCTCAATATATACACACAGACACACAATGCTAACTACCATTAAGTGTTAGCAATAGGCCAGGCACGTATTTATACACATTCCAATACTAGTTCAGGGGCAAGTGTGGGCTATGTTACCACTAGGTACTGAGAATAAAATGCAACGTTGTTCTTTGTCAACTAGAAAGGACTATAAAACTATACCTGTTATTACCACAAACTTTTGGCCTAGGAGATCTTATTATAGTATTCAAGAAGGATTTTCACCCCATTTCCTTCTCACACAATTGAGAAATATTTAAAAATATGACCTTGTTTCTTGCTCTTCTTCCTTCTCTTCCTCTTCTTCCTCCTTCTTGCTTCTTCCTCTTCTTGCTTCTTCCTCCTTCCTCTTCTTCCTTCTTCCTCTTCTTGCTTCTTCCTCCTTCCTCCTTCTCCCTTCTTCCTTTTTTTTAAAGATTTATTTATTTATTTGAAAGTCAGAGTTACACAGAGAGAGGAGAGGCAGAGAGAGAGAGGTCTTCCATCTGCTGGTTCACTCCCCAGATGGCCACAATGATCCGAAGCCAGGGGCCAGGAGCCAGGAGCCAGGAGCCAGGAGCTTCTTCTGGGCCTCCCACGTAGGTGCAGGGGTCCAAGGACTTGGTCCATCTTCTACAGCTTTCCCAGGCCACAACAGAGAGCTGGATTGGAAGTGGAGCAGCAGGGACTAGAATCGGTGCCCACACCGGATGCTGGCGCTTCAGGCCAGGGCATTAACCAGCTGTACCACAGCGCCAGCCCCCTCCCTTCTTCCTTTTTCCCCTCTTCCCCCTCCTCCTTTTCTTCTTCTCCTTCTCTTCCTCCTCCTCTTTCTCCTCCTCCCCCTCCTCCCTCTTCTTTTTCAAGCATTATTGGTGGGGTTAGCGCTATGATGTAGAAGGTTAAGCCTCTGTCTGTAATGCATTCCACATGGGTACATCTGGTATGCTCCACTTCTGATGAGCTCCCAGCTAATGTACCTAGGAAAGGAGCAGAAGATGGCCCATGTACTTGGGCCCATGCACCCTCATGTGAGACCCAGAAGAAAGTCTTGGCTCCAGACTTTTGCCTGCCCCAGCCAAGGCTATTGTGGCCATTTGGGGAGTGAACCAGTGGATGGAAGATATTTCTCTCCTTCCTTCTATTTCTGTATCTCTACCTTTCAAGACTTTCAAACAAATAAAAATAAAATTTTAAAAATGATTTGTTTGTTTGAAAGACTGATACAGAGAGAGGGAAAGAGAGATCTTTCATCTGTTAGTTTACTTCCCAAATTCTCAAAACAGCCAGGGCTGGGCAACATCAAAGCCAAGAGCCAGAAACTCCATCCTTCTCCCACATTGGTGGAAGGGGCCCAAGTATTTGGACCATCTTCCACTGCTTTCTGAGGTTCGTTAGCAGGTAGTTAGATTGGCGTAGCCAGGGCTTGAACCAGCACTCTGATGTAGGATGCTAGTGTCACAAGCCACAGCTTAAGCCATTGCACAACTATGCTGGCCCCGTTGATTTTGTTGGGTCAATTTTAATTATTCATAAGCATGACAAAAACTAGCTCATCTTTAATTATAATGTCCATTTCCATCCTTAACTACTGAAATCATTTCCTATATTACTGGATCAGAAGTGGAGCAGCCAGAACTCAAACTGGTGCTCATATGGGATGATAGAATTGCAGACAGTGGCTTAACTCATTTTGCCACAATGCCAGACTCCAGATTTTTAAGCCTTCAAATTAGAAGTTGGTTGGATATACCCAAGAAAACTTTATTCCTTCTCAGTTGCATTCGCTGAGTGCATTTTTCTAAAGCGAGAGGTCAGGAGAAAATGGGACTTGCTGTTAAGAGAGGCTGACAATTAGAACATGCAAGGGCTGAAGTGGAATGAATGCTTGGAGCCATGTCTGGCTGTGGGCAAAGGAACATTAAAATCAAGCGTGCAGGAAGAGAACATGGGCCAAAAAGGATTATAGAGATGGCCAAGCTCAGAAAAGTAAGAGGCAGAGAGATTATGAAAATGCAATTGTTTCCACTTTGTGTTAGCTTTTCATGTGCCAAGAACTGTGCTGGTTACTTTGCATGTCTTATTTAATCACAGTAACAACACTGAATGGTAAGGTTTGGAACCCCGATTTTGTACAACTGGAAACAATGGTTATAGAAAGAATTTAAGGGAACTGTAGCTCAGAGAAGTTAGTGTTGTGCTAGTAAGAAGTGTCATGATGGAGACACTAAGGATATGCTTTCATTAGATTTCAAGCACATGGCCCACCATAGAAATCAGGAGGGAAAGCAGACCTTAGTGCCTGCAAGTTAAATAAGAGAAAGACAGAGTCTGAATTTTATATGGAGTAGAACATGAGGAAGAGAAGGGTGGGCTGAAGTAACTCTATGGGAAGAGGAGAATTGAAAGCAGGAAAGCTGGCACAAAGCATCGACACCTGTCAAGCTTTGAATAAATCAGCTATGATTATGGGAATTCTCTGAGGTAGGAGTTATGTAACTAATGGTCATAGTGTAGGATGTCCCTTCAGTATTTGACTCTGCCCATGGTCAACTTACTGGGTAGGATATACTATACTGCATGTGACAATGTTACACTATGATGCCCAAAACTGGTCAAGTAACCCATGCCTTAGCTTCCACTTAGTGGTGACCCAGGCTGGAATTTGGGATAAGAATGAAATTAAAGAGGTTGAACAGAACAATTGGGTGTGAAGTCTGTTGAAACTCCTCCAACCTCTATGTTTGGAAGATGTTCCAAGAAGAAAAGAGTGAAAGTTATTTGCATGGTATGTAAATGTTCACAGCAGTCAAAAGTTTCAAACAATTCAAATATCCACTGATGGATGAATGGATAAAGAAAATGTGGTATAGGGGCCAGTAGGGCTGTGCACAGCAGGTTGAGCCAGCATCCTATGTGGGCACTGGTTCATGTCCTGGATGCTCCTCTTCCGATCCAGATACAGCTCTCTGCTTATGGTCTGGGAAATCAGTGGAAGATGGCCCATATGCTTGGGCCCCTGTGTCCACATGGGAGACCCAGAGGAGGCTCCTGGCATTGGATCGGCCCAGCTCCAGCCATTGCAGCCATTTAGGGAGTGAACCAGTGGATGGAGGACCCCTTTCTTTCCCTCTCTCTCTCCCCACCTCAACTCTGCCTCTCAAATAAGTAAATAAAATGTGGTATAGTCATACAGTGGAATATGATTCAGCCATTTAAAGGGGATGAAATATAAATTCATGCTGCAACATTGGTGAATCCCAAAAGCATGTCAAATGAAAGAAGCCAGGCACCAAAAGTCGCCTATGAATTGTATGATTCTATTTATCTGTAATATCCAGAACTGATAGAAAGCAGCCCAATAAATGGGGATTAAGTGGAGGATGGAGTAGGGAATAAAACCATATCATCACTACATACTTTCTTATTTTGAAAGAATTAAAAGCTTTGGAACTAGATAGAAATGGCAATTGCACATAATTGAATGGACTAATTCCACTAAATTCTTCATGTTATTTTTATTTTCTGATTTCACCTCAATAAAACAAAAGTCATTTGCTATGAAAACTGCAGTAAATGCTAAGTGACTCCCCTTCCCTTACAGTCATTTCTTTACCTCTAAACCCATGATGGTGGAGCCAATACCACTTAAATTGCATCTACTTGACCATATAGACTGAGAATCACTTAACCTGGGCACATGGCCCATTAAAGAACATTTCTTTAGGATTTGTAAATCTATTCTATGAGATATAAAAATGTAACCACATTTACCTACACATTGGAATATTGGTTTGTATTGAAAATGAAAAAAGTGCATGAAATCAGAGTCATTCTGGAAATTCCTGGACATACATTTGCATAGTATATCCTTAATAAAATGTTCAAAATCTTCACGCTTAGCTCACCATCCCAAAGATCTGTGCTTGTCTTCATGATGTTACCCCTTCCTGAAACTCCTTTCTGCTTTCTCATGTCCTCTGGACAGATACAAGTAACTGAGGTCCAACACTTGCAAGCTTATTCCCCAGTGACTTCTGTACCAGTCCTTTCCCATCTAGTCAGCATAGTGGGAGCCTTATCTAGTCAGCATAGTGGGAGCCTTATCTACCTTGGAGGATGCCTGGAATCAGTGTTGCTTTTCTGTGGCTATAGATCTCAGTGGTACTCTCCAAGTACACACTTCTGTTTTCACTGAACTGTCTGAACTTTTCTTATTCCCCTTTAACTTAGGAACTAGGAGTCGATAACTTCACAAAGATTGGAAATTATTTACAAAACATTCTGAGTGCATACACATTTTACTGAAAAGGGGTCTATTCATTTCCTTAAATCAATGGTCCTCAAATTTAGCTTGCATCAGAATCAGCCAGGGGACTTATTACAACACAGACTGTGGGCCCCTTACCCAGAGTTTCTAACTCAGTAGATCAGGGGAGGACCCAATATTTTGTTTTCTATTGAGTTTCTAGGTAGTGCTGATGCTGCTGATTAGGGTCAACATCTTGTAAACTGCAGCATTCAATTCCCAAAGAGGTCTGTGATATAGAACCTGGAGACCCCACTACAATGGTCCAGCATGAATTCTGATTTGCTATACAATTCCCTACTAGGATTTGAGTCCTATCATTCACTATAAACACTTGGAATCTACCTAGCCCTTGTGAACTCCTTATCTTTATATAGTGATTTTTTGGTTAAAGTAATATAATCATAAGTACCTGAAAACCCATGTAGGAAATAGTGGACCTACCTGGGTTCCATAAACAGGTTTCTGAGTACTATTTCAAAACAGATGCATTGCCCCACAGGTTGTATAAAATCAAGACACCTTGACCCATCTTTCTCCACGTATTACCAATATGACCTAGCTGAGCAGCATTTTCTCCGGCTCTTTAGGGAGACAAATTGTGGTTGTAGCCAATCTGGAGTTGGCCTGGCCCTTTGCTAAGTCAGTGTCTTTGTCTCTAACACCTTCTCCATTAACAGACTCCATATTGCAAATTATGACCCATTAGTCAAACAGTTCAGTGGATTGCAACTAGTTCTTATTTTTTCAGGAACTAGAGAAAATATCCCAGTACATTATTTCTAAAGTGTATTGCCCTAAAACTCTTGCTTTTATTGTATTTGTGGGGGGAGTAGAGTAAAATATTCTGGTCACACTATAAAATTTACTTATCTTTTTTGCCTCTCAGTCAAAATTGCTTGCAAGCCTGTGCTCTATTTGCTAACTTGTCTGGAAGGGAAAGCAAAGCAATATGTTTCAACATTATTTTTTCATTAGATAAAATTATTTTCTTAACAAACATTAATGGATCTAAAGGGAGCCATAGACTCCAATACAATAATAATGGGGGACTTCAACACCCATTTTCATCAATGGATAGATCAACTAGACAAAAAAAATCAAGAAACTATAGAGTTAATTTACACTATGGATGAAATTACTTAATTGATATCTACAGAACATTTCATCACACAGCTGAAGAATATACTTTCTTTTCATTAGTGCATGGAACTTTTCTAGGATATACCACATACTAGGCCATAAAGCAAGTCTCAACAAATTCAAAAAATTTGAAACCATGTATATTTTCTGACCACAATGGAATGACCTTGGCAATTAACAACTTAAGAAACTAGAAAATATTCAGACACATGGAGACTGAACAACACATTCCTGAAAAGCAGTGGGTCACAGAAGAAATCAAAGGGAAATAAAAAAGTTCCTGCAAACGAATGAAGATGACAACATAACATCAAAACTTATAGGAAACAGCAAAAGCAGTGCTAAGAGGGAAGTTTATAGCAATTAGTGCCTACATCAAGAAATTGGAAAAGCATCAAGTAAATGATTTAACAATGCATCTCAAGGATACAGAAAAACAAGAACCAAACAAAAATTAGTAGGAAGAAAGAAATAATTAAAATTAGAGATGAAATAAACAAAACTGAAACCAAGAAAATGATGCAAAAAATCAGTGAAATGAATTACTGGGTTTTTGATAAAATAAACAAAACTGATACAGCATTGACTCAAATAACCAAAAACAAGGTGGGGAGAGAAGGCCCAAATTAATAAAATCAGAGATGAAAAAGGCGATGTTATAACAGATACCACAGAAATAAAAATAATCATCAGGAATTACTACAAACAGCTATATGCCAACAAATTGGAAAATCTAGAAGAAATACAGATTTTTGGACCCATATAATCTACCAAAATTGAGTCATGAATACAGAAAACCTATATAGACCAATAACCAAGATGGAATAATAATAATAGTAATTAGTAATAAAGGCCATCCCAATAAAGAAAAGCCCAGGACCAGATGGCTTCACTGCTACATTTTACCAGACATTTAAAGAAGAACTAATTCCAATTTTTCTCAATCTATTCAAGACAATTGAAAGGGAGGAATACTTCCAAACTCCTTCTATGAGGCCAGCATCACCTTAATTCAAAAACCTGAAAAAGATATAAAAAAAGAGCTATATATACAGACCAATATCCTTGATGAACATAGATGCAAAAATCCTCAATAAAATACTAGCTAATTTAATCCAAAAACATATCAGAAAGATCATTCATCTAGACCAAATGGGATTTATCCCTGGTATGCAGGGATGGTTCAACATATGTAAATTAATAAATGTGATATAACACATTAACAAATTGAAATTAAACCATATGATTATCTCAATAGTTCAGAAAAAGAATTTGATAAAATACAATATCCTTTTATGATAAAAGCCTTAAGCAAATTGGGTATAGAAGAAACATTCCTGAACACAATCAAGGCAATTTGTGACAAATTCATGGCCAGCATCTTATTGAATAGGGAAAAGTTGGAAGCATTCCATAAGAGCTGGAACCAGACATGGATGCCTACTCTCACCATTGCTATTCAATATAGTCCTGGAAGTTTTAGCCAGAGCCATTAGGCAAAATAAATAAATAAATAAATGGGATACAAATTGGGAAGGAGGAAGTCAAACTATCCCTGCTTGCAGATGACATGATTCTATGCATAAAGGATCCAAAAGACTCCACTAAGAGACTATTGGAATTCATAAGAGAGTTTGGTTAAGTTGCAGGATATAAAATCAACACACAAAAACCAGTAGCCTTTGTATATACAGGCAATGCTATGGCTGATAAAGAACTTCGAAGATCAATTCCGTTCACTCACAATAGCAACAAAAAAATCAAGTATCTTGAAATAAATTTAACCAAGGATGTGAAAGACCTCTGTAGTAGTAATTAGAAGACATTAAAGAAATAGAAAAAGACACAAAAAAATTGGAAAAATCTTCCATGTTCATGAATTGGAAGAATTGTTATCAAAATGTCCATACTACCCAAAGCAATTTACAGATACAATGAGATCCAAATCAAAACACCAACAACATTCTTCTCTGATCTAGAAAAATAATTCTAAAATTCATATGGAAATACAAGAAATCCTGAATAGCTAAAGCAATCTTATACAACAAAAACAAGGGGCCAGCACTGTGGCACAGCGGGTTAAAGCCCTGGCCTGAAGCCCCAGCATCCTATATGGGCACCCCACTTTCAAGCCAGCTCTCCGCTAGGGCCTGGAAAAGCAGTGGAAGATGGCCCAGGTCCTTGGCCACATGGAAGACCCAGAAGAAGCTCCTGGCTCCTGACTTCGGATTGACTCAGCTCTGTCCATTGTGACCTTCTGGGGAGTGAACCAGTGGATGGAAGACCTTTCTCTATCTCTACCTCTCTGTAACTCTATCTTTCAAATAAATAAAACAAATTTTAAAAAAAGCCAAAGTCATCATAATGCCAAATTTCAAGACATATTACAGGGCAATTACAATCAAAACAGCCTGGTACTGGCACAAAAAATAGACGTGTAAATCACTGGATCAGAATAGAAATCCCAGAAATTAATGCACCATATACAACCAACTAATCTTTGATAAAGGAGCTAAAATCAATCCCTGGAAAAAGGACAGTCTCTTCTTTGACAAATGGTGATGGGAAAATTGGATCTTCATGTGCAGAAATATGAAACAAAACCCCTACCCTATACTTTACAAAAAATCAACTCTAAATGTATCAAGGATCTAAATCTATGACCTGATGCCATCAAATTACTAGAGGAAAACCTTAGGGAAATTCTGCAAGATATTGGCACAGGCAAAGACTTCTTGAAAAAGACCCCAGAAGCACACGCAATAAAGATAAAAACAGACAAATGAATTACATCAAGATAAGAAGCTTGTGCACTGCAAAGGAAACACCAAAGTGAAGAAGCAACTGACAGAATGGGAGAAAATATTTTCAAACTCTGCAACTGATATAGGATTAATATTCAGAATCTATAAACAGCTCAAGGAACTTAACAACAACAAAACAATCCAGTCAAAATGACGTGAATAGGCATTTTTCAAAGGATGAAATTCAAATGGTCAACAGATACATGGAACAATGCTCCAGATCATTAGCCATCAGGGAAATGCCAACAAAAACCACAATGAGGTTTCACTTCATCCCAGTTAGAATGAATATCATACAGAAATTTAAAAAATGATGCTGGTAAGGATGTGAGGGAAAAAAGCACCTTAATACACTGTTGGTAGAAATGTAAACTAGTACAACCATTATAGAAGACAGTATGGAGATTCTTCAGAAATCTTAAAATAGATCTACAATATGACCAACCCATCGAACAACCAGGAATTTACCCAAAGGAAATGAAATCATCATATGAAAGAGTTATATATACCCCTACATATTATTGCAGCTCAATTCACAATAGCTAAGATATGGAATCAACCCAGATGTCCATCAACTGATGACCGGATAAAGAAAATGTAGTACATATACACCATAGAATGCTACTCAGTCATAAAAAAGGATGAAATTCTTTCTTTTGCAACAAAATGGATGCAACAGGAAACCATTATGGCTTAATGAAATAAACCAGTTCCAAAAAGACAAATATTATGTTTTCCCTGATTTGTGGTAATTAATACACAGAGCACAAAAATGTAATGTATGAGTGAAACTGACATTTTGAGATTTATTGTTTACAGCCTTTGTTTATACTCTTGAGGAACAGTGATTTTTCTATTTACAACTTGTTGAATTCTTGATTTGGTGGAGGGTTAATCTTGTGATTACAAAATACATTGAAAATTGTAAAAATTAAAAGAAATAATAAGAAAGGAAGGAGGGTGGGAGCATAGAAGAGAGGGAGGATAGTGTGTGAAGTATCATTATGGTCTTAAATTTATATATATGAAACGTATCAAATTTGTTCACTGGATAGAAAAATTTAATAAAAAATATGAGAAAATTATTGTCTGAAGAAACTAGACTGTATGGTTGAAGCCTACAAAGCATCTTTCCTTATTCATCAATAAGCCTATTGGAAGGCTTCTTGACACACTAGTACTTGATGGATTAGAATTCACCTTGCTTTTCTTCCAGATGACCATCATTCATTAGATCATTGCTCTGGAGGCTAGCTGGTTCTTGATTATCCCTGATAGTAAATGTGACTACAAGGTAAAAAAAACTGAGATCTCCAGTGACCTAAGAACTTTTAATTAATTTTTCTATATCCTTCTCAAAAACTGAGATCAAACAGAATCATAAAATGTCACATTCTATCTATATTACCTCCCTTGGTGCCACCCACTCTTCTTTATAGGGACTCCCACATCACAACAGAAGGAGAGCAGTGCAAACAATTTTCACTAAGCTATAATTGTGAAACTCAAAAAGCTAAGAAATGGAGATGCTGTCTCTGTCCATTCCATTGTGCCCCAGACTCTGCTCCACCTTCAGTAAGTCAGTCTTTGGCAAGTCAATGGTTGAATTTGGCCCAAAAAGCATTCTAGGTTTGGTTCAGTGATCTGGAAAGGTAGTATGATAGTATCAGTGGTTGTTAATCCTCTAGTCACCATGATTTAACCTCTAAGTAATTTCATATATGATAACTGAGACAACAGGGCTAGACTGTAAGGGGTCTCAAGACCTTAATGCTAGATGCTAGATCAAATATGTCCCAAAGTTACTGAGCACTGACTGGTGAGATAGCTACATGGTAAGTAGAGGGGTCTCATGAATGTACTCAAGTCTATTCAAGAAAATCCTGGGGGCCAGCACTGTGGTGCAGTAGGTTAACCCTCTGCCTGTGGTGCTGGCATCTCATATGGGAGCCGGTTTGTGTCCTGGCTGCTCCACTTCTGATCCAGCTCTCTGCTACGGCTTGAGAAAGTAGTAGAAGATGGCCCAAGTCTTTGGGCCCCTGCACCCACATAGGAGACCTGGAGGAGGCTGCTGACTCAAGATTGGTGTAGCTCTGACCCTTGCTGCCATCTGGGGAGCAGACCAGCAGATGGAGGAGCTCTCTCTCTTTCTGTCTGCCTCTGCCTCTGTAACTCTGCCTTTCAAATAAATAAATAATAAAAAAGGAGAAGAAAATCCTGAGGATGGAAAATTCATGGAAACATCCTTCCCACATGACCTCAGACTCTGGAGCTGCCACCAACTTCAGGTCAGAGCTGACTTTTCTAAAAAAACTATAAACTCAGCACAGGAAGGGTGTGTGTATAAACTTTATAATAGCAGTCTATGAAAACAAGAATTCTAAGTCTACTGATATTTTGTCCTACATCTTCTCCCTAAGATCTTTCCACTGGTGGATATGCTCATTTTTGTAGGTAGCATAGTGTGTGATTTAAAATATAATATATATATATATAAATTATTTACTCAACTATCTATTGACTGCTATGCTCATAATTTCCCTTCCTCCTTTACCTGACAATAGCAAGACCCCATTCTAATACAAGCTGCTAGAAATCTTCAGTGTGCCCTTTGAGACCTATCCTTCTAACTACACTTATATCTAAAGAATCACCCAGAGAAAGGGTTACTTAAGTCAATCAAGCAAATGTAGGCAGATGCTGATCTACCTAGCACACTGCCTTGGATTGGACTGTAAAGACGTATTAGGACTTACAAGGAAGCCAATTAACAATATTTGTTTTTTGTTTTGTTTTGTTTTGTTTGTTTGTTTTTGACAGGCAGAGTGGACAGTGAGAGAGAGACAGAGAGAAAGGTCTTCCTTTTGCCGTTGGTTCACCCTCCAATGGCCGCCGCGGCCAGCGCGCTGAGGCCTGCACACCACACCTATCCAAAGGCAGGAGCCAGGTGCTTCTCCTGGTCTCCCATGGGGTGCAGGGCCAAAGCACTTGGGCCATCCTCCACTGCACTCCCTGGCCACAGCAGAGAGCTGGCCTGGAAGAGGGGCAACTGGGACAGAATCCGGCGCCCCGACCGGGACTAGAACCCGGTGTGCCAGCGCCTCTAGGTGGAGGATTAGCCTAGTGAGCCTCGGCGCCGGCCGACAATATTTGTAATTGTTTGTTTAGCTTCCTTATTTTTTAAAAAACAGCAGAATTTCTGAATATATTTTGTAAGCGTTTTTATTTTTTTAAAGGTTCATTTTATTTATTTTAAAGACAGAGTTACAGAGAGAGGTAGAGACAGAGAGAGAGGTCTTCTATCTGCTGGTTCACTCCCCAGAAGGCCGCAATGGCCAGAGCTGAGCCATTGGAAGCCAGGAGCCAGGAGCTTTCTCCAGGTCTCCTAGGTGGGTGCAGGGGCCCAAGGACTTGGGCCATCTTCCACTGCTTTCCCAGGCCATAGCAGAGAGCTGGATCGGAAGAAGGGCTGCCAGGACTAGAACCAGCACCCATATGGGATGCCGGCACTTCAGGCAAGGGCTTTAATCTGGTGCACCACAGTGCTGGCCCCTTGTAAGCATTTATAACAGCTGTTACTGGAATTCATCACTGTACCACAGAGATGGAACAACGCTCAAAATTTCAATATCAATAAGACAGGAACTAGATTAAGAAGCTGTGAGCCATCATTTATCCAGAAGAGAACTAGTATCTGAGTTCTGGGCATGTTGAAGGCCCAAGAGCTATTGAGAAATTAGAGTCAAAGCTAGCCTGTGTCTCATTCCTGTGGTCCCAAGCACTGCCCATGCAAAATTGGTAATTGTGCCTTCCTTATTTAGGACCTACTGGATAGTTTTGGCTTTTACTAGATGGTCAAATAGTCCACCAACCATATAATTACATATATATAAAATATTATATATATATATAAAACAACCACATGCTTTCATTGCAAAATGAAACTAAACAAGAACCACTCTGTTGTAATTAAATCACACTGGTCAACTTACGTTAAAAGCCTAGGCTCTCACACTTTAGGGAGAGTCTGTAACCAAAGTGGTATTGGTTTAGTGGGCCTCTGGCCCATAATGGAGACTATGCTTAGGATATCTTCCAAGGCAGACCAACAAAAACTTTTCCTGATTTCTGAATTTAGTTACTTGAAGTTTTTTGAAATGCTTAAGTTAAATCACATTTATCTGAAATTTGAAATTAGTTGAAACTGATGTCATTACAGAAAAACTATACTATCTAATCACTATACCAACAACATCTAAACATTTTGTTGCTATGTTTATCTCTCCATGGGAAAGGAAGTTAGGATTAATATAGATACTTCTCTGCTTTCAACATAGAAAAAACTTATACATTCTTCCTCCGTTTAAGGAACTTGCTTTTATTTCTAAATCCAGAAGCATATAAATAGAAAGAAAGATTATTTTACTCAGGAAACTGTGAGTCATATTGAGTTGAAGGGAGAATGGCCACATGGCACTTTAACTTTTGACTCTTCAACCCTACCCTGACCCTAAGCCACAGGGCATTCTTCTGTAGGTTGCCACTGAAAGTAGATTCAGATCCAATGAAAATAAAAAGCTTCATCTATTCTTAGGCTTTTAACGGGACTGCATCGTTGACACCGAGAGACCTTCTGCACTACTGTGCAAGTCCTGGGAGGGCCAAGGAAGCAGCTGTTGCGTATTTACGAGAGCGGGCAAGCAGAGGCCCAGCCTAAAGTCCTGCACCCTTTCCTTCAGAGAGCAAGCCTCCAGCAGCCCTGGTGCTTGTAAAAGTGGCTGAGCTGTGCTCACCATAGCACCACAGAAACTAAAATCAGAATGATACACAAATAATTAGCATGGCCTCTGCACAAGGATGACGCACAAATTTGTGAAGCATTCCATATTTTTAAATGTTCAAAATTTTTTGAAATTTTAAAACTAAAAAAAGCTGAAGATAATATTTATAAAACATGTTATCTAAAAATAAGTGAAATATGAAGTTAAACAAATAAAACATTTTTAAAAGCAAATAAAAAGGGGGCTGAGTTACTGAGCTGGACAATGGTTGCTCACTTTTTGGAGGTCTGCTTAGAATCAAGGGAACTACATACAGATAAAATATATATATCCATAATCTCCAAGAAAACACCAGAGTAAAGCAAAAAGACAGCACAAAATGAGAATAGCAACATAACTCAAAACGGATCCTAGGTCTAAATGTAAAACACAAAACTATAAAACCTCGAGTAGGTTATGGAAGTGATAAATCTAAATAAATACTGATATATTTATCTAAAGGAATTTAGACATTCTAGGTAACCTTTGGTTTCGATTTGACTTTTTAGGAACAGCACTGGAAATATGATCCATGAAAGAAAAAAATAAGCTGAACTTCATTAAAATAAAAAACTACTCTGTAACAGACACTGTGAAGAGAATGAAAAGTCAAAGCAAAAACTAGGAGAAGCTAAATGGCAAAATATATATCTGATGAACATGCATTCAAAACATACAAAGAGTTATTACAACTCAACAATAAGAAAACAACCCAATTAAGTCATAAAGTGGACAAAAGAGCTGAGCAGACTCATCAGCAAAGGAGACATGCAGATTGCAAGTAAACACATAAAAAGATCTTGAACACCACACATCAGTAGAGAAGTACAAACTGGAGTAACAATGAGAGACTACTACACATTTCTTAGAATGGTTATAATCTAAAATACAATACTGATGTGGTCAATGAATATATTAGTTTTTGATCCAGGTTCCTGTCTCCCACAGAGATGGAAATACTAAGCAGAGAGTGGTGTGGTGTGGTGTGCAAATAGGAACAGAGTTTATCAGTGAGGGGACAAACACGTTCACACGCAAGCATGAGCCGCTCCACGTGAGAAACGCCCAATAGGAGTGGGCCAGAGTTGCCCATAAATGAGAGAAAGAGAAAAAAACAAAATAAAACCCGTACCTATTAATTGAGAAGGTCCATCCAAGAGTGGGAGAGGTCCCTCAGAGACTGCTTCGAGGCAGAACGCAAACGAAGAGTCTCAGCTCCCACAGCGCTTCGTGGTGCAGAGACAGCTCTCGCCTGCCTTCCACCTCTTTTATAAAGTAGTGTGTGGAACCCGATTGGGTATGCAAATAGTGGGTGGGGTCTGAGCATGTGCTCCGTCCCAGATGCGACTGGAAAGGTGAGCGTACCAAATTGACAGTTAAAGGGATCCAATTATTTTATAGGGATAGAAGAGTTCTAGCTCGCCTAAACTTTAACTAGTTACACATCAACACCAAAGGCTGACAAGGAAGGACGTGGAGGAACAGGAATGCCCATTCATTGCTGGCAGATAGGCAAAATGGTACAAGCACTTTGGAAGGTATGCTGGATGTTTCTTACAAAGCTTAACATATGCTTACATATGATCCGGCAGCTGCACCCCTTGGTGTTTATCCAGAAGCAAGTAAAAAGCAGGTTGGTATAAAAATTTGCACGTGGATGTTTATAGCAGCTTTATTCATAACTGCCAAAACTTGGAAGCAACCAAGATATCCTTCAGAGTAGGTGAATAGATAAATAAGCTATAGTACAATCAGAAAATGGCATATTATTCAGCCCTGAAATGAAATCAACTATCAAACCATGAAAAGATGAGGATTTTTTATTTTATTTAATGAACATAAATTTCCAAAGTACAGCTTATGGATTACAATAGCTTCCCCCCCCCATAACTTCCCTCCCACCCACAACACTCCCCTCTCCCACTCCCTCTCCCTTTCCATTCACATCAAGATTAATTTTCAATTATCTTTATATACAGAAGATCAATTCTAGTTATAGCATTAATTAAACGCCTAAGAGTAATTGTGTATTAATTACAGAGTTCAACCAATAGTTTTAAGTAGAACATAAAAAATACTAAAAGGGTAAAGTATTAAGTTCTTTTTTTGTTTGTTATATAGTTTTTTTTTTATTTAATAAATGTGAATTTACAAAGTGTAACTTTTGTAAACCCAAATGCCCATCAACGGTAGACTAGATAAAGAAATTATGGGATATGTACTCTTTAGAATACTATACCGCAGTAAGAAACAACGAAATCCAGTCATTTGCAACAAAATGGAGGAATCTGGAACACATCATGCTGAGTGAAATAAGCCAGTCCCAAAGGGACAAATACCATATGTTCTCCCTGATCGGTGACAACTGACTGAACACCAAAAAGGAAACCTCCTGAAGTGAAATGGACACTATGGGAAACGGTGACTTGATCAGCATAGCCCTGACTGTTAATGAACAACTTAATACATTATCCCTCTTAGTAGTTTTTTTGTCTGTTCTACTTAAAATGACTGGTTTAATTCTGTAATTAATACACAGTTATTCTTAAGTGTTGAAAATTAACTGAAATGTGATCCCTGTTAAACATAAGAGTGGGAATAAGAGAGGGAAGAGATGTATAATTTGGGACATGCTCAAGCTGACTTGCCCCAAATGGTAGAGTTAGAAACATACCAGGGGGGGCGGAGCCAAGATGGCGGAATAGTGAGGGCGCGCACCGATAGTCCGGGAAAATTTAGTTTAATAAAAGGGGAGTTACGGTAGCCGCAGAAAATAGAACCAAACAAAAATTGCAGGGGAAACCCTTCTGAATGGAGCAGGCGTGAATCGGACGACCTACTGGGAGAACAAGGTCGCCCACCGCACGGAAGCAAAGTCGCGGGACCCAGCCGCAGAAGCCCCAGGGTCTGCGCTACAGAGCTCCAAGGAGAGTGCACGCCACACAGAAAACAGCGGGGAGACTTGAGACGCTCAGGGCTCCGAGTCCACACATCGGCGCTGGAAGGGGAGGTGAGCTCAATAACCCGAGACATTGGTGGGGAAACGGGGGTCAGAATCTAGAGGGGGGCCGGAAAGTGCAGCAAACTCACTACCGGAAAGAAGGAAAAAAAAAAGCTTCGGGGTTTCTCTTCCCCCTAACCTTGCAAAGGTTACAAGGCTGCAAGACTTGAAGAATTCCCAAGAGACAAAGAGCAGGCCTCCTCTTTGGATTTACATATCAGTGGGGGAGAGTTAAGGAACTGAGTCACTACAATTCAGTAGCCTAGGCAACCCAGTGGGAGTCCAGAGGAGCCAAAGACTGGAAGCTAAATACCATCAATTCTGCACAGCCCTGCCCTGCAGTGTTACTTACCCCCTGAATAAATAAAATAAATAAATAAATAAAAAGAGAGAGATTTACCACGCATAACCTGAGGGTGTCACCTTTGCACACCCTTAACCTGGAAGAACCAGGCAGAGCTCTCAGGCCGCACCCATCTCAAGCCTCCAAGGCTCCTCCAACAGCAGGCAGTCCACTTAACACGGACACAGTATAAAAAAAAAAAAAAAGAAAGAAAAAAAAAAGCGCACAGTGACGCAAGAAGAATTAACTATGCCGAGTAACAAACACAGAAATAGAGGGAGCAAGATCAACGATGACACTATGATGCCTCCAAATAAGCAAAACACCCCAAGCCAAGAGTATGAAGATGATGAGATAGAAGAAATGCAAGATACGGATTTCAAAAAATTTATGATAAGAACATTTAGAAGTTTTCAAAAGCAAATCCTTGAACTACAGAAATCCTTAATGGACAAGATTGAAAATCTTTCTCGTGAAAATGAAATTTTAAGGAAGAGTCAAAATGAAACTCAGAAACTAGTAGAACAGGAAAGTGTAATAGTCAAGAGAAATCAAAATGAAATGAAGAGCTCAATAGATCAAATGACAAACACATTAGAAAGCCTTAAAAACAGAATGGGTGAAGCAGAAGAGAGAATATCGGACTTAGAAGATAGAGCACAGGAAAACATACAGTCAAACCAAAGAAAAGAAGAGGAAATTAGAAACCTGAAAAATATTGTTGGGAATCTACAGGATACTATTAAAAAAAACAACATTCGAGTTCTAGGAGTTCCTGAAGGCATGGAGAGAGAGAAAGGATTGGAAGGCCTTTTTAGTGAGATACTAGCAGAGAACTTTCCAGGTTTGGAGAAGGACAGAGATATCCTAGTACAGGAAGCTCATAGAACCCCCAATAAACATGACCAAAAGAGATCCTCACCACGACACGTGGTAATTAAACTTACCACAGTGAAACATAAAGAAAAGATCCTAAAATGTGCAAGAGAGAAACGTCAGATTACTCTCAGAGGATCTCCAATCAGACTCACAGCTGACTTCTCATCAGAAACCCTACAAGCTAGGAGGGAATGGCGAGACATAGCACAGGTGCTAAGAGAGAAAAATTGCCAGCCCAGAATATTATATCCTGCCAAGCTCTCATTTGTGAATGAAGGTGAAATAAAGACCTTTCATAGCAAACAGAAATTGAAAGACTTTGTGGCCACTCGTCCGGCCCTGCAAAAGATACTTAAAGATGTGCTACACTCAGAAACACAGAAACACGGCCATCAATATGAAAGAAGGGAAAGGAAGAACACCTACCAGTAAAAGAGCATGGGAAGCTCAAAGCATATACTAGAAAATATTTCCGGGAAAATGGCAGGGCAAAGTCACTACGTATCAATTGTCACATTGAACATTAATGGTCTGAATTCTTCAGTTAAAAGACACCGTTTAGCTGAATGGCTCACAGAACACAACCCAACTATTTGTTGCCTACAAGAAACACATCTCTCTAACAAAGAGGCATGCAGACTGAAAGTGAAAGGTTGGAAAAAGATATTCCATGCCAACAGAAACCAAAAAAAAGCAGGTGTAGCCATATTAATATCAGACAAAATAAACTTTAATACAAAAACTGTTAAGAGAGACAAAGAGGGACACTATATAATGATTAAGGGTTCAATTCAACAGGAAGATGTAACTATTATAAATGTATATGCACCTAATTACAGGGCACCGGTCTATTTAAAAGATATGTTAAGGGACTTAAAGGGAGATTTAGATTCCAATACAATAGTACTGGGGGACTTCAATACTCCACTCTCAGAAATAGACAGATCATCCGGACAGAAGATCAACAAGGAAACAGCAGATTTAATTGACACTATTGCCCAAATGGATCTAACAGATATCTACAGAACTTTCAACCCTACATCTACAGACTTCACATTCTTCTCAGCAGCGCATGGAACCTTCTCTAGGATTGATCACATACTAGGACATAAAGCAAATCTCAGCAAATTTAAAAGAATTAGAATCATACCATGCAGCTTCTCAGACCACAGCGGGATGAAGCTGGAAATTAGCAACTCAGGAAACCCCAGAAAGTATGCAAACACATGGAGACTGAACAACATGCTCCTGAATGAACACTGGGTCATTCAAGAAATCAAAAGAGAAATCAAAAACTTTCTGGAAGTAAATGAAGACAACAACACAACATATCAAAACTTATGGGATACAGCAAAAGCAGTATTGAGAGGCAAATTTATAGCAATAGGTGCCTATATCAAGAAATTGGAAAGGTACCAAATAAATGAGCTTTCAGCGCACCTCAAGGACCTAGAAAAACTGCAGCAAACCAAACCCAAATCTAGTAGGAGAAGAGAAATAATTAAAACCAGAGAAGAAATTAACAGGATTGAATCCAAAAAAACATTACAAAAAATCAGCCAAGCGAGAAGCTGGTTTTTTGAAAAAATAAACAAAATTGACACCCCATTGGCCCAACTAACTAAAAAAAGAAGAGAAAAGACCCAAATCAATAAAATCAGAGATGAAAAAGGAAACGTAACAACAGACACCACAGAAATAAAAAGAATCATCAGAAATTACTACAAGGACCTGTATGCCAGCAAACAGGAAAACCTATCAGAAATGGATAGATTCCTGGACACATGCAATCTACCAAAATTGAACCATGAAGACATCGAAAACCTAAATAGACCCATAACTGAAACAGAAATTGAAACAGTAATAAAGGCCCTCCCAACAAAGAAAAGCCCAGGACCAGATGGATTCACTGCTGAATTCTACCAGACATTTAAAGAAGAACTAATCCCATTTCTTCTCAAACTATTCAGAACAATCGAAGAAGAGGGAATCCTCCCAAATTCTTTCTATGAAGCCAGCATCACCTTAATCCCTAAGCCAGAGAAAGATGCAGCACTGAAAGAAAATTACAGACCAATATCCCTGATGAACATAGATGCAAAAATCCTCAATAAAATTCTGGCCAATAGAATACAACAACACATCAGGAAAATCATCCACCCAGACCAAGTGGGATTCATCCCTGGTATGCAGGGATGGTTCAACATTCGCAAATCAATCAATGTGATTCACCACATTAACAGACTGCAGAAGAAAAACCATATGATTATCTCAATTGATGCAGAGAAAGCATTTGATAAAATTCAACACCCTTTCATGATGAAAACTCTAAGCAAACTGGGTATAGAAGGAACATTCCTCAATATAATCAAAGCAATTTATAAAAAACCCACAGCCAGCATCCTATTGAATGGGGAAAAGTTGGAAGCATTTCCACTGAAATCTGGCACCAGGCAGGGATGCCCACTCTCACCACTGCTATTTAACATAGTTCTGGAAGTTTTAGCCAGAGCCATCAGACAAGAAAAAGAAATCAAAGGAATACAAATCAAGAAGGAAGAAGTCAAACTATCCCTCTTTGCAGACGATATGATTCTGTACTTAGAGGATCCAAAGAACTCTACTAAGAGACTATTGGAACTCATAGAGGAGTTTGGCAAAGTGGCAGGATATAAAATCAATGCACAAAAATCAACAGCCTTTGTATACACAAGTAATGCCATGACTGAGAAAGAACTGCTAAGATCAATCCCATTCACAATAGCTACAAAAACAATCAAATACCTTGGAATAAACTTAACCAAGGACGTTAAAGATCTCTACGATGAAAATTACAAAACCTTAAAGAAAGAAATAGAAGAGGATACCAAAAAATGGAAAAATCTTCCATGCTCATGGATTGGAAGAATCAACATCATCAAAATGTCCATTCTCCCAAAAGCAATTTATAGATTCAATGCAATCCCAATCAAGATACCAAAGACATTCTTCGCAGATCTAGAAAAAATGATGCTGAAATTCATATGGAGGCACAAGAGACCTCGAATAGCTAAAGCAATCTTGTACAACAAAAACAAAGCCGGAGGCATCACAAAACCAGATTTCAGGACATACTACAGGGCAGTTGTAATCAAAACAGCATGGTACTGGTACAGAAACAGATGGATAGACCAATGGAACAGAATTGAAACACCAGAAATCAATCCAAACATCTACAGCCAACTTATATTTGATCAAGGATCTAAAACTAATTCCTGGAGCAAGGACAGTCTATTCAATAAATGGTGCTGGGAAAACTGGATTTCCACGTGCAGAAGCATGAAGCAAGACCCCTACCTTACACCTTACACAAAAATCCACTCAACGTGGATTAAAGACCTAAATCTACGTCCTGACACCATTAAGTTATTAGAGAACATTGGAGAAACCCTTCAAGATATTGGCACAGGCAAAGAATTTCTGGAAAAGACCCGGGAGGCACAGACAGTCAAAGCCAAAATCAACTATTGGGATTGCATCAAATTGAGAAGTTTCTGTACTGCAAAAGAAACAGTCAGGAGAGTGAAGAGACAACCGACAGAATGGGAAAAAATATTTGCAAACTATGCAACAGATAAAGGGTTAATAACCAGAATCTACAAAGAGATCAAGAAACTCCACAAAAACAAAACCAACAACCCACTTAAGAGATGGGCCAAGGACTTCAATAGACATTTTTCAAAAGAGGAAATCCAAATGGCCAACAGGCACATGAAAAAATGTTCAAGGTCACTAGCAATCAGGGAAATGCAAATCAAAAGCACAATGAGGTTTCACCTCACCCCGGTTAGAATGGCTCACATACAGAAATCTACCAACAACAGATGCTGGCGAGGATGTGGGGAAAAAGGGACACTAACCCACTGTTGGTGGGAATGCAAACTGGTCAAGCCACTATGGAAATCAGTCTGGAGATTCCTCAGAAACCTGAATATAACCCTACCGTTCGACCCAGCCATCCCACTCCTTGGAATTTACCCAAAGGAGTTTAAATTGATAAAGAAAAAAGCGGTCTGCACCCTAATGTTTATTGCAGCACAATTCACAATAGCCAAGACCTGGAACCAACCTAAATGCCCATCAATGGTAGACTGGATAAAGAAATTATGGGATATGTATTCTTTAGAATACTATACCGCAGTAAGAAACAACGAAATCCAGTCATTTGCAACAAAATGGAGGAATCTGGAACACATCATGCTGAGTGAAGTAAGCCAGTCCCAAAGGGACAAATACCATATGTTCTCCCTGATCGGTGACAACTGACTGAACACCAAAAAGGAAACCTCCTGAAGTGAAATGGACACTATGAGAAATGGTGACTTGATCAGCATAGCCCTGACTGCTAATGGACAACTTAATACATTATCCCTCATAGTATTTTTTTTTTTTGTCTGTTCTACTTAATATGACTGGTTTAATTCTGTAATTATCACACAGTTATTCTTAAGTGTTGAAAATTAACTGAAATGTGATCCCTGTTAAACATAAAAGTGGGAATAAGAGAGGGAAGAGATGTATAATTTGGGGCATGCTCGGGCTGACTTGCCCCAATTGGTAGAGTTGGAAACATACTAGGGGATTCCAATTCAATCCCATCAAGGTGGCATGTGCCAATGCCATCTCACTAGTCCAAGTGATCAATTTCAGTTCACAATTGATCATAATGAAAGGACTAAGAGTCAAAGGGAGCACATAAACAAGTCTAGTATCTGCTAACACCAACCGATAGAATAAATAAAGGGGAGAGTGATCCAACATGGGAAGTGAGATACTCAGCAGACTCATAGAATGGCGGATGTCCTAAATAGCACTCTGGCCTCAGAATCAGCCCTAAAGGCACTCGGATCTGGCTGAAAAGCCCATGAGAGTATTTCAGGCATGGAAAGCCAAGTCACTCTGGCAAAAAGATCTCTGTGAGTGAGATCCCAGTGGAAAGAACAGGTCTTCAAAGAGGGAGGTGCCTTTCTCTGAAGGGAGGAGAGAACCTCCACTTTGACTATGACCTTGTCTAAACAAGATAAGAGTCGGAGAACTCAAGGGGCTTCCATAGCCTTGGAAACTCATGACTGGTGCATAGGGAGATTACTGATGCCATAAACAGGAGTGTCAATTGGTAAAGTCAACAACAGGAGTCACTGTGCACTTACTCCTCATGTAGGATCTCTGTCCTTAATGTGCTGTACACTGAGGCTTAATGCTATAACGAGTACTCAAACAGTATATTTCACTTTGTGTTTCTATGGGGGTGCAAACTGTTGAAATCTTTACTTAATGTACACTAAACTGATCTTCTGTTAAAAAAAAAAAAAAAAAAAGAAACTATCAATTCCCAACTTGACTCTCACTGGGATTAAACATGACAATAGGTCTGATCTGATTTCATCATCATTTTAAAAAAAAATCATCTATTATTTTTCACTTTATGTTTCTGTGTGGGAACAAACTGTTGAAATCCTTACTTAAGGTATAATAAGCTGATCTTCTGTATACTAAGATAATTGAAAATGAATCTTGATGTGAATGGAAGGGGAGAGGGAGTGGGAAAGGGGAGAGTGGTGGGTGGGAGGGACGGTATGGGGGGGAAAGCCATTGTAACCCATGAGACGTACTTTGGAAATTTATATTCATTAAATAAAAGATAAAAAAAAAAAAAAAAAAAGAAACATACCAGGGGATTCCAATTCAATCCCATCAAGGTGGCATGTACCAATGCCATCTCACTAGTCCAAGTGATCAATTTCAGTTCACAATTGATCATAATGAAAGGACTAAGAGTCAAAGGGAGCACATAAACAAGTCTAGTACCTGCTAACACTAACCGATAGAATAAATAAAGGGGAGAGTGATCCAACATGGGAAGTGAGATACTCAGCAGACTCATAGAATGGCAGATGTCCTAAATAGCACTCTGGCCTCAGAATCAGCCCTAAAGGCATTCGGATCTGGCTGAAAAGCCCATGAGAGTATTTCAGGCATGGAAAGCCAAGACACTCTGGCAAAAAGATCTCTGCGAGTGAGATCCCAGTGGAAAGAACAGGTCTTCAAAGAAGGAGGTACCTTTCTCTGAAGGGAGGAGAGAACCTCCACTTTGACTATGACCTTGTCTAAACAAGATAAGAGTCGGAGAACTCAGAGGGCTTCCATAGCCTTGGAAACTCATGACTGGAGCATAGGGAGATTACTGATGCCATAGACAGGAGTGTCAATTGGTAAAGTCAACAACAGGAGTCACTGTGCACTTACTCCTCATGTAGGATCTCTGTCCTTAATGTGCTGTGCATTGAGATTTAATGCTATAACGAGTACTCAAACAATATATTTCACTTTGTGTTTCTATGGGGGTGCAAACTGTTGAAATTTTTACTTAATGCATACTAAACTGATCTTCTGTAAAAAAGAAAAAAAAGAAATTATCAATTCCCAACATGACTCTCACTGGGATTAAACATGACAATAGGTCTGATCTGATTTCATCATCATTTAAAAAAATCATCTATTATTTTTCACTTTATGTTTCTGTGTAGGAGTAAGCTGTTGAAATCCTTACTTAATGTATACTAAGCTGATCTTCTGTATATTAAGATAATCGAAAATGAATCTTGATGTGAATGGAAGGGGAGAGGGAGTGGGAAAGGGGAGGGTTGTGGGTGGGAGGGACGGTATGGGGGGGAAGCCATTGTAATCCATAAGTCGTACTTTGGAAATTTATATTCATTAAATAAAAGTAAAAATAAATAAATAAATAAATGTGAATTTACAAAGTGTAACTTTTGTATTGTTGTGGCTCCCCCCCACAACCTCCCTCCCTCCCGTGGCCCTCTCCGCTCCCACTCCCTCTCTCATCCCACCCTTCATCGAGTTTCATTTTCAATTACCTTCATATACTGAAGATCAACTTAGTATATACTAAGCAAGGATTTCAACAGGCTGTACTCACACAACCACACAAGATATAGGGTATTGTTCGACTAGTAGTGTTGTTTTTAAGTTTCATAGTAAAACACATTAAGGACAGAGATCCTACATGGGGAGCATGTACCCAGTGACTCCCGTTGTTGATTTAACAATTGGCATTACTATTTATGACGTCAGCAATCATCCGAGACTCTTGCTATGAGCTGTCTAGGCTATGGAAGCCCCTTGAGTTCACCGACTCTGAACTTGTTCAGTCAAGGCCCTATCACAGTGGAGGTTCTTTCCTCCCTTCAGAGAAAGGCGCCTCTCTCCTTGATGGCCTGTTCCTTCTGCTGGGGTCTTGTTCACCAGGATCTTTCATTTAGATTGTTTTCTGCCACCATGTCATGGCTTTCCATGCCTATGAGACTCTCATGGACCTTTTAGCCAGATCTGAATGTCCCAAGGGTTGATTCTGAGGCAGGAGTGCTGCCATTCTATGAGTCTGCTATGTGTTCTGTTTCCCCCACAGGATCATTCTCTCCCTTTTAATTCTATCCTTCATTATTTGCTTACACTGGTCTTATTTGTGAAATCTCATCAACACATACCCTATCTTTTTGATCGGTTGTATATTTATACTTATCACTTTACCAAGTGCGCTGGCATTGGTACCTGACTCCTTGGTAAGATTGAGTTGAAATCCCCTGGCACATTTCTAGTTCCACCATTGGAGGTAAGTCCGAGTGAGCATGTGCCAACCTGTATATCTCCTCCCACTCTTATTCCCACTCCTATGTTTCACAGAGATCACTTTTCTGTTAATTTTAAATGCCTAAGAATGATTGTGCATTGATTACAGAGTTCAACCAGTGGTCTTATGTAGAACAAACAGAGCAACAACAACAAAAATACTAAAAGGAATAAAATAGTAAGTTGTTCCTCAACAGTCTAGACAAGGGCTGATCATGTCATTGTCTCTCGTAGTGTCCATTTCACTTCAATGGGTATCATTTTAGATGCTCGTTTAGTTGCCATCGATCAGGGAGAACATATGATATTTGTCCCTTTTGGACTGGCTTATTTCACTCAGCATGATGTTTTCCAGCTTCCTCCATTTTGTTGTAAATGCCTGATTTCATTGTTTTTTACTGCTGTATAGTGTTCCATAGAGTACATATCCCAGAGTTTCTTTATCCAGTCATCCATTGATGGACATTTAGGCTATTGTGAA
The DNA here is from genome assembly GCF_964237555.1 of Oryctolagus cuniculus. NCBI lineage: Eukaryota > Metazoa > Chordata > Mammalia > Lagomorpha > Leporidae > Oryctolagus > Oryctolagus cuniculus. The sequence continues at coordinate 116,318,503 of NC_091436.1, forward strand.
TTGAGCTGCAACAAATACTGAGGTGCAAATGGCTCTTTTTTTCTCCCCTTTAATTCCATTTGGGTAAATTCCAAGGAGTGGGATGGCTGGGTGCTATATTCAGGTTTCTGAGGACTCTCCAAACTGTCTTCCATAGTGGCTTTACCAGTTTGCATTCCCACCAACAGTGGATTAGTGTCCCTTTTTCCCCACATCCTCGCCAGCATCTGTTGTTGGTTGATTTCTGTATGTAAGCCAATCTAAACGGAGTGAGGTGAAACCTCATTGTGGTTTTGATCTGCATTTCCCTGATTGCTAGTGATCTTGAACATTTTTTCATGTGTCTGTTGGCCATTTGGATTTCCTCTTTTGAAAAATGTCTGTTAAGGTCCTTGGCCCATTTTTTTATTGGGTTGTTTGTTTTGATTTTGTGGTGTTTTTTGATCATTTTATAGATTCTAGTTGTTAATCCTTTATCTGTTGTGTAGTTTGCGAATAATGTCTCCCATTCTGTTGGTTGCCTCTTCGCTTTCCTGTTTCCTTTGCTGTAAAGAAACTCTTCAATTTGAGGTAATCCCATTTGTTTATTTTATCTTTGATTACCCATGCCTCTGGGGTCTTCTCCAGGAATTCTTCGCCTGTTCCAATATCTTGAAGGGTTTCCCCTATGCTCTCAATTAGTTTCATGGTGTCGTGGCGCATCTCTAGTTCTTTGATCCATGTTGAGTGGATTTTTGTATAAGGTGTAAGGTAGGGGTCTTGCTTCATACTTCGACATGTGGACATCCAGTTTTCCCAGCACCATTTGTTGAAGAGGCTGTCCTTGTTCCAGGGGTTGGTTTTAGGTCCTTTGTCGAATATGAGTTGGTTATAGATGTTTGGATTGATCTCCGGTGTTTCTATTCTGTTCCATCAGTCTATCCATCTGTTTTTGTACCAGTACCAGGCTATTTTGATTATAACTGCCCTGTAGTATGTCTTGAAGTCTGGAATTGTGATGCCTCCGGCCTTGATTTTATTGTAAAGGATTGCTTTAGCTATCCTTGGTCTCCTGTTTCTCCATATGAATTTCAGCATCGTTTTTTCTAGGTCTTTGAAGAATTACTTTGGTATTTTGATTGGTATTGCATTGAACTTGTAAATTGCTTTTGGGAGAATGGACATTTTGATGATGTTGATTCTTCCAATCCATGAGCATGGCAGGTTTTTCCATTTTTTTTGTGTTGTCTTCTATTTCTTTCTTTAGTGTTTTGTAATTTTCATCATAGAGGTCTTTGACCTCCTTGGTTAAATTTATTCCAAGGTACTTTATTGTTTTTGTGGCTATCGTGAATGGGATTGATCTTAGAAGTTCTTCCTCGGCCCTGGCATTATCTGTGTATACAAAGGCTGTTGATTTCTGAGCGTTGACTTTGTATCATGCTACTTTACCAAACTCTTCTATGAGTTCCAATAGTCTCTTATAGGTGTTTATCGGGTCCCCTATATATAGTATCATGTCATATGCAAATAGGGATAGTTTAACTTCCTCCTCTCACATTTGTATCCCTTTAATTTCTTTTTCTTGCCTGATGGCCCTGACTAACACTTCTAGGACTATATTGAATAGCAATGGTGAGAGTGGGCATCCCTGTTTGGTGCCAGTTTTCAATGGAAATGCCTCCAACTTTTCCCCATTCAATATGATGCTGGCCATTGGTTTATCATAGACTGCCTTAATTGGGTTGAGGAATGTTCCTTCTAACCCCAATTTGCTTAGGGTTTTCATCATGAAAGGGTGTTGTATTTTGTCAAATGCTTTCCCTGCATCTATTGAGATAATCATATGATTTTTGTTTCTCAATTTATTAATCTGATGTATTATTACATTGAATGACTTTTGAATATTGAACCATCCCTGCATACCAGGGATAAATCCCACTTGGTCCGGGTGAATGATCTTTCTGATGTGCAGTTGGATTCGGTTTGCCAGTATTTTGTTGAGTATTTTTGCATCTATGTTCATCAGGGAGATAGGTCTGTAGTTTTCTTTCTCTGTTGTGTCTTTTCCGGGCTTAGGAATTAAGGTGATATTGGCTTTGTAGAAAGAATTTGGGAGGATTCCCTCCCTTCCAATTGTTTTGAATAACTTGAGAAGAATGGGGGTTAGTTGTTTTCTAAATGTCTGGTAAAATTCGGCGGTGAGTCCATCCGGTCCTTGGCTCTTCTTTTTCAGTAGTGCGTTTATTACTGATTCAATTTCTTCCATGGTTATGGGTCTGTTTAGATTTTCTATATCTTCACGGCTCAGTTTAGGAAGGTTGTATGTGTCCAGGAATCTATCCATTTCTTCCAGGTTCCCCAATTTGTTAGCATACATCTCTTTGTAGTGGTTTCTGATGATTCTTTTTATTTCTGTTGTGTCTGTTGTTACATTTCCATTACTATCTTTGATTGTACAGATTTGGGTCTTCTCTCTCCTTTTTTTGGTTAGTTGGGCCAATGGTGTGTCGATTTTGTTTATTTTTTCAAAGAACCAGCTCCTGGTTTTGTTGATCTTTTGTATTTTTTTTTTTTTGGTTTCAATTCTGTTTATTTCTTCTCTGATCTTTAGTATTTCTTTCCTCCTTCTGTATTTGGGCTTGATTTGCTGCTGTTTTTCTAAACCCTTGAGGTGCGTGGAGAGTTCATTTGTTTGGTTCCTTTCCAGCTTCTTGATGTAGGCACCAATTGCTATAAACTTTCCTCTTAGCATTGCTTTTGCTGTGTCCCACAGGTTTTGATAGGTTGTGTTATCATTTTCATTTGTTTCCAGAAATCTTTTGATTTCTCTTTTAATTTCTTCGATGACCCACTGTTCATTTAGGATCATGTTGTCCATTCTCCATATATTTGCATATGGTGTAGAGATTCTTGGGTTGTTGATTTCGAGTTTCACTGTGTTATGGTCTGAGAAGCTGCATGGTAGTTTCATTTTTTTTGAATTTGTTGAGGCTCCCTTTATTGACTAGCATATGGTCAATCCTAGAGAACGTTCCATGTACTGGGGAGAAATACGTGAACTCTGTGGCTGTGGGGTGGAAGGTTCTGAAGATATCTATTAGGTCAATTTGGTCTATAGCGTCAGTTAACTCTGTTGTTTCCTTGTTGGATTTCTGTCTGGTTGATCTGTCCATTGGTGAGAGTGGGGTGTTGAAGTCCCCTGTTACTATTGTATTTGAGTCTATATCTCCCTTTAAATCCTTTAGTAATTCTTTCAGGTAGCCAGGTGCCCTGTAATTAGGTGCGTATAAATTTATAATAGTAATGTCTTCCTTTTGGACAGATCCTTTAATCATTATATAGTGCCCTTCTCTGTCTCTTAACAGTTTTTATGTTAAAGTCTATTTTGTCTGATATCAGGATGGCCACACCAGCTCTTTTTTGATTTCTGTTAGCTTGGAATGTCTTTTTCCATCCTTTCACTTTCAGTCTGCGTGCATCTTTTGCTGATAAGGTGTGTCTCCTGAAGGCAGCATATAGATGGATTCTCTTTCTTGATCCAATCAGCCAGTCTATGTCTTTTGGTAGTAGAATTAAGACCATTCACATTCAGTGTGATTACTGTTCAGTACTGTCTTTCCCCATTCATGTTTCCTAAACGAGCTGTTTATGTATTTTGAACTTTGTTTGTAGGTTACTCTACATTTGCTTTTTTTTGTAGTGAAGTTCTTGTTTTTGTATTTCTGTGTGCAGCACGTCTTTGAGCAAGTGTTGCAGGGTTGGACGCGTGGATACAAATTGTTTCAGTTTCTGTTTGTCTTGGAAGATCTTTATTTCCCCTTCATTCATAAATGATAGCTCTGCAGGGTATAGTATTCTAGGTTGGCATTGTTTGTCTTTTAAAACTTGATATATATCATGCCATTGTCTCCTTGCCTGTAGTGTTTGTGATGAGAAGTCTGGGGTGAGTCTGATTAACTTACCCCTGAATGTGATTTGTCATTTTTCTCTGGCACATTTTAGGATTTGTTCTTTGTGTGTCACTGAGCTGAGTGTTGCCACAACGTGTCATGGTGAATGTCTCTTCTGGTCTACTCTGTTTGGAGTCCTAGCTATCTATTGAATTTGCCTGTTGAAGTTTTCTGATATTATTTCATTGAAAACACCTTCCAATCCATTCCCTCTTTCCACCCCCTCAGGGACTCCTATTATCTGAACATTACACCGTTTGATTGAATCTTGCAGGTCTCCGACCATATTTTTTAATTTTTTAATTTCTTCTTCCTGCGTTTGAACTGACTGTATTATTTCTGAAAGTTTGTCTTCGAATTCTGATAGTCGGTCTTCTATTTCATCTGTTTGATTTCCAAGTGATTCCACGGTGTTTTTTGTATGGTCAATTGAGTTTTTCATTTCCAGTATTTCATTCTGGCTTCTCTTTAGGATCTCTAATTCTTGGGCTTGTTTTTCGTTCCGCTCTTGACACTGTTTCTCATTATTTCTAAGTAATCTGATTATTAATTTTCTGAATTCTTTTTCTGGCATAGTTTGAAATTATTCTTCTTCTTCAGCCTCTGTTATGGTTGGTTTAGCCTGCTCCATTGGCAAGTTTATACGTTCTTCTATATTCTTATTGTGGATTTTTGTTTTGTTTTTTGGCATTCCGTCTGGGTGGTTTTTCAGGTTGATTTCCCTCTGCTATGGGCTGCTGTGAGTCTATACCAATATCCAGTGTAAGCAGTCTGCTCTGCCTTCTAGAGTTTGTTTGTTTGTTTTTTACTTATTTATTTATTTATTTTTTGTAAGTTGAATGGGCTGGTGTCAAGGCTTTGAGGTGCCAATCTCCGCCCCTTGGGGGCCGGTTTCCTTGTTCCTATGTTCGCCTTTACGTGTCTGTGCCTGGGGTTCGTTGGTCAGCCACTCTTTTTCACTGCACCTCCTGCGTGAGGAGTGTCAAGTAGCTCCAGACCACCTTTGGACTCCGCCCCTGCTGCTTCCTCCTTTGGAGCAGAGGCTAGCCTCCTTTAAGCCTGAATGTAAACAAACAAGATGGCTGCACTCTGCCTGCTGCAGCTCTGATTGTGGGTTGGGCGGCTCCTAAGGATCCTGGCGTTTCTGATTCCCCAGTTCGTCCCCCTGGATCCTGCCCTCTTCCCACAGGCGCTATTCAATTTTTTTTTTCTGGTAACTTAAGTAGACTGGTGTCAGGGCTTTGAGCTGCCCTCCCTCACTGCCCGCCCCTGCGCAAGGAGTGTCGTGTCTCTCCATTCCACTTTTAGCTCCACCTCCAAAGGTTAGTGGGGAGGCAGATGCAGTTCTCCTTTAAGCCCGAATGTAAACAAACAAGATGGCTGCTTCCCGCCTGCTGCAGCTCCAACTTGGGGGAGGGTTCCTGGATTGTTTAGTCCCTCAATTAGACCCCCTGAATCACGCACTCTTTCCGCAGGCGCTACTCACTCTGTTCCGTTTTCTATTTCCTCCCCCACTCAGTCGTGCATGTCTCAGTGTCCATCCCAGGGTGGGTGGGGGAAGGGGCGGCAGCAGCTGTTACAGCAGTGCTGGGTGAGCGCCCTGTCTTACTTTGGCTTCCAGCGCTGGTGCGTACATACTCCTGCTGGTGTCCTGCTCTTCAGGCGTCTGTGTCCTCCTCGCAGGTCCACCCTGTCTCCCCCGTTTCGGAAGAGCTTCCCTTTCCCCGAAACTACAAATCCTCACCCCTCTTTGAACCTTCCCTTCCTGGACCATCGGTGTGCTCCCTCCCTATTCCACCATCTTGGAACACTCCCTCCAAGATGAGGATTTAAAATGTATATTTCTAAGCAGTCAGTCTGAGTCACACATAAGGGTGTTAATTGTTAAATTAACAACAGGAGTCATGGTGCACTTATGTCCCATGCAGGACCTCTGTCCTCAGTGAGTTGTATTATGAGAATTAACTGTAAAACTTGTTCTCAAATAGTTTTTGTGTGGGGGGTGTTGCAAATTGTTGAAATATTTTCTTAGTATAGAGTTGGTCTTTTGTGTATGAAGTTAATTGAAAATGAATCTTAATAGAGAATGGGAGAGGGGAGGAGGTGGAATGGGAGTGGGGGCAGGAGGTGTGAAGAGTCACTATATTCCTAAAGTTGTACTAATGAAATCTGTACTCATTAAATAAAAGGTTTCTTTGGGGCGGGGCGGGGAAGAGTCAATCTGAAAAGCTACATTATACATCCAACCACGTAACATCCTGGAAAAGGTCGAACTATGGAGACAGTAAACAAATCAGTGGTTGCCAAGAGTTCAGGGGGATCGCTGGACTGTAACCATAACGAAGGCTTCTTCTCCTCCCTTTTCAAGATTTGGCTAAAAAGGGCCAGCTGCTGGCATTGTGAATTAACCTGTGTCTGGTGAATAATAATGTTTACATGGGGATTTCAGGAGCCTTCTGAAACGAGATGACTTGGAAAGGCAGACCTCACACGAGCTGAGGACAGGGTGTGCAACCTTCTAGTGCAAACCGCTGAACTCCATTATCAGGAAGGCTCCCTCCGAACCAGCATCAGGATGCAGCCTGGAAGATGCTCAATCATCAACAGCCTAGAGTCAACGTTTTTTCCCAACCTACATCTGTAACTACCCTTTCCCTTTATTTCTTTTCAACTTTTACTTAATAAATATAAATTTCATAGTTACAACTTTTGGATTATAGCAGCTTTTTCCTCCATAACCTCCCTCCCACCCACAACCGTCCCATCTCCCACTCCCTCTCCCATCCCATTCTTCATCAAGACCCATTTTCAATTATCTTTATATACAGAAGATCAACTTAGTATATACTAAGTAAAGATTTCAACAGTTTGCACCAACAAAGATACACAAAGTATAAAGTACTGTTTAAGTACTAGTTTTACCATTAATTCGCACAGTACAACACATTAAGGACAGAGATCCTACATGGGAGTAAGTGCACAGTGACTCCTGTTGTTGATTTAACAATTGTCACTCTTGTTTTTTTTTTTTGTTTGTTTGTTTGTTTGTTTGTTTTTTGACAGGCAGAGTGGACAGTGAGAGAGAGAGAGACAGAGAGAAAGGTCTTCCTTTGCCATTGGTTCACCCTCCAATGGCCACCGTGGCTGGCACACCACGCTGATCCAATGGCAGGAGCCAGGTACTTATCCTGGTCTCCCATGGGGTGCAGGGCCCAAGTACTTGGGCCATCCTCCACTGCACTCCCTGGCCACAGCAGAGAGCTGGCCTGGAAGAGGGGCAACCGGGACTAGAACCTGGTGTGCCGGCGCCGCTAGGTGGAGGATTAGCCTAGTGAGCCATGGCGCCAGCCAGTCACTCTTGTTTATGGCATCAGCAATCACCCTAGGCTCTTGTCATGAGCTGCCAAGGCTATGGAAGCCTCCTGAGTTCACAAACTCTGACCTTATTTAGATAAGGCCATAGTCAAAGTGGAAGTTCTCTCCTCCCTTCAGAGAAAGGTACCTCCTTCTTTGATGGCCCCTTCTTGCTGCTGGAATCTCACTCCCAGAGATCTTTCATTTGGCTGTTTTTTTTTGTTTGTTTGTTTTTGTTTTTGTTTGTTTGTTTTTTGCCAGAGTGTCTTGGTGTTTTGGCTTTTAATGCCTGAGAAACTCTATGGGCTTTGTAGTCTGATCCAAATGCCTTAAGGGCTGATTCTGAGGCCAGAGTGCTGTTTAGGACATCTGCCATTCTATGAGTCTGCTGTGTATCCCGCTTCCCATGTTGGATCGTTCTCTCCCATTTTATTCTATCAGTTAATATTAGCAGACACTAGTCTTCTTTATGTGATCCCTTTGATACTTAATCCTATCATTATGGACTTACACTGATCACTTTGACTAGTGAGATGGCATTGGTACATGCCACCTTGATGGGATTGAATTGGAATCCCATGGCATGTTTCTAGCTCTACCATTAGGGGTAAGTCCAATTGAGCATGTGCCGAACCGTACACCTCCTCCCTCTCTTATTCCCACTCTTATTTTTAACTACCCTTTCCCTTTAAAAACACCATTCACTGGCTTGTTGGGAGGGAAAGAGTAAATCTTAGGTCCAGAGATCACTATTTCTCCAAGACTGCCAGCTTCTTGAAGCAAACTCTTTCCTTTTACCAACTCTCCTGTCTGGTGTATGGCTATCCAGCAGCCAGCAGCAAGGGCCTGATGATTTTACCTGCCAACAGGATGAAGCAGTGGAACACAGGACATTTTTCAGACAGTGAAATTGTGTGACAAGGTAATGATGGATACAGTATATTTTGCATTTTTCAGAGCCCATAGAACTAACCAATAGAACGAGTGAGCCCTAATGTAAACTATGGACTTCTCATTAATAATAATGAATCAGTATTGGTTCATTAGTGGAGACAAACTTGAAGAAACTAAATTGTGAGCGTGGTAGGCAGAAGAGTGAGGGTTGTGTGTGGGACTCTCTCTGTTTCAGTGCAGTTTTCCTGAAACCTAAAAAAGACAGTGACAGGACTATGTTCAGGGCATTATAGGGGCACAGAGGAGCTGAATTAAATCTGGCACTGAGTAAGTCAAGGAAGGTTTCCTGGAGGAGGCAAACTCTGCACTAAGTCTGGAGGAGGAAAAAACAAAGCAAAGGGTACTACAGGCAGACTGGATAATATTCAAGCAGTAGGCTAGTGATGGCTTCCCAAAGATATCAAGTCTTAATCCCTGGAACCAGCAAATGTTCTTATGTAAGGAAACATTTTGCAGGTGTGATGAAGTTAAGATTATGCAGGTAAGCCCTAAATCCAATCACAAATGTTCTTATGAGAGAAGCAGTTGTGCTGTCATTTGCAATGAAATGGATGCAGCTGGAAAACATTATTCTTAGTGAAATAAGGCAGTCCCCAAAAGACAAATACCACATGTTCTCCCTGACCGGGGTAACAGAGTACCTTAAAGGGAATCTGCAGAAGTGAAATTGACACTTTGAGATGCAAAGACTTTGAACAGCCTTTTTCTCGACTGTTGATAAACAGTTTTCCCCCCCATACTATTTGTTGACTCTTTACTTAGTGTGGGGTAAATCTTATGAGTATATAGTTAATTGAGAGCCGGCGCCGTGGTTCAATAGGGTAATCCTCCACCTTGCGGCGCCGGCACACCGGGTTCTAGTCCCGGTTGGGGCGCCGGATTCTGTCCCGGTTGCCCCTCTTCCAGGCCAGCTCTCTGCTGTGGCCAGGGAGTGCAGTGGAGGATGGCCCAGGTGCTTGGGCCCTGCACCCCATGGGAGACCAGGAAAAGCACCTGGATCCTGGCTCCTGCCATCGGATCAGCGCGGTGCGCCGGCTGCAGCGGCGGCCATTGGAGGGTGATCCAACGGCAAAGGAAGACCTTTCTCTCTCTGTCTCTCTCTCTCACTGTCCACTCTGCCTGTCAAAAATAAATAAATAAATAAAATAAAAAAATAAAAAAAATAGTTAATTGAAAATAGATCTTAGTAAAAAATAAGAATGGGAATAGGAGGAGGAGGAGGAAGAAGGGTGGGAGTGTGGGTGGGAGGGAAGGTAGGGGGGGAAGAATCATTCTGTTCTTAAATTTGTATTTATGAAATGCATGAAGCTTGTATACCTTAAACTTAAAGAAATATTAAAAAGAGGAGGGTGATTAGACACACAGGGAGAAGCAGGTGATGTGAGAACAGAGGCAGATTGGCAGAATGCAACCACCAGCCCAGGAATGCTGGCTGCCACCAGGAGCCCCTGGTGAGGGACAGGAGAGTGCAGCCCAGAGGAACTTACATTAAATTTCTGGCTGCCAGAACCATGAAGGACAAATTTCTGTGGTTTAAAAACCACCCTGTTGATGGCAATTTGTTAGGAGAGTCACAGAAAACTAATACAACAAGCAAATGCAAGTGTATTTCTAGAGCATTGACTAGGTGTCGGACACTCTTCTAAGTGCTGCACAAGTGTTGACACATTTGACTCTCATGACAATGATTGAAGTAATGGGGGCACTAAGGCTCAGGGATTTGCTCATTTGACAGGGGAAGCTGGCAGGGAGGACACAACTGCTAGGAACTGACATAGGTGGCAGTGAAAGCCAGGCAGTCTGACTCCAAAACCCTTGTGGTTAACACCAGGTAACTGCCTAAACAGGAAGCAGCCGTGCCATGTGTAGGGGATCCACATGTAGTCTGGTGAGCAAGGCAGTGAACAGCAAGATAAGGCAACAAGGAGAGCATAGGCCAGGCCAGCGTCATCTAAAGACGAAGAGTGAGTGAGCAGTATCACAATCACCCAGAAGCCTGTTCACACCCAGGTGGCTAAGCTCAACGTGGGGCCCGAGAGTGAGCATTTGAGCATTTGTTACACCTCCCAGGTGATGCCCATGCTGCTAGCGGTCTGGGGACCACACTTGGAGAACTTGGCAATGGGAAATTGTTAAGGGTTTCAAGTAGGGAAGTATCACTGTTAGAATGGCACTTTCATGATTTACCTCCAACCTATGTGGAAGACACAACAATATCAGGAGCGAGTGTGCAGTATCTGCAGTATTTAATAGAGATGAAAGTGCAGCTGCCCTGTTTCAAGAAGGAAATGACAAAGGACTGGATGGATATTCAGTACCTGTGAGGCCTTTGGTAAACTACTGTCTCTCCAAGCCTCCAACATCTCAGCTATAAAATGGAAATAGAATGGAGAGGATAAGATAAACTAAAGTATGACACTTGTCATATGTAAGTACTCATTACACAGGGGGTATTTTTATATTTAGTGTTATTATTGGGAGGGGTAGGGCAGAGGTTCTACACTGTAGAATGAGTTCTGGGTGAGCTCTGGAGAACTTTTTTCTTTTCTTTCTAAATATCTATTTCAATATATCTGCTTACAGGAATATGTTGGTTTTGTGTAGTACAGTATAACTTAGTTTAAATTATCTAGCACAAAATTGTACAAAAAGTACATGGGTCATAAAAAAAACTCCGAGACTTGTGATCAATTATTTTTCATAGATTTTTCACAGATTACACTATTAAAGCAGGCAGTAAGAACCATGAGAAATTTGCTTTCAGTTTACATTAGAAAATAAAGACATATATTATGCTGTAAAAGCTTAAAAGCTGGAGCAAGAAAGGATTTTGCAATGTTTTCATGTGTGCTTACACAAATTCAATAACTAGAATGTAGCCACAGGGAAAATAATGTACGTGTGTGAGAAAAATAAATTTACATGTGTGAGACAAATGCAATAACTATCTAGTTAATATTGTATGCAGCTTCTAAATCTCTGCACTCTAAGAGTCAATCCAAATTAACACTACCAGTCTAAGGGGCATTTTGAAAGACACTGAATTGGATATTTTTAACATTCAATTCTAAAATGGTATGGTTTTAGGTGAGCGTTTTTCCTGAGTTAAGTGAATTAAACTGATTTTCACCAGATTTATAAATTTAGGAATTGAATAATAGACCCCGGTCTTTCAAGGAGCTGGGAACATTTTCTATGCTAGGCCATTAATCTTGATCACATTTCAGTGAGACATGGGAAAAGTAGGTCTCATCCTCCTTAAGTTTGAGACAGAGAATAAGGCACTGAAAGTCTACCCCAAGGTCATGGACAAAATCTATTTCAGAGCTGCCACTAGATTCTGTGCCTCCTAAGTTGTCTTCTGGAGGACTTTCTGCTAGATTTTGCTGATGCCTTTGAATAACAGAATGTGGATTTTCAGTTAGGAGGTATCTGGTCAACCACTGGTATTGTTAGCAAACACTTAAGTTAGAAAGCATGTGAGAGTATTATCAGCCATTCTTGTTTGCTAATACACAAAAAAAATCATTACTGTTTTAGTTTATAGTTTCTCCAGAGACATTGAGTATTTCCATATAGCTGTGGCTCATTGTATTATCATCTATGGATTGCCTACTCCAATCTTTTGCCCATTTTTCTATTGTTATACCTCTTAATAACATTAGTTCTTTTTTTGTTTCTTAATATTTATTTACTTATTTGGAAGACTTATAGAGAAAGGCAGAGAGAGAGAAAGAGAGAGAGAGAGAGAGAATCTTCCATCCACTTGTTCACTCCCCAAATGGCTGTAACAGTGGGGACTGGGCCAGGCCAAAGCCAGGAGCATCTTCCGGGTCTCTCACAAGGGTGCAGGGGACCAAGTACTTGGGCCATCTTTGGCTGCTTTCCTAGGAACATTAGCAGTGAACTGGATCTGAAGTGGAGCATCTGGGTCTCAAACCAGCACCCATTTAGGATGCCGGCAACGCAGGTGGAGGCTTCACCTTCTATGCCGCAGCACCGGCCCCAGAACATTAGTCCGTTGATACATATTTTTTGAAAGCTTTCTTCCTAGTCTGTTGCTGATGTCAGTGGATTACAACCTTTGATGTCTAGAGAATGTGGTTTTCCTTATTTTGACTATTGTCCATCATCTAAGGAGCCCCAGCTATGAAAGAGACAGGAAAACTGTCAGGCCAATTTACTTCTTCACCTGATTTGGTAATTTTAGCAGTTCCTTTGGATAATGCTCACTTTTGGAGGATAACTGATGAGTCGATTCCATTATGTGCATCCCACCACCACTGCATCCACCTTTACTGCTACTGCTCCCAAGATGGCTGTTGGTCAATGGGAGGAGGTGCTAATGTGTGTTCGGGAAACAGAGTGGAGGGGCCCTCAGGAACGGGAAACAAGCTCTAGATCTCCACAAGTGGCACTAGCGGAATGGTTGGGTTGGCACTTAATGGATGACACATCCAGGCCACGTGCATTCTTCAAGCATCTTTAGCTGGAGACTAAGGTCTATTTCATCTCAGCTGGGTAACAGCTGTGGGGAGCAACTCGGACTACACTAAGTTACTGGAATTAAGACTTATTCTATGCATCTGCTCTCCCACAATATGGCGCTGGGAGAGGAGTAAACAACTTTTACACAGCTGCCTCCAGTTCGACCAGTAACCTGCAGGAGATGATCCTGCTCCTGATTGGAGGAGAGCAGCGTACTCGGCGTGTGGGTAGCAGAGTTGGGATTGGTGGAAGAGGACTATAAGGGAGGAGAGAGACAACATGCACCAGGAACATCTAAGGGGAACATCCGGATAACATCTGAGCAGCCCCCGAGAGAGCCGGCCGGTGGTGTGCCGCTCCCCCGCGGAAGTGGGGAAAGTGGCAGGGGGAGCCGCCCTTCCACGGAGGTGGAAGGATCGGCAGCCAACCCGGGAAGAACCAGCAGCAAACCCGGGAAGGGCCGAGCAGACAAAAGAACAGCGCAGGGTTTAGTGTCGTTCCTCCACGAAGAGGGGGAGTGACAAACAGCCACAGCAGCCTCCCCACCACCACTGCCCTGGTATCCTCTGACACCTTGCTGGACATTCTGCACTCTGGCCAAAGTAATTAACACTCAGGTTTGGTGCAGGGCCCATTCCTCGTCCTCACAACAGGTGCCAGCTCTCAGCTCAGCATAACTCAGAAACACTATTATTGATCCAACTCTCTTTCCTAGGCTTATTGGGCACCATTATGTTGGCACACCACCGCTGCACAGTTGTCTTCTCTAAGACCCATGTAGGGAGTAAAAGCCAGAGCCCTCTGCTTGTGTTGTTTCCTCCGTTGAGCTGACATGACTTCTTTCTCAAGTACATCTTAGGAATGGAAAGGGTGAGCTGTTCCTGCTTCTGTGCCTCACCTGGACAGCTCTGCAGTAAAAGGCTGTAGTCTGTCTCTGATTTCTTCCTCTCAACCTGCTTTTCTCTGTGGCAAGATTCTGACTACTGGATGCTAATTCTTAACTCTTTCATGGCATTTCTGCTAGGTCAGAATTTTTTAATCTTTTAATCATAAGCACGTGGTCTATCATTGTTCACAAATCCAAATCTTGTCAGTCTTTCCCTTCAAGGAGATTTTAGATTTTCTGTTTTCATCAAAAGACTTTATGTAATGAAATGTTATAAAAATTATATTTCTGTAGTTTCCTTTGACTTCTTATCATTTTTCATGTTTAGCTATTTAAGCCATATGATATTTTATATATTGTATGATGAAGGATATAAGTTTTTTTAAAACATTTGTTTGGTTGGAAGTCAGCTACAAAGAAAGAGGAAGAGACACAGAAAGATCTTCTATCTGCTGGTTCACTCCCCAGATGGCTGCAATGGCCAGGGCTGGGGCTGGCCGAAGCCAGGAGCCAGGAGTTTCATCTGGTTTCCCACTTTGGTAGCAGGGCTCCAAGCACTTGGGCCATCTTCTGCTGCTTTTCCCAGGCAATTAGCAGGGAGCTGGATTGGGAATGAAGGAGCCAGGATTCAAACCAGTGCCTGTAAAAGGTACTGGTGTCATAGGCAGTGGCTTTACCTACTGCACCACAATGCTGGGCCCAAGGGAAATACATTTTTTCTATATGGATGGCCATTTGCCACAATATCATTTACTGAATCCAAACTATCAATTCTCGTTAATGCACTCACCAGTTTTAGATTTCTTCCACTAGGTCAGCAATCGTTTGGTAAGTACTTGTAAAGAATATTTGGAATTATTTTTCCTTATAAGTCGGGTTTTTTCATTGCCTACTATGTTACTTTTTGCTCTGTGCACATATAGATACATGTATGTATATGTATATATACACACACACACATATATGCATATACATTCTGTATCAGTCTTGTAAAATTTCCAATCATTTTCTTTCATCTTGCTAATGCTTGGAATCTGTTCAGATATCCCATTTTTTCTCACATAATATGTGTGATTTGTTGATTTTATTGTCACTGCATTTTATAGTGTTCTGGGTTTCTGGATCTAAATATTGACTACTGGCTATTTCACTTTTCTGTCATCTGAGGAATGGTAAGTAGGGCACAGAAGGAGAACAGCTGAGGCTTTGCAGACTTGTTAGGACATCCAGGCTCCACCTTGTCCTCTGGGGTATGGATCCCTGTCACAGTCCATGGTCCTTTTATCTACAAAAGAGGGAGGAGTGAAACAGTAAATTCCCTTTGGTTTCACTTTGGAGTGAGTTGGTGAGAGCTTGGGGCACCTTAAAGTGACAGAATGAGAAAGACTTTATTCAGGGGTACCAAATCCACACAGACTACCTTCATTTATCTATGTAAAATTATTTTAGCTTTTTAAAGGGAGAAAAACCTACCGAAGTCAGTTTTTGACCAAGGAGTGAATACCTAGCTGCTTTTGAGGGTGAGGAGGGACAAGGGGTGGGCATGAGAAGCTGTGTAATCTGCATCTGACTCTGTATTCAGTCACATTGATTTCTACCCACATGTGTCACTAAACTTTTCCAGCTGGAAGTTCAGTGTGGTCTACTGGGTAGGGCAGCTGTTTGGTATATTTATTTTAGTGTTTGATTTCCTTGACTTGGCTTTCTTATTACATACTTCCTTTGTTGATTTTTCTCTGTATTGCTGTAGGTTTATATTTTTTTAAAAAAATATTTTATTTATTTGAGAGGTAGAGTTACAGACAGAGAGAGGGAGAGACAACATGGGAAACAATCCACACCCAGACTCATACAATGAAAATCACTTTAAATAGCACTCTGACCTCAGAATTGGCCCCTAAGGCACTCTGGTCTGGCTGAAAAGCCCATGACAGCATTTCAGGCAATTGAAAGCCAAGACACTGTGGCAAAAAAAAAAAAAATGTCCTACATGAAGGATCTCTGTGAGAGAGACCCCAGTGGAAAGAAGTAGCCATCAAAGAAGGGTATACTTTTCTCTAAAGGGAGGAGAAAACTTCCACTTTGCTTATGGCCTTGTCTAAATACTGATGGAGATTGTGGATTCAAATGCTTCCATAGCCTTGGCAGCTCATATGAAGAGCTTCAAGTGATCACTGACATCATACATAAGAGTGTTAATTGTTAAACTAACAACAGGAGTCACTGTGCACTTAATTCCCATGTAAGACTTTTGTCCTCATTGAGTTGTATTATGAGAATTAACTATAAAATTGGTTCTCAAACAGGTTTTTTTGGTGCATGTGTGTGTAAATTGTTGAAATATTTTCTTAGTATAGAGTTGGTCTTCTGTGTATAAAGTTAATTGAAAATGAATCTTAATAGAGAATGGGACTGGGAATGGGAGAGGGAGGAGGAGGTGGGGTGGGAGTGTGGGTGGGAGGGCAAGTAGGGTGAAAAGAATCACTATATTCCTAAAGTTGTACTTATGAAATTTGTGCTCATTAAATAAAAGGTTTCTTTGGGGAAAAATATTTTATTCATTTATTTGAGAGGTAGAGTTTCAGATAGAGAGAGAAAGAGACAGAGAGAAAGGTCTTCTGCATCCTGGCTCACTCCCCAAATGGCTGCAATGGCTGGAACTGAGCCTATCCAGAGCCAGGCACCAGGAGCTTCTTCTGGATCTCCTATGTGGGTGCAGGGGTCCAAGCACTTGGGCCATCTTCCACTGCTTTTGTGGGTTTTGTGCTTTTTAAAAATGTTTTTGGAGATGGAGATGTGGTGCAGTGGTGAAGCCATTGCCTGGGACACTGGCATCCCATATAAGATGAGTCCCAGGTGTTCCACTTCTGATTTAGCTCCTTGCTAATATGCTTCCAGCTTGGTCCAGCCCCAGCCACTGCAGCCATTTGGGGAGTGAACTAGTGTATAGAAGATATTCTCTCTCTCTCTCTGTAACTCAGCCTTTCAAATAAATTTTTTAAAGATCAATTAATTTTTTAAAAAGTCTTTACCATCACTTTAACAGGGTCTCAGGAGGAAGAGTATATAATGCTTATGCTTAATCTACCACTTGAATTGAAATAATTTCTCTCTTGTTTATTTTTATTGTGCTTCTCCATAATCATAGGTCTGTTGATGATACTCTTTTGGATTCTGGTGCTCTCCAGAGATATATATAGACAATACATATATATGGAGGCACTTCAAAAAGCTTATGGAAAAGTCAAATTAAAAGATAATTTTATTTTGATGCAAAAAATTTGAAATCCATATGTACAAGGAGTCATCAGAAAATTCATGTAAAATAAGTATTAAAAAATTATGCATGGGGCGCTGGCACACCAGGTTCTAGTCCCGATCGGGGCGCCGGATTCTGTCCTGGTTGCCCCTCTTCCAGGCCAGCTCTCTGCTGTGGCCCGGGAGTGCAGTGGAGGATGGCCCAAGTGCTTGGGCCCTGCACTCCATGGGAGACCAGGAGAGGCACGTGGCTCCTGCCATTGGATCAGCGCGGTGCGCCGGCCGCAGCGCACCGGCAGTGGCGGCCATTGGAGGGTGAACCAACGGCAAAGGAAGACCTTTCTCTCTGTCTCTCTCACTGTCCACTCTGCCTGTCAAAAAAAAAAATTATGCATGTATTTTTCATTTTTTGGCACCAAAATTTTTATCTTTTAACTCCGTTCCTTTCCTTCCCACCCTCCCTCAGGCTAGAACGGGCCAGCTTTCTATGCTTCCTCTTCCTGCCTGCCAGGGACCTCCTTTGGTAAAGTGCTGTCTGTTGACCTGTTTCCTGGTTTATTCCCTAAGTCTGTAATCTTGGGGGCTCTGGCTTGGCAAAGACCACCAAAGATGCTACATGATTGTGAGCAAACTTGTGAGGCAAAATGTGATCTCTGAAAGAAAGGAAAAGAAAAAGATTCAGTAGGTAAATGTCTTCCCCTTCCTCCCTGGAAAAGACTATTCTCCATGTAGTTTTCTTCATGTGTACACACTGCCTGATTGAGCAGTTGCACCTGCGAAGGCACAGGCTTTGTCTGAGACTCTCCTCACAAAGAAAAATGCATTGCATGACATTGCTTCCTACTCCCCGTACTTCATGTATCTTTTCCTTCACTCTTGTTTCCCTAGGATTTCACACATGACCTCCAGCCCCCACCCTCACCCCAAACGAAAAACATAGCAGTCACTCCATGTTCTGGGTTCAATTTCATAGGAACATGGGCTTAGATTGGTTTTGAAAATTGGCTTTAGGAATTAATGATGTCAATAATAGCAATTAAAACTATGATTATGTATACCTATACTCATTAACTTCGAAAGGACTCTGAGTCATACATTTGGAAGGAAATTAACGCTGGTTGTTTTCACATGGTAAGAATTTGGGGCGCCACGGCTCACTAGGCTAATCCTCCACCTTGCGGCGCCGGCACACCAGGTTCTAGTCCCGGTCGGGGCGCCGGATTCTGTCCCAGTTGCCCCTCTTCCAGGCCAGCTCTCTGCTGTGGCCAGGGAGTGCAGTGGAGGATGGCCCAAGTGCTTGGGCCCTGCACCCCATGGGAGACCAGGATAAGTACCTGGCTCCTGCCATTGGATCAGAGCGTTGCGCCGGCTGCAGCAGCCATTGGAGGGTGAACCAACAGCAAAGGAAGACCTTTCTCTCTGTCTCTCTCTCTCACTGTCCACTCTGCCTGTCAAAAAAAAAAAAAAAGAGAGAGAGAGAATTTGGGTACTTTTTTTTTAACCATTATTCACTTATTATCACATTTTTCCAATGAAAATGTATTATATCTATAAACAGAATAGTTTTTAAGAGCATAAACAACTTTTTCAGGGAAATGTTACCAAATTTTTCAACATCATATATTTTATTCTAATGAATAAATAGCTCATCAATGCTATTAGTGGAAGTAATTTTTGCATATGTAAAATAGATACATACATAAAGTATGAAGTAGATGACCCACTTTTGGGTGGAATTTTATCAAATCAATTTCTTTGTTATTAGATTATCTATTGGCAAGCTGCTTTACTCAGCTTCCAGTTTCAGAAACACCATATAATAATTGCCTATTCACAAAGAACAGCAGTCCCTTTATGCATGCAGATTTTTGGCTTGCAGCCCTGTAGGCAGAGTTTACAGCACTATTTATAACTGTCCACACAAATTGGTCAAAAAAAGATGGCATCTGGAGTTAGTTCAATCAGTTTCCCACATTATTCAATAATAAATCTACAGTTAAAACTAAAAATGCTACTCTGTTATTTACATGTGGGTTTTTTTTTCCATCTAAGGTATATCAACTTATTTAAATAAGCAACTTACATTTCAATAAAATTATTTTGTTCAACTGTGTAACCTAAATGGAAAAATTTAGAGCCATATAAAAATACATACAAAATAAATATGTTGACAAGTTCTAGATCCAAACAAATTAGGAGATAGATCCATCTCAATGGTTTATGACAGATATACTATCAATGTTCAGAAATAACACCAAACATCTCATTTCTAGAAGGAGCCATAATCAACTATGAAATATCATTTTTGATGGAGAAGGATAAAATAATTAAAATCAGTGATTAAGCCAAATATACCCTTTTTGTAAAAATTTATTTATTTTGAAAGTGAGAGAGAGAGAAAAAAAAAGAGATCTTCCATCTGTTGGTTCACTCCCAGATGGCTGCAATGGCCAGGCAGGACTGGAGCAGTCAGAAGCCAGGAGCTTCTTCTGGGTCTCCCACTTGGGTGGAAGGGGCCCAAACACTTGGGAAATCTTCTGCTGCTTTCCCTAGGCCATTAACATGGAGCTGGATGGGAAATAGAGAAGCCCAAACACAAACAGGCGCCCATAAGGAACACCGACTGTCATAGGCAGCAGCTTTACACACTATACCATAACTCCAGCCCCATACCTCATCTTTTGCACACATTTCCCTTGCCTGATAAGATATATAATCAAAATGAGTCAAAGGGTAGCAACATGAAATATGCAGTCAAGAAAAATAGTCATTATTTCAAGCATACACCAGTGAAACTACTAGTGCTCCCTTGTTCTTCCTCTAGCTAGGTTCTGGAGTTTCCTACACACTATTCTGCAGTACCTAAAGTTTTCTGAATTGCAGGGCCCTTGATGCATGCCTCACATGGCGTATTCTCTATTCTTTCTCCTCAGCTCTGTCCGTGGCCCAGCGGTGACAATACTGACAAAAATACCCCCATCCCTAACAGCTCTCCCTGACCCTCCCTTCACCAGATGGGATTAGAACTTCCTGAAAAGTCTATGATATATTCTTCTTCTTGTCATTATTGACATCAGTCTAGTCACTTCTGAGAATATTCTACTACTTTCCCAAGAAAAACAAACTTTTTTTCACAAGGATTTTAACACATTTGTAAGGTCCCAGGCAAGAACCTAGGCCCAATTTACTTGTATGCTCTTGGATCCACTAAAGTGCATTCTCCTATCTTTCTTCTCGTTTTCCATCTTTACCACTGGGTATGACGCCTACTCATATATCTATGTATGAATGGATCAGAAGCATTTTTCAATGCTAGGCAGCACCATGCCCATTCATGGAAGTTTAATGTTGAGCGAAGCCAGAAGCAACTCTGGGCCTTCTGGAACTTCCTATCTACTGTGTAGGGAGATACGAATCAAATAATCACCAAATGCATAATTCTAAACTAAGTGTTGTGAGGAAAAGATTGAAAAAGCTAATAGTGCATATAATGGGGATATTCATCTATCCTGGCTGGAGTGAGGGGTGTGTTCCAAGAAAGACTTCCCTAAGCTAGTCACAAGGCATTCTCCAGGCAAAAAGAAAAATAAGGAATGTTCCAAGCAGAAGGAAGAGTATGTGTTGATTCTAAGACACATTCAGTGAATGAAAGAAGGTTAGTGCACTGGGAAAAATAAGTTTGGAAGGGTTTGGTAGTCTACAAACTTTGGTCAGAAAATTGCGGGCTCGTCCCACGAGGTCCACACTATCGGGATGGTGTGGTGATGGCATTCTTTGACAAGAAGACAAACACAGTGAATATATCCGTTTATTAACAGTCAGGCACAAGCTTTTATAGGGCAGGCAAAGAGGAGTAGCTAGTCCAGGATAGCAACACTAATTCTATAGGATAAAGCTGCTGCTGGCAGCTCTATGCTTCTCCAATCAGCTTGAAGGTCACGTAGCCTACATAGCCTTCCAGGTGGTCTTATGGGTCTGGGCCACACCCAGGAGCTGTTCATATAGTTGACAATCACAAGGCCTCTCAACAGGAAATGGGGGTGGGGGAAATGTGCCTGGGGTTTCTGCCACCTGCCAGCAGCCAGGTCATATGTGGGTCTCAGTGTGCTGAGCCTCTGCCCAGGGTCTTTCCCAGGAGGTATGGTGTGCCATGCCCTATTAACCTCTACATGGGCTAGGCAGGCAGTCTCCCAGCCAGGCACAGGATCACCCACAGAAAATTAAGGGAGGCCAGCGCTGAGGCTCACTTGGTTAATCCTCTGTCTGCGGCGCCGGCACCCCATATGGGCACCAGGTTCTGGTCCTGGCTGCTCCTATTCCAGTCCAGCTCTCTGCTGTGGCCCAGGAGGGCAGTGGAGGATGGCCCAAGTGTCTGGGAAAAAGCACCTGACTTCTGGCTTCGGATCGGGGCAACACCAGCCGTAGCGGCCATTTGGGGAGTGAACCAGGGGAAGGAAGACCTCTCTCTCTCTCTCTCTCTCTCTCTCTCTCTCTCTCTCTGTCTATAACACTACCTGTCAAATTAAAAAAAAATAAAAGAAAAAAGAAAATTAAGGGAGAAATCTATTCAACACTTTCTACACTTTCTCAAATTTTTTAAAAGATTCTTATTCATTTGAAAGACAGAGATACAGAGAGAGAATGCCAGAGACATCTTCCATCCATCGTTTCACTCCCCAAATGGCTGTAATGGCTAGACCTGGGCCAGGTCAAAGCCAGGGGCCAGGAGCTTCTTTCAGGTCTCCCACATGAGTGGATGCTTAACCTTCTACACCACAGCACTGACCACTGGCTATCTCTCTTCCAAGAGGTCCAATTAGTGGCCTTTATTAAGCAGAAACGCCATTAAACCAAGTAGACAGTACTGATCACAAATAAATCTTCTCTGGTATAATGCAATGTTTGCCACATTATAGACTGCAGTGTGTAATCACTATGTTTCCTAGCAACAAGGGATGATGCAGGATCCCAGGCTGGCAAGGATCAAGAGTTCTTACTCTTCTTAGATGAGAGGGGAGTTAGACAAAAGAGCAGTTTCTAGGAGTAGAATAGATTAACTGTATGGTGAAGGTACCCAATAAGAGCCATCACTTTGATAAAAGCATTTTGCCAATCTGTGGTGACCACTCAGGAAGCCATGCAAGAGAAGAAAAAACACAACCTCACTTTTCATCTCTTGTCATTGCTGGAGCCCAACCCAGAGCTAGAGGGCAAGGATACCCACATGGATCATCCTCCCAAGCTATAGGGCAGAATGGAGAATGGTGATGGGCACAGCAGGTGACACAAGACAGTTAAAGCATAGTGCCTGGTTTCAACTCAAACAAGCTGCTTACAAGGGTCATGGATATTGGGGAAGTCAGTGCTTTGTTCTAGGTCTTAGCTTCCTTATCTTTAAAATGGGAATGATGTCAATAATACCTTGGTTTGTTTTAGGAATTCATAAAGTCCTTAGAGTGGTGCTGAAACATGGCTAGTGCTTATAAATGTTATTTAATATTTCATTTTACAAAAGAAACATGTCTGGGGAAGATAAACTCAAGATCCAGTTGCCAGAAAGGGTACCACTAAAGCTGGAACACAGGCCTTCTAAGTCTTATTCTAGCCCTGGCAAGCTTTCTTTTCCATTTTTTTCTCCAGAATCATCAAAATCAATAAAATAGTTATGTTGACTAACTCAGTAGGCACATTCTGAATCCCATCTGTGTTTGTCTATTTTGGGGCTCTTTACACTTTTTAAAAAATGTATTCACAGGTGGCAGGAAAGTGCTCTTCCTGTTCTCTGTAACTTAATGGAAATACAAGAGGACTTCAAAAAGTTCCCTGACAATGCATAGTATGAGAAAACTATACACGGGTTTCAAATTGTTTCACACCAGAATAAACTTATCTCTTAATCCATTTCCCACTACACTTGTGAAGTACTTTTATAGGAACCTTTACTCTCAGTTAGCTAGAATTATAGATCTCATCATGGTAGATGTGAGGTTGACAATTTCAGAGCCTTTTTGGGTATAAGCATTTTATAGCTTTACATTTAAGTCTTACATCACTTCTGGACAAACTTCCTTAGCCATTATCTCTTTTAATAGTGAAATATCAATTGAGTATATGTTGACTGTCTCAGTCTATCCTCCACCAGTTTAACATCTCTTTTCCATTTTGCATTACTTGTCTCTACTTTCAGTTCACAAGTTCTTTATTGACCTGTAGTCAATCTGCTATTTAAAAGATTTATTTTGCATTTTTGTTTCTCAGTGCACACATTCTTTATTGAACTGTACTCAATTTGCCATTCTAAAGATTTAACAGTAAGGATGCCAAAACTGTTTAATAGGGGGAAAGGATAGCCCTTTGAAACAAATGGTTCCAGGAAAACCAGATATCCACATGAAAAATAATGAATATAAAGCATTACTTCATACCATATACAAAAATTAACTCAAAATGGATCAGAGGCCTAAATTAAGAGCAAAATCTATAAAACTCTTGCAAGGAATGAGAGGGTATAAATCTTCATGACTTTGGATTTAGCAAAATACTTTTAGATTCTAAACAAAAAATATAAGCAAAGATAAAAAATAGGTAAATTAGACTCACCAAAATAAAAAACTTTTATCCCAGGGCCAATGTTGTGGCATAGTGGGTTAAGCCTCCACCTGCAATGCCAGCATCCCATATGGGCTCCTATTTGAGTCCCAGTGCTCTACTTCCCATCCAGCTCCCTGTTAAAGTACAGGGGAAAGCAGCAGAGGATGGGCTGGGTGCTTGGAACCTTGCACCCACGTGGGAGACCCAGAAGTTCCTGGTTCCTGGCTTCAGTCTGGCTCAGCTCTGGCCATTGTGGCCATTTGGGTAGTGAACCAGCAGATGGAGGATCCTTCTCTGTCTCTCCCTCCTCTCTCACTCTCTATAACCTGTAACTCTGCCTTTCAAAAAAAAAAAAAAAAACCTTTGGGCCTCAAAAGATACCATTTTGAAAATGTAGGCAACCCATATATTAGGAGAAAGTATAAATTATATATCTGATGTAAGGGACTTATATTTAGTTGTTGTTGTTGTTGTTGTTGTTGTTTTTGACAGGCAGAGTGAACAGTGAGAGAGAGAGACAGAGAGAAAGGTCTTCCTTTGCCGTTGGTTCACCCTCCAATGGCTGCCGCGGCCGGCGTACCGCGCTGAACCGATGGCAGGAGCCAGGTACTTATCCTGGTCTCCCATGCGGGTGCAGGGCCCAAGCACCTGGGCCATCCTCCACTGCACTCCCTGGCCACAGCAGAGAGCTGGCCTGGAAGAGGGGCAACCAGGACAGAATCCAGCGCCCCGACCGGGACTAGAACCCGGTGTGCCAGCGCCGCAAGGCGGAGGATTAGCCCAGTGAGCCATGGCGCTGGCCCAGGGACTTATATTTAGAATATATAAAGAATTCTTACAACTCAATAATGAGGAGATAAATATTTTAATTAAAATAGATAAATTGGGGCTGGTGGTGTGATGGAGCTGGTTAGACTGTCATTTGTGTCACTGACATTCCATATTGGAGTTCTGCTTTGAGTCCTGGCTACTCTGCTTGCAATCCAGCTTCCTTCTTATGTATCTAGGAAAGCAGCAGAAGATGGCCCAAGTGCTTGGGCTCCTGCCTCCATGTGGAAGGCCTGAATGGAGTTTCTGGCTCCTGGCTTCAGCTTGGCACAGGTCTAGTTGTTGCATCCATTTGGGGAGTTGAAACAGTAGATGGAAGACCTCTCTCTCTCTCTCCCTCCTCCACTGCCTCCTCACCCTTTCTCTTTATTTCCCTCTCTCTGTCACTCTGCCTTTCAAATATAATTAAATATTAAAATTTGAAAATTGACAAATTATCTAAATATAAATCAAAACCATAATGGGATACCATTTCATATTCACTAAGATAGTTAAAATCAAAAAATCAGGTAGCAGTAAGATTGGAAAGGATGTGGAGAAATCAGAATCCTCATGAATTGCTGGTGGAAATGTGAAATAGTGCAATCCACTTTGGAAAACAGCCTGACATATCCTCAAATGATTAAACATAGACTTATCAAGTGACCCAGTAATTCTCTTAGGTGTGTACACCCTTCCTCCCAAATGAAAAACTACACATACACAGAAACCAGCACATGAATACTTATAGTAGCATATCCATAACAGCCCAAAGGTGGAAACCACCCAAATAGTCATCAATGGACAGATGAATAAACCAAGCATGATATATTCATACAATGGAATATTATGTAGCCACAAGAAGAAATGAACTACTGATATGTGCAATAACATGGATGAATCTTGAAAGCATTGATGAAAGAAGCCAATCAAAGAAGACCATATGATTTCACTCATATGAAGCTTTGGACTAGGGAAATCTGTAAAATAGAATGTAGATTCATACTTACCCAGCTCTATGGGAGCACACAATGGGACATGGTGGTGGTGGTGACATTTGAAGGGTATGGAGTTTCTTTTTAAGGTGGTGGAGATGTTCTAAAACTGACTCTGCTGATAGCTGCACATATCTGTGGCTATACTACATGCCATTGAGTTGTGCACTTTAAATAGGTGTATTGCTTAGTATATGAATAGTATCTCCATAAAGCCGTTTTTAAAAACTTTATACAGAGTTGTTTGGAGTATGACATTTTTAGTATCTGATGTCTTTTTTGTTCTTTGCTTCACTCATGAAGGTGCTTCTTGTCTGTTGGTTGATCTAAATGTCCTGTATTTGGCTGATCTTTAAGCCAAGAAATCCTGAGCCCTTGCATGGGGCATGCTCTCCTCCAGAAAGCGCTTGCATTTGGTCTGCTTATAACCTGAGGACTGTGGAGCCAGTCTGTCTCCCTTCCCGGATCCCAGCTTAAGGGCTTATCTCTCCAATTTGTTGGGTTCAGTGCTACTGTTAAGAGTTAAGCCAGCCAGCCTTCTTGTATCTGCTCACAATTTACCTTTGAAGTTTCATTTGGCTTGTAAATCAGCAGGGTTGAGTTTATGGGCCTTAGATTTCTCTCACTTCCAATCTCAGAAAAGCAAAATAAGCTTAGGTCCTATGATGTACTTGATTGTTTTGTAGGAGGAGTCTTCAGAGAATGCTGTCCATGCAGAGGTGTGTGGGTGTGTGTGTGTGTGTGTATTTTACATCAGTGTTTGTAGGAAATTTGTGTCATAGAATTTGGCTGATTTTGTCTGTTATTCTTCCCTTTTCTAGCACTTATGGGAATATCAGTATTTTCAAACTTGTCTTCCTTCCAAATGGAGGCATTAAATTAATAGAACACTATGTGACATATACAGCAAATATAAAGTATGTATTACCCAATCCAAGCTAATCATCAGAGCTATCTAGGGAACATTTTAAAAATATGAATACTGGGCTGGCGCCGCGGCTCACTAGGCTAATCCTCCACCTAGCGGCCCCGGCACACTGGGTTCTAGTCCCGGTAGGGGCGCCGGATTCTGTCCCGGTTGCCCCTCTTCCAGGCCAGCTCTCTGCTGTGGCCAGGGAGTGCAGTGGAGGATGGCCCAGGTGCTTGGGCCCTGCACCCCATGGGAGACCAGGAAAAGCACCTGGCTCCTGGCTCCTGCCTTCGGATCAGCGCAATGCGCCGGCCACAGCGCACCGGACGCGGCGGCCATTGGAGGGTGAACCAAAGGCAAAGGAAGACCTTTCTCTCTGTCTCTCTCTCTCACTGTCCACTCTTCCTGTCAAAAAATAAAAAAAAAATAAAAAAAATAAAAAAAATGAATACTACTAGTGTTTAACTCATGGCTAATCTGTAGATTTTTCTATCAGTTCACTAACTCCACTTGCCTTAATAGCCAGATATACATTTTCCAAATTAAATTAAAATTAAATATTGATCTAGATTTATTATTAATACTATTAAAAAACACTTGTTAAAAATTTACCATGAATCTGGCTAAAAAGCCAATGAGAGTTTCTCAGGCATGGAAAGCCAAGACACTATGGCAAAAAAAATAAAAAATAAAAAATAAATTACCTAAATGAAAGATCTCTGTGAGCGAGATCCCAGTAGAAAGAAAAGGGCCATCAAAGAAAAAGGTACCTTTCTCTGAAGGGAGGAGAGAACTTCTTCTTTGATTATGGCCTTGTCTAAATAAGGTCAGATTGTGTGAACTCAAGAGGCTTCCATAGCCTTGGCAGCTCATGACAAAAGCCTCAGGTGATTACTGAAGTTATAAATAAGAGTGTCACGGGGCTGGCGCTCTGGTGCAGTGGGTTAAAGTCCTGGCCTCAAGCACCCGCATCCCATATGGGCGCCTGTTCTAGTCTCTGCTGCTTCTCTTCCTACCCAGCTCTCTGCTATGGCCTGGGAAAGCAGTGGAAGATGGCCGAAGTCCTTGAGCCCCTGAACCCATGTGGGAGACTGGAGAAAGCTCCTGGGTCCTGGCTTTGGATCGGTACCGCTCCGACCCTTGCGTCCATCTGGGGAGAGAACCAGTGGATGGAGGACCTCTTTCTCTGTCTCTGCCTCTCTCTGTAACTCTGTCTTTTAAATAAATAAAATTAATCTTTAAAAAAAAAATAAGAGTGTCAATTGTTAAATCAACAACAGGAGTCACTGTGCACTTATTCCTCATGTAGGATCTCTGTCCTTAATGTGTTGTACTTTGAGAATTAACAATAAAATTAGTCTTCAAACAGTACTTTATACTTTGTGTGTCTGTATGGGTACAAACTATTGAAATCTTTACTTAGTATATACTAAGTTGATCTTCTGTATATAAAGATAATTAAAAATGAATCTTAAGAATGGGATGGGAGAGGGAGTAGGGGATGGGATAGTTTGTGGGTGGGAGAGTGGTTATAGGGGGAAAACTACTATAATCCAAAAGTTGTACTTTTTTTTTTTTTTTGGACAGGCAGAGTGGACAGTGAGAGAGAGAGAGAGACAGAGAGAAAGGTCTTCCTTTTTCTGTTGGTTCACCCCCCAGTGGCCGCTGTGGCCAGCGTGCTGCGACCAGTGCACCGCGTTGATCCGAAGCCAGGAGCCAGGTGCTTCTCCTGGTCTCCCATGGGGTGCAGGACCCAAGGACCTGGGCCATCCTCCACTGCACTCCCGGGCCAC
Organism: Oryctolagus cuniculus; assembly: GCF_964237555.1. Taxonomy (NCBI): domain Eukaryota; kingdom Metazoa; phylum Chordata; class Mammalia; order Lagomorpha; family Leporidae; genus Oryctolagus; species Oryctolagus cuniculus. Next base: position 116,346,450 of record NC_091436.1, read on the forward strand.
AGCAGAGAGCTGGACTGGAAGAGGAGCGACTGGGACAGAATCCAGCGCCACGACCAGGACTAGAACCTGGTGTGCCAGCGCCGCAGGTGGAAGATTAGCCTATTGAGCCGCGGCGCTGGCCCAGAAGTTGTACTTTCAAAATTTATATTTATTAAATAAAAGTTCTCTAAAAAAAATTTACCATGAAAAGGGCACTGCACCAGCACCTTAATTGAATTATGCATTTATCATCACAGCTTTATAAAAGATGTAATAATATAATTTCTACTTTATAGATAAGGAAAATGAGACTCAAAATAGTATAGGAACTGGATAAACACATTGGCAAGGCCATTATTACAGGGACCCAATAATAATCCAGTGGCTTGTTCTCACATTGCAATCTGGAGTCAGTAGAGCTGGTTGGCAGCAACTCTGCTCCAGTGGGGTCATTCACAAACCTAGTCCCTGCACCATCTCCTCGTATATTGCCCTCACCTACACTTGTGAGGAAATGAAACAAAGTCTGTAAAGACATGCCTATTGTCTGAAGATGCCAGCCCAGAGGGACACATATGTCCTCTGCTCTGATTCCACATGGCCGCATGTAACTGCATCTAACTACAAGGGATTCTTAGAAATGGAGTGGGCAGCCACGTGCCTGAATGTAATTCTCTTGTTATGGAAAATGTGGGGAATGGATTTTTATAAGCAGTCTCTGACACAATTGGTTTTGGCCTGGCCCAGCCCTAACTGTGCAGCCAATTGGGGAGTGAACCGGAGGATGGAAGATTTCGCACTTGCTCTCTTTGATATTCTGCCTTTCAAATAAATAAATCTTTTTAAAAAGATTGGAAAGCTGTCCCTTTAATCTAAGACACCATTGTCTCTCACATAGCCTAATTACTAGGTCTATCTGCTTCTACCCTAAATCTTCGGCATTCCCCACACAAAAGTTAGCGTGAATAGATAGTGTCATTCTTTTCAAAACCCTTTCACGACTTCTCCTCTCATCCAGAGTAAAATCCAAAGTCCTTACCATTGCTGACCGGCCCCACTCAATCATTCCTCTAAGCAGTGCTACAGCTGAATCTCTCCCTTTTCCCCACTGCTCACTGCTCCAGCCACACTGGCCACTCTGCTCTTTGTAAGCAGGTCAAGCAAGCTGCCCAGTCTTTGTACTTTCTGTAAAAATAAAAAGCCAGCCAAGAGAAACTCCGAGGAAGAGTACTGCAGACAATGGGAAGGACTAGAACACTTAGCATGAAAATAAGGCTAACGTGTCCAAAGAAACAAAAGATACCTTGTGTGTAGGTAGCAGGTCAGGAAGATCGGGGAAGGCAGTAGATGACAAGCGCACAGCTAGGCAAGGGTCAGAGTCTGTTGCACTTTGTAAGACAAACCAAGGACTCTGGATTTTGCCAGAATTCAATTAAGGAGGGGGAGTGCATTTGATTTTGCTTACTGTTAAGGAGCTGGTTAAGACAACTGATTGATTCCATGTTGGATTTCTCTGGTTCAAGTTCCAGCTCCACTCCTGATTCCAGCTTCCTGGTAATGTGCATCCGGGGAAGAAGAGGGCAGAGTTGAGTCCCTGAAATCCATGTAGGAGATTCAAACTGAGCCCCAGCTCTCCCAGCTTTAGCCTGGTTCAGCCTTGGCTGTTGTAGGTCTTTGGAGAGTGAGCTAATACATGGAAGACTCTCTCTCTCTCTCTCTCTCTCTCTCTGTGTGTGTGTGTGTGTGTGTGTCTGCCTTGCAAATAAAATAAAATTTTAAGATATCAAGAGAAGAAAATAATTATGGGAAGCCATTGCAGCTTTTTATTTTTTAAATCATTTTCTGTGTTTTTTTTTTTTTTTTTTAAGATTTACTTATTTATTTGAAAGGTGGAGTTACAGAGCAGGAGAGGCAGAGGCAAAGAGAGAAGTCTTCCATCTGCTGGTTTGTTCTCCAAATGGCTGCAATGGCCAGGGCTGGGCCAGGCTGAAGCCAGGAGCCAGGAACTTCTTATGGATCTCCCATGGGTGCAGGGGCCCAAGAACTTAGACCATCCTCTGCTGCTTTCCCAGGTGCACTAGTAAGGAGCTGGGTTAGAAATGGAGCAGCCAGGTCTCAAACCAGCGACCATATGGGATGCCATTACCACAGGCAGCAGCTTTACCTGCTGTACCACAGCGCCAGCCCCACCACTGGAGCTGTTTAAGCAGAGGAGTGACATTGTCTGATTTAAGTTACAACAGGATTGTTCAGGTTGATGTGTAGACAGTGGAGTATAGACCACAAACCTGGAACAAGTTTGACTGTCTTGCCTTTACCCATTTAAATGTCTCCTACTCTCAACTAGTCTTCTACTTGCATGCCCCGAGGTGTCAGCTCTTCTGTGAATGAATGAATGCATTTTGTTCATGTTCTACAAGCATTTAGTGAATCCTTAAAAAATCTTTTGCAAAGCCACCATGCTCTGTGTTATTGTTGGTACAAATACAAGTATAACCAAATGCACTCTCTTTCCTTGCCTGTATGTTTTTAGTTCATTGAAGAAGATGTTATATATATACCCATAACTAAAACATCAGGAAGAAAGTGTCAGGAGCTTGCTACGAAAAAGTTACAGTGGCTGGTGTTAGGCCTAGAGGTTAAGACACCCGAGATCCATATTTGGGTGAATGGGTTAAATGCCCAACTCTGCTCCTGACTCCAGCTTCCTGATAATGCAAATGCTGGGAGGCAATAGTGATGATTCAAATAACTGGGTTCCTGTCACCCACATGCTGCCTGGATTAAGTGCCTAACTCCTGACTTCAGCCGGGCTATGCTCTGCTTGTTGCAGACATTTGGGGAGAGAACCAGTGAATACGCAATCTTTCTCTCTTTCTCCCTGTTCTTGTCCCTGTCCTTCTCTCTCTCTCCCTCTCTCTCTCTCAAATACATAAATGTATTTTCTAAAAATAATTAAAAAGTTAGAGGTAAAATTCTATGAAGAATTTAAGGGAATAGACAGTCATTTCCAGACAAAGAGACCATGAATGATGTTTCATTGGAATGGAGTAATGCTGGAATGGGTAGAAATGATCAGGAAAAGTGCTTGGGTCTATGAAAATAAGTAGGCTCAGAATCTTAGAGCAGGAAGATATATCAAATGTCATTTAGTCCAAAACTGAGTTTCAATGAGTGTATCAAATTATTTTATGGCTGAACAAGAACTCTTTTAAGTTCACACTGAAACACAGGCTGATAATAGGACTGCATCCTTGAAGAGTTGTAAAGTTCTGGTGTAAGCCTCCAGGCTATGACGAGGCCCGTAATGAAAATACAAATTAGATACTCGAGCTTGCAGGAGAAAGCTCTAGATATTCTGTTAAAAATCCCGTCTATTATTCATCCCATAATCCTTCTGGTGTTCTTCCATGTGTCTCAACTCCAAGGTTGGCATTCATTCTTTATGATTCAAATCATAATTTACCTACCTGTCATCTTCAGAGAACTGATGAAATATAACTTTTTAGAAAGTTGAACTAAGTCAGCAATAAATGTGTACTTTAGAATTTTATCTATTTGAATATTCACAATGTGCCACTAGCTTTAAAGAAACTCTCAGAAGTGATAGACTGAATAATATAAAGCCAAGGCATTTCAATATTTACTGCAAAGAAAAAAAGAATTGATTTTTAAGCAAAGTATAGAAAGCAAGCACTGAATGCTCAAAGAAATATTAGTGAGTTGCTACAATCATCTCTCAGTAATGTTGGACTTGAACATCTACTGATAATGAAAGCTTACCTTTCACATTCATGTGAAAGTTGTGTCCACAAACCATCAGTTTCATGATACTTCCAGATAAAGATGTTTTAATAGACCTCTTAATTTTCAACATTTAATAGAATAATGTGCCATAACATCCTGTACAAATAAAGATACGTACATTTTCAGGGTTGGAGGATTAGGCTGAGGATTAAGCAGAAAAGTCATTACAATTTTTTATGCAGTGTGGGTTGACAAGAGGTTCTGAGCTATTTTCTAACAATGTTGATTTTCAGATGACAAGATCAATAAATATTTCCAAGACAACACTTTATGACCAATACCATATAAGGATATTATCAGGGTATTAGCAAAAAAGTAAAAGATGTAGTCTCTGCAATCAGGAAATGTGCACACTTATTGGAGATTAAGATATACATACACAGTATGAGAAAGAGAGCAGGAGAAAGAAATATCAATGCAAGATATGAGATAGCAGGTGCTATTGGTATAGATCCAGCTCTCCATCCCATAGATATCTGAAAGGGCGATGTTGATACTAGGCAGGAGTTAGACAGGATTTCATGGAGGAGGAGGACTCCTCAAACCAGGGTGGTACCTATGTATTTGTGTTAGAGAAGGAAAAGTGTTGTGGGTAAGGAGAATAACAAGTAAAGATGCTAAAATATTCCCTCTGTTTTTATTAACCCATTCAGAAAGTATTTCATAAGCACTTAATCCACATGAGGACCAGTAACCAGTAGTGTCAAAGATAAGCTGAAAGGTGAAATCACGGTCCCTACCTCTAGGGGAATGGCTTAGCAGGAATTTCAATCTTCTCACCCACTCCCTACTCAATATTCAGTTTTTGTTGAATATTCATTAAAAGATTGAGACTTGGGCCAGCACCGTGGCTCACAGTTAATCCTCTGCCTGCAGCGCCGGCATCCCATATGGACGCCGGTTCTAGTCCCAGTTGCTCCTTTTCCAGTCCAGCTCTCTGCTGTGGCCCAGGAGGGCAGTGGAGGATAGCCCAAGTGCTTGGGCCTCTGCACCCGCATGGGAGACCAGGAAGAAGCACTGGCTCCTGGCTTCAGATCGACGCAGTGCTGGCTATAGCAGCCATTTGGGGAGTGAACCAATGGAAGGAAGACCTTTCTCTCTGTGTCGCTCCCCGTCTTCGTGGAGGAACGACACAGGACCCTGCGCTGTTCTTTCGTCTGCTTGGCCCTTCCCGGGTTTGCTGCTGGTTCTTCCCGGGTTGGCTACTGTCCCTTCCACCTCCGTGGAAGGGTGGTTCCCCCTAGCCACTTTCCCCACTTCCACGGGGGAGCGGCACACCGCCGGCCAGCTCTCTCGGGGGCTGCACAGGTGTTCCTTCAGATAGATGTTCCTGGTGCATGTTGTCTCTCTCCTCCTTTATAGTCCTCTTCCACCAATCCCAACTCTGCTACCCACACGCCGAGTACGCTGCCCTCCTCCAATCAGGAGCAGGTCCTGCTGTTTATTGGTTGAACTGGAGGCAGCTGTGTAGAAGCTGTTTCTCCCTTCTCAGCGCCATATTGTGGGAGAGCAGATGCATAGAATAAGTCTTAATTCCAGTAACTTAGTCTAGTCCGAGTTGCTCCCCACACTCTGTCTCTCTCTCTCTCTCTCTCTCTCTCTCTCACTGTCTATACTCTACCTGTCAAATAAAAAAAAGATTGAGACTTACGTGTGGGCAGCCACAGGTAGTCACTCCCTTTGTTTACATTTAAACATATGGAGACTTCCCCGGCACAGACAATTGGGCACAGACAATTGGGCTAGGGAGATTCCGGGAAGAGGCAGGAAGAACCTAAACCTTTCACAAGAAATTATACAGATAATCAGTCACACCTATAACCTGCATTTATCACCTAAGTGTTTTATTGTACCCTTGTAATCAATAATTAAGAACCTTATTGGGAACTCTTTGTAACCTTAAGAGCCTTTTTGATATGTAAATCTTTTGTGCTCCTTCTTGTAAACAACTGGTCATGTTTAAATACTACTGGATTTATTCAATAAAGGAGCCTTGATCAGGACTTGTCTTGGCTCCATTCTTTGCGTCCTTGTCCCCGCATTCCCACTCTCTGTTTCAGGAAACCCAGTTCATTGTGCCGCAGGCCGGCACACTTACGCTACTTTCTCAATGTCTCATCTTTCAAAATACCTTCTTTCCAGTATACTCATATTTTTTTAAAAAAACTGAAGCTGGCCAGTTTTTTTTAAATAGATTTATTGGAGAAGTAGAGATATAAATACAGAGATAAGTGGACACAGAGAGCTCCCTTCTGCTGGTTCATTCCCCAAATGCTCACAATGCCTGGGGGTTGGCCAGGTTGAAGTCAGGAGCCAGAACTCAATCTAGGTCTCCCACATGAATGGCAGGGATTCGATTACTTCATTTTGCACAACTACCTCCCAGGTGGGTATTACCAGGAAGTTGGAATTGAGAGAAAAATCAGGACTCAAACTTCGACACTGCAATATGGGACGCAGGCATCCCAAGAAGAGTCTTAACTACTAAGCCAAGTGCCTTCCCCTTCTCATATTCTTACAACTTTCATAAAACAGTGTTGCACATGATTAACTAGTAATGCTGGAAGCAGCTCTCAGAAACTAAATCCAGATGTGTGACTTCATGAATTTACCTGTAAACAGAGAAACCTGAAGGGATGTTAAAGGGTGATCATGGTTAGGAGCAGCTCTAGGGCTCTGTAGCAATGTGATTTGTTGTTGTTGTTGTTGTTGTTGTTTGTTCATTTATTTGAATGGCAGAGTTACAGAAACAGAGGGAGAAAGACAGAGGTCCTCCATCCTCTGGTTCACTCCCAATATGATCACAACAGCTGGAGCTGGGTCAGGCCAAAGCCAGGAGCCAGGAACTTCTTTCACATCTTCCATGTGGATAGCAGGGGCCCAGGGACTTGGGACATCTCCTGCTGCTTTCCAAGGAGCATTAGCAGAGAGCTGATTCAGAAGTGGAGCAACCAGGACTCAAACTGGCGCCCTATGGGATGCTGGCTTTGCAGGCAGTGGCTTAACCCATTAAGCCAGAACACTGGCCCCAGCAATGTAATCTTGAACTAATCTTTTAGTCTCTCTGGGTCTTAGGTTTCTCAAGAGTAAAATGGGAGCAATTTTAAATCCATCTTATTGGTTTGTTGTGAGTTGCTAAAAGAAAGCCAATGACCAAAATAGTGATCAATAAATTAAACTCTGAGTTTGTTTAATTGCCATATAGGGAACATGCACCAGTGAAAATGTTCATTGAGAAGATTGGAAAATTAAAGAAATAAAGGGGCTGGTGGGGTCCATGGTGGTTATGCTTGTGGGGAGCAACTGGGAGCAACTCGGACTAGACTAAGTTACTGGAATTAAGACTTATTCTATGCATCTGCTCTCCCACAATATGGTGCTGGGAGAGGAGAAAACAGCTTCTACGCAGCTGCCTCTTGCCAACTTGAGTGATGACCTCCAGGAGCTGATCCTGCTCCTGATTGGAGGAGAGCAGCGTACTCGGCGTGTGGGTAGCAGAGTTGGGATTGGTGGAAGAGCACTATAAAGGAGGAGAGAGACAACATGCACCAGGAACATCTAAGGGGAACATCTAGAAGGAACACCTGTGCAGCCCCCGAGAGAGCCGGCCGGCGGTGTGCCGCTCCCCTGCGGAAGTGGGGAAAGTGGCCAGGGGGAACCACCCTTCCACGGAGGTGGAAGGGACAGTAGCCAACCCGGGAAGAACCAGCAGCAAACCCGGGGAGGGCCGAGCAGACAAAGGAACAACGCAGGGTCCTGTGTCGTTCCTCCATGAAGACAGGGAGCGACAATGCTAATTAAGAATAATTCATTTGCACTCTGGGTAGGGAAGAATGAGTCCATACAACTCTATAAGTCCCACTTTTCTACCAGGCAGGAAAGTATCTTCAGGGAGATTCAGTGAAGCTCTGCCACACAGGTTCACTTGGAGTTCCCATTTTTCTGCTTCAGCTGGTTACCAACATGATCAAACACAGCATTTGCCTTCAGTATTTTCCAAGCAAGTGCTGTTGTAAGTGGAAAAGGATCCTCATTCAGAGGATTAGATTACTAATTTATGTAAGGCCCTCAATAAGTGCTAGCTTTTATTATCTAGATTATTATAGTGTTCTAGATCCCGTGCCCCCTACCATTTCAGGTATTTCACCCCTGAAATCTCAGCTTCCTCTACATTGGATCATTCCCACTAGCATGCAAATATATTCTAAAATCTCCATAAAGTCTTCTCTTTTTGAAAAAGAATTCTTTCTTTGAGAAGTAGGGGGACAGAAAAAGACACAGGGACAGAGAGACAGAGATGGAGAGGGAGCTCCCATCTGCTGGCTCATTCCTCAAATGCCCACAATGTCCAGGGCTATGCTGGGGATGAAGCTGGGAGCCTGGAACTCAACCCAGGTCTCTCATGTGAATGATAGGAACCCAATTACTTGAGACATTCACAGTTGCCTCCCAGCATTTGCATTAGCAAAAAACTGGAATCAGAAACCAGAGTTGGGAATCAAATCCAGGCACTCTGATGTGGCACTTAGGCATCTTAACTGTCTGCTCCAAACTGTCTCTTTTACCTAGTAAAGGTGAAGATGGGGAGTGGGCATCATGGTGCAGCATGTTAAACTACATGCTTGTTTCACTTGCATCCTATACCAGAGGGCCAGTACAGGTCCTGGCTCCTCCTTCTTCTTGTTAATGTGCCTGGGAAGCCTCAGATGATAGCTTTAGTGCTTAGGCCCCTGCCACCGACATGAGAGATCTGGATGGACCTGCATGGAGTCCCTGGCTCCTGGCTTCAGCCTGGTCCAGTCCTTCCTGTTGAGAGCATTTGGGGAGTGAACCAGCAGATGGGAGATCTCTCTCTCTCTCTCTCTCTGGCTCTTCTTTTTAAGTAAAAGAAATAAATAAGAATAAAAAAAGATGAATTGGGAATTTAAAATGTTAAGAAGACTCATTTTATAAATAATGTTAGTAAACCAGATAACCTTCTAAAAATAAAGCTAAGCTTGAATAAACACCTCTAACTTTACAACAGAAATATTTCTATTGGATCAAAGATTTCGGCATAAATAACAAAACCATAAACATGCCGCTATGGTTAAGACATGATTTGAGCAGGTCCCCCAAGTGTTCTGATCTGGAAACTTGGACCCCAGGGTTCAGTGTGAGAGGTAGAGGCATCGATAAGACTTGATGCCTTGTGGGAAACACTTAGGTCATTGGAGCACCACCCTCAGGCAAGACTTATACTAGTATTCCAGAGTTAGTTCTTACAAAAGAGGGTTGTTTTTAAAAAGCATGAGACCAGCCTCACCATGCTCTCTGACTTTCTGTCTTACCATGTAATCCTTTCCTCTTGTATACACTCCCATCACCATGCTATCTACCCTGTAGCGACACATCCAAGGGGCACTCACCAGAGGCTGAACAGATGGGGCTGCCTGATCTTGGATTTTCAGCCTCCAAATCATGAGCTAAATGCACTTTCCTTTTTAATGGCTGGACTCAGATATTTTGTTATTGCAACAGAAAACAGACTAACACATGTTATGTAAGAAATTAGAGGGGGGTTCCAAGATGGCAGAATAGGGAGGGAGCTTACTGATCTAGTCCAGGATAAGATAGTTAAATAAAAGTGGAGATTAGTCTCAGGGAAGAGTTAGGGAAAAAATTGCAGAGGAAACTCTTCCATAATTACAAGGACATGGTGGACCTATGTGGAGGGCATGGGTGCCCACGGTTTGGCACTCCAGCAACTGAGAAGCCTCCACACAGTGCTGGAAAGTGAGGTGAGACGAGACCGCAGTAGCCCAAGACACTGGCTGAAAAGCAGCAGGAAGAGCCTAGAGGGAACGAGGCTTGAAACCCTGTGGGGGAAAATGCACCAGCCTAACTGGAGGAGAGAAAAAATAAAAGGGACGGTATGGACACAATTCTCTCTCTCCAATCACCTTATAAAGGCATACAATCCAATAGAGCAGGCGTCATTTGGGACATACATAACAGCCGCGCCAGCTCGGAGCTGTGCCCGACAATCAGCTGAGCAGAGAAGCCTGACTCTGGTGGGGAGAAATAACAGGAGACTAAGACTTAGTGAATGTGTGGAGCTTCTGAACCGGGACTGTGAAAAAAAAAAAAAAAAACTGAGGGTATGTAGAACTCACAGTGTGGCCGAGACTTTGAGTAGTCTCAGTGGGAGACGCCACTCAAACTTGGGCAGCCCTGGCTACCCAGTGAGAGACATTGCAGGGGAATCTGAGCTTACATTGAGGACCGTACAGATCCTTTGTGTGGTCCTTGGGACAGAGCAGACGAATATTATACCCACTGGGGCTAGTGCTCAAGCACTGATCGCCAAAAGGAGAAGAGCTCAGCTGAGTGGAATTACTTCTAATTAAAAAAAAAAAAAAAAGAGATTTACCAGGCCAAACCTGAGCGTGTCACCTGAGGCACGCCCTTAACCCTGAAGGAACTCAAAAATTAATAATAAGAATACTTAGAAGTAATCAAAAGGAAACACACGAACTACTGAAATCTATGCAGGACATGAAAGAAAATCTCTCTCATGAAAATGAAATCTTAAGGAGGAATCAAAATGAAATGAGGAATTCAATAGAACAAATGACAAACACATTTGAGAGCCTTAAAAACACAATCAGTGAGGCAGAAGAGAGAATATCAGACTTAGAAGACAGAGCACAGGAAAGTATACAGTCAAAGCAAAGCAAAGAAGAGGAAATTAGAAATCTAAAAAATATTGTTGGGAATCTACAGGATACTATTAAAAAATTCGGGTTCTGGGAGTTCCTGAAGGCATGGAGAGAGAGAAAGGATTAGAAGGCCTTTTTAGTGAGATACTAGCAGAAAACTTCCCAGGTTTGGAGAAAGAAAGAGACATCTAAGTAGAGGAAGCACACAGAACTCCCAGTAGACGTGACCAGAAAAGATCCTTGCCACAACATATTGTAATCAAACTCACTACAGTGAAACATAAAGAAAAGATTCTAAAATGTCAAGAGAGAAATGCCAGATTACTCTCAGAGGATCTCCAATTAGATTCACAGCAGACTTCTCATCAGAAACCCAACAGGCTAGGAGGGAATGGCGAGATACAGCCCAAGTACTAAGAGAAAAAAAAAACTGCCAGCCCAGAATATTATATCCTGCAAAGCTCTCATCTGTGAATGAAGGTGAAATAAAGACCTTTCATAGCAACCAGAAATTGAAAGAATTTGTCGCCATTCGTCCAGCCATGCAAAAGCTGCTTGAAGATGTGTTACATGCAGAAACATTGCTATCAATATGAAAGAAGGTAAAGGAAGAAAATCTCCCAGTAAAAGATCACAAGAAGTTCAAAGCATATATTGGAAATATCTTTGGAGGCCAGTGCCGCGGCTCACTTGGCTAATCCTCCACCTGTGGTGCCAGCACCCCGGGTTCTGGTCCTGGTTGGGGCACTGGATTCTGTCCCGGTTAATCCTCTTCCAGTCTAGCTCTCTGCTGTGGCCCAGGAAGGCAGTGGAGGATGGCCCAAGTGCTTGGACCCTGCACCTGCGTTGGAGACCAGGAGGAGGCACCTGGCTCCTGGATTTGGATGAGCACAGCACACCAGCTGCAGCACACGGGCTGTGGCAGGCATTTGGGGGGGGGGGGGTGAACCAACAGAAGGAAGACCTATCTCTCTGTTTCTCTCTCTCTCTCTCACTGTCTAACTCTGCCTGTCAAAAAAAAAAAAAAAGAAAGAAAGAAAGAAAAAAAGAAAAGAAAAAGAAATATCTTTGGAAAAATGGCAGGGCAAAGTCACTACTTATCAATAGTCACATTTAATGTAAATGGCCTCAATTCTCCAGTTAAAAAACACAGACTGGGTGAATGGATTAAAAAACAAGAGCCATCCAAAAAGATCTCTGTGAGTGAGATCCCAGTGGAAAGAACAGGTCTTCAAAGTAGGAGGTACCTTTCTCTGAAGGGAGGAGAGAACCTCCACTTTGACTATGACCTTGTCTAAACAAGATAAGAGTCGGAGAACTCAAGGGGCTTCCATAGCCTTGGAAACTCATGACTGGAGCATAGGGAGATTACTGATGCCATAAACAGGAGTGTCAATTGGTAAAGTCAACAACAGGAGTCACTGTGCACTTACTCCTCATGTAGGATCTCTGTCCTTAATGTGCTGTACATTGAGGCTTAATGCTATAATGAGTACTCAAACAGTATATTTCACTTTGTGTTTCTATGGGGGTGCAAACGGTTGAAATCTTTACTTAATGTATACTAAACTGATCTTCTGTAAAAAAAAAAAAAAAGAAAAGAAATTATCAATTCCCAACTTGACTCTCACTGGGATTAAACATGACAATAGGTCTGATCTGATTTCATCATCATTTTAAAAAAAATCATCTATTATTTTTCACTTTATGTTTCTGTGTGGGAGCAAACTGTTGAAATCCTTACTTAATGTATACTAAGCTGATCTTCTGTATATTAAGATAATCGAAAATGAATCTTGATGTGAATGGAAGGGGAGAGGGAGTGGGAAAGGGGAGGGTTGTGGGTGGGAGGGACGGTATGTGGGGGAAGCCATTGTAATCCATAAATCGTACTTTGGAAATTTATATTCATTAAATAAAAGATAAAAAAAAAACAAGAGCCATCTATTTGCTGCTTATAAGAAACACATCTTTCAAACAAAGGTGCATCCAGATTGAAAGTGAAACTTTGGAAAAGATATTCCATACCAACAGAAACCAAAAAAGAGCTGGTGTAGCCATCTTAATATCTGACAAAATAGACTTTAACACAAAAACTGTTAAAAGGGACAAAGAGGGGCACTATATAATGATTAAGGGATCAATTCAACAGGAAGATGTAACAATTATAAATGTATATGCACCTATACAGGGCACTGTGTTATTAAAAGATTTGTTAAGGGACTTAAAGGGAGACTTAGACTCTAATACAGTAGTATTGGGGGGCTTCAATATTCTACTTTCAGCAATGAACAAATCAAACAGAAAATCAACAATGAAACAGCAGATAAATCAACATATAGAACAAATGGATCTAACAGATATCTACAGAACTTTTCATCCTACAGTTGAAGAATACACATTCTTCTCAGCAGTACATGGAACTTTCTCTAGGATTGACCACATACTAGGCCATAAAGCAAGTCTCAGCAAATTCAAAAGAATTAGAATCATACCATGCATCTTGAGACCACAATGGGATGAAGCTGGAAATTAGCAACTCAGGAGTCCCTAGAGCATATGCAAACACATGGAGACTGAACAACACGCTCCTGAATGAACAGTGGGTCATAGAGGAAATCAAAAGAGAAATCAAAAACTTTCTAGGAGTAAATGAGGATAACAACACAACATATCAAAACTTATGGGATACAGCAAAAGCAGTGTTAAGAGGAAAGTTTATAGCAATAGGTGCCTACATCAAGAAATTGGAAAGGCACCAAAAAATTAGTTATCAATGCATCTCAAGGATCTAGAAAAACTACAGCAACCCAGACCCAAACCTAGTAGGAGAAGAGAAATAATTAAAATCAGAGAAGAAATCAACAGGATTGAATCCAAAAAAAAATTACAAAAGATCAGCCAAACAAAGAGCTGGTTTTTTGAAAAAATAAACAAAATTGACATATCATTGGCCCAACTAACTGAAAAAAGAGAGAGAGAGAAGACCCAAATCAATAAAATCAGAGATGAAAACGGGAATGTAACAATAGACACCACAGAAATAAAAAGTCTCATCAAAAATTACTACAAAGTACTGTATGCCAACAAATTGGGAAATCTATCCAAAATGGATAGATTCCTGAACACATACAACCTACCTAAATTGAAAAATGAATACATAGAAAACATAAACAGAGCCATAACCAAGTCAGAAATTGAAACAGTAATGAAGGCCCTCCCAACAAAGAAAAGCCCCGGATCCCATGCCTTCACTGTTGAATTCTATCAGACATTTAAAGAAGAATTAACTTGGGCAGATGGATAGACCAATGGAACAGAATAGAAACACCAGAAATCAACCCAAACATCTACAGCCAACTTATATTTGATCAAGGATCTAAAACCAATTCCTGGAGCAAGGACAGTCTATTCAACAAATGGTGCTGGGAAAACTGGATTTCCACATGCAGAAGTATGAAGCAAGATCCCTACCTTACACCTTACACAAAAATACACTCAACATGGATTAAGGATCTAAATCTCTGACCCAACACCATCAAATTATTAGAGAACATCAGAGAAACCCTGCAAGATATAGGCACTGGCAAAGACTTCTTGGAAAAGACCCCAAAGGCACAGGCAGTCAAGGATCTCTGTCCTTATTGTGTTGTAGTATGTGAATTAATGGTAAAACTAGTATTCAAACAATATTTTATACTTCGTGTGTCTGTGTGTGTGCAATCTGTTGAAATCTTTACTTAGTATATGCTAAGTTGATCTTCTGTATATAAAGATAATTAAAAATGAATATTAATGAAGATTCTTAATGAAGATTAATGAAGAATCTTAATGAAGAATGGGATGGGCGAGGGAGTAGGAGATGGGATATTTTGTGGGTGGGAGAGAGGTTATGGGGGGAAAAAGCGCTATAATCCAAAACTTGTACTTTTGAATTTTATATTTATTAAATAAAAGTTTTCTAAAAAGAAATAGAACAGGCAAGGTCACTTCTAAAGAAATTTATTTTTCCCCAATGCGGCATCCTGGGATGTCCAAGGTCAAGGTGAGGGCCTCCTGGCTGCATCAGAGCATGGCAGGGGCCTCCAAGACAATAGAGCACACTGCGGTGGGGTGCTGAGTTGATAAAACCTCCACCAGGACAACTGACCCTCTGTGGGGAGCAACTGGGAGCAACTCGGACTAGACTAAGTTACTGGAATTAAGACTTATTCTATGCATCTGATCTCCCACAATATGGCGCTGAGAAGGGAGTAACAGCTTCTACACAGCTGCCTCCAGTTCAACCAATAAGCAGCAGGACCTGATCCTGATTGGAGGAGAGCAGCGTACTTGGCGTGTGGGTAGCAGAGTTGGGATTGGTGGAAGAGGACTATAAAGGAGGAGAGAGACAACATGCATCAAGGAACATCTATCTGAAGGAACACCTGTGCAGCCCCTGAGAGAGCCGGCCGGCGGTGTGCCGCTCCCCTGCGGAAGTGGGGAAAGTGGCTAGGGGGAACCGCCCTTCCACGGAGGTGGAAGGGACAGTAGCCAACCCGGGAAGAACCAGCAGCAAACCCGGGGAGGGCCGAGCAGACAAAAGAACAGCGCAGGGTCCTGTGTCGTTCCTCCACGAAGACGGGGAGCGACAACCCTCTCTGGCTGCAACAGCCTTAGTCTACAGGTGAGGGCAGGGTATTTAGTGCCTAACCACTTTCCCAAAT
Source organism: Oryctolagus cuniculus (assembly GCF_964237555.1). Classification (NCBI taxonomy): domain Eukaryota; kingdom Metazoa; phylum Chordata; class Mammalia; order Lagomorpha; family Leporidae; genus Oryctolagus; species Oryctolagus cuniculus. The sequence continues at coordinate 116,361,643 of NC_091436.1, forward strand.
GTCCAAACAAGCAACATTGTTAAAATGGCAATTAAATGTTAACCCAGTGGACAGCAGGTTAAGCTACCATTGGCAACTCTGGCATCTCATATGAGCACTGTTCCGGTCCTGGCTGCTCTGTGTCTGATTGAGTCCCTGCCAATGCACTTGAGAAGGCAGCAGAAGATGAGGCAAGTGCTTGGGTCCCTGCCACATGTGTGGGAGATGGAGATGGAGTTCCAGGTTCCTGGCTTTGCCTTGGCCCAGCAGCAGGTCATTGCAGGCATTTGGGGAGTGAACCAATGGACAGGAGATAGCTCCCTCTTGCTCTCTCACTCTTTCTCTCTACTTTTCCCTTTCCCTCCTTCTGCCTTTCAAAAAAATAAATTAGTATTTTTTTTACTTTCTTTTTTTAAAAAACTTTTATTTAGTAAATATAAATTTCCAAAGTACAGTTAATGGATTACAATGGCTTTTTCCTCCCCATAACTTCCCTCCCACCCGCAATCCTCCCATCTCCCACTCCCTCTCCCATTCCATTCGCATCAAGATTCATTTTCAATTATCTTTATATACAGAAGATCAATTTAGTATATATTAAGTAAAGATTTCATCAGTTTGAACCCACACAGAAAAAGTGTAAAATACTGTTTCAGTACTAGTTATAGCATTACTTCACATTGAACAACACATTAAGGACGGAGATCCTACATGGAGAGTAAGTGCACAGTGACTCCTGTTGTTAACTTAACAATTTGACACTCTTGTTTATGGCGTCAGTAATCTCCCTAGGCTCTAGTCATGAGTTGCCAAGGCTATGGAAGCCTTTTGAGTTCGCCAACTTTGATCTTATTTAGACAAGGTCATAGTCAAAGTGGAAGTTCTCTCCTCCCTTCAGAGAAAGGTACCTCCTTCTTTGATGGCCTGTTCTTTTCACTGGGATCTCACTCGCAGAGATCTTTCACTTAGGTATTCTTTTTTTTTTTTTTTCCCAGAGTGTCTTGGCTTTCCATGCCTAAAATACTCTCATGGGCTTTTCAGCCGGATCCGAATGCCTTAAGGGCTTATTCTGAGGCCAGAGTGCTGTTTAGGACATCTGTCATTCTATGAGTCTGCTGTGTATCTCGCTTCCCATGTTGGATAGTTCTCTCCCATTTTATTCTATCAGTTAGTATTAGCAGATACTAGTCTTGTTTATGTGATCCCTTTGACTCTTAGACCTATCAGTATGATCAGTTATGAACTGAAATTGATCACTTTGACTAGTGAGATGGCATTGGTACATGCCTCCTTGACGGGATTCTATTGGAATCCCCTGGTATGTTTCTAACTCTACCATTTGGGGCAAGTCCGATTGAGCATGTCCCAAAATGTACATCTCTTCCCTCTCTTAGTCCCACTCTTAAATTTAACAGGGATCACTTTTCAGTTAAATTTAAACACCTAAGAATAATTGTGTGGTAATTACAGAGTTCAATCAATATTATTAACTAGAACAAAAAATACTAAAATGGATAAAGTATTAAATTGTACATCAACAGTCAGGACAAGGGCTGATCAAGTCACTGTTTCTCATAGTGCCCATTTCACTTCAACAGGTTTCCTTTTTGGTGCTCGGTTAGTTGTCACCGATCAGGGAGAACATATGATATTTGTCCCTTTGGGACTGGCTTATTTCACTCAGCATGATGTTTTGCAGATTCCTCCATTTTGTTGCAAATGACCGGATTTCATTTTTTTTATTGCTGTATAGTATTCTATAGAGTACATGTCCCATAATTTCTTTATCCAGTCTACCGTTGATGGGCATTTGGGTTGGTTCCAGGTCTTAACTATGGTCAATTGAGCTGCAATAAACATTATGGTGCAGACAGCTCTTTTGTTTGCCAATTTAATATCCTTTGGGTAAATTCCAAGGAGTGGGATGGCTAGGTTGTATGGTAGGGTTATCTTCAGGTTTCTGAGGAATCTCCACTCTGACTTCCATAGTGGCTTTACCAGTTTGCATTCCCACCAACAGTGGGTTAGTGTTCCTTTTTCCCCACATCCTTGCCAGCATCTGTTGTTGGCAGATTTCTGAATGTGAGCCATTCTCACCGGGGTGAGGTGGAACCTCATTGTGGTTTTGATTTGCATTTCCCTGATTGCTAGTGATCCTGAACATTTTTTCATGTGTCTGTTGGCCATTTGGATTTCCTCTTTTGAAAAATGTCTATTGAGGTCCTTGGCCCATCTCTTAAGTGGGTTGTTTGTTTTGATGTTGTGGAGTTTCTTGATTTCTTTGTTGATTCTGGTTATTAACCCTTTATCTGTTGCATAGTTTGCAAATATTTTTTCCCATTCTGTCGGTTGTCTCTTCACTTTCCTGACTGTTTCTTTTGCAGTACAGTAAATCTTTAAAATAAATAAATTTCAGTGGAGTTTAAAATGTGTATTCAAACCCAAGGGAACCAGTATTGAGGCGAAGCAGGTAAAACTTCCACCTGCAACGCCAACATCCCACATGAGCATGGATTTGAGTCCTGGCTGTTTCACTTCCAATCCAGCACCCTGCTATGGCCTTGGAAAGCAGCAGAAAATGGCGCAAGTGCTTGGGCCTCTGCACCCATATGGGAGACCCAGAAGAAGCTCTTGGCTCCTGGCTTGGCCTAGCCCAGACCTGGCCATTGTAGCCATTTGGGGAGTGAACCAGTGGATGGAAGACATATCTGTCTCTCTCGCTCTCTCTCCCCTCCCTGCCCCTCCCTCTCTGTAACTCTGACTTTCAAATAAATAAATAAACTATTTTTAAAAAAGGCAAACAGGAATGTTGGAAGAAAGATGAGACTTAGTGGAGGCAGGACAGCAGGGCCCTATACTCCCCCTACTCACCGCCTCCTAGCACAGGGCCCACAGCAAATCTGATCACAGGGGTTGGAAGCCTCACCTTGGGAGCTGTGACTGCCGTGACCATGAAGAGACTGTGGCCATCAGAGTCTCCTCAATGGTCTTGTGATGCATTGTTCTTGAGAAGACCATAGTCTTGAAGTTGTCAGTGCTGTCAACAGTGGAAACCCAATGGTACAGGGTCTTCCCCTGGCATAGACAGAAGATCCACCTGGCATCAAAGCATCAACACTGGGGTTGGCATCAGAATTCTCCTGGCACCACCACCAACTGGAGAAAGGCAGGCAAGTGCCTAAAGCTTGCTGAGCCTGAGGTTTTTGTTTTTGTTTTTGTTTTTGCCTACAAAATGAAAATGTTAATGTTCCACCAAGGGTATTAAGAGGATAGAATGTGGCCAGCGCCGCCGCTCACTAGGCTAATCCTCCGCCTAGCGGCGCCGGCACACCGGGTTCTAGTCCCGGTCGGGGCGCCGGATTCTGTCCCGGTTGCCCCTCTTCCAGGCCAGCTCTCTGCTCTGGCCAGGGAGTGCAGTGGAGGATGGCCCAAGTACTTGGACCCTGCACCCCATGGGAGACCAGGAGAAGTACCTGGCTCCTGCCATCGGATCAGCGCGGTGCACCGGCCGCAGCGTGCCGGCCGCGGCAGCCACTGGAGGGTGAACCAACGGCAAAGGAAGATCTTTCTCTCTGTCTCTCTCTCTCACTGTCCACTCTGCCTGTCAAAAAAATAAAATTAAAATAAAATAAAATAAAATAAAGAGGATAGAATGGGGGCCGGCGCTCTGGCGCAGCAGGTTAACGCCCTGGCCTGAAGCGCCAGCATCCCATATAGGTACCAGTTCAAGACCCAGCTGCTCCACTTCTGATCCAGCTCTCTGCTATGGCCTGGGAAAGCAGTAGAACATGGTTCAAGTCCTTGGGCCCCTGCACCCGTGTGGGAGACCCAGCAGAAGCTCCTGGCTCCTGGCTTCGGATCGGCACAGCTCCGTCTTTTGCGACTAATTGGGGAGTGAACCATCAGATGGAAGACCTCTCTCTCTCTCTCTCTCTCTCTCTCTCTCTCTCTCTCTGCCTCTCCTCTCTCTGTGTAATTCTGACTTTCAAATAAATAAATAAATCTTCTTTTTAAAAAAGAAAATAGAATGAAATAATGCTTGTAGCAGGATCCAACTCATAAGAGCTTAATAAATTTGAGGCGTCCAATTCTCTGGAAAAAAAAATCATTAGAGCACTCCTGAATAACCCAGAATGTGAAAAACTGTGACACAAAACTCAAGAACAAGCCACATAGGTAGCCCAAGCCCTTGGGGTGTCTGCTGCTTTCCTAAGCATTAGCTGGTAGCTGGAGAAGAAATGGAGCAGCTGGAATATGACCTGGCACTTGTGTGGGATACCAGCATCACAGGAGGCAGCTTTATCCACCTCACCACAATGCTGGCCACTAATGTATTTTTTTAAATGTACATCATTAGATTCTATTTCTATAGAGTTATATCCACACATGTATATGGACACATACATAGAGACGTGAGTAGTAGACTAATATATGCCAATTGTTAATGATGATTATTCCTTGGTAGTTGATAGAGGGTGCCTTGCTTGTTATTGTTTGTTTTCTTCTTTAAGCTTTTTTGCCTTAATTTTTTTGATAAGCACATACTGCTTTTCTTAGAATGAGATTTATGATTAGATTATCCATTTGTCTTTCACAACTTGGACTTACATAACACCTTTCAATACTCACCTCTTCCCTTCCCCACTTAACACCTGGCTTGCTGCTAACCATAACTCATCCACATGTTGTAGTGTGATAACAGACAAAATGAACCAAGAAAATGGTGCAATTCACTTTTTTATTAAAGCTTCTGTGGCAATCAGGGTGAAAACAATGAGGAGAATGTTGAGAAATTCTGGTTTGACCAACTTCAAGGATGATGAAATTAAACTTCTCCTAGGAAGATGGTCCTGGAGCTCATGAGCTCTCACTGCCCCAGGTAAGAAATGGTCTTTTTAATTTAAAGATTTATTTTATTTATTTGAAAGGGGTCAGAGATACAGAGAGAGGGAAAGAGAGAGGTAGAGAGAGCTTCCATCCTCTGGTTCACTACCCAAATGGCTGCAAAGGCCAGAGCTGGGCCATATTGAAGTCAGAAGCCAGGAGCTTTTTCCTAATCTCCCTCATGGGTTCAGGGGCCAAGCACTTGGGCCACCATCTGCTGCTGTCTCAGCACATTACAAGGGAGCTGGATCAGAAGTGGAGCAGCATCCTACATGGGATGCTGGCATTGCAGGCAGCTTCTTACCCCGTTTACGCCACAGTGGCTGGCCACAAAAGAGATAGTCTTGAACTGGGAAGGTTTTGGATCATATCCTAGCTCTACACTACCAGACCTGCCCTATAAGAAATCCTTTAAGGGAGTCCTTCATGTGAGAGAAAAGAACACTGGAAAATTACAAATTCACAAAGAAATAAAAAAGCACTAATAAGCATAACTATATAAGTGAATATAAGACAGTATAAATGTATTTTTGTAACTTTCCATAATCTGATTTAAAAGACAATTGCAGGGGCTGGCGCTGTGGCATAGCAAGTTAAAGCCCCAGTCTGTAGTGCTGGCATCCCATATGGGAGCCGGTTCGAGTCCCAGCTGGTCCACTTCCGATCTAGTTCTCTGCTATGCCCCGGAGAAGCAGTAGAGGATGGCCCAAGTCCGTGGGCCCCTGCACCCACGTGCGAGACCTGGAAGGAGATCCTGGTTATTGCTTTCAGATCGGCTCAGCTCCAGCTGTTGTGGCCAATTGGAGAGTGAACCAGCAGATGGAAGAAAAAAGAAAAAAAAAAAAACGACAATTGCATAATGCTTTATAATGTTTAAAGGTATAATTTTACTCCAAGAATATAATAGTGTAAAGGAGAAGGGGAAAAAGGAGTGATTCTAGAATAGAAAAGGTAAAGAAAATGAGTTTAGAATGGCAGATGTCCTAAACAACACTCTGGCCTCAGAATCAGCCCTTAAGGCATTCGGATCTGGCTGAAGAGCCCATGAGAGTATTTTAGGCATGGAAAGCCAAGACACTTTGGCAAAAAAAAAAAAAAAATCCACCTAAATGAAAGATCTCTGTGAGTGATATCCCAGTAGAAAGAACGGGCCATCAAAGAAGGAGGTACCTTTCTCTGAAGTGAGGAGAGAACTTCCACTTTGACTATGACCTTGTCTAAATAAGATCAGAGTTGGCAAACTCAAAAGGCTTCCATAGCCTTGGCAACCCACGACAAGGAGCCTAGGGTGATTACTGATGCCATGAACAAGAGTGTCAAATTGTTAAGTCAACAATAGGAGACACTGTGCACTTACTCCCCATGTAGGATCTCTGTCCTTAATGTGTTGTACAATGTAAATTAATGCTATAACTAGTACTCAAACAGTACTTTATACTTTGTGTTTCTGTGTGGGTGCAAACTGTTGAAATCTTTACTTAATATATACTAAATTGACCTTCTGTATATAAAGATAATTGAAATTGAATCTTGATGTGAATGGAATTGGAGAGGGAGTGGGAGATGGGAGGGTTGCGGGTGGGAGAGAAGTTATGGGTGTGAAAAAGCTGCTGTAATCCAAAAGCTGTACTTTGGAAATTTATCTTTATTAAATAAAAGTTTAAAATTTTTTGAAATAAAAAAAGAAAATGAGTTAATAAAATTAAAATAAATCCTTTAGTTTTGGTGCTGTGGCATAGTGGGCTAAGCACCCACCTACAGTGCCAGGATCCTATATGGGTATCAGTTCAAATCCTGGCTGCTCCACTTCCAATCCAGCTCTCTGCTACGGCCTGGGCAAGCAGTAGAAGATGGCTCAAGTGCTTGGGTCCCTGACCGATGTAAGAAACCCAGAAGAAGCTCCTGGCTCCTTGCTTTGGATCGGCTCAGCTCTGGCCATTGCGGCTATTTGGGGAGTGAACCAGCAGATGAAAGACCTTTCTCTTTGTCTCTCCCTCTCTCTCTGTAACTCTACCTCTCAAATAAATAAATAAATCCTTAAAAATAAATAAATAAAAAAGCTTAATATCATTCCAAAAAATAAATAAATAAATCCTAGTTCTGCCAGATACCTGTTGGGTAACTTTGAACTATTTTTTGCCCAACTTCAGTCTTCATGTCTCGGTACATAAAGTGCAATATTTACCAAGTGTTTACATAAGATGATATTTATTTTACAAGCTTGTTGAGATGATTAAGTAAAAATGGTATTTCAAATAATCTTTTGTATAGGGGCCAGTGCTTTGGCATAGCAGGCTAAGCCTTCACCTGTGGCACCAGCATCCCATATGCCAGTTAATGTTCTGAGTGCTCTTCTTCTGATCCAGCTCTCTGCGTACAGCCTGGGGAAGCAGCATAAGACAGCCCAAATGCTTGTGCCCCTGTATCCACATGAGAGACCCAGAAGAAGCTCCTGGCTCCTGGTTTTGGATAGGCTCAGCTCCAGCCGTTTTGGCCATTGGAGGAGTAAAGCAACAGATGGAAGACCTTTCTCTCTGCCTCTCCTTCTCTGTGTCTGTAACTCTACCTCTCAAATAAATAAACAAATAAAATCTCTTTTAAAAAATGGACATTCAAGTGATTCAACATATAGTGGCCGGCGCTGTGGCTCAATAGGCTAATCCTCCGCCTTGCGGCGCCGGCACACCGGGTTCTAATCCCAGTCGGGGCACCGGGGTTGCCCCTCTTCCAGGCCAGCCCTCTGGTATGGCCTGGGAGTGCAGTGGAGGATGGCCCAAGTGCTTGGGCCCTGCACCCCATGGGAGACCAGGAGAAGTACCTGGCTCCTGCCTTCGGATCAGCGCGGTGCGCTGGCTGAAGCACGCCGGCCGCAGCAGCCATTGGAGGGTGAACCAACGGCAAAGGAAGACCTTTCTCTCTGTCTCTCTCTCTCTCACTGTCCACTCTGCCTGTCAAAAAAAAAAAAAAACACACACACACATATAATAAGTCTTCCTAGAGATCAACTTCTACATAATTTTTTTTAGGAGCTACACAAAGACTGTTTCGGATGGCACACACTTGCTACCTGGAATACGTTTATGAATTTTAAGGTTAAGGTTCAGCAGTAGTTACTGTAAGATTCTTTTTGCCTCTATTTTTCATGAATAGTTCTATTGCCCAATTATTCTTCACAAAACTAATTTTTGAGGAAAAAAAAGCACCAAGGAAGGGTCATCAGGCTTTCATCAGTCATAAAAGATTTATGCACTAGAGTCTTTTTTTTTCTTTTTTCTTTTTTTTTTTTTTTTGACAGGCAGAGTGGACAGTGAGAGAGAGAGACAGAGAGAAAGGTCTTCCTTTTCCGTTGGTTCACCCTCCAATGGCCGCCACGACCGACGTGCTGAGGCTGGCACACTGCGCTGATCCAATGGCAGGAGCCAGGTACTTATCCTGGTCTCCCATGGGGTGCAGGGCCCAAGGACTTGGGCCATCCTCCACTGCACTCCCTGGCCACAGCAGAGAGCTTGCCTGGAAGAGGGGCAACCGGGACAGAATCCGGCGCCCCGACCGGGACTAGAACCCGGTGTGCCAGCGCTGCAAGGTGGAGGATTAGCCTTGTGAGCCGCGGCGCCGGCGAACTAGAGTCTTAAAAATGTCCTGGATTGCAGGAAGAATCACTGACAAAAGTGACTCCTATGTTGATGATTCTCTGGTGGAACCATCATGAGACCTCCTGCCCTTTCTGGGACAGTCCCAGTTTCAAATCTTCTCCTCCACATTCCCTGAGTCACAAGGCCTGACTTTTGGTTTGGAAATTATCAATCTCTGTCATCCTGAAGTGTTCTTGAACTTGGCTTGAATGTTTGGTGGGTTCAATATATCAACTCACTGACTAACACCCCCTCTATCACTGCAGGACTGTGCTGGGACAGAGGCTAAGGCAATCCAACAAAGGCTCAAACAGGTTCTGCCTTTACCCTATTTGGGAAGACTGAACAAAGCAAGATGGAAGTGCAGAGCAGATGCAAGAGATAATTCCATAATTCAGAAAGGGGAGGGATCCATAGGAACTAAAGAAACCTGAGGAGATTTCATGGCGGAGGAGAACTTGAGATGGAACAAAGAAGCATTGACATCATTCTTGCTGTTCAGAGTGAGTGGAAAATCAGTGTAAAGTCAAGGATATAGGACTGAACATAAAGCAGGGTCCCACAGTGGGGCAATGCACTAAGTGGGCCACCATGAAATGATAGAGTGATTAAATACAGACCTCAAGGGCAGGCTGAATATGAACACTATTCATAGTCTAGTGATAGGTATCTAATAACTGGAGTACTGTTACCCACTCACTCCATGCCAACTGTATGCCCAAGCACTATGTAAAGAAGCTTGTGTTTATCACCTCATCTGTTACTCATAAAATAGATTCTTATTATGTACCCTTGACAGACAAGAAACTGAGGACCCAGAGAGGTCAAATATAACTCACCCAGGGTCACAAGCAAATGTGTCAGAGCCAAGATTCAAATCCAGGTCTGACTGACACCAGAGCTCAAGCTCCTGGACCTGACACCATCCCTGTGGAAGTACAGAAAACTGCCAGCATCACAGAAGAAAGTCATTCTGAAATTTCTCTGTCAGTTCTTGAAATGTAAGTGAGGGTATTCACCCATGTACTGCACCTACTGGCTAATGTGAATGGATCACCTGCAGGGATGCTGCCTGTTGTGGAAGGCCCAGTCCTGGCAACATTACTGGGGGACTCCGGTGAAGCCACTGATACCCTACATCCTTGATGTGGCCTTTCAGGTCACTTTCCCCTCTAAAATCTGTTTAGTACTTGTTTTGCATGCAAAAGTCTCACTTCTGTTGACTACAAAAAATATCCTAACACAATGGTGGGTTGTTTTGATTTTAAACATCCTTTCTAGTTGCTATGAGCCATGTATCCCACAACCTACTAAAATGCCTTTGTTCTCCTTGGATGTAGCAAAAACACAAATAGGTAGATTGCTTTCAAAAGTATGTTTTGTCAATTATTTCTTAATACTGAAGTGCAAAGCCTCAGGGAAAGTAGAAGTTCTAACTTATTTTGCAAAGTTACACAAGATGTGTGAATGCTTCCTAAGAAGTTGGGAGGAGTTTTGTTTTTATTACTCCTAATCCAACTCCCAAACCACACTTGGTATTCAAACATTTCTGTGAAAATACCTTTTGTCTCTCCAGAGATTTCCATATACTTTTATTCCAGGAAAACAATTTCCATAGCTGTGTACCATATTTTAACCTATGAGACATATTTTCTCAGTAGTCTATGGCTTGCTTTTGTTTTGTTTTCCCTTAATTAGCTGACTCAAATCAGCTTCACACCATCCTCTGAGCAATACCCTCACAGTGGTGGTGTCAGCGCATAACCTGTTTGACCAAATAAACAGCTTTCCTCCATGCTTTAAATGGAAATCTCTTTTTCTTGTTCTCAACCACCACATTTGTTTCTGGAATATTATTCCTCTTGAAACCTCCCTCTTTTTTTTTTTAAAGAGGACTGGACATTACCTAGAGTACATCACAAGAGAGATTAGGCAAAACTGATCCATGTCCAGCTGCAGGTGACCTGCCCAGCCTCCTCTCTAGAGAGAGGGCGCCCTTGTCTTTGCTCTGGAATGTAAGCAATCTCCTGAGAGGAGGAGGATCATGTTGTCCTGGAACGTCTGAGGAGGGAGACGTTTCTAAGCTTTTATTATCTTTAGCTTCCAAGGCCATTTGCTCTTCAACATCCTGGAATAATCTGAGAAACGCCATGGAGTACCACCTCTGCCACCATCAGGACTTGCAGCAGAAAGCAAGTGCATCCAGGAGCAATTTACCAGAAACAAAAACCACAGGTCCCAGAACTCCCTCTCAGACCACCCTATGCCCTGGATTCCAGTTTAGATTCTCAGGTTCCAACACAATCTTGGGGAAGAGGGGACCACCAGACCAGTGGATGATCAGCTAAAAGCCAGGCAGGGGGGAAGATGCAAATACAAAATCAGTAGAACAGAAGTCAGACAACACACTGACAGTGGTGCTTGAGACAGAATGATTTTAGGAAGATGTCAGATGCTGATCTGAGTGGGCCGTTGCTCTCTTACAAGATACTTAGGGCCTTGGACACAAGCAGAGGAGTCATGAAAGGGTCTGATGAATTTTGCTCAGAGTACTCGCATGAAGCCAGGTGAAAATGATATTACCCACAATAGGTTTGGAGTGGAAGAGAATTCAATCCTGTAATATCCACTCCCACAGACCTCTTTACGGTGGCAGACTGTTGTACCTGGAGAAGCTCATGTCAGCAGCTGCCATGACTGTGATCAGTTAACACACATCAGTGGTATCTTTTCATTTCTCAGTGTGAAAAGGCTGCTCTCCTGGACTGCCCAATGCACCAATCAATGTACTGCTTAAAAACACTGAAGTGGCTACTTGGCAAAAATAGCTTTGAAACTGGGTTATGCTCTAAGTGACAAATCTCTGAGTGTTCCTGAAAAATTGAAAGCATCTTGTTGGGTAAGACGTATAACCTTTATTTCCTAGCTCAGGTACTCTCACAAGCTGGGCAGGTAAATGGCCAAGATGCAATCTCTTTGGAATTTTTTTTTATTTGCTGAGAAAAATAGCGCTTCAGACTCCCTGTGAAATATTGGGAACATTTAACTAAGTGAAATCTGGGGTCATCTAGCAGGTTAATGATCCAAATCTTTAAACAAGAGACACTCACCTTCCTTTCCACAAGAGCAGTCAGTCATTTGTCTTCAAAAAATGGGGACACTGGGAGACAGAGATGAGAGGGGAGAAACTGGGCAGCTTGCGTGCTCTTAAACTAAAGTTCACGTTCTAACTTAGGAGGAAGAAAGTATATAGGGATCTTCTCTCTCTGGGTACGAATTATATATATGACATATGATAAGTGAGCATACTTCCCAGAGTTCATCGAAAATGGAGTTAAAAATTAAGTTTATTTTGGTGCAAAAAAATCCACGCATACAAAGAGTCTTTTAAAATTCATGAAAAAGGTATATTAAGAAAAGACTATGCGTATTAAAATATATATTAATACACGGATTTCAAAATAAATACATCTTTTAATTCCATTTTGCATGAGCTTTTAGAAGTATATGTATGTGTGTGTATGTGTCTGTAGATTGTTCCTTTGCTTTTAGAATGCCAGATGATATAAACTGAATTTTAACTCCTAGTTTTACCACAGCTAAATTATGCTTTATATACTGTGATTGAATTAAGCTCTTTCTGCAAATCCTCTGTTAGTAGCTTCATTTGTGCATTTTGACTCAATAAAAGACTGTATTCACAATCCTGTCAAGCTTCTAACTCTGCAAGAATATTTGCTTAGGAACCATATCATTCAAGTTCAGGTTTCCCATGGGTATTACTTAATCCTTGAGATCTGGGACAAAGTTAAAAGTGATAGAAACAATGGTTCTAAGTACTTACTTACCCCTTTACCTATGTGTTTTCAAACCTAACTCTTAAGAAAATATTTCTTAGCTAAACATTAAGATTTTCCCAGACAGGCTCTGGTGACCCATTCAGGCAAGCAAACCCAGAGATGCCACAGCAGTTCAATCTAATATAAAGAACACACCACAGGGGCTTGCATTTGGTGCAGTGATTAAGATGTTGCTTGTAGCCGGCACCGTGGCTCAATAGGCTAATCCTCTGCCTGCGGCGCCGGCACACCAGGTTCTAGTCCCGGTCAGGGCGCCGGATTCTGTCCCAGTTGCCCCTCTTCCAGTCCAGCTCTCTGCTCTGGCTCGGGAGTGCAGTGGAGGATGGCCCAGGTCCTTGGGCCCTGCACCCACGTGGGAGACCAGAAGCACCTGGCTCCTGGCTTCGGATCAGGGCGGTGCACTGCAGTGGCCATTGGAGAGTGAACCAACAGTAAAGGAAGACCTTTCTCTCTGTCTCTCTCTCTCACTGTCCACTCTGCCTGTCAAAATTAAAAAAAAAAAAAAAAAAAAGATGTTGCTTGGGACATCCACATTTCCTATTGGAGTCTCCAGGTTCTGTTCTCAAGACCTCTGCTTCTGATTAAGTTTCCTGATAATGAGCACTCTGGGAGGTAGCAAATGATGAATCAAATAATTGGGTCCCTGCTACCGATGTGGGAGACCCAGAATGAGTTCCAGGCTCCTGGCTTCAGCTTGGTCCAGTCCCAGCTATCACAGTCATTTAAAGGAATGAACCAGCAGATGAGAGATCTCTCTGTGTCTGGAATGAAAGCGACAAGGAGAGAGAGAGACAGAGAGAGAGAGAGAGAACACACTATGAATAAGAAGTCATTCTACTCCAGAAAATAAGTTTCCACAAATTATACTCGGAAAATCATCACTGAATATTTTAAATGGAGGAAATTCTGTCTCTAATAAATAAAACAGAATACAGAACCTCCAGAGCTTATATAGCTGGAAACAAAGTCTGGATAGGACACATCTTTGAAAAAGTAATTTGTTTTAGTCCTATTGTGTTGGAGGCAGAATCCTAAAAAGACACCAATGACACTCAGGCATGTGTCATCTCTCCCCATGGGGTATGGGTAGAACCTGAGAACATGATGAAACACCACTCTTTGGTTAAGTTACATTTGATATAGCACAGTTGAATTTGCTTTTTTAAAAATGTATTTATTTATTTTTAAAGGCAGAATTACAGAGAGAGGGAGATGAAAGAGAGAATCTTCCACCAACTGGTTCACTCTCCAAGATGGCTACAGTAGCCAGATGCCAGGAGCTTCATCCAGGTTTCCCAGGTGGGTGGCAGGGGCCCAAACACTTGGACCATCTGCTGCTGCTTTTCCCAGGCCATTAGCAGGGAGCTGGATCAGAAGTGGAGCAGCTGGGACATGAACCAGCACCCATATAGGGTGCTGGCATCACAAGTGGTGGTTTTACTCACTATGTCACAACACCAGCTCCCTGAATTTGCTTTTCCTTATGGGTTAAAAATATTATAATATTTACTATGTTCATTTTAAAGTAGACAGTTCAGTAGTGTTACATATATGCACATTGTTATACAACAGATTTGCAAGACATTTTAAACTTGCAAAACAGGAGCTCTGTACCCACCTGAGCAGCGATTCCTCATTTCCTCCTTCCCTAGCCCCTGGCAACCACCATTCGAACCTCTGTCTCTCTGAATTTGACTTCTCCAGGTACTTCATATAAGGAAAATCATCAGTACTCTGCTTAGCAAAATATTCTCAAGGTTCCTCCATGTTGTAGCATGTGACAAGATTTCCTTTCTTTTCAACCCTAAATAATATTCCACTGTATGTATATACTGCATTATGCTTATTCATCCATCCACGCATGATTGGGTTGCTTCCTCCTGTTAGTTACTGAGAATAATGCTGCTATGAATATGGATATGCAAGTATTTCTTCAAGACTCTGCTTTAAATTGGGGGCAGTATCTACTCAGAAATGACATCATTGTATCAGATGGTAATTCTATTTGTAATTTCTTCAAAGGACTACCATACTGTTTTCTGTAGGAGTTGCACAATTTTATATTCCCATCAACATTACACAATGATTTCAATTTCTCCACATCTTCATCAACACTATTTGTTTCCTGGTTTCTCTCCCCATCCCCTTTTTGGAAAGATTTATTTATTTATTTGAAAGGCAGAGTTACAGAAAGAAAGGGAGGGAGGGAGGCAGGGAGGGAGGGAGGAAGGGAAGGAGGAGAGGGAGAGAGAGAGAGAAATACCTTCCATCTGCTTGTTGATTTCTCAAATAGCAATGACCAGGGTAAGGCCAGGGTGAAGCCGGAACCAGGAACTCCATTCACATCTTCCAAGTGGATGGCAGGGGCCCAAGCTCTTGGCCCATCTTCTGCTGCTTTCCCAGGTGCATTAGCAGGGAGCTGCATCCGAAGATGAGCAGGACTCCAATCAGTACTCATATGGAATGTTGGCATGGCAAGAGGCAACTTAACCCACTGTGCCACAATACCAGTCCTGGGAATGCTTTATGTGTTATCGCTATTAACCAGGGGTGATGATTGCAAATATATTAATAGAAAAACCACTGCATTTTGCACTTTAAAATGGTTAAGTTTTGTGTTATATGAGGTGTATTTCATTAAAATATTGCAAAAAATTGGCAGGGAAGGAGATAAAGAAGGCAACTCATGCAGAACAACTGCTACATTCCATAATTCTCTGATCAATTTTAAAACCTACTTTTAGAATCGATGCTTCAGCCGGCGCCACAGCTCACTTGGCTAATCCTCCACCTGCGGCGCCGGCACCCTGGGTTCTAGTCCCGGTTGGGGTGCCAGATTCTGTCCCAGTTGCTCCTCTTCCAGTCCAGCTCTCTGCTGTGGCCCAGGAAGGCAGTGGAGGATGGCCCAAATGCTTGGGCCCTGCACCCTCATGGGATACCAGGAGGAAGCACCTGGCTCCTGGTTTCAGATCAGCGCAGTGCTGACCGTAGCGGCCATTTGGGGGGTGAACCAACCTAAGGAAGACCTTTCTCTCTGTCTGTCTCTCTCTCTCTCTCTCTCATTGTCTAACTCTGCCTGTCAAAAAAAAAAAAAAAAAAAGAATCAATGCTTCTTCATTCCACTACCAATTTTTCATTCCTCTGTCCCTCTGTTAATAGTCACTGGTTGCTGCAATAAATCCCCTGGATTTCAAGCACCTTGTCTCCACTGAGTAGCAGCAACCCATTTTCTCACTGTTCTGGTTTTTTTTTAAAGATTTATTTTATTTATTTAAAAGACAGAGTTACAGAGAGAGGTAGAGACAGAGAGAGAGGTCTTCCATCCACTGTTTCACTTCCCAGATGGCCGCAACGACTGGAGCTACTCCAATCCTGAGCCAGGAGCCAGGAGCTTCTTCCGGGTCTCCCATGTGGGTGCAGGGCCCAAGGACTTGGGCCATCTTCTACTGCTTTCCCAGGCCATAGCAGAGAGCTGAATCAGAAGAGGAGCAGCCAGGACTCGAACCAGCGCCCATATGGGATGCCGGCACTTCAGGAGAAGGCTTTAACCTGCTGCTCCACAGCGCTGCCTTCATTTTCTAACTGTTAATTAGCATCTGGTCAATAGTCACTCCTTTATCTTTTGAGTTTAATAGCAGGAGAAGCTAAGATGTTTGGAGAAGAGATCCCAATTTTTAACTTAATAAACTTCCTAATTATACAGCATGAAGAAACATTCCTCCCTTGGGCCTCTGGACTTCTATACCCATTGAAATCTATGATTATGGGAATAAAAAAGAAAAAATCTTGGGGTGGGCATTTGGCCTTGTGGTTAAAATGTCATTTAAGGGAGCTGGCGCTGTGGTGTAGCGGGTAAGGCCGTCGCCTGCAGTGCCAACATCCCATATGGGTGCCAGTTCGAGTGCCCATATGGTCATTGCTGGTCCACTTTCGATCTTTAGATTTCTTTTGCTGACAAATGACCCAGTGCACTAGCCACCACCTGTCAATCAGCATTGATTCATACATTAGGCCATTTCTCCTTCATGTCAAATGAACAATCAAGTATGTCACCCAAATTTCTGTCCATTGGGAAAATTTCCTTTTACTACCTTTCCTGAAGTGGAGTGACATTTACATTTGCTGGTGCTAGCAAACCATAAATGCCTACAGGTAAACACAGGCATCCAGATCTTTAGCCTCTATTAACCATTCAGAGGGAATTCCCAAGTGGCCTTACTACCAGTTGGATGAGAGACAGAAATTCTTTAGCTCAGGTACCAAGAGGCTCTGGAGTCCCATGATCACACAGATACCTGTGCCTTGCAGATCTCCTCAGCCTAGCCTCGGGTATTCCATTTCCATTTAATGTTGGGGTGCTGCTGTGTATGTCCATATTATGATGTGGCTCAAACAACATCTCTTCATGATGAGTAATTTGGAACACAGTTAATTAGTATCACATACTTAGGCATTCATCTAGGACCCAGAAGCAAGGCAGTAGTAATCTGGCTTTTACCCAGCAGTAATTTCTCTGAAATTCAAAGAGAGAACAGCTATCAAGAAAGCAAGGCCTTACTCTGAAGCCCTAGGGATCTGGGCTGGGGCTCTGCTTCTCCTGTTGAGTCTCACCAAAGGCTCCATGCAGCATCTCTGTCTGCCATAGAACCTTCCACAGCCACCAGATTTGCCAGTGGGCCACATGGCAGGGCATTTTGAACAACACCTTTCACTTGTTAGACAGTTTGTCCATTGGACACCACTCGGAACTGACCCAATTTGTGGGTCGGGGGTCTCCAAAATGAAAATGTATCTTTTCCACAGTCCCAGGTGCAAAGTCAAGCAACTTATCTCTCACTTTAGGGTGGCTAGGTGAACATACTGGATGTTCACAGAAACATCTCTACCGTGGCAGGTTCCTTGCCAGGTTTACTTACCATTCATTGACATGCGTGTGTTATATTATGGAATCTAGTATTGTTAGAGTCCGAAAAAGCCCACCGCCTGAGGAACGACTCCAAGAGACTTTTCTCTCATGCAACCAGCAAGGGGAAGCTTTATTGATTATCCAGCATGCTGGGACTGTCTGATCATACAACAGCAGAGCAGCCCTGAATAACCAAAGGTTAGGGTTTATAAAGGCAAAAACCGCAAAACCGGGAAGGGGGGAATACACGGTTGCTATGCACGGTTGCTATACACAGTTGTTAAGATTAAAAGAGAGTACATAAAATCAAAAGAGAGTATATGGTTACTGGGGTCAACATAACCTAAAACCTAAGTGAAATTAATATTCATCATAATCTTGACAATACCAGTTACAATCTTACAATTAGCAATTAGGATTTGACATTGTGTAAGACACAGACAAATCACATCTTTATTATAAGCCCAGGTAACCCAGGTGCAACCTTTCTACTTTTAAGCTTGAGCAATCATGCTAGGGGGTTTTTGTGCTCTGCCAAGGGTGATGTAGTGCACTGCTATTGTCCGACTATTTGAGATCATAGTTTCAGACCAGAGTCTCACGGTGGGGGGGTGCTTTCTCAGAATGGAGTCCCTACTGTCAAGGTGCTACTTCACTCTGTCTTATTTTCACAGCTGTACCAGGAAGGTTTAAACCTGTAAGCTTAAGCTTAACTTTTTACACCCGCACATATACAATTTTAACTCTTCAGTATACTGGTTACTTCTCATTAACTTGCTAATACAGCAGATCAATGGGATGCTCTGTGAGGTATCAAGATGATCGAGTGTCCTCTGGACCTTTTTGAGGCAGAACTAGACATGACATGGCCCTGAGTTAGAACAGTAAATGTACTACTTTTTCTATTCTGTAGAGGCAAACTACTTCTGATTATCTTTGCTGACACCAATGAACAAAACAAACCTATGATGAATCAATAAAGGCCATGGGTAATGAAGGTATGGGCTAACTTGTACCAGTAAAGATGCTGCATCCAGAACCTCAGCTGAGATGGTGTTACCTCCTGAGTAACAATCTGTAGTCATCCTCAAAGACCTCTGGCTTTTGCACCATCCAAACAGGTAAGTTAATAGAGATTTGGTAGAAATGTCCAATTTTACATTTAAACCTTTGATAGAGTCTTTAATCTCTGCAATTACACCCAGGAATATGTTGCTGCTTTTGGTTTACTACCTTGGGTTTAGGTCAGGATGGAGGCAGTTCCAAGGGCTTCTGTTTGACCATGGGATACATAATATCCCATGAGTTAAGAGACAATCTGGGGGTGGGGCACTGTGGCACAGTGGGTTAACGCCCTAGCCTGAAGCGCCGGCATCCCATATGGGTGCTGGTTCGAGACCCAGCTGATCTACTTCAGATCCAGCTCTCTGGTATGGCCTTGAAAAGCAGTGGAAGATGGCCCAAGTCCTTGGGCCCCTGCACCCACATGGGAGACCCGGAAGAAGCTCCTGGCTCCTAGCTCCTGGCTCCTGGCTTTGGATCGGCACAGCTGCGGCCATTGCAGCCAATTGGGAAATGAAACTGTGGATAGAAGACCTCTCTCTCTCTCTCTCTCTCTCTCTCTCTCTTTCTCTCTCTCTCTCTCTCTCTCTGTGTGTGTGTGTGTGTGTGTAACTCTGACTCTCAAATAAATAAATAAATCTTTTAAAAAAGAGAGAGAGACAATCTGGGGCCTCATCAATTTACTAAATATAACCCATTACCACTCTACAATCTGAGACAAGGGAAATAAGTATAGGAATAGGTACAGGAACTCATGGGACCCACTTTCTCATGTGCATGGAATGATATTTGATCTGTCATTAACCTCAATAAGTTCCTTCTCAACAGACAGACATGGTGTTTTGGGGACTCCACTTTAGAGTCAGAAAGGTCAGAATATGAACTTTTCCAGTAGTCACCTTGGTAAATGACTGCAAATTCCTCAAAGAAGTAGTAGTAAGGATGGCATGGTCCTTCCTCCATAAGACCTGCTTCCTCCAAATTAAAAGCTCCAGTGGCTGCACTGTGGCGCAGTGGGTTAAAGCCCTGGCCTGAAGTGCCGGCATCCCCTATGGGTGCTGGTTTGAGTCCCAGCTTCTCTTCTTCTGATCCAGCTCTCTGTTATGGCCTGGGATACCATTAGAGGATGGCCCAAGTCCTTGGGCCCCTGCACCTGCGTGGGAGACCCGGAAAAAGCTCCTGGCTCCTGGCTTCAGATCAGCGCAGTTCCAGCCATTGCGGCCATCTGGGGAGTGAACCAACAGAAGGAAAACCTCTCTCTCTCTCTCTCTCTTTCTCTCTCTGTGTGTGTAACTCTGAATAAATAAAATAAATCTTTAAAAAAAAAAGAAGCTCCAAATTTGGGTACCATCTCAGGTCTTGGGAACTGGACTAGAAATTAGGTCTAGTCCCAAATCAAAATTATTTTTGATTACCTTTCCTTGAATTTTATTTACTTATCAAATCAAGAAGGATCCTATCAATATATTCATATCTTTCATTCTTAAGGACCCAATTATGGTTTGGTTATGATTTGTCCCCTAAAGATTCATGTGCTGGGAGCTTAGTCTCATGTAAGATGTGAGATGTGGTGGAATCTTTAAGAGGTAAGCTCTAATGGAAGGTCATTAGATCATTATATCAATACTCTCAGAAGGGATTAATATCTGTCTTACAGGAGTGCATTAGGTCTTGCAATGCTGAAGTTGGTACTTCCAAAGAGAATTGTTATGAATTGAGGTCACCCCACATGTTTACCCTCTTCTGCACATGCCACTTGCTGGTCTCACATGTGTTCCTACTTACCATATGTTGCCACCTCCCACGTTCTGATCCAGCATAAGACTCTTGCCAGATGTGGCCACCTGAGCTCGGGCTTTTCAGACTCCTAAACCATGAACCCAAATCAACCTATTTATTGTATAAAGTACCCAAACTCAAGTTTTTTGTTATAGCAATACAAAACACTCAGACAGACCTCATGACCAATTATCCGCCACCACAGAACCCTACAGGTAAAAACCTTGATTATTACTCAGTAGTCTTTGAAGCTTATTAGAAAAATGCATCCTCCCTGTCTTTTGGTGCCACCTGGCCACCACTCCAAGATTCTATTATTCCTATGGAAATCAGGAACCTAACTCTAGTGCATCATGTCCTACTCTCATTTCTGCCCCAGAAAGCCCAGTCACAGAACTTTTTAAGGAGGCTGTTACTTCTTGCCTTCACCAACATATTTCCTGGTATCCTAGGAAAGGAGTCTTCTTCAGATCTAGCTGGATGTATGGTTAGCATGTGGCTTAGAGGTTTGCATATGAAAATGCATTGCAACATTTCTTTCTTCCCAAGCCTTTGGCTTTTTGCTTATACAGTATTACAGGAAAGTTACAATATGTTAATCTCAGTGATGGTATGCCACCACTGAGTCCAGACTTCAATAAATAAGAGTACACCAACAACAGAAGTCAAAGTGCCCAAAGCTAGCAACTGTGGGAAACTCTCTCCACCAGTAGGCTTGAAGAAGCAAAGCAGGGGTGGAGATTTTGCCACAACCATGCCAAATATGAGCTGTGGCCTTTGGGAAAGGAACATAGCCACTGCCAAGCTAAGGCCTAGCACAGAGGAAGCCAGTGGACTAACTCCTGCTGGTGCTTCCCATTGGCCTTACTGACATAGGGCAAGGAACAACGAAGCCCAGCTGATTCATTCCATACAATATCAAATGCATATATCAATATATAAAGAATTTCACGCTTAAACAACTGCATAGAATTTCATTATATGAATATACTACAATTTGCATATAATCAGTACTCTCTAACGAACATTTAGTTTGTTTCCAAACTTCTTATTGTAGATTGTACTGTAATTAATATGTAATAAATAACTTTACACATGATTACTTTTATTGCTGCAAAATATTCACAACATAAAACTTATATTTTAACCCTGTGTAAGTGTAGAGTTCAGTACACTAAACACATTCACACTGTTGTGCAACCATCTCAACTATCAATCTCCAAACTCTTTCATCATCCCAAACTGAAACTCTGTACTCATTAGACAATATCTTCTCATTCCCCCTCCACTTAGGCCCTGGTAAATACTATTTTATTTTCTGTCTCTTTAAACTTAGTTACTTCATCTAAGTGGAAGAATACAGTGTTTTGTCCGAGTGTTGGCTTATTATAACTAAACACATTTATTTATAAGCTATTTATGGCTTATTTCACTTATTTTATCCAACCAAAATTTATTTATGTGGTAGCATATCAGAATTCTATTCCTTTTTAAGGGCTGAAAATATTCTATTGTAAGTATGCACTTAGAATATTTTGCATATATGTTAACATATTGTATGATAGAAATAGAATTACTAGATCCAAGGATATGCACACTTGTCTACTTGTCTTCTCATTGAAGGATCTGTTTCAATTTATACTCAAATTGGCAATATATCAGAGTACCTAATTCCAACATCTTTACCAATACTCTCTTGACTTTCTGATATTTGCCAATCTGATAGGTGAAAAAAATGGCATTACAGGTCTCTTTATGAATGAGGTTGCAAATTGTGTTTCAGATGGGGGAGTGGGAGGATTTTCAAATGCTAAATATATCCCAACTAGCAAAGAATATTGAAAGGAAACAAATATTTTAGAATTTCATATTAAAGAATGAAGTTTCTCTATCTCCCAAACCCCCTGACACTTGTTCTGCACACACTCCATCCCAAAAGAGCTGGCGAAATTTACCAGACCTTTGCATGGGTTCTCTGCTTCTCTATGGGGGCCTATCAACAGGACTCTACCAGGATCCCCCTTTTAGACAAGTGACATCTCTCTCTAACGGAGAGAGATTCTGTTCTACCCTTGCTACCGTCCTGCATATTGATTTTGGTTTCTGGCCTGAAAAACACAGTGACCCAGGAAATTGATGCCAGAGCTGACATCACCCTTCAGGTGAGAGAAGGAAAGTGAGCTGGCAGCAGCATCTGTCATCTCATTGACCTCCAGGGTTGGTACTGCTGACCTGGCTAATGTGGTGTGACTTGTCTCTTGCTATTCATTAATCTTGAAGCTGAGGGCTGGTGAGGTAACTATGTCTTAATTGCATCACAGATAGCTCTGATTGTGCAGCAATTTCAAGTCCCCATGTTACCTAAACTTGCTAGATAATAGGAATCACTTGGGGGCATTTGTTAAAAAGCTGGACCCTTTCCCTGGAGATTCTGTCCCAGTTGGCCACAGAGGCTAAGCCGTGTGCCTGAGTCACACAACTGGTAAGTGGCAAGGCAAGGCCATAGGATTCCAAAATCCCATTCTTGCCCCACTTGCTAACTCTGTACAATTGGGCTCATCACTAGAGACTAAAAACTGCCATTGACAGAGGGCTTTTCTGTTAAAGAAACAATTTCATACTCATTGTTTAATCCTTACTGTTCTATGAGGTTCATCAAATGGTCCCCATTTTATTGAGGCTCAGAAAAGTCAAGTGATTTTCCTACAACAGGGGTTTTATGTTCAAATACTTATACAGAACTGCAAGTTTCATTTATTTTTTCAATCATTGATTCATTTGTCTATTTAACAACTATGTATTCATGCACTTATTTATTCATCTAAAAAGTATTTGTTGAGTACTGATGACTACAGATGAAGTGAACTGTATAAAACTTCTCTTCTCATGGAGTTTACAGTCTAGGAAGGAAGGCCAACAATAAGCACATAAAGAACAAGTAAATAAGATAGTTTTAGATTATGGTAAGTGCTGGTAATAATTAAACTGACCTTTTGCATAGAAATGGGGGGGCATTGTTTTGCTTACAGTTGTCCAGTACATTAGCAATTCACCTAACAGTGTTTATGAAGCATTTGAAATGTAGCATCTATAAACTGAGTTTAAAAGAGTTATTGTTTGAAAGGCAGTTTTGCAAAGAGGCAGAGAGAGAGAGAGAGAGAGAGAGAGAGAGAGAGAGAGGTCTTCCATTCGCTGGTTCACTCCCCAAATAGCTGCAACAGCCAGAGTTGGGCCAATCCAAAGCCAGGAGCCAGGTACTTCTTCCAGGTCTCCCACGTGGGTTCAGGGGCCCAAGGACTTGGGCCATCTTCTAGTGTTTTCCCAGGCCATAACAGAGAACTGGATTGGAACTGGAGCAGCTGACATGCAAACCAGCACCCATATGAGATGTTGAAACCACAGTCAGTGGCTATAACCACTATGCAATAGTTCCCTGAGATATATTTTTCAGCATAAAATATATATTAGGCGTGAGCATTTGGCACAGAGGAGACAGCACTAGGAATTGCTTGCAATCTCATATCAGAGTGCCTGAGTTCAAATCCCAGCTGTTTCCAATTACAGCTTCTTTTTTTTTTTAAATTTTTTGCCAGGCAGAGTTAGACAGTGAGAGAGACAGAGAGAGTTATAGACAGTGAGAGAGAGACAGAGAGAAAAGTCTTTCCTTTGTTGGTTCACTCCCCTAATGGCCACCACGGCCGACGCTGCACTGATCCGAAGCCAGGAGCCAGATACTTCCTCACGGTCTCCCACGTAGGTGTAGCAGCCCAAGGACTTGGGCCATCCTTCGCTGCCCTCCCAGACCACAGCAGAGAGCTGGACTGGAAGAGGAGAAACCGGGACTAGTACCCGGCTCTCCAACCAGGACTAGAACCTGGGGTGCTGGCGTCACAGGAGAGGATTAGCCAAGTGAGCCATGGCGCCGGCCTCCAATTCCAGCTTCTTGTTAATGAGCACCTTAGGAGGCAGTGGGATATGGCTCAAGTCCTGGAGTTCCTTCCACCCAAGTGGGAGACCTAGATTGAGTTCCAGGCTCCTGGCTTTGGCCTGGCCCAGCCACAACTGTTGCAGGTATTTGGGAAATGAATCACTGCATGGGAAACTTCTCTCTCTCCCTCTCCCTCTCCCTCTCCCTCTCCCTCTCCCTCTCCCTCTCCCTCTCCCTCTTCCTCTCCCTCTCCCTCTCCCTCTCTTTCCCCTCCTCCTCTTCTTCTTCCTCCTCTTCCTCCTTCTCTTCCCTCCCCCTATCTTTCTTTTTTTTTAAAAGATTTATTTTATTATTTATTTGACAGGCAGAGTGGACCGTGAGAGAGAGAGACAGAGAGAAAGGTCTTCCTTTGCTGTTGGTTCACCCTCCAATGGCCGCTGTAGCCGGTGCACCGCGCTGATCCGATGGCAGGAGCCAGGTACTTATCCTGGTCTCCCATGGGGTGCAGGGCCCAAGCACTTGGGCCATCCTCCACTGCACTCCCTGGCCACAGCAGAGAGCTGGCCTGGAAGAGGGGCAACCGGGACAGAATCCAGCGCCCCGACCGGGACTAGAACCTGGTGTGCAGGTGCCGCAAGGTGGAGGATTAGCCTAGTGAGCCGCGGCGCCGGCTCTATCTTTCTAATAAATAGGTAAAATTGTAAAAGACAAGTTGGATTTTGAACATTTTGTACAAAAATATGTGAAATATCGCAACCTTAATGTTTATAGTGTTTATGTGTTGAAAAATTCTTGACACCTTAAACTAGTCAAATGTATTAGTAAACTCAATCTCACTTGTTTCCTTTTATGTTTTTTAAAATGTGGCTACCAGAACATTTACAGTGGCTCATATTTGTGGCTCATGTCATTAAGTCTGTTGTACAGCACTGATCTAGGGTGACCAAGAAAAGCATCTCTGAAGAGGTGACATTTGAGCTTTAATCTGGATGATCAGAACATCTGAGGGCAGAGTTCTTTAAGAAGAGGGAATCACAGGGGAAATTAACCTAGTGTATGTCATAAATCCTAGGCTTCTAAAACTACAGGAAGTGATAAAGCTTGTAGAGAACCAGAGAGTTTACCCCCACCAAAAACTATTCAAACTCAAAATGTTTAAACCCTGGGCAGGACAAAAAGGGAAAGCCTGAGTTGCTTTTGGCCTTGGGCAAGAGTTTGTGAGGTTGTGACTACTCCCTACCCCCGACCTTAGGACTCACTGTCCCTAACCCTTACAAAGAGAGCAAGTCTTGGGCCAAGGAAGGCAGGATCAGCATATCAACTTGGCTGAGCAGCCTGGCCACAGCCACCCCTGCCAAATCTCTCTCATATCCAATTACACAACTTGTATCAGTTTTCCTCCAAACCCAAATCCACGTTCTTTCCAGTTAGCTTGTTTGAGTAAATAAACCTTTTTGAGAACCTGGTAACAGCTATGGGTAAATCCCCCACCATTACCTCCAGCAGCAAAATCCACTCACAGTTATTGCACATAACTTCAGAGGGCTCAGGGATCCCTCTCCAAGGCCGTTCCATGGACCTCAGAGCAAGAAGTTTTTCAGTGTAGTTAGTTAATCCCCTTCTATGCACCCAAACTGCAACATGAAGATGATGACATTAGTTTCTTTATGTCACTGAAGCACTACAAGAATCAGATGAGATGGCATTGGTGAAATGGCTGCACAGCTGTAGGGTACTCCTGTCACATTCTGCCAGGATTTACAGCAGTGCTAATGCTTTGCTGGGATTTGTTTTGTTTGTTTGTTTTAACTAAAGACTTAATAAGAGATCTACCAAGAAACAGAAGAGTACAAATAATTTTCAAATGATACTTGAAATTTTTATAAGTCTATTCTAGGCCAGTGTTTCTCAATAGATGTTGCATATTAGAATCACTTAGAGACCTTTCCAAGAATTCTGATGAAACAGCACTAGCCCTAAAGAAGGGAATGGGCACTATGTTGAAACTGCATGTGGCTTTGACATACAAATCCCACTTTCTGGACCTAGTCTCAAACATTTGGTGGTGAATTTCCAAAAGGAGGTGTTCACTGTTGTGTTATTTCCAAAGCAAAAACCTGAAACTACCCAAATATCCAGAGATGAAAGAATTATCTTTTTTTTTTTTTTTTTTTTTTGGACAGGCAGAGTGAACAGTGAGAGAGAGAGAGAGACAGAGAAAAAGTCTTCCTTTACCATTGGTTCACCCTCCAATGGCCGCCGCGGCCGGCGCACCACGCTGATCCGAAGCCAGGAGCCAGGTGCTTCTCCTGGTCTCCCACGCGGGTGCAGGGCCCAAGGACCTGGGCCATCCTCCACTGCACTCCTGGGCCACAGCAGAAAGCTGGCCTGGAAGAGGGGCAACTGGGACAGAATCCGGCGCCCCGACCGGGACTAGAACCCGGTGTGCCGGCGCCGTGGGTAGAGGATTAGCCTATTGAGTCGCGGCGCCGCTTGAAAGAATTATCTTTTCCATGACAGTCCCTGCAGGCTAGTGCCCCAGAAAAAGGAGTGATCCTGCTCCTGGAAGAAGCTCTCTGGAAGCCATGATGCCCTTATGCTTAAGGTAGCACTCACACCACCCACCACCTACCCTGATGATGCCTGGGCTGAGCCTGGAGCCTTCTTAATCCTGGCCAATTACATGGAAAATCCTGCTAACTGCAGGGCTCGGACCCCAGCACCCTTATCACACTGTGAGACAAGGTGATGATTCTGTCAAACTGGAAACTAATCTGACAGTCTAGAACCAGAGACTAGAAGGTGTCACATCACATTGGCATGGCTCCAAGCCCTGATCATGGAGAAGGGATCAAGACTTCCTCCCTTTTTCAGCTTCAGTGCCCTACAGCATGAGGAAGAGCGAGTCTGCCGTTCAGCACCACCCAGAGTGACAAACGGGAGACAAATCCTGTGTCTATGAAGTTTTCCTAGTGAATCCTTTGCTACCAGTCTTCATGTTTCCTCTACTTGGCTATTTGCCTATTTTTGCACTTAACTGGTGCACTGAGCTGGGCATCTGGCCAGGCAGTCACCAAACCTTCCTGGAAGGTAATCAACAGATCAAGGATCAAAGTCCCAGTAGGGGGAAGGACAAATCCTCTCTTTGTGGTTGTTAGGGTAACTAATCACTGATTGCTCATGGGAACCTCATGAAGTCCTCAAAAACAGGAGACCCATAGGGTAAGATTTCCTGGAATACAATTCCCATGTTATTAAGGACCTGGCACAAGTTTCCTAGCTAGGGGCAGCTCCATTTAAGAGAAAGCTGAACTAGCACCTCCTACTCCTACATTCTTGTGATGGCTGAAGAATGTGCACCCCAGCCTGGCCACTCAGTGATCAAGATAAGAGGGTAATAGGGACAGAGGACAGAGCATCCTAGAGACTAGGACAAAGAGGATGCTGAAACCATACTCCCTCCATTTTAGAATAAAAAACAAAAATAGGCTAAATGAAAGAAATGAAACTACTCTCATATTTTGTGTAAATCTAATATTTCATCAGGAGTTGCAAAACGAAGATGTTTAATTCTATTATTTCTTTTTCATTTACTAGTTGAAATTTTTCCATACTCTCCTTCACCTATTCTCAGTGCGTCTCAAGTTAGAGTTCATACAGAAAAGGCGGGGAACCTCCAGGCTCATCTCATGATATTTCCTGCTCTAGTCCTGGCCGTCCATTTCTCCAGGGATTTTTGGTACTTTGCATTGAGAAAGGATGTTTAGAAACTACAGTCTGGGTTTAAAGGTGACCATTACTCCTGAGCTGATTATTTTCTATCGACCTTTGCTGTAAACAGAGTTAGGAAATATTTATTTTTTAAAGGAAAATTTCTAGGATTTCACTCTGACGCTGCCAATTCAAATTTTTTTAAAGATTTATTTATTTTTATTTGAAAGAGTTAGAGAGAGAGAGAGAGGCAGAGGCAGAGAGAAAGTCTTCCATCCACTTGTTCACTCCCCAGATGGCCACAACAACCAGGACTAGGTCAGGAGCCAAAAAAGCCAGGAGCTTCACTGGGGTCTCCCACATGGGTGCAGCAGCCCAATGACTGGGGCCATACTCTGCTGCTTTCCCAGGCACATTAGTAGGGAGCTGAATTGAAAGTGGAGTAGCCAGGACTGGAACCAGCATGCATATGGGATGCCAGAGCTGCTGGCAGCAGCTTTACCTGCTATGTCACAGCATGGGCCCTGCCAATTCAAATTTGGAGTTAAAGAGATTTTACTTACTTGGATGATTTTATGATTAGATATCATTTATCTTCTGCCTAAAATCTAAGTTCCTTATGACATTAATGTTATCATCAATTTACTTTATCTGCAAGTATATGAGCCTTTCAAAGAACTCATGAAAAATGGAATGAAAAGATAAGATTTGGGGTGAATGTTTAGTCCAGCAATTAATATGCCCACATTACATACTAGAGTGCCTGGGCTGGACACCCATCTCCAGTTCCTGAGTCAAGTTTCCTGATAATGTAGAGCCTGGAAAGAAGTTGTGGCAGCTTAAGTGATTGGATTCCTGCCACCCACAGGAAATATTTGTATTCCTGGTTAGGCCCTGTCCTGGCCATTGTGGGCATATTGGGAATAAAATAGTGAAGGAACTCTGCCTGCCTGCCTGTCTCTCTCTCTCTCTGCTCATGCCTCAGCCTCTTAAACTTGACAACTCATTGAATATTTAATGGAATTGGGAATTTTATTTTTTAAAGATTTATTTACAAATTAGAATGAGAGAAAGATATCTTCCCTCTGCTGGTTCACTCCCCAAATGGCTACAACAGTCAGGTCTGGGCCAGGCTGAAGCCAAGAGCCAGGAGCTTCTTTCAGGTCTCCCACGTGGGTGCAGGGGCCCAATGACTTGGGTCATCTTCTACTTCTATCCCAGGCACATTAGCAGGGAGCTGGATGGAAGTGGAACAGGCAAGACTGGAACCGACACCCATATGGGATGCTGGCACTGCAGATGACAGCTTAACCCACAGCGCCATAGTGCCAGCCCCAGGATTAGGAATTTTATTTGTTCTTTTAGGTATGGTAAAGATATTGTACTGAGAAGAATTTTTTAAAGGTGCATATTACAGCAATCAAGGCTAAGATGATTCAATTCTTCAAATTTTCTATAAAATCATCCAAATTAGGAGTGAATAGAGAGGTTTTACAAGAAATAAGGTCTCTCATTATCTGACAATTAGTGAGTCTAGATGATGAGGAAGAGCTCATCACTACACTAAGTTCTGTCCCTTTAGATATGCTTGAACTTTATTTAAAAAAGACTTAAATAAGACTTTGGGAGCTGGCCTCTTGGGAGACCCATATTGAGTTCCTGGCTCCTGGCTCCTGGCTTTGGTCTGGCACAGCCCCAGCTATTGCAGACATTTTAGGAGTGAACCAATGGATGAAAGATATCTATGTGTGTGTGTGTGTGTGTGTCTCCCTCTCTCTGACACTTTTTCAAATAAATAAACAAATCTTTTTAAATAACAGATTGAGAATCTATGACCTTTGAACTGACTCCCCTACATCTCTCTCTATCCTCTCAAGCTCCTTCAATCAAAGGGAAAATTGTCTTCATTTTACTGCCACTCCACTCATCCTCCAAAGAGGCAGGATAAATTAGAAAAAACATGTCAGCAGGGGAAAAAGCATTAGAAATAGGTTTGTTAGGCCGGGGCCGCGGTTCAACAGGCTAATCCTCCGCCTTGCGGTGCCGGCACACCGGGTTCTAGTCCTGGTTGGGGCGCCGGATTCTGTCCCGGTTGCCCCTCTTCCAGGCCAGCTCTCTGCTGTGGCCCGGGAGTGCAATGGAGGATGGCCCAAGTCCTTGGGCCCTGCACCTGCATGGGAGACCAGGAGAAGCACCTGGCTCCTGCCTTCGGATCAGCGTGGTGCGCCGGCCACAGCGCACCAGCCGTGGCGGCCATTGGAGGGTGAACCAACGGCAAAGGAAGACCTTTCTCTCTGTCTCTCTCTCTCACTGTCCACTCTGCCTGTCAAAAAAAAAAAAAATAGGTTTGTTATGTAAAAAGAGGTTTTGAAATTACTAACTCACTCTTGCTAGGATCAGAGCTACCAGGATCATGGAAACTCTCTCTTAATTAGCCAACAGATCTCCTATTCTTGTAAGAATAGACTGAGGAACAAGAATTATGGTGCCAGGCTTTGACCCCATACAAGGGCTTGCAGGAGATTGGTATCTCCTTCACTGTGCATCTATGTGCTAAAGACTATACTTAACTCAACCCTGGGCACCTTAGAGGGACAAGCAGATGCAAGAAACTGATGGAAACTGGCAGGGACACCTGGGATCAGGTCTTTCTTTTCCCGATATTTATATCCAGCTGCCTGCTGAGCATCTTAGTACCATTTGATGTTCATCCAAACATGGCTTTATCATTTTCTCAACCAAATCTACTCCTCTTCTTGTATTCTCCAGTTCTAAGATAGCATCTCCACACACCAAATTTACAAACCCTCTTTCAGCTCTCTTCCTCAAACTGGACAACAAGTCAATTGCCAGGTCCTGATAGCTTTATTGCCTATGTGTTTCCCGACTCCATGTCTATCTCTGTCTTAGTTTAAGTTTTCTACTACAGTAAATATCTCCACAAATCCATTGCCCATGTTGTTATCAAAATAATGCACCTAAAGTGATAATGTATCCATATTCCTCTATCCCTTCAGTTTCTAGATTTAGTTTAAACTCCTTGGCTAGGTACATGACAGCCCTCTATGATCAGGCCTTTGCCTACATATGCAGTCTCAACTCTCAGATTGTTCCTCAGCCTGAAATGTCATCTGACCTCTTATCAATCTTCAGACTTCACCCACATGTGCCTCCTTCAAATGCCAGCCAAGTCATCATTTTACAGGAAGTCTTCCCTGATCACACACACACACACACACACACACCCTACCCAAGTTGGTTTCTGTGCCCTTTTCAATGCTGCCATAATATTCTGGGATACTTCAATCACTATAATTATCAAATTATTTTCCAATAATTTATTTGTATGTTTAACTGCATTAAACTGCAAGCCCTCTGAAGCCCAGGGCTATATGCTTGTGCTCCTGATATCTCTAGTGCCTGCTGTACTTCTTGGTACCCAGCAAGCATCAAATAGGCTTGTTTTGAATGGATGAACAAAATGGAAAGTGTTAGAGCCAAGCATGCATGCCAGTGGTCAAAGTATTGCTACTATATTATAAAATCTTGAATTAATGCAGAGGAAACATAAAAGAAGACAAGGAGAAATGTTAGAGATCAACTCAACAGACTTATTCTTGGAGCAAAGGAAGAGGCCAATGTTGGATCAATGATATCTTTGGTGACTAGGGAGACTGAAATACAGGAAGAGGTGCACTTCTCAGGGGATTTGTGGGGTGCAAAATGGTGAACTCTGTTGTAGATATGTTGAGCCTGAGGTATCAGAGGGAGCTGGTCTGAGAGATGGGAGTTGCCAACATTGAATGGTGTTAAAACCATGGGCATAATTTAGTTTGCCCAGGGAAATGTAAAGACTGAGGATAGGAGACATCAGTTGTCTTTTATCTTCATTTTGAAACTTCCTTCTTCCCCATTATATGTTCTCCTTGGCATTCATATTAACTTGAGTTTATTTGTACCCAAACGGATGTGTACTAGAGGGTAGAGGAATTCAGAGTGTGATTTGTCTGTCTGGATTGCCTGGAGAAAGTTTGACAAGGAGATGTCTTTCGAGATAAGATGTATCAAGAAGAGCATTTTGTTCAGCCTAGTGGTTAAGAAGGCTGTGTCCAACACCACAGTGCCTGGCATCAATTCCCAGTTCTAGTTCCTGATGCCAGTCACCTGCCAAAGCACAGCCTGGATGACAGCAGTGTTGGCTCCAATGATTGTGTTCCTATCGCCCATGTGGGAGACCCGAGTTGTGTTCCTGGCTTTTGGCTGCAGTCCCAGGCTAGCTCCAGTCACTGTGGGTATTTGGGGAATGAACCAGCAGGGTCAGAGTTTTTCTCTTCCCCCCTCCAATTAAAAAAAGTTAAAAATTGTAAAAAGTATCAAGAATGAGATCAATGGCAGAACCTGGTTATTTGCAGAGAAAGTTCTTCAAAGATGCTATATTGAATGGCTGCTATTAATGAATCCTAGAATTAAGGGCTAATTATTCATTTCCCCACTTTGCTCTCTTTCTTTTCTTTTAACTTTTATTTAATGAATATGAATTTCCAAAGTACAGCTTATGGATTACAATGGCTTCGCCCCCCATAACTTCCCTCCCACCCGCAACCCTCCCCTTTCACTTTGCTCTCTTTCTAAAAGTGTATCTTCAAACTATTCATATACATAATCTTGACTTATTTACTATTCCTAAATTAGTATTACATTATAAGGAAAGCATATATACCCACTTGTATGCAGAGTTATGCTAAACAAGAAAGTATACTTAGGTTCAAATAAAATACATTTTAATAATCTCTGGCTTCAACCAAGCCCTGATAAGAAACCATTTATGATATGAGATTTGAACTTCAAGAGATAACTTAAGGAAAGAATTACATAAGTAAATATGCACAGACTTCAAAATTTTTGTATAAGAACAAAGATATAAGTTTCAAACATTAAGTGGGCTTTTGGATTCTTGACATATATTCACTAAGGTGAATTTGAGGAGGCCTTAATTGATACTATGGCATACCAATGTTATTGAAGACTGCTATGATATAATCTAATATAATCTGTGAACAATCTGGAAGTCTTCTCTTTTCTTTTTTCTTTTCTCTCATTTGTTGTTCTTAATATATACTGCAAATATTGTTCTTGTTCTGAAGTTTGTATTTTAAAATTCTTTTTAAAGATCTATTTTTGCTTAGATAACATATGCCTGCATTTTGTATAAGCTACATGGGAAAGACATATATATATATATATATATATATATATATATATAAAACATCGCATTATTCATATTTAGGATTAATGCAAATTCAAATTTCAAGCAGATTCTAAATTTCCCTTTAAAAATCTCTGCTGAACTTTCAAAGAGCTTAGATAATACAGTACAGTCTGATAATTATCTACTCACCTTCATTCTCCTCCTCTTTCATTGTGATCAATTGTGACTGGGGTCCAGCACTGTCATGTAACAGGAGTGAACCAGAGAATGAAAGACTGACCTCTCTCTCTCTCTCTTTCTGTGTAACTCTGACTTTCAAATAAAAATAAATAAATAAATCTTTTTTTAATATATATTTATTTGACAGACAGAGTTAGTGAGAAAGAGAGACAGAGAGAAAGGTCTTCCTTCATTGGTTCACCCCCCAAATGGCCACCCCGGCCGGAGCTATGCCAATCCAAAGCCAGGAGCCAGGTGCTTCTCCTGGTCTCCCATGCGGGTGCAGGGCCCAAGCATTTGGGCCATCCTCCACTGCCCTCCCGGGCCACAGCAGAGAGCTGGACTGGAAGAGGAGCAACCGGGACTAGAACCCAGCGCCCATATGGGATGCTGGCACCGCAGGTGGAGGATTAACCAAGTGCGCCACGGTGCCAGCCCCTAAATAAATAAATCTTTAAAAAAAATTGTGAGTGGAACATAGTTGTTCAGCTAAACTTGTTTCCCAGACTCACCTGTGGCTACTGTGCCCTAGAAGTGATGTGTGTCCCTTTTAGAACTGGACTTTAAGGTAATTAGTGTGTACTTCTCTGTCCTAATTCTTCTCATGGGCTAGTTCACAGAATTGTTCACAACCAACTTGTACTATGCACATGAGGACAGTACGTTGGAACTGTCAGGATGACAAAACATAAAGAATCTGAATCCCTGAATATACGGAAGAGAGCCACCCTGTTGATCTGAACCACCACTTTGAATCTGATGTATGAGATAGAAATAAACTTTAAAGAGTGAAGCAATGGTATTTTTTGTATAATGGACAATTTAGCCATTATTTTAATATAAGGACTGATTAAATACGGGAAATGCTTTTAATTTGCTCAGCTGTTTCAAGTGACATGTCAATCCAGTAAGAGAATGAAGATAAGCATTGGTAACAGAAGGCAAATTTTAATCACTTGATCTGGATCTTAACTAGTTTAGCATTACATATTTTACTACACTTAGAGAGAAGCAAAGTGACTGCTTCACACAATGGAAAATATAATGGCCAAACTGTGCTAGAGTTTCAGGTAGAAAAATTGTGTTATCTACACGTTTCAAAGACTGATGTTAGATTACAGAAAATTATTGAGGTTGGAGAAACATTTTTTCCCAATTGTCTTTATGATTTTGTTTCCTTTTGAAAAGTGATCATAAAATAAAAAAAAATCATAAAAAAAAGAAAAGTGATCATGGTACTAGTGTGCTCCATAAGCATCGTGGAGGTATGCAGTATGTGTCAGGGAACAATAGCAAGTTTAAAGAGAGGGAGCAGGCAACCGGTAGTGAGAGGGATTCCAAAGTTCATTCAAGGCCGGCACCGCGGCTCACTAGGCTAATCCTCTGCCTTGTGGCGCTGGCACACCAGGTTCTAGTCCTGGTCGGGGCGCAGGATTCTGTACCCGTTGCCCCTCTTCCAGGCCAGCTCTCTGCTGTGGCCCGGGAAGGCAGTGGAGGATGGCCCAAGTGCTTGGGCCCTGCACCCCATGGGAGACCAGGAGAAGCACCTGGCTCCTGCCATCGGATCAGCACGGTGCGCTGGCCGCAGTGCGCCAGCCGTGGCAGCCATTGGAGGGTGAACCAACGGCAAAAGGAAGACCTTTCTCTCTGTCTCTCTCTCTCACTATCCACTCCGTCTGTCCAAAAAAAAAAAAAAAAAAAAAAAAAAAAAAAAAAAAAAGTTCATTCAAAAATAGTCTCTTCTTGATGATTTTTAAACCAACTTCCAACACTTCTGTCTTTTCTAACTTTCGGACTGGGTCAGAGAGGGGCATTAAGACAGTAAAACGTTTTCCACAATTCTCACATTTTCTGTGTAATGTGGATGTGCTGGTGTAATGAGGCCAATGGCCACACCTTAAGATTACTTGTGGGTCACTTGAACGTATATCATGGAGAAAGCAGGAACTTAGAGGTGGAGCCCACAGCACACTCTCATTCCTCCAAACGCTTAGCCCCATCAACAGCTTCAGTCTCACTTCTACAATCTTTCCCATCTGTACTCTGAGGTCTTCACTGTCTTCCTTCTACTTTATCCCTGAAACCACAGAGAGGATTAAATTTCATATTTGAGCAAAAACTAAAGTTCACCCATAGTTTTTTAGTCTTGGAAGTTAAAATCAAAAAAAGCTTAATATAGAAGTTTTAAAATATTTCCAATGAGAATAAGCTTTTCTGTTCTTCCCCTTCCCCCATTTTTTTTTTGTTTAATGATCTTCACTGACTTTATTTTTAATTCTAGAATCAGGCAACTCTAACTTTGTGATATAGAATAAAGGTTCTGATGGTCTGAGTAAAGGAAGCTGGTTTTATAGACAAAGGCTTGAAGATGGCAGAAACAAAAACAAAGAGTAAATTGATCATTTTCAAGTTACTCTCCTGATAAAGCAGGGACAAGAAGACAGAACCACAGGGAAATAACTATTGTAGTTAGTATCAGGTTATATAAGATAACTTCTTTTGTGGATTCTTACTTTTTAAGTCTATGAAGACTTCACAGCTTTTTGCAGGTAGTATATTGATAAACTGAACCTAAAAGTTATTTGGAAATGCAAAGAATTACAACAACCAAAACCATTTTGAAGGAAGAAATAAAATTAAAAGAATTACACTACCTGACTTCCACCCTGACCATGAAGCTACAGTAATCATGATAGAGTCATATTAGCAAAAGGAAAAACATAAGCTCAATAGTTCAGAGTAGAACTATATTCAAATGATTTTTTAACAAGACTCATAAAGAAAGTCAGTAGAGAAAAGAAAATCTTTTCACTATATGGCATTAAAATTGGGAGGTGTAGACCTTAACCTCTATCTCAAATCATATACAAAAGTTAATTCAGAATGCACTATAAACACAAATGTAAAAGCTAAAGCTAAAAGTTTCTAGAAAGGGCAGAGGTGGTGGCATGGCAGGTTAAGCCAATGCTTGGGACGCCTGCATCCCATATCTGAGTGCCAGTTCCAGTTCTAGCATCTCAGCTTCTGATCTAGTTTCTAGCTAATGCATTCCAAGAGGCTTAAGTGCTTGGGGTCCTGCCACCCATGTGGAGACGTGAATAGAGTTACAGGTTCCTGATTTCAACCTGGCCCAGCCCTGGCTGTTGTGGTCATTTGAGGTGTGAACCATTGGATGGAAGATCAATATCTCTCACATTTCTCTTTCGTTCTCTCTCTCTCTCTCTCTCTCTCTGTCGCTTTCAAGTAGATAAAAAGAAATAATAAATGAATGAACAATTTTCAAAAGCTTCTGGAAGAGGCCAGCGCTGTGGCATAGTGGGTAAAGCCACTGCCTGCAGTGCCAGCATCCCATGTGGTTTGAGTCCCAGCTACTCCACTTCCGATCCAGATCTCTACTATGGCCTTGGAAAGCAGGGAAAGATGGCCCAAACCCTTGGGTCTGTGCAACCCCATGGGAAACCCGGAAGAAGCTCCTGGCTCATGGCTTCAGATCAGCGCAGCTCTGACCATTACAGCCAACTGGGGAGTGAACCAGCGGATGGAAGATCTGATTGAAAACAAGCCAAGGTCCAAGAGAAAGTATAAACAACATAGCAATCTGAAAAGGACTTTTAATCAGAATATTAATATTTTTAAACTCCTTTAATGCATTCATAAAAAACAATTCAGTTTCTACAATTGGCAAGACTTGAACAAATGTTTCAAAAAGAAGATATATGAATGTCCAATGAACACATGGAGAAGTATTCAAGACCATTAATCAGTCGCTAGGGAGGCCCAAATTAAAACTACATTAAGATGTCCTTGGAAACTCACCAGAATTACTAATATTTAAAAGATTTAAAAACACCAAATGTTAGCCAGGATAAGACGCAAACAGAACTTTCATCACAGCAGGAAGGTAAAATGGTATAACCGCTTTAGAAAACTGCTTGACATTTTCCTATAGAATTAAATACACGTCTATCCTATGACTCAGCAATTCAAATTCTGGTACTTATCTAAAAGAAATTAAAACATTAGTCCACAAAGGATGTTGCATAAGAATGCTCATAGTTCCTTTAATCATAATAACCCCAAACTGGAAATAGCTTATGTGTCCATAAATCAGGCAAAAAAAAAAAAAAGAAAAAGAAAAAAAAACACCAAAATATAGGATAGTCATACAGTGAAATGCAAACTCAATAATAAAAAGAGACAAACTAGAGGCACAGGCAAAAATATGAATTAATCTCAAAAACTACTGAAGGGCGGTGCTGTAGCATAGTAGGTTAAGCCTCTGCCTGTGGTGTAGTAGGTTAAGCCTCTGCCTGTGGCACCAGCATCTTATATGGGCACCATTTCCAGTCCTAGTTGCTCCTGTTCTGATCCAGATCTCTGCTAATGGCCTGGGAAGCCAGTGGAAGATGACCTGAATGCTTGGGTCTCGGCGCCCACATGGGAGACTCAGAAGAAGCTCTGGGCTCCCGGCTCCTGGTTTCAGCCTGCCCCAGCCCTGGCCATTGAGGCCATCTGGGGAGTGAACTAGCAAATGGAAGATCTCTCTCTCTGTCTCTCCCTCTCTCTGTCTGTAACTCTGCCTCTCAAATAAATAATCTCTTAAAACTATTGTACTGAATGAAAGAAGTGAGATACAAAAGAGTACGGGGTATATAAAGTTATGTAGCACAAACAAACCCCACCAAATCTATGGTGAACTCAGAATAGTAGTTGCTTCTAGAAGTGTTTGGATGTAAGGAAACACTCCGGTTAATGAAAATATGTCAATATCTTGATCTTGGTATGAGGTATATGGATACATGCATTTGTAAAAATAAGTCTACATTTAGGATCTACATGTTTCACTGCTTCGATTATATTTTGATTTAAAAAGAGAAACTTATATCCTATAACAACCACATCATGCATTCAGTAGCCCTTCTATCCTTATAAGTTCAAAAAGAGTAAACTAAGTTTTTTTTTCAAAGGGAAAATTCCACTTCTTCTCCTTGATAGGTGACAACTAACTGAGCACCAAAAAGGAAACCTGTTAAAGTGAAATGAACACTATGAGAAACGGTGACTTGGTCAGCCCTCACCCTGTCTGTTAATGAGCAACTTAATATGTTATCCCATTTAGCATTTTTTTGGTTTGTTCTACTTAATACTTTTGGTTGAGTACTGTAATCTATACACAATTATTCTTAAGTGCTGAAACTTAACTGAAAAGTGATTGCTGTTAAATATAAGAGTGGGAATAAGAGAGGGAAGAGATGTGCAATTCGGGACATGCTCAAGCTGACTTACCTCAAACGGCAGAGTTAGAAACATGCCAGGGGATTCGAATTCAATCCCATCAAGGTGGCATGTACCAATGCCATCTCACTAGTCCCAGTGATCAATTTCTGTTCACAATTGATCGTAATGATAGGACTAAGAACCAAAGGGATCACATAAACAAGAATAGTGTCTGCAAATACTAGCTGATAGAATAAAAAAAGGGAGAGAATGATCCAACATGGGAAGTGAGATACACAGCAGACCCAAAGAATGGCAAATGTCCTAATAGCACTCTGGCCTCAGAATCAGCCCTTAAGGCATTCGGATCCAGCAGAAAAGCCCATGAGAGTATTTCAGGCATGGAAAGCCAAGACACTCTGGGGGAAAAAAAAAACACCTAAATGAAAGATCTCTGTGAGTGAGATCCCAGTGGAAAGAATGGGTCATCAAAGAAGGAGGTACCTTTCTCTGAAGGGAGGAGAGAACCTCCACTTTGACCATGGCCTTGTCTAAATATGAAAAGAGTCCGTGAACTCAGGGGACTTCCATAGCCTTGGCAGCTCAAGACAAGAGCCTCGGGTGATTACTGATGCCATAAACAAGAGTGTTAATTTGTTAAGTCAACAACAGGAGTCACTGTGCACTTACTCCTCATGTAGGATCTTTGTCCTTAGTGTACTGTACATTGAGATTTAATGCTATAACTAGTACTCAAACAGTATTTTTCACTTTATGTTTCTGTGTGGGAGCAAACTGTTGAAATCTTTACTTAATGTATGCTAAACTGATCTTCTGTATATAAAGAGAATCGAAAATGAATCTTGTACCAAAGACATTCTTCCCAGATCTAGAAAAAATGATGCTGAAATTCATATGGAGATGCAGGAAACCTCAAATAGCTAAAGCAATCTTGTACAACAAAAACAAAGCTGGAGGCATCACAATACCAGATTTCAGGACATACTACAGGGCAGTTGTAATCAAAACAGCATGGTACTGGTACAGAAACAGATGGATAGACCAATGGAACAGAATTGAAACACCAGAAATCAATCCAAACATCTACAGCCAACTCATATTTGATCAAGGGTCCAAAACCAATCCCTGGAGTAAGGACAGTCTATTCAATAAATGGTGCTGGAAAATTGGATTTCCACGTACAGAATCATGAAGCAAGACCCCTACCTTTCACCTTTCACAAAAATCCACTCAACATGGATTAAAGACCTAAATCTATGACCTGACACCATCAAATTATTAGAAAGCATTGGAAAAACCCTGCAAGATATAGGTACCGGCAATGACTTATTGGAAAACACCCCAGAAGCACAGGCAGTCAAAGACAAAATCAACTATTGGGATTGCATCAAATTGAGAAGTTTCTGTACTGCAAAAGAAACAGTCAGGAAAGTGAAGAGACAACCGACAGAATGGGAAAATATATTTGCAAACTATGCAACAGATAAAGGGTTAATAACCAGAATCTACAAAGAAATCAAGAAACGCCACAACATCAAAACAAACAACCCCCTTAAGAGATGGGCCAAGGATCTCAATAGACATTTTTCAGAAGAGGAAATCCAAATGGCCAACAGACACATGAAAAAATGTTCAAGATCACGAGCAATCAGGGAAATGCAAATCAAAACCACAATGAGGTTCCACCTCACCCTGGTGAGAATGGCTCACATTCAGAAATCTACCAACAATAGATGCTGGAGAGGACGTGGGGGAAAAGGGACACTAACCCACTGTTGGTGGGAATGCAAACTGGTTAAGCCACTATGGAAGTCAGTCTGGAGATTCCTCAGAAACCTGAAGATAACCCTACCATTCAACCCAGCCATCGCACTCCTTGGAATTTACCCAAAGGAAATTAAACTGGCAAACAAAAAAGCAGTCTGCACATTAATGTTTATTGCAGCTCAATGCACAATAGCTAAGACCTGGAACCAACCCAAATGCCCATCAACAGTAGACTGGATAAAGAAATTATGGGACATGTACTCTATAGAATACTATACAGCAGTCAAAAACAACGAAACCCAGTCATTTGCAACAAGATGGAGGAATTTGGAAAACATCATGCTGAGTGAATTAAGCCAGTCCCAAAGGGACAAATATCATATGTTCTCCCTGATTGGCGACAACTAACTGAGCACCAAAGGGGAAACTTGTTGAAGTGAAATGGACACTGTGAGAAACAGTGACTTGATCTGCTCTTGTCCTGACGGTTGATGTACAATGTAATACTTTATCCATTTTAGTATTTTTTTTGTTCTAGTACCATTGGTTGAACTCTGTAATTAACACACAATTATTCTTAGGTGTTTAAATTTTAACTGAAAAGTGATCCCTGTTAGGAATTTGAAAAACATTATGTTGAGTGAAATAAGCCAATCCCAAAGGGACAAATACCACTTGTTCTCCTTGATAGGTGACAACTAACTGAGCACCAAAAAGGAAACCTGTTAAAGTGAAATGAACACTATGAGAAACGGTGACTTGATCAGCCCTCACCCTGACTGTTGATGAGCAACCTAATATGTTATCCCTCTTAGTATTTTTTTTGTTTTTTCTACTTAATACTTTTGGTTGAGTACTGTAATCAATGCACAATTCTTCTTAAGTGCTGAAACTTAACTGAAAAGTGATCACTGTTAAATATAAGAGTGGGAATAAGAGAGGGAAGAGATGTGCAATTCGGGACATGCTCAAGCTGACTTACCTCAAACGGCAGAGTTAGAAACATACCAAGGGATTCGAATTCAATCCCATCAAGGTGGCATGTACCAATGCCATCTCATTAGTCCCAGTGATCAATTTCTGTTGACAATTGATCGTAATGATAGGACTAAGAACCAAAGGGAACACATAAACAAGAATAGTGTCTGCAAATACTAG
The DNA here is from genome assembly GCF_964237555.1 of Oryctolagus cuniculus. NCBI lineage: Eukaryota > Metazoa > Chordata > Mammalia > Lagomorpha > Leporidae > Oryctolagus > Oryctolagus cuniculus. The sequence goes on from NC_091436.1 coordinate 116,402,975, forward strand.
CTGATAGAATAAAAAAGGGAGAGAATGGTCCAACATGGGAAGTGAGATACACAGCAGACCCATAGAATGGCAAATGTCCTAACAGCATTCTGGCCTCAGAATCAGCCCTTAAGGCATGTGGATCCGGCTGAAATACCCATGAGAGTATTTCAGGCATGGAAAGCCAAGACACTCTGGGGGAAAAAAAAAAAAAAAAACTAAATAAAAGATCTCCACGAGTGAGATCCCAGTGGAAAGAATGGGTCATCAAGGAAGGAGGTACATTTCTCTGAAGGGAAGAGAGAACTTCCACTTTGACCATGGCCTTGTCTAAAAATGATCAGAGTCAGTGAACCCAGGGGGCTTCCATAGCCTTGGCAGCTCAAGACAAGAGCCTCGGGTGATTACTGATGCCATAAACAAGAGTGTCAATTTGTTAAGTCAACAACAGGAGTCACTGTGCACTTACTCCTCATGTAGGATCTTTGTCCTTAGTGTACTGTACATTGAGATTTAATGCTATAACTAGTACTCAAACAGTATTTTTCACTTTATGTTTCTGTGTGGGAGCAAACTGTTGAAATCTTTACTTAATGTATGCTAAACTGATCTTCTGTATATAAAGAGAATCGAAAATGAATCTTGACATGAATGGAAGGGGAGAGGGAGTGGATAAGGGGAGGGTTGCGGGTTGGAGGGACGTTATGGGGGGGAAGACATTGTAATCCATAAGCTGTACTTTGGAAATTTATATACATTAAATAAAAGTTAAAAAAAATAAATAAAAAATAAACACTGTCAAAAATAAAAAATAAAAATAAAAAAAATAAAAATTAAAAAAAAAAACAGCATGGTACTGGTACAGAAACAGATGGATAGACCAACGGAACAGAATAGAAACACCAGAAATCAACCCAAACATCTACAGCCAACTTATATTTGATCAAGGATCTAAAACCAATTCCTGGAGCAAGGACAGTCTATTCAATAAATGGTGCTGGGAAAACTGGATTTCCACGTGCAGAAGCATGAAGCAAGACCCCTACCTTACACCTTTCACAAAAATCCACTCAACATGGATTAAAGACCTAAATCTACGACCTGACACCATCAAGTTATTAGAGAACATTGGAGAAACCCTTCAAGATATTGGCACAGGCAAAGAGTTTCTGGAAAAGACCCAGGAGGCACAGGCAGTCAAAGACAAAATCAACTATTGGGATTGCATCAAATTGAGAAGTTTCTGTACTGCAAAAGAAACAGGAGAGTGAAGAGACAACCGACAGAATGGGAAAATATATTTGCAAACTATGCAACAGATAAAGGGTTAATAACCAGAATCTACAAAGAAATCAAGAAACGACACACACACACACACACACACACAAAAAAAACCAACCCACTTAAGAGATGGGCCAAGGACCTCAATAGACATTTTTCAAAAGAGGAAATCCAAATGGCCAACAGGCACATGAAAAAATGTTCAAGATCACTAGCAATCAGAGAAATGTAAATCAAAACCACAATTAGGTTCCACCTCACCCCGGTGAGAATGGCTCACATTCAGAAATCTACCAACAATAGATGCTGGAGAGGACGTGGGGAAAAAGGGACACTAACCCACTGTTGGTGGGAATGCAAACTGGTCAAGCCACTATGGAAGTCAGTCTGGAGATTCCTCAGAAACCTGAATATAACCCTACCGTTCGACCCAGCCTTCCCACTCCTTGGAATTTACTCAAAGGAATTTAAATTGGCAAACAAAAAAGTGGTCTGCACCCTAATGTTTATTGCAGCACAATTCACAATAGCCAAGACCTGGAACCAACCTAAATGCCCATCAACGGTAGACTGGATAAAGAAATTATGGGATATGTACTCGTTAGAATACTATACTGCAGTAAGAAACAATGAAATCCCCCAAAGGGACAAATATCATATGTTCTCCCTGATCGGCAACAACTAACTGAGCACCAAAGGGGAAACTTGTTGAAATGAAATGGATACTATGAGAAACAGTGACTTGATCAGCTCTTGTCCTGACGGTTGATGTACAATGTAATACTTTATCCATTTTAATATTTTTTTTTTGGTTCTAGTACCATTGGTTGAACTCTGTAATTAACACACAATTATTCTTAGGTGTTTAAATTTTAACTGAAAAGTGATCCCTGTTAGGAATTTGGAAAACATTATGTTGAGTGAAATAAGCCAATCCCAAAGGGACAAATACCATTTGTTCTCCTTGATAGATGACAACTAACTGAGCACCAAAAAGGAAACCTGTTAAAGTGAAATGAACACTATGAGAAACGGTGACTTGATCAGCCCTCACCCTGACTGTTGATGAGCAGCTTGATATGTTATCCCTCTTAGTATTTTTTTGTTTGTTCTACTTAATACTTTTGGTTGAATACTGTAATCAATACACAATTCTTCTTAAATGCTGAAAGTTAACTGAAAAGTGATCGCTGTTAAATATAAGAGTGGGAATAAGAGAGGGAAGAGATGTGCAAAGGGGTCACATAAAAAAGTCTAGTACCTGCTAATACTAACCGATAGAATAAATAAAGGGGAGAGTGATCCAACATGGGAAGTGAGATACACAGCAGACTCATAAAATGGCAGATGTCCTAAACAGCACTCTGGCCTCAGAATCAGCCCTTAAGGCATTCCGATCTGGCTGAAAAGCCCATGAGAGTATTTCAGGCATGGAAAGCCAAGACACTCTGGCAAAAAAAAAAAAAAAAAAAAAAAAAAAACACTAAATGAAAGATCTCTGTGAGTGAAATCCCAGTGGAAAGAACAGGTCTTCAAAGAAGGAGGTACCTTTCTCTGAAGGGAGAAGAGAACCTCCACTTTGACTATGACCTTGTCTAAACAAGATAAGAGTCGGAGAACTCAGAGGGCTTCCATAGCCTTGGAAACTCATGACTGGAGCATAGGGAGATTACTGATGCCATAAACAGGAGTGTCAATTTGTAAAGTCAACAACAGGAGTCACTGTGCACTTACTCCTCATGTATGATCTCTGTCCTTAATGTGCTGTACATTGAGATTTAATGCTATAACGAGTACTCAAACAGTATATTTCACTTTGTGTTTCTATGGGGGTGCAAGCTGTTGAAATCTTTACTTAATGTATACTAAACTGATCTTCTGTATATATAGAAAATTGAAAATGAATCTTGATATGAATGGAAGGGGAGAGAGAGCGGGAAAGGGGAGGGTTGCGGGTGGGAGGGAAGTCATCGGGGGGGAGGGGGAAGCCAATGTAGTCCATAAGCTGTACTTTGGAAATCTATATTCATTAAATAAAAGTTAAAAAAAAAAGAAAATGAATATTGATGTGAATGGAAGGGGAGAGGGAGTGGGAAAGGGGAGGGTTGCGGGTGGGAGGGACGTTACGGGGGGAAGCCATTGTAATCCATAAGCTGTACTTTGGAAATTTATGTTCATTAAATAAAAGTTTAAAAAAAAGTACACTAAGTTTAAAGATCTATCCTAAATGCACCAACTCCATCATTTAGCATTTTGGGCCATGGAGGGTGTTACCATGAACATCATATGCAAAAACAGAGACACCATGTCACTAGTCATAAACCACAGCAAGCCAGAACACAAAGTAAAATCAATGAAATTACCAACCTCAATTGGAAGACACATTGTACATTTCCAAAATGCAAATAAAGCCTAGTAGAATAAATTTAACTATTTTTAAATGATAAATCTAGATATTTAAAAGAGAGGATTATGTTCCTTTAGTCCTTAAAGATAAACCAGTCCGTATTACCATTTCTTCTCTTCATTGGGAACTAGTCAATAATATGCAAGATACTTAAGCTAAAATCCAGCTCTTGGGGACGGTGCTGTGGTGCAGCGGGTTAACACCCTGGCCTGAAGCGTCAGCATCCTATATGGGTGCCAGTTCGAGACCTGGCTGCTCCACTTCCAATCCAGCTCTCTGCTATGGCCTGGGAAAACAGTAGAAGATGGATGGCCCAAGTCCTTGTGCCCCTGTACCCACATGGGAGACCTCGATAAAGCTCCTGGCTCCTGGCTTTGGATCATCCCAGTTTCATCTATTGTGGCCATATGGGGAAGTGAACCAGAGGATAGAAGACTTTGCTCGCTCTCTCTCTCTCGCTCTCTCTGCCTCTGCCTCTCTGTAACTCTGCCTTTCAAATACATAAATATACCTTTTTTTAAAAATCCAGCTTTCAACATTAATTTTCATCCTGAGGGTCCAGATATGCATGAAGTAAATAGTTTTCTGGTTTAGATTTTAGCAACACACAGTAAAGACAATACACTTTGTTTTGGAGGCTGGAATTTGGCAGTCTTTTCAGCATGGAATGTAATTAAAACTCTCCCCTATCTTGTTTCCCCATAGCATTCCACTCCTTTTTTCAAAACCTTGTATTGAGATCATAGTGGACATTTCCCCACTTGTCCCTGATTTTCTTGACCTATTACCCAAATTCCTTCCTTAACCAAACTTTAGTCAGGCTCCTGTGAGTCCTCTTCTTGACTACTCCCCAGTCTTGACCTATAAAAAGATTTAAACAAACACTGGCATAGTTTCTAGCAGCTCAAGGCTGCATCCCTATAATAAAGCTAGCTCTCCTCAAAATGTCTTCCCAAGGTTGCCAAAAGAATTCACTGTTTGTTCTAGCCAATACCTAATGACAGAGTTCCTGTGTCCCAGTCTCTGTAGGAGAGTAGGATTTTAACTCTGATAAGCACCAGTAAGCAAACCTAGATGAGTGCTACATGGATAGTCTCCCTTTCCCACTTTTTTATAATTTCTCACTTCCTTGATTCTACTGAATCTCCTCTCAACCTCCTCCATGTTTCCTTATTTTCCCTTTATATTATTTGATTTTATTTGAAAGGCAGAGAGACAGAAATAGAGAGAGAGAAAGAGAGAGAGAGAGAATCTTCCATCCATTATTCACCAGCCAAATACCCACAAAAGCTGGGACTGGGGCCGGCGCCGCGGCTCACTAGGCTAATCCTCCGCCTAGCGGCGCCGGCACACCGGGTTCTAGTCCGGGTCAGGGCGCCGGATTCTGTCCCGGTTGCCCCTCTTCCAGGCCAGCTCTCTGCTGTGGCCAGGGAGTGCAGTGGAGGATGGCCCAGGTGCTTGGGCCCTGCACCCCATGGGAGACCAGGAGAAGCACCTGGCTCCTGGCTCCTGCCATCGGATCAGCGCGGTGCGCCGGCCGCAGCGCGCGGGCCGCGGCGGCCATTGGAGGGTGAACCAACGGCAAAAAAGGAAGACCTTTCTCTCTGTCTCTCTCTCACTGTCCACTCTGCCTGTCAAAAAATTAAAAAAAAAAAAAAAAAAAAAGCTGGGACTGTGTCAGGCTGAAGCCAGAAGACAATAACTCAAACCAGGTCTCTCCCATGGTAGGCAGAGACCCAACTACTTGAGCCATCAACTGCTGCCTCCCAGAGTACAATCTGCAGGAAGCTGGAATCAAGAACAGAGCCTGTACTTGAACTCAGGCCCTTTATTATCCCTTTAAAACCTTATCACTGTGGTGTAGTAGGCTAAGCCTTTGCCTGTGGCACCGGCATCCCAAATGAGTGTCAGTTCTAGTCCTGGCTGCTCCTCTTCTGATCCAGCTCTCTGCTATGGCCTGGGAAAGCAGTGGAAGATAGCTCAAGTGCTTTGGCCCCTGCACCTGTGGGGCTCCTGGCTTCTGATCAGCCCAGCTCCTTTGCAGCCATTTGGAGAGTGAACCAGCAGATGGAAGACCTTTCTCTCTGTCTCTCCCTCCCTGTCTGTAATCCTACCTCTCAAATAACTTAAGAGAGAGGAGAGAGAAAGAAAGGTAGGTAGGTAATTGAAATAGTGTAGATGTGCATTAGGTAAAAAGTAAAGCTCTCTCCTGCTCTTATTTCCTGATTTCTTTCCTAAGAGCTTTTATGATACCTTTCAAAAATTTTTTCTGTTGCCTCAGAGAATTTCCGAAGTATGTTTAAAACATATGTTTTCCCTCCACAATTAGAATCATAACGTATACACCATCATGTAATGTTACACGCATCCCTATGTCAGAATAAATACCTCAGAAATTTTCAAACATTGAGTAGAATTATCTTATTTGAATTTTTTAATTATATATTTGAAAGGCAGAGTGACAGAAAGGGGAGAGAGAGAAAAAGAGAGAGAGAATCTTCCATCTGCTTGGTTTATTTCCCAAATGCCTGCAATAGCTGGGGTTGTGCCAGGCTGTAACCAGGAGCCAGGAATTCCATTCAGGTCTCACGTGGGTGCAGGGACCAAGTGCTTGAGCCATCACTTGCTGCCTCCCCAGATGCACATTAGCATGAAGTTAGATGGGAAGTGGAGGTGGAACTAGATTCCAAGTACCCTGATATGGGTTAAGCATCTTAGCCCAGTATGCCACAATGCCCACCCTTGAATATTCTATAATTTACCTAGACGATTGTTTATAGCTTTTCACCTTTGCAAATAGGGTTGCAAATAGCATCTGCCTGCAGTTGATGGGCCAATGCATCTCCCAGTTTTCACAAGTGAGGCATGAGAGAGAAGACCAGCTCTGTCACTGCATGCTGTCCTGTCTCCTCTGAAGCAGAATACTACCAGCTGAAAATATCTTTGCAAATTTGGGTTCTGCAATTTCTTTTTCTAAAAAAAAAGATTTTATTTATTTATTTGAGAGGTAGAGTTACAGGCAATGAGAAGGAGAGACAGAGAGAGAGGTCTTCCATCCGCTGGTTCACTCCCCAGATGGCTGCAACGGCCAGAGCTGAGAGCTGATCCGAAGCCAGGAGCCAGGAGCTTCTTCTGGGTCTCCACATGGGTGCAGGGGCCTAAGGAGTTGGGCCATCTCTACTGCTTTCCCAGGCCATGGCAGAGAGCTGGATCAAAAGAGGAGCAGCCAGGACATGAACCAGAGAGCATATGGGATGCTGGCTCTGCAGGCAGAAGATTAACCTAGTGCACCACAGTGCCAGCCCCTGCAATGATTTCTAAGTGAAGAGATTGTTTCTCAGATCCATTCAGCTATTGAACCATTGTGAAGATTGTTCACTGCTTGCTGCTATCAGGTGTGCCTAAGGCATGATCTTCTTCCAGTCTGTACTGGGTATTAACCCTAAATACCTTCTCAGGGCCTCTTCATTGCCTCCTCCTTTCTCTAGATCAAAACGACACTAGGTTGGCCTCCACTTTAAGGCTGAAGCACTGCACTCTGGGATACAAGCTTTGACTTCTTGAAGAGCCACCAAAGAACCAGATGATACAACACAGGAGTGTGGAGGATCCTGATGGTGTAAACCTTGATCTATGAGAAATAAGAGACAAGCAGAAACCTAGAAGAAAATTCTGTTTCAAAAATTCTGAGAAAGTCAGGAGAAAATTCCTGCCTTTCTCTTTTCTAGGACTACTCAAAGATGCGGTTCTTCTTGCAACTCCTGCAGAGAAATGCTGCATAGGGCGTGACAGTACCCACCCAGCTACCTGCTAAGTCTCTGTACCTTGTAAAAGAGTAGTCAATAAAGAACTACTGCCTTGCTTCACACTTTTTCTTGTCTACTTCCTCTTTATTGTTCCTCAAATCTTCGGATGATCACCAATCTGAATGAAGTGTTAGCATTTTGTTTTTGCTCTCTAGAGACCTGGGCTCAGATATACCTTTAAAAAGAAAAAAAGGGATGGGCATTTGGCTCCAATTACACTGTTGCTTGGGACACCTACACCCTGTATCAGGGTACCTTAGTTGGAATCTCAATTTTGATCCTGATTCCAGCTGTCTGATAATGCACAGCCTAGGAGGAAGTGGAAGATGGCTCAAATAGTTGGGTTCCTGCCACCTGTATGGGAGACTCCTGGCTTCAGCCTGGCCTACCCCAACTGATGCAGGTATTTGGAGTGTGAACCAGCAGATGGACACTCCTTGTGTCTGTATCTGTCTCTTTCTCTCTCAATAAATAATATTTTTAAAGAAAAAAATGAGTGCTTTTGAAATAAAACAACCACTCTGTTAGATGTCTTCAAAAGTAAATAAGTAGGTAAAACAACTTTCCTGCAAGTTGTTTTTCAGGAAAAGTGCTCAGAAATAAATAAGGTCCTGTGTATGTGACAAACTTGAGTATCTCTTTTTCATTGAAATGTAATAAATGCTGGTCATTATTACTTAATAAACAAAGTAAGTCAATTCTATAAAGAAAATTGTACACATATATCTTTCCTTATTGAATGCATGTGTTGTTACATACTTAATTATGCACTTTGTGAAATATCTAGAAGATAAATATCCTAAAGTGAAACTTTGGTCAATTTTTTTTTGATAGGTGCCGATTACCAAAGGGCTTGCTTGAGTGTTTACATAATTACCTTTCCCCACGGTGGGTACTGTTTCCACGTCACACACCATCACTGACTAATATAAAACTCTGTTTAATCAATTGGATAATTTTGAAATGTGCTACTGCATTTTTATTAGCACCTTATTAATGTGTAGATCAGTTTAGAATTGCTGCTGTGACAATTGCTAAGGGAAGAGTATGTACATTTTAGTATCTTCAGCAAAATTCTAAAATTTTCTTCATGTAGGGCAAGTATATTTCTGGTTATTTTTATTTTTGTGATTAGCTTAAAAGGAATCCTTCCTGGGGCCAGTGCTATGGCAAAACAGGTTAAGCCTCTGCCTGTGGCACAGGCATCCCATATAGGTGCCAGTTTGAGTCACAGCTAGTCCATTTTCGATCCAGCTCCATGTTAATGCACCTGAGAAAGCAGTAGAAGATGACCCAAGTGCTTGGGCTCTTGCACCCACATGGGAGACCCAGACAAAACTAATGGATTCTGGCTTCTGATAGCCCACCTTCAGCCACTGTGGCCATTTGGGAGTAAACTAGCAGATGGAAGGCCTCTCTCTTTCTATCTCTTTCTGTAATTCTGTGTTTCAAATAAATAAGTATGTCTTAAAAAAAATGGAATCCTTCCTTCTACCACTCTTTGTAGATTGTTTGTGTTTGTTTTTTAGATTTGTATTTAGTTATTTGAGAGGTAGAGTTACAGACAGAGAGAGGGAAAGACAGAGAGAAAGGTCTTCCAACCACTGATTCACTCCTCAAATGGCTGCAATGGCTGGAGCTGAGATGATCTGAAGCCAGAAGTTAGGAGCTTCAGGCCGGCACTGCGGCTCACTAGGCTAATCCTCCGCCTAGCGGCGCCGGCACACCGGGTTCTAGTCCAGGTCGGGGCGCCGGATTCTGTCCCGGTTGCCCCTCTTCCAGGCCAGCTCTCTGCTGTGGCCAGGGAGTGCAGTGGAGGATGGCCCAGGTGCTTGGGCCCTGCACCCCATGGGAGACCAGGAGAAGCACCTGGCTCCTGGCTCCTGCCATCGGATCAGCGCGGTGCGCCGGCCGCAGCGCGCAGGCCGCGGCGGCCATTGGAGGGTGAACCAACGGCAAAAAAGGAAGACCTTTCTCTCTGTCTCTCTCTCTCACTGTCCACTCTGCCTGTCAAAAAAAAAAAAAAAAAAAAAAAAAAAAGTTAGGAGCTTCTTCCGGGTCTCCCATATGGGTGTAGGAGCCCAAGCACTTTGGCCTTCCACCACTACTTTCCCAGGCCACAAGCAGAGAGCTGGATCAGAAGAGGAGTAGCTGGGATACAAACTGGTGGCCATGTGGGATGCCAGCGCCACAGGCAGAGGCTTAGCGTACTATGCCATAGTGCCATCCCAGTTTGTGTTTTTAATATATCAATTATTCTGAATGTTCCTATTACTTCGTCATTTTTAGTTGATTCTCTGAGAAAACACTTTATTTCTTGCATTTAATGGTAACTTTGACTCCTCTGTTCCACAATACATATCTCTCCTTTTCAGTCTTTCATTGATTCATTGATTCATTCAACAAATAATTGCATTTCTATTGTGTGCTAGGAACTGGATTGTCTTGAATCTAACAGCTTTGAGTACTATTTTTGGAACTGTGTTCATTGTAGGGTACAATGAAAGACATATATGTCTTTTTCAATTAATTTTCATAGGAAAATTAGTGCTCTTATGCATTATTATTAAGTGTGATAGCAGTATTTGCTTTGAATTATACACATTTTTTCAGTGAATGATATTATTGATACTTGTAAAAACTTTTATCAAAAATGAACATTAAATTTTATCAAATGTCTTTATCAAAACTGAGGATGATCAAATTGGTTTCTTAATCCATTCATATAGCTAACTGTATAATATTAATCTCATTTTAAAATTAATTTTATATTTCTGCAAAGAACTTGTATGCTGAAACATACTGCTGGGTTCCATTTACTAATATTTCAAACACCACTGGAATTCTAATGTGGTCCTTATTCTATTCACTAATATTTTACTCAGAATCTAAGTATAAGTGAAATTTCTATAGTATTTTGTAACTATTTAAATGCCAGAAAAACATGCACTCCCTCAAACAAAAATTCACATTGATTTTGTAATTTTGTGTTGACAGACTCCTGATTTGAGAAGGAAGCAGAAAAAAGAGCAGGAGAAGGCTCACAGCCATTATTTGAAATCTTCATTAATGTTATGAGGTCGTCAATAGAGCTGAAAAAGATAAAAGAGCCTAGCCTTTGATTTGCCAGGATATAAGGGCTAGTTACCAACAAGTAATGCACAAAGCTTAAAGCTTAGGGTATGTGTTTGTCATCAGCCAGACTGGAGTTCAAGCTTTGGCTCTGTCATTATTGGCTTCATGACCTTGGAAGAGCCATTTACCTCTTTGTGGTTTACAAAATGGGAATTATCACACTAACTGCCTCATAAGGTTGTGATGAAGATGATATGATACATGCAAATGGTGGACACAATAGCTAATATGTTGGACGTGTTATCAACTTGGCTATTATTACAGATTTTTAGTTTGCACTCTTCTCTAAAGTTAAGACAAAGGGCTCTGCAGTCCATAAGGTATAGGTGCTTTCACACCAAAAAGCTTATACATTTATCCTCTAATTCACTGTGGTTAACTGTATGTCAAGGAGTGGGTCACAACCTCTGCAAGGTGTTTGGACTCACAATGTTTACAAATTTAGAGAATACTGATATTTACTGTGGTCTACTGTAGCATCTCCCTCTGTTAGAAGTTAAAGTAATTTTGAGCCAAGGCTATACAATCAAACAAACATAATTAAAACAAGAAAAAAGATTTTATAAGACACAAACTTTTTTGCCTAAATTAAATATGAAAGTACCAAATGTGGGATATTGATCTGGCAATGGCAGTAGGTGACATCACAGTCAGTTTCCACTAATCAAGCTGTTCTTTAAGGGACAGAAACAAAAATGTCCTATTTTCTGAATCTTCAAATAGTTACCTTTTATTATAGACCCTCCTTGCTTACTGAATTCCACTGGGAATGTTACTTCTCTCTTTCTAGTCAATGTTTTTAAGAGCCCATTCTAGTGTCCACTATGATTTCTGGAAACAAATTACACAACTGAGGTTCTGGGTCTGACTTCCTCTGAAGTGTCCAGAAGAAAAACACCCTCTTACCCCCAAAATGTGGGGGAAATGATGACTAATTATCTCTCCTCATTTCCAACTCCTCGAATGCACGAATCTCCACTGACAGTCACAGCCAGCCCTGAACCCTAGAGGCCATCAGGTTATTGACTTTACAAGAATGGTTGCAGCAACTGAACATTCTGAGTTTTGACCAAATGTTGGTAATCCTCTGATTATCACTTTCCAGGACAGTACAGACCATTATATGCATAAGTTTAATGGAATGGCCCCATGTTATGCCCAACCCTTTTTTTTTAATAGAAAACTTTTATAAATATAAATTTCAAAAGTACAACTTTTGGATTATAGCAGTTCTTCCCTCCCCCATAACTACCCTCCCACCTGCAAACCATCCCATCCTCTACTCCCTCTCCCATCCCATTCTTCATTAAGATTCATTTTTACTTACCTTTATATACAGAAGATCAACTCCATACTGACTAAAGATTTTAACAGTTTGCACCCACACAGATACACAAAGTATAAAGTACTGTTTGAAGACTAGTTTTACCATTAATTCTCATAGTACAACACATTAAGGACAGAGGTCCTACATGGGGAGCAAGTACACACTGACCCCTGTTGTTGATTTAACAGTTGACACTCTTATTTATGACGTCAGTAATCACCTGAGGCTCTTGTCATGCACTGCCAAGGCTATGGAAGCCTCTTGAGTTCACAAACTCCAACCTTATTTAGACAAGGCCATAATCAAAGTGGAAGTTCTCCCTTCAGAGAAAGGTACCTTCTTCTTTGATGGCCCTTTTCTTTCCACTGAGATCTCACTCACAGAGATCTTTCATTTAGGTCATTTTTTGCCATAGTGTCTTGGCTTTCCATGCCTGAGACACTTTCATGAGGCCCAAGTCTTTAAAGAAACTCACAATTCCTGAAACAAGCTAGGGTTGTTGCTGGTCTACTTTTCCTTGCATAAGAGTAATCAGATTACACATTAGGCTGTTAAAGCAAAAACATAAGATACTCTAACTAGAACTGGGAAAATAACATAATCCCCCAGCCCCAGGGACTTGCTGTATAAATGAAATGCAGCCAAATGTCCTAGAAGACCAGACACAAAGGTCTTGTGTCAGGTAAATGTCTAACAGAGGGAAACGGGATAACTCCAGAGGTAACCAGAGTGCAAAGGATTTGCGATTCAAACACACACACACGCACACACAGGATTTGTTAAGCAAAATTAAAGTGAAAAATTAAGAGTATATGTGTATTAAGGTATATTTGTCTAAATTGTGTTTTATAAGCAAAAGAAAAAAGAAAACACAATAATATAAGCCTTTACGCATGAGTTGTGATATGATGGGTAGTTTGGGTTATTTTCTTCAAATTTTAGTATTTTCATATTTTCTACAATGCATCTGTGTTACTTTTATGAAATAGAAACACAAAAAGTGGTCTTTTTTTTAACTAGACAGACTCTCTGAAAATAGCTGGAATTGAGCTTATTTAAAAGTATACTTAAAATCAACACTTCCTATTCATGAGGCTTGGGTATAATCCTTAGCTGCATCTGCCTCTAAGTTTCCTGTGTGGGATAGGGCAAGGGCTTTGGCTGAGAGGGTTGGAAAGTCTGCTTGGGTGGTTCCAACAACCCTTCTGCACCTGAGACCAATGTGGGGAGAGTACAAGGTGTTCCTGTTTGGTAATAAGACAACCCTCACAGTGAAAATGATGACTGGCCAGCTGTGGTTAAGAGGACACAGAACCACATCTCCTGATCTTTCTCACTCTGCAATTAATGATCAATGTGAGATTGGAAGGCAGTTTTGTAATTATTAAACAAAGGTTCACAATTATTAATGTAAGACAAAGTTTATGGTCCACAACCAAGACAGAGTCAGTGGAACCATCACGAACAGGATTCCAAACCTGATACTACAGAAAGACAGAAAGCGGTAAGACAGGCAACAGCTTGTTATTATGGAAAGAAATGGGGAGACTACAAAAAATGAATGGGGAAGAGAAGAAGGCACATGGATTGAAACTTACTTGCCTGCTCAGGAAGAACAGGAGCTGATATAATAACTGGCATTCAGGCTGGAGTGTTTGACTCCTTTGAAATTTTAAGGAAAAGTTAGAAGACTCACTATTCCTGACTCAACCAGGCACAAACTGCCAGAGATACCTATGCAGATGGAAGGAGTTAGACATCAACCAGTGTGTGGTACAACTTCATTATCACCTATTACAACTGATAGTTGGGAGAAAATGTCGATCTGCTTTTATCAGATGAACTCAGGAAAGTAGTACTGGAAAATCAGGAGTTTCAAAAGAGGTTTGTCCAAGGGCTTACAAGGTTCTCTGCAGCAGTTAAAGAAGTTGCCCTTGTTAGCTGAGTTGCCTAGGAACTCACCCAAAGGCCCAGGTTGTGGCATTTCAATCAGTTCAGGAGTAGAATAAAGAGACTGCCAAAGTATGCCAGCTTCAGTCTGTAAGTATAGTCTACAGTAAGTTGAAATCATCTCTGTCATCCCTTTTCCTTAGATGTTTATAGGCCTGGATTTTCACTCACAAATCTTAGACTGTCCCATCGAAGGAATTCACTTGGAATTTCATAGTATATCCACTATACTTGAGTGCATATCAAGTTCACTTTTGTTACATGTTTCTGAATTTGGTCATTTCAGTAGGTATATTTAGAGTAAAATATTTTCAATTAGAAAGTTGTTTTTCTATCCTATCCTATTCTAACCATTACAGCTTGCCCTTAAAGAGCTATATCATCTTCCCCTTCTCTGGGTCCTGATGGCTCCTTTACCTCTCTTATGAAACATCTTATTTTACATTTTATTACTATTTGTATTTACTTCGTCTATCATATTGAAGCCATTTAAGGCAGTGTTTGTCTTACTTGCCTTATATAATCTCTAACACTTAGCAAGTGGCAGGAACATGAGAAATGTGTTGAGTCGAACTGAATGTAATTACTTGATATAAATGATGCGAAGTATGTTGTCCTAGATAATTGGGACAGAATGTCCAGATTGCATTCATTATACTACTTGTATCCATCAATCAAAAGCCTCCTTATTGTCCTGCATTTTTAATGACGAATCACCACAAACCTCCCAGAAATCTCTTCATTCTCATCAAGAATTTTCTCCTTGGAGGAGGAATTTGGTAGTTAAGCTGTCACTTATGATGCCTGTATTCCACATTGGAGCCCTGCTTCTGACTCCAGCTTCCTGCTAATGTATGTCCTAGGGGATGGCAGATGATGGCTCAAGTAGCTGGATCCCTACAGCCCATGTGGGAAAACTGGATTGAGATCCTTGCTCCTGGTTTCATCCTGTCCTGGCCTCTGCTGGGAGATTTCTTTCTGTCTCTTTCTGCCTTTCACATAAATAATTTTTTTAAAAATTGACTTATAAAATTATCATTTAAGAGAAAAACAAATTCTCTCCTTCTTTTCATCCCATCAGCCATGGAGCTCTGCTGTTTCTGCTTCTGCAGTGTCTTTTCCCTTGTCTCATCCCTGCTGTCCTGGTATGGGCCTAATATTTCATAACCAACAGTGTGTAAGATGCTCCTAATTTGTCTCAACCTGTCTGCTGCATCTTTCTCACCACTACCATAGTGACCTTCCTCAAATAGCTTCAAATCACTCTCAGTTACCCCAGATCTAAGTGGTTTCTCCCAAGGACCTCAACTCTGGTCTCAAACCAACTCCCTGATCTTTTCTCCACCTAATGGCTCCACAAACCACGTGGATCATTCACTAACACAAAACATTTGCTGCATTTTCATCACTCTGTCTCTGCCAAGACCCTTTCCTACAATTTCAAAAATTCTACGCAAAACTCAGATTTATGTAGAGTCAAGATTAACAAAAAGAAGTAAAAGGGAGGTACTGGAAATTTTTTCATTTATTAGAAATCATTGTGCTACTTCAGCAACATGAGGTACAGAAGAACCGAAGCTGAAAGTAGAGACATTCTTAACATCACTCCTACAGTATAGACCATGTTGGTATCAAAATCCCAGGAAGCAAAAAGGGATTCTTGATCACTCTCGGCCTTTTGGCTAAGATGAAGTGTAGTATCTGTTCTTACCAGTTTAATATCTGATACATCCTCTATCCGAGGACAAAGTGAATTAAAAAAAGGGGGAATTCTTTTTTGTTTTGATTTTGGAAGAACAGAAAGTTTTCTGTGTTTTGTTTCCTGATCTCTTGAGTGCCTAGAAAAATGCCAACCACAGAGTAGAAACTAAATAAATACTGTTACATGAAGAAAAATATCATGAAGCATATTCCATTTAGAAGAGATTGAGTTCAAGATGTATTTAATATATGCCCACTTTACACATGGCAGTGCATGACCACAGGGGACCAAATACAGAAGGGCACAGGAAGCCATGTCCTGCTCTTGAAGCCCCAGACAAGAGACCAGCACAGTAGGAGTATTTGCAATAATTCAAGTGTGGAATCCATGATGCCCAGGCTCATTTACCTCAACTGTAAAGGAAGAACACACAATATCCTCTGGTTCCTGGTCTTCTCTTGCTTTAAGCATACTCTGTACATTCCCCAGATGATAGCCCCCAGGGGAGCTAATGTCATGGCCACTTGCAACGCCAGCATCCCATATGAGCACCAGTTTAAAGTCCTGGCTACTCTGCTTCCAATACAGCTCCCTACTAATGCACCTGGGAATGCAGTAGTGATGGCCCAAGTATGTGTGGGCCCTTGCACCCACATGAAAGACCCAGATGGAGTTCCAGGCTCCTGGCTTCAGCCTGGCCCAGCCCCCTGGCCATTAGGTCCATTTGGAGAGTGAACCAGTGGATGGGAGCTATCTCTCTCTCTCTCTCTCTCTCTCTCTCTCTCTCTCTCTCTGTGTGTGTGTGTGTGTGTCTGTGTGTGTGTGTTTCAAATAAATAAATGAATAAATCTCTTTTTTTAAGTGTCTAAGCCTGGGGCTGTGCCTTGTCAGCTCTATATTTCCTACAGTACCTGTAGGAACTTTGCGGAACTTTGCAACTAATTGTTGTTAATTACCTGTTTTCTTTTCTATTTTAACTGAACTGATGGGACTGTAGTTGCCCAATTTTTAAAATTAAAATTAGAATAAAATAATAAACACTCTCTGGAAAATATCTCCAGTAAATAAATATAGAGAGAGTATGCTGTGAGGCAGAAAACCACATTCAGACAACAAAGAGGAGTTTTGGGTAAACTGCTTGACAAGCTTGAGCATGGCTTCCTCACAATCTCATGAGATGGTGAACATGAAATGGCTTTCCAAGCAGAAGAACATTCTGGGGGCTGATGCTGTGGTTTAGTGGGGAGAGCCACCGCCTGCAGTGCCAGCATCCCACATGGGCGCCAGTTCAAGTTCTGGCTGCTCCACTTCTGATTCAGCTCTCTACTATGGCCTGGGAAAGCAGTAGAAGATGGCCCAAGTCCTTGGGCCCCTACAACCATGTGGGAGACCCAGAAGAAGCTCCTGGCTCCTGACTTTGGATCAGCTCTCAGCTCTGGCCATTGCGGCCATTTGGGGAGTGAACCAGCGGATGGAAGACCTCTCTCTCTCTCTTTCTCTCTCTCTCTGCCTCTGCCTCTCTGTAACTGCCTATCAAATAAATAAATAAATCTTTTAAAAAAAAAACATTCCCTACATGAGTTAGTGCTTTTACCACCAATCAGTTCCTCAATCAGTTCTTCATGGATGGCTGCAGTCCTACCACACGCTGCCACTGCCATCTGCTCCAATCTGATTAGTCAACCAGGTAGAGAATGGGAGAATCTGATCTTTCTTTGTTTACTTCCCCAAATTTAAACTGTTGCCCATGTAGCATCTACAATTTAAAATGTAGCTAGGGGCCAGTGCTGTGGCACAGTGGGTTAAAGCCCTGGCCTGCAGTGCCGGCATCCCATATGGGCACCGGTTCGAGTCCCGGCTGTTCCACTTTTGATCCAGCTCTCTGCTATGGCCTGGGAAAGCAGTAGAAGATGGCCCAAGTCCTTGTGGCCCTCCACTCACATGGGAGACCCAGAAGAAGCTCCTGGCTCCTGGCTCCTGGCTTCGGATCAGCTCAGCTCCGGCAGTTGTGGCCAATTGGGGAGTGAACCAGTGGATGGAAGACCTCTCTCTCTCTTTCTCTCTCTCTCTCTGGCTCTACCTCTCTCTCTGTAACTCTATCAAATAATGAATAAAATAAATATTTAAAAATAAAAAATGTAGCTAAAATCATGTTTGTTATTGGAAATATTTGTTAACTAATTCAGGAAAAGGATATAAGAAAGTCAAGAGTAGGTAAAAAAATTCTGCCTGTATTTGTAAAAATATATGACAGAACAAAAACTAAAGAAATTATCTAAAGAAGGTAAAACATATGTTCAAAGGAGTATTTATTACAACATTGCTTACCAGGGTGGAAAATGATGACTTTTCAATTCAGCATCAGAGTCACTCCTACAGCTCCTCCTGTCCTTGATTCTCAGGGTCAATACCTTTGCTAAAGCAGAGGAACTTATTTAATAGAGGTTCCTGAGTTCACCTCAGTATTTTTTGTTCAGTAGGTTTAGTTCAAGGCCTAGAAATTTTCACTGAGCATCCGTGACTAAAGCAATAGCTATGGTGCACTTAGTGTACATATTTTTAAAGACGATGTAGCAACATGGAAAATATCATAATTAACTCTTAAGTTAAACAAGCTGAAACAAAGGTGTACAAATGTGTAAAGAATGTATATTCAGTAAACAATGAAGATACAGAATAGATTTTATAAAATAGTTTGTTTTAGAGAAATATTGTCTTATTTCAAAGGCTGTATGCTTATACTGCTTACATGATTTTAAAATATGTACGAGTATTTATTCAGATCAAACAATTGGTGGATCTGGGATTTTATGAACACTTGAGAAAAAGAAGCAGTCAATAGTTGTGGTTCCCCCATTCCCATAAAGCCTTCTATTTCATGGTAGTGAGTAAATACTTTAGAAAAATATCTTAGATTTGTCAATGGATAAGAAGACAAGGCATGACAGGAAGCCATAATTAATGTCTCTCAGATAAAAAACCAATAATAATAATAACAGCGACTACTACAACAAATTTAGAACCCAGAAATGTTCACCCTATGACAATGTGGGATACAGACATTGTAAATGCATCATATGTTATAATACCATAATGGTTCTTCCAGAACCATCCCGAGGACTAAAGAACTTTGCCATCTATAGGTTATGGTTGTTCCTATTTTAAAAGACTTTGGTATGTTTTCTTTTTTAAAGATTTATTTGAAAGACAGAGTTGCAGAGAGAGAGGAGGTAAGAAAGAAAGAGAGGTTTTCCACCCACTGGTTCACTCCCCAAATGGCTGCACTGACAGGACTGGACCAGACCAAAGTTAGGATCCAGGAGCTTCTTCCAGGTCTCCCATGTAGGTGCAGGGGCCCAAGTACTTAGACCATTGCCCACTGCTTTCCCAGGTGCATTAGCAGGGAGCTGGATTGGAAATGGAGCAATTGGAGCCCATTTAGGAGGCCAGCATTGCAAGTAGTGGCTTTAACCCACTGTGCCACAGTGCCTGCCCTGACTCTGGTATCTTTTAATCCTTCAGCACTTTTAGCTGAGATGCATTCTCTGGCATCACATAAGAAGAAATCAATCAACAAGCTTCCTAATTTACAAAATAATGATTTGTAATAGCTTTCTCTTTGGAGTCAAATCTTAATAGCTAAATCTTGGGCAATTACAAACTAGTAAGCATTTCTTCCCCAGGTCTCATTTATTTCCCCAGGCAACTTTATAATGCCCATATGTCCCCATTAAAGTGAGAAGTGGATGCTGGAATCATTACCAGGTTAAGTTAAACCTTGTTACCTGAAAGATTCAGGTCAAAGTGGACCTTCTCAGCTTTTCAATAGTTACCTCTAATTTCTACTGTGTCAAGAACAAACATAGCCTTAGAATGCCTTGGATATAATGAGCACAGAAATAGCTGTCTTCTCAGAACTGACAGAAAGGAACAGTTTACTCCAAAAAATCAATTACTTGTAATATCTAGAAATGTAATGCAAACTTCAGGCCATGATCAGAGCAATATAGTATGAGCTATCAGCAAAGTCCCATCAAGTATACTATTTAACCACTTAGGAGTAGGAAAAAGGAATTTAGATGGTGTTAGATATATACTTCCCTTACTCCCAGACCAGCAACAATGCTGTAGACAGATAGGTTCAGGAATTGGCTTTTGACAAATATTAGAATGGTCAGATTGGCACCTAATTGTAAGCCCTACAAGAACCTTTAGAAATAACTGAACTGGGATGGGTGTTGTGCTATAGCAGGTTAAACTGGAATTTGGGACCCTTGCATACCATATAGGAGTGCATGGTTTGAGTCACAGCTACTTGGTGCTTCATTTTTTTTCTTTACTTCTTTCCTTCCTTCCTTCCTTCTTACCTTCCTTCCCTCCTTCTTTCTTTCAAGAGAACAAATATGGGGCCTGTGCTGTGGTATAGCAGGTTAAACCTTCACCTGTAACACGGGGTATCCCATATGGACACCAGTTTGAGATCTAGCTGCTCCACTTCCAATCCAGCTCCCTGCTAATGCACCTGGGAAAGCAGTGGAAGACTGCCCAAGTCCTTGGGCTCTTGCATTCATGTGGGAGATGTGAATGAAGCCTCAGGCTCCTGGCTTCAGCCTGGCCCAGCCCCAGCCATTGGGACCATTTGGGGAGTGAATCAGTGGATGGAAGATCTTCTCTGTCTCTCCTCCTTTCTCTGTAATTCTGCCTTTCAAAAAATTTTTTATTTTATTTTTTACTAGTTCAAATCTTTGAGGGCTACAACATCGCATGGATTCTGTGTCCAGTGGCCTTCACAGGAATGTTGCTTTGAAATTTGGCATGAACCATGCCACGGTTTCCATGAACGTGAGTTACCAGATTACTCTGGTTTTGCTGAGTTTGCCACCAGAGTTATTGTGTTGTTCTTTGCTTTGTACATGGAATCACATCTCTTGCCCAAATAGAATTCAGTATCATCTTGAGCATAATCACCTTCAATTTTAAGAAGTGCTATGTGTTCCCCTTGGTTCTAGAGAGCTCCTTTACAGACAGCAAAAATGGCCTTGCACCACAGCCTTCCAGATATATCTGCCTTTTAGAGATCCTTTCCCCAAAGGGCCTCCACAGATTCAAGATGACAGAGCTACCGTGTTTCTGATTCAGCTTCCTGCTAACATTCCTGGGAAACAGCTGGTGATGACCAAAGTATTTAATCCCTGCCACCTATGTGGGAGAACTGGATAGAGTTCTTGGCTACTGGCTTTGGCCTGGCCCAGCCCCAGGCCATTACAGGTATTTGGGAAATGAAGCAGTGGATGGAAGATCTCTGTTTGCCCTTCTCTCCCTGGAACTCTGCTTTTCAAATAAATAAATAAACCTTAAAATAAAACAAAAGAGTTCCTGACTTTGGCATGGCCCAACCCTGGCTTTTGCAGCCATTTGAGGAATGAACCAACTGATGGAAGATTTCTCTCTCAATCTCTGAAACTTTGCCTTTCAAATTCATACACATATACATGCATACATCTTTTCTTTTTTAAGAGCAACATTCTTAAATTGGTTGATGATGCAGTTTTGGAGTGATTTCTATTGCGGAGGCATTGGGCAGTCATAATGGACAACCCTTCAAACGGTTTTATTTAAAGATAAAATATTTTCACAGGTAGAAAATCATCCAAAGCTACAGTTTCTGCAGAAGCTAGAGTACACAGGAAGAATTGCCCCAAACACATGGAAGAAATATCATAGTTTAACTCTGACACCTTTCCTGTGCCTCTCAGCTCAAAATAGAGAGACTGTTCATACATATTAACTCCTTGGATCCCGCAACAAAGAAAGAACATCACACTGGGCTTATGGCCAAGTTAGCCCATTACAACACAGCAAACATGATCTCTGGAAGGTTCCCACTTTAGTCACAAGAAAAGCCTCTGTCAGATTACATCCTGCTTTGCATTTCCTCTGGTTTTCAATTCACCAGGTTTTCATTCATGTGCCATTTTATAACAAATTAAATCTGAAATTCTTGGGTTCATCATTATCTGTTTCTCTCTTGCCCTACTTTCTGACAGACTTTCTGGTACCAGAGACATTTGTGAAAATCTTCAGCACAGAATTTTTTTAAGATTTATTTATTTATTTATTTGAAAGACAGAGTTAACGTAGAGACAGAGAGGGAGAGATAGAGAAAGAGAGATCCACTGGTTCACTCCCCAAATGACTGCAATGGCAGGGGCTGGACCAGGCTGAAGCCAGGAGCCAGGAACTTCTTCTGGGTCTCCCATGTGGGTGCAGGGGCCCAAGCACTTGGGCCATCTGCTGCTACTTTCCCAGGCACATTAATAGGGAGCTGGATCGGAAATGGAGTAGCTGGAACACAAACACACAATACCCCAACACCTGTTCCCATCACAGAAATTTACTCATCCTCTCTCAGGGTTCCCAACTGTCTAACACACTCCTGTCCAATAGAAATATAATGAGAGGGCTATTTGTTTTAGTGGTTTTATAACTTTAACAATCATTGGTTAGTTCTCATCCTTATTGGCTCTCTAAAGATTTTTTAAATTGGTGTCAGGTACCTAGATAACCAGTATATTGAGTTTGTTTAGAGATTTTTCATTCTCATTACAGTTTATTTTTTTAAAACAACCACACAAGAATATGGTATAGGACATTCATCATTTCTTTGACATATAGCTTTGTTAAGCCTGATACTGATGCACATACCTGGCGTTCCCATCATCTTCGAGGAAAATTCAGAATCTCTATGAGTGCCACAGGGACATGCTTCCTGAAACCCATCAGGTGGAAGGACTTGTCACTGACAGCAGAACAGCCCTTCTTTTTGCAGGAGCCATTCTGCTGACCCATGATTGAAAGTCACACCTGTCAGTTAAGATTTTCTAGTAGCCACATTTTTTTTTAACTTTTATTTAGCAAATACAAATTTCCAAAATACAGCTTATGGATTACAATGGTCCCCCCCCATAACTTCCCTCCCACCCGCAACCCTTCCATCTCCTGCTACCTCTCCCATCCCATTCACATCAAGATTCATTTTCAATTATCTTTATATACAGAAGATCAATTTAGTATATATTAAGTAAATATTTCAACAGTTTGCACCCACATAGAAACACAAAGTGTAAAATACTGTTTCAGTACTAGTTATAGCATTAATTCACATTGAACAACAAACACATTAAGGACAGAGATCCTACATGAGGAGTAAGTGCACAGTGACTCCTGTTGTTGACTTAACAAATTGACACTCTTGTTTATGGCACCAGTAATCTCCCCAGGCTCTTGTCATGGGTTGCCAAGGCTATGGAAGCCTCTTGAGTTCACAAAGTCCAACCTTATTTAGACAAGGTCATAGTCAAAGTGGAGGTTCACTCCTCCCTTCAGAGAAAGGTACCTCCTTCTTTGATGGCCCGTTCTTTCTACTGGGATCTCACTTGCAGAGATCTTTCTTTTAGGTGTTTTGTTGTTGGTGTTTTTTTTTGTTTGTTTGTTTTGTTTTGTTTTGTTTTTGCCAGAGTGTCTTGGCTTTCCATGCCTAAAATACTCTCATGGGCTCTTCAGCCAGATCCGAATGCCTTAAGGGCTGATTCTGAGGCCAGAGTGCTGTTTAGGACCTCTGCCATTCTATGAGTCTGCTGTGTATCCTGCTTCCCATGTTGGATCATTCTCTCCCTTTTATATTCTATCAGTTAGTATTAGCAGACACTAGTCTTGTTTATGTGATCCCTTTGACTCTTAGACCTATCAGTATGATCAATTGTGAACTGAAATTGATCACTTTGACTAGTGAGATGGCATTGGTACATGCCATCTTGATGGAATTGAATTGGAATCCCCTGTAGTAGCCACATTTTTAAAAAGTAAAAATAATTGGAATTCATTAAAATTTTATTGCATAAAAATGTACATAACATAAAATTTATCATTTTTAGCATTTTTAAATATACAATTCAGTATTAAATTAAATTAAATTAAATATACAATTCAGTAGCATTAAGTATATGCACAATACTATGCAATTTTCGCCCCTATTTGATTACAGAATTTTTCTCACCATTTCAAACTGAAATTCTACACCCATTAAGCAATTACTTCCTATTTCTTCTTTCCCCAGCCCCTGGTAACTATCATTCGACTTTCCTTTTCTTTAAAGTTTATTTATTTTTACTTATTTGAAAGGCAGAAGGGAAAAGAGAGAAAGAGAAAGAGAGAGAGAGAGTTTCCATCTGCTGGTTCACTCCAAAAATGCCTACAACAGCTGGAGCTGGACAAGATGGAAAGTAGGACCTAGGGACCCCTATCTGAGTCTCCCATATTGGTGGCAGGGACTCTAGTACTTGAGCCATCTTCTGCCACCTCACAGGGTAAGCATTAGCAGGAAGCTAGAATTGGAAGCAGAGCAAGCTGTCTGATATGGGAAGTAGGTGTCCCAAGTGGCAGCTGAACCCATCGCACCTCACACCTACCCTTCCACTTTTCTTTTCTTTTTTCTACTTTTCTTTTCTATGAAATTTGTTCATACTAGGTATCTCAAATAAGTGGAATCATGCAACATGTGTCCTTTTACTTCTGGCCTATTTTACCTAGCATAATGTTTCCAAGGCTAATCTACACTGTGGCATGTATCAGAATTTTATTCTTTTTCGAGGTTGCATAGTATTCCATTGTAGATAGATAGATAGATAGACCGACCAAATTTTGTTTATCCATTTATCTGTAGATATAATTCAGTTGTTTCCATCTGTATTAGTCCACTTTCATTACCTTACCTAAAATACCTGAAAAGAGCTTCTTGGGGAACAGAAAGTTGATTGTAGCTTGCAGGTTACAGGTAAGGATCAGGTGGCCCAGTAGTCCAGTGTCTGTGGAGCAATGATCACATGGTGAGCCAGGGAGCAAAGAGAGAACAACTAGGTAGAACTTGAACTTGAGTACTCAAAACACTCTTGAAATACACCCTCTTAGGGCATGACCCCAGTGACCTAAACACCTCCCACCAGGCCTACCTCTCAGATGCCATTATTAGATCAAGTCTTTCTCTTTTTCTCTCTGCCTGTCTCTCTGTGCATGCGCACATGTGTGTGTGTGCGTGTGTGTGTCTATCTTTAAATAACTGCTTAAAAAGAAAAAAATATATTTTACATGATAAAAATTCTCAAAAATCCTATATAGTTGTAGTATTTATTAATTTAGATCCTAAATATTTTTATCAGAAATAATTTGATCTATATTTTGATTTCATGAAATTTATAGATTCATATACCCAAGTTGTTCTACATATACTTTAGAACATGTAAATTAATTAAAACTAAAAGAAATTTTAAATATAATTCTTTAGTCACTCTAGACACATTGTAAGTACTCAATAGCCACATTGGCTTGGAGCTGCTGGGTGGGACAGCACAGGTGTAACAAATGGGACAGAAATGCCTTCCTCTGGCCCCTCACAATCTGGCTCCAGCCTACTGTGCTTAGCCTCTTTCCTACTACTCTCAGGCCTATATCCTAAGCCAAGTGATCTGGAATATGAACTTGGCAAATACGTATTGAGCACTGACCATGTGTCAATCATTATGCTGCTAAGCACTGGGTATCGTGGGAAACAAAATCATGTCTGCATGGAGCCCCAAAACAAGTGGAACTCGCAGACATACAGATAAATACAGTCCTCATTATAACATGTTGTGAGTCCAAATAGGGAACATGGTGTGAAGATACGACAAGCACATTTAAACAAGATAATTAATCACAAAAGAACAATACCTTACAACTTTTGGTAAGCACACTGAGAAAAAAAGTAAAGGGGCTAATGTCAGACATAACAGTATGTCTTATCTAGAAGGGAAAGTTCCCAGGGTAGAAACTGAAACTAACGTAGAAGAGACACATGATGGAGTACAGAGAGGGGCCGGGTGGTAGGTAGGCCTACAGGGGAACACTTCTCTTCTACATTTTGCCCTCCCTTACTCCACTGACACTCTGGCCTTGTACTAATGTATGTCACTTTATGTGCTGGTATCTTTTCCACAGGTCAGCAAAGGTTTCTCCTTCACCTTCATGTGCTTATACCATGGAGAATGGAGCAGATACACTTGGCCAATCTGGTTTTTCTTTTTAAAGATTTATTTATTTATTTACTTATTTGAAAGTCAGAGTTGCACAGAGAGAGGAGAGGCAGAGAGAGAGAGGTCTTCCATCTGCTGGTTCACTTCCCAATTGGCCGCAACAGCCAGAGCTGCACCAATCCAAAGCCAGGAGCCAGGAGCCTCTTCCCGGGTCTCCCACGTGGGTGCAGGGTCCCAAGGACTTGGGCCATCTTCCACTGCTTTCCCAGGCCACAGCAGAGAGCTGGATCGGAAGCAGAGCAGCCAGGTCTTGAACTGGCACCCATCTGGGATGCCAGTGCCTCAGGTCAGCGTTAACCCACTGCCACAGCGCCTGCCCTGGCCAATCTGTTAAACTGGATTAGTTAATGGCTCAAGTAGTTGAGTCCCTGCTATCCAAGTGGGAGACCCAGATTGGATTCTGGTCTCCTGGCTTATGACTGGCCCAACTCTGGCATTTGGGGAATGATCCAGCATTTGAAAGCTCTCTCTCTCTCTCTCTCTCTGCCTTTCAAATAAATAAAAAGTTTTGAAAAAATAAAAATCAGATTGAATTAAAAGTATCATTGTAATTGGCTACTCAGTCTCACTACAAAACAGTTTGTGACCTAATTAACTGTCCTTATCAAACTATTCTGTTCTCTGCTTGCCTCAAAAGCTGAAGCGCCTGAACAAGACTTGGGCAGCCCTCCAGCAACTCAACCACCCAAAGGGGTTTTGTTTTAGGTCAGGTTAGGGCTACAAAGCCATCAACCCATATGGCACATGTCGAGGCCTCAAGGAA
This sequence comes from Oryctolagus cuniculus, assembly GCF_964237555.1. NCBI lineage: Eukaryota > Metazoa > Chordata > Mammalia > Lagomorpha > Leporidae > Oryctolagus > Oryctolagus cuniculus. The sequence goes on from NC_091436.1 coordinate 116,429,452, forward strand.
ATGTCCTAACATGCAAACTCTGTACTTTACGTGGTTGTCAAGAAATGCAAACCCGTCTCCAAGTAGAGCTTGCTCTCGGCTAGACGCACCATCCCTCTGCTAGGGACTGCAAACAGTACAGGATTCCTTTGCCCCCTTCCATTGGTTGTGGATTGAAACTTCATGATCTGGGGCAAAGAGGTGTGGAAAGGGCCCAGGCTTGGTTCCTTACACGTCTGACCTGGGCCAGAATCTCTGGGCCTGTTTCTACATCTGACCCTCCAGACACGTTGGGAGGATTGAACCAGAAGTGAAAAATCTAACAGCCATGGGTGAAAAAACTGCTTTCGGTGCCTCTAAGGTTTACAAGGAACTTGCAGGGTGGGTGGGGGAAGGCAGTGTATGACCTCGGTGCCAACAGAAAAACCACTAGGTTTCCTTTTCTTACCCTCTCTGGTGAGTCAGCCTTCATGGAAGATGGCTCAGTAGAAAAAAAAATATCAGCCCGTTTGTAAAGTACACCAGGAGAAAGAGTGTCAACGTCACAAATTTGTGAGAGCACAAAAATCATATATATGTATGTATGTATGTATATATATATTTAACCTCAACGGGAGCCGCCTGTCACTGTTCCACCCTCGCCCCGGGCGGCAGCCACGCAAGGGTTAGCCCAGTTTATCTGGCAAGGCTCAGCGGGGATGATAAAGATGAGTTAAGACTTGGAGGCTTCTCTCCAGTGGCCCTCCAGAGCACCAGGCCTTGGCCGAGCTGCCCACAGGGACATATTTTCGTACTGCCTCTTCTGCCGTCCCGCCGACTTCCCCTGAGTTGCGTCTCCAGACCCGGGGCGCCCCGCGTTCCAGCCTGGACTCTGGGGTCTCACTGGCGTGGGACCACCGGGAGGGAGTCAAGGCCGCTTTCCATTCTTCCCTCAGGCCGGCATCTGCCTTGGGATCCCACACAACTCTGCTCCCCCTGGTTCATTTGCCCCCGCTCCCACCCCCACGTCGCTCGCAGGGTCAGCGCGGGGACGAGGTCCGGTCATTGCCCGGGAATGACCCGGCCTGGCCGCGAGCGCCGGGCGGGGCGGGGAGGGAGCGAGCGCGCGCCTCGCGAAGCCCCGCCCCATCGCCAGATGCGGCGCCGATGGTGCGCGGTGATTGGTGGCTGCGGCCGCGGGATGAATGGGGTGACCGCGGCGGGGAGGGGGAGGGGTGAGCGAGGAGGCGGGGCGGGGCCGCGGAGGGCTCGCGGGTGGCGGCAACGCCCTCGGGCGCGGGCGGCTAACGGTCCGGGTTCCCCGCGAGGGGAGGGCAGGGCAGGGCCGCGTAGGTGGGCGCGGGTGCGAGGCTGGCGTGGTGTGTGGGTCGGGGGCCCAGCCTTTGCACTGGGGGCGGAGGACCTAGGTGCACAGGGAAGTCGCTCGCGCCCGGGGGCCGGGGCCTAAGGGAACCCGTGCCCCTGTGGCTGCGTCCCGGGCTCTGGAAGCGCGGGGCGCAGAGATGGCCGGGCTCGTCCCAGGGGCAGCTGCGGTTCACGTGCGTGTCTGTGTTTGGTACCCTGCGGGCACCGGCTGTGGGGAGTGCTGTGAGCTGAGGAAATGGGACTAAGGGGCAGTGTGACTAGGAAAAGACCCCCCAGGCAAAGATGACTTGTAGCCCCGCCGAAGGCCCTGCCACCTCAGAGTCATTTCCTCATCTCTCCCACGTCTGAATTCCCAGAGAGCTTTTTTTTGCACTTCCTAAGGCTCACGACTTTTTACCATGTATTATAATTTTATCGTCTTAATTCCTGGCATAGAACAGATCCCCTGAGCATAGTCAGTAACCATGTACTTAGCATCCAACTGACTTCCAGATTTCCGCTAGGTACTGAGGATCATTTTGAAATGAAATACTGCATTCCCGAATGTTTCCTGAAAGTTACTTCGATCCTTTTGTGCTTGCCCTATACATCCTATGTCCCTACTCCTTGGGAATTTTTCTTGATTATTAAACCTCAAGGCAGCTTTCCAGGCTTCCAAAGCATAGTTACTTCTTTCTAAAAAAGATTTTATTCATTTATCGTTCCAGTTTTAGTATATGTGCTGCCAAAGCGAGCACAAGATTTTGTTTATCTATTTGACAGGTAGAGTTACAATGAGAGGGAGAAACAGAGAGAGAGATCTTCCATCCACTGGTTCATTCTCAAATGGCCGCAACGGTGGGAGCTGGGCCGATCCGGAGCCAGGAGCTTCTTCCAGGTCTCCCAAGTGGGTGCAGGGGCCCAAGGACTTGGGCCATCTTCTACTGCTTTCCCAGGCTACAGCAGAGAGCTGGATAGGAAGAAGAGTAGCCAGAACTAGAACCTGAGCCCATATGGGATGCCAGCACCGCAGGCGGAGGGTTAACCTACTGCGTCACAACGCTGGCTCGGCCTAGTTGCTTCTGAGTTGGCTGATCCAATAAACTGCACCTGCCCATTAGCGAATGCAAACATGGTGCATTATTCTTCCCCATAAGACATGTGTGTATTTATGTGTTATAATAGTAACCTGCAATGACTTAATTCAAAGTAATAGATGAAATGTTTACCAATGCTGGGGAACATGGATTGGGAAACGCAGGTGCCTTCCCAATAAATTTCCTTGATCAATAAAGAAGGAGCTCAATTTGTTTTCAAAGTGGCTGGCCTTGCTCAATCCCTCTTATGAAAGAGGGCAACCTGTGTGCCAATCTTCTCTGATATAAGAAAAATATACTTGGGAAAGGCAAATTTTTGTAACTGGAATATTGACACAGTTATCAATATTGTTGATTGCTGTGACAAGTAATGTAAATAAACTTTTATTTCAGTTTTTCTGTCTTTGGTTCTATTTCATAAAGTTTTTTAAAAAAAGATTATTTATTTACTTGAAATTCAGATTTACAGAGAGAGGGAGAGACAGAGAGAGATCTTCCATCCACTGGCTCATTCCCCAAATGGTCACAACAGTCAGGCTGGGCCAGGTGGAAAGCAAGGAGTTTAGAATTCCATCTGGGTCTTGCCCATGGGTGCAGGGGCCCAAACACTTGGACCATCTTCTGCTTTCCCAGGTACATTAGCAGGGAGCTGGATCAGAAGTGGGGTGGCCGGGACTCCAAAAGTGATCATGGCATCGCAGGCAGTGGCCAGTTGCCAGCCCCAAAGTTAAAGTTTTAATGTTAGCTTTTCCTACATAATAAATTATCCATAAAATTAATGACTTGAAATGTCTTTTTATCTCAAAGTTTCTGCAGGTGAATAATTGGTTCTCACAGACTACTGTCAAGGTGTCAACAGGGGTTGTAATCATCACAAGGGTCTACTGGGAAAGATTCATTTGCGCGTTCACTTGTGTGGATTCAGACCTCACAGGATATTAGATTGAGGACCTCAGTTTCCTAGTTGTCTGTCTGTTAGTAGGAGGCCAACCTTAGTTCCTTGCCAGCCATATGGACATCTCCAATATGGCATTTTTCCAGGCAAGAAGCTATGAAGAGAATGCCAGTTAGATAGAAATTACCTTCTTTTCTAACCTAGTCTAGAAACTGACATTCCATTTGTTTCCAAGCCGGTTGCTAGGTTCAGCCCACGGGCATGGATATCAGGTGTCAGAAGTCGCCTGCCACATCATCACAGCACAATACACTGATGATCTGAATGTGGGACTTCAAAAGTCCTGGCATATCCTGAAAACAGCCTGCAGTGTTTTGTTAGCTATCATTATCATACAGAACGTAAACAGCCTCTGAGAGTCCAGTTCAATAAACAGTTATTGAATGTTCACTATGTCCCTAACACAGCACCATCGTAGAGATAACAAATATGAATGCCTTTGATTTTGGGAAGATAGGTATAAACAATCAGTATTATAAGTGAAATAAAAAGCAATCAATTATACGTGAAATAAAAACCTTCAGAGTGCTCTGATCATGGGAGGGAGAAGGAAAACATTTTGTTCTAGATCACATTCTGGAAAGTAACAAGTGTGAGGAGGTGAATAGAAAAATGGTTAAATGTAGATCAAGACTCAGAAGTTAATTTTATGTACCAACAAGAAATAAAAGCAATGACATATTGTATTCTGCATTTTCCAGATGTCAGTCTAAAGCTGCCCCAATGTTATGCTCCTAGGGTATCTGACAACTTTTAAATTTTATAAGCATTCTATAGAAATACATTTGATACAGGGCAGCATATCATTTAGCCATTCAAATTAGAAGTCAACACTGCAATGCTGTTTAATCCAAGGGAATTAACTGAATGAACCCCACATAAAGACATATACGAATGCCAAACAATAATTTTCAAAAGTAATTAAACTAAACACAAACTTGTAGAATTGGAGCCTTAAGACACAGTCACTCTTAGCAAAAGGTGAACCTAAGATTGTGAAAAGAAGTTGTACTAAAAGTTTCTGATACTGGGGCCAGTGCTGTGGCATAGTGGGTAAATCTGCCACTTGCAGTGCTGGCATCCCATATGGGTGCCGGTTTGACTATTGGCTCCTCCACTTCCGATCCAGCTCTCCACTATGGCCTGGGAAAGCAGTAGAAGGTGGCCCAAGTCCTTGGGACCCTGTACGCACATGGGAGACCCAGAGGAAGCTCTGGCTCCTGGCTTCGGATCAGTTCAGTTCCAGCCATTGTAGCCACTTGAGGAGTGAACCAGTGGATGGAAGACCTCTCTCTCTCTCTGCCTCTGCTTCTCTGTAAATCTGCCTTTCAAATAAAAATAAATAAATCTCTTTTTTTGTTTGTTTGTTTGTTTGTTTGACAGGCAGAGTGGACAGTGAGAGAGAGAGACAGAGAGAAAGGCCTTCCTTTGCCATTGGTTCACCCTCCAATGGCTGCTGTGGCTGGCACGCTGTGGCTGGCGCACCGCGCTGATCCGAAGGCAGGAGCCAGGTACTTCTCCTGGTCTCCCATGGGGTGCAGGGCCCAAGTACTTGGGCCATCCTCCACTGCACTCCCGGGCCACAGCAGAGAGCTGGCCTGGAAGAGGGGCAACCGGGACAGAATCCGGCGCCCCGACCGGGACTAGAACCCGGTGTGCCGGCACCGTGAGGCGGAGGATTAGCCTAGTGAGCCGCGGCGCCGGCTAAAATAAATAAATCTTTAAAAAAAAGTTTGATATGTAACAGCATGCCTAATACTGCAAGTGCACAAAAACAAGGTCTTTTGTGGTTCCTTATACAGATAATTAAAACATCACATGTTCTAAAATGACAATCACTTATGACTAATTTTTTTTGAGAACCAGTTTTATAAATGATAGGATTAGGGCAAAGCATATTCTGTACTGTATCATCAGTTCCAACATCTAATAAACTACTTTCAGAATATATTAATTCAGCCAAACATGCTCCTTATCCAAACATGCTCCTTTTTTGCCAGCTCTGCACTGCTGGCTTTTGGCTAAAATTTTAATTATCTATGTCCTAAAAATATTTAGCTCATTAATATGCTATAGAATGGAATAAGTAAGTTACAAAAGTTCTGACAAGCAGCAATGTTGAGTCTGTCTTTGTTTAAAATGTTATCTTTAGCATAACTTAGCATTTGAAGTAGTTGAGAACAGACTTTAGTTCAAGTCTTAATTCTGCACTAATTGGCTTTATAGTCTCAGGTATACCCCTTAACTCTTCTTCAGCTCCATATTCTTATCTCATTTTGGTGTTGAAAGAATAAAATGAAATTTTAGGAACTTATAAGTAGCCAAAAAGGAAAGAATTGGTACCAAATTTTATTTATCATCAAAATAAATATCACCATAATTTGTATTTCTAGAGAAAGTCCTTGGTATTCAAGATAACTAGTGCATTTATAGAGAGAATAAGATAGCTCAAACCCACGCAATTTAAAACCTAATGTTTCCTTTTCATCATAACTGTAATCACAGTCTTTATTCACAGCACTTAAAAAGGTTAACTTTCTTGGTACAAGTTAATTCTTCAGATTTTAATATTTCAGGAAGATGGAAGAGAAATTTACTTTCATTAACATGATACCGATAGATAATACTTTTCAAATTATTATAGTTGATATTTTCTTCTCTTTGACAAGTTTTGACCAAACGGTACCTTAAAAAAAAACGTATTTTACTGATTTGCACTTAACTTTTCTATTCACTCATTTGCTAGCCATTCAATATTTATTTAGCTCTTACTAGGTGCCAGGCAGTGCTCTAAGTCTGGACGTACAGAGTGATCAAAGCAAAGTTTGTGCCCTCAGCTTACTGGGGTGGGGGAAGGAGGAGATGATAAATATTAACAAGTAAATCTGTAATACAAGAGGATTTCCAACATTTGAGGGAAAATGTAATGAAAATATGTGTCTTTTGGTGCAAAAACATTAAATCCTTACATAGATTTTTCCATAATATGAATTAAATGCTAAGGAGAAAACTTAAGCAGAGTGAAAGATCTCTACAATGTGGGAGACAGGGAGGGAGGTGTTGCAAAACTGAAGAGCGGAAAAGTCTCTGAGATGACATTTATGCAGAGAACAGAATGAAACAAAAGATATTAATCTTGGAGGTTTCTGGGTTAGATCATTCGAGGCCTGAGGGACTAGTAAGTGCATAGTCCTTGAGGCAGTCAGGTGTTCAAGGAATAAGAAAGAGGTCATTGTGGATGGAAAACAGGGAAGCTTTAGAAGGCCAGAGAAATGGCAAGGTGCTAAGTCATGAAGGATCTTATAGACCATTGTAAAGATTTGACTGTTCCTCTCCATGGGATGTGAAGTTGATAGATGGTGGTAAACAGACATGTGCCATAATTTGGCTTTGGTTTGCAAAAGGATCACTCTGACTGCTGGTGTGAGCCAAGACTGTAGAAGGCAAAGGTAGAAGGACACATTCAGTTAGTAGGGGCTATGGTTTGAACACGTCTATGCATGGATTTTCAAAAATGTTTTGTATCAAAATAAACATCTTTTGATTCTACTTTTCACTAACTTCATAAGGTATCTTTGGAAAATTTGTCCCCTCCAAAACTCATGGTGTAATTTGATTGTCATCTTGGCGGTGTTGGCAGAGGGACCTTTAAGAGTTGATTACATCCTTAAGTGGGATCAATGCCTTTCTTGCAAGAGTAGATTGTTATAAAGGAGGCCCCTCTACCACACCTATTTGCTAACCCTGCTGTTTTTCTGCCAAGTTATGATGCATACAACAAAAGGTTGTGTCACAAGATGCCCAATCTTAGACTTCTAGCCTCCAGAACTGTGAGCTAAAGAAACCTCTATTCTTTATGAATCAATTAGTCTCAGATATTTTATTATAGAAACAGAAAATGGACTATTGCAAAATTCTGGACAACTACAAGTAACAAAGTGGGTGGCTATGGTAGAGATGATGAAAAGTAAACATCCTGGGTACATTTTGAAGGTCAAATAGTAGGGTTTTACTGATGTCTTGGAAGTAGGAGGTGGGAAAAAGAGAAAAGTTAAACCCATCTCTAAGACATTTGGCCTGAGAATCTGGATTGGTGGAGTTGTCATTTACCTATCTGGGGAAGATCATGGGAAAATCAAGTTTGGGAGCAAATCAGTTGATTTTTGATTATCCTTAGTTTGAGATGCCTTTTAGACATTCAAGAGGGGAAGTCATTAAAAGGCATTTAGAGTCCAAGGGGAAAGTATGGGCTGGAGAAATATATTTGGGAGTCAGCAGTGCATACACAAAGTTCAAAGGCATGAAAGGAGAAGCAGATGTAGATAGAGAAAATTGAGAATGAAGAGCTTGTTCATCTTTCATTCACTCCCAGATGGAACACTGAAGAGTATAAAAGTATGTATAGAGGAAGAGACTGAAATAATCCAAATTGTTCATTATTTCAGCAGATATTTGAGCATCTGCCATTTCTAGAAGTTCTGCTAGGCACTGAGAAAACAACATGGCAGGCCAGGCCTGGGCAATGCCTTCAGGTAGTACATAGTCATCAAGATGAACACTCAAGGATGAGAATCAAGATAACCCACAGTACATGTTGTCCAACATGTAGAAGCAAGAGGAGGAACAGCAAAGTAACAAGGGACGTGTGGAGCTGACTCTCAAGATCTAAGGAGGAAAGGACACCGCCTTTAATCTCTTCTGCCTCCAGTAAAGATAATGCAGGCCAATAGGAATTTAGGGCAGCAAGATAGCAGAAAATAAAAATTAGAAGAGAAGGAAAAAAGTATCAACAGAGGGACAAACAAACAAAAAAAAGGAACAGAGACTGTGTATTATCTGCATAAAATAGTTTATAACTTGGCCTATATTTTAATCAACTTTGAAACATCCAAAGGCGAATGTCATGCAAATACTGCCTAATCAAAGAACAGTTTCATTAATTAGAAATGCATTCTAAGGAACTTCCAATTGTATTTTTGAATTCAACTGTAGCTGCTGTAACAATAAAATGCCCAGGATGTTACATACTTTTTTCTCAAAAGCAATACTATACCAACTTCTAACACACTTAGATTGTGTGGAGATTTGGGTCCACTGATGAAACCTAACAGCAACAGCTAGAATGCTGCAGAATTTAAGAATAAATAAAGAGAAGGAGGAGGTAGAGAAGAAGAAAATAGCTCTAACGAAGGTAACAAAATATCATTTCTTGGGGGACTCCCACAGTGTTTTGTTACCAAGCCTATCTGTGTTCCTTATCAGGAAGGTGGGTTAATGGGGCAAGGACGGCTGCAGCACAGTCCTTAGATTTTGGCCGGCCTGGAGTCTGCTTCTGATGCTCCATAAAACCTTTCTTGAATTCCATTACTCAGTATGCCTGGTATGGAATCCTAGGTGTTCTTTGGGTTTATTTGGAAAGAATGCTCACAGTTATGTCAGTTTGACCACTTTTCTTGCGGCTTTACCCGTGAATGCCATGACGTTGAAATCTGGAGTGATTCTATCACGGTCATATTACTTCACACACCAGGGTGTACGGTTAGCTATTAGGGAGTGGGGAGTTCCTTCCAAATGACATATTTATGTCTTGGGAATCCTAAGTCTCTGGCTGAGGGAAGAATGAGAACATGATCTTGTTAACTTAATGTTTGAGAGGAATTAATAATCCTAGGACTTGACCACCCGATTGAGAGTTGGAATGTGGAGCTGAGAATGGAAGCACCAGGGTGAGGATGGTGATGGTGAGGGACTTCATTCATTCATACAAAATGTATTTATTGAGTTCCTATTATAACCGAGGGAACCACACTAAAATCTACAGATAAACCTCCAATGGAATTTACAACCCAAAACAATGGAGTACGTGCACCCAGGAGATTGAGTGAGATAAAACAGTAGATAGCTATGACGCAGAGTGGTCAATGCTATCAGTCAACTATGAGCCATTAGCCACAGAGTATGGAAAAGACACCATGGAAAGAAAACATTACAACTTTATTTTTATATTAAAAGTCATCTACTATTTAACATTAACTTGAAGTTACATGTCTATAATTAAAGAAAAATGCAGATATTTTAGTAGCATGGGCTTAACATTTAACTGACAATTGAATACAATACAAACAACTGACTGTGGTATAAAACTCGAGATTGTTTGAATCCCACACAAAATCTGAAACTTTTAAACCCGGAAAGGCAGAACTTAGGGTGACAGATAGCTGAACCAGCCCTGGCTTTGAACTGTTGGAAGAGGGATCAAAGCAGATATGATACCAAAATCTCTATGGCACCAGCTTATGCTTTTCACATGCCCAGTGAAACAAAGTTCTGTAACTCTTGGACTTTATTGTAGCATTTACCAGGCTGCATTATTTTTCCCAGCTGTATGTCATTTTACAGGTGGAGGGGGCCCTTGAAGTATTTTCGTTTTATTTACTTCTAACACCTAGCATATATTGTCTGGTAAACTGAAGACATTCAGTCTACAGAGTTGAAGGGCAAATAGGCAACAATACCAATTATCTGTGACGAAGACATTTAGATTATCCAACGCAATAGCTCAGTGCCTGGGACACACTGGCACGTGATAAACATTAGACTGTAAATAGGTGAAAGAATAGATTTGCCTGCATTAAATGGCTGACGGATGGATGAACACGGTGTAGTAGAAATACAGAAGGAAGGACATGAGAAAGCTAAATTTCTGACGCTTGAAATAGGATGAAGGCCTTATTTGGATAAGTCCAAATATCGGTGAAAAACTGCAAGACTCCTCTGCTTGTGCCCTGCGCCTCTTTTGTCTTAAATGCAGAACTTGCCTCTTCGAAAAAAGCATCACTCACTCCACCACGTTCCCTCCTTTTACAAGTCTTTGGAGTAACTTCTTGAGCGGAAATGGAGCTGGTAGTGACAAATAAAGAAAAAAAAAACGCCCAGGAAAAACAACAGGGTAACTCTGTCCTAAGGGAGCTGAGGCTGCAGCAAGTTTTGTGGTTTTGTGTGTGTGTGTGTGTTGCTGTTGCTTCCCTCCAGTAGTCTCCCGCAGACATTTAACCCTTTCAGGTAAAACCAAGACCTACATCCCCTTCAGGACCGTGGAGGCCGTTCGGAGGGCGGGCTGCCGCCGCCCAAATGCGGTCACCGACTCCTGCCACCGCTGGGATCAAAAGAATCAAAGAGTTCAGAGCAAGGGGAACTTCACTGCCGCTAATGCGCAGGCTCTCGGTTCCACGCAGGCTTATTCGGAAGAAAGGGGGATAAAATCGCCCCGAGACACGTGAACCCGCGGGGACCAACCCCGGCCTCGGCTCCCCACCGCATCGGACCCTGGAATTTACAATCACGAAAGTTCTACCGCCCCACGATTGGCTGCGGGGCCACATGACATCATAGCGCTTGATTAATCCTTCGCGCCCCGATTGGCCGGCCGCGCCATTGTGACGTCACGGTCAGCCCACGTTCTGATTGTAGATACCCGGCGCCTTCCTCTTCCCATCGCGGCGGATCCTCGCTCGCGGCGCCTCCCTCCGACATCCTCCCAGGCTCTGCTGGCCACCGGCGCTCCGCTACCGCCGCCGCGTCGCTGCTGCTGCCCTTGGGGCCAGGAGGTAAGCCGGCAGCTCCGGGAAACTTCGTCTGCGGCTGCCGCTCGCCATGACACCCACGTTCGCGCGCCCGGGGAGCGGGGAGGCGAACTGCCGTTAGGTCCCAGACCCGGCGGTGCGGACCGAGAGCCGCCGGCGTGGCCCGCGCTCCACCCCGCGGCCGCCAGCCGGGCCGGCGTGGGGACGGCTCGGCCCCTCGGCGCCGAGGCCGAGGAGGGCGCCTCGGGAGCTCCGCCGTGATGCTGTCGCACCTGTTCGGCGGGTGGCAGCCGCGCGCGGGCTCTTGGCCGGGCTGACGGACGCCGCGGGGACTCGACGCTTTGCCCAGACGGGAGCTGATGGATGGGGCTCGGCGCGCCCGAGTCCTCCCGCCCCGTCGGGATGAACTCGCGGGTGAGAGGTTCTGCGAGCGCCCTCCGCCCTTCCTTGTTTGGGGGTGGGGGAAACGAGACGTAGGCGAGTTTGGGGACCTGGTGCGGGGTCGCGGGTCGGCTTAGGCATCCGTCGCTCCGGCCTTGCCCTCTTCTCCCCGTCTCGGTCAGCCTTCGGGACCTTCCATCCGCCTCTCGGAGGAGGCCCGCTAGCCGCGGACCTCTTCGGTTTTTATTAAAACCAGATAACCGCAGCCCTCGGTATTCGGGGAGGGATGGCCGGTGGGCTGGCGAGAGAGGGCGGAGACTGGAGGGCCACCGGGCGGCCCTTTTAGGGAGTCTGGGCGCGGGAGCGGCCGGCGTGCTAGGAGGCGCAGCGCCGGAGCGGCCCTGGGCCGGTCGAGCGGTGGGGCGCGTTGTGTTTCGAATTTTAAGAAAAAGTGCCCTTTTCGTGTTTGCACGCTAGCGAGACCGCCCTCCCCCAACCTCGAGGCGCAGGCAGCAGTGACTAGAGCACGAGTTGTTCTTTCCGAACTGCCTTGCAACCGTTCCGTGCTCCTGCACTTGGTAGTTCCCCTTCTCACGATTGTGAGTTAAGATCACCGCCGGGTTCCTGGACTGCAAATTTGGAGAATACATTTGGCTGGGTTTTGCAAAAAGGCCAGGGTGAGGGGAGAGGGTAGGAGGGGTGGAGGCGACGGGTCCAGCTTGGACGAATCCTGTGCATGACTTATTAGCTGGACTAGGGAGCCAAGAGCTGCTGCTGGGGAATTGTGGGGAGTGAGCAGCCTTATTTCTTTATTCTAAATAGCGGGACCGTGGCAGGAAGTGCTCTATAGGGTGGTATGAAGAGCTAATGTTGCTTCTTGGGTTTTGAAACTCATTCCCCTAACCACTTGGCAGGTAACCTGTTGGTGTGCACTTGTTTTGCTTGCACGTCTCAGGAAGCAGCATTTGATGCAGCATCTATAGATAAAGGCAACCAACTGGTTTTGCATTAGATGGCAGTGGACAAACACTTTAGCTTTGCAACTGTGGTTGGAGTCAAGTGGATCACTTTCCTAGTCAGCCTGGAATTCTTCCGGACAGCTCTGCTCTTGAAAGAGAAATGGTGCTCATTTTCGCTTTTTAGATTCTTAGCCCAGATTATAACTTCTCGTTGCGTGGAACTTTTACTCTACTATTTCTCTTTTTTTGCATTTTTATTTCTCTTTCGTTTCTAACCAAAGGCAAAAGGGAAAATGTAGATGGTTGCAGATGGCTGATTTTACCAAGTGTAGGCTAGAACTTTACTGAGAAGGGAAAGTAGAAAGCGTATTCGAATTTAGTGGTCACATTTTTCAAGAAAAGTATTTCCTGGCTTCAGACAGTGTTGTCACCCCCTAACTCAATTTCCTTGTCTATAAATGGGGGCTCCTTGTTGCTTTCTCAGAAGTCCTCTCAGATGTTAGTTGTCCTTAGGCTGATTTTGCAAGATGACTGTCTGAACACCCCTGCCCCCATGAATTTTGAGAGATGATAGAAATGAAAGAGCCCAGCATGGGTCTGCCAAAAGTTGGCTTGATAAATGTCTCCTTCTCTCTTTTGGCAATCAACAGAGCTGCTTTTTGGTTAGAGACTTCATTTTTGGATGATTCGTGTTTACAAGTGTCTTGTTTTCAGTACCTGTTCTTTTGTCTCTGTAATTATTGCTTGTCTTCCTGCTTCCAGAGGTGACTATCCTGTCCTTGGATGTCTTATTTCCAACTTGAATTACATAAAATCAGAGCCATACTGTGTTTGCCTTCCTTGAGGGTGACTTTGGTGCCTAAGTAGACAGTTCTGCATTTTTCTTTGTCGACTTATTTGCCCTTCCCTGAGGAATTTTGTAATTTTTTGGTTACTTCTTTTGGCCTTTCCATGCTTCAGCTATCAATGAGTAACCGCTAAGTTGCTCACATGTTTCAGCCAGCAGCATTTGGTGCAGAATCTGCAGATACAGACAACTGCTTTCCGCATATGATCCTTATGACATCCCTGTGAGAAGTTTTATCCCCTATGTCTTTTTTTTTAATCTTTTTTAAATTTATTTGACAGGTAGAGTTATAGACAGTGAAAGAGAGAGACAGAGAGAAAGGTCTTCCTTCCGTTGGTTCACTCCCAGATGACCAACACGGCCTGCCCTGCGCCGATCCCAAGCCAGGAGCTAGATGCTTCTTCCTGGCTTCCCATGTGAGTGCAGGCGCCCAAGCACTTGGGCCATCCTTCACTGCCCTCCCAGGCCACACCAGAGAGCTGGACTGGAAGAGGAGCAACTGGGATAGAATCTGGCTCCCATGTGGGATGGTGGCACCACAGGCGGAACATTAACCAAGTGAGCTACGGCGCTGGCCCCCCCCCCCCTTTTTTTTTTGAGAACAGAGGGCTATAGATGCCAAGTGACTTGCCCAAATTCACATTTGAGGGTACTTTAGAAAGTTAATTAAAAAACAGAATTAGAAGATTTTTTTGGTGCCAAAAATTTTTGAAATCTGTACATAGCTTTTTTTTAAACTTTTATTTAATAAATATAAATTTCCAAAGTACAACTTTTGGATTATAGTGGTTTTTCCCCCCATAACTTCCCTCCCATCCTCAACCATCCCATCTCCCACTCCCTCCCATCCCATTCTTCATCAAGATTCATTTTCAATTATCTTTATATACAGAAGATCAACTTAGTTTATACTAAGTAAAGATTTCAACAGTTTGCACCCACACAGATACACAAAGTATAAAGTACTGTTTGAGTACTAGTTTTACCGTTAATTCCCATCATACAGCAAACACATTAAGGACAGAGATCCTACATGGGGAGCAAGTGCACACTGACTCCCGTTGTTGATTTAACAATTGACACTCTTATTTATGACGTCAGTTATCACCCGAGGCTCTGGTCATGAGCTGCCAAGGCTATGGAAGCCTCTTGAGTTCACAAACTCCGACCTTATTTAGATAAAGCCATAATCAAAGTGGAAGTTCTCTCCTCCCTTCAGAGAAAGATACCCCCTTCTTTGATGGCCCGTTCTTTCTGCTGGGATCTCACTCACAGAGATCTTTCATTTTAGGTCATTTTTCTTGACATAGTGTCTTGGCTTTCCATGGCTGAGAAACTCTCATGGGCTTTTTAGCCAGATATGAATGCCTTAAGGGCTGATTCTGAGGCCAGAGTGCTGTACATAGCTTTTAATGATGTGTTTTTCACAGACTTGTTGAAGATACCACATAGCTCTTGTCTCCTGCAAGTTTCCTGCTTATTCATCTATACTCACAGGGCTAGATCATTTGCCCAATGTACTTTGTGCCATAGATCAAATCCTATTACTCCATATCTTAGAAATCTAGCATTGTGCCCTAATAAGCCATACAAGATTATCATTTTGTTATCTCAAGTCCGCCTAAAGTCTGTTCCCCTTCTTTTTAGCCCATATGAACTCATTATGGTTATTAATTTATTGACTTTTCAGTTATTGAGTATGTATTTAATGAGTGTGTGTGGGTGGTAGGTTAGGTATAAAGACAAATGACACAGTTCTGGATATTCTAAAGGACCTCCTGATTTATTTTCCTCTTTAAACTTTTTAGTTCCCAAATTAATCTGCATCTTGGACCAAAAGGGAATCCGAAGCAGATTTCTGGGGCACTTGGCAGCCTCCTTCTGGGAAAGCTTTATGGCAGTGCTTTCCATGTTGGACATATGAGTGCCTGGCCCTTATAAATGGGTAAGAATGCTTTTGGTGCCAGATACAGAGTATCTGACTCAGATAGGCTTAGTTGTGTGCCTGTCCTGTACAGTCCTCAGGGCAAGATTTTTGTCCCATTTCTCAGAAGTCCTCCCAGATGTTAGTTGTCCTTAGGCTGATTTTTGCAAGATGACTGCCAGGAATTGTCTGAACATCCCTCCTCTACCGCACATAATTACACATAGGAACCTCACTTTCTACCACCTTCCAAAGAGTCTTCTTGGTCTTGAAGTTATTAACTTAGCCTTGGTTACTTGAAGCAGTAACTGGAACAGTGGAAAGTTGATAACCTGGGACTATCCTCAAGCTGGAAAAGTGAGGAGTTAAATCCTACCCAGTCACACTGGCTATAACGCCTTCAGGGAAGGCAAGCTTCAACAGGAGAAAGTTAGCTACAGTGACCATTATATGGACCTCCAGAATGTCAGCGTTGTGAACAGATGACTGGACTAGATGCAACATAAATGAATCAACATTGGCTTCTTCAGCCTTCTCTCTCTCTTTTTAAAAATATGTGTTTATTTATTTGAAAGGCAGAGTTAGAGAGAGAAGGAGAGACAGAGATATCTTCCATCCGCTGGATGACTCTTCAAGTAGCCATAACAGCCAGGACTGGGCCAATCCGAAGTCAGGGGCTAGGAGCTTCTTCTAGGTCTCCCAGGGAAGTGCAGGGACCCAAGCATCTGGATCATCCTCCACTGCTTTCCCAGGTGCATTAGCAGGAAGCTAGCTTGGAAATGGAACAACTGGTGGCCGCATTGGATACGGGCCATGACTTTAGCCTGCTGAGCCACAGCCTTATTATTTCATAGAGGAATTTTAATTGACATTGAAAGCAGCATATGCATTTTAAATCAGAGGGAATTTAAAGAGCAAGCAAGTGTAGAATTATTGGGTAGAAAGAAAGTAGTCCAGTTGGCTGAAGCTGATAGGGTGGAAGTTATTATAATAATAATAGCAAACTTTTATTGATATAGTGTGTAATTGAACACTGGGAGGATTCATCTCAGTTATTAGTTGGTTCTGAAGCATTTGTACTTCACAGGTGAGGAAGTGGAGACTCTGAGAAGCTTAGACACTTGCCCAAGGTCATAGAGCATCCCAGCCCAGATTGTCTTGAAACCCTAGCCTGCTCACTCTCCTGAGGTGTTTGGTAACAGAATAGCACTAAGCTTTTGAACTAGAACAGGTGCATGATGAGTGCTGCGTTCCAGAAATAGGAGTCTCATCAGAGTATATAGGATGGATTGGTGTGGACAGAGGCTAGGAGAGCGGAGAGGGGCTGGGAGGCCATTAGAGGTGTCTGGGGCAGTGGTAAGGCCTGACCAGAGACCTAGCCATGAGCCCAGACTGGAGAGAGAGCAAAATGTAGGAGGTTGTGTCCAGGATAGAACCTGAAGACCAGTGGATTCCAGGGCTGACAAGGAAGGATGCTCTAAGACTGGGTATAGAAGAAACGTGGTGTTGCAAGGAGAGGGGGAAGCTTTATAAGCAGATGGAAATTGTCCTGACAGCTCAGACAGATACCTAGAAAAGCCATCTCTTTCTCTCTAATTCAGATTTCTCCTCTTCATGGTCAGACTCTGTCTTGGCCACTTTTTTGTTTTTGTTTTTAAAGATTTATTTTATTTGAAAGGCAGAGTTGGAGGAAGGGAGGAAGGAAGTGAAGGAAGGAGAGAGAGAGAGAGAAGTATCTTCCATTTCCTGGTTCACTCCCCAAATGGTCACAGCAATGGCTGGGCCAGGCTAAAGCCAGGAGAGAGGAGCTTCATCTGGGTCTCCTACGAGGGTGCAGGGGCCCAAGAACTTAGACCATCCTCTGCTGTCCTCCCAGGCACATTAGCCAGGAGCTGGATTGGCAGTGGAACAGCTGAAACTGGAACCCCAGGGCCCCTATGGGTTGTGTGTGCTGTAAGTGGTGGCCTAACCCACTGCACCACTGCACTGGCCCCTTAGCCACTTTTTTGGCTGCCCTTTTGCAAGTCCATGTTTCTACAACATCTTATCCATTCTCAGACAGCTTATCACATTTTTAACATCTGGGAAGACACGCAACTTACAATTAGACACCTTTCTGCATTTTAGTATTACTGAAATCAGGATGTGCATACCCACCTTTCAGTGAAGTTTCATTGGTGAGAGAAGGAAAGCCCCAGTATTGCAAAAGCTCCTGAAACCAACTGCTGGCAGAGCCAGGGGTAACAACCAAAGCCCCTGGGATCTTTCCATTAGCCAGTATACCTTGGCTCACGTAAGAGTTATTAAAATATACATAGCCTCATGATACAGGATTAGAATAAAGCACTTGCAGATTTGTCTGTTTATTAAAATGCAAATAATGGGAGAAGACTAGAAGGCATGACTGTTTCAGAAGGTGCCCCATTCCTGTAAAAGAAGCTGGCTACTGTGGTTTCTTGGCCTAACTTACTAATAAGCATAAGAAAGTCTACCCTGGGCATTGATCTCTTTTTTTTTTTAAATGAAGATTAAATTTTTTTTCATCTTTGCCAAGAACAAATCCTTTGTTTCTGTTTGGCCAGGAACAGAGAATGAAAATTGAGATCATTTGGGTCTAGAAAGGTCTGTGTCAGAATTAGTGTTGGAAATTGACAATTGCCAAAGCAAACAGCTGCTGCTTTTCTCTTTAAGATGTTCTGACCTAGCAGAATGAATTGTTCAAGAAACCAGCCTGATCTAATGTTGAGTGTCTGTAATAGGAATGCCTAACATCCAGCCCCGATTTCAAGCCATAAATGTTACCAATGTTACCATTGCCAAACTTTCTGGGTCCCTTGGGGGCTCTGCTGCCATGCTTCTTCCCTGAGAACATTTTTAGTTGACTTGTGGGCATTGGCTTTTAACATTGTGTGGTCTGGATTTAAAATATTCATACGTGGTGAGTTTTTAGAAAGACTAAATTCTCACTCTTCTCCTCCTCCCCTGCCCAGTTCTGTCTGATGTATGCTTGGGATTGCAAGCATACATATCTTCAGTTAGACTTCTGTACTTTTTGTTTGCTGTCTTCATGCTGACTAGGACTCAGGAAGTTTCTATTTCAGCCTTTTAGACTTCAAGCTAAGGGAGGGAGGCTAGCAGACTGCAGCCTGATGGTTTCTAGTGCCTGCATTCAAGGCACTGTTTAGGGACTCAGTTTCACTCCTTCACTCCCTCTGGCCCCTAACTGACCCTAGTACTTCCCTGTGTGGCCTTGCCTATGTGGTGTGGCCCTTCCTTTTTGAACTGTAAGTAATAAAATTCTTTTAATGGCAAAAAAAATCATTAGTGCTGAGACTGTCATGCTTTCCCTGATTGAGATAGTAATCATTTTGTGATTTCTAGCTGTGATTCTTAGAGTTATGCAACAGATGTTCAAGTTCATGGAAATGTATACTATGAGAAAACTATGCATGAATTTCAGGGGTTTTTGCACCAAATAAACTAATCTTTTAATTCCATTTTCCATGAACTATCCTGCTAATGCTGTCACCTCCTGTGCTTGTGAGTCTCATTGATATTATGTTCCCCTTTGTCCCCTCCCTGTTGCCTGGGTCCACAGTGTGGTCCTGTCGGAGCCCATCTCTTATAAACTCATACTAAACAGACTTCATGAAAGCCACGCTGGAGAACTGACCATCCAGGTGCTGGTGCTGATGTGCTTTATCTGAGTTCTTGAGCTCCAGGTTACTTGTTCCCTCTGTGTCTTGACGCACGGCAAAAGCCACAGTAAGGTGAGCTGTTGTGAATTTCTCCTTCCCCAAAGGATAGTTCTCATGATACCAAATTCAATAATTGTTCATTTGCTTCCCTGGGAGTTTGGCAGTGGGTTATATGTCCCCAGGGATAGTGTTCAGGGTCCCTCTGCTTCAGTCTTTGGCAGAAGAAATAAATTACATTCATATTTGCAGAAGTTGTTGACACCTCTGTTTGCCGTATTTGTTAGCTGATAATGCACCTCTGTGAAAATTTGAGTTTGCTTCTGACAATTTCTGAATATTTGTTATGCATCTGATATGAAATCAAAGGGCATCTACTGTGCTGCCTTTAGTGAGGAAAACTGTAGAAAGTAGGTTAAAGATGATGCCTTTTGGATTAGCAGCCACAACATACTGTGGAGTTCCAGCTCTGTCACTTTGGGCTGTCTGGGCTCAGGTGCATCCTCAAGACTTCAGGTCCTGTCTAGAACTTGGAAGTGAAAGTGCCTGTGTGAATACTGCAGGATGTTAGAACCACTAGTGGTTTAAGTGAAAGGTAAGTGGAACCATCACTTAATTTGATTCACATGGTAAAAGATCCATTGGATAGGATGTTTATTAAGGCATTTTTTTATAATAGCAGAAGATTGGGAGTCAGTGGGATAAATGTCTTGAGTTTTGCAACATCCGAGCAGTAGAATACTCTGCAGATTTGTTTTTAGAAATTCTTTTTTTTTTAAGATTTATTTATTTATTTGAAAGTCAGAGTTACACACACACACACAGAGAGGAAGAGAGAGGGAGAGGGAGAGAGGGAGAGAGAGAGAGTGAGAGAGGTCTTCCATCTGCTGATTCACTCCCCAATTGGCCACAATGGCTAAAGCTGCACCAATCCGAAGCCAGGAACCAGGAGCTTTTTCCAGGTCTCCCACGCAGGTGCAGGGGCTCAAGGACTTGAGCCATCTTTCACTGCTTTCCCAGGCCATAACAGAGAGCTGGATTGGAAGTGGAGCAGCTGGGTCTTGAACTGGCACCCATATGGGATGCCAGCACTTCAGGCCAGGGTGTTAACCTGCTGTGCTACAGCACCGGTCCCAATTGTTTTTAGAAATTCTGAACTCAAGATTTTTCTTTCGGAGGAGTCATCAGAAGTGTAAACAGAAGAGCTCTATAGATAATGGGGTGAGAAATCAGTGTGCAGAAGCTCAGTCTCTTAATTGGTGTAATGTGCCTGGTTGAGAGAACCTAGCCTTGCTGTTCTTAGCCAGCCCCTGCCCCATCCAGGTGTACAGGCTGTGTAAGACCAAAGAGGTGTGGATTGGGAAGGAAGGGTGCCTAAATCCTCTAGGGGGCTGCCTCCTCCAGATTGCCTTTTGGAACCTTGGGTGAAGATGGAAGATGGAAATCTTTTTTTAAAATAGATTTTATTTATTTATTTGAAAGTCAGAGTTACACACACAGAGAGAAAGAGCGAGGTCTTCCGTCTGCTGGTTTACTCCCCAGTTGGCTGCAATGGCCAGAACTGCACCGATCCGAAGCCAGGAACCGGGAGCTTTCTCCAGGTCTCCCACGCGGGTGCAGGGGCTCAAGGACTTGAGCCATCTTCTACTGCTTTCCCAGGCCATAGCAGAGAGCTGGATTGGAAGTGGAACAGCCGGGACTTGAACCAGCGCCCATGTGGGATGCCAGCACTACAGGCGGCAGCTTTTACCTGCTACCCTATGTGCCAGCCCTGTAGATTATTCTTATACAAGCCCCATCGTGTGGGGCTGCTGTCTGTATCTGTAGGCTGTACAGATATTGCCCATCACCTTCAGTTATGGGGGTTCTTAGACTCTTTCAGAACTGAGTTTTCTTTCTGGGTGTGGGTCACTAGGTCTGATGGCTAGGAGTACCATACTTCCTAAACAAGAGAATCAGAATTCACAGGATGGCTTATACATTAACATGGAGCCTGACCAGGTGATGAAACAACTGTTTGCTTTAGACACAGTCTTATATATAGAAGAGATGAATACATGATTACTTGTATTTGCTTTTTGAAAAAGAATGCCACATTATAACAGGCTTTTCTCCTCTCTTTTACACACTTCAACACTGCCTTCTCCCTCTCTTCATTCACTCCCACACCCAAACAACAGTTATAAAATGTGGGTGTTTAGATTGAGCTTAATAGAAGATATGTTTTCATGTTCCATGCCTTATTTATGGTATACAAGTTTGAATTAAAATCTTTGAAGACATTTTCTCTTTGGGGGTTGCTAACTATATCAGTTGTTTCTCTGTGCTCAACTCGGGCTGTAGCACTGCCTTTGTAAGTTTTGCATAAATTAGTTTGGAGAACATGATAATTTATTTTGAATATTCAAGTAATCACATCAGTTAAGTGACTGCAATCAAATAAGAATTATAATTGACTGCCCATAGAAGAAAATGTTGCTTAGGAGTCTCGTGGATATGTGTCTTCCAGCTATTTGTAATTGCAGTCTGTTGCTTTATGTGTTTAAAATATGATTGAAGTAGTGCCCAGCCTCTTTAAATTAAATTTCAAAGGGAACAGTGAAAGGCATGCGTAGTATCTTGATGTGCATTATCTGCCTTGGCCCTTGTCTGTTTTCTCTGCAAGTATGCTTCACCCAAGAAGGTAGTTGCTCTGTGAAATAGATGGAGCTTCTCCGAAAAGCCCCCAAAAGACAACAATATCTCAGGGTTTCCTTGTCCCTAGGAAAATGCTGTAAATACGGTAGTGGTTTTATTTTCATACCAGCTCACTTTGCAAGGAGTGACAGGGTTTGGAATGGGCTCAGTAACCCTAAAGGAGGTTGGCCATGACCTCACTGACAGCACGCTAGGTGTTTTGCATTGAGTAGTGGTATAAAATTCATCATCTTTTTGAGAAAAGGGACTGGCATATTTGAAAGGGCCTTTCAGAGTTCAAGATTTAGATCATCCTTGTGAATTACTGTTGGAAGACCAAATCTCACTGGAGGGTTACTTGCCCATGGACTCCAATATCCACTGGTCTATCCATTGTCCATCTCAGATAGACAGTGTCTTCTTCTGCACTCCAGAGGCATAACTTCATAACTTCTCATCAGCTTAGTTGGTATGGATGCCTCCAACAAACCTCTTCTGTTGGCCAGCATGGTCAGGCGTACTAGTGTCCACCAGTTTGTCCAAGCTGTCAAGCTGGATGGAAGCAGTGCTTGGGTCCTTTTCTCTCATCATCTACCTTCTACACTACTCCCTCCAACTGTTAGTCATCATGTGTTATTTGTTCAGGTTCCTTTCAGTCCCTCTGAGCCACTCCTTCCTAGGCACCCTAACCCCATGGTTCCAGTCCTTCCAGTATGTTGTTGCTTCAAAAAATTTTTGGAAAAATGGAATTTAAAAGATGTTTGGGGTGGGCATTGTGGATTAAGCCACTATTTGGGATGCTTATATTGCATATCAGAATACTTGGGTATGAATCTCCGCTCTCCTCTTGATTCTTGCTAGTGTACATCCTGGGAGGCAGCAAGTGATGGCTTAAGTAGTCAGATCCCTGCCACCCACATGGGAGATGTGGATTAAGTTTTAGGCACCTATCTTCAGCCTGGGCTGTTGTGAACATTTAGAGAGTGAACTAGTAGATGAAGGATCTCTGTCTTCTCTCTCTGTTTCTCTACCTTTGAAATAAAATAAATAGAAATTTCAAATTACAATAAAAGATCTTTATAAGGTACAAAAAGTTCTGAAGTTCATACATATAAGAAGGCTTAAGAAAGTTAATGGAAATGCATCTTAGGAGAAAAATATTCAAGGATTTCAGGTTTTTTTTTTTTTCCCAAAGTAAACTTTCAATTTCTGTTTTCCACAAAATACTGCCATACATCCTGGATTACTACAGTTTCTCCCTATGCCTTTCTGTCCTCTCTGTGTTCTGGTCCCTACTCTATTGACAGAGTAGAGTGGTGTTCTGGAATGTTTATAGGATCGTTGCAGCTACTTTGAAAGCTTCATTTATTCCCATGATCCAGTGCCATGAGGCAGGCAAGGGGCACGCGAGCACCTTTCACCCTGAACACACCAGGCTGGCATTACATGAGTGAGCCTTGCCAGCTTCCATCCATGCTCTGCGGGGCTTGAGTTTCAGTGGCTTCCTCATCACTTGTCCCTCAGCAACACCACAGCAACACAAAAGCAAAACAAAATCCTCACTGGGGAGGCTCTCTTCCTCAAACTCAAACCCTCACACACTGCCTTTGGTCCTCTGCATGTGAATTGGACGTTCCCACCGCTTGCTGGCTGTTTGGCCTTGGTCCTTACACCTAACCTGTAGATACCTCAGTTTCCTCACTCTTAAATCAGGATGACCCATGCTTTCCTTTTCTTGATTCCTAAGCATTAAAGGAGGTTCTTCCTGTATAGTGCTTTGCAAAGTGTCTGGAGCATGCTTACTTACTGTCTGGCACGCAGTGTATCTAGCTGTTATTTGCATGAATATAACATAAATTCAGAAGTACCTTTCACATAGAATTCAGTTCTGTAACCTGTGCTAGTGATTGTATGAAACTGAGCATGCCTCCCTGGCCTGGGAACACTTCAGCAATGAAGAGCCTACCTAGGCAAGGGGACTCCAGCAGACAGGTTTCCCAGGCCAGGGGAGTAAAACAGCAACAACTTTCAGACCATGCAAATGGTTAGACCTCCTACCTGTTCAGAGTGGAGGTTACACGTGCTGTTTTTTTTTTTTTTTTTTTTTAAGGGCCTTTCTTATTTGCATATACCTTGTTAAGCTTTCTGGAAGACGATGCCTGTGCCCAGAAGAAATAGACTCTGGTGTATAGGAACCCAGCTATTTCATGATAATATTTAAAATTTTATTTATTTGAAATGCAGAATTGAGAGGGAGGGAGGGAGGGAGAGAGGGAAAGAGAGAGAGAGAGAGAGAGAGATCTTCTATCTCCTGGTCCACTCTCCAGATGACTGCAATGGCCTGAGCTGGGCCAGATGGAAGCCAGGAGCCAGGAGCTTCTTCCAGGTCTCCCACGTGGGTACAGGGGCCCAAACACTTAGACCATCTTCTACTGCTTTCCCAGGCCATAAGCAGAGAGCTGGATTGGAAGAGGAGTAACCGGGACATGAACTGGTGGCCATATGGGATACTGGTGCCGCAGGCGGAGGCTTAACCTACTATGCCGCAGCTCTGGCCCCTTAAATATTTTTAAACTTGATTTTGGTTGGCAGCAACATGGTGCCCAGGCTAAAATAGATCTTAAGGTTTGGACAGGGTGTATCTGTTTTAGTAGCCACATGACCATTACTTCATTGGTCACTCACACTCACTGTTGGGCATTTCTGTGTACTATTCTCTGCTGAGAAAGGTAGATCCTATGGAGACATGTACTGGTCCAATTAGCAAGATAAAGATTATAATCCAATAAGGAAGATGAGGCGTGTACTTGAGCCAACAGATAATTATTGATACTGCCAATACGGTTATATATGTTGCTATTAGATTCAGCTGCATGGGATCCCAAAATTATAATGGCTCCAATTTTGGGATTTCAAAACAAAGGAGAAATGCATCTCCCGTGAAAGGTCATCCAGAGCTGATGGAACCCTGCCAAGCTCCTTCTAACTCACTGTACATAAGACTTAAGAGTGTGATTCCCCCCTCCCCCCCCCATCTTCTAGGCAGGAGGATGGAAGAGACAAAGCAGAAGCATAAATGGTGTGTTATCTTAGGGGCATTCATAGAAATTTTCCCTGCACAGTTTTATTTGCGTCTTTTTGGCCAGAACTTAAATGTGTGGCTCCAAGAGGCCACACATCCTGGCTCAGATCAGCACAGCACCGGCTATGGCAATGATTTGGGGAATGAACCAACGGAAGGAAGACCTTTCTCCCTGTCTCTCTCTCACTGTCTAACTCTATCTGTCAAATAAAAAAAAAAATTTAAAAAATTTTAAATAAAGCTCCAAGAGGCTGGGAAATCTCATCTGTCTTTTAAAAGATTCATTTTACTTATTTGAAAGGCAGAGTTAGAGAGAGACCTTCTCTCTGCTGCTTCACTCCCCAAATGGCCACAACCACCATGGCTGAGCCAGGCCCAAGGCAGGAACCTGGAACTCCGATCCAGGTGGGTGGAATTCCCATGTGGGTGGCAAGGGCTCAAGCACTTGGGCCATCTTCTGCTGCTTTTCCAGGTGCATTAGCAGGGAGCTGGATCAAAAGTGCAGGAACCAGAACTCCAACTGGTACCCATATGGGATCCCAGTGCTGCAGGTGGTGGCTTAACCCACTGCACCTCACTGTGACTCTTCATCTTGATTTTCAAAAGCTGTGTGCAGCTAAAAGCCATGCTACTATGTCAGGAGTCTGAGCAGCAACCAGCAGTCTGTACTACAGCTGGTGAACAAGATTGATGGTCCCCACTGGAACTGCTGCAACTTGGAGTCTGGTGGAGGACACTGCCAACTTGAACAGACCTTAGCAATGCAGCGATGAGGCCTAGGGAGGTGTAGATTGCAGTGGGAGCAGACAGAAAGGACATCTCAGACCGACTGGAGCATCAGTGTTAAGTAGTAATGTGTCTGGTGGGAGGAGGAAATGGGCAGGAATTTGGAGGGCAGAGGGCCAAGACCGAAGAGGATGATGTGTTGGGGAAGGGTGACCAAAATTGCAGAGCCAAGAACAGACCTGAAAGCTAACGGGCCTGCTGTCCAGTGTAGGGGGAAAAGTCTAGCCTGCTTCCAGGGCTGGATTCCTGGGGAAGTGATGGGGCTAGTAACAGAAATAATAGAGTCAGAGGAACAGTCAGTTAGGAGGGAGAAGTGATGAATTCAGTGGTTGGCTTGTTTCTGGTTCAGAAGTATCCTGTGTAGGGGGAGAGGGAGGGCACGTAGATAGATACAGGCCCTTGAGGCTGGGATTGGCATGCTGGATGGGTGACATTGGTCACGATTAGTTATGCCCTTTCTTTAGATTTCTCCAGTGAGAAACCCTGTATACCTCAACAAAATCCACTGAAATTCAGTCTCATCACACAGACTGCTTCAGACGCTGGGCGCTGGGCGTGTGAGGCGCGAGCCCCTTCTGCAGCAGGTGCTCACAGGGTGTCCCATAGATCAGCTCAGTCCCAGCACAGTCTGCCTGGAGGGAACGGCAGGTCCCGTGGTGTGCCCCCACTGCGGACACCAGGCTCCGATGCACGCCTCTGGAATTCCTTCCTGGCTGACAGGCCACCAGTGGGCGTTCTCACAGTCTCCTTGGGTTCAATTTGCCAGAGTGGCTCACAGAACACAGGGAAACGCTGCACCTACGTTTACTGCTTTATTGTAAAGGAGGTTTTGAAGAACACAATGAACAGATGAAGAGATAAGTGGGGCGAGGGCTGGGAGGGGGTCACGGAGCTGGGCTCGGCTGCCTGTTCACCTTCCTATAAGCCTCAGCGTGTTCAGGTGTCCACAGGCTCTCTGAGCCCTGTCCTTTCGGGGTTTTGTGGAGACTTATTGAAGCATGAACAGCCATGGAGAAATGTGATTGGGCACGATGGTCTACAGGGAGTAGACTGGGAGGGGAACCCAGCAAGGCCTGTCGGTTCAGATTCTTCTCGCCTCCTCCTGGGTATGGGGCAAGGCCCCTTCTGAAATGGGAGTCTTAAGACCTACTGTCGGAGAATTGCTTCATGACCAACTCCGAGACAGAGCGGCAGGAGAAGATTAAGGGTTATTTTTAGTTTTTATGACCTGCATTGCAAAATAGAAATTGAAATTTCTGTGACCTCCCTAGGAGAGAGAAGGGAGCAGGTGGAAGGAGGGCGAGAGATGGCCAGAGGGACTCTGCTTTCTGAGGCCTGCCTCTGAGTGCAGTGCTCCAGCATCCCAACAAAAGACTATGAAAGTTCTCGGTTTCTGAAGTGCTTTATAGTTGGTAATTAACTTGGCTGTAGTGATTGAAAGTACAGCTCATTTCCTGAGAAATGGGAGCGAGGCCATGTTAGAGCAACTGTGGAGAATATTTTGGTATTAGAGATTTTTTCGCCTGTGGCACCACAAGGCCTCTGCACCTGTCTGTTGGCATTTTATCTCTGTTTGGTGACTGTCCTACCTGATCACTTCTGTACCATGGAATTTGAGATTCCAGATGAAAAAAAAATTTTTTTCAATGAATACTGTACTGAATATAATTTATTTTTAAAAAGTATTTATTTGAAAGGCAGATTTACTGGGGGGGGGGGGACAGAGAGAGAGAGAGAGAGAAACTAAGAGCTCCCATCTGCTGGGTCACTGTCCAAATTGCTACAACTGCCAGAGCTGGGCCAGGTAAAAACCAGGAACCAGGGGTCCATTTGGGTCTTGCACATGGATGGCAGAAGCCCAAGCATTTGGGCCATCTTCCGATCCTTTCCCAGGTGCAGGGAGCTGGATCGGAAGTGGAGCAGCTGGGACTGGAACTGGAACCCATATAGGATGCTGGTATTGCAGGCATTAATCCACTGTGCCACAGTGCTGGCCCTTGAATATAATTTAAACGTTGGAAATCTTTATAAAGTTATGAAGTATGACTAATAAAGTAATGACTTCAACAAGCCACAAATGAAAACCTGTTTAATTATAACTATTGTTACTTACATTTCATTCTCTGAAAGGGGAAGTAAGATGGAAGCAAGAGATCCCATTTGTTCTGTGTTGACCAATGAAACTTTCTGTTCTCCCTTCCCTTGGCTCTCTGATTGGCTGAAGTAAGATGTATCTGTTAAATTGCCATGTTGTTATTGGTGTAAGACAGAGCCCGTTAGTATCCTGAAAGCATAAGCTGAGTGCAGCACAACTGAGCTGTCCGACGCAGGAGGAAATGGTGACCGTCTCGTTCTTCCGTGCCCGTGGTTAACTTTGGAGCTGCGTGCTCTCCTGTAGTCAGGTTTTCTTCCTTCTCGTCAAGTTATTTTCCCTTGTGAGACAATCTACCTGTCTTTCAGACTTTCCTCTGTAATAT
Organism: Oryctolagus cuniculus; assembly: GCF_964237555.1. NCBI lineage: Eukaryota > Metazoa > Chordata > Mammalia > Lagomorpha > Leporidae > Oryctolagus > Oryctolagus cuniculus. Next base: position 116,457,237 of record NC_091436.1, read on the forward strand.
TTTCCAAACTAAGAAAGCAAACAGGAAACATTTGGTAGGGAGAAGCGTGAAGATGTCCATGTTGGGATAATGATGTCGTAATTGCTCTGAATTCTGGTGTAAAAGCTGTGGGTGTCTTCAGTGTCCCCTTACCGCAGGTGCAGAAGGGTACACACGGATCTCCTCTGTCATTGGCACTGTTCTGTTGGCAAAGGAAAGTGCTTCCAAACTGGGAAAGGAAGGCATGCGTGGACAAGTGGAAGGTCACTCTGATTCCTACTTTGAAGGCAGGTGCTGTCATTTTCTTCCTTTCCTCATTCATCCATTCATTCATTTCCTCATCCTTCCCCAGCCCCCATGTACAGATGTGTGCATACAAACACTCACGCACTTAGGGAGAGGTTAATAATTGAATGCATGGCATTTACATTCGGTAGTGTCTAATGTGACTTAGTCACAGGAAACTGGCTTCTCTTGTTATTTATGATTTCGAATTTGAGTCTGTGGTGAGTAAGTTTCCAGGAGTAGTATCCTCATTTGAATTGAAGGTTAGTGTCATTCTAGGGCTATAGGATACTCAGCTTGATGCCCACACTGTAATGTGAAAATCAGCTCACCCCTGTTTGGCTGGTTGTGTTGAATTTCTCTTACTGCCACACTATATATGATTTAATGAGTTAGTAGGGAGCCAGAATGAACTTAATTACTTCATAGGTTACTTCTAATGATAATTATTATATTTTTTTATTTTATTCATTTTTGTTAGCAGTTTCAGAAAAGCCCATTTTAACTAACTGAGGCTTTGGAATATCTGTTCATTGTTTAAAATTGTGTACTCCAGGTTTAACTGCTAATGTTGAGTATAAACATTCCTTTTTTTTTTTTAAGATTTATTTATTTATTTGAAAGAAATTACAGAGAGGCAGAGGCCGAGAGAGAGAGGTCATCTATCTGCTGGCTCACCCCTTAAAAGGCTGCCACGGCCAGAGCTGGGCCAACCCAAAGCTGGGAGCCAGGAGCCTCTACCGGGCCTCCCATGCAGGCACAGGGGCCCAAAGACTTGGGCTGTCCTCCACAGCCTTCCTAGGCCATAGCAGAGAGCCAGATTGGAAGAGTAGCAGCCAGGACTCAAACCAGTGGCCATGTGGTATGCTGGCACTGCAGGCAGCGGCTTAACCTGCTGTGCCACACACAGCATAGGCCCCTAAACATCCCTTTTTTTTTTTTTTCCAGGTATATGATACTTCAAAGGTTTGTGGGAAAATTAAAATTAAAATATAAGGAAAAAAGTTTGAAATACATACGTAGCTTTTTTTGTGGTATGCATTTTACATGAACTTTTCGCAAAGATTCCTCATATGCATGGGAGCTTCAAATTTTTTTGCACCAAAATAAACTTAATTTTTAATTTTATATTCCATGAACTTCTTGCAGTACTTTAATGTGGTATATTTGCCTTTAAGCTGAGAAGCTCAGTTTATAATGTCTTTTTAAAGATAAAACCTTATAGAGTTCTTAGTGCAACAGCTCTCAAACTGTTTGGTCTCAAACTAAAAAGTTAGTGAGAACCTCAGAGATGCTGGATGATATTTACCTTACTAGAATTTCATTTTAAATTATTTTAAAAGAATTTCTAAATAATTATTAATATTTAAAATAATAAATGCATTACAGGATTGTTTAAATAGCTCATTTGTTTATGAGATATATGCTTGCCAAAACAAACTGATTTAGTGATGACAGACAGTGCTTGACATTTGCTAGTATTTTAGGTCTCTGGCTTAGTGAAAAACAGCTGGATCTTTTTACCTGTCTCTGTAGTCATTCTGTTGAAATATCATATAGCATGTAGACTCTGGAAAACTTGACAATAATGAGAGAGAGGAGAAGGAAAAAGTACCTTAAGAGGATTATAAGATAACTTTGATCTCACAGAACTCCTGACAGGGTCCAGGAACCTTGGGGTGACTGGACTGTACTCTGAAATTCTCTATATGAATAGATCCTTTTTATTGTGTTTTTAAAGAATGGTTAAACTTCTACCTAGCTATTAGGGTGTCTTTTTCTTTTACCTTTCTTCCTTCAGTGGCCATTGCCTCCTGTTTCCTTCTGAGTAGATTTCTTGATTTATGCTGCAAGATACATGTATGTCACATTAACATTTGAACTTCATTGGGTGGACTGACTTTGGTCTTTTTAGCAAGTGAAATATTTCTGGGGTACCCATTTAGGAAGAATAATACTTGAAAGTAAATTCATGCCTCATAATACTGGTTGCTTGGGTGGGACTGTAGTGGTTAATTTTACAGACAGAAGTCCAAAGTGGAAAAGAGTAAATGAATAGATTAAGGTGTGTAATGAAGACCTGGGAAGACAACAGTGAAGTCTCAAGGAATTGGTCTCCTGCCTGCCACCCATGTGAAGGATCTGCAGCTTTTGCTGGCCTAACCCCAACCCTGGTTACAGACATTTGGGGTATGAACCAAAAGATGAGAATTCTGTCATTTTGCCTCTCAAATAAGTAAGAAATTTTAAAAATTATTTTTTGTTCAGTGTTGCTTGACATCTTTATTATTCTTATTCTTTATTTTGGACATAGCCTTGTTTAAACAAAAACTTGGGGTGTCATGTCCTATATCTTCATCCTGTTCCATGTAACCACTTAACTTTAATCCCGTGTATTACAGAAGGATCCCTCTGACTGTTTTTGTTAAGTTTTGGATCAGGTCAAGTCTACTCTGAGTAAAAGTTAATAGCATTGGTCGCCCCTTTATTTTGTTCTAGGGAATTCTCTCAGGATATTTATAACCTCAGGTTCTGTGCTACCTGAATCAGGTGCTGGTACAGTCAAGCTACTACATTTTAAGATACTGATGTTTTTCTGCCACTGAGATAGTAGATACTAGCTACATGTAGCTATTGAATACTTAAAAAATGGTTAATGCAACTGATTTAATGAATTTAAATAATTACACGTGGCCTGTGTCTGTTGTATTGGACAGTATAGTGTCAAGAGTGTGTGGCATCTTCCTTTTTTGAAAAAAATTTTTGACACATAATAGTTGCATATACTTACGCAGTACAATGTGATAATCTGATGGATGTGTCCAGTGTGGGATGATCAACTAAGGGTAATTAGCATTTCTTTAAATTGAGAACCTTTAAACTCTTTTTTTTTTAACTTTTATTTAATGAATATAAATTTCCAAAGTACAGCTTATGGATTACAATGTCTTCCCCCCCGTAACTCCCCGCCCACCTGCAACCCTCCCCTCTCCCGCTCCTTCTCCCCTTCCATTCATATCAAGATTCATTTTCAATTCTCTTTATATACAGAAGATCAGTTTAGCATATATTAAATAAAGATTTCAACAGTTTGCACCCACATAGAAACACAAAGTGAAAAATACTGTTTGAGTACTAGTTATAGCATTAAATCACAATGTACAACACATTGAGGACAGAGATCCTATATGAGGAGTAAGTGCACAGTGACTCCTGTTGTTGACTTAACAAATTAACACTCTTGTTTATGGCATCAGTAATCACCCTAGGCTCTTGTCAGGAGTTGCCAAGGCTATGGAAGCCTTTTGAGTTCTCCGACTCTGATCATATTTAGACAAGGTCGTAGTCAAAGTGGAAGTTCTCTCCTCCCTTCAGGAGAAAGGTACCTCCTTCTTTGTAGACCTGTTCTTTCCACTGGGATCTCACTCGCAGAGATCTTTCATTTAGGTTTTTGTGTTTTGTTGTTGTTGTTGTTGTTGTTTTTTTTTTTTTTTTTTGCCAGAGTGTCTTGGTTTTCCATGCCTGAAATACTCTCATGGGCTTTTCAGCCAGATCCGAATGCCCTAAGGGCTGATTCTGAGGCCAGAGTGCTGTTTAGGACATCCACCATTCTATAAGTCTGCTGTGTATCTTGCTTCCCATGTTGGATCGGAAAACTTTTAAACTCTTTAAGTTGTTTTGTGATATATTACTAAATTGTTGCAAATTAGTCACTCTACTGTGCCATAGAACAATATAACTCATTCTTCTCCCTATATTCTGGTACCTCTTTATCCATCTTCCTTCTATCCCCACCCCCTACCCCTTTCAGTCTTCAGTGACCACTATCCTGCTATTTCTATGAGATCAGTTTCTTTGGCTTCCCATGGATGCGGGAGAACATGCAGTGTCTGTGTTCTGTGTCAGGCTTATTTCACTCGACACAGCATCCTGTCCTGTGTTGCTGCAGATGATGATTTCATTCTTTTTTATGACTGAATAATATACCATTGTGTATGTATAAATATTTTTTAACCCATTCATCTGTTGATGGGCACCTTGGTATGTTCTTTATTTTGGCTACAGTAAACAGGGGTGTGAAGATATCTCTTTTACAGACTGATTTGAATCCCTCTGGATCCTATCTGGATTGAAGTTCTATTTCTAGCTTTTGTTTTTGTTTTGTTTTGTTTTGTTTTGTTTTGTTTTTGAGGAATCTCCATACTGTGTTCCATAGTGGGACACTAGTTTACATTCCCTCCAATAGTGTATAAAAACATCTCTTTCTCCCCAACCTCTCCAGCATTTGTTATTTTTTGCCTTTTTGGTAATACCTATTTTAACTGGAATGAGATGATACCTCACTATGGTTCTGATCTGCCTTTCCCTGGTGGTTCATGATGTTGAGCGGGTTTTTATATACTTGTTCTGCACTTGTCTTCTTTGAGAAACGTCTGTTCAGATCCTCTGCTCTTTTTTTTTTTTTCATCAGATTACTTGTTTTTTGCTGTTGAACTATTCGTGTTCCTTACATATTCTTGCTATTAATCCCTTGTTGGATGAGTAGATTGCAAATATTTGCTGATTGTCTTTGGCAGCTTCTTTTTAATGACTCATTCCTGGCACATTCCTGACCTCAGAGTTTCTTGCAGGCTCATCCATTCATTTTAGCAAGAGTGTTGTTTTAATATCTTGTCTCTCAGTCTCAGATGTGTCATAGCAGGTAAATTTGACTCATTTTGCCTTAATCCTGGAAGTGGAACTAGAAGGTGAAAAAGGGGGGCTGTTGATATATGCTGCTTTTTTGTGATTTTGTGATTTGAAATTAGATAAGATTTGAGAACAGGGTTCAGAGAAGGATTTTTAGGTTGGGGAGGCTGGAGGTGATTTGTCAGCAGAAAAGGGGATCCTGTGGAGAGAAGCAGTTGAAAGTAAAATGGGAATGGGAAACGAACCCACCTTGAAGTGGGCAGGTGCGGTGAGCGGCTGGACAGACTGAGCTTCTAAGGAACCAGATGATGTTGCAGCTGCGTAGCTTTTGCTGCTGGGAAATGGTGCAGCACTCCTGCTCTGAAGGTTTCCACTCAGGATAGTGGAAAGCTGACCTTGAGTTTCTGTCTACTGCCTCTGACGAAGGCTGCGAAAGCTGAGTCAGCCATTCTTGCTGGTACCTATGGGACAGCCACCACAGGCAGGGTGCCGCTGTCTTCTCTCTGGCACCTGCAGGGTAAAGGTGAGGGCACTTCTAGCTTTCCACGGCCTCCCTGTTTTATCCCCTGCTGCTTTCCAGCCACAGGACCTGGCAGACTGTTCACCCCACAGGTAAGTAATGAGCCCCAGAAAGGCCTAGCTTGTGCCCTCAAGCACTTAGATGTTCATCATGTGATGAAGAACGGGTATTTGGGAACCAGAGTGAGAGCCTGGGTGGAGGGACCTGATCCAGCCCTGGGCTTTTGGGGAGGAGTCAGGGAAGATGTCCCTGGAGCATGCCCTCTTTGAGTGTGGGTTTCCCGCACAGGCAGGAGGGAAGTGAGCGGGGAGCAGGATATGCAGATCAGGGCACACTGGAGAAGGTGGAAGTAGTTGTAGGGGACAATGAGGACAGTGAGCAGGAGGGAGGGTGGAAGTAGGGCTGGGGAAGCAAATGTGGACCAGGGCTTGGAGGGGCCTCTCAGCAGGGGAGGGATTGTGGATTGTGTCCGAAGAGAAAGGGGTACAAGGCTTCAGGTGCCATCAGTTTGGGAGGCTTAAAGGAAACTCTCCAGGGTGGGGGTGGGTTGGAGGGGACCAGTGTGGATGCCTGAAAGGCAGCTGGAGTCCACAGACAGCCCTTGGTCTGGGGATGGTGGTCCACAAGGGAAGAGGTGGATCCACAAAGTAGCTGTGTGCTGTGGTACCCTGCCTTCTTTCCACTGCATCCTGTCATGCTTGCATGTCTCTTCTCGCACTGTGCCTTTAGCTCTTGAGAGTCCCATCAACATTCTTCCTGCCAGGCTTTCCCCCAGGTCAGATCCTTAACAGCTTGGCCAGATGCCACTTGTGTGACATCTTCCCTGATGCCTTGCTTAGAATCAGTTCATTGAACAGATATCTACAGAGGGTCCACATGTGCTTTTTAATGTGCTTTTGAGCTCATTGCCGACCTGGTTTTCTGGTGCGGCAGAGTGTTAACACATGCCAGCCAATTACATGGCTGCTTAATGAAATTGGAAAGTAGGACGTGAGCCATTCCTCAGGCCCACTCAACATCTCAGCCCCTCTGGAGTGTGTGTACAGCTCGCTTCCAACTCTGCTCTGGGGGAGCATTTTCTTTTCCCCATTCCTTGACCTATGCCCACTCTCTAGATTTTTTTTTAAGATTTATTTATTTATTTGAAAGGCAGAGTTACAGAGAGGCAGAGGCGGGGGTGGGGGGTGGGGGTGGTGTCTTCCATCCACTGGTTCACTCTCCAGATGACCGCAACCGCCAGAGCTGTGCCTATCTGAAGCCAGAAGCCAAGAGCTTCTTCCCTGGTCTTCCATGCAGGTGCAGGGGCCCAAGGACTTGGACCATCTTCTGTTGCTTTTCCAGCCCATAGCAGAGAGCTGGATCGAAAATGGAGCCGGGATTCTAACTGGCACCCATATGGGATACCGGCACTGCAGGCAGTGGCTTTACCCGCTACGCCACAGCGCTGGCCCCCACTCTCCAGCTTTTAAGCAGGAATACCCTGGCTCTCCCTACTTGCCATAGCCCTGCCCCCTTTGGCCTGTACTGGGTGCTGGTGTGGTCGTTAATACTGCAAGTGTGTGTGATTCCAGTCGTGTTGGAGAGCTGTAAACTCTAAGGCTCACTCCATGCAGAAGCATGCTTGTACAGTATCTGCAGATAGCACATCACCTTCACCATTTCCCATAAGTGACAGATGTGATGTGAGTACTTTTTTAGAAAGAATATTTATTTGCAAGACTTAAAGAGAGAGAGGGAGAGATGGAGAGAAAGAGATTGATCTTCTATATGCTGATTCACACCCCAGATGGCTACAGTGGCCCTGGGCTGGCCCATGGTGAAGCCAGAAGCCAAGAGATTCATCCAGGTCTCCCTGTGGGTGCCAGAGGCCCAAGCACTTGGTCTATCTTCCTCTGCTTTTCCCAGGTCATAACCAGGGAACTGGGTTGGAAGTGGAGCAGCTGGAATACAATCCAGCATCCATATGGGATGCTGGCATCACAGGCAGCAGCTTAACCCACTGCCCAGCAGTGCTGGCCCCGATGCGGGTACTTTTTAAGAAATGATATTTGGATGTAAGCAAACATTTGGCTTAAGTTACAATAATGGAAATCTTAGGCAAGATTTTGTATTTTGGTCTAAAGGATGATACCCAAATTATTTCCTTTGTTTTTTTTTTTTTTTTTTTTTAATAAATTGTCTGGTCCTTGGTTAGGCCATCTAAACATATATGAAGTTGGTCAGTAGTAGATAAAGTGAGAAGTTTAGAGCAATCTGGAGAGTTGTCTGAGAACTGATCTTTCTGAAAGGACATTACCAGGAAGGGTAGGCTGTGCAAGTTAGAGAGTGGGACTGAGGGTAGGGCAGAGAGGCCAGATGACCTTTAACACAGTGCCTTTCTACCTAGGTGCACTCTACCTGGAATAGTGTTATCCGTGTCACCAGACCCTCCTTTGCCTCAGGTTAACCCACGCTTCCAGCCCGGGAAGGAGAGGCGGGGCTCCTCTACATTGCCCCAGCACAGGCAAACTCTAGTGGTTTGCCTCTGGCTCTGGAAGTTCTTCCTAACACCACACCTAGGGGTAGCCTTGTCTCCTATTGATTCATTTTGCAGATGAAGTGATAAAGTCCTGACTTTTCCTTTTTTTATGCCAGCTCATTCCTCTGCTTTTTAGTCTCAATCTAGGACTCTCTAGTTGTTGCAAGCTCATTGCCATGCCCTGATTTTTTGTCCCAATAATTCTTTTAACTCTATCTAATCCATGGTTTTAAAATGTGTGTTGTAGTTACATACATTTAAAAATTAATATCCATAGATCAGAGATCAATCTGTCACTGATTTTTTTACTTGCTGCATACTCATGCTTCAAGGGAATCATGAGAAAAACCTGCTCCCTTTCTGGCCCTACAGAAATGACCAGTGCTGAACACATAAACATACTTAAATACACTTCTTATTCCAAGTTGTGTTACCCTCCAGGGCAAAAAGTTCCTATTTGAGACTTTTTTAGTTACAGTCTCCCTGAAGTCAGGTTATCATTATACTTGCTTGTATGTCATTTCTGCCTGAGAATTAATACTCAGGTGTGCTGTCTCCAGGAGACCAGAGTCTAGCTGATGAATCATTTGAATGGGGGAAGAGAAACCAAATCAAGTGTTATGTCGCAAAAGCATTGTAACTAGTTGGACACAGTAGCTTGTTGACATTCTATTTTGTTCACCATCATCTTGGTGTCAGGTGGCTCTGGTGGTGTTTCTCACATTTTGGATTACTACTTGGGACCCAGTACTGTGTCATGGGTTTCGACAGGTTGCTGGCTTGATGCACTGTTGTGTTTTCCTAGCAGATAAGAATTCAATTGAGAGCTCAAGGTGTGGAGCCAGCAGCCAGGGTTTGAATCCCATTTCCAACCAAGTACAGGTTCCCTAACTTCTGTGAGCCTCCATTTCCCCGTAAATGAGAGAACTAATCCTTTCCAGGGTCACTGAGAATGAAATTCAGTAGTATGTGTGAAATGCATGGTGTGATGCACGTAAAACATGATCAGTGTAAGTGGCTATTACGATTATTATCACGGGTGTGTGTTTTGTTTTCCATGTTACTGAAACCAAGGACTTGCTGATGGAAGAGTGTTAGGGCTTTTGAATGAAATCTTAACTTGTTAAGCATTTTAGTCCCTAATGATGCAAGAATTGTCTGATGCTGGAACAAATGAGGCAGGGGGATGCCACCTCATCCTATTAAACCTTTGATAGCTCATCTCAGTGACCGCCAGACAGTTTGCTCATGAAGTTGTCCTTTCAGTGGGACTGCATTCCAGATGGTGGGCCACTTACCGTCATGACCCAGGTAGGAGAGGGTTGACTCTAAAGTGCAAATGCTTGTGTCCCGCACTGCTTATTTACTCTGGACGTGGTGGCTGAGCCCAGAAGTACAGGCAGAATTCACTGGAGTTTCTCATTTGTGTCTTGCGACACATGTGTGAAATTTATCTGTGAGCAAGTCAGAATGTTTTCCCAACGGCTCCCTTTGTGTCTCTACGTGGGATTGGGAAAAAGATCAAGCTGTTTTATGCTGCTTTATTGACAACAATAATAATGACCTAAACTGAACTTGGCTGACGCAGCTGCTGATTAATGAAAATGCTGTGTCTTCTGCAAAATGTTATGTACACAGTTAAAAAGTCAGCTGGAAAAGTCATCCTCCCTCAAATTCTTCACGCATTGGGCTTTTTAAAGATAGTTTTATAAACGTCTCTGTTTGCTGTGTGGTGCAGGGCTCCTTTCTACTTGGGATTGTAGATTTAGTTTTTAAAAAATAACAGGCCACAGCCCTATACAGAACAGATACTTAGGAAATGCTTGAACTGTGTTTTTTAAATCCAGACTGTTCTCAAGGATCCTTGTTGTTTATGTGGGGTGTGATACTTCTTATAGGTTTTAAAAATAACTAGACTTAGCTCCTCGTGGAATGCAGACAATTCCATTTACTATTTACTAATAACCCTAGAGAATGAAAGGCTCTTAGCATAAGTAACCAATTAACAAATACCAGATGATATTCACAAATTAATCTTTCGGAAAGCAGAGACACACAGAAGTTGTTATTCATATTTTATTATGACTGCCAGCCAGAAATGACTGTTTTCACAAGTTTTCAGTGTATCTACTTTAATTATTTGTTTGTAAGGCAGTGTTATGAGGGAGAGAGAGGCAGAGAGAGAGAAAGGTCTTCTGTCCACTGGTTTACTTCCCGAATGGCCACAATGGCCAGAGCTGGGCCCATCTGAAGCCAGGAGCCAGGAGCTACTTCCAGGTCTCCCATGTGGGTGCAGGGACCCAAGCACTTGGGCCATCTTCTGCTGCTTTCCCAGGTGGATTAGCAGGGTGATGGATGGGAAGTAGAGCAGCAAGGTCTCAAACCAGCGCCCACATGGGATACTGGCATCACAGGTGGAGACTTCACCCTCTACGCTACAGCTCTGGCCCCTCTATTTTTGTTTTTAGAAGATTTGTTTATTTATTCAAAAGTCAGATTTACAGATGGGGAGTGGGAGGGGAAAAAGAGAGATATGCTGTTTGCTGGTTCACTCACTCCCCAAGTGGCTGCAGTGCCCAAGCTGAGCCAGGAATTTCCTTCAGGTCTCTCACGTGGGTGACAGGGCCCAATCACTTAGTCTGTCTTACGCTGCTTTTCCCAGGCCATTAGCAGGGAGCTGGATTGAAAGTACAATAGTTGGCCAGCGCCGCGGCTCACTAGGCTAATCCTCCGCCTTGCAGCGCCGGCACACCGGGTTCTAGTCCCAGTCGGGGCACCGGATTCTGTCCCGGTTGCCCCTCTTCCAGGCCAGCTCTCTGCTGTGGCCCGGGAAGGCAGTGGAGGATGGCCCAAGTACTTGGGCCCTGCACCCCATGGGAGACCAGGAGAAGTACCTGGCTCCTGCCTTCGGATCAGCGCGGTGCGCCAGCCGCAGCGCTCCGGCCGCGGCGGCCATTGGAGGGTGAACCAACGGCAAAGGAAGACCTTTCTCTCTGTCTCTCTCTCACTGTCCACTCTGCCTGTCAAAAAAAAAAAAAAAAGAAAGAAAGAAAGAAAGTACAATAGCTGAGACATGAACCAGTACCCATATGGGATGCTGACAACACATGCGTTGGCTTTACCCACTATGCCACAATGAGGGCCCCAGTGTATGCAGTGTTTCAGCCATTGGGATTTTGATTGATACTTTGGACATACCTGTAATTTCATATTATACTGAATTAGTGTAAAACAAATTCCCCTCTATGAGATTACCCAGTTGTGTCCATGGTGCAGTTCTATAGACTACTTTATTTTGGATCTGCTGGTAGGACTGTTTATAGTGGTACAGATGTTTTGGAGAAGAGTTTTGCAATATATATTAAGATTCTTTGACTTAATTGGGTAATTTCTGGGAGTCTCACCAATGGAAATTATTTAATACACAGCTAAAATTTTGTGTGTAAAGATATTTGTGGCAGTATTATTTAAGAATAACAAAAACTTGGAAATATTACATGATAACAAAGTATTTATATAAATATTACTTAAAAACTCAAAATGATTATTTTAATTTCAAATTTAAGATTTATAAGTATGCACTTTCTTGGAAAAGAAATACAATTACATTTTATTTATATTTATTATGTGATAATAGCACAGCTTCATGCTAAATGCTCTACCTGAGCTATCTTATCTGATTAGGACAATACTATTCTTCTCATTTAACAGAAATAATCCAGGTGAGGAAACAGAGGTTATCAGAGGTTAATTCGCTCAAGATCACTCTATTTGTAAATATTCTAGTTCTTCAGAAAGTTCATGGAAAAGTGAGATTGACAGATAAGTTGATTTTGCCTCAAATAAAGTTTTGAAATCCATGAATAATAATATTTTGTAACATTCATTCTTCAGTTCTTTGAAGGCCTCTTGTATGCATGCATCTCAAGATATTTTGCACCAAAATAAATTTCTTTTCATAATATTTTTCTATGATCTTTCTGAAATCCCCTCATAGTAAAAGAGTCCTTTTACTATACTTTTAACACTTTTTACTACAACAGTTTTTGCTACACTGTTGGTTGCTTTCTTTGTCTTTTCTTTAACATTTTTTTCTCTACTTTTCCTTTTTATAAAAAATTTCTATAGTTAACAGAGGGAGTCAGTAGATGTAGTGGTTGAAGGAACAGGCTGTGGAGTCAATCAACCTGCTATCCATGTGTCCTTGGATAAATGACTTAATTGATATCTGTCTCAGTATACTCATCTATGGAAAGGGGATATGTGAGAAGCTAGGATGAGGATTAAATATAAAAGAGAAAGCATCATTTGAAGTGGTGGGCCCGGGTAGGTTCTAAATGATTATCAGCTTCTGGATAGATTCAATGCCTTGGGAAATAGCACTTTGGTTTGGAAAGCTTCCTTGTGAGCAGTCATTAGCAGACCATTTAGTGAAGGAAATAGCAATTTGCTAAATAATTCAACCCGCTGAAGTGTGTAATTCACAGTGGAACATAGCTGGCTTAATGTTTTCTTGGGACAGAGGTACAACTGGACCTCCACATCCATGGATCAAAATTATTTGAAAAAAAAATTGTCTATATTGAACATGCACAGACTTTTTCCTTACTGTACTTTGTATTGTATGACAGCTATCTGCATAGCATTTACATTGTATTAGGCATTATAGGTCATCTGGAGATAAGTTGAAGTATTCAGAATCATGTGTGTAGGTTATGTGCAAATACAATGCCATTTTATGTGAGAGAGTTCAGGATGCATGAATTTTGTTTTCTAAGGGGAGTCCTGGAATTGATCCCCCATGTTTAACCAAGGGACCTCTGTACATACATCCTTAGACAGATGAGTAGTTTAGATTCTAGTTTAAGTTTGAAGTTACTAAACTGAATGTTATAAACTCAGTGTGCAGTTCATCTGTTAAAATTTTCTCCATTAGAGAACATGTCAGTACACGTTTTTCACTGATTTGTACTCCACTAATTCAAAATATGTGGCATGCTTCCTAACTCAACATGTATAGAACATAACACATGAAACTGTGTAGCTGACTTATGATGAATAAAATCAGTGGAGCAGCACATTTCTATGAGCAGTGCTTTCCATATTCCCTTGCTTGGGCCCGCCTGCCCCTGTGCTTCTTGAACCATTGCTGGCACCCCGTGTGGGGTGCAGAGTGAGAAGCCAGACCTCTAACTGCTCCCTCTCCCACCTGTCTTGCTTAGGATGGGCTGCATCTCTGTCGTGTATACTGTTGCAGTAGTTTGCTAACTGACCTAATGCTGATCTCACCTTCTGGCCAGCTTTTTGCCTGCCCCAACTCCCACCCAATCTGATCCCCAGTTGAAAATCAGAAAAGGAAGGGCCCTTACCTCTTCAAAATGATTTTTTTCTCACATACACACGTACACATGTCTAATCCCTGACAGGCAAGCCTTTACTCTGCAAAGCCTCCTCTGACCTGCTGGTCCCCACCTGGAATTGACTGCTCTCTTTTTATGCACCTTGTTTCCCCTCCATGTACTTGATAATGGCACCTCCATCTCTTCATTACAGTGAGTTACTGTTTCTCTGTGTCTCTGAGGATATTATGAGAAACAAACACGGTTTTTCTATTTGCTCTTGATACAGACCACTTCTGTGATCGCAGCGTGTGGGCATTTTCCCTACCAGCAAGCAGTCAGCTCTACAGAGACACCAGCAGGGTACCCTCTCATTCAGTTGAATTCTGACACTTTCTGCCTGAGCTCACAGAACTCAGGACACACTTCTGAGTTACTGATTCCTTATAAAGGAATTTTAAAGCATACATAAGCATTCAGATGAAGGGGCTGGATCCGGATCTGGAAGGGTCCCAGTGGAGTTGGGATGTGACACACCCAGCACATGGACGAGTTCCTGTGCATCTTCATGTAAGCCTCCACGTGTTCAGCTGTCCAGAGTCTTCTTGAACCCTGAGCTTTGGGTCTTTACAGAGACTTCATTGCATGGGCACGATTGAAGCCTCAACAACTATGTAGAAATGTAATTGGACAACAGAGCTATGCTCTAATGCAATAGACTGGATGTGGGAACCCAGTGATGCCAGTCTGTGCAGCATTCCTTGCTCCCAGGTTTGGAGCAGGACCCCTTCTGAAATTGGGGCCCTAAAATTTAGCATCAGACCAGGTAGGTTGGAGAATTTCTTTATGGCCAGCTCTAAGACAGAAAGGTGGGAGAAGATTAGATAATTAGTTTCCATGGCTTTCCTTGGGTAAAAGAAGGAGTAGTTGACTAAGGGCAGGAGAAGGTAAGAGAGAGGGGGATTTTGCTTTTGAGGTGTGCTTCAACACAAGAACAGTCTTTCATCTTAATTATGCTGATGGTGTCCTGAAGCTGTTGTAGGAACCAAGGACAGAAAGCCAAATATGTTCTGGCCATTTAGGAAGTAACAAGAGTTAATGAGCCGGGGCCAGCGCTGTAGTGTAGTGGGTAAAGCCACTGCCTGCAGTGCCGGCATCCCGTATGGGTGCCAGTTCAAGTCCCAGATGCTCCATTTCCGATCCAGCTCTCTGCTATGGCCTAGGAAAGCAGTAGAAGATGGCCTAAATTCTTGGGCTTCTGCAGCAATATAGGAAGACTCGGAGGAAGCTCCTGGCTCCTGGCTTTGGATAGGCGCAGCTGCGGCCATTGCGGCCATTTGGGGAGTGAACCAGTGGATGGAAGACCTCTCTTTCGCTCTCTGCCTCTCCTTCTCTCTCTGTGTAACTCTGACTTTCAAATAAATAAATCTTTAAAAGAAAAAAAAGGGTTATGAGCCATGAATGGTGGCTGAAAACCAAGAAAGTATATGTCATAATTCATGCTCCCCCTAATCTCCCTGGAGAGGCAGATTAATCATCTTGCAGATGGATTTGAGTCTCCTGTGCCTATGCCAATGTGTTAAATATATACGTATGTATGTATGTATGTATGTTTGATGAATGTTTGCTGATGGTAATAAAAATAGCTGCTGTGAGTTGAGATGCGTATGCATTGTTGAAGTGCTCCATATAACCTCATTTAATCTTCACAGCAGTCCTGTGCAGTTTAAGCATTATTATGCTCCTGTCCATAGATCAAGAAGTAGGGTTAACAGCTTGCCCGAGGTCATTACAATATCAGAGCTCAGTGAACTGTAACACAAGCTAGATGTATTACTGTTTACATTTGCTCATAGACACAGTAGGAATTCTGATGTAGGCCTATTGGTGTCACTTCATTATGAGTCTATTAGTTAAGTCTGGAGATTCGTCAACCACTGGCAGCAAGAGTTCTTAACTTTTGCTGGGGACTTGTCAGTAGATTTTATCCAAACTCTGTCTTTTGGTGAAAGGGAGGAGGTCGCATTGCTTTAATCATATTTTCACAATTGGTTTGGGACTCCCAAAAGGTTCAGACTCACTAATATAATTTTATTCCTATAGAAAATTGTTTTCCAAAGGGCAAGTGACTGATGTGCAAGTGAACAGCTGGAACACAGTGGAGATTGTGTGTTTTGATAACTTGGCTGATTGAATGAAATGAGTGAAAATGATTCACCCTGGAGACTAGGTTTTTAAAAAGTGGTAATTTTCTTTTTCTTTTTTTTGAAGAATTTATTATTTTTTATTTAGTAAATATAAATTTCCAAAGTACAGTTTATGGATTACAATGGCTCCCCCCCCCATAATTTCCCTCCCACTTGCACCCCTCCCATCTCCCGCTCCCTCTCCCATTCCATTCACATCAAGATTCATTTTCAATTATCTTTATATACAGAAGATCAATTTAGTATATATTAAGTAAAGATTTCATCAGTTTGCACCCACACAGAAACACAAAGTATAAAATACTGCTTCTGTACTAGTTATAGCATTACTTCACATTGGACAGCACATTAAGGACAGATCCCACATGAGAAGTAAGTACACAGTGACTCCTGTTGTTGACTTAACAATTTGACACTCTTGTTTATGGCATCAGTAATCTCCCTAGGCTCTAGTCATGAGTTGCCAAGGCTATGGAAGCCTTTTGAGTTCCCGAACTTCGATCTTATTCCGACAGGGTCATAGTCAAAGTGGAAGTTCTCTCCTCCCTTCAGAGAAAGGTACCTCCTTCTTTGATGACCCTGTTCTTTAAAAAGTGGTAATTTTCTTTAGACTCTGTAGTCATTCCCTTTACTCTCAAATAGAAAACTGCCTCTCTGTTGTGGACTGAATATGTGCTCCCAGTCCCAAATTCAAGTCTGGAAGCCTTCTAAGCCCCAATGGGAAGGTGAGGCTTTGGGGAGGTGATTAGGTCTAGTTCATTATGTTTATAAGAACAGGAAGAGAGACTGCCTCCTCTCCCTCCCAAGTTCAGCGATCTGCAGGCTACACGGAAGGTTTTCATCAGGAACTAAATTTGCTGTCACCTTAATCTTGACTTTCCCAGCCTTAGGAGCTGGAGGAAATAAATGCCTATTGCTTAAGCCACCAAGTCAGTGAAATTTTGTCATAATGAAGAAAGCTGACTGAGACATTCTTCCTTCCCTTTTCCAACTTGGTGGTCTATGTTGAATTGTTCACGTATATGAAAAAAAAATTGTTGGAGAAAATAGTAATACACTTTAAATATGCCATTACTTCTGTAGTCATATTCGTGTTCCTTACATAATTGTTTTCATTTGATTCTGTGTGGGAAAAATGTGATAGCTTTTCTAAATCGAAGTAGATACTATATACCATGTTAAATTCTTTCCTGCATGCCGCCACATGTTCTTACCTTTCAGAGGGGTGTGTGTGTGTGAATGTGTGTGTGTGTCTGTTTCTGTGTGATTGTGATGTGCTGTTGTTAATTGTGCTGAATTTCTGTGTTTTGAAATGAACTGAAAATATGTGTCTCCATAGGATGACAGCTGGATTCTGAGCTTCAGGAGACAGACCGTGTTCTCTGTACCTGCCACCTACCATAGTGACTTACACATGTTTGGGGCTCAGTAACAATGATTTGTGCCACTTTATCATCTAAAGTCTTTCTCTAAATTTTTTGCCTGATTACTCTTTTGGGAAGGGATTTTTATAGCTTCCTTACCCAAACAGGTATTTTCTCTTTCCTTAGCTGTGTCTTTAATTTTCACATTGGGACCAGTTGGTGTCATTCCCTTGGTATACTGGTGGTATTTGGGCACCTAACTGACTTCATGCTAATTTGATCACTAGCTTTCCTTCATTTTGTTACAGCAAAATGGCTTTTATGACAGCTTAGAGTTGAGTATTGCTATTTGGGGAGAAGTGAAATGGAGGAAAAATCTTATAAGCCAGTCAGAATATTCAGTTACATTAGTATGACAAGATGAAATCCTTGTAGTTCCACTAGAATGTAGTTACCTTGGGGCCTAATTCTCAGTCTGTCACCTTCAATGGTTGTCAAGGGAGTTTTAAACACAGTGACACATTTGTGGAAAGTAGCACTTGGTGAAAAGGGGAGAAGCGTTGCCAGGAGGGGTTCTAATCTTGCTGGAGACTTTCCAGAGAGGGTTATAGAAATCATCTCATCCAGTTCTGGAACTCATCCACCGTGCTCCGCAGGGCTGTGCTCTGGAGGGCTGTGGGCGTTGAATGGCTCCTTCCTGGTTGTCCCTCAGCAAAATGCCTGGCGCACCCTGTACACTGCATTCACAGTGACAAGATTCCCCAACGTGGTAAAAGTGCTTCTTAACCCCTTTGTGGGTTTCAGTGGGTTGACAAAATGATCCAAACAATAGAAGAAAGCAGTTTTCATTTTTATAAGTAAGCTCTTACTGTTTTTTTAATCATCAAAAACTTATAGAATCTGACAATCTGAAATTATTGATGGTGTTGTAACATTCATCTATGAGAAAGGAAGATGGTTATGGAAGCAAACTGTTTTTAGGAACTTCTTATGTGAAGCTGCAGAGTCCTAACAGATTTATCCCGATTAACCATGCCTACTCATATGCATGCTGTAAAGTTGAGATGTGGCATTTCCAATTCTCACTCTGAAGTGTTTGGTGATCAAAAATATGCCTCGAATCATCCAGTCTGTTTTATTCAGGAGGGTTGTGTTTAGTATTTCATGATTTTACTCTTCAAACACTAACCTCTGTGTGAAATGTGTGATCCTTGCAGTGAATCAGAACACTAGGCTCATCGAAATACCATCCCTAATGCCAGAGTAGTCTAGGTAAGTAAATGCTCCTGGGAAGCTAAGTCAGACTGCTAGGAGACCGATGAATAGTTAAAATACCAGCATTTAAGGAAAGGCCCTAACTGTAGTGAATGGAGACTATCCCTTTCCAACACAACCCACTGCAGTCATAGATACCCAAAAAGTTACCATTGGGTTGGAGAGGTTGGTTTCTTTAAAAAAAAAAAAAAGTGCTTAGACTGGCTTGTTGGTTTGTTTTCCTACCTGTTGTGGATTTACAAAAAAAATTTTAAAAACTAGGCTGAGATAATTGTAGATTTACTTGAAGTTTTAAGAGAATACAGAGGTGGGCATTCAGTATAGTAAAGACAACAGTTTGGATGCCTGTATCACATATAGAGTGCCTAGGTTCAGTCCCTACCTCCAGCTCCCAGCTAATGTGGACCTGGGAGGCTGCAGTGGTGGCTTGAGTAATTGGGTAGCTGCCCACTTGGGAGACCTGACTGAATTTTCAGCTCCCAGTTTCATCTTGGCACAGTCCTAACTATCATGAGCATTTGGTGAATGAACCAACAGATAGCAGGGTGCTCTCTTCATCTGTCTCTCTGTGTGGTTGTGTGTCTGTGTGTCTCTCTCTGCCTCTCAAATAGTTAAAATCATTTTAAAGAATACTGAGATCCTGAATATTCTTTGTCATACAGAACCATAGCATAGTATCAGAACCAGGATGCTGACATTAATGTAGCCCAGATACAGAACATTCTTTTTTTTTTTTTTTTCCTATTTGGTTCCAATGTCTACCCATCCCCCACCCCCCAAAGAAACCTTTTATTTCAGGAATACAAACTTTATTGCATTTCAGAAGTACAACTTTAGGAACATCGTGATTCTTCCCACCATACCCGCCCTCCCACCCCTTCTCCCACCCCTCTTCCTCCTCCCTTTCCCATTTCCAGTCCATTCTCCACTAAGATCCATTTTTGATTAACTATACACAGAAGACCAACCCTCTACTAAGTAAAGAGTCAACAATTTGCACAAAAACAACAACAAAAAAACAACTCAGAGAATTTTTTTTTTTTTTTGGACAGGCAGAGTGGACAGTGAGAGAGACAAAGGTCTTCCTTTGCCATTGGTTCACCCCTCAATGGCTGCTGTGGCCGGCGCACAGCACTGATCCGAAGCCAGGAGCCGGGTGCTTCTCCTGGTCTCCCATGCGGGTGCAGGGCCCAAGCAGTTGGGCCATCCTCCACTGCCTCCCCGGGCCACAGCAGAGAGCTGGACTGGAAGAGGAACAACCGGAACAGAATCTGGTGCTCGACCAGGACTAGAACCCGGGGTGCCAGCGCCACAGGCGGAGGATTAGCCTGTTGAGCCATGGCACTGGCCAGAGAACATTTTTTTTAATTTTTTTTTTAACTTTTATTCAATGAATATAAATTTCCAAAGTACGATTTATGGATTACAATGGCTTCCCCCCAATACCGTCCCTCCCACCCACAACCCTCCCCTTTCCCACTCCCTCTCCCCTTCCATTCACATCACGATTCATTTTCGATTATCCTAATATACAGAAGATCAGCTTAGTATTTAATTTCTTTTTTAATATTTATTTATTTGAAAGAGTTACAGAGAGAGAGGAGAGCAAGTGCACTTGATCTTCCACCCACAGGTTTACTCTAAATGGCTGCGATGGCTGGGGCCTGAAGCCAGGAGCCCATAACTTCTTTTTTTTTAATTATTTTTTTTAATGTGTTTATTTCAGAGGCAGAGAGAGAGAGAGAGAGAGAAATCTTCAGTGCACTGGTTCACTCCCCAATTGGCCGCAACGGTTGGAGCTGGGCCAATCCAAAGCCAGGAGCCAGGAGCTTCTTCCAGGGCATCTATGCAGGAACAGAGTTGTTGGCTCATACTGTTGCTCTGTGTTTGACTTTTGAGGATCTGCCAAATTATTGTCAGCAGCAGATGTACCATATCCTTGGCAGCATTTGTTACTGTCTGTCTTTATGATATAGTCTTTATGATATAACTATCCTAGTGGGTCTTTTTTGGGCAACCCTACCTCTCTGCCCTTCCAGTATCATGGTTTGGGTTGAATTCCCATAGTGCCAGTTGACTGTCTTTGAGTGTCTGTAGAAGAGAAAAGTGTGTGCCTTACTCGCTGCTGCCAGAGCGTGGGACTTGGTGTGTAGTTCCGCGGTCATCTGGGATCGTCTGTCAGCTCTTTGAGCCACACCGCGGGAGCTGGTGAGACCCAGGGGTCATGGCCAGTGTGCTGTGTGGACTCAACTGCTATTTGAATGGAAATTTGCAGAATTTCTTCAGCTGGAATTTTTCCACGCTACTAGTATGTTTCACAAAAGCAGCAGTTGTTTTACTCTTTCCCAGAGGGGAAAAAAAAGCCACAACAGCCTTTCCTGGGTGCTGTGAGATTAAAAACTGGAGAGGTTCGTGGTTTTCTTTTTAATAGGTGACATTTCAAAATTCGTTGCAGATCATAAGCTGCCAAATGATTGCTTAAAGATAAACATTAGAAATCAACTGTGTGGTGAGTTGCAACCAACTCCAAAGTCGCTTAACATTATGAGATACTTAATAGGAAGTAAGGTGGCCAACTCTTCCTGGTGTGCCCAGAAATTTCCTGATGTTAGCATTGAAAGTTGCAGTTTGGTTTCAGGAACCAAAAAACAAAAATAGAAGACAGCACATTAACCTGGAGTTAATAAAGTGTCTATGTTTTTTGTTTGATAGGATTATTTAAAATCTCTGAACTTCAGTTTCTTCTTCTAGAAAATGGAGCTAATTCCTTATTGAGTCTTTGACAAGCTAGGTACACAATAGATGTTGGTGTGTTAGATCCCTTGTCTTGCACGAGTAATAAAGTGTATTGTTTTCATAACCAAATTCTACACTAAAAATAACAAGCCTTTCCTTTCTCTTCCAAGTTTAAGTTAGATCAAGGGGGAGCTTTTCTGCTTCATTAAGCCAAGCTTAGAATCGGTGCCTGCCTTGTAGGAACCGAAAGGCAGGCTGGCAAGGGAGAAAGGAGGGTTGACTTTTCAGAACCTCTTCCTCACAGGGATGCGGAACGTCTGGCCCATGGACTGGAAAGGGCCTGCACAATGCTTTGATCTGGTTTTGCCAAGGTAACTGCAGACGGGACTCAAAATTCAGTAAATCTATAGTAGGCTAATTTTTAAGTTAATAATTCTGTGTGGCCCATGAATGCTGTTATACATATCCAAAAGATCCTTGGTAGAAAAAAGGTTCCCTGCCGCCTGCTTGAGTCTGACAACACTGACTTCATTAATTTCTAAGCCTTTTCTCTGTTTCTGAGTAGCAAATTATGCTGACATTTAGCAGCATAAAATGCAAGCCTTTCTTTTTATTTATTTTTTAATTTTTGCAGCATTGGTACTGTTTATTTAGAAAGTGAGAAGAATACACAGGGATGTGAGGGCTTCATTTAGGGAGAGTGGGCCAGGAAAGGTGACGGGGGGAATTCCATTCCCTGCTCTGCTCATCTTGGGTCCATGAGGTGAGGAGACAGAAAATAAGGCCCTCCCTGTCACTGGGCTCTTAATAGCTTCGAAGAGGGAAGTGGTTACATAGTGCTGCCCCCAGGTCCCAGGTAAGGGGAGGTGCATTTTGGTGAGGAGTCATCTAATTGATGATAAGATTGCATTGGGGTGGGGCAGGTATGGCCTCTAGCTCATGAACTTAATCTATTTCCCTGACATTTCCCTCTTCATTTCCCCCTCTGAGATTTCTGACCCTTAATCTTAAGGAGATGCTGAAGGGCATAGACTCATCATATCTTCTGTATCTACTTGCTGCTGATCTGAATGCGGGCCCTGCCTGTTGTGGGTCCGGAAATCTTGTCCTATCTCATCTAATGAATATGTTTCATGAGCTGAAGTATTTTCAGTCACACCAATGGCTGTGTTCCTCACATGGTTATGATTACTCTCAGAAGTTGCTAAATTCTGAAACACAGGTTTATAAGTCAATATGAGCAAAACTGGAATAAAGCAAATTGCAAGTGGAGTGCCTTTAGGATGGAAAGAAAATATTCTGTTGATTCTCAGATAGTGGGTGGGGATAGGCTGTCCTTGTGCAGGTTGTAAAACCAGTTAGCCCGAGCATAGAACTTTTTAGTGTCTCTTTCAGTAAACATACTACTTGTTAGAGGTGGCAGATTCCACTAATGCACACGGTCCTCCTTGTTCTATCAGTATATATTCCAAGGCCTGTCGGTTGTCCCTAACTACCTTAGACAGAATGTCCATGGATAGAAGTATTTGCTGTAAAAGTTGGCCTGAAGCGTAAGCCAGATTGCCTAAAGTAATGGTCAGGCAAACCTTTCTTATGTCACAGTTTCTGAGGATCAGGAATCCTGGGAGGCTTAGCTGGGTGGTTCTGGCTCAGGGTCTTTATCATTGGAAAGGAGTGGGGCCAGAGGATCTGCTGAGCCCCTGACGTGCCCTTTCTTAGAGGGCCTTGTTTTATTGCCACGTTCACCTCCTGGCAGGACTGCTCACAACCTGCCAACTGGTGTCCCCCAGAGCCAGTGTTCTGAGAAACAGAAACAGGCCACTGACCCAGACAGAGGCCATGTATTGCCTGTCGCCTAATCTTAGGAGGGACAGACCGTCCCTATGTGTGTTCTGTTGTTCCCACATAACCCTGGCTCCATGCAGGAGGGCCCTGCATCAGGGTGTGGGTATCAGGAGAAGGGGATCCTTGGATCCATCTCAAGAGTTTGCCTTCTGTGAATACCAGATTCACTGGAAGAGAGCTTGAAATCATCTAGCCCAGCTAATGAAGTTTGTATAATAGGAAGTGACTCCATTTAGAGCTGATACCTGCATCTCCCAGCCAGTGTCACGTTTTTCCTGTCCGTATCTTGCCTCCTCCCAAAGAATGTACGTAGTTGGCTGTGGCCAAGTATATGCATGATTTGGTGGCGGCAGCAGCCACTCATTGGTACCCTAAGCTGCCCCCACTTGAATATGAGTAAGAAAGTAATGACCTAATATTTTTGTGTGCCAAGAACAGCTGCTCAGGATCAAAGGGTGCAAGATAAATCGGTTCCCTGCCTTCAGTGGACCTTACAGACTGGGTCACCCTGACTCCTGTCTCAGGATGTGGTGGCAGGTGTTAGGGTCTCCTGCACCGACAGTGGAATTTTTACCAAAACATTCCAAAATGAGGAAAAAACTTGTACTGTTTAATGCTTGTTAATCATATGCGGTGTGTGCTTTGTGACCTAGTGTTTGAGAAGTAGAGAGCTGATCTCTGCCTTGGTGGGTGTTATTTCATCTGAGAGGTGATTGGGAGGAAATGACTTTTCTTCCCTGGCTAGTGGAGTTAGGGCAGACAGAGAATTGTAACATAATTTGTTGGAATAAAAAACAGCTTGTCCTTGAGACCATCCTGCTGGTGTAGGCCCTGGCAGTGTAATATAATATATGGATACCGTCTAGGCCATTGAACTAACAGAGGGTTTTGTTAGTCTAGGAGCCCAGTTTGTTGCATACAACGATTCCCAGAGCAGGCTGCTCCTCAGAATTATCCAAGGCACTTTTTAAAGACAATTTTCTCAGCCCTTAGACCCTTGGATCAGAATTTCTAGGGGTGGATCCCAGACATCTGTGCTTTTTAAAGCTCCCAAGGATTTCTGAGTTGTAGCCAGATTTGAGAACCCACTGCCTCAGAACTCTGGAAAGGCATTCATTCATTCATTCATTCATTCTTGGTTTCCTCTAGCAATGAGCAGTCTGTCAGTCTCAGCTCCAGGCTCTCTAGAGATGCAAATTAGGACACCAGAGGTTCTGCCCTTGAAGAGCTTAGGACCTGGTGAGGATTGTGACACATGTACAGATAATTACAGTATAACTGATAATCACAGCACTTTAGAAAGTCTATCATTTTATCACTGATTGAGATATAGTGGAAGTGATGATGAGAGCTTGAAAATGAGGCTCCCTTTTCTTCCCATCTAGGCCTTGAGTACAGAGATTTCTACGGCTTCTGTTACCAAACATTCTTAGATGGACAGGTGGGTTGTGTTTTGTGTTTTTTTTTTTTCTTGGACACTGTTATCTAAAATTACATTTATCAGGGCCAGTGCTGTGGCGTAGCTGGTAAAGCCGCTGCCTGCAGTACCAGCATCCCATATAGGCACTGGTTCAAGACCCAGCTGCTACACTTCTGATCCAGCTCTCTGCTATGGCCTGGGAGAGCAGAGGAGGATGGCCCAAGTCCTTGGGCCTCTGTGCCCATGTGGGAGACCTGGAGGAGGCTCCTGGCTCCTGGCTTCGGATCAGCACAGCTTCAGCCGTTGCGGCCAACTGGGGAGTAAACCAGCGGATGGAAGACCTCACTCTCTCTCTCTCTCTCACTTTCCTTCTCTCTCTGTGTAACTCTTTCAAATAAATAAATAAATCTTTTAAAGTATAAAATTACATTAATCTTTGTCATATTCTAATAGATAAAGCTGTATGAGTTCAACCAATTCTGGTATGTATTGTCATCATCTTCTTAGCAATAAATACATGGAGATGCTACCTTGAAAGGCTGCCTGGGGTATTATAAGATGCTTGGCCATCGAGTAGGAAACTCGTGTCCAAATTTTGGCTCCACCCCAGCTGTGTGATCTTTGTACACCTAGCCTTCTGTTCAGCAAACGAATTTATTGAGCATGTACCATATGCTGGTTGCTGGGAGTACAAAAGAGGCAGATGAGGTACTGGTTCCTCGGGCTCTGTATTAATGTTGGGATTGACACTGATCTGCTCTTCCAGCAAAGGAATTTGTCTAGAATCTCTTACAAATCCACTTTGGCATGTGATTCCGTCTGAAACAGAGAATCACAGAGCTGTGAGATACTGTTGTGGGCAAGCATGACTGCTCGTGCTCCTTGCACAGAACTCCAGCTTACAGCGTAGCACAACTGTCTTAAGCATAGGCTGTGACTTTGATCAGTGTTGAGAGTCTGCAGTAGGGGCATGATAATACAAACATCTTTGCAGTACTAGGCTGTGTACCATGTACTGTCCGAAGCATTTTACCTGTATTAACATAATTATATGAGGAAGGTACTTACCCTCATTTTACAAACTAGGAAACTAAGGCACAGAAAGGGTGAGTAACTTACCCAAGGTTACACAACAGTTAGTGGTGGAGCAGGGATTTGAATGTAGGCGGGCAGGATAGTTCCTGAGCGTGTTCTCCTCCACACTGCAGCCTAAAACAGGGTGACCCCCCAAGTGTCCTTGCCTGCTGCTTACTATTTTGTTTCAAGGGGACAGAAATCATGTGTATGTGTGTCTGTCACTGTCCTTTTCTTAGCAAGCAGTATTCTGTTTGGTACACAGCTGAAGCTGTGAACTCATGGAGTCAACTGCTTTTCAGAGGGGCGGTAGCGTGAAGAGCAGTCTTTGAGAATCACTGGGAGCACAAAAACAAAACCAGTCACAAGGTGACCCATCCCCACATTCAGTGGATCATTTACCTTGCTTCACGGCGGCCCTGTGGGCCTTCATTGCTCCCTGTCAGCAAAGGTCTCTGTGAGAGTGCAGTTCTAAGTCCATGTGCAGCACCCTGGCTTTCACCTACCAGCAAGGAGTTTCGTTTATTATGAGTTGTTTTTCCAAACAACACAGTGTGCTTTACCCGAGCAAACACTGTCCCCAGGTCTTGTTCTTCTGGTTTCAAATAAAAATGAAGTTGGCGCCTTTAAGACTGTAAGCCGGCACCGGGTGATTTCCTATGCTGGGGAGCCCTTCTCCCAGTGCTTGTTTGTTAAGTGGATTGGTGAGTGGGGTCCTTGTCCTAACAGCTAATCCCTGTGGAGAGCTGGGGGAACTTTGGACCTGACAGTACACTCTGTTCTTTAGCTGTGAATGGTAGTCTTGCTAGACTAAAATTCTAAAATGATGTCTTCGTCCGCTTTCCGCTGCTAAAAAAAGTCTCTGAGTTTTTTCTAGATCAAGTGTATTTATGTGTTGCCTTCCAAGGCTAGAAAAATACATCTGTCTCTGAGTAGGAAAGAAATTCCCTTGAATGTGTAAGGGGTATATGTGTGTGTATTTCATTTGTTATTGTTTCATGCCTTAAAATGCCTTTCAGATCCAGTACTAGGTAAGGATAGAGTACATATATTAGGTTCCAGATCACCAGTATTGAGGCGGTTTTCCCTGGGGCAGTGGCCTTAGTGACTAGGATATAGTCCCGGTTTTAGGAAGCTGTGGTCTTCCTTCCTTTCATTCTGTACTAGCAGGTGTAGCGCCTCATTTACAGTATCACTAGGAGATAATTATTGTCCTCATAGAACACACTGAAGTACCTGTCCTAGGAGAGTTTGAGTTGCAACTCTTGCCATAATTCCTGAACGTGTAAGCGTTCAAGTCCTGTGGAAGTAGAAGCTGCTGTATTCTGAGTGATCCAGACAGCAAGATTGCTGGAGGCCCTGGCGGGACTGGGAGTGGGTGGAAGTGTCAGGGACTGGCTTTTTAAGGCCTGTTCTGGGCCATGGAGAAAGGATAGAACACAAGGGAGAACAGGGAGGGAGGACCTCAGGTGATTCATTGCAGAAGGGAGCCGAGGGCGACTGTCCACTGCCTTACAGGAATGTCCTTCAGCAGCAGTTAGCACATTGCTTTTTAATTAACTGGGGGCAACTGAAGAGCCGGAGAGGGACGCTTCCCTTTTGACCTGGCTGCGCTTATTTTTGTACAGGGGAATGCTGAGTGCTGTAGCAGTTGATAGCCTCCTTACCCTTCTCAAATTGTCCACTGTTCCAGAATGGGGTGATTCTGCCTTCCCTAACTGTGGAGCTAACCTGGAGCAGTGCCTTCTGGAACATACCAGTGCCTGGTTTTGCAGTTACTCACCTGAGACCTCGAATAGGGTTGTGTTCCTTTCCTCCCTATATAATGTAAGGAAGGAAAAAATTACTTTATCAGCGTGTTAAGGGATTGCTACATCCTTAGAACGGAGGTTGGAGAGGAAGCATAGATTCACCTACTAGGATGACCACATGCAATCAGAGGGGTCACTGTTGATGTGGCAAATGTGCTTGTCTCAGGCCAAGATTTAATCCAGAGTTGTCATTTATTTAAATTTATGTAACTTACTTAATTTTTGTCATCGAGGTCTGTGTTCTTGCCTTTGTGGCGTTTTGTATATTAACATCTCTGAGCAAGGTGTGTTTCTTCCTTCCATTCGGGAGCCAATCTTCGCAGCCTAGAAGAAGCTTATTAAACTCAAGAAATAGTGTTGTGACTACCAAATCAAAGCACCATTGAATCGTGTTGTGATCTAGGGTAACTGGCAGCCAACTCACAGAGTGTTCCCATGCCTGCTTGACCCAAGTTGAGTGTTAAAAGGGAGGGTGGGTTTGAGAAGAGGGAGAAGCAGGCAGTTCTCAGCTTGACCCTTTGCCTCACATGTACTTGTAAGCTCAGCTCATTTAATTCATTTTTAAGTGAACTCTGACAATTCAAAAAAAAATGAAAGGTATTATGAAGAAGTTGTGCCAGGCATCAGTTGAACTTCAGCAATAACTTTTTATATCAAAGGAATGCAGCTTGACTGATTTCATGGGAAAGGGAGCTTTCAAAGCAAGCTGACTGCTGCCTGCCAGCATCATCTTAGCAGCCAGCACACCCAAGGCTGGACCAGAGATCTTGACACTTCAGAGTCAGCCAGCAGCCTAGCTCTGGGCTCAGACAACTCTCTTTCAAATGTGGTTTTTACGACCTGAATGAAAGATCTCGGTGAATGAGATCCCAGCAGAAAGAAAGGGCCATCAAAGAAGGAAGTACCTTTCTCTGCAGGGAGGAAGGAACCTCCACTGTGATATGGCCTTGTCTAAATAAGATCGGAGTTGGTGAACTCAAGAGGCTTCCATAGCTTGACAGCTCATGACAAGAGCCTTGGATGATTACTGATGTCATAAATGAGTGTCAGTTGTTAAATCAACAATGGGAGTCACTGTGCACCTGCTCCCCATGTAGGATCTCTGTCCTTAATGTGAGTACTATGAGAATTAACGATAAAACTACTAGTCGAACAGTACTCTATATCTTGTATGGCTGTGTGGGTGCAGTCTGTTGAAATCTTTACTTAGTATATACTAAGTTGATCATCTGTATATAAAGATAATTGAAAGTGAATCTTGATGAAGAATGGGATGGGAGAGGGAGTGGGAGATGGGATGGTCGCGGGTAGGAGGGAGGTTTTGGGAGAAAAGCCACAACAATGCAAAAATGTAAATTTATATTTATTAAGTAAAAATAAATAAAACAAAAAATAAAAAATAAAAAGAAGTTAATGTAACATCAAAAAAAAAGAAATGTGGTTTTTAAGTCTTGGTGTTCTTCAGTTTTTTATTTTTTATTTTTTTATGATTTATTTGTTTATGTGAAAGAGTTAGAGGAGGAGAGAGACAAAAAGGGAGACTTCTTCCATCCATTGATTCATTCTCCAAATGGCTGCAACAGGACCATCTTCTGATGCCTTTCCCAGGGCATTAGCAGGGAGCTGGATTAGAAGTGAAGTAGCCCGAGCTTAAATCAGCATCCAAATGGGTTTGCCTGTGATGCCGACATATGTAGGTGGCACAGCATAAGCCACTTCTGATCCAGCTCCCTGCTAATGCGCCTGGGAAAGCAGCAGATAATGGCGCATGTGCTTGGGCCCCTGCCACCTACATGGAGACCCGGATGGAGTTATTGGTTCCTGGCTTCTGCTTGACCAAGCCCCAGCTGCCATTGTGGCCATTTGGGAAGTGAACCAATAGTTGGAAGATTCATTCTCTCTCTCTATAGCTCTGCCTTTCAAGTAAATAAACAAACTGTAAAAACAAACAGACAAAAAACAAAAAACTTATAAATTTGCCCTAAGATCCAGTGTGCTTCATTTGCTGGGCAGCTTTCTGCTGTCTCCTGCCTCAGAAATAGCCAAGAAGATTCCTTTGCATTTATTTTTACTCGCCCTGAGGCGCAGCAACCTCCTTCCACGGTTGCCAAGCCCACCCTGTCCCTGGTGTTCTGCCTTGTGCCTTATAGAAGCCAAGTGGAAAGGAGGAGGAAGGGACTGTTGCCCCATCGGCTCTCAGTCTTGTCTTCTTTCAGACAGGCTTCTCGGGACTGCTTCTCACGACAGTTTGGTATTAGTTCAGAGGGAGCACCAATGTTTGTTGAACTTCCCACACATAATTCACCTGGGCATACACTGCCCCTGCGGGGTAGCCAGCGAGTACACAGACAGATTTTCCACATGAGCAGGGTTGTCTTTGGGGGATTTGATTTCTGCCCTTTCAGGTTCTATTCCTGTTGGTGTTTCCAGGATCCTGTGTTTCATGCTATGGCAGTTCTGATTTTTTGAATTCAGGCCTAAGGATCCTAAAATTTGCAACACTTAGCACTTGTGGCAGGAACTTGATTAGGGTCTCAGACGATGGGGTGATTCAGAACACCTAGCCTTTCTCATATTTGCATGTCCCTTTCAGCTGTCTATTTAAATCAGAGCCACACTGTAAAGAGAATGACAAGCCCTAGTCAGTTTTTCACACTGAAATACTTGAAATGAGGTACCATTATAATATAGTTGCACAGCTACCAAAAACATTCCAGAATTATATAGTGGGAAGTGGCTTCAACCAAGATTATCTTTGGGGAAATATGTATAAAAACAGGGATTCTTTTAACTATTCTAATTTACTTGCACTTACTCCATTTGTCATCATTTTCTGTCTGTGGCTCTTGAACTAGGGAAAAGCTTTGGGATACCGTTGCAGTTGTAGGTGTTGTAGGAGTAGCCACCTAGATTGACCAGAGGTTAGTAATTCTGAGTCACAGAGGATGGGAACTGATGTTTTGCCTTAATGTCAGCATGCTTAGGTTCCTGCGAGGTGCTGGCCACCTCTAGCCATGTCCCTTTTCCTGACAGTGTATATGGGAAACCAGCAAGATCAAAGAATAGCTGTTCTCATGCTGCATGTAGGACCAAGGCTTTTCTTGCACGGGGCCTAGTGCCTGAGCTTGGTCTGTGCTATCTTGCGCAGGGCCCAGTGCCTGGGCTTGGTCTGGCTATCTTGCGCGGGGCCCAGTGCCTGGGCTTGGTCCGTGCTAGTACAGTTGTACAGAGAAGCTGTGTTTCCACTTGGCCCAGCTCGCCCAGGCTGCCTGCAGGGTGGCTCGGGTTATTGAGAAGTGATGTCACTGGCCCACACAGCTTGGAAAATGGGGAACTGCAGCAGTCATGACAGAGCAACCGGGTATCTTGTGCAAAGTAGGTCATCCCGTTCCCATAATTCCAGATCACCAGGCAGAGTGTCAGGCTTTTTGCAGAGCCCTGTGCCTCCCATTACTTTAGAAAAGTACAAAAAAATATAGCTCAGCCCACAGGCCACTCAGCAAGTGCCCAGCCTACCCAGCGGAGCAGGCTGGCCCAGCTTGGCAATGAAGAGATCATTGGCTGAGATCTTTTGTGCAGTTCATGTGGCACAGCAGATGAGACTCCGCAAGGGAGATGGAAATGAAAAGGGCATGCTGCTGGCAAGGCAGGCTGTCGCCAGGAGGGCGAGGGAGGCCTGCCGTGTGAGCAGTTAAGAACTGGCACCCTCTGCTGTGCCCAGCTCATTGGCCACATGCTCTCTGCAAGGTGCGCTATGATGCGATTGACCTCTGTCCACCACTGAGCGCCGGGCCAAGAGTGGGGAGAAAAGGCTCCCTGCATTGCTGTCTACCCACCTGGCCTGGCCAAGTGCTCCCTGGCCTCGGGGCCATGATGCTCACCTGTCCCTGTGTGGAATGCTCTTTCTCTTGATGGGCGTGTAGTTTGCTCTTGCCGTTCACACCTGGTCTCTGTTGCTACGTTCTCAGGACAACCACCTCTGATTACCTTTTCTAAAACAAGCCTCCACTCCGTGATTCTTCCCCCTTTTCCCTGCTTTGTTTTCTTGCTAATAGTTATTTTGTATATTAAATATATCTGGTTCCGTATGGAATTTTTATTTTTAAAAGATTTTATTTATTTATTTGGCGAGTAGAATTACAGTGAGAGAGAGAGGCAGAGAGAAAGGTCTTCCTTCCATTGGTTCACTCCCCAAATGGCCGCAGTGGCCGGAGCTGTGCTGATCCAAAGCCAGGAGCCAGGTGCTTCTTCCTAGTCTCCCATGCGGGTACAGGGGCCCAAGGACTTGGGCCATCTTCTACTGCTTTCCCAGGCCACAGCAGAGAGCTGAATTGGAAGAGGAGCAACCGGGACTAAAACCAGTGCCCATATGGGATGCCGGTGCTGCAGGCAGAGGATTAACCTAGTGTGCCACAGCGCCAGCCCTGGCATTATTATTTTTTAAAATATTTATTTATTTATTATTATAAAATTATAAAATATTTATTTATTTGAAAGGCAGAGCTACAGATGGCCAGATGGCCACAACGATCAGGAGCCAGGAGCTTCTTCCAGGTTTCCCATGCAGGTGCAGGGCCCAAGGACTTGGGCCATCTTCCACTGCTTTTCCAGGCCACAGCAGAGAGCTGGATCGGAAGTGGAGCAGCTGGGTCTCAAATCGGCGCCCATATTGTATGCCGGCACCACAGACATTGGCCTTACCTGCTATGCCACAGCACCAGCCCCTCTGTATGGAATTATTATAGTAATCTCCCTCTATCCATGAGCCCCAGGGGGATATGAACTCACAGATAACAACAAACCCTATTTATACTGGTTTTTTTTTTTCTATGCATATGTTAAGTACTTCAGAAAGGTTGTGGAAAATGGAAATAAAAGGGTTTTTTTTTTTTTTTGGTGCAAAAGTAGTTGATATCTATATATAGTTTTTCCCATAATTTTTTAAAAATTACTTATTTGAGAGGCAGAGAAAGAAAATTTCCATCTGCTAGTGTGTACTCCCCAGATGCCTGAATGGCCCTGGGCCAGAAGCCTACAGCCAGGAACCCGGAACTTGATCCCAGTCTTCTACGTGGACAGTACACACAGTCTCTTGAGCTGTTGCCTGCTGCCTCCCTGAGTGCATAGTAGCAGAAAACCAAATCAGGAACAGAGCTGGGTATTGAATCCGGGCACTGATACGGGCCATGGGCATCTTAACCACTGGGTTCTGTGCCCAACACTTCCATTAACTTTTTGAAGACCCCTTATATGCATGGATTTCAAAATATTTATGCAACAAAACTTCTTTTACTTTATTTTCCAGGGGCAGCAGTTCAGTTACTGCTTGAGATGCTCACGTCTCATATCAGATTGACTGACTTGAGTTCTGGCTACTCTGCTTGTGATCTGACTTCCTGCCAAGGTGCACCCTGGGAGGCAACAAACAATGGCTCAAGTGCCTGGGTCTCTGCCATCCATGTGGGAGACTAAGATTGAGTTCTGGTCTCCTGGTTTCAGCCTGGCCCAGCCCTGGTTGTTACTGGCATTTGGGGAGAGGGCCTACAGATAGATAGCCCTTCTCCCTGTTTCCTTGCCTGTCAGATAACTTGAAAATCAATAAAAGTTTTAAAAACTTAATTTCATTTTCCATGAACTTTGTGAAGTACCCTCACACATACCTGTTACTTTCGCTTAAAGAATCTCTTTACGGCTTCTCTTTGGTGTATCTCAATTGCCAGCATCACTACTCTTTTACATTGTGGCCATGATGAAATAAGATAAGGGTTATTTGAGCACAAGCACTGTAGTACTGTGACAATCAATCAGTCTGATAGCTGAGATGGCTACCAAGCCACTAATGGGCGGGTAGCACATACAGCATGGATACACAGGACAAAGGCACAGTGTATATCCTGGGAAGCGGGAAGGTGTGAAATTTCATCAAGATAATGAGAAGGGCATGCAGTTTGTAACATGAGCTGAACTGATTTCTGAAATTTTCCATTTAATATTTTTGGATTGTAGTTGACAGTCACTAACACTGCAGAAAGTGAAACTGGGTGAGGAGGGGGAACCATTGAGGAATGCCAATTTCAGTGCTTTTTGGGTACCAAATGAGATTATCTTTTCATTCTGTTTGAGTGTAAACTATTTGAAGTCCTCTTGTCTGTGAGTATAGTCTGGGGTACTGAATCATTCCCTGCATGTTTCTCAGGACCTGGCACACAGTAGACACTTGTTCTGTGTGTGGCGAGAGTGCACACGGCATTGAGGGTTACTCTGTATGTGGCTGGCTCGACAGAAACAGGATATTTTCCCGAGTAAATGATGAAAGGAAACTTCTAGCGAGGGTGTCTCTTGGTAACATGAGTGGAAACAAACACCTTTGTCTTGGAAGATGGTAGCGGGTGTCTAGTTGTGGGTGTGGTGGAGGAGTGTAGGGAAGTATTTAACACATCTGTGTCCAGCCCAGAATTGGCCTGTGATCCACGGATCAGGACTCACTGATGAGGGGCCTCTGCCAACCCTTTTCTCTCTTGGATAGTTGGGGAACAACAAGCAGCTCTTTGAAATGTCATTGTCACTGTTTCCCGAATCTATTCTTTTAGAGAATCTTTTGAGTTCAGTGTGTTCCAGAGTTTGATTGTGAAAAGTTCCACCAAACCTAAGAGAAGAATTCTCAAGCCGAGAAGAAAATGCCTCCCGAGAACAGATGCACTGTGTTTTGACAGTCACCTCTTGAGTGTGCTTCTGCAGAGAAGTGGTTCCGTTTTACAAAGACGAGAGGCTGCGCCTGCCTGCCAGCTTCCTCGGGCCTCTCCTCAGGCTGGGTTCAGACCCAGATTGTTGAGGACAGATGGCGTGTAACAGGATTCTCCAACATCGCCCAACATGAAATCCCACAGTGACTTGGGGTCGCCTGCTGCTGGGTTCGCTGCTCTTGGACTGGAATTTTACCTTATGTTTGATCAAGCTGCTTTAACCTAGATTCCCAAATTGGACTCTGCCCTAGGCTGGTGTCCTTGTAATAATAGGTTGTTTATAACAATTCCTGAACATCTTTTTATTTTTTTCCTGGGTCCACTAATATTCTACCATCCTGTCCTCCACCCCCACCCCACCCATTGATATTCTGCATTTTGAAATGTTTCTTCACTCCTATTTCCAGCTTTTCCTTACATAGAAATCAAAACTGATTGCAGCCATCTGAAAGGCCTCTTAAAGGGTGAAATTGAAAAGGTCTCTTTGGGGGAAAAAAAAGACTGGAATGATCGATTCCCTTACTGTTTTTGCTTATTTTTGAGTTAAATCCCAGAATCCTGTTATTTAAATTTTATTTTTACAGCATGGTATTAAATGTGTAAATGCAGCTTGAGTTATTTATCTGCTCATTTTCAACCTGGATTTTAATGTGCATATTTTTATATATTTCTTTAAAAGTCAGAATTAGAGAGAGAGAGAGACACAGAGAGAGAGAGAGAGAGATCTTCCACCTGCTGGTTCACTCCCTAGGTGGCTGCAATGTCCAGGACACAGCTAGGCCAAGGTCATTTGCCAGGTGCTTCATCTGGATCTCCCATGTGGGTGGCAGGGGCCCAGGAACTTGGGCCATCTTGCCCTGCTTTCCCAAGCCATTAGCAGGGAACTGGATCAGAAGTGGAGCAGCCGGGACAGAAACAGGCGGCCATATGGGATGCCAGTGCTGTAGGTTGTGGCTTAACACGCTGTGCCACAATGCCAGCCTCTTCAACCTGGATTTTGCTTTGGGTTTATTGCATCTGTCTTCATCTCTGTGCTTCTTTGATTGACCCTCCCTATTTAGCAACCCTTTGTATATAGTAAGTATTTGATGTTTGCATATTTAATAAGTAAATTCATTTGGCCTTTCCTGTTGAAATAATGTCTCTTGCTGACAGATCCCTCTCTTGAGATGTTATAAACTCCTCCTCACCTTTTGTTGTTCTCCCCCTAGGGGTGTGCTAGGACTTGACAGAGGACCCCTTGAGTTGTCATAATGATTGGGGTCTCACTGAAGGCATTTAGTGGACAGGGACTGGGGAACAGCCAGGGAAGGTTGACAGCATTCATGGCATTGGTCCTGCGCCTGCAGACAGTACTAAAAAGTCATTGAGAGTTTGCTATATGCCAGGTACTGCTCTAAGGGCCTTAATTGTCTAAAATAATTTATCTTCCTAAACATAGAGGCGCAGTTACTTTGCTGGTTTCCCCATTTTATAGATAGGAGGTTAAATAACTTCTTCAAGGTCACATTGCTAGTAAGTGGGAAAAAATGGGTTTCAAAGCCTAGTTGTCTTACAGAGTCCACCATGGAGCTACTTGATCATGTGCCAGCTTCAGTTGTGCAAGAAAACCAAAGTTTGATAACAGTATTTATTCATTCATACTAAGCACAAAGCACTATGATTCTGTATGCTAAGTTGACTTGATCATCTGTTAATGGGTTTCAGCTGACAGTTGTAAGAAGCATTTAGTATAACCTCTTTTGTGCCCAAAAGAGGAAACATATTTGGAAACACACCCAAAAACTATTACCATTGTGTTCCTTCTGACTGCGGAGTTGATGGATTATGGATGGATGGAAGTGATAAGATTTCTGCCTCTTTTTTTGGTATTTTTAATATTTGAAAATTTGTGTACATCAAGTATTTCAACACAGTAATAAAAGTAACATGCAGAGGAAATTGTCTTTTCACTGTGGCATTCCATTCCGTGTTCTGGCTCTTCCTGTCTTGTTGTCTTACAAGTCTCAGTTCTTGCCCAGCTGGGGCTGTCTTCTGTCTGCCACTTTTCAGTCCAATTCCACTCTTCTCTCCACTGAGATTTCAGCTTCACCCAGAGAATTTTTATGGAACCAAGAATAGAAGTTCAGAAAACTGGCACTTCATTCATAAAGTGAATCCATGGGACTGTGCCTTTCCTTTTGATTTTCAAGTTAGAACTAGCACAGAAGTTACTTTTGAGAGTTAACTTTGTTTATTTTAACATGAAGAACTTTTACCTTGTTTGTAGCATATTCTTTGAAAAGAATTTATTCTTTGATGAAAAAATACTTTTGAAAAGCCATTTGAGTAAGCACTAATCAATGTCTTTTTTTTTTTCTAATAGGTTTTAAAATGGAACATTTTGATGCATCACTTAGTACCTATTTCAAGGCATTGCTAGGTCCCCGAGGTAAGGTGGTTTTGGTTTTGATTACCTTCTGCAGCCCTCCTGCCCCGTCCTCATTATAGCCACTTATAAATATTACATGAGGAGGTTCTAGAAAAGGTTAGCATTTTCTGTGGTAAGAGAAAAACTTTGTCCCAGATAGCAAGGGCCATGACAAAGTCCTGACAGTTGCTGAAGTTGTGAGTGTCCCTGGGCTCCTGGGGCAGAGACCCAGCTGCTGTGGCGGCCCTCTGCTGACTTCCGCTGGAGATCCAGTTATGACATGACGCAGATCTCGCCATTATCATTGGAATGCTTTTCTCTATTCTTGTGACTCTCTGAGCAAAATTGGCTTCCAAAATGCACTGCTGCTCTAGGAGTTTAAGCCTCTCCCTTACTACAATTGTTAAGACTTTTAAAATGGCCTTTCACTTTGTGTCATGTCACTGGGGAAATGTATGCATCTGAACTCAATTGTCCTGTCTCTGTATCTTTTGTTATCTTTTAGTAAGTAAATCAGCTCCATATTGCTTCTTTAATGTCATCCATAATGTCTTTTCTATAAAGAAATAGGTTCACAGAAAAGCTACAAATGACTTTTAAAACAGTTGAAAAGATGTTTCACCCGTTTTAAAAAAAATATATTTAAAAGTAAACTTCATCTGTTAGTGTAGCTGAGATGAAATAGTATTTGATGCTGTCTATGGTAATAGAGTCTAAATTGGTCCAGGCTCTCTAGAGCCTTCTGTGGAGCGTTCTGTTGGCATTAAAATGTGCATGCCCTTTGGCCCAGCTGTTGTGCTGCAAAGACTATTCTACCAAGAACCTTGATGCATTATGTAAAGCAGCATACCAAGATGGTCAGTGCAGCATTGTTACGGGGCTGGAAATCATCTAACGCCCGTTGATACGGCACAGGTTAAGTGATGAGGGCACAGCTAGTTGAAAAGAATGAGTTAGATCCATCTAGGTGAGCTTGTGTTGAGAAAGGATGTCTAACTTCAGATGTAAGGGACGGGATTCAACTGTAAATGGTAAAACAGTAAACTTGTTTTATCAAAATCAACAGTCCAAGGCCAAGAGCTGAGAACAAAAGGTATTGAGAGTACCCAACAGGGGTAAGCGTTTGGCCCAGTGGTTGAGATGGACAGGTCCCATCTTCACCTGGGTTTGATTCTCAGCTTCACCTCCTGATTTCAGCTTCCTGCCAGTACAGACACTGCGAGGCAGCAGGTTGTGGTTCAAAAGTCGCTACCACTCAAGTGGGAGACCTGGATTGAGTTCCTGGCTCCTAGCTTTGGCCTGACCTGCTCCAGGACGTTGTGGGCATTTGGGGGAGTAAATCATTCGCTCTCTGCATTTGTCTCTGTCTGTCTCTTTCTCTATCTCTTAGCTTCTCAAATTAAAAGAATCCACAAGGGGGCCCAGCCACTTGCCTTAAGGACTCATGTGAGTCCCCAGTTCCACAGACCTGACAATAACACCTTCCACCCTACTAACACTCCTAATGGGGAGAGTATAGGGTGGGGGGCGCATCTCCCTCTGAAGCCAAAGAAAGCAAGCCATGAGAGGGGGAAGGAAGTCAGTTGCCCATGAGGACACACTGAGATTGGGAGGAAAAGTGCTAGAACAAGTAGCAAGATGGTCCAGCTAGGGGGTCAAAAAAGGACAGAACGCTTCCTATTAGCTGTTGCTACTCCTTCAAAGATGCAGGAGGGAAGTCCTGTAGGTGCCTTTGCACTCCAGGGTAGGAGGCCTTGGCCAGGAGGAAAATGTAGGAGCTGCAGGCTTAGGGAAGTCTTCACAGCAGAACGCAAAGGGGCATGTGCTGCAGAAGCGGCTCTGGGTCAGGCCAGAGGATGAAGTTGAATCTCTCCAGGGACACACACCATCTGGGAATCTGGCTGAGCTGATTACCATCCAGGGAGAGGGCCGGCTGTCTGCTGGCAGCTAGTGGAGCCTGGGCTTCCTTTCCCTTTTCATCCCTGCCACTCTGGGAAAGGAACTGAAGGCAGGGCAGGGCGGGGATGGAGAGAATCTGTTACACCTGTGGTCTCTTGAATCAAGGGAAGTCTTCTCTCACAAGGGACTGTTTAAAACTGTTTCTTGTTACGTAGTTTTAAACAGTCCTTTCTCTGATAGAACATTTTTTTTAAAGATTTATTTTATTTTATTTGAAAATCAGAGTTGCACAGAGAGAAAAGGAGAGGCAGAAAGCGAGAGAGAAAGAGAGGTCTTTCATCCGCTGGTTCACTCCCCAATTGGCTGCAATGGCCAGAGCTTCGCCAATCTGAAGCCAGGAGCCAGGAGCTTCGGCCGGTCTCCCACACAGGTGCAGGGACCCAAGCTCTTGGTCCATCTTCTGCTTTCTCAGGTCATAGCAGAGAGCTGGATCAGAAGTGGAGCAGCTGGGACTCAAACCAGCGCCCATATGGGATGCCAGCATTGCAAGTGGTGGCTTTATCCACTACACCACGGTGCTGGCCCTTCACCTTTGTGATTTTTTTAATCCTTGTCCCCTCCATTAGAGGCCATTAGAACCTCTAATGTTGACCATTAGAACACAGCAGATGTTACCTTTCTTTTTCTTTCTTTTTTTTTTTTTTTTTTTTTTGACAGAGTGGATAGTGAGAGAGACAGAGAGAAAGGTCTTCCTTTTTCCATTGGTTCACCCCTCAATGGCCACTGCAGCCAGCGTGCTGCGGCCAGCACACCGCGCTGATCTGAAGTCAGGAGCCAGGTGCTTCTCTTGGTCTCCCATGCGGGTGCAGGGCCCAAGGACTTAGGCCATCCTCCACTGCACTCCTGGGCCACAGCAGAGAACTGGACTGGAAGAGGAGCAACCAGGACAGAATCTGGAGCCCTGACCGGGAATAGAACCCAGGATGCCGGCGCCGCAGGTGGAAGATTAGCCTATTGAGCCGCGGCACCAGCCGATGCTACCTTTCTAGTGAGGGTCACTGTCATTGACCTGGTTCAGCAACACATTTTCTTGGCATCTGCACATGCTAGGCA
Organism: Oryctolagus cuniculus; assembly: GCF_964237555.1. NCBI lineage: Eukaryota > Metazoa > Chordata > Mammalia > Lagomorpha > Leporidae > Oryctolagus > Oryctolagus cuniculus. Next base: position 116,496,464 of record NC_091436.1, read on the forward strand.
GACATATTGATGGGCCACTGAGGCCATGGACATCCGAGTTGACAGCTGGCATTCTTTGGGTTTCAATACTGTGTGCAGAACTCAATACATCTGGTTAATAATAAAGCCAGTGAATGGGAAATTTTGCTTTCTGGTTTTCTTTTAAATTCTTTGGAAATGATATTTTCATTATAATTATTTTGCTTAGCAAAAATCATGAAGAGGGGCAGGTGCTGTGGCATAGAGGGTAGAGCCGCTGCCTGCAGTGCCAGCATCCCATATAGGCACCGGTTCCAGTCCCAGCTACTCCACTTCCAATCCAGCTCTCTGCTGTGGCCTGGAAAAGCAGTGGAGGATGCTCCAAGTCCTTTGGCCTCTGCACCCGCATGGGAGACCCGGAAGAAGCTCCTGGCTTCAGACCGGTGCAGTTCCGGCCATTGCAGCCCACTAGGGAGTTAACCAGCTGTTGGAAGACCTCTCTCTCTTTCTTTGTCTCTCCTTCTCTCTCTGTGTGGCTCTGACTTTCAAATAAATAAATAAATCTTTTAAAAAAGACATTAAAGAATATACATTTCTATTCAGATCACATGACAAGGGGCTTCACCTTGTTTGATGTTTATTAAAAATGCGTGCTGCCTCTTGTTGCTTTGTTGGGACATTAATGTTAGGTGATTTTTTATACAATATTGGTTAGAGAAATGTTTAAAATGCTTGACACATTGTGGTTGTGGTTATTGTTGTATCTACGTTGTTAATCACTATGACTTTTTCTTGTACTATTTTTCAGATACTAGAGTAAAAGGATGGTTCCTTCTGGACAATTACATACCCACGTTGGTCTGCTCTATCATATATTTACTAATTGTATGGCTGGGACCCAAATACATGAAGAACAGACAGCCATTCTCTTGCCGGGGCATTTTAGTGGTGTATAACCTTGGACTCACATTGCTGTCTCTGTATATGTTCTGTGAGGTAGGTCAGTGGCTGCACTTGGATGTACTCATAGCACTTTCCTGCTTTGTATTTCTAAATAAGGAAAGGCAGCTGCTTGGGCTGAGGGGACAGTTGTGTGAGCAAATATGTGAATGCATTTTGAGAGCTTTTCCAGACTGATGTTTGAAATGCCACGGTGGTCTGTACACGTCTTCTAGAATATCTGAAACACAGCCTCTGCTGTGGATTCTTCAGTTATTATGTTATAGATGATGTTCACAATTAAAATAAATCTTCCCAGAATTCTCTGTCATGCATGCAGAATGCAGAGTGGAAAATGAGTGGGGAAAACAGATGTGCCAGTATTTTGTCATTAAGCATTTAATTAATGCTTTCTTTTTGTTTGGAGTTGAAGGAGGAGGGTACTTGTGTTTGGTACATTTTGTGGCAAGTCAGTTTCTGTCCTGATCTGGAAACTTATTGTACCTCACAAGTTATTTTTTAAAAACTAAGAAAAGTGAGTGGGCATTGAGAACCCTGTTAGGTTTAGAGTGGTCTGTGTGAGTTTAGGCCTTAACCATTTCTTCTACGTGAATGGAATGTGAAAGTCAGATTGGTGATCCTTGGGGCAAATGTCATAGCTTGAGAAATGAAAGACAAACTGGAATCATCACCTGGGTTCTCTCTGTTTTGCAGGGAGTTATAATATAGCCCTGAAAGTTAAGAGTGGGGAGGGCTGTGCTCTCCAGCGTTAAGTACAGTTTGTGCACATTTTTGGTGGAAGGACTGTCTGCTTTTCCAGCTTACGACACAGACCTGATGCTAAATCCTCTGGGGTGGGGGAGGGGGAGAGAATTAAGCATACATAAAACAGACATGTTCAAGCATTCCTAGGTTTTTAACCTTTTATTATGGCTTTCATTCTCCAAGCAGTAGGAAAGAAGAGGGTTGGGGGGATGGGGAGGCAATGTAAATCTTGAAATTAGTGTTTAGAGTTAGAAATGAGTTCTCCATCAGCCTCAGCCTACGTGTGGTCATACATGGGCTGTGGAAATGCTGTATCTGATCATCAATCGATTCTTCGATGTGTCGTTCATAAGCAAGGTACGGATTTTGTGACTAGATCATAGATACTACTAGTGTTGCTGTTATGCTTGACACTCCAGGAAATGCTTACAACTCCTTTTTTTGCTTTTTTTCTGTCCTATTCTAGAATGAAGGCAGTTTAATTAGACTCCAGGATGGAGATTGCAGGACTGGAGGCAGGGGAAGTACGCAGGAGTGGCTCCTGGGTACAGCTCTCAGTGCTCAAGGGACAAAACCACAGCAAGTTGTCAGTTTTTTCAGAACGAACTGTTTACTCTACCATAATTGATAAATTATAGAGCCTTTACTTTAAGATAGCTTTTGTAGCGTTTATTGTTTCACATAGCAATATTTTAGAGAAAAAAAATAAGATGATTAAATCTTTGTGAACTCAAGCATCTACTTTATGTGTTTGTCCAGCCCTAGAGGTCATGATGTGACTTCATAATTTAACCTGTCTTCATTGGGTGCTTCCCTGGGAAGAAAATTGCTGTAGAAACTGTTGCTGTGTGTGTCCAAGTAGAATTTGGGATTCTGAACACACTGTGATAGAAAGTATAGATTTTCCTCTGACACAATCGAAGAATTTGAACAAGTCTAAGCATGGATATAGAGATACAGAGGAGGACAATAACACATTTAAAACTCACAATTGAGAATTCATAGAGGGGCAAGAGATACTGGGCAGTAGTTCCTTAAATTAAATCAGATTTATAAAAATATATCTACATAAGATATGCTTGAATTGAAAATAAGCCCTAGATTTGAAGTTGATAATCTTTACACTTAACTTTTGTCTGTCCTTTTCCCATACTTACCTAATCCCATCCGCAATACCATTGTAATGTATCCTTTGTCAAGTTTTGGGTTTCATTTTACCTACAGGTTTTTCTCCTCCTACTTAGCGTTTCTCCCCTATGAAAACAGTAAGGAGCAGAAGGGCAGCCGTGGAGTTTCACAGCAGAAAGGACTGGAGAGATTTGGAAGCCCAGTTGGGCCCTCCTTTCAGAAAAATGTTCTAAGAGTTGGAGCAGTTTCTCTGAGGTCACACAGCCTTTCTTTACCATCTCACTTATCTACATATTTGCATCTGCAAAGCCTTTTTAAAGTAAATAAGCAGTCATTGGTATTTGTTTATTCAGTTCTGTGGCATGAATTCCCAGCTGCCTTGGCAAGTTCTGGGTTCATAAATGTAAAATTATCTGTAGCTTAAAGGAAACAAGAAGTCTTGAAAGAAGAGAGGTAAAGAGGAAATGAAAGAGGAGTCACGGAAACTTTAAGATTACTGGAAGGAAAATAATTCCCGTTTTAAAACTGTGAAGCTAAGTTTAAAATACAAAAAGAATATAGACCTATTCGGTCTTTACATTTGGTGGGGGGAAAAAAACTAAACAGAGAGAAGAGATATTACTTCTGATATTTCATTAATTTATTTGAACAGTGGTATGTTTCATTTGAAAGTATAGAACTTGACAGCTGGCCTCTTTGCTTTTGCTTTTTACGTGAGATGTTGTCTAACATCGCAATCCAAAACAAAGCTTCAGAAGTAAAATTCCAAGTCCTGAAGGAGGAGCCACTTAGTTCACAATAGTCCTGCAGCCTTGTAAAACTGCGCCATCGTAGCAAGCGTGACAGTCTGGCGTGCCTTCCTCCCACCCCTGAGATTTAAGGCATATTTCATCTGAATGGAAGCTCATCCATTTTTTTCATGTTACCCCTTAGTCCCAAGGTCCCAAAGTGAGAGCCCATGCTGGCCTGGTGCCAAACTTGCCTTCCCTCTTCCTGTGGTGTCTACATACTGGGTCAGACCCGGGTTTCTCCAGGCCGGCCCAGCGAGCTGTCAGAGCCACTTCTAAGAGCTATTAGAGAATTATACAGTGTCCCTGCAGGCGGCTGCTGTGTCCTGATGTGAAGCCACTTTGGTGCCTTTGCTCTCTCCCTCCCTCTGCTTCTGACCTCTCAGACCCTAGGCAGGACTAATTGGGTCGTTTGTTACAGTCCAAAAGGGAACATCCCTGCTGATCAGCCTGTGCCTCGCAGGCTGATGCGTGGACTCAGCAGCAGCTGGAGGCTGAGCAGGGTCAGTGTTGCACGGTGCATGTGCCTTTGAACCCTCCCAGGAACACTGCATTGAAAGGACTGCTGGCTCCTTTCTCTAGCAGAGCCACTCTGGGCTTGCTTAGCCCGATCATTCTGCCTAGCTCTCCCTGCACCCCACCTGCTCCAGGCTTCTTTCTTCTGGGCCTCTTCCTTGCAGACATGAGCTCTCCTCTGGCAGTCACCATCCCATCTAAGAGATCTCTGCGGAGGAGGCAGTGACCCTGTGAAGCTGTCTGTGCTAGGACCATGATTTTTTTTTTCTTTAGCTCTCCTTGACCTCCCCGTGGTACCCGAGGAACACATTCCGTTCACTGACAATGCCCCTGGAATGTGCTCCGTAGCACTACACTGTGTCCCTTACCCCACCGGACTCCAGGTCAAGATGCCTGTAATGACGCAGTCTCTTCCACATCATTGTCACCCTGGCTGATTGCTCCACCAGATGTATCCTGAGCATCAGTATAGAAAGCAAATGCCAGAGCCGTGATTGTCTGTAATTTAGCAGTCAGAGATAAGTCATAGTTACTAATGAGATGATTTTTTTTAATGTCTGTATTTTCTTACCTTGCAGTTAGAACTGTATGTTGTGAATAGTGTAAGAAAATTATCTTTCTAATATTCAAAACATGCAAAATGTAATTTTGGGGAAAAATTAGGTTGATAGATGAATCTGATTAGCATAAATTCATTTTTTGTGTATATGTTTTTTCTTTGTCCTTTTCTCTTCCTTTGCTGCTTTCTGTGGAATTTTTATGTTCATTATTTCTTTCTTCCTTTTATTGATTTGAAAGTTACAACTTGAGTCAATTTGAGTGGTTACCCATTTGCCTTTTTTTTTTTTAAGATTTATTTATTTATTATTTGAAAGGCAGAGTTACAGAGATGCAGAAGCAGAGAGAGAAAGAGAGAGAGAGAGGTCTTCCATCCGCTGGTTCCCTCCCCAAATGGCTGCAACGGCCAGAGTTGTGCTGATCCGAAGCCAGGAGCCAGGAGCTTCTTCCGAGTCTCCCACACGGGTACGAAGCCCAAGGAGTTGGGCCATCTTCTACTGCTTTCCCAGGCCATAGCAGAGAGCTGAATCAGAAGCGGCGCAGCCAGGACTCAAACTGGTGCCATATGGGATGCTGACATTGCAGGTGGCGGCTTTACCCGCTATACCACAGCGCTGGCCCCTACCCATTTACCTTTAACATGCATCCATGACTAAAAGTCCAAGGTCAGCGAGTATTTCTGTTCAACAATACAAGGAAGAAGATTGAGAAGATTAGAAATTTTCAGTTCCGTTCCCCCATCTTCTGTGTTACTATTATCAGGAGTTTAATTCCACCTTTTTTTTCAAGGTCCTAAACAATTGTCATTGCTGTAGTCAGTTGCATAACTGATTTTCTTCACTCACTGCTGTTCTGTGAAATCCATTCTTTACTTTGAGTTTCAGTTGTTTTCTTCCTCTGAAAAGCGGTTCTTTCTCTGAGAGGCAAACACTTAGTCCTTGTTTGGGCACCATTTTATTCGCCTTTCCACTTGAAAAATATTTTAGCAGGGCATACAATTCTAGATTGACAGGGTTGTTTTTTTTTTTTTTCTTAGCACTTTGAAGATTTATCCCAGAGAAATCTGTAGCAGTCTTACTTTTGTTCATTTGTAGGTAATCTTTTTCTTTCCAAATACTTGACAATGATTGCATTCTTCTAATCCACTGATAGATGCTTTAGTTTTGTGTAGTGTGTGCTGTTTCACACAGATGTTGAAGATTTAGTATAAATAACAGCATATCTTTTATTCCGGAGGGTTTCTCACTTTTTTTAATTCCATAATATGGAAACACTGGACAATCTCAAACATTTGCAGAATTACTTTTAAAAATGTACTTGCTTCTCTATCTGGGAGGTCATGCCTATGAAATAATTAATTCTAAATTTAAATTTCTTTAACATAAAAACGGAGGTTTGTTGAGTATTCTATGTATGCATCCCGAACTAGTATTGCTCGAATCATCTCAGGTAAATGACTCTTCCCCAAATAAAAAGAAGATTTTGAAAGGATTTGAATGCAAACTGGTTTCTTCTTTTCTGAAGAATACTTCTAGGGAAGGCAGAAAAGCCTCACCTAAGTTGTCCTCGATGGTGTTGGCATTGTCTGGTATGTTTTATGTAGCATTTCTGTGTTGATGGTCGGAGACTGGTTTTGCTTTTGTTCAGTTTGCCTCATGACCAGGACCAGAAATCAGTTTGTTTTTCTCTTTGAATCCTCTTTTGAAGGTTTCTGATGTTTCATTATTGGAAAAATGAAGGGAAGCAAGCACTTGATGGGTTGGCTGTTGTGCCTGTGCTTTCTAACCTCTTCATAACTGTGGGGCTGTGGGAGCCCCTGCCCCGGCACCTGCTGCGCCCCTCCCGGGCCCTGGCTTTGCAGGTCCTCTGACGGAGTCACAAGAGCAGTTGCTTTGGAAACACTGCATTCTACACTGCCTCCTTGTTTTTCTTTCCCTTCAAGCTTTCCCAAAATAGATATGTCATTGTGGGAAAATAGGATTCAGAAAACACTTAAGCTCTCTAGCAACCGATTATTGAATTTTATTTTCAAAATTACTTTGTTTACCAAAATCCTGTGAAAAAGATGCTTGTTCTTTTTCCCATTTAATCTTCCCTTTCCCATTTAGCAGAGGTACAGAGAAGTTGAAATAGCTGGTGTGAGATTCATAAATAAAAGAAAGGCCAATCTGTTGCATAAAACACTTCTTAGTTCCCTTACGAATGCAATTTCTGGCCTACAAGGAGGCTGCTCTCAGAGAAGGAAGGGTTACTTGCCTGCCCCCTAGTGTACCTATGACTCAAATTGAGGAGAGAGAGAAGGATGCAACTGAGACACTCCTCCCCTCCTGCTCACCCACATCCAGGGCAAGGGAGAGGAGGGTTTGGGCTTGGTCCAAAGCCAAGCCTCACTGCTGTAAACTAGCTCTGTAAACCTTTGGTCACTTGACTTTGCAACTGGTACAACAGAGGGCACGGCACTCTACGCATCCCCAGCTGAACTACAGTTCTCTGCAAGGCTAGGACCACCAGTAGGCTGGAGACCTTTGTTTAAATTATGCAAAGGCTGGAGCTGGCACTGTGGCACAGTGGGGTAAAGCCTCAGCCTGAAGCGCCCACATCTCACATGGGCGCCAGTTTGAGTCCTGGCTCCTCCACTAACGATCCAGCTCTCTGCTATGGCCTGGGAAAGCAGTAGAAGATGGCCCAACTCCTTGGGCCCCTGTACCTGCGTGAGAGACCCGGAAGAAGCTCCTGGCTCCTGGCTTTGGATAGGCTTAGCTCTGGCTGTTTTGGCCATTTGAGGAATGAACTAGTGGATTGAAGACCTCTCTCTATCTATCTCTACCTCTTTCTGTAATTCTGTACTTCAAATAAATAAAAATAGATCTTGGAAAAAAATAAAAAATAAATTATACAAAGGCTGCTGGGCAGACACCACTTCAGCCCTAGTGACCAGCCTGGAAGCATTGGAAGCAGAAACAGCAAACAAACATTTGGCTAAAATCACAGCAAGACTCACAGCGCCTATCTTACGCCAGGTTCTAGGTGAACTCACCAATATGCATTGCCTTATTAGCATCCCTTTCGGCAAAGGGAAAGTTCTGGGAGGCCTGAGCAGGGAGAGAAAAGGACTGGTAGCATGGAGGGCGGGGTCTGGAGTTCAGAGAAAGTGCAAAACATACCTGTTTCAGGTTGGACTGAGGACAAGCTGTTTCTTTGTGTTTTGTTCTCAAGACTTCTCAAGTGTACAGTACCTGTCCTTATGACTTGAGCTATAACCCAAGGGTGTTCCTGGTCATAAGGAGGGGAAGGAAACACTTTTGGAGGTCATGGATGTGAAATTACTTAATGGACATCCTTATGCTCTGGCCATGAAAGATTTGAAATTCAAAATCACATGCTTTGACTTGACTTGGTTCCAGAGTGGCACTGCCAAAATTGCCCGGCTAAATCCTACAGGAAGTAAGTGCTATAATTTTGGAGTAGTGATAGTTAATTTTAAACCAAACATCTGCTGAAGTTAAAGATACAGCTAAAGGTCCACACTCTTCCACAGAATTCTTAATGTGCAGAATATCCCCATTGTACTATCAGCAAGGATTGAAAAACAGCCTAGGAAGGTCAGAAGAGCTTGGAACTACTGCTTTAGGTTCATGTGGATCACATCAGGATTTCTGAGTGCTAGTCTCAGTGACACCACCAAGAAACTGTGGCCTCAGGCCTCCCATGTCACTTCTCAGGCTCTGTTTTCTCATTGAAAACAGAAACATAAGAGTAGGCATTTGACTTAGCCATTAAGGTGCCTGTATCTCATTTCAGTAACCGGGTTAGATACCAGGCTCCAGCTCCTAACTCCAGCTAGCTTCCTAAAAATGCAGACCCTGGGAGGCAGTGATCATAGCTCGAGTACTAGGATTCCTGACATTCATGGGGGAAACTGGATTGAGTTTTTGACTCCTGGCGTGACCCAACCATTGCAGGCCTTGGGGATTGAACTGGATACAGGGCAGCTTGCTCACTTGCTCACTCTTTCTCTCCATTTGCTTCTCTTATGTCTGTTGGTAATAAAATAAAAACATGTACTTCTACCAAGTCTAAAACAAATTTAGCACATTTAGGAATTCTCATAAATACAGTCAAAGCTGTGAAAGATGTCAACCCTGTACCCTCTTGGTGGTGTTACTTAGGGAAGTGCCTTGGGAAGGTACTTCTTAAGCTTACCACTTGTGACACCTGGGTCCCACATTGGAAAGTCACTTCAAGTTGCAACTACTCTGCTTCCTACCCAGTTTTTTGCTAATGTACCAGGGAAGCAGCGGATGATGGCTCACATACTTGTGTTCTTCCTGTCCACATGGGAAACCTAGATGGAGTTCCTGGCTCCTGGCCCAAGTCCCAAACCCTGCTGTTGTGGCGATTTGGAGAGTGAACTAGTGGATAGAAGATGTGTGTGTGTGTGTGTGTGTGTGGCTCTTTTCAAATTTATTTTTAAAATGTCTTGGGTCCTGTGATCTAGTTGAGTTCAAGTGTAGATAGGCTTTATTTTCATTACCTTTCATTCCATCTCTGCTTATGGGGAGTAATAAGCATACAGCTCACTAAGCTCTTATCACAAAAAGCAGTCAGCCCCTTCAGAAAGGCCTTATCCTGTTGCTCTGACATCTTGGGGTAGAAAGCTGATAAAGGCTACCAGGGCAATGTTTTTATGTGTTTCATAAATGAACTCGCTTCCTGAGATGCTTGGTAGCAGTCTGGAAAGTACCATGGAGAGGCTTATCATGCTAAAGGTTACATCTCATTTGTGGTTAAGTGGGTTGTTAGATGGGAAAAGGCAACTCTCGCCATTAAAATGATTCATTCCATGAATTGCGTCATCCAGACCCAGCTGTGAGGCTCGCCCATATTTTCTTCTTTCAATGAAAAGATGCATGAAACCACCATTGGTTATTGAATTTGTCTCCTAAGGAGGGAAGAAAGCTTCCAGCTATGTTTTAATTATAGCTCTTCACACACCCCTGGCCTAATTAAGATTTGCTTTACTCCAAGGAAGGAGAAAGCACATATGGTTTTGCAGTGGTACTACTTGTATCTTGATTTCTTGGAAAAAGCAACATAAATAGTGCTCCCTCATTTGTTCTTTTGTAGTAGGGTGGTATGGGGAGCTGTGTGGGTAGTGGCAAGCTGTTTTTTGTGGCCTCTTTTTTTCCTTGTAGTACATTCAGTCATGCCTTCTTTTGAGCTAATTCACAGAAGCCCAGGGTAGTCACCTGCCCTTATGTTGAGTGCCTTGCCTTGTCCAGCCTCCTGTGCCCCGTCAGCCCATGGTATCTGCTTCCATACGGCTTGATGGATTTCTGGGGGGTTGACCAAAGCAGCTTTTTGGAGAGAAGTCAAGCCAAAGCTCTAAAGGGACACAGTCACTAACATGACTTAGAGTAGAGCCTGTTCTCTGGTGTGTTCCTGTTGGGGCTAGTTTGCGTTGAGAGTCTCTGGAGTCCACTACCCATGGATGTACTGTGTTTCTCTGATGGGGATGGAGGGAGCAGAGTGCTCTAAAACTGGCTCATTTTGTGGAGGCGTGATGAAGGTCTTAGGGGAAGGAACTTGAATTCAGATCCTTGGTCCTCATGTGCTTGAATATTTTACTCCTTTAGAAGCCAGGATATTTGAGAATTTCTGTCCCCAGTATGAAGTTTGATGAAGAATGGTTTTCATCTTGTAAACACAATTCAGATGACTATCATCATATTCAAATTTTATGAAAATGCTTTCTGATATTTTAATTTCTCCATTTGCAAAGCAGAAATGAAATGAAGTGGGTGTTCTTCTGCTTGAAATGAAACATTAGGCCTAGATTTGGGGAAAGGAAACATAACACTATAAACTCTTCATCATTAGTTTAGCAAATATTTGTTCAGCACCTTTGGTTTCCAAGTCCTTATGCTGGATTCTGTCTGTGCAGCCATAGCCACCACTCTCCAAGAGCTGACAAATGGGCATAAAACAGACCTATTCACAAGGCTGAAAGGCGATTTATGGGCAAATAACTACAAGTCATGGCAGGGTGAACTTGGAGGAAGAGCAAGCTTCAGGGTGCAGTGCTCAGGGGAGAAAACGTGAAAGTAACAGAACTTTGAAAGATAGATAGAATTTTGAGATCTGGCCATGGGAGTACATGGGTACAGATAGTTGGAAAGAGGAAAATAACAAGAATTGCTAACATTTATTTTACTTAACCTATGCACTGTGTTAGATGAGGAAAGCAGTATGTATTTCATCTCACTGACTTCTCAGGACACCCTCAGAGGTGAGAAGGTTTTGTTTATCCCATTCCATTCGAGGAGTGAGGGAACTGAGCCTTAGAGGTTGGAATACCTTGCCCTAGGTCACCCAACTAAACGTGGAGAAGCTAGGATTTAATGAGCCATAGCCCAGCATGTATTCTGTCCCTTCGTCCACTGTGTAGTGGTTATGGAAAGCCATGTGTGGAGAATGGGAAAGGTCTGGTCTGACTGTAAAGTAAGGGAGGAGTAAAAGATAAGCTTTGGGGAGGCATTGTGAAAGAACACGGGTACGCTGTGCCTAGGATTTGGCGTTTCATTCTCAAGGCAGTGATGAGTCTGAAGGGTTTTAAACACGGAATTCAGTGGCCTGTGAGGCTCAGCGGCTCCAGGACCAGTGGAGTGGCAGTGGCAGTGGCAGTGGCAGTGGAGGGAGTGCTGCAGTGAAGCTTTGCCTCCAGGGAAGAGGAACAGTGGGCTCGGATCAAATGCAGTGCCACCAGATGAGACACTTCTAGTGTGTGCCTGATTTATGCTTCTGTAGTAAAGAAGTTCATCACCCAGTGCCTGAGCTGCTTCCAAAGACTGTGTGTGTGTGTGTGTGTGTGTGTGTGTGTGTGTTTAACGTTAACTTTATTTTCATTTACTTGAAAAGCAGAGCAACACACAGAGAGACAAATACACACAGAGGTATTTTCCATCCACTGGTTCATTGCCGAAATGCCTGCAGCAGCTAAGTCTGGGCCAAGCCCAAGCCAAGGGTCAGGAACTCCTTCCAGGTCTCCCATGTGGGTGGCAGGGACTCAAGCACTTGAATCATCGCCTGCCTCCCAGGATGTGCATCAGTAGGAAGCTGCATTTGGAAGCAGAGGACTTGGGACACAAAGCAGGACTCTGATGTGGATACGGCATCTTGAGAGGCTGCTTAACCCACTGTGCCACAACACTCACCCCAACAGTGGGTATTTTATATAGGAATTTTTTTCTCATTTATAGAGGGAAGAGAAAGTGGAATTTTAAGTTAATTAGCTTATAGACTCAAGGTAATCCTACCTGGATTCCTTCTGGAAAGCAAAAGGAAGCACATGTCAGGAGAAGCCTTCAGTCAACATGATCGCTCGCTGTGCCTACTCCTGGGATTGAGGCCCCCATAGGGCTACAAAGGAGGGTGTGTCTTTTTCTTCCCCAGGAGCTCCCTTGATTTTCCCAGTCCTTGCCACTGTAGGTATTCATGAATGCAGTCATCTGCACCTCCTCATACATGCACATATGTATGTATGAGACTTCAAAAAAAATTCATGAAAAATTGAATTAAAAGATAAAAGTACAAACTTTATTTCTCAACATAGGCTCCATCAATTTCAGGACACTTTTCTAAGTGGTGATACCAGGCAGTTAGTCCATCCCTAAAGAACTGAGGATCCCGGGAATTTAACCATGTCAATGTAGGCTTTTTTACGTTACCTGAACAAAAAATGGATGCTCTTTAAATACTTAAGGAAACAAAAAGAAATAGATGGAGCCAAATCCGACTATAAGGTGGCGGCCTCATGCTCTCCCATCAGAACTCTTGCCACGTTGCCCTTGTTGGATGAACGGAATGGACGGGAGCATTGCTGTGCTTGGGAGGACCCTGGTGAAGCTTCCCAGGGCGTTTTCCTACTAAGACTTGGCTAACTTTCTCAGCACTCTCTCCGAATAAGCAGAAGGTGTCATCCTTTGGCTCTTCAGAAAATCAATAAGCAAAAAGTCTTTTTGAGCGTCCCCAAAAGCTATTGCCGTGACCTCTGCTCATGACTGATCTGCTTTTGCTTTGACTGAACATTTCCGCGGTGTGGTAGCCACTGCTTTGAATGTGCATTGTCTTCAGGATCATACTGGTAAAGCAGTGTGGGAAGAAACCCTTCACGAACTTGATCTCGCTTGTTTAAAATTTCTGCTGAAGCTCTGCCTTTGTCAACCGCTGTCAGCTTATTTGTCCAATATAACTTTTCAGTCAGAATCGTGTAAGCTGAATCAATTCAGATGTCTAGGTGTAGGCTGTTAGTGCTGTTAATCGCAAGTGTTCTTCAATTAGGGCGTGAACAAGCCAGATTTTTTCTTTCTCACAAATTGATGTGGATAGCCTACTCCTGCAGGCTTCATCTTCAATATTGTCTTGTCCCTTCATTATCACCGTAGAGTTCTCATAAAGCGTGAGTAATTTCACGGTTCTTCCACCCACAAATTTGATGTTTGTTCTTCTTTTTGAACAGAATTCATAGTATTCCAACAAGGACTCTCTTTAAACAGGTATCTTTTTCTTCTTAGTGCCTCGAAGTAGATCCTGTTCAGAAATGTTATAGCAAGTTAGTATGAGGTATTTTGGTGCAAAAAATATTTTTAATTTCATGTGATCTATTTATGTATATAAATATGTCTATATATATAAAATACTTATTTTCCATGAATATTTTAAAGACCCTTTATACATGCACAAGTACACCAACATCCTATTTTTAAATTGGCGAAAGGAAAAACAACCCAGGATATCTCAGGATATCATCAACCAAAATAGTAGCTGGAAAAATGATGATAATAATTCCTAGAATGTAAGACATAGTAAAATTTAAAATATATATTTAATAAAGATAATCATACGTTAGTAAATTTTTAACTTTCCCAAATAAGCCTATTATTTTAAATAAAATGTGTATCTTTTATATTGCACAGTTTTATCTTTTTGAAAACTTCACTGCATTGTCTTTATTTTTTTCTCATTTGTGATAGGCCATGTAAAACTCAGCAAGAGTCATTAGTTCCCTTCTCTATCCTCAAGCCGTGGAAGACAGTTCATCGATTTCCTCCAGGGGTGGAAGGAAGCGTAACAGAACACTGTGCCAAGACAGCACTGCCCCCTCTCCACCCCAGGTCTCTTGAGGACCCCACTGCCTGCCTCCCGCTGCACTTTGGGCTCAGACTTTGTCGTTTGATTCTTAGAACTTCTGATAGGTGTGCATATGACCTAGTTAACTGGCCATGACTTTAGAGAATGGCGTAAGACTGAGAAGATAAAGTAACTCTTAATAAACTGTCGTGTGACTGCCAGCCTTTCAGAGATGATATAGAATAGTTGGTGACCTGTTTTGTAAAATGTTAACTTAGAAAATCAGAACAGACCATTGGCAATCCTGTAGTCCACCCTCACGTCTTCACAGTTAAAACAGCAAAGACAGCAGCTACAAGGTCTCTCACTCAGATCTTCCTAATCCACGGCTCTTTCCATCCTGCAGTGACGCGTCCCCTACTCTGTATCACAGCACACTAAATCCTTGTGCTGTTCTTTGCCCATGAAAACCCTGTTAACTCTTAACAGCTCTTTTATGGTTAGAGGGTGACTAGACAGAAGGAAAACAATAAAAAGGAAGCTAATGGAAGAAAATTCAGATGCTAAGCCAGGTGTTTAGTGTGAGGGCAGTGGCTACACCCACTGCTGGCGTTTACTTTTGAGGTCAGGCTGGATGGAAATGCAGCAGGATGTCTTCAGAGCCTTGTCTGAACCTGCTGTTCCCTGGAGGGAATTCGTGTTGCTCAGCAAGCTAAACGCGTGTGTTCAAGGGCGCTGGGGAGCTAAGCCAGCGTCTCTGGAGGCCTGAGTTCTCAGTTACACCTTCCCAAAAAGCTATGGGAGGTGAATCATTTCTTAGGGAAAGTTCAGTTGCATGAAGCAAATTCTAGTTGTACGTTGTACTTGCATTAAGACCTTTAGGAAAGACTCTTCAAGAATCTGGTGTAGGGGCCTGGGGTGCGGCCAGGCGTTGGTGACTTGTTAAAATTCCCCAGGTGATTTCGTTAGGCTAAACGGGAGCCACGGCGTTACGCTGGTGATTTCCAAGCTTGGGCTTCATCAGTCACCTGGAAAAACACACCGCTGGGCTTCATACCCAGAAACCTCTGAATCAGAAGACCTGGGGTGGGGCCCAAGACACTGAAGTTCTACCCAGGTCCTGGTTGGTGTCCCTCAGTATTGCTGCTTGGAGACCACACTTTGAAACTGCAGAAGTAGATTCTCAAAGGGGTATGTGAGCTAGTGAGGCCCTACCTGGGTAACCCAGCCAAGATTTAGATTCTGAAGGTTTGGGGTGGGCTGTAGAAGTTGCATATCTTCTAAGTTCTTGTGTAATGCCGATGCTGCCGGGGATAGGAACAGGCTCTGAGAACCAGTGGCCAGTTTCCTGTGCCAGGTCCAATTTATCCCCTGCTGGCACCCGTTCATCAGCAGGAAAAGTCACGGGTGCCCTAGGCTTCAGGAGGAAGTGGAAGGGGCACAGTGAGGCACAGTTTTTGCAGAGAGAGGTAGCATCTCATAGATGTTTGGCCAGAACACTGTGGATGGACAATGTAGAGATGTACAGGGTGGTCCAGGAAGACTTTGCATCCAGAGAAGGGCTCCTTCTACAAGGTCCAGAAGTCTCTTCTGGGGCGTTTGTTCCCCTTGTGTGCTGATGAGACTGAGGAGCCCCCATGAGCCAGTGATGCCTGCAGGGCTGCAATACAGACCTTTCAGCCCAGTCCTGGTCCTTTGTGTGACACCAGAGCCTGCAGGTGAATTCTGAGGCAAGGGCATGATTTCCTGAGTGTGCAGAAGCCAAATTCACGGGTCTAGAGAATGCCCCAGCCACAGGAACTTAGGAAGATGAAGTGGGGCCCATGATCCCCTCAGCCCACAGCATGGCTTCTCAGAGTACAGCCCCCGGACCAGCAGCACAGGCATCACCAGGGAACCTGCTGCAACCCGATCCAGTCCCCCACCCCCATGGGCTGGGCTGTTACTTGCCCTGCAAGTGGGTCCAATACTGCCCTCTGGAGTTTGAGGAGCACTGACAGGGAAAGTGGCTCCAGGCTGCTGGGGGACCCAACACTGCGTTGGTTGAAGGAGTAATGAACTCGGGACACTGCAGTGGCGGTGTGAGAAAGGAGAGCCTGTGAAGAGAGCAGGCTGGGAGTGCCTCCCAGGTCCCCACTCAGTGTGTGGACGTGCCCACCCCTGTGGAAGTGAGGCTGCACTCATGCAGACTTCCCCTTTGGTCACATGTCCCTACAAGTACATTCTCCCTTAAAGCAGACCTAGCCTAGCAGAGCCCCAAGTGCATTGTCACAGACCCTGAAACAAATGGCATTGAATGCAGTTGGGCTGTCTGTGGTTGCTGACGCTTTTCCCTCTTTTTCAGTTAGTTACTGGAGTATGGGAAGGCAGATACAACTTCTTCTGTCAGGGCACACGCAGCGCGGGCGAATCGGACATGAAGGTACTGGCTGTCTCTTGTTGAAGAGTATTTGTGATTTGTATGTGGTTGCGTGGCTTTTAAAATAAAGAAATTGTACAAAAGACAACATGGATCAGAACCTCACTGCCCAGGTAATTCCTGTTGACACTTTGTAAAAGAATAGGAAAAAAGCAACATGAAAATTGAATAATGTGAAAGGTACAAAATGAAAAGTAAAGCTTTCCCCTTTGGAAAAATAACTCCTGTTAATGGTTGAAGGGAAAAATCTGCATTTATTGTTATTTGTGTTCAAGTTACATAAATGGACTCATGAGAACAATCTCTTAAAATATTTTAATCATTCTTATAAATACTCTCTGAGCAGTGATGTTAAACATGGAATCCAACTTCACTCAAAAAAAATTTTTAATGAAGTCTGTCAACTCGGCATGGGCAGTCATTTTCTTAGAGCACCTGTTTGGCATATTTAACTGGGCAGGGTCCTGACCCTGCAGGTCTGATTCTTTTCTTCTGTGCTTCCTGTCACCTGCTCTATGCAAAGTCCCTGGCATCAGATGCATCTTTCAGGTAGTTTTTCTGTAATAGTAGCTCTGCAGACTATTTCCAGAGGGAATACACCAACATCAAGGTTTTAAACCCTGAGCTTCCTGTTTTTGTTAGTCTTTAAGGGTGTCAGGGGGCCTTTTAAAACTTCCCAGGTTGTCCTTTCAGCTGCCCTCACCCACCTCATGGTATATTTTAAAAGGCACTTTGAATGCCAGGAGCTCCCCACTGCTCAAGAACATTAGAAGGCAGTAGGGTGCTTGGGCTGCTCCCAGTTGGCATTGGATCTTGGGATGTTAGCGAAACAGCTCTGAGATGTCCCAGAGCAGCATGGAGGATGAGCCTTCAATCTTTGACCCTTTCCTCTTAGATAATCCGTGTCCTGTGGTGGTACTATTTCTCCAAACTGATAGAGTTCATGGACACCTTCTTCTTCATCCTGCGCAAGAACAACCATCAGATCACCGTGCTGCATGTCTACCACCACGCCTCCATGCTGAACATCTGGTGGTTTGTGATGAACTGGGTCCCCTGTGGCCACTGTGAGTACTGGAGACAAGGGGGCTTGGGGAACAGGGGTGAGCAGATGTGCTGAGTTCCAACCAGGGCTTTCAGGAAAGGTGCTTCTTTGTTGATTTCTAAGTCAGGAATTTGAACTCTATGTCCAGATTGCTTTTAATGAGAGTTTGTGTGGCTCGCGCTCGGAAGACCTTTTGCTGGTTGCGTAAACATCCTTTGCCTGAAGGAGGAGATAAGAGAGATAACCAGCCAGGGGAATACTGAGAAATAGACACAGCATTTTCGTCATAGAGGGCAGCTGTTCCAGGTTCTTTCTAAATCCTCCTGACTTTATGGTGTCAAAGTGCTGCAGACCAGGAAGGAGGAATCACACCTTGGAGCGATTGCCAGGAAAAGAAACTGACTGTCAAATACTTTTGCCAAGTCATATACCAGGACATTTCCATTTAGTCTAATGAAGTCTAGTTGTCAGGGTGTCTATATGTGACAAGCACTAAAGTTTGGTGTAAATTCTGTAAGGTTCCATATGGTTTCTGGAACACTTCTGTTAGAGTCTTGAAGCTTATTGTCTTAAGCCTTGGTTTTCAAAGGCTAAATTGTCAGGACTTTCCCCATACAGCTCCTCTGCGCTTGGGAGGAAGCTGAGACCCTGGAAGGGTTGGTAGAGCTTGGGCTCCAGGTTCCCACCCCTAGTGGTTTTTCCCTTTCATCACACTTCATGACTGTGGCTGAGCTAACCCAACCAACATTCAGTAGAAACAGCGCCTCCTCACATTCAAGGAGTGCTTTAAGTTTGTAGAGAACTTGCAGGATGACAGATTGTAACTAGTCCCACCAGGCCCATAAGAATCTGAACCAGAGAATGGACCCCGCTCATCCAAGGGCACAGGGCCAAGGTGCTGTCATAGCTCGGAGTGGAAGCTTGTTCCCTGACACTGATCTGTGCACCTCCAACTGCAGAGGGAAAAGCAGGATAGCTTTGTTTGGTTGCTTACTGTCAGGGAGGAGGGCAGAGAATCTAAAAAAAGAATTTGTGGTTCTACTAGAAATTGAAAATCATGTGACAAGAGAGATCTTTTATCCCTGAGGGACTGGGCTCTATTAATAAAACTGTATGACCTCAGCACTGCAGTCCAGGAGAATAACAGGAGGTGACTTCAGAGGCCTCTCCCAGCCTCAGCAAATGTGTGCAAACAGCCAGCTTTGAGCACGCTGCCCGTTGGCTGCCTTCCCCAGCCTGCAGAGTAGCACAGCTGAGGCAGTTGGGTGTGGAAAGAGAAGCAGCTGCCTCTGGAAGTTGCTCAAACTCTGACAGCAAAGCCTGCAGGTGCCAGAGAGGGCAGGTGGTACCATGGCTGCTGTGTCAGATGCCCACCTGGCAGCTCCAGCTGACCTCTGAGCTAAAAGAGCATCCTGATTGATGGCTGCCGGCCAAAGTGGAAGTTGACTTCTCATTACACACCTATGCAGTGCTTGGGGCGGCAGTGTTTGTCAGCCCCCGTTCAAAAACATCCTATTCAAAGAGAATGTTGGGAGCTGCTATCTGGCATAGTGATTAAGATACTGTGTGGGACACCTGTATCCCATATCAGAGTTGCCTGGATTTGAGTCGTGGCTCTGCTTCCAGTTCTGGCATCCTGCTAATGTGCACCCTGGGAGGCAGCAGGTAATGGCCTTAGTACTTGGGTCCCTGCCACCCACATGGGAGACCTGGATTGGGTTTCAGCCTCCTGACTTCAGCTTGGTTCAGCCCTGGCTGTTATGAGTATTTGGTGAGTGAACCAGCAGATGAAAAATGTCTCTCTGTCTCTGTAATTAAAAATAAATAAATAAGTAATCTTAGAAAATTTGTTTATTTATTTGAAAGACAGAGCAAGAGAGACAGAAAGACATCTTCCACCTGCTGGTTCATTCCCCAGATGGCCACAATGGCCTGGGCTGGAACAGGCTGAAGCCAGAATACTGGGACTCCATCCAGGTCTTCCACATGGGTGGCAAGACCCAACTACTTGAACCATCATCCACTGCCTTCCCAGGCACATTAACAGGAAGCAGAGGCCAGCGCCCCGGCTCACTAAGCTAATCCTCCACCTTGCGGCACTGGCACACCGGGTTCTAGTCCCGGTCGGGGCACCAGATTCTGTCCCAGTTGCCCTCTTCCAGGCCAGCTCTCTGCTGTGGCCTGGGAGTGCAGTGGAGGATGGCCCAAGTACTTGGGCCCTGCACCCCATGGGAGACCAGGAGAAGTACCTGGCTCCTGCCATAGGATCAGTGCGGTACGCTGGCTGCAGCGCGCCGGCCACGGCAGCCATTGGAGGGTGAACCAACGGCAAAAAGGAAGACCTTTCTCTCTGTCTCTCTTCTTACTGTCCACTCTGCCTGTCAAAAAATTAAAAAATAATAATAATAAAAAAATTAAAAAAAAAAAAAAAACAGGAAGCAGAATTGGAAATAGAGCAGCCTGGACTCAAACCAGCACTCTGATATGGGATACCAGCATCACAAGTGGCTTAACCTGCTGTGCCACAATGTCAGCCACATAAATTTCTTAAAACAAGAATCTTGCCCTTTTTGTCTGTTATATAAAATACTGTTGCATCTTCTTCCCCAAATTCCATGTGTTCCTGCAGCTTATTTTGGTGCCACACTTAACAGCTTCATCCACGTCCTCATGTACTCATACTATGGTCTGTCCTCCGTGCCATCCATGCGTCCGTACCTCTGGTGGAAGAAGTACATCACTCAGGGGCAGCTGGTGAGTGACTCCATCCTGGGTGGACACAGACCTCTTCCTGGCTTTAGTAGGAGTCCCTAAAGACCCTTCCCCTCCCTTGCCTCATTTGATCCAAGTAAGTGCTTGAAAGAGGCAAATAAGTGACTTTCCTCATTTTTAATTGATGGAGAAACTGTACTCATGGTGTACAGTAGTTGAGTTGTAGAATGAGGACTGTAACTAACTTCCCACCTGCAAGTTCACTTCGTTCCTCTGTGAGTGTGTGTGTATGTGTGTGTGTGTGTGTTCTAATTGTAGTCCCAAACCAGGATTTAGGAGGAGCTGTGGAGTAGCAGGAATCGGACACTTGCCACTGATTAGGCAGCAAGGGTATTTGC
Organism: Oryctolagus cuniculus; assembly: GCF_964237555.1. Lineage (NCBI taxonomy): Eukaryota > Metazoa > Chordata > Mammalia > Lagomorpha > Leporidae > Oryctolagus > Oryctolagus cuniculus. The sequence goes on from NC_091436.1 coordinate 116,516,819, forward strand.
TAAGGCAGGTGCAGGGTGGCCATGCAGCCCCTGTGCAGTGGGGCACCTGTCGGCAGGGGTGGCACTTGCTCTGCCTCTGCTGACAACCCTTATCCCCAGGCCCACCCTGCAAGGGCCAAGACAACTGTTAGCACTTGGTGCTCACCATTCTTTCTTAAGCCTTTCCCAGTTGTCGGTATATTATAGACCCCACTCCTCGCTCATGAATTCTTTCATGAACTAATTATTAATACCTCACTACTCAAAATCAAGACAGAGAAACGGAAAACAAAGCAAGACGTGGTTACAGCTGGACTTGTATAGCTCCAGATATCAACTCCCCAGCAATGAGAAAGTCACCTATGGCTAAATGACAAGTTTACAAGACCCTGTACAAGCTTCCTCATAGCCCAAAGGATTTAAACCCTGAGCCAGCTTCCCTCACTCCATTGGAGACCCGTTCCTCACGTGAGGACGTTCTCCTTTTTTTTTTTTTTTTTTTTTGACAGGCAGATTTAGACAGTGAGAGAGAGAGAGACAGAGAGAAAGGTCTTCCTTTCCGTTGGTTCACCCCGCCAAGTGGCCACTACAGCCGGCGCATTGTGCCGATCCGAAGCCGGGAGCCAGGTGCTTCCTCCTGGTCTCCTATGAGGGTGCAGGGCCTAAGCACTTGGGCCATCCTCCACTGCCTTCCCGGGCCACAGCAGAGAGCTGGCCTGGAAGAGGAGCAACAGGGACAGAATCCGGGGCCCTGACCAGGACTAGAACCCCGGGGTGCCGGCGTCGCAGGCAGAGGATTAGCCTAGTGAACCGCGGCGCTGGCCCAAGGGCTTTCTCTTTCTTCAATAAACTTTGCTTCTGTGCCTGCCCTTCCTTGTCCATGATCTTCATTCTCCATGGTCTGAGACAAGAATCAAAGAGTTCAGAACCACAGACTCCTGCAATGTTACCAACACATGATCAGAAATGCAACCATGAGTGTGTCCTCTGGTAAACGTTTATTAAAACTCATTGTGTCTTGTTCTCAAAAAAAATATTATTATTTATTAATACCAACAATGTTAAACACTGACTTTTGTTAAATGTTTACCACATGTCAGGTCCTCATGTTAAGTAAGTGACTTTACATGGAATGTTCTAGCAGCCTGATTTCATATTATTGTCCCCACTTGGTAGATGAGGACATTAAGGTGTTGGGCCAAAGCTAGCTGGCTGAGAAGTAATAAATATTAAACCCATAGCCTTATTAGCATGTTTTCCTAAGCAAAGCAAGCTGATTCAGATCCCTGCAAGTGAATTGTGATTTTCCCCCCATTATTTAAAAATAACAACCTAGGGCAAAAAAAAACCCCAAGAGACTTTTCTGAGCTACTTACGTGTTTGACGTTTCATTATCACCTCTGCCAGCTGCTGTGCAGTCCTGGTTGTGTTTCTCTCGGCCCCCTGTGAGGAAGGATAATTGTTCTTTAGCTTCCTTGTTACACTTGAGGATCAGTTGATAACCAAGCGGTGTGGCTCCTGCAGAAGGAGGGTTTAAAAGAACAGACAGGGAAAGTTGATTATCCATTAGGATCTGTGCTTTGAGGTGGAAGATTGTACCAGTTTGTCTAATTTTTTGGGTGCACAACTCTTTCAGCCTAGGGTGCTCACCTTGAATAAAAAGAAGGGGGAAAGAAAAGCCACCTTCTCTGTGTGGAACATTGGAAACTGCCAGACAGGCAGTGAGTGGTATTCACTCCTCCGTCACTCTTCGGAAGGATGCGCCCCCGTAGCCACGCCTTGTTCTAACAGCCTTTCACTGTGTTCCATGCAGTCACATGCTGTTCAAGGATTACTCACCAGGAATCATTCATTGACCTGGCATTGTTTGCCAGGAGGAGTTAAATCCCTTCAGCCTTCCCCAAACCAGAGGGTACACCACTGAGGACGAGGAAGAGTGTCCAGGCGGTTGTCCATCCTGCAGGGATGTCAACAGCTCCATTAAACCCACTCCCCTCACCCTGCCTTTCTCTGCTTAACACATTTTTCAGGCAAACCCTTGTGCCTGCCTGTTGTATCCTTGGATTTTGGTGAAGGTGGTTTTAGTAGCTTGAAAGGGGGAGAGAATATACAAGTGTATGAGATACACACAGAGTTAGGATGAGTGCCATGCATGCATCGTGTTTGTGAAATGACTGCCAGGCCGGCGCCGTGGCTCAATAGGCTAATCCTCCGCCTTGCGGCGCCGGCACACCGGGTTCTAGTCCCGGTCGGGGCGCCGGATTCTGTGCCGGTTGCCCCTCTTCCAGGCCAGCTCTCTGCTGTGGCCAGGGAGTGCAGTGGAGGATGGCCCAAGTGCTTGGGCCCTGCACCTGCATGGGAGACCAGGAAAAGCACCTGGCTCCTGCCTTTGGATCAGCGCGATGCGCCGGCTGCGGCGGCCATTGGAGGGTGAACCAACGGCAAAAGGAAGACCTTTCTCTCTGTCTCTCTCTCTCTCTCACTGTTCACTCTGCCTGTCAAAAATAAAAAAAATTAAAAAAAATTTAAAAAAAATGAAATGACTGCCGTTACCTGTGGAAAGGCTGGTGGGTGTGAATTCAGGAGCTCGGGGGTGCAGGCCAAGCAGTCTGGCGAGGGGCCTCGTGCATCCATTGTCACCACTGGCTTGTGTCCTTTCTCGCCTGCAGCTTCAGTTTGTGCTGACAATCATCCAGACCAGCTGTGGGGTCATATGGCCATGCACGTTCCCTCTCGGCTGGTTGTATTTCCAGATCGGATACATGATTTCCCTGATCACCCTCTTCACAAATTTCTACATTCAGGTAAGCCTCACCCTTCTCTTACCTATTCTGACAAAGACTCTCGTCCTTTGTTTTCCAAGGATGTGTGGAATTCCTCTGGGTGCCAGGCACTGTGCTAACTAGAAGGTGCTAGATCAGTTCTGGGTTCTGGGTGAGGGTGCGTGGGGAAACACATGGGAGATAGAGGGCTGTTCAGCAGGCTGTGTTGCTTCCCACTGACCCATGCCAGGGCGCAGGAAGTTCCAGTCAGAACTTTCTCAGCCTTGCCACCCTAAACATCACAGCCAAATAAAATTTCGAAAGAAATGTCTTCATCACAGTCCTCAAATACAGAAGGAAACCTTGCCCTTGGGGGCGGGTGTTTGACTTAGTGGTTAAGACTCCACCTGAGATGCCCTCATTCCATATCGGAATGCCTGGTTCAGTTCTGGCTCCCCTTCTGATCCAGCTTCCTACTAATGCACACCCCAGGAGGCACAAAGGATGGCTCAAGTGCTTGAGTCCCTGCCATCCATAAAGGATACCTGAATTGAGTCCGGGGCTCCTGGCTTCAGCCTGTTCAGCCTGGCCCAGCCCTGGCTGCTGCAGGCATTTGGGGAGTAAATCGGTGGACAGATGATCTCTCTCTGTCTCTCCACCTTTGAAGTTCAAAATGAAAATTTAAAAAGACGATGAAGTCTGCCCTTCTGTCCGCTATCCTTATCCATCCACTGTTGGTCTGGGGGTCAGGGCGTCCCCAAGCACATGACGTGGTGATGTGGGTTTTTCTCCCCGGAGAGTCTATTTAGGGCAGATCATCTCTGACTACTTGGCAGCCTCTGCTGATTCCCCTGCCACTTGTTGGACCATGTGTGTTCCTGCTTTTGTGGCCAGTGCCTGGCAGGCGTGCTGCCACTGATGTGAGGACGACACAGGAGTTCAGGAGTAAATCAGAGGCTGGGGGTCCTGAGGCAGGGAAAGCCCAGTAGTGTGGAGCAGCTGCACAACTATGTGTGGCATAGTGAGTTTGAGTTGACTCTATGCCCTGGCGAGCTCAGCAGTTTGACTCGACTTTGGAACATGCACCAGGTACAGGGGTTGATAGGAAGAGACACAAAGAAGATGAACTCACACTTCTCCTAGCTGCTTGTGGCAGCATAGGGCTGTGTCTCTGAGGCCTGAAATAGATGCTGAAGAAAGGAGAAAATTTTGAAGATGGCCAAGGGATATGGATGTCAAGAGAGCTATTTACTGGGTGGGAGAAACCAGTTTGGCCACGTAACTCCTGTCCTTTGCCATCCAGGCACTGAAAAGGCTAAGCAGAGTAAAGTATAACTGCTTTTTTTCTGTGTAATATTTTTAAATTGTTTATTTAAAGAGGGAGAGAAAGAGATCTTCCAACCACTAGTTCACTCCCCAAATGCCGTCAACAGCCAAGGCTGGGCCAGGTCAAAGCCACGAACCAAGAACTCAATCCAGGTCTCCCATGGTGGGTGGCAGGGACCTAACCACCTGCTGCCTCCCAGGGTGCACGTTAGCAGAAAGCTGGAGTGGACCAGAGCCCAGCACTGGAATTCAGGCACTCCAGTTCGGGATGAGGACATCTCAAGCCATTCCTCCTCAGTCACTGCACCAAATGCCTTTCCTTGTGTAATGTTTGAATAATACTTCTTTTGGGAAAGAAAGGGAAGAGTAATTGAAACCAGTGGCAAAAAAAAAAAAAAAAAAAAAAATGTAGTCACAGTTCCTTTACCCAGGAATTACTTCTTAACAACATTTGGTCATAAAAGGAAACCAGGCCTGTGTTAGGAATTCAGTTCCCAGTGAGGTTGTCCATACAGGCCCTGTGCTCACCTGGCTAGCCGTCCACTCTTACTGCGTTTCAGACCTACAACAAGAAGGGGGCCTCCCGAAGGAAAGACCACCTCAAGGACCACCAGAACGGGTCCGTGACTGCTGTGAATGGACACACCAACAGCTTTTCCGCCCTGGAGAACAATGTGAAGCCACGGAAGCAACGGAAGGATTGAAGTGGAGGAGCCGAGGACCTGCAGGCCACGTCACCCGATTGTAAGCACAGTGTGAGTTGTGTGCCGACGCTGTTAACAGCTGCTGTAACTAGTCCGGCCTACAATAGCGTGATTCGTGTAGGACTTCCTTCATCAGTTCAAAACCCCTAGACAACCTAGACAAATTATCCAAGTAGGTTTAAGATTTCTTAACATTTCTGGGCTCTCATTGACCCCCGCGCTAGACTGTGGAAAGGGAGTATTATTGTAGTATATGACACTGCTGTTGCCTTATTAGTTATAACATGATAGGTGCTGAATTGTGATTCACAATTTAAAAACACTGTAATCCAAACTTTTTTTTTTAACTGTAGATCATGCATGTGATTGTAAATGTAAATTTGTACAATGTTGTTACAGTAGAAAAACACACATGCCTTAAAATTTAAAAAGCAGGGCCCAAAGCTTATTAGTTTAAATTAGGGGATGTTTCAAGTTTGTATTCATTTGTAATAGTTCTGTTTAGGAAAAAAAAAATCAAAGACCGTGATTTATTAAACCAGTGTGTGACCTATAATTCCAAGTGACTTAGAGATGTGAAGTCAGAAATGGCACCTTCAGTTTTGTAGTATTGGCTTTGAATCAGGCAGGCTCAAATCTAGTGGAACAAACCGTCAGTTTAACTTTTTAACAGATCTTATTTTTTTAGTTTGAGTGCCACTATGTACAAAAAAGGGGGGGCCGGCGGCTCTAAAGTAGTCTTGATGAAACTTAAAATATATATTCTTTATCCTCAAGATTTTAGGATGTGTGTAGGGCGAGTAGGCCATTGTTAATTTCTGAAGTACTGGGTGTTTTTATACAGGAAACAGAGTCCATTGTGCTTTCCACCTGTGTGCGAGAGGATGTGTACTTTTCAAGAGAGATGCCTGAATATTTGCTCTTTGACAGAGTCCCATAGCTGTGCAGTAGGGAACTGGTTGCCAGGGTCCAGACTTGGGTTGATTTCTGTACTGTTACCTGTTTTGACATGAACTTCCTTTTAAAATGTGCCTAGTTTACCAAAATTCACACAACAGGAAGAAAGAACCTTAAAGAAATTTAATATAATATAAAATTAAACAGATAGCTACAGCATAAGAGACCTGGAAAATTGGATACAGATAACTTGTTTAATGTAAATCTAATAGCCTTTATAATTTTTTTTCTGCTTAGAATCTAAAAATTTGTTAGAACTGCTTGTTTAAAAATAATATACTGTTTATTGTAAAATCATGTCTCACACATTTGAGGCAGTGGTCAAACAGATAAGGACTATTATATGTGTCATTTTAAAGTGTTGAAATTTAACCTCTGAATACCACCTTCTCCATTGAAAACAGAAACATTCATTGAACCACTCATGACATATCCTAGAAGGTCATTGACAATGTATAAACTAATTGTTGGTTTGATATTTATGTAAATATCAGTTTACCATGCTTTAATTTTGCACATTCATATTTTAGGGAGCCAATTGGCTCTCTTATTAGTCTTGTGGATTTTCTGTTTGGACAGAGTCTCAGCATCTGTTTACATTTACCTTATCAAATCTAGAATGTGTATATTTGTAAATGTGTGTCTGCATTCCTAGGTACTAGTTTGCAGATGTCTTTACATATTTCAATACAGAAACTGTAACATTCAATAGTGTGCTGTCAAAGTGTGCTTAGCTCATCTGGATATACCCACACTGTTAAATAATGTCTAAACATTAATCATTAAAACATTTTTGATTACCTGTGCTTGTGTTTTACATTTCTTATGTGCTGCCAGTTCTGAAAGACTGGGGGCAAAAATCCGCTTTTCTCAGCTTACCCAGAGAGATGGAAATAACGCACTTCAGTTGTTGCTCAGTTGGCTCGACAGAGAACCTGGCATGCTAAGTCCTGGTGGTAGTTCCACCCTCATTCTTTCCTCTTGGTCCTCTCCAGCTGTCACCAGAGGTCCTGGCCCTAAGCACACCTTTGTCCTTCCTTCCATTGACCCCACCCTCTCTCCTAACCCCTGGGCTGTTAAGAGTTACTTCCCTGCATTTTTTTTTTTCCTGAAAATAGCCAAGTAGAAAATATTTCAGGCTTTGCAGACCATACGGTCCCTGTCACAGCCACTCACATGGTGGCTTGCAGAAGCATCCATGGACCATGGGTAAGCAAATGGTCATAGTTGTCTTCTAACAAAGCTTTATTTATGGAAACAAAAGATTGGTGTGACCATAGTTTGCTGATTTCTTCTGGAATAATGAGGTCCCTCCTAAGCCCCAAAGCTCTATTGCTTTCATTGTCAAAGATAATTTCAAGTCCCAGACCATGGCCCCCTCCCAGCCTACTCGTCTGGTTGACTTCACAAGTCTGTCCGTGTCCACATGGGAAGGACGACATGAATGTGCCCAGCTTCCCTCCATTCTCTTCCTTCTGCACAACCTCCATTATAGGTTTGACTCTGGCTTGCAGGTGCCATCAAGTTTGCCAGTGTTACCTTAAAAATGACACCTGCAGCTGCTTTGAGTATTTGTGGTATCATGCCAGAAGTGTAAGAGGATTGTTGGAGGGTCAGTGGTAACAATAACTTCCCTGCCATTTCCCCTCAAGTCTAGACCACATTGAAAAAAAATAAGATCATTATAATAAGAGCGATGAAAATCAAAATAGCACATCTCCTACTGAAAAGAATGAATCAGTGAAACCAAGATCACAGTCTGGCTCTAATGACCCCAGCTAATCCTCCTGCCGGCCTCAGCCCAGCAAGGATGGCCCCAGCACATCAGTGGTGTTCTGCTTGCTGGCCTGGCAATGAACTGGTTAATATATCATTTTTAATGTGAGCTCTGGGGTTCACACACCTTAAAGTACAGGTTTTCCTTGCAGAAGCACATTCTACCACGGTGACCTTCCCAGGCCAAGAAAGTAAGCCCAGTTGAATCTCCCAATTTCAGCAAAGTCTCTCTCCTCCCCTCAGAGGAATGAGTGGGTGAGAGCAGAGGGCGAGGCTGGGTGTGTTCCTGTGCTTTTCCAAGGATGCTTTCACTAATGGAAAGAAGGATTCTCAGTTCCCATTTTTATCAGCCTTGGTATTCATAAGGACAGGCAGTGTGGCCTAATGTAAGAAGCTAGACTTGGGGGTAGGTCACCATTGCCTGGGCTGAAATCCTATCTGTATGACCCTTAGGCAAATTGCTTTAACTTTGCCTCAGTGTTCTCATCTCACAAATGGGAATAATGTTAGTTCCTATATTAGAGGGTCGTTACTAGGATTAAATACATTCTTGTATAGACAAATCCCTTAGAACCACAACTAGCACGAAGTAAACTAAATAAGTGATCTCAATGCATCCCACTGTTGCTTTTTAATTATAAGCTGTGGTTTTGGTATTCATGGTTGGCTGTTCAGTAATCATATAAAAAAAGGGAAGGAAGTAGGCATGACATGTTCTTGACTCAGAGTTGAAATTAGTGATCTCAGGAGGCAAAAAGTTTGTCATCTATATACGTATACTTCAAAAAGTTTGTGGAAAGTGTATGATGTGAAAACACGCTGTGTGGATCTCAAAGTTTTGCACCAAAAATAAACATCTTTTAATTAATTTTTTCTTTTTTTAAAAATATTTATTTTATTTATTTGACAGGCAGAGTTACAGAGAGAGGCAGAGACAGAGAGAGAGGTCTTCCATCCGCTGGTTCACTCCCCAGGTGGCCACAACGGCCAGAGCTACGCCAATCCAAAGCCAGAAGCCAGGATCTTCTTCCAGGTCTCCCACATGGATGCAGGGGCCCAAGGACTTGGGCCATCTTCCATTGCTATCCCAGGTCAGAGAGTTGGATTGGAAGAGGAGCAGCCAGGACTAGAACCGGCGCCCATATGGGATGCCGGCACTTCAGGCCAGGGTGTTAACCCACTGCACCACAGCGCCGGCCCCTAATTCAATTTTTTCTAAGAATTTTTGTGAACTGCCTTCATATATTTCCCAGTTTGCCAGGGTTTTACATTAAGTTCACCATTTTGGAGCTTCTAGAATCTACTTATTTCCTTGTTGGAAAACAGAGCAGTGATGTTCAGACTCTGGCCTTTTGTCCATGATTTCTCCCAAGTTCTGACAGCAGTTCTGTAATCACGGGCACGGGTTTACTGTCCGTTTATCCATCTGTGACTTAAAATCCTAATCAGATTTTCCTCTACACTTCCTCTTGAGGTTACTGGCAGCAGTGGAGAAGACAGGAGTGGAATAGTGGCTGCCATAGCTTGCTGTCTGCTTGTTAGCATTGCACCAATTGGCTCCTCATCCCTGCTCTAGACATACGCTGAGAACCCACTTTTGCCATCCTTGACATCTTTATGAATATCTCTCTCCAGTGTGTTTATGGCATTTATCTGAAGGGACAAAGTTCCTGGGCCAATTTTGAAAACAAGAACCTAAAGGAAATGGGTAATGGGTGGAACGTGGAATTTGGCTTGCAAAAAAAATTCGTAAGTGGTTATGTCAAGAAATACTGCTGAAATACTTTGCATAGAATGTGTGGACTTGGCTCTTGATCTAAGGTCATGGAAGACTTCCAGGGTGCAAGTTGTAGGCACAAGCGATGTGAGATCCAGTGAAATGATAACAGCCCAGTGGCAGAGATCCAGTCCTCTGGTTGTCAGTGATTATCCCGTTCTCTCATAATCTGAGCTCTCCCCAAACTGTCCCTTCTGTTGCTCATTTATGTAGCGGTGTTGATAACCAGATCTTTGCAGAATGTGTTAGGAGAGTGTACATGAGAGAATACAGAAGACTGAGCTAGGTGTGTGAAGCAAGGGGGATCTGTGAGGAATGACTTTGGTCCCAAGGAGCCTTTGCTGGGCTGGGATCAAGCAGACATGCAGGTGGCTTCACCAGGTAGTTTCTGGCAAGTGCCTTGGGAGTACCATAAACCGACTACTTTGAGAGTCCCAGGAGAGAGAACTCTGGCTTGGGGGATTGGGAGGAACTCTGTGAAAGAGTGGGCTTTTGATCTGAGGCTCCAAAGACTATCTTGTTTCAGTAAGCAGAGGCTGGAGGTGGGCTGAGAGCATTTCAGTTTGGGAACCAGCATTGAAGGGAAGGGTCTCCAGCTGTGTTTATTCCAGGTTCTTGTCTCCATGTGACAGAAGAATTCAAAGCAGAGACGTAGACAAAGGGCAAGACTGGGAGCAGGATTTATTTAAGGAGATAGACAACTACATTCAGAGGTGCATGCAGGCAGCCCCATTAGGAGAGATACAGGCCATGAGAAGAGTCGATTGCACCCTAGTTCATTCACCCCCTCACCCCCTTTATTGGTTAGGGGGTGGTACCCTGATTGAATACACAAATGGTTTGGAGTTTGGGTGGGGTCCAGTGTACGTGATGATCTATGGAAGGTCTCATGGCATCGCCACGTGGAGCTCAGTGTATACATGTTCTCCATGGTGGAGGAGACTCAGGTGCCTCACAGGAAAATGGGTTAATTGACATGTAAGGGGTGGAGTTAGGGTGCAGGCCACAGCACAGAGACTGCTGGAAACCTCTCAGCTCCTATGTCCCCCACTAACTCCCTGCCCAGCGCACATTAACAGCACAAGCAAATGTGTAGAGGGATGAGACAGACACAACACCTCTCACTGAATTAATGAGTGTGTGGGTGAAACTGCTTGTTTTTAAAATAGAGGTAAAGTGGGAAGAGGGTGGAATTTGTCTGGATGTTCTCATTGAGATGTGTAGAAGCTTGCTCAGAGCTGCAGGAGAAAGTAGTAATTACGCCAGGCAGGAATCACTGAGCTTTGCCTACTGGAGCTTGCCAGGCTGCCCTCATGCCCTCCCCACGCTCCTCTCACCAGCAGGCCTAGTGAGGCCTAGGAAGGTGGTGGTAACAAGAATTGGGACTCATTCTGCCAGATAGGGCAGATTCAAAGGAGACAGCCCTTTGCCAAGAACGTTCTGCTAGCTAGAGCAATGACATTTGAAGCCCAGAAACAGGAACCTGAAGGAATGGATTGTAGGTGGAACATGGAAGTTGGCTGCTACAGCAAACATTCTTCTGTGATGATGTTAAGAAATAATTCTGGATTCTTTGTTCACGTAATGAGCTTAGATGCGGATTGCCTTTGATGGATGGGTTTGGTGATGTTTAAACCAAGCTAGTAGTTTGCAGCAGGTTCTGTGTCTTCTGCTTGACAGGTGTTCCCAGTTGAATGGGTGTCTGTGGCGAAGCCTCAGCAGCGGGTCCCAGCAACCTTATGTACTCCCCTGCTTCCTTGTGAATCGTGTTTCTCTCCATCCTTAAGGAAGGCTGCATAGCCAAGGGTTCACCAAGCCCCACCTGACTGCTCCCTATGCCTCCATTCATATGAAGCAGAGGGCCCCCTGCTCTAGGAATACTGGGTTATGTGTACTAAGGCCAAAAGTCATACCCTGTCTTCACAAGGAAACGGTTGGAAATCAAAGCTAAGCAAGCAGAGCTGCTTTCTCAAGGGCAGTGGAAGAGGGAAACAGTGATGGTTCCAAGGTAAACCATAAGTTACATCTTTACTTTAGGAGTGGGTGCTAAAGGATGCATTCTGTGGGGCACATAGAGCATGCCTGTCCACGCCACAGGAGGTCCATCTGTGCATGCTTGGTGGACGCACAGTGTACCTGTAGGCTAAGGCTTTGCTCTTTACCACTGTGCGGCCTTACAAGCTTTTCTGAGACTCACTTTCCTGAACTGTAGAAGAGATACCTAGATGCTTCGTTTGGTTGAGGTCAAGTATGGACACAAAGTGCTAAGCTTTTAGCACAGCTTTACAATAACCAGGCCTTTATGACCAGTAGTGGTTTGTTATCAGTGAGGGAAGAAGGAAGAAGGCATGTGTTAATTTTGCATCAGATTTCAACTTCTGTTGCTCAACACATTATTTTCATCAAATTATCCTGGTTGAGGCTCTGTTCATGTTAGCTTTTAATAAGGGAACCCATATTTCTCAAAAAGTGGGTGAACTAGATGGCTTAAATTTCATTGACTCGCAATGATTTTAATATGAGAATTGCCTAATCAGAAATGGTGACCCAAAAATTTTCTGTGTCAGCAACAACTGCCATGTAATTGTGGTACATTCATGTGATTCTCTGGGTCTCCAGTCTGTACTGAAGAAGTCAGTACACTTCCAGTTCAATCCCCAAATGGCCGCAACAGCCAGAGCTGCGCCGATCAGAAGCCAGGAGCCAAGAGCTTTTTCTGGGTTCCAGGGAGGGGGAGAGGTAGAGGGAGAGGGGAGAGGGGAGTAGGTTAGAGAGAAAGGACTTCCATCCTCTGGTTCACTCTCCAAATGGCCGTAACAGCCAGAGCTGCGCTGATCCGCTGATCCGAAGCCAGGAGCCAGGAGCTTTCTCCAGGTCTCCCGCACAGGTTCAGGGGCCCAAGGACTTGGGCCATCTTCTGCTGCTTTCCCAGGCCATAGCAGAGAGCTGGATTGGAAGAGGAGCCCCCGGTACTCAAACCAAAGCTATGATTATGGGATGTCTGCATCACAGGTGGTGACTTACCCTGATGCACTACCCCTCGCAGGTTAGACTTTAATCACCATGGGCAATGTGAAGAATCCTGAACACAGAAAGCCTATTTGGCTCTGCAGGACTGCAGACTGTAAGGCCATCCTGTGTATCTGAGCACTGCTGGGGAAAGCAGCAGTGAATAAGAGAAGGTCCAAGTGAGGGAGGGCTGCTGCCTCTGTAATTCATCCGGGACGATGTTATTTGGCTTTTAGGTTAGTCCTTCACATTTGGAGACTATAATTGAGAAAGTGTCTCTGATGCATGTTTTAAATGTACCCCCAGTGCAAGGCGGAGTTGACTGGAGGTGATTCACATGTTATCCTATATGAAATGAAGCTGAAGGGTTGAACAGCCTCTCCAGTGTCTGCACTGGCCCAGGATGCAAGCGAGGACGTGGGGGAGACTTGTAAGTGAGGATTCTGAAGATGCAGGGGGAGCAGTAGGAGAGAAGAAAGCACCAAGTCTGGATCACAAAAGGGGCAAGAGGGAAATGTCGACGATAAAAGCCCCACAGAAGGAGCACAGCTCCAGAGACAAGACTTTCACTCGGGATCCCTAATAAGTAGAATGGTGCTGTCCGCAGCTGTCTGTGTCATGGACTGCATCACCAAGGGTTCTGAAGGTGTTCTAGAAGGGAGCTGGTAGGAGCACCTTGTGCCGGGCACCTGCTGCATGCAAGACACAGCCCAGAGAGGATAAAGGACTGCCCAAGGTAAGTGTGACACCAGAGTTCCAATGGGCTCTCCCACTCCAGAGCTCATGCTGGCCCTTCAAGTTCACGGTGCAGGGAAAGCAGCACCCTCAGCTGGAGTCCTCCCTGTGCAGTTCCAGCCGCGTGTACACGCGTCGTGCCGAGGCTTCTCTTCTAAGCAGGACGATAGCCTACAAGTGACATCACTGTGGTTTTTACATCATTGGGAAAGTCCACATTTTCCAGCAAGGATTTTCATTTCATTTCCTTCATTCAAAGGAATCCCCCAATGGTGAACTATCTGATTTCACTGGGCTTTGAAATAGTTAAGGACTGGCCGGCGCCGCCGCTCACTAGGCTAATCCTCCGCCTTGCGGGCGCTGGCACACCGGGTTCTAGTCCCGGTCGGGGCGCCGGATTCTGTCCCATTGCCCCTCCTCCAGGCCAGCTCTCTGCTGTGGCCAGGGAGTGCAGTGGAGGATGGCCCAGGTGCTTGGGCCCTGCACCCCATGGGAGACCAGGAGAAGCACCTGGCTCCTGCCTTCAGATCAGCGCGGTGCGCCGGCCACAGCGCACTGGCCGCGTCGGCCATTGGAGGGTGAACCAACGGCAAAGGAAGACCTTTCTCTGTCTCTCTCTCTCTCACTGTCCACTCTGACTGTCAAAAAAAAAAAAAAAATAGTTAAGGACTTTCACGTTTATTTTACTGTTTCCTTCACTCTGATGCTGTTAGGTAAATGAACTGCCAGGTCATAAAAGTTAGCACCTAGTGTCTCTCTCTACGTCTGTTTTCCAGAAAAAAGATCATATCTTCATGATTCTCTTTTTAAAAGACTAGTTGATAGTGGCATAGATTTATTTGTACAACTACTTAGTGCTTACTTTAGCACTACAGTAAAAATTTTGAGTCTAATCTCCACCCGTCACCAAAGACGGTTGGAACTTGGAAGTCGGTTTGGCCCTGGGTGAGTCTGCAGTTTCTCAGAAACCTGCAGCCCCCGCCCACCTCTTGCAGTTTTATAGCAGTGCTCACTGAGTGCCCACCCTGCTCCGGGTGTCTTGCCAGTGGCTGGGGAAACGTCAGTGAAAAGATAATCTCATTCTTGGGAAAGACAGACAGGATGAAAAGATAATCTCATTCTTGGGAAAGACAGACAGGCAAACAAAATCATTTCTAATTATGGAAACTGTTCTGAAGGAAACAGGGTACTGATGCTGAGAATACTCTTAGGCACTTGGATGGGTCATTTTCAAGGATCTGGTGTTTACAGTAGCAGTTAAGATCCCTGTGTCTCCTATGGGAGTACCTGGGTTCAATTCTAAGCTCCAGCTATTGACTTCTGCTCCCTGCCAGTGCAGACCCTGGTAGGGTTCAACCCACATGGGAGACTTGGGTTGTCTTCTTAGCTCCAGGCATTGGCCCCCTGGCCTAGTCCTCACTGTTGTGGACCTCTGGGAAATCAAACAGTGGTTAGCAGTTCTTTCTTTCTTGACCTCTATCACTCTCCTACCTCTCTGCCTCTCAAATAAGTTGTTAGATAATTTTAAAGCATTTCAAAAAATATTGGAGTTTTTAATATATGTAGTTAAATTGGAAGTTTATCATATTTATAAATTAGGTAGTGTGTAAATATACTTATTTTTGATATATTTAATATAAGTATGTACATATATAGATATATAGGTAGTTACGTATAAACAAATACATAAACTATGTATTTATAAATCAGTAGTTTATTTCATTGGAGGTTTCACATGTCTAGAAAGCCATCTGGAAGCTTCTGATAGAGCTGCCTTCTCTCCACCTGAATAGTAGTCCTTTACACATGAGTCAGCCGTGCCCAGCACTCTGACAGTTCTCAGTTGCATTGCTCCCATGTGGTGGGCCATCTTCCACATAACAACTTTCCATTTTAGTCCTGCAGCATAGTGTCATACATTGAAGATTTTTTTTTTAAAGATTTAACTATTATTTGTTTTAAAGGCAAAGTTACAGAGAGAGAGAGAGAGAGGGAGAGAGAGAGCAATCTTCCATCTACTGGTTTGCTTCCCAAATGGCTGCAATGACTGGGACTGAGCCAGGCTAAAGCCAGGCGCCTGGAACTCCATTGGGTCTCCCATGTGGGTGCAGGGGCCCAAGGACTTTCAGGGCCATCTTCTGCTTTCCAAGGCACATTAACAGGGATTTGATGGGAAGTACAGAAGCCAGGACTCAAACCAGTGCCCATATGAGATGCTAGTGTTGCAGGACATAGATTAATATGCTGGGCCACCTTGTCTAAATAATGTCAGAGTTGTGGACTCAAGAGGCTTCCATAGCCTTGGCAGCTCATGACAAGAGCCTTGGGTGATCACTGACGTCATAAATAAGAGTGTTAATTGTTAATCAACAACAGGAGTCACTGTGCACTTGTTCCCCATGCAGGTCCTCTGTCCTTAATGAGTTGTACTATGAGAATTAACAGTAAAACTAGTCTTCAAACAGTACTTTACACTTTGTATGTCTGTGTGGGTACAAACTGTTAAAGTCTTCACTTAGTATAGAGTTGATCTTCTGTATATAAAGATAACTAAAAATGAACCTTAATGAAGAATGGGATGGGAGAAAGAGTAGGAGGTGAGATGGTTTGGGGATGTAATGGGAGGAAGAACCTCTATAATCCAAAAGTTGTACTTATGAAATTTATTAAATAAAAGCTTTCTATTAAAAAAACATGCTGGGCCACAACACTGGCCCCCTTTGAAGATTTTTTTGAAGTGACAATTAAGGATCTATCTTTAAGTACCAGTGTCAGTTGGAGACAGATGGATCAACAGGTGATTTTCATGTATGGCTATCACAGGTACACAGACGATAACAGTCACATCGTGTCCTGCCAGGCACCTGGCAAAATTGCTTAATGACAAAGAAAAGCAAACTTCCATTTCAAAAAGCCTAAAATAGTATGTGGGTTAGGGGGAGAGTAGGGGAGCCTGTACCTTATATTCTCACTCTATGCTGGGAACTATCATATAGAGTCTAGATGGCCATGTGATTCCTAGACACTTGAGAGCTGGAACTGTCTTTGATTTGTCTCTGCATCTCTGGTATGTGCCCAGCACCAAACATAGCAGAGGTTCAATACATGTTTTTGATGAATGGAAATATAGGTGTTCCCTCAGTATCCATGGAGAATTGGTTCTAGGACCCCTGCAGATGCAAAAATTCACCAGTGCTCAAGCCACTTATATAAAATCACATAGATTTGCATGTAACCTACACACAACCTCCATACACTTTAAATTTCTTTAGATCACTTATAGTACCAAGTACAATGTAAATGCTATGAAAATCTTTGGCAAACTATATTGTTTAGGGAAGACAAAACAGTCTACACATGTTCGGTACAGAGGCAAATTTTTTCAAATATTGCCAGCCCATGCCTGAATTTGTAACCCACAGACACAGACCCTGTTGATACAGAGGGCTGTCTAAATTTGAGGAATGTTAGTGTGGTGCTCAGTGGGAAAAACAGAATTTTCAGCCAACTAGATCTTGAGTTTGAGTCCCACCATCAACCTCATGACTGTGGGGAGCAATCCGGACTGGACTAAGTTACTGGAATTAAGACTTATTCTATGCATCTGCTCTCCCACAATATGGCGCTGGGAGAGAAGTAAACAGCTTCCACACAGCTGCCTCCAGTTCAACCAATAAACTGTAGGACTTGCTCCTGATTGGAGAGCAGCGTACTCGGCGTGTGGGCAGCCGAGTTGGGATTGGCAGAGGAGGACTATAAAGGAGGAGAGAGACGGCATTCATCAGGAACATCTATGGGGAACATCTAAGGGAACCCGTGCAGCCCCCGAGAAAGCCGGCCGGCGGTGTGCCACTCCCCTGCGGAAGTGGGGAATGTGGCCAGGGGGAACTGCCCTTCCACGGAGGTGGAAGGGATAGTAGCCAACCCGGGAAGAACCAGCAGCAAACCCGGGGAGGGCCGAGCAGACAAAAGAACAGCACAGGGTCCTGTGTCGTTCCTCCATGAAGAGGGGGAGCGACATAATGGTGCCGTGACTCGGATATGAAGCCTAGGCAGGGTTTAGTGTCATTCCTCCACGAAGAGGGGGAGCGACATAATGGTGCCGTGACTCGGATAGGAAACCTAGGACGGATATGAAACTTAGGAGGGAAGAAACGGCAAGAAGCAGGAAAATACCGGAGAGAGAGACTAGCGAAGAGCCTAGGGGAAAGCCAGACGAGAAAGGTGCCGGAAGAAGCTATTGAAAGCCTAGGCATAGACTTGGATACGGACTGTGGGAAAGAAGCTAGGAGATTGAAAGCGAAAGTGAAACCTGGAGGAGGCTTGGACTCGGATACGGACTGTGGGGAGAAGCCAGGAGAAATGAGAGGAATATTGTTGGAAGAAAACTTAAGGAAACATACCGGGTAGAGAAAAATGTTAGGGAGGATGAAGCCGCGAGTGCAGGCCGAGGCGGAGATATAAGCCACCTTGGAATTCTTCAAGTCACCCCGGGGAGCAAGAGGCGAAGATCTGGAACCAGAGGCAGAGACGTGGGCCGCCAGGATTCTCCAGGTTAGTCCGGGGAACTTGGACTGAATGCCGGTGGTGGCGGAAACATTCGCGGAAGCCGCCGCGTGCAGAGAGAGCACGGGGCGTGAATAGATAGGGAAGGGGCTGGCGCAAGGCCGTGGTGCAGACGCGAAGGGCGTGGAGACCGCGGAGCGCGCGAAGCCAAGCCGCGCAAAGCCGAGCCGCGCAGATGAGGCGCGGGCTGAAGCGGCGCAGAGCCGGGAACCCGCCGGCGGGGCGAGGCGCCGGGAAGCTGCAGGGATAAGAGAAACAGAAGTTTAGAAGTAAAGTGAGAGAAATAGGAATGCTGGAAGATAGAAGTAAAATGGGAGAAATAGGAATGCCCGGAGATAGAGAAATAGAGAAATAGAAAGGCCTCCCTACAACATGGCAATGAGAAAGCTTGGATTCGGTCTGCCTGATTAAGTGAGGCGATGAGCACCTGGGCGGCTAGCAGCTTATGCGCCGCAGGTCACCGAAGACAGGCACGAATTAACATCAGTAAGGCTTCCCCACAATGCAACAATTAGGAGGCTTGGATTCGGTCTGCCTGATTTAAGGCGGTAAGCACCAGCAAGCAGCTCGACCAAAGCATGAGCTGCAGGTCACCGAAGATAGGCACAAACCAACACTAATAAGTCTCCCCCACAATACGGCAATGAGAAGGCTTGGATTCGGTTTGCCTGATAGGTTTTGTAAGCACCTGCAGGCAGTTCTAGCAGAGTAGAGCATGCGCTGCAGGGCACCGAACACAGGCACGTATCAGCGCCTAAAAACCTCCTCACAACATGGCGAAGAGAGGACCCGGATTCGGTTTGCCTGATAGGACTTGTAAGAGCCTGTGGCAACTCTAGCAAGTAGAGCAGAGTGTGTGCCGCGGGACACCGAAGACAGGCGCGTATCAACGCCAAAAATAAAAAGAAAGGGGGATCTGTGGGGAGCAATCCGGACTGGACTAAGTTACTGGAATTAAGACTTATTCTATGCATCTGCTCTCCCACAATATGGCGCTGGGAGAGAAGTAAACAGCTTCCACACAGCTGCCTCCAGTTCAACCAATAAACTGTAGGACTTGCTCCTGATTGGAGAGCAGCGTACTCGGCGTGTGGGCAGCCGAGTTGGGATTGGCAGAGGAGGACTATAAAGGAGGAGAGAGACGGCATTCATCAGGAACATCTATGGGGAACATCTAAGGGAACCCGTGCAGCCCCCGAGAAAGCCGGCCGGCGGTGTGCCACTCCCCTGCGGAAGTGGGGAATGTGGCCAGGGGGAACTGCCCTTCCACGGAGGTGGAAGGGATAGTAGCCAACCCGGGAAGAACCAGCAGCAAACCCGGGGAGGGCCGAGCAGACAAAAGAACAGCACAGGGTCCTGTGTCGTTCCTCCATGAAGAGGGGGAGCGACATAATGGTGCCGTGACTCGGATATGAAGCCTAGGCAGGGTTTAGTGTCGTTCCTCCACGAAGAGGGGGAGCGACACATGACCTTGTCAAGAAGCCTAACCTAAACATCAGCACAGTTCTGTTGGATTGGAAAAAATATAGTTAAATACCACGATCTGCAGGAGAGCCCAGGAGGAGTGATGCTCCACGTGCGAGTTAATGGCTACATGCGGTCGTGAAACCCTGCTGGGGACACAGCAGGAATAAATCTCAACTGCTTTTGCTAGATGCAGGCCATCAGAACAACTTACTGGAACCATGGGACCTTCAGGACGCTGGGCCTGGTGTCCTCAGGGGCCATGTTATGGAACCCAGTGGTTCTTCCCAGAATCCCTAACTTTGTTTCCAACTTACTGGGAAACCAAAGAGGTGGCTGCAGGGCTCAGGGCAGTGGGAGTCTGTATTGGATTAGCTGTCTGGGTAGGGCATGGTAGAGCAGGACTAAGGTCCCCTGTGCCTCGGGGCCACCTCCAGACAGTCACTTCACAGGGAATAAAATCCTCAGCCTCACTCCTCGCCTTGCAAGCTCTCCTGGAGCTGACCTTGGCCACACTCAATGCTTTCCTGGCCCTCTCTCACCACATTCACCCCTACTCACCCTGTACTGCTTCCGTCTTAAGACCTTAGTCCTGCTTCTTCCGATATTTGCATGGCCTGTTGCTGCCCTTAAATTACACCTGCCCAGAGGCCTTGTCTAAGTACCAAATGTAAAGCATCAGACCCTACCCACCCCAAACCACACACTCACTGATCTCTTACTTAGCTTTATTTTTCTTTGCAACATTTTCATTGTGTTATGTATTGATTTATTTGCCACCCTCCTGGAACACAAGGGCCTTGTCTCTTGCCAGGCACAGAAGGAGAATCTTAAATATTCGAATAAATGAATTTGTGAATGAATGAACCTGATATGATTAGGGTGAGTGTCACCCCCATGCTCCCTTGTGGAAGCTGTGACCTTGTCTCACGTGTGAAGGGCTCTGTGTCTTTAACAGCCCTGTGCTTGTCAATACGACATCTTAATCGTCTTAGAAAAGCGGGCCCCAGTGTGTGTCAGAATGGAGCATATGATGAAGAAAGCCAGATCCTACCAGTGCTCAGAATTAATGAGCCTTCTGTTCTCCAGTGAACTCGCATAAATTCTGCTGTTCTGTGCCATTCAGTTTTAGACTGAAGACAAAAATAATTGTGAAGGTGAAGGCCAATGTTGGCAACTATTTTTAGAACACTGCAACAAATGAGACATTTATTCCCCAAAGGCAGAGTGTTCAGCCTTCTTTGATGTGTTGACTCGTCTTTATCTGTTTCCAGAACTAACAAACAGCACGTGATAAGAGTGGGGGGACACTCATGTCAGATCACTGTTAGTGATCAAGTTCGTGACCACTTTTTTTTTTAAGTGCTGAGAGGTGCGTTGTTTTTTTTTTTAAAGATTTATTTATTTATATGAAAGGCAGAGTTACAGAGAGGCAGAGGCAAAGAGGGGGGTGGGGAGGAGAGGTCTTCCATCTGGTGGTTCACTCCCCAGATGGCTGCAAAGGCTGGAGCTGTGTGGATCCTAAGCCAGGAGCCCGGAGCTTCTTCCAAGTCTCCCTTGCAGGTGCAGGGGCCATCTTCTACTGCTTTCCCAGACCATAGCAGAAAGCTGGATTGGAAGTGGAGCAGCTGGGTCTTGAACCAGTGCTCATATGAATGCTGGCAACTGCAGGTAGCAGCTTTACCTGCTATGTCACAGTGCCCGCTCCCATGACCACTTCTTATCCGTAGCCGCACTACACACATGGGCCGGCAAAACAGTGCAGTGATTTGTCACAGCATTTCATGGACAGAATCTCAGCTACTGTAATGAGGATCCCTCATTTGGTGACCTTAGAAATAATGTTCCAGGTGCTAAGTAGAGACACAAAAAACATTCTTCAGCAGCTGGTGAGACAAGGAAGTTGGGTTGCAAGGTGATGAAGAGGGCAGAGAATTGTTGCTGAAGGGGCAGTGGAGGTGGGTTGTAGAGAGAAGGAGAAGGAGATGCAGAGGGGATGAGGAATGAATAGAACTAAGAGCACAGGGGAGGAAATGACCTTTACAGAGGAGACATTTGAAATTGGTGGCTCTGCCTCTCTTCCTTCTCTAAACGGCAGATAAACATTGAGCTCATCACTATCAACTTTCTCTGCTTTTTCTCCAACTTAAGTTTTTTCTCAAGTCAAGATCTCAACAAATCTCTGGGTAAAAACATCACTAAGTTTTTATAAGACTATTTTAAAAAAAATAGTCATAACTTCAGAATATCAATAGGTTTTATAAACAGGTGCATCCTTCATAAGTTAGACATCATACTATGATCAGACATGCTTTGTAGGAAATTTAATGTTGGGAGAAAATGGTTCTGGAACTATTCAATGAAAAGCCAAGTTTTGTCAACCAGTTTGTACTATATTTTTTCTAACTTTTTTTTAAAGTTTCACTTACTTATTTAAAAGAGTTACAGGGAGAAAGGAAGAGACAGAGAGAGATCTTCCATCCACTGGTTCACACCCCAGATTGCCACTTCGTCCAGGTCTCCCGCTTTTCACAGGCCATTAGCAGGGAGCTGGATCAGAAGTTGAGTAGCAGGGACACACAAAAGCGCCCATAGTGACGCTGGCATTGCAGGCGGCAGCTTTAACTGCTATGCCACAACACCAGCCCCTTTTCTAATTTTAAAACTGATGAGGCTAGGGGCCAGTGGTGTAAGGGGTAAAGCTACCACTTGTGATACAGAAATCTCATGTGGGCGCTGATTCGTGTGCTGGCTGCTCCACTTACGATCCAGCTCCCTGCTAATGGCCTGGGGAAAGCTGCAGAAGATGGCACAAGTGTTTGAGTTCCTGCCACCAACATGGCAGACCCAGGTGAAACTCCTGGCTCCTGGCTTCTGCCTGGCCCAGTGCTAGATGTTGTGACCATCTGGGAAGTAAACCAGCAGATGGAAGATCCCCCCCCACCCCCGTAACTCCACCTTTCAAATAAACAAAATCTTTTTCTAAAAATAAAGATAATAAAGCCAGCTCCCTAAAAGTTTCCTGATTCTCTCTTGTAATTCCCCTAGGACTTACTCCATCCTACCATTCCTACTCCCGTCCCCAGGTAGCCACTGATCTTCTTCCTATTGATAAAGCTTAGTTTGCATTTTCTAGAACTTTACACAAATAGAATCATATAAGATGAACTCTTTTTTTAGACTTCTTTCACTCACTGTAATGATTTTGACATTCATCTATGTTGTGTATATTAATAGTTTTATGGCTGAGTAGTATTCTTTTGAATGGATAGATCATAATTTATTTAAATTCATCTACTGACAAGCAATTGAATTCTTTCCACATTTTGCCTATTGCTAATCAAACTGCTGTGATGCAAAAATTTGTGTACTGTGGATGTGTGTTCCTTTCTCTCTGATGCTCTGCCTTTCAAATAAATCTTTAATAAGTAAAAAATAAAGCTAATAATACAAGTGTGCATGGATTTCAAAAATTTCTTGCATCAAAGTAAACAAACATAGATTTTTAATTCCATTTTTCATGTATTTTTGCAGTATCTAAATCAGTGTATGACAAAGAAGAATGCGTATCAAGTATCACAGCAACTGTTTCTGGGTGGGAAGGTGATAGGTGATCCTTATTATCCCTTTGTTGTTTTTCTAATCTCTTCAATATTTCTCTTTTAAGTTTTTTTTTTTTTTTGAAAGGCAGCATTACAGAGAGAGGAAAGAGACAAAGAGAGAAAGAGATCTTCTGTCTTTTGATTCATTCCCTAAATGCCCACAATGGTTAGTGCTGGACCAGGTAGTAGCCAAGAGCCCATAACTCCATTGATCTTCCCTGTGGATTTTAGAGGCCCAAATACTTGGGCCATTATCCTCTGCTTTCTCTGGAATATTAACAGGGAGCTGGGGGCTGACACTGTGGCACAGAGGGTTAAAGCCCTGGCCTGCAGAAACAGCATCCCATATGGGTGCCAGTTCGAGTCCTGGCTGCTCCACTTCTGATCCAGCTACTTGCTAATGTGCCTGGGAAAGCAGCGGAGGTTGGCTCAAGTGCTTGGGCCCCTGCATCCACGTGGAAGACCCTGATGAAGTTCCTGGCTCCTGGCTTTGGCCTGGCTCAACCCCGGTCATTGTGGCCATTTGGGGAGTCAAACAGCAGATGGAAGACCTCTCTCTCTCTCTCTCCCTCCCTCCCTCTCACTGTTACTTTACCTTTCAAATAAAATAAATCTTTTTTAAAAATGGAAGAAAAGCTCTTTCCTCTTGTAGATACTGCTCTTGGTTTCAAAATCCTGGCTTTATATTTAAAAATTTTGATTTTAGAGGGAGGCATATAACTAAATAATCCTGAACAGATTGTTAAATATGTCTCCACTGAATTGACAACCCTAATGTGTTAAAGAAGACTCAATCCAGAGGTCAAGTTCATGCACTGCCTCTTACTGTCCTCACATCCTCTGCCAAGTCAGTTCTCAGTGGCTTCATCTAAAATGGGAGAGCAGCGGCCACCTTCTGTTTACCTGACAAAGTGACTGTTGGGTCTGAAAACTCCCACATTGCAAGGAAAGTAAGTTTGGGCCATTCGCACAGAAATGCAGACAAGACTTTTTTTTTTTTTTTTTTTTTTTTTTTTTTTTTTTGACACATTATCTTGTACTAGAAAGCCCCCAGAGGAGACTGGTTCAAAAGACAAATCCCTGCAAGGAGCAAACTGCTGGACACGAGCAGTGAGTCACTCGTGCCGCCTGAGGCAGAGGACGGAGGAAGCAGGAAATGGGAGCCCCCGAGGTCTGTGGCCCGGATGCAAGCTCAGACTCCTCCACAACACAGTGTGGGCCTCACGGCTCAGTGTCTGGACGTCTCCGCCATCTGGCAGCCTCGGTTCCCAGCCAGCCTGGTCCCAGGAGAGCTTTATGGCCGTCTTGACATAAAGAACTGGATTTCAGTTCCACTCTGCAAACACTATCAGCCTTGGGGTCCCAGGTAGGAAAACTGGCCAAGCTGTCCGTGCTTAACGTTAGCACTGTCACATTTCTCTGTGTTTTTTTTTTCCCTTTTTTTAAGATTTATTTATTTATTTGAAAGTCAGAGTTACACAGAGAGAGAGAAAAGAAAGGAAGAGAGGGGTCTTCCATCTGCTGGTTCACACCCCAGTTGGCTGCAACAGCTCAAGCTGTGCCGATCCAAAGCCAGGAGCAGGAGCTTTTTCCCAGTCTCCCACGCGGGTGCAGGGGCCCAAGGATTTGGGCCATCTTCTACTGCTTTCCAGGGCCATAGCAGAGAGCTGGATCGGAAGAGGAGCAGCCAGGTCTCAAACTGGCCCCCATATGGGATGCCGGCACTGCAGGTGGCAGCTTTACCTGCTATGCCACAGCGCCGGCCCTGACATTTCCCTGTTTCATTCTTATCCTGCTTTGCCCTGTACTACATGCTCTCCCCTTGCTCTGCTAGTCATTAACCCACTAGTAAGAGCTTAATGCTATAGGTCTCTTCTCCCAGTAAAAGTTTACATTCCTGTCTGTGGTCTGCTGAAGTGATATTAGGAAAGCTGAAGACCATAGTAAATGGAGTGGAAGGAGAGGAGAGAGGTCAGGTGCAGTAGGGGAGATGCCACCCATTTTCTTCAGTGCAGGGTGCACCACTATCTCCCATCCTAATATTTGATCATTTGATCTTAATGCAACATCAGTGGAGCCTCTTTGGAAAATACAATACAGAAGTGCAATATTCATAGAAATATAATCTGCAATGCTGAGGTCTCCAAAGATCAGAATAAGGTGCAAACTCTTCACACTGGCCTGGCACCCTGCATGATCTGGCCCCACCCACCTCCCCTGCCATCTCCACCCCTGTCCCTCCTGCCCTCTTGATGCCAGCCATGTGAGGCTTCTTCCTGAACCAGCCAGGCTCGTGGGAAAGCTGGGAATCGTGGCACTTCCCATTCTGTCTCCTGGAATACACCCTTAGTTACAAGAGAGAATTCAGAGCATCCAGATACTGTTGAATGTCAGATCAACGAAGAATCATTTAATACTTGTGTGTCCCAAATATTGCATGGGACACACATATGCTAAAAAGCACTCATATGTAAAATGCAAATGTAGGTGTGCCTTATACTTGTATTTTTTTGATCTGTTGCCCCCATGTAGGAAGCCTCTAACCACGGCATGCAGCTCAATCACTCTTTTCTCCTTGTTTTGTTCTTTAAAGGACTTAACAGCCACATGAAATTATTTTCTCATTGTTAGCCTCACCCACTAGCCTGAAAGTTCCATTTCTATCTTGTTCCCAGCTATGCCTTTGAAACCTGAAACTTTAGTAATTATATTTTCATGTGAATGAATACAAGTATAAATGCATGTGTATACACACTTACCTTTTTTATATGAAGCACTTTTTTAAAAAATTATTTCTTTATTTGAGAGACAGAGTTACAGACAGAGGGAGATACGAAAGAAAGGTCTTCTGTCTTTTGGTTTGCTCCCCAAATGGCCACAGTGGCTGGAACTGAGCTGATCCAAAGCCAGGAGCCTGGAGCTTCTTCTGGATCTCCCATGTGGGTGCAGGGACCCAAGCACTTGGGTCATCTTTCACTGCTCCCCCAGGCCATAGCAAGGAGCTGGATCAGAAGAGGAACAGCTGGGACACAAACCAGTGCCCATTTGGGATGCCAGTGCTACAGGCAAAGGGTTAACCTACTATGCTGCAGCACCGGCCCACCACACTTACTTTTTTTAAGATTCATGTTTATTTATTTGAAAGGCAGAGTGACACAGAGAGAGGGGGAAAAAGAGACCTTCCGACTGTGGTTCATTCCTCAACTGGCTGCAACAGCCAGAGCTGGGCCAAACTGAAGCCAGGAAGGAGCCTGGAACTCCAGCCAGATCTCCCTCGTGGATGACAGGGACCCAAACACTTGGACTGTCATTTGCTGCTTTTCCGGGTGTTTTAGCAGGGAGCTAGAGGGGAAACAGAGAAGCTGGAATTCAAACTGGTGTTCTGATAGAGGATGCCGGTGTCCCAAGTGGCAGCGTATTCTGCTGCACCGCAGCGCCAGTCCCCACTTACTTTCTTGACTGTCTTACAGGAGAGACAAAGTCGCTAACTTCCAACGAGCTTTTCAGCCACAATGCTCTGCTCTCCACCTCCTTGGTTTCTATTGCCTTTTTCATGGCTCCCTGGGTCCCTTACTGTAATGACTTCTGCCTTCCTTTCTGGAAGATGCCTGTCCTGCGGGGGGAAGTGCCCACCTCTCCTACCCACTATCCCTGACTCCTGAACTGGCTCAGCGACCCAGAACCTTAGCTTTCAGGCTTCACATGCAAATGCTTGCTGAATGCGGCTATACCTCCTCATCTGTTCTCCATGATGCAAATGAACTTGTCTAATGATTTCTTGGGAGCAGTTTTGGGTTGGGAGAAATGAGAGAGGAGGAAAGCTCCCCAAGCCCCAGTGATGGTGAAGTCACCCCAAACAGAATGAAGGGGGTTCAGAAAAGTGAAACCGGGAGTGAAGTTTCCTTTTGTGCAGGCTGGTGATGTCTCTCAGCACTAACACTCCTCCGATCAGCAACCTGGTGTGTGTCCCCTCCCATCAGAGCACTCTGGGTCACGGCATCAAACCTCCATCAGCAGTGGTTTGTGAGCACCGCACGAAAGCATCTTGGGGAGAGCAGTTGGATTAGTATCTCTGCTGCTCTGGACACCTGGATACAGGGAGAGCAGCTGACCCACGGTCAGACCCAGGCTGGCTCTGGACTCAGGCTCCCTTCCTTCCAGCCTCCCGGGCAGTGGCTAACTGGTCACTACGTGCATCCCTGCTGATGAAGCCTTGCAGTGACTAGAAAATGAGGCTTACATTCCCGTAATCAACCAAGCCATCCTCATAGAGTCCCTCGACTGATTTTGCTATTTTGTGTGTACAACTTTGAGTCTGTCTCATATGTATTTGGGTCAGAGCAGCAGGAGGGACCATGACTTGCTTTAAAATTAGCCTCCAAATTCATTGTATAACAGCTCTCGTTTCCACTAAATGGAATGTTTCTTGAGACGACTAGCATGGCACTGGTAATTAGTCTAGTTGAATTATCTTGGAAAAAAAATCATTAAGATTCACTAAGACTCAATGTTTCCACCTGTAAAATGGGATATAGGCTTTGTTGGAAAAAAAAAAAAGTATTAAAAAGATGAAAGCATTCACCTGATCTAGACCCTAGTGTGCCTTGCACACACACATACACACACACACAAGCACACACTACCTTTGGACCTGCTAGCAGATGAAGAACAATTCCTTCCAGCATCCGAAAGACTCCTGAACTAGAGAAGGAAAGAAATGTTACTCCCTAAAGCGTGCTGTCCCCAGAGCCAGGGTTGAAGTTCTGATAGTTTAAGGAGCTCAGAGAACATATTTCAGGTCTTAAGAAAACAACTTTTGTTTCTCCTGGGACAATGAGATAGTCTTCACACGAATTCAAAATTGGAGAAAAGAAACTAACAACAAAAAAAAATCCATCCTGACGGTTGTCCTTCTCCAAGGACACACAGTTTCCCCAGATTTCTGATTCATCTTGGTAGATCTGCAAATAAACCGGAGTGGCCCAGAGGACTGGATAAATGAGAAGACCTGTGCGTGACCACACTGAACCAAAATGTTTCTTCATAGTGGGCAGTTTTCTCCTAATCTCCTGAGCTAGAAGAGTGGTTGATTCTGATCCACGTCTCACCTCTAAGGTGGTGGTAAGGAGCTGAGGGTTGGAGAGAATGTGATTAAAGAACTGACACCTCTTGAAGCAGAGAGACAAGGAACATGTACCAGAGAGTTAGAAACCACAACATGGAGGGTTTTTGCCTGTGACAGTGGGATCTGTGACAAGGCAGGGAGGCTGCAGTGTGTGTTGAAAAAAATAAATAAAAATTTAAAAAATAAAAAAAAAAGAAAGTGGATTTTGTGGGCCTGGTGCTGTGGCGCAATGCATTAAGCTTCTGCCTGCAGCACTAATGTTCTATATGAGCACTGGTTCATATCCCAGCTGCTCCACTTCCAATTCAACTCCCTGCTAATGCTCCTGGGAAAGCAGCAGAGTAAAATGGCCCAAGTCCTTGGGCCCTGCACCCATGTGGAAGACCCAGAAGAAGCTCCTGGCTCCTGGCTTTGGTCTGACCCAGTCCCAGCTATTGTGGCCACCTGGGGGAGTGAGCCGGTGGATGAAGATCTCTCTATCTCTTTCCATCTTTCCCTCCCTCTCTCTCTCTCTCTGTAACTCTACCTTGCAAATTTAAAAAAAAAAAAACTCCTTTAAAAATAAAAAAAGAAAGTAATCTTTGGAGTGAACTAGACCTGGGTTCCAATTCCAGAATGGACATTCATTTATTTGAAAGAGTTACATAGAGAGAGAGAAGCAGGGAGGAAGAGAGAGACAGAGAGAGAGAGAGACAGAGAGAGAGATCTTTTATCCACTGTTCCACTCCCCAGAGCCAGGAGCTTTTTCCAGGTCTCCAACATGAGTGGCAGGGGTCCAAGTACTTGGGCCATCTTCTACTGCTTTCCCCAGGCCATTGGCAGGGATCTGGATCTAAACTGGAGTAGCCAAGACATGAACCAGCCCGTAAAGGATGCCAGCATCACTGGCGGCAGCTTTACCTGCTGTGCCACAACGATGGCCTGGCTTCCACATTTGCTAACCATGTGACCTTGGACAAGCTATTTGATCTGCTTGAACATAAATGCAGCAGTTTGACTATGATTTGGCTCTTGCAGACACTGAATCCTTAAATCATAAATTAATGATACTGAGAGGGAAGACACTTGACTCAATTATGGTACCTAGTAGGTGGGCCTAGTGGGAGGTCCTTAGGTCTCTGCAGGTGTGCCCTCAGAAGATACGTCTCACAGAGGGGTTGGTTATGTCAGCCTGAGTGGGGCCCAGCCTCTCTCCCTGTTTCCTGGCTCACCATGTGATTCCTTCTATGCACCTGCTCTGCCATTGTCATTCACCACCCTCATCACATGTCCAACAGATCAGACCACCTGATTTTAGGCTGCGAACTTCCGACACTGAGAGTCACAGCAGAACTTTTTTCCTTCATAAGCAGCGTCTAGTGAAGGAAGCCTGACTAGTGTGCGTAGTTTCTGCACTTGTAAATTGGAATTAATGATAGCTCCTGTTTCATGAGATGGTTGTGAGATTTAAATGAGATAATGCTTGAAAAGGGACTTACCAGAATACCTGGCACAGAATCAAGTCTAGGAACTGTTCACCATTAGTAATAATTGTCTGTAATTAGCCCTGGTTTCCCAGGACTGCCATAACAAATTACTACAAACTTAATGCAACAAATCTATTCTGTCACAGTTCTGGAAGGCAGGAAATCTGGTGTTGGCAGGAACCGTGGTCCTTCAGAAGCTCCATTTCTTTCTTGCCTCTCTAGCATCTGATGCACTGGTTCACTCCCCAAATGCTTCCAATCACAGGCACTGGGTCAGGCTGAAGCCAGGATCCAGGAGCCTGAATTAAATCCAGCTCTCCCATGTGGTGGCAGGAACGCCAACTACTTGACTCATCAGTTGCTGCCTTATTAGCAAGAAGCTGCAATCCAGGGCAGAGACAGGACATGAACCCAGGCACTCAATTATGGGAATGTGGGTGTCCCAAAAGTCATCTTAACTGCTGTGCCAAATGTTTGCTTCTTTAAATGGAAATTTTAGAAAACAAAACTGGGGCCGGTGCTGTGGCGCAGCAGGTTAACGCCCTGGCCTGAGGCTGGCATCCCATGTGGGCACCAGTTTGAGACCCAGCTGTTCCACTTCCCATCAGCTCTCTGCTGTGGCCTGGGAAAGCAGTAGAAGATGGCCCAAGTCCTTGGGCCCCTGCACCCTCATGGGAGACTTGGAAGAAGCTCCTGGTTCCTGGCTTTGGATCGCTGCAACTCTGGCCACTGCAGCCAATCAGGGAGTGAACCATCGGATAGAAGACCTCTCTCTCTCTGCCTCTCCTCTCTCTGTGTAACTCTTTCAAATAAAAAATAAATCTTTAAAAAAGAAAACAAAACTAAGATTCAAGGAAGGTAATCAATTAGATTGCTGACATTACTGTCAATAGAACATGAAGTATGTGAAAATAGTGTTTATAACAATAGAATTAGTGATTTTTCTGAAATGAAAACCGGAAGTACTTATGTATGGATAAATATATAATACATGTGTTGTGTATACCTTCATTTTATTACTTATTCAAATGTGTCAGCCTACCAGCAGGACATTCAGAGATGTGCAGTAATAATGAAGTCCAGTCATTTCTTTTTATGTTTGCCAACTGTCATTCAAATTGGAAAAACACAGGGGCTGGCACTGCAGCGTAATAGGTAAAGCTGCTGCCTGCAGTGCCAGCATCCCATGTGGGCACCAGTTTGAGTCCCAGCTGCTCCACCTCTGATCCAGCTCTCTGCTATGGCCTGGGAAAGCAGTGGAAGATGGCCCAAGTCCTTGAACCCCTGCACCTATGTGGCATACCTGGAGGAAGCTCCTGGCTCCTGGCTCCTGGCTTTGGATCGACGCAGCTCCAGCTGTTGTGGCCACCTAGGGAGTAAATCAGTGGATGGAAGACCTCTCTCAGCCTTTGCCTCTCTAACTTTGCCTTTCAAATCTTAAAAAAAAAAAAAAAAACAACAACAACAACAACAACAAAACATTTCATTTTCCCCCCACTTTCAAAATAAGTGAAAACTTATTTTCCAAAGGACAAGGAAGGAGCAAAGCTCAAACATTGTACACTGGGTGCCCAGGCCTCCATGCCGCCTCTCCCATCCCAGGCTCTGCACATGTATGGGCTGGTCTGAGTGTGATTCAAGGTCTACGTCTACAGCATGCAGAGACACCTGCACTTAATGAACGTTTTCCTGATTTAGGTCTCCTCCTTTTTCCCTTGGCAGGGTGATATCTGGCCCGTCTAGGGAAAAGGTTAACATTTCTAGTCATCAAAGAAGTTCTTTCTGCAACAGCCAGGGCAGAGGAATTCACATAGGCGGTCATGGTTTACTTTAGGGAATGGCATCGCCTGAATCAGGGCACTTAGCAGCCTGGAGTCATCAGAGTTTGAAACTTAAGAAGGATTTTAGGGGTGGGCCCTCACTTGCAAATGCACAGAGCTCTTGCTTATTGCTGCACCCCACTTTCACTGCCTGGGTCCTGCATGTATAACGAATAGGCTTGTCCAGCCGAATGCACAGAGCTAACTGGGCCCGCCTCTCCTGATTTGTCCACTGGCTTTTTCTTCACATAGCATATTCTTAAATCACTTTCCACTCATTCCTTTGGAATTGCTTGTCTTTTTTTTTTTTTCTTTTTACCATGTGTTGCTCAAGTATTAAAATTGTAACTCGGCTGGTAAGAAAGGTTAGCACCAGAGGCAGGCATTTGGTGCAGTGGTTAAGATGCTGTTTCGAGTGCCCGGGTTTGAATCTAATTCCAGCTTTTTGCTAAGCACACCCTGGGAGGCAGCAGGTGATGATGGCTAAAATACTTGAGTCCCCGTGCAAGGGACACAGACACTGGTGGTGATCGAGACCGCTCCAGCTCACAAAGCGAATTTGTTAGATGAGACTTCCAGACCCAGGACAGGCAGGGCCTGCACTCCGCCCCTTATAAGCAGGAAGCAGCTATAGGAGATAAGATGATTCTGTGCCCTTCAACATCCCTTGGGACTAAGGGAATGGAGTCTCTGAGGGGGGAATGTTGTCGCAAGCATGCAGGATAAAATTGATCAAGGAGAACACCACGCCTTCACCATGCCCACTGTGTGACCTCATTCCCCTACCCGACCACATCTGTGCCGCAACCTGCCAATCAGACTAATTAACCACTCCCCTTTGGAAGTGGATTAAAGGCCTGGAACACAGTGGGCCTGGCCTTTTTCCTTTTGCCCTGGATCCACTTGATGCCCTGCACTTCCAGGGTGTGTGGCCTTCAGGCCACTGGCCCCATGCTTTCTGGCCTGTATGTTCCTCCACTTGGCTGGCTCCTGGTGCTCAGTATGAATCTAGATTTCCCTCTCTCTTTTAGATGGAGCCCTCACCCTCCTATGCATTTCTCTCACTGAATAAAAAGCTTAAAACTTAAAAACAAAAAATTTGAGTCCTTGCCACCCATGTGGGAGACCCAAATCAAATTTCAGGCTCCTGGCTTTGGACCAGCAGATGGAAGATCTCTGTTCGTCTCTGTCTCTCCCTCTTTCTGTCGCTCTGCCTTTCAAACATAAATAAATATTTTTTTTCTTAAGACAAACTTTGGAAGCTGTCACGGCCAGGGGCTCCCATGTCCCACATTTGCTTCCCAAGGTTTATACACCTCTGCAGGATGTGGACAAGGCCCCACAGGGACTCTGCAGGGGCTCCCTGTGTTATGTGGGACTGACCTGTGGTACTGTGTTCCCCGCCAGGCATGAACATAAAGCATCATCAGTTCTAGCTCTGTTCATGACTCGCCCCTAGGGAGATGTTCTTTCCTCATTCATCCACCCAAGGGTGCGTCTTTTCTAATTCACAAAAAAGCATCTGTGTTGGCTGGAAGGGGCCCTGCTTACATCCAAGTCGCGCCAGTGTCCTCCTTTGCTCCCTCCTCACTAATCAGAGGTCAAGAGGACAGGCAGTTAACCTAGATGACCCGGAATGACCATGTAAGATATACTGCAAATGCTCGATGAATCGCCATTTAAGACCAATGTTTTCGGCCAGCGCTGTGGCTCACTAGGCTAATCCTCCGCCTTGTGGCGCCGGCACACCGGGTTCTAGTCCCGGTCGGGGCGCCGGATTCTGTCCTGGTTGCCCCTCTTCCAGGCCAGCTCTCTGCTGTGGCCAGGGAGTGCAGTGGAGGATGGCCCAAGTCCTTGGGCCCTGCACCCCATGGGAGACCAGGAGAAGTACCTGGCTCCTACCATCAGATCAGCGCGTTGTGCCGGCTGCAGCGCGCTGGCCGTGGCAGCCATTGGAGGGTGAACCAACGGCAAAGGAAGACCTTTCTCTCTGTCTCTCTCTCTCACTGTCCACTCTGCCTGTAAAAAAAAAAAAGAAAAGAAAAGAAAAGAAAACAATGCTTTCATAACAAATGGATAGCAGCCAGAGAGCAGTCCCTGAACAAATTTTACTTGAGTTCTCCTGACCGAGAGCCTGTCTTGGCCAAGTTAGAGACCAACATGCAAACCAGTTGGAACATTCTTGGTGGCTCCCTGCCAGCTGGCCAGCTCCAGCAAAAGGCCATGGAAAACTCCTTGCATCCTTGTTGTCAGAGAATCTCTCCAGGCTCGTGGGCTCCACCTTCTGGCTTGCTGCTTCCCCTTGCCTGCTCCTTTCAGTCTTATACCAGTGGTTCTCAACTCTCTCCCCAGCCCTGGCTATTTGACAATGCCTGGGGACATTTTTGGTTGTAACTAACTGGGAAAGGGTAGCTATTGACATCTGATGGGTGCAGTCCAAGGATGCTGCTAGCCTTCCTCCATTGCACAGGACGGGCCCACACAACAGAGAATCATCTCGTCCAGATGCCAACAGAGCCCAAACGGAGAGATCCCTGCTGCAAGCCCTTCACTTGCATCCCTGTTCCTGGATCTGGCTCTCACTTTTTATTGATGCTTGGGGTTGATGCGTCCCCATCTCTAATATTGAATCTACTCTTATCCTAGCTGTAGATGTCATGTTCCTTTTTGCTCCACATCCCTGAAGCCGCTGAACATAGATGAGGCTGCCCTCGCCTCTCTGAGTTCACAATAAGTTCTTTAAGTCTCCAAGTTCACATTAAGTTCTTTAAAACACTGTCTGGGTTCTGAGATGACCTCAGGCCATTCCTGTGGCTTTGCCTTGTACCTCCTATCCCTGAAAGTCAAGTGAGGCCCCGAAGGGCCAGTGTAGTTCATGGTAATACATTCTTACCTTTCAAAGTGTGCGGTTTTAGGCGCTGAGTTCTGTTTTGTTTGTTATGAAACAGAAAAAGACATCCCCAAACTAAACATTTGCTCTTTGCTCCCTTTCACTAAAGATTAAGATGTTCCTAACGCTGTTGACTAGTGGTGTCCTATTTTTGTTCTTGTAATGTATCTGTTCTCTTCTTTGCTGCCAGTTACCATAGGCTGTTTTAAGTTAGCTAAAAAACCTGAATAGCAACACTGAATACTGTAGAAATGCACTTTGCTCAGTAATACTTGAGTTGTTGCAATATTTGATTATCCATTTGGTTGTTACAGAAAAATTCTTAACTGTAATTGATGGTTGTTGCCGTAATAGTATATTGCCTGTATTTCTACCTCTAGTCATAGGCTTTATGTGCTGGATTTTAATATCCTTGAGCCTGGGCAAGTGCACAAGTCTTTTTAAAAGAAACATGGTTTACTTGCACAAAACTGATCAGTTTTGAGAGATCGTTAATGCCCTTGAAGTGGTTTTTGTGGGTGTGAAACAAATGGTGAGAATTTCAATTGGTCCCTCTTATTATAGTATTGAAATTAAGTCTACTTAATTTAACAAGTCATGTTCATGCCCTGATTTTATATACTTGTATCTATCAATAAACATTGTGATACTTGAAAAAAAATTAAAAAAATTAAAAAGTCAACCCTTCTATCTCTTTGTGCATCTTGCTTCCCATCTGAAGCCTAATTATTTCAACTTTTGTGACATCTTCTGGTTTCTCAACACCATCAATAGTTCTTTAAACTTTATCCATAGGGTAAACAGAACAATGCCATCCATCCCAAAACCTCCACGTCCTCATTCCCAGAAATGTGTGTGTGTGTGTTAATTCAATCACACAAATATTCATTTATACAGTAAGGAAAAATGTGGGGAGCAACTCGGACTATACTGTTACTGGAATTAAGACTTATTCTATGCATCTGCTCTCCCTCTGTGGGGAGCAATCCTGACTAGACTAAGTTACTCGAATTAGGACTTATTCTATGCATCTGCTCTCCCACAATATGGCGCTGGGAGAGAAGTAAACAGCTTCCGCACAGCTGCCTCCAGTTCAACCAATTAACTGTAGGACTTGCTCCTGATTGGAGAGCAGCGTACTCAGCCGAGTTGGGATTGGCGGAGGAGGACTATAAAGGAGGGGAGAGACGACATGCACCAGGAACATCTATGGGGAACATCTAAGGGAACCCGTGCAGCCCCCGAGAAAGCCGGCCGGCGGTGTGCCGCTCCCCTGCGGAAGTGGGGAATGCGGCCAGGGGGAACTGCCCTTCCACGGAGGTGGAAGGGATAGTAGCCAACCCGGGAAGAACCAGCAGCAGACCCGGGGAGGGCCGAGCAGACGAAAGAACAGCGCAGGGTCCTGTGTCGTTCCTCCACGAAGAGGGGGAGCGACATAATGGTGCCGTGACTGGGATATGAAGCCTAGGCAGGGTTTAGTGTCGTTCCTCCACGAAGAGGGGGAGCGACATAATGGTGCCGTGACTCGGATAGGAAACCTAGGACGGATATGAAACTTAGGAGGGAAGAAATGACTCGGATAGGAAACCTAGAACGGATAGGAAACCTAAGAGGGAAGAAACGGGAAGAAGTGGGAAAATACCGGAGAGAGAGACTAGTAAACAGCCTAGGTGCCGGAAGAAGCTATTGAAAGCCTAGGCAGAGACTCGGATATGGACTGTGGGAAAGAAGTTAGGATTTAAAGTGAAAGCAAGAAGAAACTTAGACTCAGATACGGACTGCAGGTTGAAAGTGAAAGTGAAACCTATAAGAAACTTAGACTTGGATACGGACTGTGGGGAGAAGCCAGGAGAAATGAGAGGAATATTGTTGGAAGAAAACTTAAGGAAACATACCGGGTAGAGAAAAACGTTAGGGAGGATGAAGCCGCGAGTGCAGGCCGAGGCGGAGATATAAGCCACCTTGGAATTCTTCAAGTCACCCCGGGGAGCAAGAGGCGAAGATCTGGAACCAGAGGCAGAGACGTGGGCCGCCAGGTTGGAATTCGCCAGGTTAGTCCGGGGAACTTGGACTGAATGCCGGTGGTGGCGGAAACATTCGCGGAAGCCGCCGCGTGCAGAGAGAGCACGGGGCGTGAATAGATGGGGAACGCAGGGGCTGGCGCGAGGCCGTGGTGCGGGCGCGAAGTGCGTGGAGACTGCGGAGCGTGCGCGCAGAGCCGGGAACCCGCCGGCGGGGCGAGGCGCCGGGAAGCCGCGCAGAGCCGTGAAGCCGCCGCGGGGCGGGCGCCGGCGGGGCGAGGCGCCGGGAAGCCGCGCAGAGCCGTGAAGCCGCCGCGGGGCGGGCGCCGGCGGGGCGAGGCGCCGGGAAGCCGCGCAGAGCCATGAAGCTGCCGCGGGGCGAGGTGCCGAGAAGCAGCCTCGGGGCGAGCGCCGCCGGAAAGCTGCAGGGATAAGAGAAACAGAAGTTTTAGAAGTAAAGTGAGAGAAATAGGAATGCTGGAAGATAGAAGTAAAATGGGAGAAATAGGAATGCCCGGAGATAGAGAAATAGAGAAATAGAAAGGCCTCCCTACAACACTGCAATGTGAGAGCTTGGATTCGGTCTGCCTGATTAAGTGAGGCGATGAGCACCTGGGCGGCTAGCAGCTTATGCGCCGCAGGTCACCGAAGACAGGCACGAATTAACATCAGTAAGGCTTCCCCACAATACAACAATGAGAAAGCTTGGATTCGGTCTGCCTAATTAAGGCGGTAAGCGCCAGCAAGCAGCTCGACCAGAGTATGAGCTGCAGGTCACCGAAGATAGGCACGAACCAACACTAATAAGTCTCCCCCACAATATGGCAATGAGAAGGCTTGGATTTGGTTTGCCTGATAGGGCTTGTAAGCCCCTGCAGGCAGAGCAGAGCATGCGCTGCAGGGCACCGAACACAGGCACGCATCAGCGCCTAAAAACCTCCTCACAACATGGCGAAGAGAGGACCCGGATTCGGTTTGCCTGATTGATAGGACTTGTAAGAACCTGTGGCAACTCTAGCAAGCAGAGCAGAGTGTGTGCCGCGGGACACCGAAGACAGGCGCGTATCAACGCCAAAAAATAAAAAGAAAGGGGGATCTGTGGGGAGCAACTCGGACTATACTGTTACTGGAATTAAGACTTATTCTATGCATCTGCTCTCCCTCTGTGGGGAGCAATCCTGACTAGACTAAGTTACTCGAATTAGGACTTATTCTATGCATCTGCTCTCCCACAATATGGCGCTGGGAGAGAAGTAAACAGCTTCCGCACAGCTGCCTCCAGTTCAACCAATTAACTGTAGGACTTGCTCCTGATTGGAGAGCAGCGTACTCAGCCGAGTTGGGATTGGCGGAGGAGGACTATAAAGGAGGGGAGAGACGACATGCACCAGGAACATCTATGGGGAACATCTAAGGGAACCCGTGCAGCCCCCGAGAAAGCCGGCCGGCGGTGTGCCGCTCCCCTGCGGAAGTGGGGAATGCGGCCAGGGGGAACTGCCCTTCCACGGAGGTGGAAGGGATAGTAGCCAACCCGGGAAGAACCAGCAGCAGACCCGGGGAGGGCCGAGCAGACGAAAGAACAGCGCAGGGTCCTGTGTCGTTCCTCCACGAAGAGGGGGAGCGACATAATGGTGCCGTGACTGGGATATGAAGCCTAGGCAGGGTTTAGTGTCGTTCCTCCACGAAGAGGGGGAGCGACAGAAAAACCTCCTCATCTTCTTCTCATCCAAGGCACCATGAGGCCCTGCCACAAACACCCACCCAGCTTGTGTGCTCCACACACCACTGTCCTGGAAGGGGCAACCACTGCTGCTCCCCATTCATCCAGGAAACGAGGGACGGGAAACGCAGGGCAGGGAGGGGAGCCAGTGTGTGTGTCCGAGCCCTCGCCGCCCTACCATGCTCTCCTGCTGGGGCTCACCGTGAATTCGGGGATCTCTTTGTTCTCACGCCCACTTCCCACCTGGGCCATCTTCAGGCCACACCAATGGAGTTGGTGACTAAGGTTCTCTCTAGGCTGGATGTGACTTTGATGGGCTTTAGGTGACAGCCAGTGGGAGAAGGCTGGCTGTTTCTGGTAGAAAAATGCCCCAAATTCAATTGTTCCTGTGGGAAAAAGAAAAAAAGGCATGCACCTGTGCACACAACCCACACAGCACAAACAGCTCACTCCATGCACACAGCCGGGTTCCTCCCAAGCCAGAGTCCCTCCGCCTCCCCATCTGGCCTCAGACCTGATGACCTAAGGATGGGCCTGCCTCACTTCCTGGACGCCACACATCGTGCTCCTGTCCAGAGGTGGCCGCCACTTGGGAAAGACTCTAAGAGGAGCAGGACTACTGCGGCTGAGAGGCAGCCTCTACCGACCCTCCAGGCAGGGGAGGAGAGGGGCCCTAGGCATTGCTCAGAACCCACACCAGTGAAGGGAAGACAATGACCGGTATTGAGGCCTTCCTGGGCCTGGGGAAGTCATGTACCCTCTTCTGCCCCACGCCACGGCTTGCACTTGCTCTGGCTCTCTGCAGAACCCACTTTTCCAAGGATGAACACAAAAACGGCTTGACCTTGGGAAGGAAGCCAAGGTATGTAGGACATTTAACTTACCAGGTGAGGTAGCCTACAAGCAGGAGGAGCAGCAGGACCCCACTCTGGCAGGTGGACAACGAAGGTCCTGGTGGCAAATCGAGGGGCACCTTGTGTGGGTCAGATGGGAGCCCAGGAAAGCAGGGGCTGTGAAACCCCCCACGATCCTGCCAGGGGCAGCTAAAGGATGTGCTGCTTCAAGGTTATCAAGAGGGAAGGATGGCTGGGCACGCGTGGGCTCCCAGGTGGCAATGTCTCAGAAGATTGGCACCAGCAGCAGCAGCGGCTGGGCCTAAGAGGGCTCTCAGACAAAAAGCCATGCTGAGCCCCAGGGCATGGGCACCAACAGGGGCTCCCTCTGCTCTGCTGGGGAGGGGCCCTCACGTGTACATAGAAAGCAGGTGCTCCAGGGAAGCCCTCCTCTAGCCCCAGACCCGGCTGTACTGCCCTCGTGGGTGGATATTCCCTCTTTGCCTTTCTGACAGATGTGTGAAGATGAAGGGGGAGATTCATACAAGCTTTTTCTTCCACAATTAAACTTTAAAAAAAAGAAACAAATGGTGAGAATTTGAATTGGTCCCTCTTATTATAGTATTGAAATTAAGTCTACTTAATTTAACAAGTCATGTTCATGCCCTTGGGGTTGGCGCTGTGGCACAGCAGGTTAAAGTCCTGGCCTGCAGTGCCAGCATCCCATATGGGCATCGGTTCTAGTCCCGGCTGCTCTTCTTCCAATCCAGCTCTCTGCTATGGCCTGGGAAAGCAGTAGAAGATGGCCCAAGTCCTTGGACCCCTGCACCTGCGTGGGAGACCCAGAAGAAGCTCCTGGCTCCTGGCTCCTGGCTTCCGATTGGCGCAGCTCCAGCCATTACGGCCAATTGAGGAGTGAACCATCGGATGGAAGACCTTTCTCTCTGCTCTCCTCTCTGTGTAACTCTGACTTTCAAATAAATAAATAAATCTTTAAAAAATAGTCTCAGAAGAGAATGAGGAGGAGCAAACACCACACATTTTTTGGAACTCGGACACCCAGAGACAGGCAGGCAAGCAGACCCTCGTCCACACCCAGGCTCTACGACCCCTTGCAGCCATCATTGCCTGATCTCCCTGCTAGTCTCACACCCCTCGGGCTGGATGGGGGTGTGGTAATAAGCAGGTGACCTGCAGATACACCCTAAATACGTTTCCAACTCTCAAACCAAGACTCAAAGGAGGGGGTGAGGGACTTTGCATATTCTTGTATCTTTGGCAGACAGCTGTTCTAGCCTGGCTCAAGCTTCCTGGAGAGAGCCACAGCTCAACCCGCTTGGAAGCCACAGGGGCCAGTGAGGCCGCCAGCCCCGGAGAGCAGCAGCCACAGCAGCCATGCAGCCTCGGCTCCCGAGGGGCTGCCCCATGCCCAGCTCCTCTCCAACAACTGAGCATCCTGCAGGGGTGGGCTGCGGGGGCAGGGAGGTCCTCTAATCTCCACCTAAATGTGGTTTCCAAGATCAAGTAGGCAGTGACTGAGGCCCGTCCTGTGACATAGTCCCCACCTGGAGCTGTGTTTCCGTGCTTCTATCAGCTCAGCCTTCACTAACAGGCTAACTGGAGGGGACACAGGGAAAGGAGTTGTGTGACAACAGAGAACCACGGGACACCTGCTGGTGAGCTGCACCGACATCAAGTGCGTGCACGTAGCCCGCGCATGGACAGCACAGGGGCCCTCTTCCCAGAGTGAGTGGGGAGCCACTGTGTGAAGAGCCCAGAAGAGCAGTAGGCAGGGCAGCACAGCTCTGCCAAGAGAACCATGGAAAGAAATCCATCTGAACTGTTGCAAGTGTGTGCGGAAGGACGCCTCTCGGCCTCAGCAACCCCACGTCACCAAGAGCTGTCCTCGAGGCTTCCTCTGCTGGCCACACAGGGGAGTCTGGGCTTCAGAGAGGTTCTGATGCTAACACGCCTCAGGGTTGCTGAATACAAATGTCAAAGGTGTAAATCACAGAAGTTTAAAGAGAAGGAGGAGGAAGGGTGATAACTCATTGGCGGATGCCATGAGAAACAGAAGGGGTCAGACTTCCGGAGCCACGCGGCATGGCAGCCACGCTCAGTCGGGATCGACTCTGCAGTCCCAAACAGGCGACACGGTTTTCACCCTGCACATATCCAGAGCAAGCACTATTCTATGAAGAGTACATTATCCCTTATTTAAAAAATAAAAGTGGGAAAGGGGAAAAATTAACAGGTGCTCAAAACTACAACCTCTCTGTAGGCAAAATAATTTTTGTTTAGAAAGATGGCACACACACCCCCCCTTTAAACACTTTTCTCCTTCCCGGGTGACCTAATGACTTGTTGGGCTGACACCTAATGAACAAAACTCAAAGTGGCTGCATGGTTTCACTCACACATGCATACTGCGTTTACTCAAAATTGGTCTGTTCTGCTTCCTCCTCTTCTTCCAGGATGAGGGGCACAGCCAGGGATCCGTGCTATGTGGTCTGCAATCCCCCAAAGTCAGGCCTTCTGTCTTTTGTTATTTTTTCTTCTTGCTGATGCCCGTTTAAGACTGGCTGAAGGGGGAAGGCCCGTGGGGCCCCTGACTGTAAGTCACTACTATTAAGTTGTTCGCGTGACTGCTGGGGGAGAGATTTACAGAGTCTATTCTGATTTTGCTCGGTTTGGTCAAGTGTTTTTGCTGATCGAGTCGAACTCGGAACACC
The DNA here is from genome assembly GCF_964237555.1 of Oryctolagus cuniculus. Lineage (NCBI taxonomy): Eukaryota > Metazoa > Chordata > Mammalia > Lagomorpha > Leporidae > Oryctolagus > Oryctolagus cuniculus. Next base: position 116,558,083 of record NC_091436.1, read on the forward strand.
CAGGGTCTTTTAAGTTGTTCTCATTTGATTTGTTGGCTCCTTTGGGGAGAGGCAAATGGGTTGGAGCTTCCTTCTACCTTGCGATGTGGCTGTGTGTTGAACTCTGTTTCAAAAGATGACAGCTGCTGTGTTACTCCTAAAAGTCCACCCACCTCCACCCTGAGTATCACCCAGATGACATCGCCATAGTAGAGCCCTGTAGCAGTGCTTGTCCCCACTCTCCCTGATACATTCCTGTCTGCTTGGGGCTGCACACCTGGCCGCTGACATCTGCAGTCTCTTGGTGCTCTAGCGATCTCACTGTCACCATGTTCACGTGTCCAGATTGGTCTCCCCCCACATACTTGAGATAAACCCCGGGAGGCCAGGCTTCTGCCTCAGGATTCTGGATTCCCCTGTTTTTATAAACTGAGTATCAGGAGGAATTGACTCCCCTGCTCCTATGGTGACATCTTCAACAAAGGACATGGAGGGCACACTGATATTTGGGCTTTCAAAGTCATAATAGGCTTCAATTGCTGCTTGCAGGTTCCAGGTGGTCATTTCCAGGAAGAAGCCGCAGCCTCTGGAACTCGGAGATGAACAGTCCCTGTTGGTGTTGCCCAGCCAGCTGGGCATCAGCTCGGGGTCCAGGTCCACGTCCATGACCTCCATGGTGGGGCCGGACACTCACTTCCTGACCTCCTTACAACTGAGCTGCCGCCACCACGGCTGCAGGGCCTGGCCCAGGGACTGGGAGGAGACTGTTGGTGGCAGGTGCTATAACCCCGCTCCTTTGAAGTAGGCCCCGGGCCTCTCACTGCCTCGTGGGGTAAACCCACTCAGCCACTCACTCACTCTCACACTCCCTCCCCTCCTCCCCCCCCCCCCCCCCAGCATCGACACCGCCTCTCGCTTTGCTGTTGCCTCCACCTCCATTCCCAAAATTTGTAAATACGTTTCCTTGCATAGTGGAGAGGACTGTGTAGATGTGACGAGACAGGGAGAGTATCCTAGATTATGCAGGGGGACCCAATGTAACCCCATGGGTCTTTAAAAGGGGTGAACCTTGGGGCTGGCATGTGGCATAGTGCGTTAAGCTACCTCCTGCAATGCGGGCATCCCATATGGGCACTGGTTCATGTCCCAGCTGCTCCACTTCTGATCCGGCTCCCTGCTAATAGCCTGGGAAAGCAATGGAAGAGGACCCAAAGTACTTGGGCCCCTGCCACACACATGGGAGACTTGGATGAAGCCCCTGGCTCCTGTCTTCAGCCTGGCCCAGTGCTGGCTGTTGTGGCCATCTAGAGAATGAACCAGCAGAAGAAAGATTCTCTGTCTCTGTCTCTCTATCTCTGTGTGTGTGTGTGTGTGTGTGTGTGCATCTCCCTCTCTCTCTCTAATTACTCTGCATTTCTAATAGAAATCTTTTTTTAAAGGGTGGGAGGAGACCCTTTCCCAGATGTGTCAGAGCTGGATGTGACCATGGAAGACAGGTTGGAGACAAACAACTATTGTTGGCTGTGAAGATGCAGGAAGGGGTCCAGTAGCCAAGGAATGTGGGCTGCCTCTAGAAACTGGAAAGAGCTGGAGATTCTCCCCTGGGGTCCCCAGAACAGAGTGCAGCCAATGAATTTGAGATCAATGAGACTCAGGTTTGAGACATTGCAATGGTTTGAGACCAGTGAGACTCCAGTTGGACTTCTGACTTCCAGAGTTCTTAAGATAACACATCTGTCATTGTCTTTTTTTTTTTTTTTTTGGACAGGCAGAGTTTAGACAGTGAGAGAAAGAGAGAGAGAAAGGTCTTCCTTCCGTTGGTTCACCCCTGAAATGGCCACTAAGGCAGGCATGCTGCGCCGATCTGAAGCCAGAAGCCAGGTGCTACCTCCTGGTCTCCCATGCGGGTTCAGGGCCCAAGCACTGGGCCATCCTCCACTGCCTTCCTGGCCCACAGCAGGGAGCTGGCCTGGAAGAGGAGCAACCAGGACAGAACCGGTGCCCCGACCAGGACTAGAATCCGGGGTGCTGGCACCACAGGCGGAGGATTAGCCTAGTGAGCCGCGACACTGGCCTGTCATTGTCTTTTTAAACCACCAAGTTTGTAGTCATTTATTACTGCACAGAAGAAATGAATGAAATCCATATTTTTCCATTCTTCATATTCATGAATGTGTCTTTTTCTCCTCTAGAAAGTATTCTTGATTTCATCTTAAATGTTTCATTTCCCTTATCTTCCATTAGCAAAGATCTTTCCAGACATCCCTTCCTGACTTTTCCAGGAGCTGTGAAATTGCAAGGTTTTTATTTGTTAGCATGTGCCTTGTGACTGCTTATAGATCGCATTTTGTAAATAAGAACAGGACACTCCAGAGAGGCCAATGGGCTTGTCAAGTTCACACAGTTACTAGATGGAAGACAAAAGACGAGTACCACACCTAGGCCTTGACCACCATGTGCTCTATTTATCACTTCCTTCCCCTTCAGAACAAAAATTAAAAAGTAGAACAACTTGGTTTTTTTTCTTTGTTTTGGAGCTCTGAGACATTCCTAGAGTTGACATAGTATATGCTGAGGCTTCCTGCAGAAAGTCCTGGAGAACTTAGTTCAGTGACGAACTCCAGGAACATGTTTAATCGGCTTCTGTGCTCAGATAAGCTTGGGGAATGCAGCATGGTTATCCCTGCCTTGGGAAGTTGTACACCCAAGCTTAATAAAACTTCTTGGGAGTTCTGTAATAGAGAAACACGTACTAAGCCAGAGTTTGCTCTTTTCATGTAACACCCATATACACGCAGCAAGAAAGGCTGGTGTGGACAGTCCTTCCATGTCTTGTCTTTTCTGTGTGGTTTGCTTAGCACTGTGAGTGTGCTTGACCTGATCGTGCAGTGTGGGATCCTCTGGGAGTTGAGCAGGTGAGTGCCAGCACAGAGCCATCAGTTATCAGCCGTTCTCTCTTGCTTCCTCATTAGCAGAACCCACTTTAGTTAAGTCAGTGAGTGCTAAGCTAAATGTACTCAATTTCTCAGACTCCTTTGAAGTTAGGTGTGGTCGTGTGACATGATTCTGGCCAATGAGATGGGAACAGAAGTCTGCGGAGACACTCTCAGAAAAGTTCACACATGCATTTCTTCATCTTTCTTCTTCCTGCCCACAGTGCAGAGGCCCCATGTGGAGGTCCAGCAGCCATCTTGTGACCATGAGGGCAAAGGCCATTTACCAAGAAAGGCAGGACACTAGTTTGCAAGAGCGTAGGCACCTGATGACAGGAAGTCATTTGCCATTCTTGGGGCAGCCTCTAGGCTCTTTCAGAGCATGTGAGAAACAAACTGCCCTGCAGTTAAGTTCCTGTGGCCAAGTTTTTGCCAAGTCACCAAATTCAGTGGATCTCAAAGTGTAGCCCCCAGACCAGAAGTCTCCATACCACCAAGGAACTTACTAGAAGTGCACATCCTGAGGCTTCATCACAAACTTTACTGAATATGGACTCCAGAGGTCAGGCCCAGTGACATGTTTCAGCAAGTCCTCCTGGTGGTCCTTGAATACACTCGAGTTTCTGAATGTTTGACCTAGGTCACACCTGTCAACCTTCAGTGAATTTAAACCCAAGGCAGGGGTGGGCACTTAGCCTAGCAGTTAAGATACTGGTTATGATACCTGCAACATATATTGGAGTGCCTGGGTTCAATTCCTGCCTCCAGTTCCTGATTCCAGCTTCCTACTAATGAGCACTTGGGAAAGGCTCAAGTTATTGGATTATTGGGTTTGTGCCATCTACACTGGAGACTTGAGTTGAGTTTCTGGCTCTCAGCTTTGGCTCTGGCCCAGTCTTGGCCATTCTGAGGAGTGAACTAGCAGATGGGAGCTCTCTGTCTTTCTGCCTCTCCAAATAAACAAATAAATAGTTTCAAACCCAAGTTCCAGGCTCCTGGCTTTAGCCTGGTCCAGCCCTGGCAATGCAGGCATTTGGAGAGTGAACCAAGAGATGGAAAAGCTCTCTTTCTTCCCTCTTTCTGTCTGCCTCCCTCTCAAATAAGAACGGAAAAAATTTTTAAATATATTAAAAAACAAATAGTTGAGTTTGGGCAACAAGGCCCATATCCACAGCTAACAAAGCATGGTTTCTGTGGGAGGAAGTGTCCTGCTGTGTCTTCAAAGTCTCACAGATATAGAAGTGAAGATAACAAAGATGCAAGTGGGAGCTGCCAGCACTCAAAGGGTGTGGTTGATCCTGGTTCATGTAGAGTACCAAGGGACATTGCAATTTTTATGGGAAGGTTTCCCTTTAGTTTTTCTGAGATACTTCCCTGTGGGTTGCCTCCAACTCTGGTCATAAAGCAACTAAACCAGAGTATAAATAAGACTTGTTTATATCTAAGAATTTGCACATGCATATACAAGACTGGGGATGGGGCCAGTAGTGTGGCATAGTAGGTTAAGCATCTGCCTGTGGCTCTGGCATTTCATATAGGCGCTGGTTCAAATCCCAGCTGCTCCATTTATGATTCAGCTCCCTGTTGATGGCCTGGGAAAGCAATGGAAGATGGTCCAAGTGTTTGGGCTTCTGCACCCAAGTAGAAGACAGGGAAGAAGCTCCTGGTTCATGGCTTTGGATCTGCTCAGCTCTGGCCATTGCGGCCATTTGAACCAGTGAATGGAAAACTTCTCTCTGTGTCTCTCTGTCTCTCTGTGTCTCTCTCTCTCTCTCTGTAACTCTCTCTCTCTCTCAAGTAAATAAATAAATCTTTTTAAAAAAAAGATTGGGGAGGTTGTAGTTTTAAATGACCATGGTGTCTGGCAATGTTATGAGAATGCTTCAGGATGTACGAGGATCCCATTCCCAACATGTGATCTCCAAACTATTCCATCCCTAGGTGACTGTTTTCTCTGAAATAGCCAATGGTTAATACGCATTCATTTTCCAAAGAGGGTGCTCACACACTTTTGTTAAATCCTCATGAGAGTCCTAGAAGGCCACTATATGTAGTGGACATTTGTTAGACTCTTGGAAGCATAAGGTACCTGATCCTCTGCTTCCTATTCCTGGGTTCTGTGGAGGCTTCAGGACCCAGAGGCAGGTGTCAGTAACTCAGCAGCAGAGGTGGTGCTGAGAGTTTAGCTCTGCAACAACACCTGCTGTCCAGTGGAGGTAAAGTCAACATCAATTTCCTTACCAGAACAATCCTGCAGCTTTCACCTTGCATGATTTTTCTTGCTCCCTGGCTTCCCTTGGTTTCTGCGCGGCCTCTGCACCTGATTCAGACAGCCTTCCCCTTTATTGTGTGAATTGCCTAAAATTCTTCCAGAAGCTGCTGTTTACCCAGGCAAGCCAGAGTCATTTTCTGTTGGTTGCAACAGAACATTGTGTCTGACTAACCCAATAGTATTGCCATGTTTTTCAGATAAAGAAACTGATACACAGAGGTTAAGAAATCCACCAAATGGAACTTCCCAGCCTCCAAGATGGTCCCCAGTGAGCCTCACCTCTTAGTTTCCACACCCTTATGTAGTCTGTGTAGAGTACTGCCAGAAGGGATGGTATGTAACTTTTTTTTTATTTATTTACTTATTTGAGAGGTAGAGTTACAGTCAGAGAGAGACAGAGAGAAAGGTCTTCCTTCTCTTGGTTCACTCTCCAAATAGATGCAACAGCCAGAACTGTGCCCATCCGAAGCCAGGAGCCAGGTGCTTTTTCCCAGTCTCCTATGCAGGTACAGGAGCCCAAGGACGTAAGGTCATCTTCCACTGCTTTCCCGGGGCATAGCAGAGAGCTGGATTGGAAGAGGAGCAGCCGGGACTAGAACCAGCACCCATATGGCGGAAGTGCAGGCGGAGGATTAACCTACTGCGCCACGGTGCCAGCCCCGGTATGTGACTTCTAAATCCAGATCGTAATTGCTGCTTCTTTACTGCTTTCTTGGGTTTTTTACTCTGAGCAAAGTCAGAACTGTATCATGGGGACGTATTAATCATGTCTTTTATTTTTTATTCTGGTGTTTTTACAACTGAGACCTTGCTAACCCTGGAGGGACTGCTCCTCTTAGGGCTAGTCAATCCCTAGAGATAGTGAGCAATCATTCTGTGAGGGCCCTTTCCAGCTGCAAACCAACCAATCCAGAGGCCACCTCCCTCACCACCACCATCTACCTTCTGCTCTAGTCACCCTGGGGCCAAGTACTAGACAACTGGGGCCAGCCCATTGCCCAGAGCCTGTTGAGATCGTTCAAACCAGCCAATGGCAAGCCTGGTTACCACCGCCCTTACTCATTCCTTCCCATAGAAACCACAATAAAGGCTCTTACCCACATTTCCCCCTACCCCTCTGCCTCCTGACACACACTGTTGCTCCCTCCTGGGTCCCCTGGGATGTGCCATGCCCCTTCCTCTTGGGAATGTGAATATAATAAACTCTTTTCATTGGCAGTCATCTCCTAATCTGTTGGCCTTACCATACCTAAGTAATAATAACAAAACCTATATTTTAAGACAGAGGATGCTCATGAAGCCCTGTGGAGAAGCCCATGTGGAGAGAGGACCTGAAACCTCCCAGCGCAGCCAGCACCAATTTGTCAGCCATGTGAATGAGCCATCTTGGATCGGATCCACCAGTCCTCATAAAGCCTTGGGATGACAGCAGACACCTGCCTGCAAACTCGTGAGAGGAGAGAGTCTAAGCCAGAACTGCCCATCCAAGCCACTACCAATTTTGTAACCCACAGAAATGGAAATATAATACATGCGCATGCTTACAGTACTGACCCTTTATCCATGGTTTTTCTTTCTACAGTTTCAGTTAACCACAAGTAACCATGGTCCAAAATATTACATGGAAAGTTCAAGAAATAAGCAACTCACATTTTAACTTATTATGACCTGTATATTATTATAATTGTTGTAATTTATTATTAGGTGTTGTTAATCATTTACTATGCCTAATTTACAGATTAAACATCATAAGTATATATTCTCAAGGAAAACCATAGTATATACATGGTTCCATACAATTCTTGGTTTCAGCTATCCACTGGGAATCTTGGTGTGTCCCTGATAGATCAGGAGGAAATTACTGTGTGTGTGTGTGTGTGTGTGTATGTTTTAAATATTTATTTACTTGAAGGGAGTAGTGATGAAAGAGAGAGAGAAAGAGAGAGAGAATCTTTCATTTGCTGGTTCACTTTCTGGATGGCCACAATGGCTGTGTGCTGGTCCAGGCCAAAGCCAGGATCCTAGAACTCTACCTGGTCTCCCACATGGGCTCCCACATACTTGTGCCATCCTCTGTTGCTTTCCCAGGCACCTTAGCAGGGAGCCAGATCAGAAGTGGAACAGCCAGGACTAGAACCTGTGCTCTGATATAGGATGCTGGCATTGCAGGCTGCAGCTTAGCTCACTGGACCACAACACCGGCTCCAACTCCTGTGTTTTAAACATTCAATGCTGATGTTATTTATCCCTCAGCAATGACTTCTTAGTGGAGGAACTGAGATTTGATACCAGGTCCATGCAGTTCTCAATGAGGCGTCCTCATTGCCGCTGCTGTGTGCCAGCATGAGTTATATTAGGACGATTTGGGCTCCTCATTCAAACAATAAGAAAACTACCATAATCTCACATAGCAAAACTCAAAGATGGGGAGGTTTCAGTGCTGATGAATTAAGCAGCCCAGAGACAGCCCCAAAGACCCAGGTGATTCGCTTTCTCTGCTCAGCTGAGCTCACTCAGCCTGTCAACTGATCTCATCTTCAAAGGTGGTTGCAGCTTTCCAGGCCTCTCTTTCAGGCATGATCGTGTGCTATCCCGAAGCCTCTCAACTGACTGTACCTTATGGGATGGAATTGCAGTCCATGGCCACATGTAAAGCAGTCACTGATGAGTGAATGGGAGAATAGGAGCACAGTGATGGTTAGAATTCTCAGGGTTTCCTCCTGGGGCTGAGACTTAGGAAACTTCCTCTCAGTTACACAGCACTGGGGGCACCCTTGGACCAAAATCTGTGTTCTGGCAACAAGGGCATGTATACAGAAGGGGACTGGCGGTAGTGGATGATTTAGGTACATTATCTTCTATCTTCCAGGAGTGGGGGGCCTTTTTTTCTGCCAAGGGTTATTTGTTTATTTATAACACCATTTGCAGGCCATACAAAATGTTCAACTTAAACATTAACCTGCTATAGATTTACTGAATTTTGAGTCCTGCCTGTGGTTGCCCTGGCAGGACCAGACCACATGATTTTCTGGGCCTTATGTAGCCCATGGACTGGAGGTTCCCCACCCCAGTGGCCATTAAGGGGTCAGCTATACAAGTTTGAAAGGAAATACAGACTGGGAGAAGGTGTGGGAAAAAGCAAAAGAGTCGGGAAGGTAGGTGGAGACCCGGTGAGAGGCCTTGGGCTCTCCGCACAGAAAGAACCTCCCTTTGTCCTGGGCAATGAGTCTTTCCCTAGAAGCACTGTCCACTCACCCTACTTTGCTTGCTGAGGTTGGGTTATGTAAGTGTTGTCACATCTGACTGCTCTTCCATTTTACCAGTCAAGATGAAAGGACCCAGCTGCCTCCAAAAGCCTCCCAGTCAACAAACCCAGAGCAGGCTGTAGGTGATCAATCAGCTGGTGGCTCTGATTGAAATTCATCTGCACTTCCCAAGGTGGAAAGCAGCAGCAGATATGAAAAAACTCCTCCTCCATATTAGATGAGGGAAGGCTCTTTGTTTCAATGATAGTTTGTGTCACCAAATATATTCAGCTTCCTTTATCTGGGCATGGAGTAATTCAATATGGAGAGTAAGAGCAATAGGGCACTTAAAATTCAACCCAGTTAATTTTGTAGGTGTGGAAAATCAAGTTCACGTTGAAGTGACTTAGGTATGGTCACAAAGACAAAACTGAGACTCAAACTGAGTCTTCAAGTTCTTGCTTCACAAACTGTTGAAATCTTTACTTAATGTATGCTAAACTGATCTTCTGTATATAAAGAGAATCGAAAGTGAATCTTGATGTGAATGGAAGGGGAGAGGGAGTGGATAAGGGAAGGGTTGCAGGTTGGAGGGACGTTATGGGGGGGAAGCCATTGTAATCGATATTCTGTACTTTGGAAATTTATATTCATTAAATAAAAGTTAAAAAAAGAAATTAAAAAAAAAAAGTTCTTGCTTCAATACTCTTTCTCATTACACATTGTGGGAACAGATTCTATGCCAAACCTAAGAATTATTTTTCTGGATCACAGAATTGCTTTAGGTAAAATGGTCTAAAGTTCCTCATGTTCATCTGAAATTACCAGTTATGTTTAATATTGAGCTATTTATTTGTAAGATTGTCTAATTAGACTTTTAAGCTCCACCCTTACAATTTATTGGGTGTTTACCAAAACAGGCCAGCATTCCAGTTAATATTTCAACCACTTTTGTCACCCTCCAATAAATTACATAAGAAATTATCAGAGTAAATTTTTTCCTGTGTCAACAGAAATTAGGGACTCCTAATTTCCAGGACAAGAGTGCACTGAACTCATTCCTTCCAAGGGAGTATAATAAGCTTCCTGAGAGGCCCTTTCTAAAATAACTCTCTTCTCTCTCCCGCTGACTCACAGGACTAACCTTACCTGACGCAGACCCGCATGACTCGCGCAATGGGAATTTCCCAGCAGTCTTGCTTCTTGGGTGATTTTCACTCTTAGTTTCTAAGTTTGTGCTGCAGAGGTCAGAAGGAGCCGCAGATGCTGACTAAGTGGGTCTCTGTCACCATTTTCCATAGCTTTCCCTGCCAAGACTCATTGCAACTTTGGAAATATCATAAATGATTAAATTTATATGAAAGACTCTAATAAAGACTAAATCTGGTGAGGGGTGTGTGTGTGTGTGTGTGTGTGTGTGTGAAAGGGAAAGTAGGTAAATTTGGGGGTTGCAATTTTAGCACTTGAAACCGAAAAATAAAGGATAGTTAGCATATATCCACAATAAATGTGATTTTCACTATTTTGGGTTAACTGCTTTGCTGTTATACCCAGAAAAATAATTTAAAGTGTTCATAGGTTTAAGTAAATGATCCACAGCAGATCATCAGAATCCAAATTGGCAGTCTGTTCAGTAACCATTGCTTCAATTTTCAGGTTGCCAAATCACTACCAGGAAAATATGCTTGGTCAACCAAACTGTTTAAGATTTATTTGTCCTCACCCACTCTGGCCCATAAGTGAGTAAGCTAACGTGCGCAAGAAGCAAGGTTAGAAACAAACTCTGATTAACAATCCATTCACGCAAGATACATTGAACACTTGCTATGTGGCAGGTTTTGTGCTTCAATAAAAGAAAGAGTAACTAGGAAAAGATGAAAGGTTTCCACTGGGTGTCACACACTGCCAGGAGCATGAGCTGCACCTGGTGAGGTACCAATCTTAACTGGCATAAGGAGATAATGCCAGAATCTTTTCAGGAGGAGGTAGGTTCTGAACAAAGTATAGGGAAGGGTAGAGTTAGGCAGACATGGATCAGGAAAAATGAAGGTTTGGAAAGAGGCACAGTCAAGGACTTCAGACTTAACATGACAGAGGGTGGGGGTGGAGTGAGGAGTTGGATGGGAGCAGAGGGTGGAGGACCAGCTCACAGAAGGCTGTGCCTGTTTGCCTGGAGATCAGACTAAATCTTGAGGGCCGTGGGAGCCACCAAAGGAATAATTTCAAGCAGAGGGGATTTATTTGGAGCTCACTGGAGGAGGAGTGAGGAGGCTCATATTTCTGTGTGTGTGTGTGCACATTTAATCTTGTTTGGACAGGCCTTAAGCTTGGTAAAGGACTGTGGAAAGTATTTAAGACTAAAGAACCAGTGCATGCTATCATGCACTATTGCAACAGCCTATTCACTCACATAGCACACTAGGATTCTCAATGAGTATTTCCTTCTCTACATCTGAGCAGAAGTGCTGGGTAGGGAAGACAGCAAATAAAAGAGATGGCAAACGTGGATTGCCATTTTAATCTGTCTCCAGGTCTCACACTGATGTTTCATTGGAGTATTTCACATTGGCTTCTTTAAACTTTTTCTCATGAAGGTCTTGACAACTGCCATGTCAACATGTGCCCTTAAAACAGTACACAAGGCAACTTTTTGCTGACCACAGGAAATAATTGACACTCTTTGCTTCCCTCTTCCCAGGCATTTGTGCCTTTACATGAAGTCATTTGTATTTCAGAGTTTGCAACTGGGTTCTTTAGCTTTTAGATGCCAATATTTATTTGCATGAGCCATACAAGAGAAACTGAGAAATTCCTTCTGTGGCTAAATACTTGGAACTTTGAAGAGAATGAATAGTAAAGATTCTTTGTCAGATGCAGATTTTATTTAAAACCTGCATCACGTGGCAGGTGTTTGGCACAGCACTAAAGATGTCACCTGGGGTGCCCACAACACGTATTAGAGTGCCTGTTTTCAAGTCCCAGCTCCACTTCCAGTTGCAGATTCCAACTGATGCACACCCTAGGAAGCAGCAAGTGATGGCTTGAGTGGTTACGTCCCTGCCACCCACATGGAAGACCCACACTGAGTCCGTGGATCCTGGTTTCATGTTGATCCAGCCTTGGCTGCTGTGGACATCGGAGGAATGAACCAGCACATGGGAGACACCCCCCCCCCTTTCATTTAAACTAAATAAAATTTTAAAACCAGCTTTATGGAACTAAAGGATAAGATATGCTCATTTAAAATTTTAATTACTATCATCTCATGAATTGCCTTGACCAGACTCAATACGTTAAAATATATACCACACAATTAAGATGGTTTCACCAAATATATCCATTTTTCATTAAAAATTCAGACACATTTAAGATTTTTGGGGGTAAGATTTATTTATTTGGAAAGCAGGGTTACAGAGAGAGGGAGAGACAGTCAGAAAGATCTTCATTCCATTGGTTCACTCCACAAATGGCTGCAACAGTCAGGGCTGGGCTAGGCCAAAGCCAGGAGCCTGCAACTCCATCTGGGTCTCCTAATTGGACGGCAGTGGCCCAAGTACTTGGACCATCTTCCACCACCTTCCCAGGCACAAATGCAGGGAACCAGATTGGAAGTGGAGCAGCCAAGACTTGAACTGGCACCCACATGGGATGCCAGCATCCCATGCAGTGGCTTAACCTGCCACACCACAATTTAGGCCCCTTCTTAAGCATCAAACTTCTTTTATGGCTCCTTTACCCATCCCTATATTCACATCTATGTGTGTTTTTTTTAAAAAACTGATTTACATCTTATTTTAAAGGCAGAGAATCAGAAAGAGAGAGATCATCCATATTCAGGTTTATTCCTCTAATGTCTGCTACACCCAGGGCCAGGCCAGGCTGAAGCCTAGAGCCAGGAACTCAGTGTGGGTCTTCCATGTAGGTGGCAAAGACCCAATTACTTGAGCCATTATTTGCTGCATTGCGGATGCACATTAGCAAGAAGCTGGATCAGAAGCAGAGTAGCTGGGACTAGAATGAGGCTCTCCAAGATGGGATGCAGGAACTCCAAGTGGCGACTCATGCTCCTGAGACAAATGCCCACCCCATATTCAACATTTTTTAAAACAAATAATACATTTTATCAGATAAATCAACATGAGGAATTCTCCACAACCCCCATAAAATATTTCTATTGTTTTAGGCACAAAAATGCCCCAAATAAATCTATTTCTGTGCTGGTTATGTTTTAAAATATTTATCTGGAAGATGTTCAGAGGTTATGAACTCATTGAAAAAAATTATATTTTTCTGTGATTCTTTTTTACTTAAAAATTCACATAATTGTACGTATTTATGGGGTAGCATAATACAAGTAATTCCAAAAGCTGTACCTATGAAATTTATATTTATTAAATAAAAGCTTTCCAAAAAATACAATATAAATATACAATGTATAACGATCAAATCAAGGTAATTAGCATTTCCATCTTCTTAAACAGTTATTTATTTGTGTTGAGAAGCTCAAAGCCCTTCTCTTTTATGAAATATATCTTTATGAAATATGTCAAATGGTTGTTATAGTCACCCTACTGTTCAATAAACATTAGAATCTGTTCCTCCTATGCAACTGTATTTAAAAAAAAAAAAACTATTTATTTATTTATTTGAAAGAGAGATCTTCCAATCACTGGTTCACGTCCCAAATTGCCAGAACTGCTGGGACTGAGCTAGGCCAAAAGCCAGAATCCTGGAACTCCATCTAGGTCTCCTACATGAGTTGGCAGGGACCCAAGTACTGGGGCCATCATCTGTTGTCTTCTCAGGCATGTTAGCAGGGAGCTGGATCAGAAATGGAGCAGCTGAGGGTTAAAGGCCTGGCCTGCAGCACCAGCATCCAATATGGGCAGCAGTTCAAGACCCAGCTGCTCCTCTTCTGATCCAGCTCTCTGCTATGGCCTGGAAAAGCAGTGGAAGATGGCCTAAGTCCTTGGGCCCCTGCACCATGTGGGAGACCTGGAAGAAGCTCCTGGCTCCTGGCTTTGGATTGGTGCAGCTCTGGCCATTGCAGCCATCTGGGGAGTGAACCAGCCGATGAAAGACCTCTTTCTCTGTATCTACCTCTCTGTAACTCTTGTTTTTCAAATAAATTAAAAAAGAAAAAAGAAAAGAAATGGAGTAGCTGGAACCCACACTGGTGCTTATAGGGGATGCCATTATCACAGGTGGTAGCTTAACACACTACACATGACACCAGTCCCTGTGATTGTATTTTGATATACTTTATCTAACCTCCCTCTATGCCCCTGGAATTTTATTTTTTTAAGATTAGTCTAGGGTAATTTCACATAAGGAATCACGGGATGAAGCTACATCTCTATTTTGTAGATTTGTAAGTTAGCAGTGACGCCCTCTGCCCATTCCATTAAAGACCACAAAGGCCTTAAATGCCCCCAAAGCTGACCTGTGCACTTCCCTCATCCTTTTACCCCAGCCTCTGTAATTTGTGACATAAGAAAAGGATCAAGCCCAGCTCTGGCCATTGCAGCCATTTGAGGAGTGAACCATCAGACAAAAGACCTTTCTCTGCCTCTGCCTCTGTCTTTCTGTAACTCTGCCTTTCAAACAAATAAATCTTAAAAAAAAAAAAAGATTATTCAAGGCTTATTGCATGATGCTCTCCCCTCCTAACTAGCCTGGAAACTGACTGTGGATGAATTTAAAGCAGAGTGGAAGGCAAGAGCCGAGGCAGAGGCAGAGGCAGATTTGGGGACATTTTTCAAATACCTGATGTGGGTCTAGGTGGCAAGCGTGCACTTCTCAGGAGTGACTGCAGGAGGAATACGGGTGAAGCACAAGCGAGACACAAGGAGTTAATCCCGCAGGGTACAGGGCAAGAGCCAGTAAGGAATTCTAAAAATAATGCCTTCTCCTTCACAAGCGAGGCTGTCTGCGAGGAGCAGAATTGGCGAGCTTATTAGCTTCACTGCTTTGCCCTCTGCAAGCTGACATTCCCAGCTTAAATCCTGGCACAATCCTAAAATGGGAGTCAGCTCTGCAAAGGTAGGGAGAATTGAGGACACTGAAGAACAGATACTAGGAGAGCTTAGTGGCAGGAAACGAAGTCTCAATTGCACAGCGTGTTAGTGGCAGCTCTGCCTTCTTGTTGCTCTACACAAAGGTGAAGGACAAGGAAGCAGCCCGAGTCCTCGTGGACAGCCTTCCTCTCGTTCCATCTCTTGGTCGTTCTGTGGTGTCAGTTGCTCTGGGAGGAATAAGTAGAACAGAAATTTGCCGAGGCATTGGATTGTGTATCCACACCAATTCCATTTTCTGTGCCCTTGATGCAAAAGGAGCCCTTGCTACAGATCCCATTTCCTAAGAAACTTGCCACTCAGATCAACAAACCTTTTCTACAAACACTGCAAATTGTTTTAAGTCGTGGTGCTCACCCTACAGCTGGTTCCACACAGTAAATCTTCTCCCCCTTTCTGCTGCTCCTCTAAATTTTCCACCCTCAAATATTTTGGTGCCCTGTACCAGATATTAGAGATACATAGAGGATCAGAACAGTCTGAATGAGTCTCAATCTGGTGAAGGAGATAAACCAGGCTGTTAAAATCGTTAATAGCAAAGCCATTTGTCATGAAGTTGTAGCTCATATTAGAAGTAGAACTTATACTTCTTATTTTTTTTAATTTGAGAGGCAGAGAGAGAGAGAGAGAGAGAGAGAGAAACAAAGAGATATAATAACTCCTATCCACTCCTTCATGCCCAAAATGTTGCAACAGCTGGAACCAGGAGCCAGGAACTTAATCCAGGTCTCCAACGTGTGTGGTAGGAACACAAGGACTTGAATTATCACCACTGCCTCCCAGGGCCTGCACTGGCAGGAAGCTGGAGCCAAGAATACAACCCAGGCACTTTGATGTGGGACATAAGCATCTTGACCAGCATGACTGCTTGGCTAAATGCCCACAAGAACTCACACCTTCTGACTCATAGTGACGACCTCTATGCTCTGCATACAAAGCATGTACTCTTTATAATTAGGCAAATTCCTTTCCTAAATGGATTTATCATTTCAGAAAAGGCTATTTGTGTTAAATAACACAATTTCACGTGCTATCTCATTGACCCCAAGCCCTTTTTCTTTTTAATCTGAAAGGCAGAGAGACAGAGAGGGGGCAAAGGGGGAACAAGAGAATCTTCCCTCCATTGGTTCACTCCCAAAATGCTAGCAACGAGAGAGACAGAGAGAGAGAGAGAAAGAGAGAGAGAGAGAGAGAGAGAGAGAGAGAGAGAATATATAGAGAGAAATCTCCCCTCCATTACTTCAGCCCCCAAATGCTAGGAGGGAAGAAGGGAGGGAGAGGGGGGAGAGAGTGAGAATATATATAGAGAAGTCTCCCCTCCATTAGTTCAGCCCCCAAATGCTAGCAGGGAGGGAGGGAGGTGGGGAGGGAGGGAAAGAGAGAGAAAGAGAGAGAGAGAGAATGAATGAATCAATATAGAGAGAGAGGTCTTCCCTTCATTGGTTCAGGCTCTCCACCCCCGCAATGCTTGCAATAGCTAGGGCTAGGCCATGCTGAAGCTAGGAGCCCAGAACTACATCCAGAATTCCCATTTTGGTGACAAGGACTCAAGTACTTCAGCCTTTACCTACTGCTTCTGAGGGTGTACATTAGCAGGGAGCTGGAATCAGGAGTAGAACCAGATCTTGAACTCATGCACTCTGATATGAGATATGCGTATTCTAAGCAACATCTTAACCATTGCAGCAAATGTCAGCACCTCACCTCCTCAAGATGCTTTTCAAAGAAAGACCTTATCTGAAAAAAAAAAATAAAGCCTTCCCACCACTAGAGAGGTGGCCTATGAACTTAGGCTTTCCCTACTGAATGATTTGGAGCACATACAAGGGAATCCCTTCCCTCTCCAGAAGGCTCATCCTGGCCCTGTTGCTTGTGGAAATGTAAACTGACCAGGCTCTTAAATTTTCTGAGCCTTAGGTTACATGACCGGGATACAGGGCTAATGCTCATGGAGTTATATTAAAAATGAGATACAGGGCCACAATATTGTGCAATAAATAGAAGTGATTATTATTAACTGGGAACTATGTATTATCTCATTTTTAAGCTCCTTTCCTGATAAGGATGGTAAGAGAAGATCTGACTAGCAGGTGTATCTTTCTGAAGGGAGGCAGGTATTGTGACTGGTGATATAGTAGAGGCAGAAGTTCAAGTCTTCTATTTGATAAAGCATGGTGTCCCTGGACACTACAGCTGGGCTTTTGGGAGTAGACTGATAGCAACCCCAGGAACCCAGAGTGGAAGTATTGAGTGCCAGAGAGACCAGCACAGGTCCCAGAAAGGCTGAAAAGTTCACAAGTTTATAGATAGGCTAGTGATATAAACCCAGAGAAGACATTGGCTTATGTTTATTTATTTTCATATGAGCAATCTTCAAATCTTTTTGCTTTCAGGTTTTATAAATTCATCTCTCCACCACTGCAGCCACAAGTCTCAGAGAAGCTAAGTCTCCATTGCTTGGTGAAGAGCACTGCATCTGTCACCTGCAACCCCACTCTGTGAATAGTCAGGACCACACCCCTTCCCCCTCTCCCTTAGAGATCCAGCAATGGTTCTGTAAAACCCAATCAGAACATCACTGCCATGATGCAACATGGGGAGCCTAGTTTATGTCCTAAACCTCGAACTTCACCTCTATGTTAGCCAAAGATCACATCCTCAATGTTTTGGTTAGCTATAGCTATGTAGCCAACCACCCAAATACAGTGCCCCCCCCCCAAAATATCCATTTAATTTGCTCATGATTCTAGGAGACAGAAATGAAGGCCCAGCTCAGCACTTGTGCCCTATGTGGGTCCTCTCGGGCCGTTGACTCAGCCATGTACATCTGGTGGTTGGGTCTAGATGGAAGACACAAGGAGGTTTCTGTCCCTTGTCTGGTGCCTGCTGCTCCTTCACGTGGCCTCTCTACACTTCTGACTTGCTCTTCTTCACAGCACGGTGGTCTTCAGGTAGTCAGACCCTACATGATGCTGGCTTCCCAGGGAGTACATGGCAAAGGCAGGAGCTGCAGACCTCTTAATACGCATACTCAAAAGTTACATGCCTCACAAATTCTGCATTTCAGTTGACCAAAACAAGTCACAGGACCAACTTGTGTTCAGAAGGAGGGTAAACAGAGCCCACTTCTCATGGGAGGAGGCCTAAAGAACTTACAGCCATGTTGCATCCTCTGCAATCACAGCAACCTTGCCTGCCCTCTAGTCTAAGCCGCAGGCGCTGCTCACGTCTGCTCACGTCCCTCCCGGCACCCTCAGTGTCTGCTTCAGGACATCTATCACAAGACAGGTGGATGCCGAGCTGTTTGCCTCTCAGAAACCTTATCTCAATGAGGGCAAGGAATGAAGGAAATGTGCTTAGACTCATTGTGTCCCAGTGCCCCATGCATTGCAGGCTCTCAGAAAACATGTGTTTGAAAACCGGAAAAAACCCTCATGGTGATAAGGCAAGAACACACTCAGAGAAGCCTCGGAACAACACAATAAAGTTCACAAGGTAGAATTCTTTGGAGGTAAAAAATGTGCGATAGTGCAGTAAGCCTTTGAAATCTGTCTTTTCGGATAGCAAATCTCTCATTAGCCATCTAGGAATCTCATACTTCCTGTCTCTCCTACTGTGGAAGAAAACATCTGGCACGTTCTGCCCGGCACCTCTAAACGTAAGTTTTCGAAAACTATCACCATTTTAAAAACTTTGCATTGCCATAAAATACATACAAAATGTCCTATCTTAACCATCTTCAAGTGTCCAGTTTTGTAGAGTTAAATTTTTTCACATGGTTGTAAAATCAAACTCCAGAATATTTTCTTCTTGCAAAACTGAAACTCTGTACCTATTGAACAATAGCTGCCATAACTCACTCTCCCCAGCCCCCGGCAAACACCACTCCACTTTCTGGTTCTGTGAATTTGACTATTCCAGGTCTCTCATTTTGTGGAATCTACAGTACTTGAATTTTCTGACTGTCTTATCTCATTTAGCACAGCGTCCTCAAGGCTTATTTGTGTTGTACTATGTGTCATAATTTCCTTCCTTTTCTATTTTATTTTAAGATTTATTTATTTATTTGAAAGGCAGAGTTACATAGAGGGAGAGGCAGAGAGATTTTCCAGCCACTGGTTTACTCCCCAAATGGCCACAACCACCAGGGCTGGGCCAGGATGAAGCCAGTAGCCAGGAGCTTCTTCTGGGTCTCCCTGGTGGTTTCAGGGGCCCAAGAACTTGGACCATCTTCTGCTTCTTTCCCAGCCACAGGGAACAGGATCAGAAGTAGAGCAGCTGGAACTTCAACCAGCACTCATATGGAATGACCGTGGCTCATATGTTGGCTTATGAGTATGCCTGGGTATGCCACAACACTGGACCCAGAATTTCCTTCCTTTTAAAGGCTGAATAATATTCAGAAGTAGCTATATTTTAAAACCATTGATTTAGTTTCCATTGTGAAAGTAAAGGCACCCATTTCTGAGAAGACTTGAGAAGAACAATGCCTAGAAACACTAAATTTATCTGCCCATCCATGTTACGTGGCCTCATTCTTCAATTTGGGCACCAAGAAGTTTATGTTGCCTTCTTTAATCAACTCAACAACCCTCCAGTGTGTCAAAATTCATCTGTGCCAGGCAGCAAAACGCTTGACAGAGATAAATGCTAATCTATCCTCAGGACCGACTGCAAAACTGGCAGAGCTCAATACAAAATGAAAATGCAGGGTGTTTTGTTTCAAAATCATCTAGAAATTTAAGATAGCAACAGCAAAGTATTCAATTAAACATGATACTTTTAGAGGTTCGTGGAAAATGTAATTAATAAGCCTGCACTTATTTTGGCATAAAAATATTTTGGGTGCAAATGCATGGATTTCAAAAATTTTGTTGTACCATGATAGAGTCATGATTTTAATTATAATTTTCCATACATTTTTAAATTAAGTATTTACATTTATTTATTTGAGAAGAAGAGTCAGAAACAGACACACAGAGACCTATTCACGCTGGTTCACTCCCCCAAATGCCCACAATAGCTAGGACTGGGCTAGGGTAGTAGCTAGGAGTGGAGAACTCAATCTGGTTCTCCCACATGGGTGGCAGGGACCCAAGCACTTGAGCATGACCGGCTGCCTCTCAGGGTGCACATTCAAACCTACCCACTCTTAAATGGGATGCAGTATCCCAAGCAGTGTCTTAACCACCTATGCTCAATGCCTTCCCCCTTAACATAGACTTTGAAGTTAGCATTGCCTCTACTGTAAGGGCTTCCCCAGAAAAATACTGACTTGGAATTTCTGCCTGTGTCTGAAACCCTCGTTTTTTCAAAATCACTAGACTGTCCTTGAAATGCAGCAAAGCGATGCCCTAATACTTACTAGGAAATCCTCTTGAGGCCCAGTTTTTGTGAATTATTATCTTATCCAAGTAGAATGAAATATCACAGGGTTGGTGATATATTCCAGCTACACAGGGCCCTGGAGGAATTCCCCAAATATCTTCTGGTTTACTAAGATATTTTATTATGGCTGACAGCTGAATTTATCAAGGCTTTTTATCATCTATACATATAATTAAGGGGATTTTAATCCTTTAATCTGATAATATAATGCTTTTTGATGAGGGTTTCCTTATATTGTACACCCTTACATTCCAAAGTTACACTTTAAATAGTCAGATGGGCACCAATTCGAGTCCCAGCTGCTCCACTTCTGATCCAGCTCCCTGCTAATGAACCTGGGAAAGCAGTGGAAGATGGCCCAAGTGCTTGGGCCCCTGCATCCATGTGGGAGACCCGGAAAAAGCTCTCTAACCCCTGGCTTCGCCTGGCCCAGCCCCAGCCGTTGAAGCCATCTGGAGAGTAACCCAGCAGATGGAAGATCTCTGTCTCTTCCTCTCTGTGTAACTCTGACTTTCAAATAAACAAATCTTCCAAAAAAATGGTCAGATGGTGTTAGTCCTTTACAATTGTGCTGTATTTATTTGGTAATGCCTAGGACTGTCGTTCATATTTATAAGACTGGTCTATCATTTCTTCTTGTCTCTTTTTTCATTAGGTATTACTATTAAGGTTATGTTGTTTGGTAAGATGAATTAAGGGCTTTGTGTTTTCTGTGATCTGCAATAGTTTAGATAATACGGAAACTTTGCTGCTCTTTAAAGGTAACACAGAAGTTTTTTCATAGTTAACATCTAAATTCCTGTTCAGTCTCCTTCCTGGCAATTAATTAGTTTATTCAAGTTGTTTTATGTCTCCTTGGAACCAGGTTTGACATTTCTATTTTTCTAAGCCGACTTCCTCCAGTTCTCATTTGTTTCCGTGGAGCTGAATATTACAGCTGCTTGTAATTCCTTAGTCATGTCGGTGCTGGTGAATATGTACATCTTTCTCATTCCAATTTTTCTGTATCATTTACAGAAAATGTGAATTTTTAAAGAGGAAGATCCTTTTAAAAGAATCTGGCTCAAAAGAAGTTTATCTTTTCTATCCTTTCAAAGAATCAATCTTCTGATTTGTTTTACTTTATATTTCTTTATATTTTCTGATTATAATTAATCACTTTTAGCTTCTGTCTTTATTACTTCACTCTTCATACCTTTTAAAAGAATATCTGTGGTGTTTACCTAATTTATTAAGATGAGTACCAAGTTTTTTATTACTATTGTTTTAGCCTTCTTTGGTTTTTTATTTCTTTTTCTATAGGATCAACAATTGTCAGTCCTCAGGGGCCTTTTCTTCCTTCCTTCCTTTCTTTTTCTCCTTTCTTTCTTCCTTCCTTCCTTCCTTTTTATGACTTAATTATTTGAAAGTCAGAGTGATGCAGAAAGTACAGAGATTTTGCATCCATTGGTTCACTCCCCAAACAGCCTCAACAGGTGGGACTGGGCCAGGGCAAAGCCAAGAGCTAGGACTCTATATGGGTCTTCCTGATGGGAGGCAGGGGTCCAGGTACTTGGGCCATCTTCTGCTGTTTTCCCAGAAGCATTAGGAAGGAGCTGGAGCAGAAGCACCCCCTGTGGCACAGCGCCAGCTCCTAGACTTTCTTCTTTGGGCATTAATGTGTACATGGTTATAAAATTTCTTTGGAATACAATTCTCGAAGTTTCTTTTCTATTTTACATAAAATATTCTCCTCTTCATTAAATTCTACATGTTCATAATCTGTTTGATTTTTCTCACTAACTTTTTCACAAATGAGTGTTTCTTAATTTACACATAATTAAAATATTTAATTATTTTTTATTTATATCTAATTTTATTGTGTAATGATCAAAACTTCTTTAAAATTTTTGGTATGAGGCTTTATTTAAAATCTTAAAACTGTTAAAATCTTAAAATTTTGTTAGATGTTTTTATTTGAGACTAAATACCAAAAATTTTTTTATAAATAATCCATAGACATGTGAGGAGAAAATCTTACTTGAAGGATATAAAGACCGTGTCTACTGGGAGCCGGCACTGTGGTGTAGCAGGTAAAGCGGCAGCCTGCAGTGCCAGCATCCTATGTGGGCGCCAGTTCAAGTCCCAGTTGCTCCACTTCTAATCCAGCTCCTTGCTAAAGAACTTAGAAAGCAGCAGAAGATGGCCCAAGTGCTTGGGTCCCTGCCTCCCATCTGGGAGACCCATATGGAGTTCCAGCTCCTGGCTTTGGCCTGGCCAGCCCTGGCTGTTGAGGCCATTTGGGGAGTGAACCAAAGGATGGAAAATCTCTGTCCTCCCTGCATCACTATCGTTCTCACACAAATGCTTCTCATTTTTAGGGCGTTAAGAAGGTAGAGACTAAAGGAGTTGGGAGGCCCCCATTTCCCAACTGACCTCTCTTAACATGGCTCACCCACTTCCCCTTCCATTTTCAGGTGCCTGCTGGGCATCAGGCAAGGGGCTAGGCACCAGGACATGGAGCATGGATGAGACCTTGGAACAGGCACATCAGTAAACGCTGTCAGGACAATGTGGGACATGTGGTGACAGGGCCCAGCGAGGACACACAGAGGGTAGTTGAGTCTAGCATGCGAACGCATGGGAGGTTTCTCAAGGAGACTGCCTTGTGTTTGGCCACTAAGATGCATCCCATTCCTCACAGTGTTCTTGTGTTTTACACAGTGCTTATAAGCCACCTGATTTTTGTTCTTCTTCTTTTTAATTTTTTTTTTTTTTTTTTTTTTTTTTTTTAGTTTGAGAGAGAGAGTACTGCCTACAATGGCCAGGCCAAAGCCCTGGGGCACTCAATCCAGGTCTGTCAGGTGCATGTCAGGGACCCAATTATTTGAGTCATCATTGCTGCCCCCGAGGAGCCACATCAGCAGGAAGCTGGAGTCAGGAACCAGAGCTGGGTATCAGTTGGAGGCACTCCTATGTGACCCATGTGTCTTCATTGGCGTCTTAATGGCGAGGCTAAATCCCTGCCCCTTTCTATTCTTTTAAAATGAGAGGAATCTATGATACATATAATATGACATGTATGATTATATCAAGTGCCTTAGCTTGCTTGGACTGCTATAATAGGACACCATGGACGTGGTGACTTACAAATGACAGAAAATTTATTTCTCACAGTTCTGTGGTCTGAGAAGTTCAAGATCAAGCCCTGGCAGATTCTGGGTCTGGTGGAGACTCATTTCCTGGCTCACGGAGGGCTCTCTTCTTGTTGCGTTCACACATGGCAGAAGGGGCAGGGAACTCTCCAGGGCCTGCACTGATGTCAATCATGAGGGCTTTGCTCTCACGACCTAGTCAGCTCTCAAAGTTACCAACTCCTAATGCAGGAGCCCCTTGCTTATCCATGGGGGAATATGTTCTAAGACCCCCCTGTGGATTCCTGAAACTGCAGGTGGCATGCACTCCATATACTAGCACTGGGATATATATAAATATCATAACGTCAACCCGATAACCAAGATGGCAACTCAGTGACCCCTGGGCAGGTAGCACATACAGCATGGTTACGGGGGGCAAAGGGATGGTTCATGTGCCGGGTCCACAGTGAAGCAAGATTTCATCATTCTACTCAGAACAGCACACAATTTAAAACTTACAAACTTGTGTATGTCTGGAATTTTCGTTGAATATTTTCAGATCACAGTGAACTGTGATAACTGAAAACCATCAAAAGTGAAACTGTGCTTGGGACAGTGGGACTACTGCACCATCATATTGAGGATTGGGAGTGAACATATGAAGTGTGGTGAGACATGGACATTTAGTCTGTAGCATAAAGAGTGCTTTTTTCTTCTTGCTAGTGATACACTTTTATCTGATATGATTAGATTTTCTGCTCGGAGACCTTTGTAAAAGTGTTCAACAGTTGCTAGAATTTTTTCTCTCACCACTGAACTTTCTGGAAGGAGACTTGTATCACCCAGATCAGAAATGCTCCAGGTTGTCACATGTGGAAATGAAAGTGACCCTTTCACAACTTTACTGAGCCAATAATGAATACATAGGTCAAAATGAGACTTGTCTAGTTATCCCAGACTAAGATCTTTTATTAGAACTATCAAGCTGTCACTAATCAGAAGTGGTCTATTCTGTATTTACTATGGAACACTTTGTGATATTTAACCTATCCAGAGAAATCATCAGATATCCTGTCCTCTCCAATAGCTGCTGGTCCTCCTGTCATTTCATAGTTATTTTCCCAGATTTTTTAAAGCATTTATCTCTAGGCCATCAGAATTCCTGACTTCCATCTTTTACTCCACTGGCCTTCATTCTTTAGTGACACAGCAGGTTAAGTTCGGCTTGGTATGCCCACATCCTAGATCACAGTGCCTAATTCAAGTCCCAAGTGCTCCACTTCTGATCTAGCTCTCTGCTAATGCACAGTGAAGGCACCGGATGATGGTCCAAGTACTTGGGCCCCTGTCACTCACATGGGGAATCCAAGTGGAGTTCCTGGCTTCTGGCTTTGGCCTGGCCGAGCCCCAGCTGTTGTGGGCATTGAGGAGTGAACCAGTGGATGGAAGATCTCTCTTTCTGTCTCCCCCAGTCTCTCTGTGACTCTGCCTTTCAAATAAACAAAAAATAAATCTTCAGAAAAAAGAATTCCAGATGTGAAGTCTGGCTGCATGGAGAATGGGCAGCGGGGGTTTTGGGAGAGTGCTGAGGAGAGGAGCGTGCCTACCCTCATCACCTGGCTGCCTACCATCTCCTCACCGGCCTGCTGGGCCTTTGTCAGGCACAGTGTGACAGGGATGCTGGCGTTTTTGCCTGAGGCATGGGTACAAACTACCAGCTGGGCGCAGGGCAGGATGAGGGTGTCTAGAGTTCTGTGGAGATGACAGGCACCGGCTGGAGACCCCTGGGGTCCTGTCTGTGTCCTGCATGGCCGGTACACAGCTTGACAGTGAAAGACAAGAAATGGACCCTGCCCCAACACCCTTCCACACAGAGCAGGGAAGCAGTGACTACAACAGACTCCGGCAGCCTCCCTGAGCCCGGAGCACCATTGCCTCTCCTTTCTCCCATCCGCAGAACAGAATCTCTTTGCCTCTGTTTCTTCTTCCTTTCTGGAATCACTGTGGGGTGATGTGGGGGATGGAAGCAGGGAGGGTGTTTTGTCAGAAGGAACACGGCTCACCCAAGAGCAGCATGGTTACACCTCTCTTCCTCCATCCCTACCTCCCAGGGCCTGGCTGATCCTCACCTATCACGAACCCAAACTTCCTCCCCTGGGGGTTTGGTGCCCACACTCTGAGGAGCTAGGCCTCCATCAATTCCACCCCCCCAGTCACATGCCCTTCCTCCTGTTCCTGATGATCCACAAACAGACAGATGGTGCAGTCGTCAGACCCAGCAGCCTGGGCTCCACCTGCGGGAAACTGGAGAAGGGGCAAGCCCACCTGGCCATGGACAAAACCAAGACAAATATTTGGCTCTGAACAGATGTCCATGGAACAAAAATGACAATGATCCTCCACTTGACCAAGAAAAAAGCCAACTGGCCATTCTCCCATAAGAACAAAGCACAGCCCTGCCCCTTGAGTGTTGCTGGGTATCTGCCCATCCAACCAGCCTCACCTACAGCAAGGACCTGAAACCTGGAAGGGAAGCCTGCACAAGGAGGGCGTTGGGGAGAGAGGACAGAGGGTTTTAGAAACAAACTTACAGTAATACTGAGGGCAGAAGGAGAGGGAGAGACGATTGGAGGGGCAGAGGCTGGTCCTGAAAAAGCAAGCAGCAGCTTGTGCAGTGACTGGGAACACAGAAGAGTTTTTTTTTTTTTTTTAACTTGCAAAAGATTATGCAGAGTGGCATCTCTTAACTTTGAATAAATTTAGAGCTTTCTAAAACAGGCCTCTTGTTTTCTAGATACTTTCTGCTTCTTTTTGAGTGAGAACCTGCTGTGTGCCAGGCACTGTTGGGAAGGGTAGAATAAATTCATGGCTATGAACCTGGAGTCAAGGCTATGACTGCAGTGACAGCAGGATGTCCTGGGGTGCTGGTGTGTGCCAGTCAGCCGCTCATGGGGCTGTCCCAAGTTCTCTTCAAATGTAAACAGATAAAAATGGAGAAAAGAGCTGATTGAGTTTTTGTTTGGGTGTTTATGTTTTGGGGATCACTGGCTTTAAAAAAATGCTGCTGCATAATCCAAGAGTAATTGAATGGATCTTTTGATATTCTAATCCCAAACCAAGAGTTCTGAGTATAATTCATTTCTACAAATGCTTACTGAGCTGCTAGGATCATTTTTTATTTGTTGCCATGTTTGTTTAAAGATGATTAATTATACAATAATTCTCTCTTTTTAAAAAGACTTATTTGTTTATTTGAAAGTCACAGTTACACACAGAGAGAAGGAGAGGCAGAGAGAGAAAGGTCTTCCATCTGCTGGTTCACTCCCTAGTTGGCCGCAATGGCTGGAGCTGTGCCCATCCAAAGCCAGGAGCCAGGAGCTTCTTCTGGGTCTCCCATGTGAGTGCAGGGCCCCAAGGACTTGGGCCATCTTGTACTGCTTTCCCAGGCCATAGCAGAGCTGGATCAGAAGTGCAGCAGCCGGTTCTCGAACTGGAGCCCATATGGGATGCCGGGACTGTGGGTGGCAGCTTTTCCCATTTCCCATTTCCGGTCCAGCAAGCTGAACTTTAAAAGAAAGGCTGACTTCCAGCTTGGAGAGATATTTCCATGAAAAATGTGCACGTAACTTAAGATGTAAAATTGTTGTTCAGACAGTGGAAAAACTTCATCCAACTTCATCCTCATCTTCATTGTCTTTTTCTCGTTTTCAAATATTTGTCGAACTTCAATTATAAAACAAAGAAATTTTAATATGTTACCTATTTGGGAGGCAGAGAGAGCAGAACAAGAGAATGAGAAAGAGATCTTCCATCCACTGGTTCACTCTCCAAATGCCTGCAACAGCAGGGGCTGGGACAGGCCAAATCCTCGATCAGGGAATTCAGTCCAGGTCTCCCACATGAGTGGCAGGAAACCAGTTAATTGAGCCATCACCACTACTTCTCAGGATCTGTGTAAAAGGGAACTTGGAGTCAAGAGTCAGAACTGAGTAGCAAACCCAGTTACTCTAATGTTGGATGCCAGCATCTTAACAAGCTACTTAACCATTAGGCCAAATGCATGCCCCAGAACAAATGTTTTTAATTCTTATAACCTGCTGAAGCACTTATACCCTTCTGCTTAGAAGGAAATTCAGCCTCCAGGTAACTCAGTTGTCTCCAAAACCATACCCCTAACTAATGTGATGTATTAAAGTGGTAGATGCAGGAGGAAGCTCCTGGCTCCTGGCTTTGGATTTGGCTCAGCTCTAGCCATTGCGGCCACTTGGGGAGTGAACCAGCAGATGAAAGGTTTTTTTCTCTCTGCCTCTGCCTCTGTATCTCTGCCTTTCATATAAATAAATAAATCCTAAAAATAAATAAATAAATAAAGTGATAGACAAATTTTCTCTGTGAAGGGCCAGATAGTAACAATTTTGTTTTGTGGGTCATATGGTTGTCATTGAAACTCTCAATTCTGCTTCTGGAGGGAAAAAGAAGGCATAGCAACACATAAAGAAGACCATGGCTGTGTTCCAGTGCAACTTTATTTATAGATGCTGAAATATGAATTTCATATATTTTTCATGCACCAGGAAATATTCCTATTTTGGTTTCTTTCCAAATCATTTAAATATGTTAACATTATTCTTGAGGTGTTTACAAAAAAAGGCAGCAGGAGAAGTTTGGCTCAGGGTGCTATAGT
This sequence comes from Oryctolagus cuniculus, assembly GCF_964237555.1. Taxonomy (NCBI): domain Eukaryota; kingdom Metazoa; phylum Chordata; class Mammalia; order Lagomorpha; family Leporidae; genus Oryctolagus; species Oryctolagus cuniculus. Next base: position 116,585,774 of record NC_091436.1, read on the forward strand.
GGTAAACCTCTGACTTGTTATGTCTCAACTTAGAAAAAGTCGGCATAGACCTCCAATATTGAACAGAGGGAATCTTAGTGGTCAACAGTCAGTGATGAAGGTGCACACATTGGTGCCAACAACCACTATTTACAGTGGAATGACCACGTGCCTCCATCCTATGCTTTACTCAGATCTCTCATGTCATCTTTGTAGCAACTCCGTGAATTGGGGTCGGCATTATGGCATAACTGGTGAAGTCGCTGCCTGCAATGCCAGCGTCCCACATGGGCAGGGTTTCCAGTCCCTGCTGCTCTACTTTCCATCCAGCTCCCTGCTAATGTGCATGGGAAAAGCAGCAGAGGGTGGTCCAAATGGTTGGGCCCCTGCACTTGCAAGAGAGACCCCATGAAGTTCCTGGCCCAGCCCCAGCAGTTGAAGCCATATGGGGAGCCAATCAAGAGATAGAAGATGTCTCTCTCTCTCTCTCTCTCTCTCTCTCTCTCTCTCTCTCTCTCCCCCCCTTCCCTCTCTTTAACTCTGCCTTTCAAATAAACAAATCTTTAAAAAAAAAAAAAAAAGCCTCTGTGAATTGCAGTTACCCAGGAGTTTCCTCTCTTTACAGATGCAGAAATCGAGCCTTGGAGATGTTAAGGAGCTTGCTCAAGGTCACAGAGTTTGTGATTGTGTGTGACTCTGAATTCAGGGCATCTAAAACGCACAGGGCTGAATGTCTTTTACCCTCTCCCCTCTCACGTTTTTTAAGCATTAAGTATTTTTTTTATTTTAAATTTATTTACTTTCTAAAACATTAAAAACATTTTATTAACAATAACTGTACATATTTATGGGGTAACGTGTAATATTTCTGTCCATACACAGTGTGTCTTCCCAGTGAAGGGGACGACTGACAGAACGGGAGAAAGTGTTTGTAGGCTACTTGGCCCTTTCACTCTTGTCCCCAGCCTGGCAGGCCTCTCCTAGCGCCTTATCTAAAAGGCCTGCTTCAGCTTCAGCATTGCCCAGTACTTTGAATGCTTTCCTCCAGATCTCTTCTGGAACCCATGCATCCTTCAGGTCTTAACTCAAATGTCACCTGCTTAAAGAGGTCTTTCCTAGTCACCTGTGCACACATATGCACACACACACACATGCACAAACATAATCTGACGTTCTCCTCATCCTGTACCAGCTTCTGAAATTGTCTTTGTTCATCTATTTTCTTTTGTCTCCATTAGTTTGCAAGCCCTTGACCTTGTCCATCTTTTACCATTGTCCCATTTCTGCAACACTTGATACACAGTAGGTATTCAACAAGTTATAACTCCATATTTGATTCCACATTTATTAAGCAACTTTCAAATTCCAATCTATTCTCATCTGTTAGGAGGCACTTAATATTCATACGAAATTCTAGAAGTGAATTTTTGTAAAGATTTATTTATTTATTTATTTGAAAGGCAGAGTTTCATAGAGACAGAGATTTTCTATTTTCTGGTTCATTCTCCAGATGACTGCAATGGCCAAAGTTGGTCCAGGCCTAAGCCAGGAGCCAGGAGCTTCATCCATCTCCCAAATGGGTGTGGGGCCCAAACATGTGGGCCATCTTTCTCTGCTTTAACAGGCATATTAGCAGAAATGTGGATCAGAAATGGAGCAGCCAAGACTGGAACCAGCACTCACATGGGATGCTGGCATCACAGGTGGCTGCTTAACCCATTATGCCACAATATGCCCCTATTCACTCATTTATTTGAAGGGCAAAATGACAGAGAGGAAGAGACAGAGATGGAGAGAATGTCTACCCACTGGTTCATTCCCCAGGTACCCACAACATCCACATCTGGGCCAGATATTATTGGACAGGTCCTGTGCTCACACACAATTACTGATGTGAAAAAAGGACTCATATCTGAGAAAGAACATTTATTATTACCACAGGCCTTAGGAGAAAGGGGCATGTCACACTGAGGCCCAAATCAATCTCCCCACAGAGAGAGAGGTTTGGAAATTTATGGAGTTAGGGTAATTGGGGTGGAACTGAATGAAACAAAGCAATAGAATATGGTCGGCGCAGCAGCTCAATAGGCTAATCCTCCGCCTACAGCGCCGGCACACCGGGTTCTAGTCCACGCTGGGGCACCAGATTCTGTCCCGGTTGCTCCTCTTCCAGTCCAGCTCTCTGCTCTGGCCCGGGAGTGCAGTGGAGGATGGCCCAAGTGCTTGGGCCCTGCACCCGTATGGGAGACCAGGAGAAGCACCTGGCTCCTGGCTTTGAATCAGAGTGGTGCGCCGGCCACAGCGGCCATTGTGGGGTGAACCAACGGAAAAAAGAAGACCTTTCTCTCCGTCTCTCTCTCACTGTCCACTCTGCCTGTCAAAAAAAAAAAAAAAAAAGGCAGCAACAGAGACCCAAGTATGTGGACCATCAGTTGCTGCCTCCCAGGCACTTCAGTAAAAAACTGGATTGGAAAAGGAGCCAAGACTCAATCTCAGGCACTCAGATATGGTATATAGGCATCTTCAGTAGTGGCTTAACCTGCTGTGCCACAATGTCTACCCCCTACAGTTAATTTTAAAAAATTAAGCCAAGCCAAGCTGTTGCTAGTTCAGGGATCCTATCGCTACACTCAATCACTTGCAAGCAGCCTTTACTATTTTTGCCATAATCGGGTGATTTCTATGAAAGAGACTCAAGGCAAAACATAAACAAGCACTTGACAGAGGCTGAGGACCTGTGAAATGGCAGGATTTTACAGCAGGTGGGCCTACCCCTCACTTCATTTGTGTGGATTCAGTGTAGGCCTTTAGCATGTAGGAAATTAAAATTTTACTCTTTGGAACTTTCTGGAATTTGTTTTGGAAAATTTCCCAGCCGAGGTGGTTAAATCTGCAGATGTATAATGCACAGATGTGGAGGACTGGCTGTACCATCTTGTTATTATTTACTTAATAATTTTTGCTAAATGTGTGCATTACAAAAACTTAAAGACATTGTAAAAGGAAATTTTATGTGGTATCATAAAATGAAAAAGCATGTGCCACAAGTAAAAAGTAACTAAAAATAAAAACAACAGAAATAAAAAGGATATCCTTAAATATAGTTTGATGCTATCACCTGCTGGGGGGTGGTAGCTCTTGTTAAAAGGATGATTAGCAAGTGTTAAGGACCCTCTTCTCCTAGATTTAATCAGGATGATGGAAAGCAGTGAGCCATTGAATTTAGTACAATCAGTGTCCTACTTCATGGCAGGCCCACTGCACTTTGAGGAAGCGTCCTGGAGATGACCACCTGGTTGGAAGGATTCCTTCAACTTGTACTTTGGGTGCAGGGGCTGGTGTAGGTGGAAGGGTGGCCTGTGCAAGCATTTGGGAGGTGGGTGTGGTATCGGTTTGGGTGAGCAGGTATCTTTTTCCGAAGATGATATATTAGGGCTTCCTAACATCTCTGGCCTCACAGATAGGAATCAAGTCTAGGCCTTGGCTCCTTGGCTATGGGACGATCTGACTGCAGCCCCACACTTACTCATATGGATATTGAAGAAGGAAAAAACATGCTTTTTTTTTTTTCCTCTGTTCTTTCTACTAGAAATGTTTATCATGGACAAGCAGAAGAAAAAAAAAACAAAGCTAAGAACAGAGGAGTTTCTGCACAAGTAGATGTCTGTCTAATCTAGTTTTTCCCTTTGAATTTAGCTTTTGCTGATCGCCATAGTTACCCTCACTAACTCTAGTGGACCATGTAAAGGGAAAATTAATTTATGAATGAGACCCTGTAGTATAAAGGACTCTGTATTTGCAAGTGGGAAACCTGTAATCTGATTGTTCAATACTTTTTAGCTGTTAGAATCACTGTGACTGTTATACACCATCTCCTGTCATTTCTCATTTTCCTTCCACCTTCCACCTTTGCCCTCAGCCCCTTGTAAATTAGCTATCCTGATGTGGACTAGCCTAAGGGGTCTTCATGGCTCCTTCATAAGTCAAGAACAGCACTTCATTCCCTCCTGAAAAGCAGGGGCCTGGACTAATTAATCTCTTGTACCCACCAGTACCTTGTTCACAGAATCCACAAATTAGAGAAAACCAACTGTCCATTGGTACCTGACTCCTGGACTGGAAGCAAGCATGAGATATTCCAGTGTTTGAGCCGGTAGCCAACACGACAAATTGAGATTTATAGACCATCAACTGTGTATCGTAATGATGATGATGACAAGGAATTTTCACTGAGTATTTACTTCTCACAGGAACCTCATGTGTTAGTTTTTATCCTTGGTTCCACTTTAAAGAGGTAGAAACTGGTATGCATGCAGAGAAGTCACATCATTGGTGCACGGCACACAATCAAAAGTAGTGGCAAGGATTTTGCATTCAGCCCATCCAAAGGGATGGGCTACCAAGAGGTCTAGGAGACCTGGGGGTGACTGGGTGATGGAATCTGGGTGATGGTGTCTGGGCAGTTACTGAACTGCGTACCTTTGTTAAAATTCATAAATCCATACACATGGGGAGGATGAATTTTACTCTGTGTAACACATTAATAAACTCAGTTTTAACAACAACCGAAAACCAACAGCTAAGGAAGAGAGGGAGGGAGTTGAGGAGGAAGGAAGGAGGGAAGGATTCTCCATGGAGCAGGCTTGGCATCTGGAGACCAAGAAGACTCCCTGTGAGTCCTGAGCAGCGTGAGCCCCCAAGCCATCCAGAGAGCCACCAACCCCAGTCTCTGTGTCCACAGCCTCGGAGAGAAGAACAAACACTTCAAGGGAGGGAGCTTCTCTCTTCCTCTGTGTCTGTGCCTCCCTGCAGCAGCTGTTTCCCGGGCTTGTCCCTGCCCTTGGCCCTTGGTTCATGCTCTCTTAGGAACATGGCCTGTTCTGGTAGACACAGTACTGGCTGCCGAGAGCTGAGGCTGAGGACTGTTTGATCTCACCTTGGTTTCACCAAAGCATGAAATTCAGGCATGAGACTCGCAGGAACCTGAGGTTTCTGGTGGAGAGTTGGCCCATATTGATCTAAGCAAATGGATGCCTGGATAAGCACTGTTACCCCCAGCAGTCTGACCAGAATGGCTGAAAAAGCATCCTGCCAGAATGAACTAGAAAGTACTGGGTTCCCCTGCCAGCACCCAGATTTCCATTTTTTTTCCTCATTAGCACAAAGAGAATTACCTAATCCCAGCCTGTTTATTTCATTCTAAATTACAGTCCCAAGGCCTTTGCTGAGTTGTCATTTTCAGGAGATCAAAGTGTTTGCTAGACAGAGCTGATTGATTAGCAAGCTAACAGACCATTTGATCTCCTTTGTGTACCCAGAAACCTCCCACCCCATTTTACTTTTCAGTGAATAACTTATGATTTGTGCAATTTACATAGGCTTTTTAAAGTTGGCCTTTCTTCTAGGTAAAATGGTGATCACACATAACGCTGAAGGTGAGTAGAAAATAAGTAAAGGCTCAAAGGCAAAAGTCACTTAGCAAAGTTGTTTGTTCACTCAACTCAAAATAATCAAGGTGAACAAAACAGACAAAAATAATTTGCCTGGTGAAAGCAGCATTCTGCTGAGCTGCATAGCTAAATACACTGTAGAATAGGTTAGAAGTTGGTAGAGCAATGTCAAACAGGAGGGCATGGCTGTGGGGCCAGGCCCCAAGGTGGGTGAAAAGGTGACGTTTCAGCAGACTTGAGGGCAACACCGAGGTAAGCCACACAGCTTCTAGGGAAGAGAATTCCAAGTCGAGGCAACAGCCAGGCACCAAGAAGGGGAAGACCTGCCTCCTTCCAGAGGCAACCAGGAGGCCATTGTGTTGTCCTGTGATCTGACTTCCATCTGAAAGGATTGTTTTTGGCTGCTTGTGAGGAAGAATATCACATAGGGTGTGTTAGGTAGGCATTGCAGGGAGGTGAGGCCTGGTGAGACATGGCCAGTGCTGGAAAGAGTGTGGAAAGCCAGCCATTAGCATTTTCCGACAGATTCAACGTGGCATGGGGGAGCCAAAGTGACCAGTGATGACTGCGAGGACTTGGGCCTGAAAGGAAGGATGATGTTGCTGGTACAAAGGCAAGGGAGACAGGTTGGGCATGGAGAGGAACTTGGATTTCAGTTCTGGGCCAAGTGTTGGGCTGGAATGTTGATTTGGGTAGGGCTGGGCAGCTTGATTTTTTTTTTAAGATTTATTTATTTATTTGAAAGGCAAGGTTACAGAGATGCAGAAGCAGAGGGAGAGAGGTCTTCCATCCGCTGGCTCACTCCCCAGATGGCTGCAATGATTGAAGCTGAGCCGATTTGAAGCCAGGAGCTTCTTCCAGGTCTCCCACGTGGGTGCAGGTGCTCAAGCACTTGGGTCATCCTCTGTTGCTTTCCCAGGCCATAGCAGAGAGCTGGATTGGAAGAGGAGCAGCCAGGACTCAAACTGGCACCCATTTGGGATGCCAGCACTGCAGTGTAGCAGCTTTACCTGCTATGCCACAGCACCAAATCTTTACTTCTAATATATTTTTTAAATGCTTAATTAGAAACTCCCAATACAGAAGTAATCCTAGCAAGCCATTTTAAAGCTTCATTGTCTTGGGCCAGTGCCACAGCTCAATAGGCTAATCCTCTGCCTGCGGCGCCGGCACACTGGGTTCTAGTCCCGGTCGGGGTGCCGGATTCTGTCCCATGTGGGAAGCAACCCGGACTAGACTAAGTTACTGGAATTAAGACTTATTCTATGCATCTGCTCTCCCACAATATGGCGCTGAGAAGGGAGAAACAGCTTCTACACAGCTGCCTCCAGTTCAACCAATAAACTGTAGGACCTACTCCTGATTGGAGGAGAGCAGCGTACTCGGCGTGTGGGTAGCAGAGTTGGGATTGGTGGAAGAGGACTATAAAGGAGGAGAGAGACAACATGCACCAGGAACATCTAGGGGAACATCTGAAGGAATACCTGTGCAGCCCCGAGAGAGCCGGCCGGCGGTGTGCCGCTCCCCTGCGGAAGTGGGGAAAGTGGCCAGGGGGAACCGCCCTTCCACGGAGGTGGAAGGGACGGTAGCCAACCCGGGAAGAACAAGCAGCAAACCCGGGAAGGGCCGAGCAGACAAAAGAACAGCGCAGGGTCCTGTGTCGTTCCTCCACGAAGAGGGGGAGCGACATAATGGTGCCGTGACTCGGATATGAAGCCTAGGCAGGGTTTAGTGTTGTTCCTCCACGAAGAGGGGGAGCGACAGTCCCAGTTGCCCCTCTTCCAGTCCAGCTCTCTGCTGTGGCCAGGGAGTACAGTGGAGGATGGCCCAAGTGCTTGGGCCCTGTACCTGCATGGGAGACTGGGAGAAGCACCTGGCTCCTGGCTTCAGATCAGCATTGTGCGCTGGCCACAGCGGCCATTGGGGGGTGAACCAACGGCAAAGGAAGACCTTTCTCTCTGTCTCACTGTGCACTCTGCCTGTCCAAAATTAAAAGAAAAGCTTCATTGTCTGATAGGAATCTACCATTGTGTCCACCAATCTCCAATGCTCCTTACCCCACAACTCTCCACTGAGGCATGACATGCAGTGGCCAGGAGCCCTGTCCTCACCAAGATCACCACTGCCTAGGTGTGGTCCTCCAGCTGCCGGAAGTTATCGGCCTGGGCTGGAAGCCCTCAGGACCCTTGTTAATGCTTGAATTTACAAATATTCCCACATTGGCTGCACCTGAACGCTCCGAGTAAACTCCGCCCCACGCATGCACGTCCTTCACAAGGCTAGAGGTCAGCCAGGACAGTCCCAAGGCTCCCAGCCCTGGACCACTTAGGGCTGCCTACTGGTTAGCCCTGTAGCCCCCTCCATGGTGCCTTGTCTTCACAGGGCCCACCCCATCCTGCGGCTCCAAAGTGACGGCCCATCCGTCACCCACAGCCAGGGCTTTGGGCAGTTTGAGCGAGGGCAGAGACAGGTGAGAAGAAAGCTCCAGGTTTTTCTGACTAAAAACCTTCCACCATGTTAACATGGAAAATCTGCAGTGTGCTCTGGGCTTGTCCAGTCAGGGCATTGCCTGGAAATCACCTAAGCAAGGACCTCTAATAAAGCATCAGGTGTTGAGATGAAGGCCACGTGATCCTTGTAGGGGCAAGGGAAATTAAGTGCAGGGGGAGGGGAGCCGTTAGCAGGGGCAGATGCGGCTGGTTTTTCCTGGAACGTTGAGGTTGAGTTATGTATTAGTTGCTCTTGCGGTGGGGCTAAGAAGGCAGTGGGATAACGGTGCAGGGACCTCAGGAGAGGACTGGGCTGGGGGCATCTGTTCCAGAGCCCTCGGCCTGAGAGATAGGTTTGAAGGCTGTGTGACCGAAGGATTCTAATGCAGGAGCGGGCAGGCAGAGTCTAGGGAAAGAGTCCCAGGGCTCTCTAGTGATAAGTAGAGAAAAAGAGGAACAAGGCCAGGAGACTAGGAGGAAACAGCCACCCACTAGGCGTATCTAGAGGGTGTGGTGCCTGGGAAGCCATCTAAAGAAAGTACCTGGAGGCAGAAAGAGTGACCCACCATGTCACACGCTGCCTGCCCGACCACCAGGTAAGAGGGGACCAAGAACGGTCATCAGAGCTAGGCCTGCAGAGACTTGGTAACTTGGATGTCAACAGGTTCCTAGAGTGTTGGGAGATGGTTTAGGAGAGATTTGGAGGGACTGGGGAGTTTTGCTGCAAAGGGGAGTACTGACAAGTGGTGGCGGGGGGAGCCAAAACAAGAGGCTTTATTTATTTGTTTTTAAGATTTATTTATTTGATGGAGGCAGCGCTGTGGCCCAGTGGCTGGATGGCCCAAGTGCCTGGGCCCCTGCACCCAACATGGGAGACCTGGAAGAGGCTCCTGGCTTCAGCCTGGCCCAGTCCTGGCTGTTGCAGCTACTTAGGGAGCCAACGGCTGGAAGAGATTTTCTCTCTCTCTCTCTCTCTCTCTCTCTCTCAATTTTATTTATTTGAAAGGCAGACTAACAGATATCTTTCATCCATTGGTTCACTCCCCAAGTGGCCACAACAGCAGGCGCTGGGCCAGACTGAAGCCAGGAGACTGGAACTCCATCCAGGTGTCCAAGTAGATGGCAGGGATCCAAGCAATTGGGCCACTAGACGCTGCTTTCCCAAGCATATTGGCAAGGAGCAGGATTGGAAGCAGAGTAGCCGAGACTCGAACCAGCACTCTGATGTGGCGGCTGCACCACATTGCAGGCCACTTAACCACTGGAGGAAAGCGGCCGGCGCCGCAGCTCAATAGGCTAATCCTCCGCCTGCGGCACCAGTACCCCAGGTTCTAGTCCCGGTCAGGGCGCCGTTTTCTGTCCTGGTTGCTCCTCTTCCAGGCCAGCTCTCTGCTGTGGCCAGGGAGTGCAGTGGAGGATGGCCCAAGTGCTTGGGCCCTGCACCCGTATGGGAGACCAGGAGAAGTACCTGGCTCCTGGCTTAGGATCAGCGCAGTGTGCCGGCCGCGGCAGCCATTGGAGGGTGAACCAACGGCAAAGGAAGACCTTTCTCTCTCTCACTGTCCACTCTGCCTGTCAAAAAAAAAAAAAAAAAAAAGACTGGAGAAAAGACAAGCTTTTTGGAATATTAATAGGAGGGATTTATTGGGCCTGTGCAGGGTGGGTAGAAAGGGTAAGGTGGTGTCCTTGTGGAGAGAAGAGGGGATGAGACTGTGGCCTTGGAGCGGAGCATGGATAGTCTGCAATGGCCTGGTGGAGCCTGTCTTGGTAGGCGCAGGTCACGCGGTTTCTATAGCAACGACGCTAACAGTGAGGAGCAGACAGGGAATACGCACAACACAACTGTGTTTAAACAGCAGTGAAGTTTGGATTATGTAATCTTCTATATCACAAAATATTTTCTTCTGATTCCCACCCCCAACCGTTCAAAAAACGCAAAATCGTCACTGGCAGGAGGTACAAAAGCAGGCCGGGGCTGGATCTGGCCCAGGACGTTAGTGGACCCACCCTGCTTGCCTCTGACAAGAAATTGACGAAAATGGGAAGAATAAGTGGGATACACGTGGGGTGGGAGTCAGGGTGGGAGGAGTGGAAATTCTCCATGGTGAAGGAGGACCCAGGGCCGAGCATGAAGGAGAAAGTCAAGATTTGAAGGGACCCAGCGTTGTGGCACAGAGGGTTAAGTGGCTGCCACTTGCAATGGCGACATCTCATGTTAGGGTCCTTGTTCTGGTCTTGATTGCTCTGCTTCTGATCCAGCTTCCTGCTAATGTGCCTGGAAAAGCAGCAGATGGCTTCAGCCTGGTCCAGCCATGGCGACATTTCGCCAGGCAGCCGAGGGCCCCTCTGACGAGCAGTCAGGAGTTAACAGGAGACCTGTCCAATGGGGGGCGCTCTTCAACCATGTCAGCTGTGCAGATAGGGAGCGTGTTATCAGTTAGGCTTTAGCCTCAGCTGTGTTTTGCTAAGGGAGTTTTGAGTCAGAGGAGGCTGAGGAAATAGAGTTAATATGAGTATATGAGAGCAATTAAGATGATTGCAGGCTTTCCACATTTAGCAAAAACAAGAGCGTACTTTAAGACATTAATGGAAAGTGGAATTAAATGATAAGTTTATTTTACTGCAAAGAACTTTTGAAACCCATGCTTATGTGACTCTTCAAAAAGTTTGTGAGGGATGGGTCTTTGGCACAGCTGTTAAGATGCTGTTTGGTATGCCTGGAGTGCCTGAGTTCGAGTCCCCTCTCCTGATTGCAGCTTCCCACTAATGCACTTCTGTGAGGCAGCATGGATTGGCTCAGGTAGCTGGGCCCCTGCCACCCGTGTGGGAGACCCACATGGAGTTCTGAGCCTCTGGCTTCAGCCCTTCCCATCCCCAGCTATTGCAGGCATTTAGGGAGAGAACCAGAGAATGGAAAATTTCTCTCTCTGTCTCTCTTTCAAATAAATAAGTTTTAAAAAAGGTTAAGTTAATAAAAAATGTATTATGGAGACATTGCATAGATTTTAAAAAGTTTTTCACCAAAATAAATTTATCTTTTAATTCCATTTTCCACAAACTTTCTGAAATATCACTATATACAATGCCCATTTAAATTTGAATTTCAACCAGATAATGAAGATTTTTTTATTATAAAGATGAATAGAGGGGCTGGTGCCGTGGCACAGTAGGTTAATTTTCTGCCTGCAGTGTTAGGCTTCCCATATGGGCACCAGTTCTAGTGCTGGCTGCTCCTCTTCCGATCCAGCTCTCTGCATCCAGGGAAAGCAGTGGAGGATGGCCCAAGTGCTTGGAGAGGAGACAGGGAGGAGGCTCCTGGCTTCATTCGGATTGGCGTAGCTCCGGCTATTGCGGCCATTTAGGGAGTGAACCAATGGAAGGAAGACCTTTCTCTCTGTCTCTTCCTCTCACTCGCTATAACTCTACCTCTTAAATAAATAAATAAATTAATTAATTAATTAATAGAAGAATTCCCATGGTTAGAAAGGAGAGAGGCCATAAAGCAGGTGAAGAAGGGTCAATGGATCAGAAGCTCTAGTGGGAGAGATTGTGAGTGTTGCCAGAAAGGGGGTGCTTGAAAGTCACAAGGTGGAAGGCAAGGAGGCAACAGTTGGCACTGGAGTATGAGCAGTTATGGTCACTGGTCATGACAAGGGGCTGGGGTCCAGCCATGAGGGTGAGTGGGTGGCAAGGGGCAGAAGACAAACTCACTGCAGGTGAGGAATTCAAGGAACAGAGTTCAGAGAGGTCCTACGTGGATAGTGTATGGATCATGCCACACAATGACTAAACAATTGTGTGTTTACTGTATGAATAGTGTTACATTGGGACATGAAATAAAAATCATTAGGAGTGTTCCAAACCCAAGCTTTTGGTCTAAGGTTAAGGTGCTGCTTGGACACTCAGTGACACTCTTAGAGTACCTGGGTTCCAGTGCCAGCTCCATTCCCAGTCCCAGCTTCCTCCTAATGTGTACCCTGAGAGGCAGCAAGTCATAGCTCAAGTATTTGGGTCCCTGCCACCCATGAGGGTGACTTAGATTGAGTTCTGGGCTCTGCTCTTTGGCCTAGCTCAACCCAAGCTATTAGACATCTGGGGAGTAAACTAATGGATAGGAGCTCTCTTTGTCTCTCTTTCAAATATGTATGTATATACAAATTACAAAAATATATGTTCCTGTCTAGGGTGACATGGAAACTGCAGAGACTAGAAAGGTCTTTTACAGCAATCTGGAATGTTAGGCTAACAAATTTCCGACCAACGGTTCTATTGTCCCCAATCCTGTAGAGAGTGGCAAAACCAGCCAAATCAGCCTATCTCCATCCCATTTGGTACACCTTAATAGGAAAGTGTTTTTTTTTTTTTTAAGATTTATTTTCTTTATTTGAAAGACAGAGTTACAGAGAGGCAGAGTTGGAGAAAGAGAGAGAGAGAGGTCTTCCATCTGCTGTTTCACTCCACAGATGGCCTCAATGGCCGGAGCTGGGCCGATCTGAAGCCAGGAGTTCTTCCGGGTCTCCCACACGGGTGCAGGGGCCCAAGGACTTGGGTCGTCTTCTACTGCTTTCCTACACCATAGCAGAGCGCTGGATCAGAAGTAGAACAGCTGGGACTCGAACCGGCGCCCATATGGGATGCCGGTGCTGCAGGCGGCAGCTTTACCCACTATGCCACAGTGCCGGCCCCAATATGAAAATGTTTAAAACACTTGAAGCACCTTCCTCTTCTAGTCTTGGAGCCTTTTTTATTCCAAACATGAAGATACAACATTCCAGGTAGCTGGTTCTTGGTTTCGTTGCTTATTTCCAAGTCATATGTAGTTAGAGGAGACTGGATTGTTAACTCTCTTTGTATGTTATGATGTCATATAAACTGTGATTGGATAAGTTGTAGGTTTTTTTTGTTTGTTTTTTAAAGATTGATTCATTAATTTGAGTAGAGTTACAGAGAGGGAGAAGCAGAGGGAGAAAGAGAGGTCTTCCATCTATTTGTTCATTCCCCAAATGGCTGCAATGTACAGGGCTGGGCCAGACCTAAGCCAGGAGCCAGGAGCTTCATTGGGGTCTCCTATGTGGTTGTAGGAGCCCAAGCACTTGAACCATCTTCCACTGCTTTCCCAGCCACATTGGCAGGGAGCTGGATCAGAAGTGGAGTAGCTGGGATTGCAACTGGTGCCCATATGGGATGCCAGCGCTGCAGGCGGCAGCTTAACCCACTATGCCACAGCTCTGGCCCCAGGCTTCATAATCTTATAAAATACTTTAGGATATGTTTTTGCTTTTTTGTTTTGTAAAATGAGTATAAATAGAGAAAGGGGGAGGGTTGAGCCTTTAAAATATGCATTGGATATATATGGTTGGTGCTGTGAAGTTGGGCTAAAGAGAAGTCAGGTGTCCTGCTCAGGTGAGCAGGTGAGTAGGATCAGACCCTTCAGGAAGGAAAGGCATAAACAAACATTATAATCACAGATTCTGCACTCACTAGACTGGGATATTCGACATAAACAATCAAAGGAGGACATGGCAGAGGCTGTAGAATAGTCAGGTTTTCAAATCAGTCTGCTCTGCAGGCTGCTCACCCTCACCAAGAGATGTGGCTACTTCTCAAGGAAAAGTAAGATCCATCTCGGCATCACATAGAGATGGGAAATGATGATTTCCGAGTTCTTTCTGTAGGCTGTTTGCATGGTTCTAAAATGTAAGCTCATGAAAAGGCTGCAGACTCAGTAGGGAAGCTGGGAGCCAGCAGTGTCCAGGGACATCCTGATGAGGGAAGGCAAGGGTAACTGCAGGGAGTGGGTGAAAGTTCCCCGGGGCCAGGGCAGTGTTAGCTCGCAGCTGTGTCCTCAGTTCCCCCAGCGCACTTGGCACAGCGAGGGGCTCAGTAAATATTTTCCGAGTGAATAAATCGGAGAACAGCGAAAGGAAACCTTCGGACTCTCCCAGGGTAGCTTGGGCCACTCTCCCAGATGTGTAGCCTGAGGCATTAGCATTTCTGACTTGGGTTCCTCCAGTGAATGAGAGAGCTTCAGCAGAGATTAAGTAACACAGCAGCTGACACTTGGCCTGTTCCTTTTACCTACAGGGAAACAGATGGCAAGTAGTGAGCGCATGATGGAAGCCGTTTTAGAGTTTTTTGTTCTAAAGGAAAATCTTTTTTTTTTTTTTAATTTGGAAATCTTGGAACCTAGGAAAATATTTTCCAATCAAGTTTATTGTTTACTCTCCATTTTAAGTCAACTCCTATGAAAGATAATTTTTACATACATTATCTTATTAGACCCTGGAAAAAATCCTTTGGAATAGGCAACATTCTGGGGAAAAAAAAGTGACAGATATGCAAAAAACTAAACAAAAGCAGGTTAATGGATGAGATAAGACTTCAAACCCAGGCTATCTGATGTCAAAACCCGAAGTTTACCTAACTTCTCACCCAGAGCCAGACTTTTCACAGCAATGGTTCTTTCTAGATTTAGGGGTCATCATGGTATTGATTATTCCAAAGTTCTTCTTTCCACAATATTGGAATCATTCTCTGTCGATTTCAGCCCATTAGCACGGGGTCTAGGATCTGGAGTGTGCAAAGGGAAAACAGAGCTGGCCTGAAGATGCAGCTGTGTCCCAGTGACTGTTCCCGCTGCCTGGGCAAAGCCCATGGCCCTGCACACAGGGGACAAAGAAAATGCTTGGTGCATTGACTCTAGTTTGGTCTTTCTTGCTGTGATTGCTAACGGATGAAATAGCTCCCATTTCACTCCCTCCAAGGTCACAGCTGATGTTCTGCAAGCTGCTGGCTCTCTGCCCAGAAAGCTCTCCCGGGGAAGATTGACTTAATCTCCTAATTCATTTAGTCAGAAGTGTTTGTTGAGGGCCTACTATGTCCTGGGCAGTGCTGGGCCCATGTCAGTGAACCAAGTAGACATCTGCCCTGTAGAGTTTACCATGAGTTTGAAAAAATAAAGAGCTCCTCTATAATCTTTCAGAGAGTGATAACTGTTGGGAGAGATGGGAAGGAAGAAGTAGGAAGAACTGGGAATTTCAGAATGGGAACTGGGGTGGTTACCACTTAAATGAGTTGGCTATGTGGGCCAAGATGAGGGGTGTGAACCAGGTGTCTTGTGGCTATGGGCGGGGGGAAGGGTAAAGAAGGCTGTGCTCCTGCAGCTCCAGCACACCTGGACAGACAGGCAAGGCCGAGGGTTGCAGGAGGCAAGGTGAGAGACATGGTCCACCTCCAGCCACATGCAGCTGTAGAGCGCTTAAAATGCAGTTTGTCCTCCTCCGGCTGTGCTGTGAGATGAAATGTCTCAGAGCGTTTCAAAGACTGTGAAGGAAAACAAGCAACAAATATCTCAATTATCATTTTGATTCCATGCTGAAATAATATTTTAGAGACACTGGGTTAAATAAAACAATGCTATTCAAGTTCATCTCGTTTATTTCTGTTGACTCAATTTAAACAGCCACAGGTGGCTCACATTCTATTTCTGCTGGACCGTGCTGGTCTGGAGCCTTGAGTGCCTTTGTAAAGATTCTGGATTTTGTTCTGAACAAAGTCGGAGCCCTTGGAGAGTTTGAGCAGAGGAGTGATATGATCTGACTTTTAAAAAAAAAATTCAGGTGGGAGGCAGTGCTGTGGCATAGCAGGTTAAACCTCAGCCTGCGGTGCAGGCATCCCATTGGGCACTGGTTCATGTCCTGGCTGTTCTACTTCTGATCTACCTCCCTGCTATGGCCTGGGAAAGCAGTGGAAGATGGCTCAAGTCCTTGGGCCTTTGCACCCATGTGAGAGGCCCGAAAGAAGCTCCTGGCTCCTGGCTTCAAATCAGCCCAGCTCCAGCCATTGTGGCCATTTGGGCCATTTACTTATTTATTTATTTATTTGAGTTATTTATTTGAGAAGCAGAGTTACAGAGGGAGAGAGAGGTTCAGAACTAGTGATGGAAAACCTCTCTCTCCCTCTGTAACACTGCTTCTCAAATAAATAAATCTTAAAGAATAATCCAGGGCCAATGCCACTGCTTAAGCCTCAACTTGTGATACCTCTGTTTTGTATCAGTGTCAGTTTAAGTTCCCAGTACTCTGTTTCCATTCCAGTTCCCTGCTAATGGCCTGGGAAGACAGTGGAAGATGACCCAAGTGCTTGTGCCCCTGCCACCCACGTGGAAGATCTGGTTGGAGCTCTTGGCCCAGCCTGGCTATTATGACAATTTGGAAAGTGAACCAGAGGATGGAAGATCTCTGTCTCGGTTTCTCCCTCTCTCTGTGTGTCGCTCTGCCTTGCAAATAAATCTTTAAAGGTAAACTTAAAGAATCCTGTTGATCACTGTGTTGAGAATGAACTGTTTGAGCACACACATGACAGCAGAGAGACCAGCTGGGAGGCTGTGGAGTAAGCTGGGGGGAAATGATGGTGGTTTAGCTCAAGTGGCAGTGGTGAGATGTGGTCAGCATCCTGAGATATTTTGAAGATAGGGCCAACAGGATTTCCTGTGGAATTAGATGTGGGTTATGAAAAAAAGGAAGACATTGGTGATGACTGCAATGATTTTGGCCTGAGAAACCGGAAGGATGGGGTTTCCGTTAATTGGGACTGGAAGACTGGACAGAGCAGTGGAATAGGAGGTTGTCAGTATGGGTGTCAGTCACATGGAGACATTGAGTAATTGGATATTAGCCTATGGTGCTCAAGGGACAAGACCAAGCTAGAGACAAAAACTTGGAAATTTTCAAAGTGGCAAAGTCAACAGACTAGAGGATGCCCACATCCAATTTTGTGTTCAGTACCCAGCTCTGTTCATGACTCCAACTTCCTGTCAGTGCAGACCCTGGGAGGCAGCAATGATGGCTCAAGTAATTTGGTTCCTGCCACCCATATGGGAGATCTGGATTGCATTCCTGATACCAACTTCAATGTTTAACCTGGGACTGTTGCAGGCATCTGGGGAATGAACCAGAGGATGGGAATGTTCTTTCTTGCTCTGGCTTGCTCTCTCTCTGCCTCTGCCTCTGCCTCTCAAGTAAATAATTAGATAATTGTTTACAACAAAGAAAAAAGTGCAAGGAATGTGCCTTGGAATACCAGGCAATGCTGGATTGGATAGAAAAGGCAGAATCTATAGGACTAAGAAAGGAGGAGCAGAAACCAGATGGCTGTACCCTGAGAGTCCATAGAAAACTGTTTCTAGTAGAAGCAAGCGATCTGCTGATTCCAGTGTTGTCTGCAGATACAGTTGAGGATACAAGTGACCGACGGATTAAGGTGATGTGCAGGTCAGGAGGAGTTTCTTTGGCCTGAGCAAACGCCTCCATGCATTGGGTACACCCAATAATAGCAGGAAGGGCTTTGAACCAGCATGAATCAGAGTCTGCAAAACTGGAAGAAGAAATAGAGAAACAGGGCCAATGAGGGATTGTAAGTAGTGATGGGAGAGATAGGAGCAGGTTTATGTGCTGATGGAAATAACCAGTAGGGAAGAAAATTGATGATGTGCGGAGAGAAGGTGGACAGTTGGTGGAGTCGTGTTCCTGTGGTGATGAGAGCTCCTGTGTAGGACACAGGAAGGGTGGTTTACAAGCAGAGACGCGGACCGGAAGGGTGCAGATGTGATAGGGACGTCACATCGTGGAAGTTCTGTCGGTGTTAGGGAGCAGGACCACGGGCAGGGTGAGCTGTGTGAGCTCTGCAGAGCGAGTTGAAAGTGTAAAATAGTTGCCTTGGAGAGTTTGAGTGAACACACTAGGGAAATACACAATAACGTTTATGCCCATGGATTTGAAAAGTGACGACCCAGGCAGGGAGGTGTATTCACAGGAGAGATCTTAATGATTGACCAGAGTTGACTTACTCAAATATTTGTTGACTCTTATCACAGCAGCAATGTAATAAAACTGCTCTGTAGACAGAGTCGCTAACTAATCATCTGCTGCCTCTTAGGAAACCTTGCTGCAAGAGCCCTGCCCCCTGTTGGCCCTGTGAGGAACTGTGGCTGTGAAACACCCTAAAAGACAGGGCTGCCACCTGGTGGCCAGTCACTGCTGCTGCAGAGACGCCAGTCTCAAGCTCACTGCAGGACTTTCTCGATGTTCCCACCCCGTGACTAGCGGCTGCTCCCCCATATTGGTTAGCTCTGTATTTCCCCACCCTCACCATCCCAGCCTTATTCTCAGCACCAAACAAATCAATCTCTACTGTGGGATGCTCGTTGCCTGGGAAGGTTTCCATCTTAGCAGACAACACTGGTATCAAGAAGACCTCAAGAGCCAGTGAAGTGAAATAGTTATTGAATTTCAAACATCTGAGGGACACCAGGGCAAATGATATTTTAGATCAAGGGTCTGTACATGCGATCACCCCACATCCTGTCAAGTGCATGGAAAACCACTGAGCATAACTTTTGTGCTTTTCTATTACATTTATATCAGATAACTAAAAATCTACAGTGCCTGAGGCTCTAAATGTGCTAATATCTACTTATCACCCAGTGGTTTGTCCTCAGAAATCTTTTTTTAAAAAAGATTTATTCATTTATTTGTAAGGTAGAGTGACAGAGTGAGGAGGTGGGGGGGGGGTTGGAGAGAGAGGGAAGGGGAGAGAGAGAGATCTTCCATCTACTGGCTCACTCTCCAAATGGCCACATATCCATCCTGGTCTCCCACATGGGTGTAGAGGCCCAAGCACTTGGGGCCATCATCTGCTGCTTTCCCAGGCTCATTAGCAGGGAGCTGTATTGGAAGTGGAGGAATTGGGACTGGAACCAGCACTCTAATATGGGATACTGGAGTCACAAGTGGAGGTTTAACTTACTGTGCCATGACAGCAGCGCTGTCTTTAGAAATCTTGAATATTCTTCTCTCCTTACACTTGTTTCCTAGGTTGATTAAAATTTTATAATTAGTACTATTACTATAAATGTATTGGTGCTCTTTAAAAATTCAATGAATTATCCAATAGGACTATGTAGCATATCAGGTTTTATGATTTTTTGGTAATTTTTTAAAAATTATTTATTTATTTGAAAGGCAGAATTACAGAGAGGCAGAGAGAGAGAGGTCTTCCATCTATTGGTTCACTCCCCAGATGGCTGTAACAGCCAGAGCTGTGCCCATCTGAAGCCAGGATTCAGGCGCTTCCTCCGGGGATCCCACTTTGGTGCAGGAGCCCAAGGACTTGGGCCATCTTCTACTGCTTTCCCAGGCCATAGCAGAGAGCTGGTTTGGAAGTGGAGCAGCCAGGTCTTGAACTGGCGCCTATATGGAATGCCGGTACTACAGGCAACGGCTTTACCCCCTACACCACAGCACTGGCCCCTGTAATAACTTTTTAAAGAAAGATTATTTATTTGAAGGACAGAGTAATAGAGAAGAAACCACACACACACACAGATCTTTCCTCTGCTATTTCACTTCCCAGATGCTTGCAACAGGCAGAGCAGAACCAGCCAGAACCAGGAACTCCCAGGTGGGTGACAGGGAGTCAAATACTTGGGCCATCATTTGCTACCTCCTAGGGTGTGCACCAGTAGGAAGCTGGATCGGAAGCAGAAGAGCTGGGAACCAGGCTCTCTGATATAGGAAGTAGACATCCTGAGTGGTGACTTAACCCACTGCCCTAGATTTTGTTTTACTAACAGATTAGATTAGTTATCTGGCAGCAAAACCCAGAAGCGACAGAGCAGCAAGTGGGCAAGTATCTTTCACTCACTCTCTATTTTTACCTAAGTTATACCTGCATCTAAATTCAAGTGGTAAAAACAGCTTCTGACGCAAGCCCACAAGAAACTGGTCTGTGTCTTCTCACCTGCCCGTCCTGGACTCACAGGAAACGCCCCTGAGCTCCTTTGGCAATTTCCCTTGGTATTTTTCTCTGTGTTTCTGTATAAAATGCTGATGCTTCTCAGTTTATGAATTTCAGACTTTATTCACTCTCCTCCGCAGAGAGAATTTTGAGTAGAAATAGTTTTGGCAAGTCAACAATTAGCATTCTCGTTAATATGATGAACAAATGTAGTTCATTGCTGAGACAGAATCCTCTCTTTTCCCTCAGTCGATATTTGCCTCACTTTCCCACTTGGCTTTCTATGCCTTCCTTGTTTTTTTTTTTTTTTTTCCTGAATCTGTACCCTGCACTGATGAATAATTTTTGCACATTCTCAAAGCTTTGCTTCTCAGTTTTCCCTGTATATACAGTACCTCCAGAGAAACAGAACTAATTCCTATTTATTCCTATGAGTGTGTGTGAGAGAGAGAGAGAAAGAGAGAGAGAGCAGAGAGAGCAGAGAGAGATTTATGTTAAGGAGTTGGAGCACCTGACTGTTGAGTTTGGGAAGTGCAGACTCTGCAGGGGAGGCTGGCATGCTGGAATCCCAAGAAACAGCTGAGGTTGCAGCTCAAGTTCAAAGGTAATCTGTAAGCAGAATTCCTTTTTCTTTGGGAGATATTAGTCTCTTCCATCTCTGAGCATTCTTTTTTTTTTTTTTTTTTTTTTTTTTTTGACAGGCAGAGTGGACAGTGAGAGAGAGAGACAGAGAGAAAGGTCTTCCTTTGCCGTTGGTTCACCCTCCAATGGCCGCCGCGGCTGGCGCGCTGCGGCCGGCGCACCGCGCTGATCCGATGGCAAGAGCCAGGAGCCAGGTGCTTTTCCTGGTCTCCCATGGGGTGCAGGGCCCAAACACCTGGGCCATCCTCCACTGCACTCCCTGGCCACAGCAGAGAGCTGGCCTGGAAGAGGGGCAACCGGGACAGAATCCGGCGCCCCGACCGGGACTAGAACCCGGTGTGCCGGCGCCGCTAGGCGGAGGATTAGCCTAGTGAGCCGCGGCGCCGGCCTCTGAGCATTCTTAAGCCCTTAACAAGATGAGGCTCATCTACATTAGGGAAAGCAATCTGTTTTACTTAAAACCTACTTCTGTAAGTGTTAATCTTAACTTATTCTCAACTGAAAAATATTTTCACACCAACATCTAGACTGATGTTTGACCAAACATCTAGGTGTTGTGGTCTAGGCAAGTTGACACATAAAATTAACTGTCACAATTTAAAAAGAAATAAACGTACCCATCAACCTCCCTCCGAGATCCTGTGCACGCCCGCCCTGCTGGAACTTCCACACACATCTTCCTGGGCTTCTCTCGGCATCATTTCTCGTTTTGGTGGAACACATCCTTCAGTAGCTTCCAGGACACAGAGAAGGAATGTTTCCGGGACACAGTCTTTCTGTGTTTGGAAGTATTTGGTATTCTTCCCGCACACTTGCCTGACATGGGTTACTCTGGAGTCAGGGCTCACTTCAATTTCTCAGGGTTGGAAGTGCCTTGCCCTCAGAGTGTTGGAAGCCTCACTCAAATTTCTTGTGCTTTCTCAGAGCTGATACTTTAGTATAGTCTGGTGAAATTTTGATTCCTATCTTTTGTATATAACTTGAATTTTTTCTCTGGAATTAAGAATTTTTTTTTCTAAGGGCTGACATTGTGGTGAAGTGGGTAAAGTCACTGCCTGCAAAGCTGGCATCCCATATGGGCTCTGGGTTCGTGTCCTGGCTGTTCCACTTCTGCTCCAGCTCCTAGATGATGAGAAAGCAGCAGAAGATGGTCCAAGTACTTGGACCCCCTGCACCCATGTGGGAGACCTGGGAGAAGCTCCTGGGTTTGGCCTGGCCCAGAGCTGGCTGTTGCAGCCATCTGGGGAGTGTACCAGCAGATGGAAGACCCCCCCCCCCGCCCCGCCGAGTAACTTTGACTTTCAAATAAATAAATCTTTAAAAATAATATCTTTTCCTCTTGATTCCCAGTGTCCTAAACTCACAGTGATGCCTCTACTGTGGATTGTATTGTGTTTATTGTCTTGAGCGCTGGGTAGAATTTTGTCCGCAATCCGATGTCCTTCATTTCCAGGAAAGGCTCTTGTTAATTTCTTCTTTTTGATTTTCAATTATTTCTTTTCTTGGCAGCTTTCAATTTTAGGTGGGTAGACTTCTTGCTCTGATCCTCTAAATTTATATCCTATTTTTGTTCTCTTTGATTTTTAGTTTAATTCTCTGATTAGTGGATTTTCCTGATTTCATTTTCTGTTTGTTATAAATTTTTTCCTAAAAATTTTTCTAAAGATTTTCTAAAGATCTAGCATTTTTAGATTGTTATATTTATAATTTTCCCAAACCCTTTCTTGTTCCCTTTTTTTTCTATTTTCTGTTGCATTTGAAACTCCATTCTCAAAAACCTTGGTGGCATAATTGTAACACTTTTTTTTTTTTTTATGATAGGCAGAGTTAGAGAGAAAGGTCTTCTTTTTTCCGTTGGTTCAGCCCCCAAATGGCCGCCATGGCCGGCACGCTGCGCCAATCTGAAGCCAGGAGCCAGGTGCTTCCTCCTCGTCTCCCATGCGGGTGCAGGGCCCAAGCACTTGGGCCATCCTCCACTGCCTTCCCGGGCCACAGCAGAGAGCTGGACTGGAAGAGGAGTAACTGGGACAGAATCCGGCACCCCGACCGGGACTAGAACCCGGAGTACCGGTGCAACAGGCAGAGGATTGGCCTAGTGAGCCACGGCGCCAACCTGTAACACTTTTTTTTTTTTTAATATTTATTTATTTATTTGAGAGGCAGAGTCATAGAGAGAGTGAGGGAGACAGAAAAAGTCTTCCATCTACTAGTTCACTCCCCAAATGGCTGCAGTGGCTGGAGTTGGCCTGATCCGAAGCCAGGAGCCAGGAACTTCTCTGAGTCTCCCATGCAGGTGTGGGAGCCCAAGCACTTGGGCCATCTTCCACTGCTTTCCCAGGCCATTAGCAGGGAGCTGGATCAGAAGTGGGACAGCCGGGCCCGAACCGGTGCCAATATGGAATTCTGGCACCACAGGTGGAGGCTGAACTCACTACGCCACAGTGTCAGCCCATGCAGCACTTCTTGTACTGTTCCTCTTTCCTCCAAGTCTTGGTTAGTTCATTGGTTGGTTTTACATCTTTCTCCTTCAAGTTGGTTACTTTTCCCAAATGTGTAACCATCTTTGTTCAAATTGAAGAGTGAGGTCATTTTTTTTTTTTTAAGCTTTATTTTATTTATTTGAAAGAGTTACAGAAACAGACAAGGAGAGACAAAGATCTTCCATCTGCTAGTTGGTTCACTCCCCAAATAGCTGCAATGACTGGGGTTGGGCCAGTCCCAAGCCAGGAGCCAGGAACTTCTTCAGGGTATCCCATATGAGTGCAGGGGCCCAAGCACTTGAGCCATCTTCCACTGCTTTCCCAGGCACATCAGCAGGGAGCAGAATTGGAAGTGGAGCACCCAGAACTCAAACAGAACCCCATATGGGATGCCAGCACTGCAGGCCATGGCTTAACCCACTGGGCCACAGCACCAGCCCCGGGAGGTCATAGAGCTGAATTAAAGCTCTATGTTAGACTTAATGACTGGTGGGTTCTCCTTTAGGGTATCAGTGAGCTCCCCTTTTCATTGGGAAGCCCTAAACTATTTGCATTTCTCCCTTATAAGACTGTTCAATTTTCTCAGGAAAGAAAGATCATCCAGGGCAGGTAGTTAAGCCACTGCTTGGGATGCCTGCATTGTGTGTAGTGGTGCCAGGGTTTGAATCTCGGCTCTGCTTCCAGTTCCATCCTCCAGCTGATGTATATCCTAGGAGGCGGCAGGTGGTGGCTCAAGCATTTGAGTCCTTGCCAGCCAAGTGAGTTCCAGGCTCCTGGCCCAGCCCCAGCTGTTGCAGGCATCTGAGGAGTGAACCAGTGAATGGATGATCTCTCTGTCTATGTCTCTTCCTTTCAAATTAGGGAAGAAGAAGGAAAAAAAAAGGAATCATTCACTTCCTGGAAGCAGATGTGATATCCAAGCACAGTTCTCACTGCTGATCTGAGGACAGGATGGGGAGAGCAACGAGAGCCACACAGGTCATCAGGAGACTCTGATCATGCTAATTTCCATCTGATGTGCATCCCTAATCGTCCCGGTTCTCTAGACCCCAAATTTCAAACTTCTCCAAATCTAACACTTTAGTTATTCAGTTTCCTAAGAGAATAGTCTCAGATTTCCGGTGGGGTAGAGAGAGATTATTGTCTGATGAGTGGATAGGAGAGGATGGCCCAATCACTCCATTCTTCAACAGTTAATGCTTTTGTTTTCTTCAAATCTGGGATCTCCAGGTGCTAAGTCTGGGAGCCATTTGGCTTTCTAGTCCACATCCACCTCCACATAGGTCCTAACATCCTGCTTTGCTTAGTTAGTTCCTGATGTCTACCTTGTCTTCCAAAGAAATCAGTGAACTCTCTGTTTCAGTATCAGTATCACCTTCTCTCTCTCTCTCCCCTCCTCCCCAGCATCAGTTCAAAAGGCTCAGTGCTCAAGGGGCCATCACAGCCTTGCTCTGGGTAGTTCTGTATGGGGCAACTGTCATCTACGTAGTCAATTTCATACCTACTTTTCCAGAAAAAAAGCACAAGGGTCAAGGAACAATCCAAGCTCTTCTATTCCACCTGTACAACACTTACCTCCCATCATCACTTTTTGCTTTTTCTTCTGACTATTGCAGAGTCTATAACAGAACTGGGAGTCATTTCATTCTTTTCTAAATACATATTCTAGCAGGCCTGATCTCACATAGACATACTTTCCCATTAAAAAAAAAAAACAGATATTTGCTGTAATGAGAAACTGTCACGTAAAATCACATGATTAGAAGGACCTTAAGAAGTTGAGATTATATTGCTAAGCCTTAAAGTGAAATTATACATAGGAAGGACTTCAAATACTCATTCACAGCCCCTGAGTGATTGTGTGGCCAGAAGGTCAGAGCTGGGGATGGGATGAAGAGGCCCCTGTTGGTCTCTGATCCTACATTGCCTGGCCATGAGCTGAGGTCCTCAGCTTCTTTCTTTGTAAAGTTGCACAATTGCTTGCCTTGCCCTCCTTAGAAGATTGTTGTAAAATCAGATGAAAATATTTCTTAATTGCACACTATGCTGGTGTACTTATAGATAAGTTGACGGAATTCGTCAGGAACTCTGCAAGGTGTTAAGCGGAATGTGGAGTTAAAAGTAGTATGTTCTCTGACCTTATGAAACATACAATTTGGTAACATCTCTTTAAAGAAGAGGAGAAAACAACAAAGACAAAAATCTAGCTTTTTGTTTAGCATTGGAATTTGCTTCTCAAACTTGAAATAGCACAATGCATACTTCTCTGACACACCTGTTGCCATTGGCTCTTGGGTGTTTTCCTTTGCCTGTGTTAAACACACAGTGCTCCATGGCACTTTCAATAGCACACAGAAAGTGCTCTAGCCTGCAGAGTAAGACTGGGAAAGCTTAAATGCAGGGAAATGGACCCCAGTATCCATGAGTGGATGAATGGCAATGTGGAATCAACCTTCTAATCAACGTGACAACCTTTCCATGAGCAGACATCTTGGGCAGTCATCCCGGCCAGCCCCTGGCTTCAGGCAGGGAAGATGTCACCATCCCGTGTTACCAAGGAAGCTATACTAGGGCCCAAAGAGGTAAAGCAACTTGTGCCAAGTCACACAGCAAATGGAGGAGTGATGTTGAGAACTCAGGTCCTTCCTCACCAGGACCTGTGTGCTATGTCCTGCTCTCTTGGACACCAGCTCTCTGTGTCTCCGTTTTCCTACCACATTCTAGAATTACAGTGCTAGCTGCCCTAGTTATTGTGCAAAATTCTTTGAGTGTCTCAGACAGTTGCTTATCTGGGGAAAGGTGGGTGATCAAAAAGGTTTTACAGGGGAGATGCGGTGGTTATCTAGAATCGGGTCCTGGACTGAGTCTAAAGACAGGCATCTGAGCATGTGATCTGATGAACTGGCTAATCTCTCTAGAGCTCAGGTTTCCCCCTCTGTGTAAAGACATGCCCAGCTCAAAGTATTTCTGTGACGTTAGATGAGAGTTGCTTATGAATGTATTTTGAACAGTGTGAAGCAATGATGTGGTGGATAGAGTCCCGGGATGCCTCAGACACTTTTAGGAGGCTTTCAAGATCTAAACTCTTTAGTATTTGTTTCTCTGAACTGTCAATCTCTCATAAGTGTACAGTGGAGTTTTCAGGGGCTACAGAACATGTGATGTTTCTATCAGACCAAACACAGCAGAGATATGAGATATCCAACGGTCTTCTCAAATGTCAGGTATTAAAGAGACTTGAAAAAATCTTCAAAGTGTTACTCTTACTAATCTTTTGTTTTCAACTTATTTTTCATAAAATGTTCCTCACATTAAAATGTAATGTGTTACTGTTATTTTTAAAGCAAGTTTTAATTTATTTTCATCTTATTTGAAAGGCAGAAAGAGAGTGAAAGAAGTAGACAGAGACAGACAAATCTTCCACCCACTGATTACTCCCTAAAGACCTGCAACAGCTGGGGCTGAGCCAGGCTGAGGCTAGGAGGCTGGAACTCAATCCAGATTTCTCATGTGGGTAGTAGGGACCCACTCCCAGAGCCGTCCCCTGCTACCTCCCAAGGTGCACTTTAGCAGGAAGATGAAATTGGAAGCAGAGCTGGGACGCCAATCCAGGTACTCTGATATGGGATGCAGATGCCCCCAGAGACATCTTAACTGCTGTACCAAATGACTGCCCCATATTACTCATTATTCTAGACTAGTAAATAAATGTCTTTCAGTTCTAATTTCCAGTAAGGGATTATTATTATGTAGGACAATATAAACAAAATCTCTTTGAGGTTGTCATGAATGATTGAGAGTGTAAACCTGTCCTAAGACCAAAAAGTTTGAGAATTGCTGCTTTAAGTAATATACAAACAATATGTGTATTTTTGTTTTATTTCATTTATGTTTAAAAAGGGCAACACATGATTTAAAAGGATGCATGTTTTTTATACAGCATGCAGAAATTATAGAGTAATATAAAAAAAGAAAATAAAGTCAAGTGCTTGGCTGAGTGGTTAAGCTGCCAGAAGGGCCACCATATCCCATATCAGGGTGTTTAGGTTCAAGTCTCAACTCTGCTCCCCAGTCCAGCTTCCTGTTAATGCATGCCCTGGGAGGCAGCAGGTTCGCTCTAGTGGTTGGGTCCTGGCCACTTGTGGAGGCTTGGATAGAGTTCCCAGCACCCAAATTTGGCCCTGGCCCAGCTCCAGGGGCTATAGGCATTTGGGGAGTGAACGAATAGAAGAGAATCCTTTTTCTTCCTTCTCTGTCTCTGTCGAATAGACAAGTTGGAAATAAGCATTACAAAGAATCCTATAATACAAACAACTAACATTTTAATGTATTTTTCTAACTATTCTTTATATTTTTTAATGTTTATTTTCATCTGCTTGAAAAGTATGGTGACAGAGATTGATTGATTGATCATCCATCCACTGGTTCACTTCCCAAATGGTTACAATAACCAGGGCTGGGCCAGGCCTAAGCCACAAGACTGTAACTCCATCCAGGTCTCCCACATGGGTGGCAGGGGTCTATCATCCACTGCCTCCCAGGCACATTAGGAAGCTAGATCAGAAGCAGAGTAGCTGGGACTAAAACTGTCACTCTGATATGGGGTGTGGGTAATACAAGCAGTGGCCTAACCCACTGTGCCACAATACCCGCCCCACTCCACAGTCTTTAATTTTAAAAATTTTAAAGATTTTATTTATTTGATAGGTAGAGTTACAGACAGTGAGAGGGACAGACAGAAATAAAGGTCTTCCTTCCTTCCCTCCACAATGGCCAGAGCTACACCAGTCTGAAGTCAGGAACGAGGAGCTTCTTCCTGGTCTCCCACACGGTGCAAGGGCTTGGGCCATCTTCTACTGCTTTCCCAGCCTGTAGCAGAGAGCTGGGCTGGAAGAGGAGCAGCCAGGACTGGAACTGGTATCCATATGGAACGCAGGTGCCACAGGCAGAGGATTAACCTACTGCACCACAGTCCAGCCCCTCCATATTCTTTAATTATAAATATCTAACGTGATTTTTCTAGGCGTCAGCCTTTATGTTGAGTGATATGAGGGGTTTTAGGTTGTATTTTGCTGGCTTTTGGACTCACCTTTTACTCGATTATTTCCAGCTGTGTCTTCCTGAGATGTCAACTGTGGTCATTAGTGAGTCTTCTGTTATTGTGTACCATCCACTACTTTTCATTGCACCTGTTCTACCCCTCTTCTGGTTGCTAAAGCCTAAATGTCCTGCCAAAGAAGATCCTTCAGTTGTGCCTTGTCATACTATCTCTTAAGGGCTCCATTGAGCAACTCCACTGCTAGTGAGTGTAGGTGTTGGCTACAGAAGGGGTGGGTGCTGTGTCTGCTGAAATCAGCCCCCTTGTCCCAGAGCCTCTGAGTGGTGTTTTGCCCTTTGGGTTTTGATGGTGTCCAGATTTCATGAAAACATCTCTTTCTCTTTCACCTATCAACTTCACCACCTTTGATTCCTACCATCTTTCTGGTACTGAGAAATGAGCCCTGGGAGGGGCAGAGTGGGGTGGTTTGCATTCAGGGTGCTCAGTATGATGAGAAACAGCTCTCCTCTGATGGCCAAGGCTTAGGACATCCATGCAGCGGAATCGCTTCAAATGTCTATCCATGGGTGAAAGGGTAAGCAAAATGTGGTGCGTATAAACAATGGGATTATTTTTCACCCTTACAAAGGAAGGAATTTCTGGTATGTACTTTGATATAGATGAAAAAGGTGTTATGACGTCAGTTAGCCACAACAAGAACATACTGCAGTCTCACTTTTGCCAAACAGGAGTAGTCAAATTCATAAAGATGGAAAGTAGAATGGAGGTTGCCAGTGTCTAGTGGGGAAGTAAAGTTAGTGTTTAGTGGGTAGCGTGTCAGTTTTCCAAGACAAGAAGAGTCCTGGAGATGAATGGTAGTGATGGTTGCACAACAGTGAGAGTGTGCTTAAGGTTCTAGAACTGTACCAGGTACTTTATAGCCATAGTTCTCAAGCCCTTTGGTGTCAGGACTAGTTTTCACTCTTAAAAGTTCATGAGACTCTCAAAAAATTTTTGATTATGTGGCCATATCTATCGATATTTACCATATTAGAACTTTAAACCGAAAGTTTCAAATAGTTTTTAATTCATCTAAAATAACAGTAAGAAACCATTAAATTTTAACATAAATGGGGTTTGTATGAAAAATAACCAGAGGTTAGTACATTACTCCATCATAGAAGTGACAGGATCAGACTCCTATTTTGTGTAAATGTGGTTCTTACCGATAAGAAAACTGGTTTTGAGTTCCTGATTTGCAAAATTATTTAAGCGGAATCATTTTTTGTTCTGATTTTAGCCATATTTTTATTAACCTGTAGGTTAATAAATAATAATTCTCACCTCTTAGTACAAAAACAAAATGATGGAAACATTAGAAAATTGGAAACAATCCACTAGGACAAATGGGAGCTTACTTTTTAGTTTGTCCATTGTAGAGGTCTACACTTGGGTTCTTGGCTGTGGTTTTGATAGTATGTAAGCATATGCTTGCCATACTTTCTATTGGTCAAATAGTTCTTAAGTCTTACGTGTAAATATCTTAAAATGTTAAAATATTTTCCAAAGAGCACCATGACATGCAGAGTCTTTCCCACCTAGACAATCAACCAGGCATCTCTGGTCTGCCCAGAGATTTATTTACTTTTTTTTTAAGACTTGTTTTATTTATTTGAAAGGCAGCGTTACAGGGGGTAGGGGTGGGGGGAGAAAGAGAGAGATTGATTTTCCATTTAGTTGTTCATTTCCCAAATGGCCACAATGGCTGAGGCTAGGCCAAGTCAAAGCCAGTAGCCAGGAACTCCATCCTTGTCTCTCTGTGGCTGGAAGGGACCCAAGTACTTAGGACATCCTCTGTTGCTTTCCCAGGCACATTAACAGGGAGCTGGATTAGAAGTGGAATAGCTGGGACTTGAACCAGTGCCTATAAGGGATGCCAGCATCACAGATGGAAGCTTAACCCACTATGCCACAATACTAACCCGCCCAGAGATCTAGAGAATACAGATCAGTCTCTTTCTGATAACAGATGCAGCTGAGTATGCAATTTCAGATGACACATTGGTCTTTAGAAGTGAAGGATACGATATGGACCTTGAGGAACTTCATGTAAGAGCCATAGTGGCTTACATTCTGAGAAACTCTAAAGGAAAAATCCGGAGTTTAGATTTTTTTTAAAAGATTTATTTATTTGAAAGTCAGAGTTAGAGAGAGAGCTTCCGTCTGCTGGTTCACTCCTCAAGTGACACTCCTCAAGTGTCAGGGCTGAGCCAGGACTGTGCCAGGAGCCAGGAACTTCTTCCAAGTCTCCCACAAGGGTGGAAGGAACCCAAACACTTGGGCCATCTTCTGCTACTTTCCCAGGCCATTAGCAGGGAGCTGGATGGGAAGTGGAGCAGCTGGGATGTGAACTGGAGCCTATATGGGATGCCAGTGTCACAGGTAGCACGTTTACCTGCTATGCCTCAATGCTGGCCACAGAGTTTAGTTTTGCACTGTACAGAGCAGCAATCCCGGAGTGGTGCTTCAATTATTTGCTTTAGCAAGTGCACATGCTGGGTAAGTGTCTAATGAGGCTGTCAACAATTACCCTCTGTGTCCTGTATGTTGATTTAAGCAAGACATTACAAAGAATTTTCTGATTTTAACAAATAGTTTATTCACTTATTTAAAATTTATTTATTTATTTGAAAGGCAGAGAGAAAGAGAGAGATCTTCCATCCACTTGTTCACTTCCCCAAATGCCCGTAATGGCTGGGGCTGAGCCAGGCTGAAGCCAGGAGTCTGGGTCTCCAACGTGGATGGCAAGGAGCCACCTACATGGGCCACGACTTGCTGCCACCCAGGGTGCACATTAGCAGGAAGCTAGAATCAGAAGTGGAATTGAGACTCAAACCCAGGTACTCTGATGTGGGATGCTGGCATTATAAGTGACATTTTAACCACAATATCCCTAGAGTTTTCTGATTTTAAGGGATAGCAGATGAGTCCCTTTGGATGCTACTTTTGGAAGAGTAAATGAAAAGGAATGATGGGATAGATTCTTGTTTACCTAGTCTAGGAGGGTGGAAAATGTGTTAGGAAATATCTAATAGGTATAAGTTGAAAACACCCAATTCCAAAGAGTGAAAGCATAAAGGGTACTTGCTGGGCCACATGATTGGGAAGGGGAAAATTGGAGCAGGCCTGGGGCTTGGCTGTGTCCAGGCTTCTCCCCTCCCCTCCCTGTCCCCTCTCCTGTGTTGATTCCATTCTCTCAGATTACGCAGTGTGCAGGCAGAGATGACCATCAGCAGGCCTGAAGTCAGGCTTCCAATTTGGTGTCTGAGATGAAAGAGCAATCCCTCCACCTCTAATTTAGAAAATTCCAGGGAAAGACTAAATAGGTCAGCTGCATTCCATACCAGAAAGGACAGAAAAATTTAATGCACAGCTTTGGGGGGAAAACAAGTTCCTAAAAAAATGGGAAGGTCAGATGGTAGAGGACTGTTGATATTGGAGAGATCAGAATATGATAGACTTCATCATGAAGGGAACGTCTTTTTTAAAGATTTATTTATTTGAAAGGCAGAATTATAGAGTGGGGGCAGTCTTCCATCCTCTGGTTCAGTTCCCAAATGGCCACAATGACCAGGGTTGGGCCAGGCCAAAGCCAGGAGCCAGGAGCTCCATCTGGTCTTCCAAGTAGGTATAGGGTTCCAAGCACTTGGGACATCCTCTTCCGCCTTACCAAGCATGTTGTTAGTGGGGATCCAGATCAGAGCTGGAGTACTCAGGACTCAAATTTGTGCCCATTTAGGATGCCAGTATCACAGACAGTGGCTTAACCTGCTGAACCACCATATCAGCCCCTGGGGATGTGTCTTATTTTTACTTATTTATTTATTTTTAAAGATTCATTTGTTTATTTTGAAACTCAAAGTTATACATAGAGAGAGAGACAGAAAATCTTCCATCCACTGGTTTAATCCCCAGTTGGCTGCATGGCAAATGCCAAGCCAGGATGAAGCCAGGAGCTTCTTCCAAATCTCCCATGTGGGTGGCAGGGGCCCAACCACTTGGGCCATCTTCTGCTGCTTTTTCCAGGCCATTAACAAGGAGCTGGATTGGAAGTGGAGCAGCCAAGACACCAACTGGCGCCATTTGGGATGCCAGAATTGCAAGTGGCAGTTTTACCCTCAACGCCACAACACTGGCCCCAGGGAAGGTCTTTTAACATAATTTCTCTCTAGCTGATAGTTCTCCGATATGATATAGAATCAGATCAGTGGAGTACAGTAGCACCAATGAATACACATCGCGGAGAAGTTGGCTCTGTGGCTCTAGTGAACCATGTTTATGCAGTAGGTGGCAATGATGGAGTGGCTTCTTTATCTAGTGTGGAGAGGTATGATCCACATCTAGACAAGTGGATAGAAGTTAAAGAAATGAGTCAACGAAGAGCAGGCAATGGAGTTAGTGAACTTCATGGTTGCTTATATGTTGTTGGTGGTTTTGATGATAATTCACCTCTGAGTTCAGTTGAGCGGTATGACCCTCGAAGCAACAAGTGGGATTACGTGGCTGCACTTATCACTCCCAGAGGTGGAGTTGGGATCACAACAGTGATGGGCAAAATCTTTGCAGTTGGTGGTCATAATGGCAATGCATACTTAAATACAGTAGAAGCATATGATCCAGTGCTGAATAGGTGGGAGCTTGTGGGATCTGTGTCTCACTGCAGAGCTGGAGCAGGCGTGGCTGTGTGTGCTTGTTTAGCCAAATCCGAGATGTGTTGAATTTTCGATTTCTTGGATATTTACAGAAGTAGAAAATGTTTCGTCTTTCTGAATGCCATTTGTCTGCACTTTCAGAAGCTTATAGGAGTGATGTAAGAACCCCTTAATTTCAGTTTGACTAGAACACCAAAAGACCTAGCTGTGTTAATTTCATCAAACTGAGTCTGTAGTTTTATTTTTTAAATTTTTTGTGAAAAGGATTTGTTTCATGATAAACACAAAGTGAACCAGAGGAGATATTAGAGAAGGCTTTCAATTTGATAGTATTCTAGTGTCCAGCTGAGAGCCCTTGCGAAGGAATGCTGCAGATGACATGACTCCTGAGAGGAATCTGAAAACATCTTTACCTTTCTTCTTTGGTCTAGTTAGTTGTTTGTGAGCCCAGGATTTGTTATACTTCTGTTTTGTTATCTGCCACAGTCCTGGTTTCCTGACTGTACAGAATCTGGACTTAATTGTTATCAGAAAATGATGCATTTTTATAAAAAAAAAAAAAGTCAGTTTGCTGATCCTGGGAGATTGGTTACTTAATGATCGTTGAAAGATCAAGTTACTTAACCTCTCTACACCTCAGTTTCTTTTTAATAATTTCATTAAAATATAGTTTAAAAATACTATACTTCATGAAGTGATTATGAGGGTCAAATATTTGGAACAATGACTAGCATACAATAAATGCTAACTGAAAGTCCCCAGTAGAGATGCTGGTGTTGTGCCACAGCAGGTTAAGCCTCTGCTGTTGAAGTCAGCATCCTATATCAGAAGGCTGGTTTGAATCCCGCCTACTCCACTTCAAATTCAGCTTCCTTTTTATATGCCTGGGAAGGCAGCAGATGATGGCCCAAGTACTTGGGTCCCCACCATCTATGTGGGCAACCAGGATGGAGTTCTTGGCTCCTTGCTTTGGCTTCACCTAGACTTGGTCATTGTGGCCATTTGTGGAGTGAACCAGTAGATCTCTCCCCCCCCGCCTCCTCCTTCCCTCCCTCACCTCCTTTCTCTGTGTCATTCTGCCTTTCAAATAAATAAATCTTTTTTTAGAAGAAGTTCACAGCAGAGGGGCTGGGCAAATGAGTGAAATTTGAACCTGGGATATCCATTGAGGTAGGGTAGATGACAGGAAGACAGAGTTACAGAAACAGAAGTTACTCCATTAGGCAGAACCAGGTATCTGAAGGCTATGAATTGGAAACCGCAGATAGTAGTCTATGCAAACTGTTAGCACTGAGGATCTGGCATAGTCATTCTGAACCTGAGGTGACCCAATGCTAACTCTCTCCCTGACCCTCTCTGAACATTTGGAAATAAGGAGGTGGCGGGTTATAGTTGACTCTGTGACTGGCATCCAGTGTCTGGAGAGTCTATGTATGAAACAGTCCTTCATAAAGAATTATCCTGTCTAAAGCACTACTATGGAAGAGTGATGTATAACTTTTGAGTGTACAGGAGCTGAGAAAAAGATTCTAGACACTGAACAGGATAGAGCAATTCATGCAGTACTGTGGTCAACAGGCAGATCTCTGAGTTCTATCCAAACTCTGCCATTTAAATACTTGGGTGATATTATTTCTCTGAGTCTTGATTTCTTCTTCTGTACTAGAGGCATAAGAATAGGGTCTACCTGATAGGGCTGCTATAACGATGAGGTGTGATAATACAGGGAGGTGCTTAGCATGGCATCTGAAACACTCTAAGTGTTCAGTTAAGCAAAGTAGCTATGATTATTATTGTGATTCATAACAATGATAGAGATCCAATTAGGAGAATTTCGGTCATAGGTTAGGATTTTAGCCTTAAGAAAGCCGAGGTGCCATTACCTGTCTTGGATGTCTTGTCTAAGCTCAGCCAGAGTGTGGAGACAGAATTCCTTAGTTCCCTCTGGGTCCCAGTAGGGCTGGTATTTGGAACAAGGATGGTTCTGATGGTGCAGGTGAAAATCCAGCAGGTCTTTCTGGGAGGAGAAGCAGGAAGGTGGAGGAGGGAAAGAACCAGAAGCTTGGCTGGAAAGTCAGGGCTGACACTCATCAACAATTAAAGCAGTATATGGACAGTGCAACTGCACTTATGCATATAATATCTGTGTTTGGTTATATATATAGGAGAAACCATAAGTCTGAAAGGACATGACCAAAATGTTAATATCAGCAATCTTGGGAGATAAGAACACAATTTTTAATAAAAACATTTACTTTAGGAGCCAGCATTTTGGCACAGTGGGTTAAGCTGCCACCTGCAATGCTAGCATCCCATATGGGCACTGTTCAAGTCCTGGATGTTCCACTTTTAAAAAATAAAATTATTGAAGGTTATAATTCAATGTAATTTTTTTAAAGATTTAGTTATTTATTTGAAAGGCAGAGTTACAGAGAGGCAGAGGCAGAGAGAGAGAGGTCTTCCATCCACTGGTTCATTCCCCAAATGGCTGCATCAGCCAGAGCTGAGCTGATCTGAAGACAGGAGACTGGAACTTCCTCTGGGTCTCCCACATAGTGTAGGGGCCCAAGAACTTGGGCTATCCTCTACTGCTTTCCCAGGCCATAGCAGAGAGCTAGATTGGAAGTGGAGCAGCCGGGACTTAAACTATCACACATATGGGATTCCTGCACTGCAGGTGGCGGCTCTACCGGCTATGCCACAACCCAGCCCCTGCTCCACTTTTGATCCAGCTCCATGCTAATGCACCTGGGAAAGCAGTGGAAGATGGGTCAAGTGCTTAGGCCCCTGCCGCCTATGTAGGAGACTTGGATGAAGCTCCTGGCTTCAGCCCAGCCCAAACCTGGCTATTGTGGCCATTTGGGTAATGAACCAGCAGATAGAAGACCTTTCATTTTGTAACTTTGTTTCTGAAATAAATCTTCAAAACTTTTAACATTTTATTTTTTATTTGAAAGAGAGGGAGAGGGAGAGAGAAAGATATCTATCTCCCATCCACTGGGTCACTCCCCAAATGCCTGCCACAGCTGGGGCTGGGCTAGGCCAAATCCAGGATTTGGGAACCTCATTCTCCTACACATCTGACAGAGATCCAACTATTCATGCTATCGTTGCTGTTCCCAGGGTATGTATCAGCAGAAAGCTGAAATCAGAACCAGAGCTTGGACTTGAACCTAGGCACTCCAGTATGGGATATGGGAGTTCTGAGTGGTATCTTAAGCCTTGCACCAGATTCCTACACCAAAATATGACCCCTTTTTACAAAAAAAAATCCTAGATTTATTTTGTAGTTAGGAAATATTAGTTGTAAGTAATATAAGACGGTTGTATCACTTAGAGTCAAGAGTTCTGAAATAACCTCAGAAATGAAAAGTCCTGTGTTTCAGAATATTGTGAGAAGGCCTCATAGGGAAGTGGCACTCTGGGGCTCCTGAAGGATAGACAGGGCTTAGCTACATGGCTGGGGAAAGATATTCTAGAGAAGAGACCTAAGCTAGTGGCTAATCCTGACAGGTAGGTATGACTGTAAATCCACTCTTAGCTCTGCTCTGAGATTCTGCAGCTGGACCCTGTAGACATTTCTCTTTTGCCACTTGACACAATGTTAGGCTTTGTCCTGATACAATATGATTGAGAAAGTTCTTCTTGACCAAGCTTGAGGCAGGGAGAACTTCAGAGAGGAGAACAAGATTGGTCAGATAAAGTACAAGGCAAGTATGCAGAGTCTTAAGCACAAGCTTCAGAGAGTTCGTGAACTGAGAGACTACTGAGAAAACTCAGCTTTGCAAAGCTCTCTGAGCAGCTGCCCAGCACAACTCTCTGGTGTTTCAAGCATTTTACCTTCTGGCCTGTTCATTCCATTCTCCCAAGCCTCATCGGTGATAGTTTGGATCTCCCCACACGTGCTGACTCTTACTAAAACTGCCCATGCTGTTGCCTTCATATGAAGCACCTGTCTCCAATCTCTGTTGCATGGTCAATGTCTACTTATCCTTGGGAAGCTTCATCAGGCATCATTTTGGTGAAAGAATGTTCCCCTGATTCTCCTCCCCCATTTCATAACTCCCTCCTCTGTATTACTTACTGTCTCTATCTCGTGTGTCAAATTACACTGGACTTGTTTAATATCTTCTTTCATCTTTTCTACTAGACTGAGCTTAGCAACTGTAATTCTCCCTTGTATCTCCAGAGCCTCCTGGACTACCTGCAACATAGCAGGTGCACTGCACTACTGTGGGGGATGCTGGTGCTCTCTCTAGGAGGAAGGGATAGTGTTATTTGGGGGGTATCAGACACTCATATCATTGTTAAGTCTAGGATAGCATTTTGGCGTTTCTGGTGTAGGAGCAGTTGGTTATCCAATATCTTTTCCAATAAATTTTAATCAACCTAATAACTCTCAGCCTCTGTCTTTCTTCTGTCTCTTGTACACATCAGGGTAAATAGTGGGACAATTAGGGGTGGCTGTGCATTGGTGTGCCTTGGGCCCAACCTGTGAAATTACAAGAAGGAAAACAACTGTGCTTCCTTGTGAGGTTTTTTTCAATGTCCATTTTAGTTAAAATGTCCTCTTAACATAAAGGAGGGAAAAGTTCAGATGCACACCATGGAATATTCATCACATTGCTCACATTCTGAGAAGAATCAGGCTGGTTAAGTGACTCTCGGGCTGCTCTCGCCTATCCTGAGCTGTGAGCATCTGCATTTTGATTGGACTGTTGCCAGAGCTCATTAGCATAATGTACCCTGACCTGGAATAGGGAACAGTGTCTGCTCAGAAAATGACCAGAGCTTGCTGGGACCTGAACCAGAGAAGAGATTTTTATTACACACAATATTGACCACATCTGCACAAGAAGTCAGAAGGTAAGAAAGCCAGAAATCCCAATAGGAGGCAAATGTAAGGGCTACCCCATTCCTACAGTGTTTTCTTTGTTCTGGTTTGTTTTCTATAAAATTGATAAAAATTGAATATACTTTTACCAAGAAGCTTTAAAAAGAAGTCTTGACAAATTTAGCTTTTTAATCCTGTAGAAAAAGTGAGTTTACTTTTTAAAGGACTTTAAAACAGTTGACTTTTCTATGTGTTGTTTGTAATTTTCAGGAAAATATTAAATTAACACTCCTTCATTTGGCAAAAGTTTATATCGAAAAGAAATCTAAAGAGCAATGTAGCTTTTCTGCTGTATGATTTTTTTTAAAATTCTGCTTCCCTTAACTTAAAACAAATTAGAGAATTATGTCTATAGCGTCTAGACTTAAAACATTGTTTTGGTTTTTGAAAATACGATCTTACTTTCCAAGGATTTTTTTTCAAGATTTTATTTATTTATTTGAAAGGCAGAGTGACACAGAGAGGGAGAGACAGAGAGAAATCTATCT
This sequence comes from Oryctolagus cuniculus, assembly GCF_964237555.1. NCBI lineage: Eukaryota > Metazoa > Chordata > Mammalia > Lagomorpha > Leporidae > Oryctolagus > Oryctolagus cuniculus. Next base: position 116,623,742 of record NC_091436.1, read on the forward strand.
TTTAGTTTATCTGCAAATGGGCACAAAAGCCAGGGCTGGTCTAAGTGGAAGCCAGGTACCCAGGACTCCATCTGGGTCTCCCATATGAATGGCAGGGACCCAAGCACTTGGGTCATCACCTGCTACTTTAGCAGACATATTAGCAGGGAGCTGGATCGGAAGTGGAGCAGCTGGGACTTGAATCGGCACTTGGATACCAGCATCACAGTCTACTAGCTTAACCCACTGTATACAATGCCAGCCCTTTTCCAGGGTTTAAAAGAAATGTATTCTGATTAATTTTAACAAAATTTGGGCTATCAGAGATACTGTTGCTTCTGTTCAAAGAGCTAAGTCCACAAACCTGCTGCTAGATATTTGTATCTTCGCATTTGTTATTTAAGTTCTTTGAATTAAATCGGCCATTGCTTCAGAAACTAAAAGTTTATAGTATTTTACTTAAAATTCAAGGGGATTTAGTCTTAAACATCAATGCCTGAATTGGTGGGGCAGAGACTTTAAGTCCTTTGAGTCTGCAAGTGATCACTAGATTGTATGATCACTAGATAGTAGCTTGCGTGGTAGGTGGCATGGGGGAAGAAAGAGACTCAGTCTAGCTTTTTATTTAATGATCAAAACTTTGTTTATATGCTCAGATCAACAGTCTTCTCTCTATGTACACCTTCCCTAAGGAGAGCTCAGTGTTAGGAAGTATTAAAATCACAGAAAGTTAAAGAATTGAAGAACAGACTTCACGGGTCTCCCTAAGATTTAGATTATTAGTCTAACTTGTAGTTTGAGTTCACTATTAAGTAGTTCCATATGCCATTATTATACCCCTTATTTTTATGAGAAAGCCAACAAATGTAAATGATATACACATGAACATGTTTTATTTCATCATCTACCAACAAGACATTACATCTGCAGTATGATTCATTTTTTTTTAATTCAGGGTAGTCTTTGAAATTTCATTCTGTCTCCTTTCCCTCCACTTCCCCCTCCTCCCTTCCTTCCTACCCCTTTCCCCTTTTAACCAATTACAAGTAGAAATTAGAGCAGTATTTCTCATGAGGGAAGAAATGCAGTTTAAACAAACATTTTAAATTATCATTTACGTAATGTAATCATAGACGTGAGATGCACTTAAGAGGGTAAAGGAGAGTGATGCTGCTGAAAATAAAGTCGAAAAATCCTAGAGGATGTTCTAGGCCAAAAAAGTCAAGAAACACAATTTGCTTTATTTTATTTATTATTTTACACTTAAACATTTTGCCATATTCACTTCAATGCAGACATTATATACATGCACCTATATGCTATTTTTTCCTTGAAAGTAGAGATACTAATATCACAGACAATGATCACAACGTGGGAAAGAAGAGTGTATTCATAATTTTAAAGCAGCAGTTCTCAAACAGGAAATTTTACTACAGTCCACACAATATTTGTCTGGAGATACTTTGGTTTTCTTACACCTAATGGGCTGAGCCCAAGGATGCTGCTAGAACTTCTATGTGCAAGATAGCTCCACTCAATTAAGAGCTATCTTATCAAAAATATCAGTATAGCCCAGCTGAAGCAGCCTGTTTCAGAGAAATCTGATAGAAGGACATTAGCTGATGATTCCTGCAGATAGCCAGTACATGTGGGATTTATTGAAGAGGGCACAAGTAATTCCTCATTTGGGTTTTTAAAAAAAATACTTCTAGATAAATCCAATGTATTGTTCCCCTCTTGTAATGTCACCCACATTGAAGAACACCAGGCCAACTCTAACTCTGCTAGGCACGGGTGTGTGATGGAAAAATGTCCTGTGCATTGACTGCAGATGACAGCCGTCCCCACCAAGGCCTCCACACCCTGAACTGGCAGTGCAGTAAGACGCCTAAATCCAAGGGTGAAAGCAGTGCTCCCGTTACTCTAATTCCTTATTAGACTTATAAGTTTTGCAATGACTTTTGTTTTGTATTTTATTTATATGTTGGTACTTGCAAAAATGTCAGTGAAACATTTTTCTTTCAGACAGGCACTGGTCAGTCTTCCTATTATTTGTTTATTTTTTTAACCCCAGAAAAGAGTCTCTTGGTCTAAGCTGCTTGAGTGAACTGATCCAACTATATCAAGAACCTTTGAGAACAAAATTTTCAAGCACACCTGAAGGAGTCAGACAGAAACCTACGGGTGTCTTGACCTGATTATCATGGAACCTGACGACTTTGAAGACAAGGAGATGTTGAGCTGGGATATTAATGATATGAAGCTGCCACAGGTATGTACCTGCTCAGTAGGACTCTGCCTTTAGCATTTGGCCAGGCAGCCTTGACTGTATTAAGCAGCTAGGACCTATGAGGAAATTGGTGAGGGTCCCAGCTGGGTAAGCTTGCCTCCCACAGAGCTACATCTGAGCATCCAACCCAGGATTTTTAAAGAGAAGCCTGGACCTCTGATTGAACAAGTTTTTAACTACCACATCCCCTAGTAATAAACTAAGGCAAGGGAAGTGCTGCTATTCTCTTTCCAAGGTGGTTTGGCTCAGTTGTCCTCACCCTGGCTGGCTGGTTTGACAAAATCCATAATGATTCATTTGCTAACAGAGTGACTCTTTATCATGCATAAGTTCCCAGGCATCCTTATTTGTTATAGTAATAGTGTTAGGCTAAACCTATAACCAAAACATTCTAGAGTGTTCTAAAGGTAGTTCTCTAGTGGAACACAGCACACGCTTGTAGGATTATAAATGCCATGCACCCACATGGAATTGCTTTCCAGCTGCAGAGTGACCCCCACTGCATGCTTTCTTTGCCTTCCTCTTGGGCAGTTGACTTTGTAACTCAATTTGATGGAAAGCGTTAGTTGTTTAAAACTGATTTTCCACGTGTGTCACTCATGACGTCCTCACCCTCCCTTCTGGCCATTTGAAGATGATTCCACCAGGAACTGTTTGAAGTGGTGACCAAGGCGACTAAGGCTGGAGACCACCAGTACCAAGTAACAAAAAGGTCAGCCCAGTCTGCCCGAGCAGGGAGGGAGGAATGTAAACCATCCTGAGCTGGAGAAGGAGAATGGAGATTCCACAGTTTTGATTCGCAATCATTGAAATTGTCACTCTGATGAAGACTGTCATGTGCTTCTTTTTATGTTTTTCCTTAAATTCTCCCCACGTTCTTCCTTGGTAGGTCTTGGGAGAGCTGGAGGACAGAAAGCGTGGGCCACTTTCTGTTCACTTAAGAAGGATTAGAGGCCTGTGCTCCTGTGCAGCTTCTTACCCTGCTGCTTGGGACACCTGCATCCTGTAGCACAGAGCTTCCGATCCAACTTCCCGCTAAGCACATCCTGGGAGGCAGCAGGTGACAGAGGGCTCAATAGTTGGCTCCCTGCCATCCACTTGGGAGACCCAGGTGGAGCTCCAGGCTCAAGGCATTGGCCTGGCCTAACCCTGGCAGTTGTAGGCATTTGGAAAGCAAACCAGTGGATGGAAGATCTCTCTCTTTCTTTCTGTTGCTCTGCTTTTAAATTAATTAATTAATTAATTTTAAAAGGCTGGCTGAATGAACCACAACTAACTCCTGCAGATATCCATTTTAGGGATTTGTGTTTGCCATTGCTCTTAATAGATATCCTGATTATTGTAGCTAGTTGGGAGAAATACAAATTTTAATTGCCCTGGGCTAGGGGATCTATATTTTTGCCCATTTCTAATTTCATGATTACAGCCCTTGAATAGTAGCTGGACATACACAAGATCAAAAGCTGAAGTAAGCAGATACACACAGCACTCTGCAGCATCGTGTTCTAGTGTAGGGTCTTAGTGAGTCTCAGCACTCCTGGAACAGAGGACAACACTGAGCATTAGTGTGCATGCTTCTTGGAACAAGATCCATATCACTCCTCAGATCCATAAACTGAAGAGAGAAAGAGTCAGTCCCTGGGGGGAAATGCAGGGCTCATAAAATTTCATGTTCCAGCATGAGTTTCCAAAACAAAAGTGTTCTTAACTTTCCAGAGTATTAAACAAAAATTTACAGCAAATGTACACATTTGGTTTTGGGGCATGTGTTGCTTCTAGTTCATAGATAAAGTACTGAGATTGCTCATGGAAATAGCTAAATGTTCTTCAACTTGTTACATATATGAGGAAAATTATTAACATGTACATATTCTGAGCAGAGACTGCACCATCCTCATCTGGGTTTATGCTAGCTCTAGAATTGTATCAAAAGTGAGTTGGGATGAAAAATAAAAGGTCTTGGAAAGATTTCCAAGCATATTAGATTTTTATGTTTTGCAAACATATCTGGTAGCAAAGTTATACTATGAAAAGCCCACAACCTTCAACAAAAGCCTTGGATTGGAATTCTAACTCTGTCTCTTTGTATTTGTAGAGCTTGGTGGTAGTTGTAGTAGGGGATCCATTTACTTTTTCTGAGACCCCTTTCCTCTTCTGAAAATGAAGATGTTACACCAAGTGTTCCCTTACATGCCTACTTGTTCTAATAGTTAAAGAGTCTAGAATTGTCAACTTCTTGCCAAGCACAGTGTCTGGTAAGGGCCAAATATCAATTGACAAATAGGGATTTCATTAATGAATGACCCCTTTGCTTATTATCTGTGTGACACTACACAAATTGATGTTCTTTTTTTTTTAAGATTTATTTATTTATGTGAAAAGACAGAGTTAGAGAGGGAGAGACAAAAAGATCTTCCATCCACTGGTTCACTCCCCACATGGTCACAATGGCCAGGACTGGGCCAGGCCAAAGCCAGGAGCCAGGAGCTTCTACTAGGTCTCCCATGTGGGTACAGGGGTACAAGCACTTAGACCTTTCTCTACTGCTTTCCCAGGAACATTGACAGGGAGATGGATCAGAAGTAGAGCAGCCAGAACTTGAACCGGTGACCCTGTGGGATGCTGATGCTGCAGGCCATGGCTTTAACCCACTGTGCCACATGCTGGCCCCCAAATTGATGTTCTTAAGCCTTAGTGACCCCTTCTGTGATACGAAAGTAGTACTTCTTTTCATATCTTGCCTTAGTCTCTAAGCTGTTTAGATCAGTGTTTCCCAAAAAGTATCCTATAGAGTATAAGTTACAGAGAACTTTAGTGGGTGTTGTGAAGAAAGAAAAAGGGCAACATGAGGTCCAGTCAAGTTAGACCTATTTCTTTACTGCAGACCTGGAGCCTTCTTCACCACCTTGTGTGTGGGTGGCTCTCGCAAGAGGAGACTATGTTAGGTGATGTCACCTTAACTTGCTTTGGACCATGGAACTCTGTTTCCATGGGGCCCCCTCAAATAATATTCCTTGGACTAGCAGTTTGAGTATATTTTTAAAAAATGGTTTAAAAGACCAAATGCAGTGCCTTGTTATTACAATAAATTTTCCCCAATTTCACTTTGTCCTATCTACTTTCTGTATAAATAATTCATATATTTTTCATAATTTTGTATTCTTTCTGGAAAAATTCTGTATCACATGGGCATATTCCTTTTCTGTTCATCCTCTCACACGTTTCAAGTTTCAATTTGTAAATGCTAATTTGGTAATTTGGGTAGTCATTTATCCAAGTGTAACACTTCTGGTCCTAGAAACTCCACATCCCTTTAAATACTTTAGCTATATCAAGATTTATAAATTTTTGACAACAGTGAACAGTGATGTCCTCATTAGGACATCAAATATTTTCAAGTGGCTGGGCTATGCCAGGCATCAGGGCTCAGGGATGTCAGAGCCATTAAGCTGTGTTAATCTCCATGGAAGGGCTTGTGAGCTTCTGGGCCACTAGAGCAGGACCGATGCTCAAACAGAATCAGTGCATGTAGAAAAATGCTGGAGGAGCTTGGGAAAGGAGTATGCAATTCAGTATGACTGGCACAGAGAGTGAGGTAGAGCATCTAGTCAACGGCTTTGATGATCAAGGCTAAGGGTAGGGGCCACAGTGGGAAGGCTCTCAGACATCTGCACTTGAAGGAGCTATGCACAGGTGTTCAGCAGGGAGATCTGGGGAGCTCTTGGCTGGAAAGATGCTTGAAAGAAGGATATCCTAAGAGGCCTCATTTATTTTACAGGTAGTGAGAAGCCATTAGACTTGTTGGGCTAGAAAGCATGATCAAATCCTAGGGGCTAAAAAGGCCCGGATTCTTCCAACTCTGCCTGTCCTCAGTGAATCCTTCCTCCCCTGTATTTGTTTCATGTACCTGTCCCCTCCCCATCACTTTTTTTAGCTATAAATGTCTTAGTAAATCTTCATTTCACTTCTCTCTGGCCACTCCTTTGTTTTGATTCCATTTCATCTAAATGCAACCTCTAGGGAGCCATTGTAGAAATGCAGGCATTGGCTTACAGCCATCATTGATAACAGTCTTTATTCCAGGCCAATGTTCTATACTCATTGTGCTTTTCCTTTCTAGTCCCCTTACATTAAAATTTCCAAGTTGCATTTGGAAAGTTCAACTATAATCACTTAGATTTTGCTTGGTCCAAGTAGTCAATGAATGGTATTGGTTTAATCTTCATGAAAAATGTGGATGACGTGCTGCGGGAGAGTGTCATACTCACATCAACACTGATTGTAACACTGCAGAAAGTGCCTTCTAAGATTCTTTTTTTCGGGTTGAAATTCAGTTTCTTTTTCTCTTAAATAGTACCCAATTCACCAAAGAAAGGAGAGCACTCACCCCATTCCTAACACCTGCCAGTTTCCCCAAGTAAAGCACTAGTTGTTCTAGTGGCAGCACAGCGGACAAACACCCTCAATCCTTTTGTCTTAAACACAGAGCAGTTTTCACATTAAACCCATGGCCAAAGCCACACCAGGCCATTAACACATGAGATTCCAAGGTCTAAGTGCACGTTTTTATGCAGAAAACATTCTCTGAAATAGAATAGTGGAGCCACCAAGGGACAATGGCTCCACTTAATTCATACTTGGACTATGATTTTAGCAAAATTCCCTTTGCCTTTGTGGAGGATGAATCCAAAACTGTGAGCAATCCTAATAAATTGAGCTCCTTCTGTGATTACGTTTGGTTGACTGTGATTGGAATGGGCCAATTGCAATAATCAGATGTGTCTTGGTGCCACTGAGCTAACGGGTAAACCAGCTTCTGGATTTCTTGTCAATTATTATTGAACTGCACAATCAGGTCATGTTGTCACTGGCCTGACAGGGACACCCATGACTGCCCCCTGTTTGCCCAGTGTTATCCCTGGCCTCAAGGTCATTTGAACTTCCCTAGGACAGCTCTATCTTTGTGGGCTCCTATGATCACTGAGGCCCCCACTGTTAGGGAAGAATTCTTCTGTCACTTTGTGCTGTGTGAAATGGGGATGGAAGTATCACTGTGTCTGGAGAGGCAGCGATTTTCTTTTTCTTTTCTTTTTTTTTTTTTTTTTTTTTAAGATTTCTTTATTTGAAAGGCAGTGTTAGAAAGAGAGAGACAGAGAGACAGAGAATTTTCCACCCACTGGTTTACTCCCCAAATGACCGCAACAGCCAAAGCTGGGCCAAGCCAAAGCCAAGAGCTTCATCCAGGTCTTCCATGTGGGTGCAGGGGCCCAGTCATTTGTACCATCTTCTGCCGCTTTCCCAGGTATATTAGTAAGGAGCTATATTGGAAGTGGAGCAGCTGGGACTCAAACTGGCACCCATATGGGATGCCAGCATTGCAGGCAGTGGCTTAACCCATTAGCCACAACACTGGCCCCAGAGATTTTCTTCTGGGTGCCCAGCAGCAGGTGCCTTGCTTAGCTGAATGGAATAGGAAAGGAAAAGGAGAAGAGTAAGAGGCAGGTGACAAGGAGCTTGAGAGCTGGCACAACTTGATCTAGCTTTGTGTTTTCAGAGCAAATGAGGAACTTTGTCCCATGTCCTGATCCTTTAACTCTGCTAGGAAATTGCAGGATTAGACCAGGGAGGGATTCTTGAGCTGACACACACGTAACAAGGTTTTTGAGAGGATTGAATTTCTCTCCTTGATGACACCTAAAATTTGATTTCCAGTTGGTCCAGAAGAGGTAAGTTCCTGAAAAGTGTGTAAGAGTATGAATCAAAGTACTGTTTGATTTTTCTTCTTTCTGAGAAGTGACATTTAATTTTCTATGTAATTTGCTTAGAGATATATCTGTTTCTCTCATTGTATTTAGGAACACTTATAAGGAATTAATAAGCTACTCCCATAACTTTAAAAACTATTTAGATGTTTGCTTTCTATGTGATTACATGGCATTCTTTATGAAAATCTATTTAATAACAATAATATAGACATTGACACATTATTCTACAAATTTTGTCATTAGTTTAATAGTGTACAGCTAATTCTTTTTGATAATTTATTAAAACTTCAAGTGGTTAAGTAAATTAGAATAAAGATGATATAAAAGGTACCTGTGATTGTGTAGACTTTTAAAGATTTTGAGTGTGGCTGGCGCCGCGGCTCACTAGGCTAATCCTCCGCCTTGCAGCGCTGGCACACTGGGTTCTAGTCCCGGTCGGGGCACCGGATTCTGTCCTGGTTGCCCCTCTTCCAGGCTAGCCCTCTGCTATGGCCCGGAGTGCAGTGGACGATGGCCCAAGTGCTTGGGCCCTGCACCCCCTGGGAGACCAGGAGAAGTACCTGGCTCCTGCCTTCGGATCAGCGCAGCGCACTGGCCGGGGTGGCCATTGGAGTATGAAACAATGGCAAAGACCTTTCTCTCTGTCTCTCTCACTGTCCACTCTGCCTGTCAAAAATTAAAAAAAAAAAAAAAGATTTTGAGTGAATTGGAGGATAAATATCTTGGCAAAAATTATATACAGAAGCCATAGAAATATTAATTAAACTCCCAATGGTTGTCTCCATGAGACTATAAAATATATTTAGATTTACACGTTGGAAACCTTAGGAATATTCCCTTTCAATTATAAACTACTTAACCAAGAGGAAAAACAGAGTTACTCATGAAGAGTTAGAAATTAAAATAAACAAAAGTTTCAAAAAGAAGAAAATATTTTGTAGGGATTTGCTAAACAAGATTAAGAAATGATTATTCTCTGCCGGCGCTGCGGCTCACTAGGCTAATCCTCCGCCCGCGGCGCCAGTACCCCAGGGTTCTAGTCCCAGATGGGGTGCTGGTTCTGTCCTGGTTGCTCCTCTTCCAGTCCAGCTCTCTGCTGTGGCCTGGGAGGGCAATGGAGGATGGCCCAAGTCCTTGGGCCCTGCACCCGCATAGGAGACCAGAAGGAAGCACCTGGTTCCTGGCTTTGGATCGGCATAGCTTCGGCCGTAGCGGCCATTTTGGGGGTGAACCAACGGAAGGAAGACCTTTCTCTCTGTCTTTCTCTCTCACTGTGTAACTCTGCCTGTCAAAAAAAAAAAAAAAAAAAAAAAAAAAAAAAAAAAGAAAAGAAAAAAGAAAGAAAAGAAAAAGAAATGATTATTCTCCCTTTTTAATTTTACCTCTTTGATGCCTTATATTTAAAGGCTTGGAAAGTGCTATCATCCATTTGACACAGGCTCTTTTGCATTGTTGAGGTCTGAGTTTTCTGTTCATTGTGATGTCAAAGATCCCCCTGCATGTCTAGATGAAAAGACTGGGCATTAATAGGCAGAAGAATGGCCAGAAGTGAACACATTTACTCTGCATGATTTTCTCGGTCCCTACACTGTCAAAGTCACTACTGCACTGTGATTTGAACAAGAAAATGGGGGTGGCAGCAGAGAGGCTGCCAACCAAAAAATAGCTTGAAAGACCGGAGACCATTTCTTCTTCCACATGCAATGCTGGAATACCTAAGACACTCACAGACATATTCCCCTCCTCCTGGCTCATGGGCTTTAATGGCCCCTGTTGCCTAAGGGGAGTGTGCACTTATCTTTACAACATGGAAATCTCCAAGTCCTCATCTCAGCCACCCTGACAACTGTGCTTTGTATTGGAATAAGAAGCCAAATCTACCAGTAGATTTTTATAATCCAAATTATTAAAGGAGAGTTTTAATGTTTAACCTCCATATTTACTATTTCAATAGATAAATTATGATGCTTTCTGTGGCATTTCTGTGACAGAAAAGAAGAGAGCATTTGTTCTGGCTTTCGGTCAGAAGAAGGAAGAGACGAATGGAGGGTGGAGGGAAGAAGCGGGAGGGACTGCTGCCTGGGGAGCACGTCTTACCTGGGGCATTGAACCTTGGCAAACTCAGGATTACCAGGGAACCGGGGAGGCGAGGGAAGGCCCTGGCAGTGGCAGACGGAAGCATCAGCGTCTCGTCCTGGCTGTGCCTCCCTCAGCACGATCTACTGCAAGCTGCCTGATAGACCAGAGCGGACTTGTCCTCCTGGTGCCACAGCCCTGCAATTTACACCCTTCCCCTTGTCTTCTTGGCTACGTCCCGTTCCTGTGACACAGCTGTCACAGTACAGCTCACCAGGGCCAACCTCTCTCATTGCTCTGAGATGGAAGGTTGTGGAAGAAGAGGTGCACCGGGTAAGCTTCTGTTTTGGTCTCCTGCCTCACATTTAGCTTGGCAAGGGTTAAAGCATGAAGTGCCCTCGCTGGGTGGCTCCTAGAGCCACATTGACCCGTTGAGGATGGCCTCTGATTTAGCAGAAAAACAGCTCTGTGCCAGGCAGGTGTGCTTTGTGTGTGTTAATCCATTTGGTCCTCATAAATGTGTCATAAATCCATAAATGATATAAATGCATTTGTGGACTGTACTGAAAGAACGAACATGGCTGTATTCTAATAAACCTTATTTACAAAATCCAGCGTGGGCTGCAGTTGGCCCGCAGGCTGGAGCTGGTGGTCCCCAGCTCTGATCCGTTCAATAGTCCACCTGACGTGGACATAAAGCCTCCCACTTCTGTCCCTCTGGCAGTCCCTACTAACAGACATTGTTGTTAAGGATTTATAGCTTACAATACACTTGTTCTTCACTGTACATTTGTGAGTCAGGTTTTATCAATGTCCCTGTTTTAGAGAAGAGCAAAACAAAGCTTCAGAGGCCAAGTCCCCTGTCCAGAGTTTCATGTTACAAAGTTCTTTGGCACTGACTAAACCTGAAGTGTAACTCATAATCAATACCTATCCATCCTGTGGAGGATGCTTGTTCTCTTTCTTCTATAATTGCTTGTGTTTTCTTGTGTTCATTTTAAAGAAGATTTTTATTTTATTTTATTTGAAAGGCAGAGTTACAGAGAGGGAGAGGGAGAGACAGTGAGAAGGAGGGAGGGAGGGCGGGAGGTGGGGAGAGAGAAAGAGATCTTCCATCCATTTGTTCACTCCCCAAACGGCTGCAACAGCCAGGACTGGGCCAGGCTGAAGCCAGGAGCCTGGAATTTCATCAGGTTTCCCACGTGGATTCAGGGGCCCAAGCTCTTGGGCCATCTTCTGCTGCTTTCCTAGGTGTATTATCAGGGAGCTGGATCGGAAGTGGAGCATCCTGGACTTGAACCATCACTCATCTGGGATGCTGGAATCACAAGCAGCAGATTAACCTGCTGCACCACCACAATGCTGGGCCCTCTTTCCTCATATTCTATGCTGTGCTTTCTTTTTTTTGGTCATATTTTATTTGTTTTAATTGACATATAATTGTGTGTATTTATGAGGTATGATGTGATACTTAGTGTAAATATTACATAATGATCAAATCAGGGTAATGTGCATTTTATCACCTTAAACTTTTATCACTTCTTTATGGCAATTACATTCAAAAATCTTCTCTGTGCTGTGCTTTCTTTCTAAGGAAGCAGAGGAAAAGCACTCTAATCTCTTTCTGGGCTGGCTAGTACCTGCCTGACAAAAACTTTTCTTATGTTGGCTGAGCTCTGAAAGCCTTGGGACTGGGCACTGCCCATTTGGCTGCTGAGACTACTTGATGAGTCTCATTCTAAGAACCAGGCAAGATTTGTCAGTCACAGCTTCTCTGCACCAGTGTAGGACCTAGGAATAGGCGCGACAGCATCAGTGACTACCATTTATAGCTCACAGCATGCGAGCTGTCGGCTAAGTATTTCTTCAACATTATCATATTTAATCTCCAGAATAGCTCTTGCTTTAGGTAGATCTCATTATCCCTACTTTGCAGATGAAGAAAACGTACAACACATGCTATAAGGGTTGAATGTCCTTACCACCAATCTTTTATAATTATTGTGGTCAAAACACAACACAAAATTATCTTAACTATTTTAAATGAACGCAGAAGTAATGGTCATGTATGCACATGGTTATACAGCTGGCCTCCAGAACATTCTTGTCTTCAGAACTGTAGCTCTGTCCCTTGAACACCAACTCTGCTTGTTGCTGACTTGCCTTCTGCAGGAGAGGTTAGCCAGATGTGCGTGCCCAGGAAATAGTGCCAGTCTTGGCAAGAGCACTGAAGCTCTTTGGAAACCAGTCAAAATAAACTCAGAACATGGGGGTGGAGACAAAGGAAGGGAATCTCCATCCGGGGAGGACCCTGCTTCAAGACTTTTCTGAACCAAGGTACTCCAGTTTTTCCACCGCTTATCTCTGGTGACTGCGGAACGAGACATTATCTTATGATCCTGCCATACTGCTTTCTAGGTTATTGTGTAAGAACATGATGTTACTTCACCCTCAAAAATTCCTACTGAAAAATAGTCATTACTTTTATCACCAAGGACAAGAGAAACATCAGTCAGAACTCCGAGGGGCAAACTCATGGCTCATTTGGATCCAGTGATCAAAGGCTCACAGACGCAGCGGCCACTTTGCCACTGGTGTGCAGCAGAATTAAACTTGGGTGTCTTTTGCTCATCTTGGTTTTTGTTTTTTGAGAGGCGCAGAGACAGACACACAGAGAGCTCCCATTCCTTGATTCACTTCCCAAATGCCCACGACTGCTGGGGCTGAGTCAGGCCAAAGCTGGGAGCCAAGAACTCAGTCTGGGTCTCTCCCATGGGTGGCAGGGACCCAAAATACTTGAGCCATCACCTGCTGCCTCCCAAGGAAGCTGGAATCAGGACCAGAGTTGGACTTAAATCCAGGCATGCTGATGTGGGATGAGAGTGTTCAAAATGGCAGCCCAACCACCTGGTCACCCTTCTTGCTCAGCTCTTGATGACCAATGTCTGTTGACCCCACAGTGGTGGATAGTTGTATTTTCTAGCGTCAACTATAATAATGTTCTTTGTGTCTCTATCAGAATGTGCAAAAGACTGACTCGTTCCAGGAGTGGCCAGATTCCTATGTGAAGCATGTCTATAGCTCTGAAGACAGGAACGCACAGAGGCACCTGAGCAGCTGGGCCATGCGCAATACCAACAACCACAACTCCCGCATCCTCAAGAAGTCCTGCCTGGGCGTGGTGGTGTGTGGCCGCAACTGCTCTACAGAGGAGGGGCGCAAGATCTACCTGAGACCTGCGATTTGCGACAAAGCCAGGCAGAAGCAGCAGCGTGAGTGGGGCCTGGTGGCACTGCCAGGGAACCTGGCACCCATTCAGATGGGCTCTATGTCCCATCACACTCCCCAAGGACCCAATCCTTGTAGTTGAGACCAAGGTTGCTCTAATACATAGAGCATGTTAAGGAGGAATAAGCCAGTCCCCTTGTCCCCAGGGCCTGCCCCAACGATCTGCCATGGCGGGAATACCCACAATTAAACTTCCTTGGGTTAAAGTACTAACTTGAGGTCCCTGTTGAAAGGAAAATGTATTATTAGGGGGACTAACATTAGTTCATTGGTGATTCCTACACAGTTTAGGAGAAAATAATTTATTAGACTTGTCACCTGACATCTTGGGACATGGGTCCTTAAGAGGTCTCAATAAGAACTTTCTGATCTGAAACAGGAACGGTGGGATTGATTTGAGTTTAGACTCAATTCCACCCAGTTAGGTTCATGTCATCATCATGTGCTGAGATATTTGTTTTTTGTTTTTTGTTTTTTGTTTGTTTGTTTTTGTTTTGTTTTGTTTTGTTTTTGACAGGCAGAGTGGACAGTGAGAGAGAGACAAAGAGAAAGGTCTTCCTTTGCCATTGGTTCACCCTCCAATGGCCGCCGCGGCCAGCGCGGTGGGGGTGGTAACTTTGCTCTGTTCCTTCATAGGGAAGCACTGTCCCAACTGCGATGGACCGCTCAAGCTCATTCCATGCCGAGGCCATGGTGGATTCCCGGTCACCAACTTCTGGAGGCATGATGGCCGCTTCATCTTTTTCCAGGTTGGATTTGAGTTAGTTCTATTCTTCTGTTTGGCTTTAGCATCACAAATGTTGGCAGTGTTCTCACAATAGAGGGCATCCCTAGAAGCTAGAGATATACAGGTGAAGGGAGAGCAAACGTCTGCCCTGCACATTTCAGTGGAGGTTTGAAGGGCTGAAGTGTCCTGGGAGGGGACAGGCTGACTGCCTGGGGACCAGAGGAGAGCCAGTGGCTGATGCAGTCACACCAGGTGAGCACAATGCTCCCCAGTATGCAAAGTGTGCCGCTGAGCTTGGAGTCTTCTGTAAAACTGAGTTTGAAAACCAGCTCTGACTTTTAACTTGTGCTGTAAACCTGAACAAGTTACTTCCCCTCACCCCAAAGCCCAGCCTTCTCTGGAATGTGAAAGAAGCACTGATTGTACTGGTACATAAACAATAAAAGAATGGACTCTGGGTTTGAGTCAGTGGGGTGTAGATAAACGGGCTCCCCAAATCTGCCAATTTGTAGCATTTGCCAATTTCTATGAGAGTAACTATTCCCACCATGGCTGACTTCAAGCTGCCAATGTTTTTAACAATCAGCTCACAAAACTACTGAGTGATTAGCAATTGGCTTTCAGCTTGACTGGCAGTAGCTAGGAGAATCCCAGGGGAATCCTAGGACTCTCATTAACAAGGGAAGGTTACCTGGGTGGTAGAATCTCTCTGTCTCAGTTTCAAATTCTGTAAGCTGACCATGATAGTAATAGGATGTAGCTCAGTGGTTATACTGAAGATTATACAAGATTAAGTACATTGTATGTCTAGAAGAGCCCTGTACATAGGGAAGGAAACATTCAGTGCTGTTGTCACTGTCTGTATGGCTTAGTGGGGTAGATGAGAGGCACCACAGGAAGCAGCAGCATGGTAAGCATGGGTATGTGTGCATGGCAGCCTGGGGCATACTGGGAGGTTCACCCAAGCTCATTCCAATAGGCAGCTATAGCCACTCAGTCAAGTGGCTGGATATAGAGTCAAGACTTACACACCAAGTATAATCTAGTGGCTTAGTTTGTTTCCTTTTTGTTTCCTCACCTCCTCTAAGTCAAAGGGGGAACATGATCATCCAAAACCAGAAACCAAGCTGGAAGCCGAAGCAAGAAGAGCAATGAAGAAAGTGCACACTGCACCTTCCTCCATCTCCCTAAAGCTGAAGAGGAGCCCAGACACAAGGGTAACCTCCCTCTAACATGTGTAACTTCAAGCCCCAGTCATTGTCCCTGGTTCTTTACTAACAAAGGAAAGTCACTCATCTATTCCCATTACTACTGGGCTACCCTGCAAACAAACATTCACCAAAGAAAGTGCATCTCAGGTTTTAATCTTAATGCCTACCGTCTTCTTGTGCATGCTCTCAGTCACAGATTCTATGTAATTATAGACCTGTCTTCCCCACTACAATTTAAAGGAGAAACTTGAATTAGTACTTAGCCTATATTTGGCACTCTATATTTTGGTTCTAATAGGCACGGAAATGAACTGAAATGATCTCCACTAAATATTAATCTCATGCACCCCCCACCCGATTTCCATACTCCTGCCTTGAGCACAGATTATTTCCTTCACGTACTCTACCAAAATGGGACAAACAGTCTCTGAAAATGATGGACATCCAAGGTGGTGGTGAGGGGGTGCTCCTTGTAGAGAAGTGTCATGTGGAGCCCACTACTGTAGGGACATCATATTGTAGGTTGTTGTTTGCCCAAGTGTGATAGCTATTTCCCATGCATTTCCTGCTGTTCAAAACTCTACATTTCTTTTCAGAAAGCAGAGATGGAGCTGGTCCATCCTTGGTGGCTCTAAATGTCCCTGAAACATTGTCATTGGAGTCTGCTGTAGGGAATGGGGATCTCCAGATCCAAGTGGCTTGTTTCTCACCACTTCTCCCAGCCACAGAACCCCATGTGGAAGGTGTTTCCTCCCACTCCATCTACCTGGTCACAGCCCTTTCTTTCCACCCCCTAAAACTACCCTCTCCTTACCTGACTTTTCCATAAACAAGAGTATATCTTAATTCTCAATCAGTTTCTTTTCCTATGATTACCTGGGAAGCATTGTGCTTCCTCTACTTTTAAGACAAATTTGCCATATTGTGTTCCATACATCTTAGTTATGACCCAACAAAATTCCCATGAATTCAAGGAAAAATGTCTTGGGAGGAAAAAAAAAAAAAAAAACCCTCCCAGACTCCAACCAGCACTCAAAAAAAAAAAAAAAAAAAAAAAAAAGACAACAAAGTGGAGAAATGATGAGAAAGATAGTTGTACTGAGTAAAATATAAATCTGAAGCTATGGTTTGATTTTTCTTCAGTAGCTCTTCGTAAATTTTTCAGGCAGGCCATTAGGATATCAGATCTGTGTTGGAGTAGAACCATCTCCCCACACTGCTGTCTCCTGGCTGGGGCTGGTCAGCCAGCTTCCATCTGGAGATGGGGCAGCCTTGGCTTCTGTCTGTCTTGGGTGGTTGTGGTAAAGCTGCTGTGAGTGTCTGTGCTTCAAGGATGTAAGGAATGAGGAACATCCGACAAGCACTTACTAGTACAGAGTAACTCAGGCTGCCTATGGTAGCTGTGTGTGTGTGTGCTTAACTTATTAACGTGAGCTTTTCGTTTTCTTTTCCAGCCTTTTCCAGGTGAAACACAAAGTCAAGGAAGTTTCCCTTTAACTTGGTCTTTCCAAGAGGGTGTCCAGTTGCCTGGTAGTTACAGTGGACATTTAATAGCTAACCCTCCCCAGCACACAGCCTTCAGTGATTGCTTATCATTCTCCAAGAGCTATGGTCCGGGGGAAACCACCAGTCTGGCAGACCAGGCTTCCATGCTGGACCCCCCCAAGCTCTATGAAAAGCGCAGATTTTCCTCCAATAGGCTGTACAATAGTGGAGACCTGCTTCAGCCTTCTGCCTCTGGAGCCTACCCGGATTATGACGATCTGCAACCATGGAGCAAAAATGCTGCTTTGGGGAGAAATCCTCTTAATGACAATTATTGCCCCAATTACCCTTTTCCTCTGACCAGCTGGCCTTGTGACTTCTTTCCTTCCCAGAACTCTTCCGAACCCATTTCCCAGCAGATTCCGTTGGAACCACCTGCAGCCAAAACTGGCTGCCACTCCTTATGGCCAAATCCAGGAGGAGAGGTTTATGAAGAGAAAGCACCCGTGGATTTGAACAGCTATGTCCCTTCCTTCATGTACCATGCACCCCAGGAAGACCCCTTTCTCCTCACCTATACCTCTCATCCTCACCAGCAATATTCACTGCCAGGCAAGAGCAACAAGTGGGAGTTTGAGGAAGAAATGATGTGCATGGATTTGGAGCACTGCAACAGTGAAATGTTTCTAAACCTCTGTCCTTTAAGATGACTGAATTACCCTGCACACATATACACACGCTCACATGTGCTTTGGGAAAATGGCTGGAAGAATCTCCTCAGGGAAAAAATTTCAAAGATGTTCTCATTGATTTCAATGGAAATCATGACAAGTAATGGTCAAGACTTCTCTCCTCACACAAGTCATCTTTTTGACTCCTCTTCCACACTAGTACTTCCTTCCTAAGCAGGCATTGGAAATTTGTCCAATCTGTAGGTGAAAGAGCTTTGATCCCCACCTCCCACCCTCCAGTGTTGGGGGGCTCTCAGCACCTCAGTTATCCCTTGAGTTTTCTTTGTCACAGATGCATCTCGATCAGAGCAGAGATATGGAAAGCGCACCTACCTAGGATCTTACCTATGCCTTCTTAGGGACTGATACTGAAGGAACAGAAACTGGATGGGTGGAAGAGCTGAAGATTCTGCCGCTGAGCTGTTCCATACTCTGTCTAGTCCTGGGGTTAGTTTTTAAAAGGTGTGTTTCCTAGGTGATTTCTAAGACTTGCCATACAGGAAGATGCCCTAACCCCATGTTATAAAGAGCAGAAAAAGTAAATGGTCACACATAGAGAAATTCTGGCGGTGGCTAATGGCTTCCTCTGTCTTTCCTTCCCTTCTCCTTCCCCAGTGACTTCTTCCACAAGGGCTTGGGTTTTGTCCTCTTTAGCTTTACTCTTAATGGCACCAAACTCAGTGCCATGTTTGTAATACAGGGGGAAATGTTTATAGAAGTCTTAGTGTAATTATCATAGCCATGGTTGGCCAGCAGTATTTGAATGCAACTTCCTCTTCTTTGCTGAAGTACTTTATGTTAAAGGTGAGTCTAGCCATGAACTTTGGAAAGAGCCATACAATAAAAAGATTTTCAAAAATGGTCTCCTGTTGTATTATTTAATAAAAGCCAAAGTTATTCTTTATTTGAAAAGACAGGGAGAGAAACAGGAAGAGAGGGAGAGGGGGAAGGAGGAGAGAGGGAGATGGGGAGAGAGTATTTTCCATCTGCTGGTTCATTCCCAAATGCCCTCAGTAGTCAGGGCTGTGCCATGCTGAAGCCAGGAGCCCAGAACTCAAATCTAGGCCTCCCACATGGGTTGCAGGGACCCCAATACTTAAGCCATTACCTGCTGCCTCCTAGGGTACCCATTAGCAGGAAGATAGAATTGGAAGTAAAGCCAAGACGCAAACCCAGACACTGATACAAGATGTGGGCATCCCAAGCAGGGTCTTAACTGCTATATAATTCTGTTTTACTTTAATGATAACAAATGTACATAATGCAAAATTCAAAAGTAAAGCTGAAGTCCTGCTCCTGTTATTCTCCCTGCAACACAAACTAGCCTCTTGTCTTTCAAAGATCAGATGCATTCTCGCATAGTCAAGGGGTCTTCAAAAACTTCATAGAAAATGTGTATTATGGAAAAACTATGCATGGATTTCAAAATTTTTTGCACTAAAATGTATCATTTTAAAATAATTATTTATTTCAAAGTCAGAGTTTGAGAGGAGAGGGAGAGAGAGACAGATCTTCCATCTGCTGGTTCACTCCCCAAATGGCTGAATGACTGGAGCTGGATCAGGCTGAAGCCAGAATCCAGGAGCTTCATCTGGGTCTCCCACTTGGGTGAAGGGGCCCAAGGACTTGGGCCATCTTCTGCTGTTTTCCCAGACATATTAGCAGGGAGCTGGATTGGAAGTGGAAGAGCTGGGACTTGAACTTGTGTTCATATGGGATGCTTGTACCACAGGGTCCAGTCTTATCCACTATGCCACAGCACTGGCCTCAATAAAGTTATTTAATTCCATTTTCCATAAGTTTTTTGATGCACCCTCATATAATATATATAAAATGTATAAAATTTGTGAATATATAACATGTTATATCAATTTCTTATATACACATAAGAAGACATGCCAGATTGATTTTTTTAAAAAAATTATTTGAAAGTTACAAAGAGGTGGGGAAGGCAAGCTTCCATCCATTAGCTCACTCCCTAAAGGGCCACAAAGGAGCAGGAACTACTTCTGGATCTTCCACGTGGGCATCAGGGGCCCAAACATTTGGGTCATTTCCTGCTGCTTTTTCCAGGCCATCAGCAGAGAACTGGATCAGAAGTTGAGCAGCCAGGATGTGAACCAGTACCCATATGGGATGCCAGCATTGCAGGCAGCAGCTTTACCTCCTTTGCCACAATGCTGGCCCCATGCCAGGCTGATTTCTAACATGGTTTTTGTCATTTTAGGACCCAAGTTGAACACTTGGTTCTTGGAAGCATATAAGACCATGGCTGCCTTATTTTTAATGCTTTCCATTACATGACTGTTATAATTAAATGGTCTCAACATTTAGATTGGCTTGAATCTTCTGAATTTGTATAAATGCATAAAACAAATGTATTTGCTTAGTAGAGTTGCAAAGTCCATATAAGGACCATACAGACCAAGAAATAGCACTTGTACCTCAGAAAGTCTCCTGGGGCCAGTGTTGTGGTACAATGGGTTAAGCTGCCTGCAATATGGGCTCTGGTTCCTGTCCTAGCTGCCCCACTCCTGATCCAGCTCCCTGCTAAAGGCCTTGGAAGGCAATGGAAAATACCCAAGTGCTTAGGCCCCTGCCACCCACGTGAGAGACCTGGATGAATCTCTTGACTTTGGCCTGGCCCAGCACTGGCTGTTGCAGCCATTTGGGGAATGAACCAACGGATGGAAGATCTATCTTTCTAACTTTGCCTTTTAAATAAAATAAATAGATCTTTTAAAAAAGAGCAAAGAAAGTCTTTTTACTGTCCTCAGTCTCATCTACTCCTCCTCACCAGCCTCTTCCTCCATTCAAGGGTGATCACTAGTCTGGTTCTTTGTATTTTTGCTACCTCTGTAGCATACTTTGAGGCGTGATTCACATGGGCCTATGGGGGCAGGAGGAGCTGCCTTCCTAGGCCCCTGCAAGGCTTCTGCAGCTCTGAGGGACCGGGAGTTGGTAGCAGTGCTGTGCCCTCCTCACTTCCACCTTGCAGCACCTCAGGAGCAAATGTGATAACCGCACAGTGTATTGTGCAAGTACCATGAGCTGGGGATGGCTCCAAGGCCTTGTGTGCATATTATGCTTTGAGTTCTCTAGGAGCATTTGAGTGAAGTACTTCTTACAGATGAGGCAAACAAGGAAAAGGGGGTCACTTGTCCAAGTCGGTAAAGGGTGGGGCCAGGATCAGACCCCAGGCCCTCTGACTGCAGAGAAATGTTCCGAATCCATTGTCTGGCTCTGCCTGTTACAGCAGTACAAGAGGGAGGTCACGGATGGTTCATCCACTCAGGCTTGGAGACATCAGACATCCCATCATCATTTTCTTTCTTCCAGAATAAGGGTCTACTGCCATCCTGGAGCTGGGAACTACATTTAAGTCTCCCATGTGGGTGACAGGAACCCAATTACTTGAACAAACACCACTTCCTCCCAGGGACTGCCTTAGCAGGAAGCTGGGATCAGGAGCTAGAACCCAGTACTGAAGTAAAGCATTACAACCAGTAGGCTAAACATGTGCCCTGTCACACATTTTTAATAGCCTTTCTTGGTTACGGCCGGCGCCATGGCTCAACAGGCTAATCCTCCACCTAGCGGCGCTGGCACACCGGGTTCTAGTCCCTGTCAGGGTGCCGGATTCCTTCCCGGTTGTCCCTCTTCCAGGCCAGCTCTTTGCTGTGGCCAGGGAGTGCAGTGGAGGATGGCCCAAGTGCTTGGGCCCTGCACCCCATGGGAGACCAGGAGAAACACCTGGCTCCTGCCTTCGGATCAGCGCGGTACGCCGGCCGCGGCAGCCATTGGAGGGTGAACCAACGGCAAAGGAAGACCTTTCTCTCTGTCTCTCTCTCTCACTGTCCACTCTGCCTGTCAAAAAAAAAAAAATAGCCTTTCTTGGTTACATATGATATGTAACACTTGCATTGATTATGTAACCACTGTGCTTCTAGCCTGTATTTTTCTACCACTGATGTGGCTGAGTTTCAAGTGTGCTGATTAGGCCCTCCATTTACTGGGAGTGTTTTCCTGTCCATGCAGGGTAATATTTAATCAAGAAATGGGTAAATGGAGACAACTGAACTCAGAAAGCAAATAAGGCCATACCTAAGGTTTGATCAATAGAGCTGGATGGAGAGTGGGAGCTGTTGGTAAAGGTGTGAACAACTTTGACCCCAGACTACACCTTCCCAGCCACCACTTGCTTTGGTCAACCAGACCCTGTCAGAGAGTTTACCAGGAAGGGTCAAAGCCAAAGTGGACATGGACATGGGGCATGGTTGGAAGGTGAAGATTCTGTCTTGGTGACTATCTGGGTCCTTCCAAGCTCACAGCACAGGTGAGAGAGAGAGACTGCAAAAGTGGGATAAGGGGAGATCTGGGAGAGATGGAGTGGAGAATAAAAAACAGCTGGTGTAACTGATGGAAGGAAAGATGGGATGTGGGTGGACATTTGGCTTAGAAGGTAAGATGCCACCTGGAATGCCTACATCCCACATTAGAGTGCCTGGATTTGGGTCCTGGATGCACTCCTGATTCCAGTTTCCTGCTAATTCACTCCTTGGAAGACAGCAGATGATAGTTCAAATACCTAGATTGAGTTCCTGGCCTGGGGCTTCAGCCTGACCCATCCCTGGACATTGTGGGCATTTATGGGGGGGGGGGGGGTAAGCCAGCTGATGGGAGCTCCTGTCTGTCTTTCAAATAAATAAATAAATGAACGAGAACAATGGCTTGTTAAAATGAACTTCAAAAAATGATGGTATGAATTTTAAAACTAGAACTGGCTTCCAAACTTTCATTCCGGTGTTCGAAACAGAAAGAAGAGCCTTTGGCTTCTGCCCAGAATCTCTCCCTGGCGACAACAGCACAGTGAGAAGAGCAGAAGCCCAAGTCCTGGAGTCTTTGAGCAGGTTTGTTGCTCACTCCACAGTTACATGGAGGCCACTCTACAGTTGTTTTGCCTTCCACCAGCAGGGAAGGCACACACCCAGGAAGCTGGTTTCCAAGCTGTCTTTCACCTGCTGAGAAAAAACTATTTTGAAGATCTAAGCATCCCCAGCTATGTCTTGGGGTTTTTTTGATCTGTCATAGAGAAGCTGTGTTGCTTGTGGTGGAAAATACAATAAAGTAATCGGGTGGTGTCCTAGACACACGGAGTTCTTCTGATGCAGAGGCCCAGCGGTCCTTGTTCCTTCACACTCCTTTTGTGCAACTGCACCCCAACAGTTTTCTCCTCCTGAGTACAACAGAACAGAATCAGGTCCTTTCCTCGGAGGAGAGTAAACAGCTCATGTCCAGTGTCCTGGCAGTTGGGGCTGTTCACGTGCCCTTAACAAACCTTCTAAGGACTGTCCTGTCGACCCATTGGCCCTTGCTCTGGCTGTCAGGGTGCCAGAGGAGCTGACATCCACGAGCTGTTGAAACATGTTCTGAGAGGCAGAAGGCTTTCCAGGATGGCTGGGAGAGGAGATGGAATACTTTGGTGCCTTTCCCTGAGAGTGTAGAGTGTGCCAGTCATTGCGCCAAATGCTTTCTAATCATTACCTCATTTAGTCCTGAAAACAGAAAGTGTTTTTGTCCTCATCTCACAAACAAGGAGAACAAGGTATTAAATAACTGACAAGGACTGAGGAGGCAGTATAGACTAGCAATTTAGAGTCTGCACCTGCAATCCAGGTTTTGACCTACTGCTGTTAGCTGGTGGTGGTGGGGTCTGCATATGCCTACATTTTCAATTTTAGCAAAACTTATCAAGGCAAACTGTGCTGCAAGGGTAAACTACAGGATGTCTGCTACTACAGGTAATTGTTCAGCCTGGCTGAGTAAGTTTGTGAATCACACAAGCTTATCTTTGATTCATTCTATATGCTACTTCGGTACCCCTTTCAAAAAATTTCCAGCATGTTCAACCTTATTTGTAATCACAGAAATGCAAGGTAAAACTATACCAACATTCTCTTTCCACCTACCAGGTTAGCAATGACCCCAAACTTCAACCACAGGCACTCTGACACACGTTGACAAGAAGGGAAATTTGGTAATGTCTACCAAAATTACTAATGGCTGTCGCTCCCCCTCTTCATGGAGGAACGACACAGGACCCTGCGCTGTTCTTTTGTCTGCTCGGCCCTCCCCGGGTTTGCTGCTGGTTCTTCCCAGGTTGGCTACTGACCCTTCCACCTCCGTGGAAGGGCGGTTCCCCCTGGCCACTTTCCCCACTTCCGCGGGGGAGCGGCACACCGCCGGTCGGCTCTCTCGGGGGCTGCTCAGGTGTTCCTTCAGATAGATGTTCCCCTTAGATGTTCCTCTTAGATGTTCCTGGTGCATGTTGTCTCTCTCCTCCTTTATAGTCCTCTTCCGCCAATCCCAACTCGGCTGCCCACACGCCGAGTACGCTGCTCTCCTCCAATCAGGAGCAGGATCAGCTCCTGGAGGTCATCACTCAAGTTGGCAAGAGGCAGCTGCGTAGAAGCTGTTTTCTCCTCTCCCAGCGCCATATTGTGGGAGAGCAGATGCATAGAATAAGTCTTAATTCCAGTAACTCAGTCCAGTCCGGGTTGCTCCCCACAATGGCTTACCCTTTAACCATTTCACTTTTGAGATTTATTCTACAGGTATACTGGCACAAGTGTGAAATGGGGAGATAACAAGTTTATCCATGGTGTTATTCTCTGGGTAGTAAATAGTCCAAAATTAACCAAACATCCATCAACAGGGACTGGCTCAGTAAATCACAGTATAATCATCAAATGGAATAGTATGCAGCAGTGGAAAAGAATGATGGAATGATGGAATTCTCTAAATATCCTTACAGAAAGAACTCTAAAACTTTCATTCTGAAGAGAATGGAGTGTGAAAATTTACATCTATTGTATGCTACTTATGTTGTGTGTAAAAAAAATGAAACTTTGCATTAGGTTCTTATTGGTTTGATTATGCATAAAGAAACTGGAAGGCTACATAGGAAACTAGATGCTGTGTGTGTGTGTGTGTGTGTGTGTGTGTGTGTGTGGAGAGAGAGAGAGGAGTACCCATCCATTGATTCATTCCCAAAGCAGCTGGGCCCGGGCCAGGCTGCAATCTGGAGCCAGTAATACAATCTATGTCTCTTACATGTACAAAAGGGATCCAATTGCACCATCACCTACTGCCTCCCAGGGTGTGCATTAACAGGAAGCTAGAATCAGAAGTGGAGCCAGTATTCAAACAGGCACACTCTAACACTGAATATTGGCATCCGAACTTCTATACGAAATGCCCATTCCATGGTTCCTAATATTCTTAAATCAGAATAATTCTGGCTCAGTGAGGTAAGTGGCTTACTGAAAGTGTAATGTCTGCAATGAGGCTCAGATCAAAACAATGCTTCCCCAATTAATAGCCCCTATTCTGAAAGCAGGCATATCTGTTTTCTAATTTATCTGATACCTTCATGTAACCTAACAACAAGTACTTCTTTGGCCTGGGAGTATATATGTCACCATGTGGAAATGAAAATCACCTTAAGTCTATGAAAAAAGTTTATTTTTACCACATACTAATATTTCTAAAATAGGGAGATGCATCTCTCTATTTATGTATATATTTAATGTAATAATGTTTGTTTCTTAAATCTTGCTAAAATCTGTTGTTAAATCAAGGGCTTGTTTTATGATCAACAGCACCAAGGCATCCAGGAATCAGGATGACCTCAGTTCTCAAGAGCTCTCGGTCTTGTGGGTTCCCCCAGGAAGTTCAGTCCTGAGTGGCATTCCCTCCCTGAATGTTTCCAAAGTCCTAAGCCCTGTGACAGGTGTAAGTCAGGGATGCCTCAGGCTCAGCTGCTTGGATGACAGATCACTTTTGTCCTGGGGTTCACTCTACCTGTTATGTGGCAGTTCGACTGCCAAGGAGCCCTTAGAGTGGGTGGGAAGACAATCAGAGCCACTGTTTGCAGCTCCTGGCATCATTCTCTGGCTGCTGTTGGGACTGGTCTGCCTTGTCTCTGCTAGTCTGCCAGTTTCTGCCTCCTCTGCCAGTCTGCTATGACACCACCATGGCTCTTGTCCACACCTCTGCCATCTGCATGTGAGTATTCAGCAACAGCACAGGGATGCTAGTCTGGCTCACTCTATGACTCTGCCAGGGTGTGGAGCATCAGTCGGTGTGTGGCTACCCCCATCACCTGCTCCTGGTGGGTGCTACTCAGCCATCTTCCCTAGAACAAGGGCAGACTCCCTTCTCCTAAGGCTCCTCCTAAGGGAATGCTACTGTGAAGATGTTTGGGCCTTGGTGGCAGCCACTCTGGGAGAGAGGACCAGGCAGGTGGCCGGAGTGGTCATCCTGCCTTCAGGACATAGTTTCTGTAAAGACCCAGATCTCAGTGCTGAGCCTGGCCTTTCTGCCACATTTCCTGGAGATCCTGGTGATTAGTCCCCTTGGATTCCCTATGCCTCCTCCTGATAAGCCTCACTTTCAGGAATCCTGCCACACTCCTCAAGTCTCAGCCATTTAAGTACATGCCTGTATCCCAGCCATGGAAGAGTTCACCTTCACTCTCCCAGAGCTCCTGAGCACTTGACTGCTCCCTGGCTCAAAGAAGAAAGACACACTGCCACAGTAGTAGATGGTGTAAATCCCAGGGCAATCTGGCAAAGTGACTGACCACACCTGATTTCCAAGCGGCTGAGCCTGAGGTCTACGGGACTTGTACCTGTCACACGGTGCTTAGGGTTCAGGGGCTAAGGCCGAGCACTCACAACCTCCAGTGACATTTATTGAGGCTCTGCTGTCAGGGGCTACCAAAGCTCCCTCTGGGATACATGGAAATAATAATTTTTGAAAGATTTATTTATTTATTTGAAAGGCAGAGTGACTGTCACTCCCCATGTGGCCACAACAGCCAGAACTGGGCCAGGCTGAAGCCAGGAGCCAGGAATTCCATCTGGGTCTCCCATGTGGGGAGCAGAGACAGAAGCACTTGAGCCATCACCTCCTGCCTTCCTAGGTGCATTAGCTGGAAGCTGGATCAGAAGTGAAGTAGCCCCGACTCAAACTGACACTCCAATATGGGATGCTGGCATTGCAAGTGGCAACTCAGCCCTCTGAGCAATAGCGTGATCCCCTAGAAATAGGAATTATTTAAATCCCATGACATTCCCAGAGTTCCAAGAAGCAACTCATACAATTCACTTTGGCACATCAGTGCTCATTCTGTCTCCATCAGCCTGTTTAGTCATAGTGTTTAGCAGACCCCCAAAACTGGTCAGATGAATTTCTATAGAACCCTCAAAACTGGGTCTGCTTGCCCCAATTTCTGACCCCAGGATGGTAGAAAAAAGTAGGAGTTTATTTGCAATGTGCAGAGCAAGAAGTCAGGCTCAGTTAAAGCCCAGTTCCAGACTCCTCAAGAGCTTAAAGGCAGTGAATCCTTGAGTTCAAAGTTGGGAATGAGGGAATAAGGGTGCAGCCACGCCTCCTGTGTCTGGTGGGTCCACAGCGTGGGACCACCCTTTGCTTGCAACAGGGGCCATGTTTCTTTTCTTTCTTTCCTTTTTTTTTCTTGAATGCCAAGGGTGGACTCCAGTCTTTCTGGGTCCAAGGTATACTGGGTATTTCCATGTTGGATTAGGGCCTGTGTTCCTGCAATTTTCAGAGTAGATGCTTTGTTAAGTTTAGGGATGATTCAAGTCTTTATAATCCAGGGTCTCCCCTCTGGCTTTACCCTGTGTCACTCCCTTAACTTAAAACGTGAATCTTTACAGAGGAACTGCGGGCTAAGGAAGAGATACTGGGGCCTGATAAGTCTGCATCAAAGGCAACAGGGGTGTGGGCTCGATTTCAGTTGTGAATTCTCCTGTTGGATTTTACTGGCTCTCTGGTAGCAAAAGCAGCCAGGGCTTAGGGTAGAGGCGTGGTTCCTGGACCGAGGTAAAGAATTCCAGGTTTGGATGTGGAAATATGCTTTGTACACAGGAAGTTCCTTAGAAATGCTTGGCATTTCTTAGAAACCATCAAAGTCTAGGGTGTTGTTTGCATCACTTTTATTGTATTGTAAGCACAAAATTCTTAGAATCAATCAATCTCTTGGTCTTGCTCTTCCTCCTGGCATCCATTATCTGAGTCATAGCCTCACAACACACATGAGCTACAGGCCTGGCAGCTGGTTTTGGACTGTGGACCCTAAAAGATGCTGTTAAGAAATCCATAATCCTGGCCACTGAGATTGAGATCTGCGGCCTCACCTCACCACATAAAGCAGCCAGGGTGGTGCGAGGCAGGTCGGAGCAGCAGAGTTGAGGATTGAGCAATGACTTGGGAAATGCCATTTGCTGCTGCCTCAGGAGCGTGGTATCCACATTGTGGAGAAGTACAATGGGCCTGTGTTAGGTGCCAGGAGATTTTGTTGAGCAGGAAAAACTTCTTTCTCTATCCCTTTAAACGCTGCAGCTGGGGCCCAGGAAATTAAACTGACAAAAGAAAGATAAACAGGAGAAAAACAGGTTGTTTCATAGGCGCACTGGGACTTCACAGAAATGGCATGAAAACCCCAAAGAGATGGTCAGACCCGCCCTTAAAAAGGGCAATGAATCTGTAGAGCAGTGACAGACGAAGGTGAAGGGTTCTGAGCTTCCAGGGGCCACAGAGCGTGGGGAGGTAACTACAAGGGGAAGCTCACGGGAGAGAGGAGTAACTTTAGTAAGGTTTATTGTATAGATTCCTCTTCAGGCCGTGTCCGGGCTAGAGAATCTACAGTCATATCTGGTGACCAAGTCATTCTGCTCTCCTTGTACAAGAGAGGAGGAGGACACCTTCGCAAGGAGAAATCCATGTCTGGTTTTTAAACAAATATCAGAAGGGTAGAGATTTTTTCCAGTCTGCTCTTTCTTACTTGCCGTCAGCATATTCTGTGGCATATTCTGATCCCCTTCAGGTTTGTGTGATCATCCTCTGTCTCTGGGCTGGAAGCAATGTGAAGGCGGGAATGACCATGTGTGTCTGTCGTGCTCACAACTGTATCTCTGGATGCTAGCACAGTGCCTGGCCCATTTTCTTGACTGTAAATTTAATGGATGAATGATTCTGAGACTTGGGCTTCAGTTTCCTTATCTGTGCAGGGAAGATAATGATCTTGTCTCAGCATCTGGATAAATCACTTCTTTCATTCAATTACTCTTCAGCAGATATTCCCATGGTAATCATGAGAAAGAAACAGTATTATCTTTTATTTCAGAAAGAAAAAAATATGGAGCCAGCGCTGTGGCATAGCAGGCTAAGCCACCGTCTGGGCACTGGTTAGTGTCATGGCTGCTCCTCTTTGATCCAGCTCTCTGCCTATGGCCAGGGAAAGCAGTGGAATATGGCCGAAGTGCTTGGTCCCCTGCATGCATGGGAGAGACCCAAAAGAAACTCCTGGCCCATGCCTCTTGGCTCTGGCTTCAGATCGGCCCAGCTCTGGCCATTGTGGCTATTTGGAGAGGAAGACATTTCTGTCTCTCTGTCACTCTTCTCAAGTAAATACAATCTCAAAAAAAAAAAAAGAAAAAAAAATAGTATCAGCGTAAAAATGTCTTTTCTTGGCTTTCTTCAGATGTTCCCAGGGGGACTGTGGCCAAGCTATGGCAAATGGCAGGGCACAGCACACTACAGCACATCACCAGGGAGCATTTTCTCATTTTGTCCACTCCTATGACAAATATTTATCCAACATTTTGAAATATGTGGACCACTCACCTTCTGCTAAGGAAATTGCACTATGGTGGGAGACGGTTGGAGTAGTCAGTGTTACACTCTGAATACTACAGCCTACAGACAGAAAAAGACAAATCAGAAGCCTGCTTTTGCATAGCTGCTAATTGATGTTTTGTAACAGTGTGGCCCTGAGACCTCTTTCCTGTTTTTACCATAACATTTCAGATGATCATGGCAAACCTATGGCTTAGGAGCAAAAGGTCCTTAGAGTGGGAGTTCAGTGTCCTGGATCTTATCTAGAGCTCCTCTGGCCTTGTCTTTGGGCAAGCCACATCTCTCTGGGCCTCCATCTCAATCGGCTCCTCTTGGCTCCACGTTTTAGGATGGCAATAGCAGTACTACTTTGGATTAGCCAAGGCAGGTGCTGCTTTTTCAGGGCATGGCACCCTGTTTCCAGGTGATGCTGGTGTCCACCCCATCCCACTAGTCAGCAGACAGTGGCTGGATCTACTACTGCCCTAGTAGTGGGGGAAGGGGAGGGAAGGGTATGCTTTGTTCATCCAGCTCTCCTGGCCAGAGGACTTGAGGGACCAATGACACAGCTAAGAGACACTGGCCATGCACACGCATGG
Source organism: Oryctolagus cuniculus (assembly GCF_964237555.1). Lineage (NCBI taxonomy): Eukaryota > Metazoa > Chordata > Mammalia > Lagomorpha > Leporidae > Oryctolagus > Oryctolagus cuniculus. The sequence goes on from NC_091436.1 coordinate 116,653,596, forward strand.
GAAGAGTAAGCTCTAAGAAAGGCTGCAGGGAGGAGCGAGACTTTGCTCTGCTTGCAACAGGCCTAAGGACTCAGTTGCACCTGGGAAGGTTAATTCACCAGCACCTTCCACATTAGTTCCTCAAAGCCAAGGCTTTGCAGAAGGCTTCACATACATTTGGCACCTAGAAGCCCCTACCCTGGGACTCCATGGCAGTGGTGGGGAGCAATGGGAAGGTCTCCACAGATAAGTTGCTTAAATTTTAGGAGAAAAGTAAAACCCAAGCCAACCATGCATAAGCTTTCCTCTGAAGTGTTCTGACCTGTGGTGCATGCCAGGATGGGGTAGAAAGTACACACATGATGCTGTGGATTCGTTCTGAAAGGAGGAGCGCTATGGGGGCAAGAGGCACAGAAGCACCACACAGACACTGGGAGTTGGGTGAAAGCAGACCAGAGGCGAGCAGCCTGCAGACTCGTTGATTTCAGTTGGTACAGCAGCTTATATAGCCGAGGCAGCCAATCCGGTCAAGGAGCTGTTTATGCCCTAGCCAATCACTGCCTGTTGCCAGGCAGGCTCCTTTGCCAGGTGGGTTCCAAAGCCATTCCTGAGTAACTGATGCTCGCTTGCCAGTGGCCATCTTGGCACAGCCTTCTCATTCCACTACACACACAGGTGAAATAATCACCCTCCGGGCGCCCTGGAGAGAAGCACGGGGGAGTAGATTTTATGTAATCAAATTACCCATTGGCTGCAGGTAGATCTGGGAAAGCCTCCGGGAGGAAGAGTAGAACTTTTCTGGAGGAGCTGGCCGAGGTAGGAGAGAAAGTGTGCTCCAGATGCCGGCAGAGCAGAGGGACAGCATCAGGTGCATCAGATGTCGTGGGAACCAGAACTGCTCTTGGCTAGCAGAGGACCCCAAGGACGAACTGTAGCGAGACTGCAAAGGTAAGTCAGTGTCATATCATTCTGCGCCCAGCGGCAAAGCCCACGATTTGGGCTTGAACCTGTACGGCACATGCCCCCAACTCACAGACCCCTGGAAATGGCTTTTGTTTGGCCCGCAGAGTGGTGGGGTTATTTTCCCTGTTAGTTTTGTTACCAGTTTGCTTATTAATAATCTGAAATATTAATAAGCCTTGTGGGCTCTTGCCACCAATTCAGAAAAGAATTCTGAATACTGGCACAAATAAAACAGGCAACATGATAGGTTTTAAACTTTTTATTCAGTGAGAGAAATGCATATGAGAGTGAGGCCATTAATCTAAGAGAGAAGGGAAAGTCTGGAAATTAAGTTGGAATCCATACCAAGCAGAAAGCAGGCCAAAAGTCACGCGCAGCAAACATTTGTTTTTTTTTTCTTTTTTTTATTATTATTATTTTTTTTTTGACAGGCAGAGTGGACAGTGAGAGAGAGAGACAGAGAGAAAAGTCTTCCTTTGCCGTTGGTTCACCCTCCAATGGCTGCCGCGGCCGGCGCACCGCGCTGATCCGATGGCAGGAGCCAGGAGCCAGGTGCTTTTCCTGGTCTCCCATGGGGTGCAGGGCCCAAGCACTTGGGCCATCCTCCACTGCACTCCCTGGCCACAGCAGAGAGCTGGCCTGGAAGAGGAGCAACCGGGACAGAATCCGGCGCCCCAACCGGGACTAGAACCCGGTGTGCCGGCGCCGCTAGGCGGAGGGTTAGCCTAGTGAGCCGCAGCACCGGCCAAACATTTGGTTTTGAGCAACTATTAACAGCTTACCATGGGCAGCGAAGGGAAGGCACAGAGCATGGTTGGCCCGAAGGCCACGTGCCCTGAAGGTACAGAGCAACAAGGGTCCAGACTGGTGAAGAAAAGGGCAAAAGGCCAGGCCCACTGTGTTTCAGGCCTTTAATCCACTTCCAAAGGGGAGTGGTTAATTAGTCTGATTGGCAGGTGGTGGCACAGGTGTGGTCAGGTAGGGGCATGTGATCACACAGGGGGTGTGGTGAAGGCGTGGTCTTCCAGCTCACAAACCTGATCAGTTTTATCCTCTATGCCTGCCTACATCAGTTTGAGTCAACATAAAATACACAGACATTTCATATACAACCCAGATTCCCAGTTTCTCTTTAAGAGATAGAAGTTCTGGCCTTAAGGAGATGATGAGCAGGAGTTGAGTGGCTGCTTCCCTTGCAGACCCGGCTCAGAGTCCAGGCTGCTGCACTGGGTCCCTTGACTCTCAGCGGCCTCTTTACATATTGAGTGCATGACCCCTGCCAGAGAGAGTGGAGTGTAAGAGGTCTGAAAGGCCACAATGTGGGAACAATGTAAAGAGGAGCCTCCATCAGACTAGCCTGGGGCAGCGTCTGGACTGGGCTGGGGTGACAGCAGAGGCAGGGTGTCTGATAGGAGACTATCCTACAGGTTCAAGCAAGAGGTGGTGAGGCCCTGACCTTAGGCAGTGCAATGAATGAAACAGAGGTGGCCTTATTTGTAGAAGGCACTCGTGCTATCTAGTGGTGTGATTTGAAGGGCAGCAAAGTCTCTGTTCTAAATTCATTCCCAGTAGGCGTGAAGCCTATAGTCAAGCAACAATATGCCCCAGCTGTGAGGAGTGCTTAGCACTTTCCCCAGAGCAGGTTATATTCTCAGTCTCATCCCGACCGTGACCTGGTTACCTTGGTGTGGTTACCATCGCCCCCATTCTGCAGATGAAGAAGTTGAGGTTTAGAGAGGAACAGCTATTTGCCTGCAACCACTCAGCCAGTAAAAGGCAAAACCGGAAGAAATTTTCACCTTCAGGTTCTCAGTCTGAATTCATGCCCCTTGGTCAAGTAGATTCCTGTACATTGCACAAGGCATCCGTCTCTGTGCTCTTTAAAAGTGCAAGTACATCTGGGTAGGAGAAAGCACTTCTGGTCTCAGTGACAGTATGAGTGTTACCATTTGAAGATGGCTCAGAGTTTCATGTGAGAAGGGCGCGGGAATGGTTTTCTGTTGCTTGTTTCCAGATAGGAGGGGCATTGTAGGGCAGGACACAAAGCCCAGCCGCAGAGACAGCATGCCTGGCTGTGAGTTCCACCACAACCACCCTCAGGGCCAAGTTGCTAACATCTCTGTGCTTCTGTTTCTTCATTGTACGAAAAGACGGCTGCACTTGTTCATAGCATTCTTGTGGAGATGCAATGCATGAATGTGGAACAAATTTAGCACATACGAGATGCTGCTTGCTCAGTTACTCATGTTTCCATAAGCCAATCTGGCGAATGGAGAAGAAAGTGACATGGTGTGCACCTGGAAGGAGAGTTGGCACAACCCACTGCACATCGTATCTGCCAAAAGGGGGAGACACCCCTGACCCTAAGCCATCTGGGTTGTTATCAGTGGTGGAAACAGAAAGGATAACATGGAGATGGACCTTGCTTTAGACTTTCCTTCCAAGGGGTCAGAGCCGGCACTGTGTATTTCTGGGTCAGCCAGAGGAAAGAGATTGGAAACTGGTGGAAATGGCAAAACCCAGATGTCCATGGGTGACTGAAGGCCAGGTGTGTAATGCTGGCTGACATAGCCACAAGTGCTCAGCAGCGGGTACCCTACTGAGGCTAATACCTACTAGTGGTGCTGCCTTCTAAGAACTGGGCTCATATCCTGCATTCAGATCCCCAAGAACAGGGCCACAGAACTCAGCAGTGGTGAGATGGCCCAGGCAGTCAGGCCGGGGCAGGCACACTGATGGCTCCTCGGAGATGTCCATCACCTATCCTTAGAACCTGTGGCAAAAAGAACTTCCCAGATATGCTTAAGAAATAGCAGAGGTGCCCAATCTAATCATGGATCTAATCATGTTTGTCCAAGTTGTTCCTGGTGAGTAAGGAGCAAACTCTGCCTCTCTGATTCCTCATTGTAAGGCAGCCATTCCTTAGTTTAATCTTCTGAGTCCTGAAGCTCTTGTGGTCGATTACCCAGTACATAGATAGGTCCAACCTTAACTCCAACATATTTGAAAAGCAGTAATTAGGGTAAATAAAAGGGGATTTTTTTAACTTAAAATGTTTTTTAAAAGATTCATTGTACTTGCTTGAAAGATGAGTAACAAAGAGAACTCTTCCTTCTACTGGTTTACTCCCCAAATGGTCACAATAGCTTGGAATGAGGCTGGGTCAGTTTGAAGCTAGGAGCCAGTAACTCCATCTGGTCTTGGGAGACCCAAGCAGGTCACAGGGACCCAAGCACTTGACCCATCTTCCCCAGCCTTCCCAGGTGCATCGGCAGGGAGCTGGATCAGAAGTGGAAGAGGGGCCTGGCGCTGTGGCATAGCAGGTAAGCTGCAGCCTGTAGTGCCAGAATCCCATATGGGGATTCAGGTTCCGGCTGCTCTGCTTCAGATCCAGCTCTCTGCTATGGCCTGGGAAAGCAGTGGAGGATGGCCCAAGTCTTTGGGCCTGTGAACCCACATGGGAGACCTGGAAGAAGCTCCTGGCTCCTGGCTTCGGATTGGCACAGCTCCAGCCGTTGCAGCCAACTGGGGAGTGAACCAGCAGATGGAAGACCCCCACCCCCCCCGCCGCCTCTCCTTCTCTCTGTGTGTAACTCTTTCTTTTTAAATAAATCTTTTTTTTAAAAAAGTGGAGCAGATGGGTCTTAAACAGGTGCTCATATTAGATGCTGGCATCACAAAGGGAGGCTTAACCTCCCAATTTAAAATGATTTTTGAGTAACATGTAACACTTGTATATTTTTACGGGATACAGTGTACTGTTTCAACTCTTGTGTACAGAATAAGCAGATTCAATCAGATTTAAAAAAAAAATATTTGAAGCCTACCAGCTCTTGCCTTCCAGTTCTTTTACAGAATGTAACACATTGCTATGAGCTGTAGGCACCCACTGTGCTGTGGAACATTAAACCTTTCACGTCTAACTGTTGGGATACTTAGTATCCAACCTGCCCTCTTTCTCCTACCCCTCTTTCCCCAGCCTCTGTAATCACAATCCTGAATCTGGGTGGACTGTTTTAGACTCCCACGTGTGGGAAAGAACATGCAGTGTTGTTTCTGAGAGTGACTACTTTCACTTCACATAATGTCCTCCAGTTCCATGAGTTTTGCTGCAAATGTAAGGATTTCATTCTTTTTCCGTGGTTGAATAACATTCCATGGTGGATATATGGTAAATTTTCCTTATCCATTCATTTATGATTTTTTAAAATATTTTATTTATTTTTTGAGGGACAGAGAGGAAGGTCTTCCACACGCTGGTTCACTCCCCTAATGGCCACAATGGCTGGAGCTGGGCTGATGGCAAGCCAGGAGCCAGGAGCCCCCTCTGGGTCTCTGATGCAGGTGCAGGGCCCAGGCACTTGGGCCACCTTCCACTGCCTTCCCAGGCCACAGCGGCGAGCTGGATTGGAAGAGGAGCAGCTGGGACACAAACCAGCACTCATAGGGGATTCCGGCACCACAGGTAGAGGCTTAGCCCACTACGCCACAGTGCTAGCCCAGCCACTTGTATTTCTTCTTTTGAGAAATGTTTGTTCAGATCCTTTGATTGTTAATCAGATTGTTTTTTGGTTGTTGAGTCACGTATATATGCTGGATGTTAATCCTTTGTCAGATGCATAGTATGTGCTTCTCCCATTCCGTCAACTGTCCTTACACTCTGTTGATTGTTTGCTGTGCAGAAGCTTCATAGTTTAATATTATCCCATTTGCCTAGTTTTGTTTTTGTGGCCTAGGCTTTTAGGGTCTTATCCAAAAAAGTCATTGCCTATATTACAAATGTCTTGATGTGTTTAGTATATATTTTTCCTAGCAATTTTTAGTTTTTAGGTCTTTGATCCATTTTGAGTTGATTTTTTAATTGAGAGGTGGGGATGGAAGGAGTTCTAGTTTCAATTTTAGGCATATTCATATCAAATTTTCTCAGCACCATTTATTGAAGATACTTTCCTTTTAACAGTGTATATTTTTGGTATCTTCTTTGAAAATCAGTGGGTTATAAATGCATGGATTCAGTTTTACAGTCCCCCTTCTGTTCTGCTAGTCTGTGAGTCTGATTTTAATGTGAGTACCATGCTGTTTTGGTTATAATAGCTCTGTAGAATGCCTTGAAATCAGGTATTATGATGCCACAGCTTTGTTCTTTTTATTCAAGATTGTTTTGATACTTTGGGTTCTTTGGTTTCCACATGAATTTTAGGGTTGTTTTGACAGGTTCTGTAAAGAATGCCATTGGGATTTTTATGGGGGTTGTATTGGATTTATATGTTACTTTGGATAGTGCGGACATTTTAATTTTTCCCCTCTGTGATCATGGGACATCTTTCCACTTTTTGGTGTCTTCTTCAATGTCTTTCATTAGTGTTTTTCATTTCATTGTCATTGCCATTTTAGAAATTGTTGTCATTCTTTGTTAAATTTATTAAAGTTTTTATAGCTATTTTGAATAGCGCTGTTCTTATAATTTTCTCAGCAACTTCATTATAGTGGTGTATAAAAATGCTACTGATTTTTGTGTGTTGATTTTTTGAAGATTTATTTTTATTTGAAATGCAGAGGGACAAAGAGAGATCTTCTATCCAGTAGTTCACTCCCCAAATGGCTACAATGGCTGTGGCTGGGCCAGGCCAAAGACAGGAGCCTGGAACGCCATCCCTGGAGAGTGACAGGGGCCCAAGTACATGAACAATTTCCTGTTGCTTCCTCAAGCATGTTAGCATGGAGCTGGTTCAGAAGCGGAGCAGCTGGGGCTCAAAGCAGCACTCCAATACAAGATGCCAGTGTTGCCA